>NW_026947485.1:116921836-118178836 GCF_034190915.1 Cavia porcellus
ACTGCTTGGCCTCCCAGGCCCTTTGCATTCGAGGTGGAAGCTGTCTTACTCTCAGAATTTGTGCATTTTCCTAGCACCTAAAATCAGCACCTTGTGGATGCCACCAAGGTCTGTTGCCAACAGGAGCAACAGCCAGGCTTTTCTCTCTCTTGGTTGTAGGGGTAAATTGCCTGGATCATTGTTCTCTGTGAACCTGATTGTGAAGAAAAGCTTCTCTATGTTGCCACCATTCTGAAACCTCATGAGGCCTCTGTCACTATTCTGGAAACTCATGTGGCCTCTGATGCCATTCTGGAGCATGGTGCTCTGCAGCTTTCTCCTCTGAGCAATTTCTTTCACTTTTGCATTTTTGAGGCTGCAAAGAGTTGGAACCCACTGCTTCCTGGGATGCCCCAGGGCCATCTTTCTTATCTCTCTGTTTCTCCTCAGCATTCAAAGTCTGAACCCTATCTTTACAATCAACAGCCATCCTAGAATTTTCCTTCTGGCCAAATTCACAGAGTTGTAAATTACCCTGCTGCACCCTTTGCTCTTGATTTGCAACATAAAGCTGGCTAAAAGCCCCCAACAATAGCCATGCCACAAATCAACATTGAACTGCTTTGAAATTTCCTTATCCAGATTAATCAATCAAGTACACAATGCAAATTAATCAAGTGCACAATGCAAATGCATGAGGTCTGGGGGCCACATAAGCCATGACACTATCATAAGGATGATTCAGGATAGGGATCATCAGAAAGATGGAAAAGCCCTGGGTTCTCACAGATTTTATAGAACCTGAGTGAAATTTGTCCCTACCTGAAACCCTTAAGAACTGGCATAGCCTCTTGGTATCTCTGTCTGACTCTATTTCTTCCAGTGATCTGTGTATGACTTATTTCTGTCTCTTTGTTTACTTTTCCTTGACCTCCTCTCAGGACTTTATCTTTGGTATGGGATGGGCAGAAAATTGGCAAGAAGTGCCATATGCATGTTCAGCACAGAGATAGCAAGGGAGCATGTGGGAGACTACTGTACTCTATAAATACAAGATAATATAAGGACTCTGGAGTGGACTACATATTAACATTAAAGGTGAGAGCATGTGCATACACAGGTATGCACATATATACACACATTTGCATATAGGTAAATATGCATTTTGGATGGCATGCTTAGTTTGAGTACTTACTGTCTGAAAGTTAATGCCACCACTTTTGCTGCCCTTCTGTTCTACTGGAGATGGGAGTGATTTATCTGCTGTGTGCAAGGCTTTTTCTCTATGTCCTGCCTGTCAGACCTTCTCTTTTGGTTCCTTCATGCAAGTCCAAAGGTCACTTGGTGCCTTTTTAAAATCTAGTTCTTCTCTCTTTTTCTACTGTATCTTTGATCAGCTCCATTAGAGTTTATTTTAACTCCTTCTAGTTAGGATTAGGTAGAAGATCTACAGAGACCATTATTTTCTCATCTCCATCCTTTTCCCTACAAAACCATGTCACAATGAAAAGCCAACAAACCACATAAAAAATCTGTAAGACAGATACAAAGACTAAGCCTTCACTTTAAAGATATACAGTTAGTTCTAACTAAAGAAATACCTATCATGTCTGTGCATTTCTAACATCACCAGGTAACTATGTCCCACCTAGAGAAACATTTTTTCCTAAGAATTTTTCCTAAGAATTCACTTCAAATAGAGTAGTGATTAATTCTGCTTTGCAATCACTTTTACTGTGAACTTCCTCTACCACACACAGCCCTTGTGAGGGCCCTTTTCACCTCCATATTCCTCAGGCTGTAGGTGACAGGGTTGAGCACAGAGTGATGACCTCAGAGAGCACAGAGATGAGCCTCTCTGTGGTTTTGACTGGAGGAGGGGTGGGTGTAGGTGAAGATGGCTGTGCCATAGAACAGGCAGACCTTCACGAGGTGAGAGGCACATGTGAAGAAGGCTTTGCATTTCCGTTCTGCAGTCTGGCTCTTCAGGCTGGTGGAAATGATGTAGACATAGGAGATCAAGGTGGTCAGGAAGGAAATTAGCCCAGAAATACCCCGCACCACTAAAACAAGCATTTCAGCCACATATATGAATGAGCAAGACAGGGCCACCACTGCTGGGATGTCACAATAGTACTGGTCTACCAGATGGGACCTGCAGAAGGACAGTCTGAAGGTGGATACTATGTGGATGGTGGAGTTGAGGAACCCAACAACCCAGATTTGCAACACCTGCTGGACACAGCGATCCTTGCTTTTGATGACAGAGTAGTGAAGAGGAAACGTATAGCCAAGTACTGGTCATAAGCCATTACAGCCAGCAGGCAAACCTCAGTCCCAGCCAGGACCACCATGAAATACAGCTGCAGGGCACAACTAAGGAATAAAATGCTGTGGTCCTCAGTCATGAGGTTCTGGAGCATCCTGGGGACAGTAGTGGATGGGCAGAATATGTCTAAGAGGGACAAGTTTGCCAGAAAGTAGTACAATGGCATGTGCCAAGGGCCAGGAGGATGTCCCTGTTTCCTGCCAAGGTGACCAGGTAGATGATGGCAAAGGCCACAAAGAGAGGTTTGCACACCTCAGGGAAGTCAGAGAACTCAATAAGGACTAAGTGAGTCATCGTGATGACACTGTAGATGTCCATCTCCTGTGTCCAATGTCACTCTGGAGGAAAGAAATCAGTCAACTCAGGATAAGAGGGCAACCAAAGACTTCAGTGCTGAGAAATTCTTAGAAAACTATTGATGTGTGGTTGGTGATGAATAATGTTGGTCCTAGTTAAGTAAGAAGTTTAAGCTTTTAAGGTACTACACTCACATTTCTTGACATATTTATTCTGGATATTAATCAGGCAGAACGCCTGAGAGTACTCTATAGACTCATGAGAATTGGTCTGTCACCATTCTGAGTCTTCAGAGTTCACTCTCTGAGTTTCAGAGATTTCACATTTTACTGAAATGCACTTCATTAGATCTTATATATCTCAATGTGTGCAGTTTTACACATCCTCCTGTTACTAAAATATTTGAAGATAGAAATAATCTACTGAATATTATTGTGCTGCATATTTTATGTGTTTGAGTATTATATACATTATTTAGTATTTCACAGATATTTATTGTAGATGATGTGTGCATGTATTTTTAAAAATAATGTTTCAAAATGGGAAACATAAGAATGGAAAAATCGAAGTCATTGCAGGCTGAAGAGCTGCAAGAATGATATGGCACATATTCAGAGTGTCTCGGTTGTAAAGCCACAGTACAGAATGCTTTGGAAATTCAAAATCATATTACTGAAATAAAAATATTAGCATTTACCTTAACAGTGCACAAATCAGAGTGTAAGAAACTTGCTAAATGTCTATGAATTAGTATTCTGTGGAATTTTTCTCTAACTTTAAAAACAACATTTCTCTTTAAGATGATATGTATGTGATGGTAAACTCATGGACAAAATTTGGTTAGGAAATAAAATGAAAATCTACTCTGTACACACCCCTTCGAGAACATTACGCTTGGGGAAAATTTCAGTGCTTTCTATTTCCAATTAAAATAGAAAATTAATACTAATGATGCTTAAAAACTTATTAACCTAAAGGAGCAGGAGTACACCTACTCTAGATTAAAGAAGATCCTAGGAAATATAATATCTGCACATGATTTTTGTGACTACTTGGTATAAGTGTGTAATGATAAGCATTCAAATATAATGACAACCAACATGATGAATGTATATCTAACATTATATTTCTACTGGAAATTGTCTACAAAATGAACTTTTTAATTCTTTTTCATTTATTCTTTGTGTATGGTCAGTGATAAATATGTTATATGCTATGATTTACTTTTCATTAAATAGTTACTTCAAGTTTTTGCTATATTAAGAAAGTAACATTAGCCAAATGAGCAAAAATATCATACATTGTTCTTAAATATGAACAAAATTAAAATTATATTATATTTATTATTTCATCACCAAAGATATATTACTATAAATAATAGAGATGATATTACCAAGAAAATCTTTCAGCAAGAATAATACAGGATGATCCAGCCTATTGATTGGAACAGTTAATAAAAGTAAACTCATAACTTATATTTAGTACCTATGATATTATATTAGACCCACTTTCCCTAAGGAAACCTTACAGCAAGGAGTCTAGAGGGAATAATCCTCTCTTGTCCAAAAATCCAAATTATTTCCAACATATGAGTGAGGAACACAGAACCAATAAATTTAATGTAAATCAGAGGTGATTTATTTTCATTGTCATGGCCTAGGAAAAAGTTAAAGGAAGATTTTTCAAAATTGCATGGCAGAAAATAATAAATGTATATATGCTAAATATTCTGTCATTACATGATCAGTCTTTCAACATATGTTTATGACATCAAATTTTTATGAATATGCACTTCCATGGTAGATTGAAAAACTTAGGTGCAGTTTCATTCATGATCACATGCTTTCAGTTTGCAAGACCATGTACCACCCAGATAAAGAGCCCCACTAAGAACAGTTTAGACTCGCAGTGGGTAGAAAAGCAAATCCACTGAATCTGTAAAATATAACTGGGGATTCTATTGAAAAAATGGTTAAATAATAAATATCTTTATTGACAACTAACTACAGACTTGTAGTTATATCATCAAGGTTAGGGAATATGAGCCAAGGCTGCCCAGTTTAAGTTTTCTCTTTCTAATTTATTAGTACATGTTTGTGATGTGTCGGTGTCGATCCCGGCCGGCAGGAAAAAACACACGACACGAGTAGTCGGCGGACAGCCTCTGGTTTATTTTCTCTCTCCGTACGCCCTGTTCCGGGATCTCGGATCCCGCCTGAGGGAAGCCTCCTCTGGTCCGTTCCCTACGGCTCCTTGTGTGCTTCTCTCAGCAGTCCCTCTTCTTGGTGTGTGTTCTCGCCCCAGGGGTGGTGTCAGCATATATATGGACACATCGACCAATCACATCAAAGTAGGCAAGACGAGCTGATTGGCCAGCGTCAGCTGTTGCTGGGCAGACTAGCTTACAGGGCGTGTTGTTTACTAGCTAGGGAGCAGGAAATGGGCGCCATCTTGGCATACTCGATGGGAGGGGTAATCTAGCTCAGGCTTCACTCCTCACCACAGGCCTCATATCACTCGGTCGACGGGAGGGGCAATCTAGCTCAGGCTTCACTCCTCACCACAGGCCTCATATCACTCGGTCGAGCTCCCAACATCTCCCCCTTCTTTATTTATTAAGATAGTGTGGTCTGTGGGTCCATGTGAGGTGTCTGGGAGTGGGCCTATTTCGCAGGCCGAGGCATGAGAGAATGTAGAGGTCTATACCCTGCTGTGCATCACCTTGTCTCGTACATATCCTTGCGCCAGGACCATGCTCAAGGTGAGTGGTTCATTTTTTCGCAGGGCCAGGCTTTTGTGAACCGAACCTGGATGCATATAGACATTCATTCCTGCCTTCCCCTCAACCCTCGAGGCGGATGGCACTGCAGTACCCTTGGTCTCGCATCTCAATGCCATAACTCTCACTCCCTAGAGGACCCTCGGAGTAGAGCCTGTCTTAGGTTGATCAGGAGAACTTCTCCCGTCTTACCCGTCGTTGGCTTGCCCACTCAACTCTTAAAGCTTATATCTTGGGGGAGACACGGAGGGGTCAGCCGAGTGACATCTGAGGAACCGCGTAATTACTAATTACCAACCATAATCCCCGTTCACTACAATCACTAATTACTATTTTCTAATTATCAATGGGAACACGCCTTAAGCGTGGGGTCCTTCTAGTCTAAGTTCGCAGCCGCGACGGGGAAGGAGACGTACGTAATAATACTAGAACATCCGTAAGAATAATGGCGAGGGCAGCCACGTACTGGTTAAAGGAGCCGTGCCTTTCTAGCCTGAGCCCAGAAAACGCTAGGTGTGGAATCCCCTTGACTCTGGGCCAGCAACATCATCAATGTCATATGTGTCTTTTGGGTCGCCCTTATCGACCGCAGGCACCTAAGAGTCACGAGAGTGACAATCACAAGAGCAAGAATGATCCCATACGCAAGGAGTGACGAAGGTTTGAAGAAGGAGCCTATCTGGCTTAGGACATCATCAAAAAAGGAGGCTGTAAGTATAGGCACCTCTATCTGATCTAGCTGCCGGATAGTCATATCCAGGCGCACGCTAGCGTTCCAAAAGGAAGAATTATAGGTGGTGAGAACATAATCCTGAAATTGCCTGTAAGCCGAACGGTTGACCTGGATGGGGGTAACGCACAACTGGGTGAATGCCCATCTGGCGTCACATAAATTGTTAGCCACCTCCCAGAGTCCCTGGACTTCCTGAGCGATTAGGTCGATCTGCTGCTGTAACGCCATTATGGCGTTGTGCTGGAGGAGGTTGACTTCTTGTTGCTCCCTCAGCGCCAGGGAGGTGGTGTCCGTAAGATTGGTAAAGGCCTGAGCCGTCAGCGTAGACTGGGTCAGAGCAACGGCAGCCGTCACAGCCGTCGCAGTCAGAGTCACGAACAGTGCTGTCAGGGCCGCTGTGATCCCAAAATCTCTCTTACGTCTGAGCATGGGTAGTTGGTCCTGCTGATAGACGGGATGAACCCAAACAGATTCGTTAAAGGGAACCCACATCAGTGGGGGTCGAAGAGCCAACATAGCATACGGGAAAGACCCATTCCAGCAGTTCCCTGTAAAGCATGGTTGGTTACTGCACTTAAAGGAGATGTCAGCAGAGAATACCCATAAGTAGGGCGGTTTTACGCATGCAGCCTCAGAATTAAGGGTGACATTGGTGGTTCCATTAGAGGCAGAAGCGTTAATAGCGAGCATGGGTCTTAAGTCCATGCAGGCTCCGGTGGAGAGGCACAACCAATTTTCATTAAGGGGGAAGGGGAAGCTTATTGCCCACTTGTTGTTCACTCTCAGGTAGGACTCCCACCAGGTCAACGCGAATATGTTGTTACTACCGGATGGAGGAGAGAACCGGGACCACCAAGACATGTTTAGATGAGTCACTCCCACGCCGTCGACAGTACAGGGCTGCCATGAAAGTTGTGACAGGTCCACCATCTGTCTTTTTCGGCTTGGGGACACACGGTATGGGCATGTGGGGAAATCGGGACGGGTGTGCATGGCTGCTCGGGGTTTGCAGGTTGAGTTAAAAGTGATGACTCCGCCGCTAAGTGTGCCAGCTTTAAAACATCCAGGCGAATGCAGGGATGGGACAGACAACCTCACCGTCAGGGAGGTATTGTACCATTTTACAAGGAGGGGCAGGAAGCTAACGCAGGATCCCCGGTGACACGAGGGGTTACTATTAGTGGAAAAAATGACCACGTCATTGGTGATGGGAAGGTCAAAACGTATGGGTCTGATGGTTAACGGTATATCTGGTATGCAAGGCAATCTGGCGGAGCAGTTTTTTGCATACAACTTTGGGAGAGAGGGGGCTGTGGTGGAGATAGCGGCTAGCGCTGGCGGATGATGTATTGCTGCCCACACCAAGTCTGCTCCTATTTCAGTAGTGGTGGTGAGCATCAAAACCAGAAGGAAGGGGGCTGCCGGAAGGCGGCGTGGCCTAGCCACTCTGGCTGCACCGTACCCTAAAAGAGAGCCAATTACTATCGAGAGCATAATCATTACTGTGTCCCATAAGTCATACGGTATTCCTCGGTCGAGCAGCAATATCCTGGTCGGACCGATCTTGATTAGGCTGTCCGCTGCCGTTGAGTTTTGGAGTGTCTCCTGCATTATGTTTCGTTGGATTCGCCACACGCGTCAGCCGTTCTGGGACCCACAATGGTTCTCGTCCTGGTTCCTGCGGGAAAACACAAACCGCACCTCGGTTCCAGCTAACTACTGGATCCGGGCCCATCCATTGTCCCGTCAGGACATCTTTCCATTTCACCCATCCCCTATTGCCAGGAGATGGATTACAATGTTCCATGGCCGGGGAGTGATTGTTGTTATTCAGGTTCAGAAAATTGTATGTGAACAGTGCCATGGAGAGCCGTGCCTTTGGGGGCAGGCCCTGACTTATTCCCCCTTTTTGTTTTTGTAGAATATCTTTAAGGCTCCTATGAGCCCTTTCAATAATTCCTTGACCTTGGGGATTGTATGGGATGCCATGTTTTAATTGTACCCCCATTTTTTCACAGAACTCATTAAAGGCTCTGCTTGTATAAGCTGGTCCATTATCAGTTTTTAATATTTTTGGTTTGTCCCATGCGGCCCAAGCTGTCAGGCAATGATTGATTACATGAGACACCTTTTCGCCAGTTTCAGCAGTCGCAAATATAATATGAGAGCAGGTGTCCGTAGAGACATGAACATATTTAAGAGATCCGAATTCTATCATATGTGTGACATCCATTTGCCAAGTGTCGCCAGGAATCAATCCCCTGGGGTTAACTCCCGTTGATACGACGGGTGTGTATGTGGCGCAAGAGCCGCATAACCGTACGATGTCCCGCGCGTCAGCCCTGGAAATGTGGTACTGGTTGGCTAACGTCCTGGCGTTGACATGAAATCTGTCATGGAACAGACGGGCTTGTTCTATTGAAGATAACATATTGAGTATCCACAACGGGCGAGTGGCCACGTCAGCTGCCGCATTGCCCTGTACCATGGGCCCTGGCAGGCGCGTATGTGCTCTTATGTGAGTGATGTATATTTTGTTGTGTCTATTTATCAGCAGAGTCTGGATAGACAAAAACAAATTAGTCACTTTGGAGGTTGGCTTAATCGGGCCCGCAGTCTCAAGGACCTGCATGGCATTAACAACGTATTTTGAATCAGAAACAATATTAAGGGCCCCTGGGAACTTCTCGAGGACGGTTTGTACAATTTGTAACTCTACCACCTGTGGTTGATCTGGTTCAAATTGTATGCTGATCGGAGGCATACCTGAGACCACATAAGCCCCTATCCCGGTTTTTGACCCGTCCGTATAGATCGTTGTTGCAGGAGTAAGTGGTGTGGACGCGGTGATTTTTGGAAATATCACCGGATGTTGAGTAACAAACTGTAATATGGGGTCCCTGGGGAACTGGTTGTCTATCTCCCCAAGAAAAACACATCTCAGGATGGCCCACGTATCTATACAAGCAGTCAGGATTTTTATTTGAGAAGCGGTATAAGGTACCCGGATAGCATGGGGTGCAGAGCCAAAATGTTGGATAGCCCTGCCATGTGCCTCCAAGGCCAGGGAAGCGACCGTTTCCGGATAATGTTCGATAATCTTGGCAGGTGAGACCTTAGGGTGCACCCACAAAAGTGGTCCCTTTTGCCAAATCACTGCCGTAGGTTGAGAAACGGTCTGCAGCAAGCAGACCTCAAAAGGCTGTTCTGAGTCAATTCTCCGCAATGCAGCTGTACTTAGGGCTTCCTCTATCTTTCTCAGAGCAACTCTGGCTTCCGGGGTGAACTCCCTGGGGGAGGCAATATCCGGGTCTCCTTTCAGGAGGTCGAACAGGGGCTTTAAGTCCGAGTTAGGGATGTGTAAATAAGGTCTGATCCAGTTTATATCTCCCAGTAGCTTTTGCATGTCATTCAAGGTCCTTAGGCTATCTGTTCTGATGGTTACCTTTTGTGGAGAAATCGATGTGGGGGAGACTTTGGTGCCCAGGTAGGTCACTATGTCTCCTCCCTGAATCTTGTCAGGGGCAATATGTAAATTTGCCTTTCTCAGGGCCCTGACCAATTGGCCAAGCATATCCTCCAACTCAGTCACATCTTTTGCACTGATTAGCAAATCATCCATGTAATGAATACATCTAATTCTGGGGAAGGCTTCACGCAAGGGGGCCAGTAGAAAATCAAGATACATCTGACACATGGTGGGACTGTTGGCCATACCCTGGGGTAATGTAACCCACTCGTATCTCTGATCAGGACTCTCTTGGTTAATGGTGGGTAGGGTAAAGGCGAATCTGTGGGTGTCCTCTGGATGCAGGGGGATTGAGAAAAAACAGTCTCTAAGATCTATGGCATAGACTGGCCAGGACCGAGGGATGGCTGAGAGGGCTGGTAGTCCCCTCTGGATCGCCCCCAGGGGCTGCATCTGTGAGTTGACAGCCCTCAGATCATGGAGCAGCCTCCACTTGCCTGATTTCTTCCTGATAACAAAGACAGGGGTATTCCAAGGGGAGGTTGACGGCTTTACGTGTCCCGCCTGAAACTGGGTTTTGACTATCTCAGTTAATGCTAAAAGCTTCTCCTTGGGTAAGGGCCACTGAGGCACCCAAACTGGATTTTGAGATTTCCAGGTGATCTTAATTGGAGCGGGCAGGAGAAGTTTCTCAGTGACCCCTAGGAAAAACCCAACCCGTGTCTACCTTCCCTTTTTTCTACAGGTACGGGGGATGTCCGGCCCTGCAGGGCTGCGCCCAGGCCCTTGCCGGGGACATATCCCTGATTTTTGAGTATCCCTTTGGCTTGGGGAGAGCAGGTGGATGTAAGAGTGACATCCATCTGGGTGAGAACGTCTCTTCCCCACAAGGATACTGGCAGCTGCAAAACAAAAGGTTGAAAATGTCCTCGGTGACCTTCCTCATCACCCCAAGGCAGGGTCACGGCACTAACCTGGGGGGCAGCCACTATCCCCAATCCTTGGAGTGTGTTGTCAGCTGTGTTGGTAGGCCAACTAGGAGGCCAGTCTTTCTTGGAGACGATGGAACGGTCTGCCCCTGTATCTAGGAGTCCTGTTATCTTTTTTCCGTTAATCCTGAGCGATAGCATGGGCCTTTTATCAAGAGTCATATGAAGTCCTTCAAAAATTTCCTTAGAGGGGCCAAGTCCCTGACCCCCTCTAACCCGTTGACCGGACCGGGGTCTCTCATGGAGACTGGGGAACAGTAAAAGTTGTGCTATCTTATCCCCTTCATTAATTACTATGGTCCCTATATGAGATTGTACCATGATTTTGATGTTTCCTAAATAATCTGGGTCTACAACTCCAGGGATCACGGTAAGGCCCCGGAGGGCTGTGGAGGACTGTCCAATCACTAAACCAACTAGCTTGTCGGGTAGTGGTCCTTTGGAGGTGGTTTCAACCACCTGAACGCCCATATCGGGTGTTAATAGGAGTCTGGAGGCGACACAGAGGTCCACGCCTGCTGGCCCGGGGGTGGCCCCTGTGGGGGGGTGCCATCTTGTGTTGTCCTGTCTAGGGAGTGGGGGCCCGTCCGTAAGGAGGGCCCCCTCTGGCCGTTTTTTTGCTCCGTAGTCTCCCTGCCACTAATACGGTTCCCCTGGGCATCAAAAATAGATCTGCAATCTTTTGCTTTGTGAGAACCTTTACCGCACCTTTCGCAGGTTCCCGTTCGTCTGTCTGATTCCTGTCTCTTGGATATAAACTCCCCCTGTCCGGTCTTGGGGCAGTTTTTCCTTATATGGCTGGGATCCCCACACTGGAAACATCCCCTGGGCTTACCAGGGTGATTGGTCTTCTGAGGCCCTGTCTGTTGTAAGGCGGCGGCTAAAAGGGCAGCCACGCCTGAGTTGGATAATGGCCCCCCTATTTCTCTACAAATTTTAATCCACGCCTCTATGTTTTTACCTTTATGGGGTGCTATGGCTGCCCTGCAGTCCTTGGTGCACTGTTCGAAGATTAACTGTTTAATAAGAGGAGCAGCAGCACTCGGATCTGAAAAGAGTCTGTCAGCTGCCTCCTGCATTCTGGCCACAAAATCCACAAAAGGTTCTGTGTTGCCCTGAACAATTTTAGAGAGGCATTGTGAGGCCACCCCTGTGTTGTTTACCTGCTTCCAGGCGCGGATGCCTATGTTATGTATCTGTTCATACACATTTGGAGGGAATCTAGTTTGATCTTGAGCGTACTGACCCTTACCCATAAGCATATCCTCATTTTGCCCCCTATGGCCCCTAGCCGCATTTTTTTCAGCCTGTTCGGCGGCAAACTCAGTATACCAGGCGCGCCAATCCAGAAAAGCCCCGGGGGCCAGGCAGGCTTTAGCCAGTTGGGTCCAATCACTGGGCGTCAGAAAGCCACCGGCAGACAAATTCTCCAACATAGTTATAGTGTAAGGAGCAGTAGGGCCAAATGTGGCAACCGCATTTTTAAGCTCCTTAATTTGCTTGATCTCCAGTGGTTCCCAGTAATTGGGTCCTTGGCCTTGCGCTAGGAGCACCGGATAAAGCCCACATTGTTCATACTCATTCGCCCCTTGAGGAATCTGTTCCATTCTAAATGTCCATCTACGAAAATACCTTCCCTGGGACCTTGGCATTTTTTCACAGGGCGGTGCCTCCCCATGAGATGTCTGTCCCTCCCTATCACAAAATTGTATCTCTTTGTAACATGGCCGACCAGTCTTTGGGGCACAAGATGGCGGGTCGCCAAGCAGACAAGATGGTGGCCCTACATGTGACAACGGTCCAGGCCACTCCCTCCATGGGGGGGGTGACGGAGGATGGCCCCAGGCCGCCATCTCACCACAGGAACCGGTGTTTGGGACCTCCCAGGGTGGCGCGGAAGGCTCTACGGCTTTCCGTTGGGGAGTGCTCAGGAGTTTCCTTCCCTTCTCTAGGTCTGTCTGCATCTTGACTAGGTCTCTACGTAAAGCTGCAAAGGGATTAGGGGGGTCACTTGCCTCATTGTCCTCGCCTTCCGAGGTATCTGAGCCCGAGGAATCCGAGGCAGGGGGTACCTCTCTCTTGCCTCGCTCTCGCGAGCGCCTCCGCACGCTCCCTGCGACGGACCCCTCTCGGGAGGACTCCGAACGGGCCCCTTCAAAAGCTCGGCGGGCCTGAGAGAGCCCATCTGCGCTATCCTTAGCCCCATTCCTCTCCCCTTTGAGGCATGAATGAATCATCTCCCAGAGCGGCCGAACCGAAAGTGGGAGTCGGCGCTCCTCTTCTGCTCTTTCTAAATCCTTACCTAATTTCTCCCAGCAAGGCAGGGACAAGTGCCCCGTCGGCAGGAACCAGGGTGCCGCCTCATCTACTTGTTGGAGAAACTCCGTAAGTGTCTTGGAGCTCATTGATATACCTGAAATCTTGAGCAGGTCTTTCACCGCTCTTACCAGTGACTTGGAACTCTTAGTGGGTAAGTTGCCCATGCCTGTCACTGAGGAGTCCGTTCTCACCGTGTGAGGCTAACCTGCCACATACACGTGAGCTTGAGGGGAGTCTAAAAAGCCCTGTAGGTGCGCGCCACCCAGAGCCCAGGTTTATCCCCTACTCACCTGTCCTGCAGAGCAATACTGGAGCGTCGTCTGCCTCGCCTCGGGGGTGATCAGTTCCCCGTACGGGCCACCAAATGTCGGTGTCGATCCCGGCCGGCAGGAAAAAACACACGACACGAGTAGTCGGCGGACAGCCTCTGGTTTATTTTCTCTCTCCGTACGCCCTGTTCCGGGATCTCGGATCCCGCCTGAGGGAAGCCTCCTCTGGTCCGTTCCCTACGGCTCCTTGTGTGCTTCTCTCAGCAGTCCCTCTTCTTGGTGTGTGTTCTCGCCCCAGGGGTGGTGTCAGCATATATATGGACACATCGACCAATCACATCAAAGTAGGCAAGACGAGCTGATTGGCCAGCGTCAGCTGTTGCTGGGCAGACTAGCTTACAGGGCGTGTTGTTTACTAGCTAGGGAGCAGGAAATGGGCGCCATCTTGGCATACTCGATGGGAGGGGTAATCTAGCTCAGGCTTCACTCCTCACCACAGGCCTCATATCACTCGGTCGACGGGAGGGGCAATCTAGCTCAGGCTTCACTCCTCACCACAGGCCTCATATCACTCGGTCGAGCTCCCAACAGTGATGCATAGTGCCTACTTTTATCATGGTGGTTTGGACACGTGCATGACAAATCCTAACTCTTTTCCCATTCCCTCCTCCTGTGCTTGCCTTTTCTCTCCATCTTTGTTCTTCCTATCTGAAAAAGATCTCTTTCCCTGTTTTCTTTTACCTCCTATTTTGTTTCATTTATATCTTGGATTCCTATGTAGGAAAAGTCATATGTTGTTTAAACTTGTGTATCCCTGGTTGTGAACTTGCAGTAGGTACCCACAATCTCTGTCTATTTCCTGCAATAACACAGGCAAATCTTCATCCCCATACCAAAGGGTAACTGGTTCCGCCAATTTTCCCATCTCCAGAAGCCGTAACACTTGTCCCTTCTCCATTTTATCATAAACTTGTACCTTTCACAGATATACTTCAATCATGGTGACATGTCAGTAATATAGCAAACTCAAGGTGAACTTGTGGCTTATGACCTATTATTAACAGTTTTTTTCATTTTTATTTTTATCATTAGCCATTTTTTTTACTTTTGTAACTGCTATGCTAACATTAAAATGCATGCTCAATAATAGCTTATCTTTATGGATTTTAAGAATTCCAGCAGAATGACTAATGTCCCATTGATGCAAAACATTTAAAAGCTTCCAAAGGCCATTATCAGTTTTTACTTTCTAGAAATTCCCATCTTTATCAATGTTGAGAGACAATGTTGTTGTATGTATCCCACAGTCCCACCTGGGTGATAGGTAACGTGTAAACTAAGAGTCAGTATCTACACTAACATGCCAATTATGAAGTCTGACAAAATGAGATGCATGCGTTACATTCATTTGCCATAATTCATTTGCCTGGAGGTTTCCAGGAATACAACCTTCTGATAGACTTGATGTAGGCAGAATCTGGCATTCTAGAGAAGTTTGTACAAGATGAAACACCTATGATCTTTAATATTTATAGGTAGAGGTAAGGGGTCAAGTAGTATTGAGGCAATCCTTCTACTGGAATGGAGATTTCCTTTTGCTGGTCCAGAAAGGCTGGAGTGTGACCTTACAGGATCTCCATAAAAAGATAAAATCTTACTCTAGCTGCCTACAGTCACACACACAGACACAAAACATGGAGCATGATCTGGAGTACTTTTATAGTAGCTGTCTACAAAAGATCAGTGACATTAACTGCATAGGCGGGATCACCTGTTAAAATGTTAACAAGTCCTATCAGAGTACATTCTAAGAAAGTAATTACAGAAATGAATGCTGACCTTTGATGTGAGAGTATAGATATAATTTTCTAGTGATGTTGAATAATGTGGTAAGCAGCAACACCAAAAAAAATACCCAACCATAAAATTAGTAGAAGTCTACAAAGAGGAATTGTCTGAGTATTTCTGGGTAAAATATATGAATGATGACAACATCTGTGTAAAAACTTATCGGAAGGGTAATGATCATCAACCAATCCACTATAATCCTCAAGAGCTCTCTGCCAACCTAAGGAAGTTTACAACAAATGAGTGCGATGTGCCAGATTAATAGAAAGAACAATACAGAGTCAGTTTTTAAAAATAGTGTGCTCCAGGAAGGACTTGGTGAATTAACACACCCATTGCATAGGCATACAGCTGAAGGCTTTTTTACAGCTGGTTAGAAAGATAAAGGTATTCAGAAGTTCGACATTTTTTGTTCACCATTTGAACAAAAAATTCCAGTAGGAGAATGAAGAGTAGTCAACATGATTAGCATAAAAAACACACTCAAGCTGATTGGTAACATCTGCCTATTGTTCAAAGGAGTCTCTTATTTGGAGCTGAAAGTTGGGGGGGGGGTAGCAGGAGATTTGAAATGTAGGTATCCTTAGAATTTTTTATATAGATTTTTTGCTGATATGTAGGTATACCTAATATTGGGTGAGTTCAATTAATATCCCTCAATAATTTCTCAAATTTTTAAAAAATTTTATTTAAAGAGAAAAAAAAAACAATCAAAAAAGAGTAGTTGAGAATCATATTCTCAAATTTTCATAATATTGGTAATGATGTTAAAGAAAATGTGCCATGTGTACCAGGTGGAATATCATTCCATCCTAAAATGGAGGAGGTCCTTTCCCTTTCCCCAGCAAGATTGCACCTGGAGGACATTCAGCTATGTGAAATGAGGCAGGTGTAGGAGGACAACTCTCAATGATTCACTTACATGTGGACTTTTGCCAAGTTCATGAACCTACAAAACAAAATTAAGGTTACCAGATTGTAGCAGACAGGAATAGATGGAGAATCTGGAGATATTGGTCAAGACTCTAAATTTTCAATCAAAAAGAAAGAATGAGTTTTAACAATTACTTTTCTTGTTGCTGAGACAAAATACTCAACATCCAAATTGAGGAAAAGTTTATTTAAGCTCAAACTTTGTAAAGGTTTAAGTCAGTAGTTCACGGGATCCAAGGCAGGTTAGCCTGACAGAGAAGAAACAGTCCATGGAAGGCAGAGGCTGCTGCTGTGAAGCAAAAACCTCTCCGTTTTATCTTTTCTAGGTTACTCACCTTTCAGACTGTGACACCTACCCCCAAAGTGGGCCTTCACATTATCCACACCCAGAGCCATGCTTAACCAATCAATGGATCAAATGAGTAATCATACACCCTTAATCTGTAATCCCATCATCACATGTCCAAGATACAACCAATTAAGAGAAGCCCTACCAGAGAGGGCGTACGGGTTTCGAGGCACATCTAGACATAAGCTTTAAGAGTCATAAACTGCACAGAATGAACATTGTACATAATTGGAATGTATATTGAACATTATTGAATTGCTGAAAAAAGGTAGATTGCTTCAACATGGTGAGAATATTGAAAGATAGTTGTTAAATTGCTTCATTAAACATTCTATTTTGAAAAACATAAAAATCACACTGCATCCCAAAGTTAGATACAATTATAATTTATCAATGAATGGCTTAAATAAATTTGTTAAAAACTAGAAAATCTAAAAATATACAATTTCCCATAGAAAATTTCTTGAGTTTCATGGTTGAAACAGTCTAACTCATCATGATACATATATTGACAATACACAAAAAGAAATAGCAATATAAAATTTGTGAAGTTACTAATAAAATAATATATTCCATATAGAAAGGCAAAAAGAAGAACAAGAGTGATGTGATTTTGTCATTTAAGCCTGGAAATTAAAAGTCAATCATAGATTGACTGATTGTTTGTTTTTTAAAGTGGAAGAAATAAACCTGGTCAGAAAATCTGATTACAAATTTAAATAGAAATTATTAGGGCAAAATTAATATATATTCCAACACAAAAGATTCAGAATTGTTAACATGCTACCTTTGCATGGTGTTAATTAAATATAAATTTGAAAGTGATGTTTACATTGAAAACAATTAGGTAAATGACATAAGTGCAGACATGTTTTGAGAAAACACATGGATATGTTATGCAAATTCATTGGGGCTAATAGTTCTATGAATACAGAAATCAAATCAGTTTTTTGTCTTACATGCATAGAATTGTACTTGTCACTTATACCTAGATAAAGATGGAGAACATATGTGGACTCCTCAGTGATGAGACATAGACAGTTGAGGAAGTTCAGACAGCAGGGCCGGGTGAGCCAATTCCAGACTTGCAGCAGGCTGAGCTCTGGATGGCTGGAGGTCAGCGGTGCTGACCACTTCTGCTTCTGTGAGAAACAGAAGTGCAGAGATGCAGGGAGCCTGGTGCACCTGCTGCTCCAGTACCAGATGTACAAGACAGTGCCTCAATGCTGAGGATTTTCCAGACATTCTCTAGAGGAAATGGCTAGAGAATGTGCGACTCAGCACTGAGACACAAGAACAATATGCATTTTAACCACAAGGATGCAGGTTTAGCTCTTCAGAATAAGAAAAATAACATGGTTTCCATTAGGAGTGGATCCATCTGAAGATGATATCCCCAGAATTTGAGGAACATCACAGAAATATTGCTGGATCACATTGGTCTTGGTGAAGGGAAGCCTGAACAGAACACTTGTGTGGACAGCAGAGTAGAACAGACCAGAGGCCCACGAGCCAGCAGCAGCCTGGGAGCACAGCCTCGGGATGCCGATGAGCCCATAATGCAGAGGACAGCAAATGCAGTCAGGTAGTTTGGACTTGGTTTGAACTTAAATTTAGTTGAGTCAAATTCCTAGTCCAATTTTCTAAGAAAATTAATTTCTTTTCCAAAATTTATTGCAACTTCTTAGGGAATTTTTCAGTGAACATCCTCCTACAAACAGAGATTTCCTTCAACTAGTACCATACACACTTTGCCATCCTATTTCCAGCATCTTCGTTGTGCAAAGCAGGAAGAGTCAGGAGGGTTTCCCCCCATATCCTATTGCTACAATTCACAAACTGCAAAACAACAGTGGAGTAGCAGTAAAGTACGATAACTAAGCTACCACATCTGAGGCTTGGCTCTGGAAGTACTGGTGTGATTCGGCTATGTCATCTCAGATGACTGTGACAGCCAGTGAGTAAGAAAGGGTGGAATAATTAGAAACACCCCATGGTTTTATTTATTTTTAAAGGAATATAAAACTATTTGTTGAGCCCTGCTTATCATATATTTACAATAAAGAAAACAATGTACAATAGGATAGCATTTTTAGTACTACAAAGTTATTTTCTTGGCTTCTCTGAAGCAGTAATCTGCATACTGAAAGTAATGAGCTTACATGCAAGTAACAAGTTGGGGTCAAGAAAAGCAGGAAGGTTAGTAGTTTACATTAGCCATTTGTTCCTGCAGGTCACTCTAGCAGGTCCTGAGTTGTGGGCACAAATTATCATGCAGTAGGTATTCATCTGCCATTCATGCACCCTGACTTTTGAGTATAGATTTCAACTTGTAAAGGAATGAATGGGTCATGAGGAATCTTCAGTGTTCCCTTAACAAGTCTTCCTGAGATAACAGGAAATAGGTTTTGACTAGTTACCTTATTTGAATAAGTTTCTTGTAGTGATACAATTTTCTTTTGAGGAGTTTTGTGAGTAACTGCATTTTTGTGACAAAAGAGATATAAATGTATATACCTCTGATTGGCTGCTTTCCAACTATCTAAAGTTTCCAATCAACTAATTTTCTTACTAAATGAATCAAATTCTGATTCTGTCAAGCTATATATATATATATATATATATATATATATATATATATATAAATATACACAATATATATATACACATATATATATATATATATATACATTTATATTAGCATTAGATCTAAACAACTTTACCTTCTTAATGCAAGGCAGAATGTATCATCCCCCAATCTCACTCTCATATTGCTTGATTTTAAGATCTTGAGTTCTTCCCTTAGCATTACTATGAATTTACATTAAAAATAAAATATTGGAATTCTTGAATTTTAGGAATGTTTTACAACAAATCTTTCAGTCTAGACCAGGTTTGATTTATGTCAGACTTTATGAGAGTCACATAATTTCTGTTTGTGAGTTTTTTTAACAAAACAAAAACAACAAACATGACAACAATAATGCAGAATTTCAAAACAAAATCATAGGAAATTAGCAGTAGTTAGTTTCTGATTGTGAAAAATTAGATCACATAGAGTTTGTGTACCAAGCATGTAATGTAAACACAACATGATATTCAAGAAAATGAAATTATAAATAAATATTTGAGTATATGATACCTAAAAAAGAATAATTGCTTGAGCTTTTAATATTTTATCTAATTTTATAAGATATTCCATTTAATGAACCCCATGCATTTTTTGATACAATGAAAATTTGATTCTTCCATGCCCAATGAAAACTATTAGAATGAATAGAAGTATCAAAATTGTCACACTTACTTTTATAATATAGTAAGTACTTCATTTTATTCAAGTCTGTAGAGATTTTCAAAATTAGTACCAGGCAGTAACCCCAAATGTGCTAGGAACAAAGTTAATATTGTGGAGAGCACATAGTGGAACAATGTTGAGTGCTGTAAAATGCCAGTGACATGAGACTGTATGTCAAAATGCCAGTCCTACAGCTGCAGAGTCAGAGGCACACATGACAAGGTGACTTTTGGAAGTGAATAAGAGTGATGACAGTCCAAAGAAGAAAAACTTATCACTAATTAATTTACAAGTGCTTCATGAGTGATGTGATCACTTCACCAACTGAATATGGGAAGAAAAACACAGATAAATGGAGGAAAGGAGACACGGAAAGCCAGAGAGAAAATTTACAATCAGAAGCAAAGACAGTGGTCACGTCCTAACTGTGGTCACTAGATCAGGAGCTACACTTTGGGAGAAGCCAGAATGCTAGGAGTTAGGGAAAAGGGTGAAGGAAATTAAAAGAATTTGGTGTATTATATATATAATCAGAAGACTGGAATTAAAATGTGCATATTTATTAGATTACAGCTCTCTAGGCACACTGAGTGGAATTTGAGAGATCTGAGGCAAAGCAATCTAATTTCATGGATTTTTAATCTGAGTACCTGGGGATGTATGTAGAGAAATTCTAATGTAGCTGATGAGAGGACATGTATGGTGAAGAGAGAGTTACTTGAAGTTTTGATTATTTTTAGACTAAAATGATGGTGGGGGAGCTAAGGAAACTAAGTATCTGAATCAGAGACTTCAGAATGTAAAACACTTTCCTTAGTGGGTGAGACAGGCAGTCTGACAGTGGACGTGGGCATCAGAGAAGTGGCGAAATACAAATAGAAACCAACCCTGAAAACGAGAAGGAAACACAAACATAAGGAAATCTTTGAGGATAGGGGCTAAGAAGTGAAGGAAAAGAAAGCACAGGAATATCTGTGTGCAGGAAATAAGATACAGACTTAGAATAAGGTAAAACTACGTGAGTGTCATTAATGCACTGGAGCGAGAGGCCTGGGCATGAGTGTGGGCAACAGTTGTAAACTGGCTTACAGCATCTCTTTATAATTCTTATATCATGTAATTACTAAGAGACCTATGACTTTCAGAGGTGTCTCTTTTTGGATGCCAAATTTTAAGCTCCAATTATATGGAAATATACATGGATAAGCATAAATAGTTAAATGTATGACTATAAATCTCTATGTATTCTTAAATATGTTAAGAGGAAATGATTCTCCTGTAAATTCTTCTAATGAGTTCATTCTAAGAGCACTGAGTCATTCTTATTTAACTCTGAGCTTGCTGTGAGCATGTTTCACATATAATCCATGTGAGGCTATAGATGATGGGGTTGAGCATGGGGCTGCTGGCCCCATAGAGCGTGGAGATGAGCCTGACTCTGGCAAGGGAGTGTCATGTGAAGCAAGGGCAGAAGTAGGTGATGATGGCTGTGCCATAGAACAGACAGGAGGTGGGAGGTGCATGTGGAGAAGGATCTGCGCTTCCCTTCTGCAAAATGGATCTTCAGGATAGCGGAGATGATGTAGATGTAGGAGATCAAGGAGGTCAGGAAGGCGCTGGTCCCAAAGACTCCTCTTATCACTAAAGCCAGCATTTCAGCCATGTATGTGGATGAACAAGACAGGGCAACCACTGGTGGGACGTCACAATAGTACTGTCTACCACACAGGACTGAAGAAAAGGCTAAAGGTGGATGCCAGGTGTTTTGTGGAACTGATGGCCCAGGTCCCCTTGGTAATGCTGGGGAGAGCAAACCTTGGTTAGGATGACAGAGTACCAAAGGAGGAAGCAGGGTTATAAGTCACGACAGCCAGATGAAAGATCTCAGTATCATGTAGGGCCACCAGGAAATACAGCTGAAAGGAACAGCCAACGAAAGAAATGCTGTGATCCTGAGTTACGAGGTTCTGGAGCATCTTGCGCACAGTAGTGGATGGGCAGAATATGTCTAAAGGGACAAGTTTGCCAGAAAGTATTACATGGCGTGTGCAGCTTGGCCTCAGTGCCAATGGCCAGGAGGATGGCCCCATTTCCTGCCAAGGTGACCTGGTAGATGATGGCAAAGGCCACAAAGAGAGGGAAGCACCCCACAGGGAGGCCAGAGAGCCTTTCTACACTGGGGTTTTTTCAGGGAAGAAATCCGCGAGCACAGGATAGAACAGCAATCACAACGGTGCCTCTGAGGACATCTTGGAAAACAACTCTGAGTTTATTTATAAATTTTAGAACTTAAACCACTGTATTCATTTTATTTCTTGACATAGTTATCCTCTGATCTTCATCAGGGAGAAGACACCCTCTCAATACTAGAGAGATCTGTCACAAGTCATCTCCCCTATCATCATTTTTAGTTTTCTGTGCTGTTTGGGGTTTTTAAATTAAAGAGAGCTGATGATGATACTCTCTTTTTAAAATATTTATTTATTTATTTATTTATTTTTACAAGGAACCATATACTTCTTGGCCAAAGAAATGTTAGTATGAATGAAGAAATATTGTGTTACTTGCTTTGGATCATCAAAGTCCTATTTTATGTTCAGACAAACTAATATAAAGAAACTAAAATATCATGAAGTCACAGATCATAAACATTAATTACGTAGCTATTTACTATCGATCAGCAGTGTTGGAAGATGATACCATAGTATCAAATGCCCTTAATGCAAGTTCAACTATTCCATTCTCAGAGTAGAAAATGTTTCTTAGCCCTAAACTGTTAACATTTTCTGTCCAAAACAAAAGTCCTCTGCCATTACAGGCTCTCTTTTTTTTTAATTTTTTATTTAAAGAAAGACTAAACAAAACAGAAAATAGGTAGAAATAATACTTACTTACAAAGAAAAAATAAAAAGTAAGAAATCACCAGTTGATGATTACATATTGTCCTCATACAAACAGTTGTTCAAGATACAAAAGTGAAACATACAAAGTAGGGATTCAAACAGTGAGACTGCAAATGGTACTGTTCAACTATCCAACAAAAATAGGTAATGTGGTTATCAATCCTATACACATAAACATACATGTTTGTCTATATCTTCATTTATGCTGAGATTAAACAAATCATAGCAGGCTAAAATCACTCTGAAAAAAGAATAATAGTATTGCTGGATTTCACATCATGACACTACTGGATCAGCACTGGGTACTGTAGTGTCTCTTTTTCTTCAAAGTATTTCTTCATTTCATCATGTGTTATAAGATCAGTTCTCAGAAACTGTTTTTAGGTTCTATGTATGCATGAGTCTTAGCATATATTTCTATCCTTTCTATATTAGAGGGAGAAGCAAAACAATGCAAGACTAAACAAAATATATTCCAATAAACACATGAAATGAAAAAGACATATAAGACCATTGTACAAGGAGTTCTACCATATTTCCTGTATTTCTCTTGTTATCTGCAGTAGAATTATCTATATCATAAGATATATTATAATTGGATATAGCAATACATAACAATATTAATAAAAACAAAACTTTGTAGATAGTGTAAAACTTCAAAAACAAGTAATAATCAAATCAGAATGAGTGTCATAGTGAATCTTGTCATCTTCAGTGTAGTTTCCTATATTTTCAGACTTGATACTATCAATCATAACAGTTTTGAATGAAATCTATCATTATCAAACAGCAATCAAACAAACCAGATATAACTAACATCAGTCATGATAAAATGGCATAATTTATACAGAGCTCCAGTTTAAGTTAATAGAAAGTTAAAGATGATTACTATACTATAACCTGTTATTAGTGGGATAGCTGTCTGTGCCCTTGATCTAGTGCAAGTAGACAAACTGAGACAGAATAAAATTTATCTAAGCAGAGCAATGCAAGTAATTTGTCTTTTAAATCCTGATACACTATTAATAATATCCTCTGCTATCTTTTTAAAGACTGTTCCTCCCTTTTCACTCTCCCAGAGTGCACTGTGCATTTTTGGGTCTCACCCACACCCTCAGTTTTTAGATTGGGGTGGCAACATGCTGTTCACCTACGTGGTTCCGAACCCTCTCCCTCCTGGACTTGATCTCTAGTTGTATTCCTTTACCTATTAAAGCCTGTATTTCCAACCTATCTACAAATACTAGTCGAGTTGCCCCTATTACTCTATGGTTCCCTGTCACATAGAGCATTCTTTTCTCATATTTGATTTTTGGTCCATAAACCCTTCTGCAGGTTAATTGTATTTCCTGTAAAGAACATCTTGGTGGACCTACCTCCTGATCTACTCTACTTGTGTTTCTCTTTTTTTTTTCTTTTTGGTGTATCAAGGCCATCTATATTAGAGATTATAGCCAACCTTCTCTGCACCATTTCTGTTGTGCTCTTTTTCTGCCATTATTTGTCTGCTTTTCTTCTTTACTCTTTCGGCTCCATTCATTGAGGCCTCTCTGCCACTGTTCCTGAAATCCTAGTACTTTTCTCTCTCTCTAGAATGTCCTTCAGTATTCTCTGTAGAGTTGGATTGGTGGTCACAAATTCCTCCAGTTCCTCTTTGTCTTGGAAGCACCTTGTTTGTCCTTAATTTATAGAGATAGATTTTCAGGGTACATCAATCTGGGCTGTAGGTTATTTTCTTGCATGGCTTGGAATACTTTGCTCCAAGCTCTTCTTGATTTGATGGTCTGTGCCCAGCAGTCTGCCATGATTTTGATGGGTTTTCCTTTATAGGTGAACTGCTTCTTTTCTCTGAGGACTTTTAACATTCTGTTATTATATTGAATTTCTGGGATCCTGATTAATATATGCCTGGGTGTAGCTGTTTTGGTTGTAGGTGGCTGGAGTTCTGTATGCCTCATACATCAGAATATCATTTCCTTTTCCTGTGTTTGGGAAGTTTTCCTTAATTATTTCTGTGAATAGCCTTTGTAGTTCCTTTGTTTGTACCCCTGCTTCTTCATTCACATTCTTTATTCTCAAGTTATAAATCCTCTTGTCATCTTCCAGCCTTTGTATTGTTATGCCTGTTTCCTTGTTAATTTTAAGAAATTTTTCCTTTCATAGCACATATTGCAAACCTGTCTTCAATTGTTGATAGTCTATGCTTAGTTTCTTTCAAGCAATTTTGCCAGCTTTCAGTAGAGTTTTTTATTTCCTGGTAATCTCTTTGAACCTGCTTCATGTATTCTATATTTTTGTTTGTATTCTTCATCAAATGTTTCTCTCCTTTTGTTGTGTTCCTCTATTCCTCCATCTGTGTCTTCTTGAGAGGTGCTTAGCATTTCTTTTATTGATCTACTTATATCTTGCTTTACTCGGTTAAATACTCCACTTTTGAACTCATCTATGAGGTCCTGAAGATATCTCTTTATGGCCACTGATGCAGTGTCTGATATTGCATGTTTGCTGTCCTCAATTTCCTTTGTATTTGCATCTCCTGGATCAGTGTTCTCAGGGTTGGGGTCTGGGGACTTTTTCTTGTTGCTTCCTCTTTTCCTGTTTTTGGTTTCTACCATACAGACATATAGCTGAGGTCCCAGTCCCTTTTCTTGTTGGTTATAGTTCTTCTGAAGCACTCTGGCTAGGTAATCCTGTCCACTCCAGTGTGTTACTGAGGTGCAAACAGGGACAGTGTAAGCTTGCTCCTCCCCTCCAGTTCAGTCAACCTGCTGAAGCCTTCATGGCATTAGTGTGGGCTGCATGTAGGGAATTGGTTTTGGAAAACTTATTGGGTCTCAGCCAGGTGCATGACCCAGGCCAAGCATACTCCACCAATCTTGTCTGGGAAGGAAATAGCTGACTGAAATCACTTGTTCTTGCCAATCCTGCCCTATTCCAAAATGTCATCCCATTGGTGCCCTTTTTCCATGGAAGGATTTTATTCCTGGCACTCACCACAAGTCAATGCAGGTCCCTTGCCAGCTCCATTCTTCATTGGGCTTACCAATCTCCAACTTCAATGCAACTACACTTCAGTGTGACTACAGTTCCAGTGAGTCAAAGTGGCGGGAATTCAGGTGTACAAGAGCACAGATTCTTAGCTGCCTCAATAGTAGAACCAGGATTGCATGTTTGACTGATTCTTTTTGCTTTAGTTTCTTCTTGGGTTGAGAGGATCAATTTCCTTCTTTTTGGGACTCCCATATGATATGTTACTTCAGCATATGAGTTGTCTCTCTCAGGGAGCCTCTGTATTCTGCTCTTATCTACCCGCCATCTTTACCAGCAGTCAATGATACTTTCACATCCTGATAGGGACAAGTGTCATGTGTCCCAGGTCACTCCACTGTGTGATTTTTATTCTCCATTTCAATACTAGTATTTTAAGAAGCTCAATCTGTCTATGATATATTTTGGGCTATATATCATACATATTTTGCAGTATATATCATGCATTCATTGTCACACAGATTATCATGGATTATCTGAGTCAGAAAAGGGCTATTCTTATCTCTTTAAGAACTAACATCACCCAAAATTAAGGAAGGGATTTATTTAGCTTACAGTTTGTGAAGGTCTCAGTCAATACTTAGCTGGTTCAACAATAGCTTACCCTGTGTACATAAGGAATTCCAGTGGAAACACACAACATTTGATTACTGCAAAAAACTTTGAAAGCTCCTTCTTGCCTGGACAAGACCATTATCAGTTTTTACTATCTTAGGAACTCCCATCTGTGCAAGTGCTGAGAGACACTGTACAAGCCCCACAGTCCCAGCTGCATGGTGGGAAGCATGTGTAAAATGAGAGTCATTACCTAACTAACCTGCACATGCTGAAATCTGCCAAATTGGGACAGAGGTGGCACATCCATTTGCCATAACTCATTCCTTGAGACTTCAAGGATCATAGACTTCTGACGGAATTCATGTAGGTAAAGTCTGGCATGGTGAACAGATTGCACAATGTACCATGCCTGTGATCAGCTGTGATTTGGAATGTTTAAAGATAGAGTTAAGGGCTTCAGTAGTATGAAGAAAGTAAGCATAAGAAAGCCTCCCCTCAGAAAAATGTGTGCAATGAGTCAATTGGCATGAATATTGCCTTCGGTTAATATGCGAAAACCAAAGTGTAACCATCCATGACCTATATAAAAGGAAGAAGTTCTGTTGCAAAAAGGTTTCTTACAATCACAAAATCAATTTGGAAGCATCTAGAATACTTTTTTTAGTGGCTGTCTCAAAATGATTAGTGACACTAACAACATAGGCAGAATCACAGAAAATATTAGCAGGTTCTGCCAGAGTATATTCTAATAAAGGAATTGCAAGCAATGCTGACCTTTGAGCTAAAAGCACAGGGGTAACAATTTTCTAGTGATTTTGCATACCCCAGAAAGCAGCAAAACTACAAAGACATTCATGCATAAATTTAGTGAAGGCAAGCATTAGAGGAATTGTCTCAGTATTCCTAGGTAAAATAAATGAATAAAAATGTAACTGTGCAAGTATATCAGAAGTATGTTTGTCAGTCATCCAATGACATCTTTAAAGTGTATATTCCAGACTAAAGAAGTTCACAACAAATGAGATTAACAGGAAAAACAATACCATCAGGATCAAACCCTAAAATTGCTATGCTGCAGTGGGAGCTTTGCTGAATTAACTTAGCAATTTGATGGACATATGGTCTGAAGACTTTTTAAAAGCTGGTTAGGAAAAAAAAACATTCAATAGGTTGATGTTTATTGTTTAGTATTTAATCAAAAAATCCAGAAGTAGAGTGAGGAGTAGGCAATATGATTATCGTAAAAGGCACAGTTAGACTAATTAGAAATGCCTGTGTATTTGCCAAAGAAAGTTCTATTGTTTTCACTCTTAAGGGCCTTATATGTGAGGGTAGGAGGAGAATTAAAATATGGATCCCTTGCAATATTTTGTATAGATAGTTCAGTTGATATATAGTTATACCTAATACTGGGTGAGTTAAATTAATGTCCCCCAATAATTTCTGAAAATTTTTTAACATTGATAGTTCTGCTAAAGAAATTGTGCCATTTGTATCTTATAGGATACTATTCTGTCCTAAAATGAAGCAGGTCCTTTCATGTTTCCCAACATGAATGCACCTGGAGGACATTCTACTATGTGAAATGAGGCAGATATAGGACAAACACTCAATGACCCACTTACATGAGAAATTTTCTAAAATTGAATTCACACACCTACAAAGTAAAGTTAGTATTTCTAGCTTGGAGCAGGCAGGATTCGATAGGGAATTTGTAAATATTGCCCAAGTGAACTAATTTTCTATTAAACAGAAAGAATAAGCTCTAATGAATGTCTTAATTTCTCTTCCCATTGCTAAGACAAAATACTCAACATTCAAGTTTTAAGTCGGAAAGTTTTATTTCAGCTTATTTTGTAGAAATTTCATTCCAAGGTAGGGCGGCATGGCAGAGGGTCCAGTCAGAGAGAAACAGTCCCTGGATGGCAGAAGGAAGCAGGCATTGAAGCAAATCATCTCCATTCTGTCATTTCTGGGCTGCTTGCCTTTTAGCCTTTGCTACCCACATTCCCTTCCCGTTTCCACAACCAGAACCATGCTTAACCAGTTTGTGGAGCAATTTAATAACCATGCACCTTCATCCTAGCATCACAGTGTAATCGCAACATCACATTATTGTAGATCCAGCTACTCTGCAATAGCCCTACCTATGAGCCATGAGGGATTGAGGGTTCATCTAAATGCAAGCCAGAATAGTGTTCAATTTCACATTTTGATGCAATGTATATTACTCAATTGCTGAAAAATTAGTAGATTTTAAGTGTTTCCTGCCCCAACATGTTAAGAATATGGAGTGATACAGGTAGTTAATTTGCTTCATTTAAACCTATTTATTTATTTATTCATTCATTCATTCATTTGACTTTTTGAGACAGGGTATCACTGTGAAGTTCAGGCTGCCCCTGAGCTAATTTTGCATCCCAAACTGGTCTCAGACTTGCAGTGATCCTCCTGCCTCAGCCTCACAAGCACTGGGATTAGGGGTAACCCTCTATTTTGTAGAAAATAAAGGATCACAATGCATCTCACAACTAGATACAATTGTTATATGCCAAAAGTGATTTAATCAATATAACTATTACAAACTAAAAATCCTAGAACTATAAAATGTCCCAAGACAGAATGCTTCAGTTTTGTGATTGAACTTGACAAATTCAAAATGATACGATACTTCAAAATGCACAAAAAGAAATGGCAATATAGAATTTTATGAAGATATTAATAAAATTAATATGTTTCATATGGTAAGGCAAAAAGAATAAGAAGATTGACATAATTTTGTAATTTAACCTTGGAAATTAAAAGTGAATCTGCTTCTTTATTCAAAAATCTGTAGGAAAATAGACCTGGAAAGAAAAACTAAATGCAAATTTACGTAGAAATTTTTTAGAGCTTAAATAATTTCTGTTTCAACTGTCAAAGATTCAGGATTGCTAATACCCTAACATTATATGAGTATTATTTAGATATAAATTTGAAAGTGATGATTGCTTTGAAAACATAAATTACACACATACAGACATATTTTGAAAATGTGTGAGTATGTTAGTTAACTTGGTTGTAGCTAATACTTGAATGAATACAGGAATCAAATCAAGCTTTGCCCCATACATACACACAGTTTTAATTGTCAGTTATATCTGGGTAATGTTGGAAAACAGACATAGACTCCTGAGTGATGAATTACTGACAGTTGAGGAAGTTCAGGCAGCAGAGGAGGCTGAGCCATGTGCAGACCTAAACCAGGCTGGATGACAGGAGGTCCACGATGCTGAACACTACTTGCTTCTGTGACGAACAAAAGTACAGAGACGTGGGGAGCCTGGTGCACCTTTGGTCCCAGTGCTAAGCTGGTGACAAATGAACAGCAGCGACTCAGTGCTGAGGATTTTCCAGGAAGGAATCCTAGATAAAACATCTGGAGAATATGTGATCCATTTCTGAGACACAAAAATGATACATATTTTTAAGTACTAGGATGCAGGCTCATCTCTTTCCAGTTAGAAAAATAATATTGTTTCTCCTATGAGTGAACAGTATGAACTGTTGGATGAGAAAAATTTACTGCACATGCAAGCATCACCTGGGTTTTCAAATACAGTAAGATTTCTTAAAGTTTTATAGTCCAAATGATATTGCAGTACCCATTTCACTTTTCTTGGATGTTCTAAATAATGCTGTAGTGGGTATAGGATTACAGATAGAGATTGGAAATCCACATTTCTTTCCTTTAAATATATGCTCAGCAGAATTACAGAATCCTAAGAGAGTTTTTTATTTATTTTTTGAGGTAGCTGTGCAATATTTTTCAGAATTTCTAAACTAACTGATATTCTCTCCAACAATGTACAAGTATTCACTTTTCCCCACATCTTCACCATCACTTATAATGAAGTCTCTGAGGTGTGATCAAACCATATTTAATATTTATATTACAGAGGTGTTTATTACAGTAAAATCATGTTCCTATTAATCCCTTCAAAGTAATACCCTCCCTTCATACATATTCATCTTATGAACTTGTCATTTTATTCAGCAGAAAGCTCCTGTCCTGAGATTTTTACTTCCACTCTTGTGGCTCCCCTTGTGTCCTCAATCAGATCAAACCATTTAACTCTCATGGTCCTTTTGACCTTGAGGAAGAGCCAGAAGCCACATGTCTCCAATCCAGAGAATGAGGTGGGTAAAGACACCCTGAAAAGTTTTTATGAGCCTCACTTAAAATCAATTCATCTGAGACAAAATATGAGCAACACAAATAAGATACAGCTTTCAGGAAATGATGTTGGGAAATTTTTATTCACAACAAGGTTGATGAAACAGGAACTTTATCCCACATCCCATAAAAGTTCAATTTAAGAACTTCATTTAAGACTTTGTACTGTGTAACTCCAATAAGAAACCATATGGAAATTTCTCCCTATCATTCAGCTGAACACAAGAATCTTGGTTATCATTCAGAAAGCACGGGCAACAACAAAAACTTTAACAGCACAAATGTAGGTCACATGTATAGTGTCTCAGAAATTGAGTATCAGATATACAACCACCTAGGTTACTTCTCTCTCATTATTGAGACAAAATACCTGATGCCCCAGGTGAAGCAAGGAAAGATTTAGTTTATGATTTTTGGAGGTTTCAGTCCATATTGAGCTGGTCCCAAAGCAGGGTGGTATGGTGAAGGGCTGCTCATGGTGGCCTCCAAGCAATAAGAGAAAAGGACAAGAGGGAGGAGTTCACCTCTTTCCTCCCCTATATTGTATGCTGGCTCCACCCCTGGGCAAGTGCAGTACCCACACCACCAATACCAGTGATAGATAACAAACCAATCACAAATGCTAGAATAAGGCACCTCCATGACTGCATGAGGTTTGGGAGATTATCTAAACGCAAATCATAATATAACATACAAAATACCCATCTAAAAATAAGGCATAGATTTTTACTTCACCATAAAAAGTAGCAACAACTAAAATACATAACGTATATGCAGATTCTAAAGTAAAAATACACAACAAATAAATTCAATCACTTTCAGAAGATATTTTAATATTTATATTTTAGTCAAGAAAGCCCTTGATTGATAATATCTGCTGAACATCCTGCCCAGAGCAGGATTAATCTCCCTGTTGTGTAGACTGTAGATGATAGGGTTTATGAATGGGGGCACCATGATGTAGAACATGGATGTCAGCAGATTCTTAAGGGATGGCTCTTTTGCAATAGGACCTAAGACAGCTATTGCCCCAGAAGTGACAAAAAAAAGGAGAACGGCCAGCTGAGGGGTACAGGTGGATAGGGTTTTGTTTCTAGCTTCCACAGAATGCATCTTAAACATATTTGAAATTATGTTAACATATGACATACACATAAAAGAAAAACATAGAAACACAAAACACATGCTTACTGCAATGATTATAAATTCAGAAAACTGGACATCTGGTGATAAAATTCCCAAAATTTGAGTAATATCACAACAATATTGCTGGATCACATTGGTCTTAGTGAAGGGAAACCTGAACATAGTGCCTGTGTGAATCACAGAGTAGACCAGACCAGAGGCCCACGAGCCAGCTGCAGCCTGGGAGCACAGCCTTGGGATGATGATGAGCCCATAGTGCAGAGGATGGCAAATGGCCACATAGCGGTCATAGGACATGACTACCAGGCTTGCAAGTTCCACAGCTGCAAAAAGATATAGAGAAAAATCTGTGCCGCACACTCTATCAGGGAGATTACCTTATTGCCAGTTATGGAATTCACTATGGCTTTCAGAACAATAGCTGAGATGCTGCCAAGGTCTAGGAGGGATAAATTGCTTATGAAAAAGTACATGGGAGAGTGCAGACACGCGTCTGTCACGATGAAAGTGACAGTCACGAGATTCCCTGTCAATGCTCCCAGATAAATCAGTAAGAACAGCACACCTTGCAGAAGCTGGAGCTCCTGGGAGCCTGCGACACCCATGAGGTGGAATTCTGTGAAGACAGTCAGGTTGTCCATTCTGCCAGCCTGCTGTGCTCTGCACAGAGTCGGAGGTTACAGTGAGCAGAGGATGCTACAAGAATCAGGGCTTCAGTCTTCAAATTTAATTTATTGTTCAATAAATCCTAAGTATTTTGTGCTAATATGGAATAAATGACATATCAGAAATTATATGAAAGTGTGATTAAAATACGCCTTGACCTTTCTAATCACACATCAATACAAAACAGTATTTTTCTTGTAGTTCAAACAAATACACTCCTGCAACAGGATACGTCAAAGATAGGGGGATTCATTTGTCTTTTCCTGATCCAGAAAACAAATATTTTTTTCAAATGAATAGATAAATAAATCTCTCTTCTCACTAATTTTGATTTTGTGATATAGTGCATTTGCCATAAAAATCTTACTACTGGTTTTGTTACAAGGTTGCTTATATTTGTTAAGTGCCATAGGATGTATTTATGTTTTGTTTATTGTGCAAATTGTACCTGAATAAATCCCTAAAAACTATGTCTATTACTAGCTCCCATTATTGCTTCTACTATCTTTGCTGCATTTGATGGTTGTAGACACATTAAAGTGTAATTATGTGGATTTTCTTTCTATTTCTAGCCTGGACACTTAGCATGCTGTCTGCCAGGTTCATCCAAGGTGTCACAAAGGACAGGATTTACTTCTTTTGGAGAGTGAATGGTATTTCATGCTGTGTTCACATTTCACCATCTTTCTTTATTGATGGTGGACATGGGAGCTGGTGCATATCACTTCTCAAATGTCAGGGACAATGCTGCAATGAACATGGTTGTGCACATGGGTTCAGTGTAGTGATTCTAGCTCACTAAACTTACAACCAGAGGAGAGGGTACTCGGGCCACAGGAGAATTCTGACTTTTGACTTTCTGGGGAGGTTCCACATTGTCTTCTGTGATGACTATCCCTATCAGGAGGCTGAAGCGTCTGTGATAGAAGCCAAGAGAAGACACCCACGATGAAGGTGAAGACTGGAGCTCCTCTGAAGGAACAGAAGTGAGCCTCCCTTCTTTGTTTCTCCTTATTCCTTTCAGACAACAAACCACTCACACCCTCGAAGCTACTCCCCTTCACAATGGGTTTTCAATTTGTAGGCCAACCTAGAACTGTGCTAACCAAATTTAACAGGTGTTTCATATTCAAGTTGATGCAATTAGTTAACTGTTACACACATGCTTCTTTTTATCTTTATTTGGATGCATTTTATCCCTAATTATCCTGGTAGAATTTCTAGTACCATGATGACTAGCAGGAGAGATTTGGCATGAAAGATTGTTGAAGTTTGGTAAAGGAATTTCTGAGTCTTGAGCTTACCTATGGATTTCATCATGTTAGTCTGGTGTAACACATTTATTGATTTTCATATATTCAGGAAAATTTGCCTTCCCAGTTTAAATCACAGTTATTAATCAGTTTTTCCTGAGGGAGCTCAGGGTCACATATGCCAGCTTGGCCCAGGAAGAGAAGAGGGAGGTCAGTATAGAGGGCAGGTCTGCCATGTATGAGGCCACCTTGAAAGGCCACTGCTGCTGCTTGCTTTATACAACCTGTGCACTGTCAAACTGCCTATACCTCAGCAGAGAGGGAAGGTATCAGGCATGCTGACAAGGATCCTGCTCTCTGCGCACTTCAACTGGGTGGAGAAAGACATTCCCAGGGGACAGTGACAAAATTCCAATTGCTGACAAAGCTAAAGAATGTTGCAGGCAGCAGGCTGAATTGATGGACCTGAACTTTCTGATGATTTCCAGGATGAGACACAGTGATGCCAATAGTCATTATGCTCTGTTCTCTGAGATGAACAGGACCTTGTCTCTGTGAGTAGACCCCAGTGACTCATCTGCAGCACAAGAATGGAACCACAGAAGTGACTGAGACCAGGCTCTGTGGGACCTCTGTTGGCTATTTGAAGAAATGTGACACATATATCCTTAAGGGTCACATGGCTGTGAGCACAACCTTTTACTTGATTGAAACCAAATAGTATTTTCTAGAGCCCATTTTCTGGTCAGCTCTATAAGATCCTCACTTATATTACGTACATGCAATAAGATATTGTTTGAACCTGCATGCAAGTTCACAAAAGATCTTGTGACATCAGTTATAGCACATTCTTTCCTGACTTTTCTGAGACAGGTATTTTTGTATTGTGAGTATGGGGCTTTCAGGATTTACACTAAGAATGTTGATCTAGTGATTCCTTTGAAGACCAATTTGAATACCTGGTGAAATCTGGACTTTGAACCTCCCATCTAGGCTCCTATCCAGATCAAAATCATAGATGCTGAAACTCTCACAGACAAAGAGCATGAATGGCTCCAAAATTTCCACATGGCTATGGAGGATCAGAAACACTGTCAACTTGACCCTTATCTTATGTAGTAGAGAGGCAGAACTCTCTACAAATATTAACAACTCTCTGATATTATTTTATTTATTTATTTTTTGTATCAGGAATCAAATGCATGCCCTCATGCTTGCCAATTAAGCTGTGTCGCTGAGCTATAATCTAGGCCTTCTGGTCTTATATTTGTAAATTATTCTAGGAGAAATATAGATGTCTTCTTCTTTTCTTTTTTTCTCCCCTTCTCCTCTTTTTAATTTTAGATTCCAAGGAAAACTGATAATCTTCTTTATGTTGACTTTCCTTGAAAATATTTAGTATTCTATGAATTTTGATTGTAAATAAACTAAGAATAAAACTGCCACTGTAGAAGGACTGATCCAAAGGGACTGGAGTTTCAAAGAGGAAGATATTCCCCAAGCTCTCTGTCTCTCTTTGGTGGGGAGTCAATGAGTGTTTCATGACACACAGTCTCACTGCTAGTGGATCACTCATAATCACCTGGATGTTCATGACTATACTTGTATCCACGGACCAAAAAAGTCAAGGGTTAAAAGAAATGGGTGCTGAAGCATTAGGTATACATACATTTCTAATAATTTTATCATTTGAATTCATCTGTTAATTACCATATTTAGAGGGCCAACACCTAGAATATCATCATGTTTATTTATTAGAGGGCTATGGTATATATAAATTCCCTCCCACATGAACAAGTTCTGGATTCCATATGCCAAGACAGAAAGTCAGATTTAATAAATTTAAGCATTCAAGTGAAAATGTAGGATAAAGTACTGTCATTTTGTGAGACATAAGACTATTATACAATCTGAGTTAGACCTGGTTCTAAGTTTCAATCGGGATGTTGTTGACTCATTTCTCATAACCCTTGACACAAAATACCAGTCACATTACTAGGCACAGGCATAAAGGAATATGAGTAGTTAATATACAAGTAAAAATACATCCTAAAACATTAATTTCTCTTGTAAAAATGTCAGCATTTTATTTTCAGTGTGTTGGGTCCAAACTGAAATTGAGAACTCCAGAGACTCTTCAACATTTGGAGAAGTTGACAGTGACATAGGAGAGGTTTACTGGTTTAATTCTTTTTTTTTCAGTGATGGAAATATTTTCATGACTGGTGATATCCAAGCCTTTTATGTTCCTGGAGTGATTTTTATCCCTACATTTCACAATGGTTATCTCTAAGTGTTTAGCATTCTCCCAAACCTAAAGGAGCATGGGGAAAGAATAATATCTTTCAGATAGACTTAGTGATTTTCCTTAAGTTTATGAGAAAAAGGTGGTAGAAAATAAACTAATTTCATTGATCGAAATGATAATCTGAACAAAGACATTCCTCTGAGTGAAATTCTGTAACATACTTTTACCCTATGGCATAGAAAGGAAACATGCCGATTTAATCCTTTTCTTCCACAAGAAAAAAGATGGGTTTTCCTGGAAGAAATGGTTCAATAGATGAAAGCAAGGGAAACTCGGGAAAAAATGCGATGAATTTCCACTGTAAGCCAGAAGACTTTCAGCTATGTGACTGTATGGACAAGTTTAATACAGGGAACTCCTTAAAACTGCCAGACACTGGAGGAAACAACTAATTCATTAAGATTGACAAGCCAATACTATTATTAAAAAGCAGACAGCAGAAAAAAAAAAAAAACTATGGGCAGAAAGACAGGCAGAATATAATTGGAAATACAACAGGAAAAATTTAGTGAATGTTAATTCAAATCAAGTCATATTCCAACACATCAATTCCACAGCATGGTGAAAGCCATGCTGTTGTCATAACATCTTACAGGTGGGTCTTACTGTTTTGGCACTTTGTTCTTATGTAAAATGTCCATAGATTTTATCCTAACATTATGCCCCAGAGAATCATTCTTGTTAATTAGGTAGTGGTAGGCTAGGGTTATAGGCAAGGAAAACACTTAAAACAATGGTTACAAATCCAGAAAACTGAGCACTGAAAGATGAAAACCTCAGAATTTGAGGAATATCACAGAAATACTGCTGGATCACATTGGTCTTGGTGAAGGGAAGCCTGAACAGAGAGCCTATATAGATTGCAGAGTAGACCAGACCAGAGACCCACAAGCCAGCTGCAGCCTGGGAGCACAGCCTCGGGGTGATGATGAGCCTGTAGGGCAGAGGATAGCAAATGGCCACATAGCAGTCATAGGGACATGACCATCAGGAACACAAATTCCACAGCTGTAAAAATTATATATAAGAACATCTGTGTGGTGTACTCTGTGAGGAAGATCGTGTTACTGCCTGGCATGGAATTCACTGTGGCTTTTGGAACAAGAGCTGAGATGCTGCTGAAGATAACAGGAGTTGCACTCATTATAAAATGTGCAAGGAAGAGTGCAAACGTGTGTCTGTGACATTGAGCATGACAGTTGCAAGATTCTCTGTCAATGCTCCCAGATAAATCACTAAGAACAGGCCACCAGAGAGCAGTGTGCAACCCTAGTTAGTGAATTTGTGAAAATGTTATCAGTTCACTGGCAAATGCAAGGAAATTCTGGGCACAGTTCCTTTTATTTGAAATAGCTTTCAGAAAAATGATTATCGTTACACTGTGTATATTCTGAGTTCACATTGTGTGTGTGTGTGTGTGTGCGTGTGCATCTGTGCACAGAACAGCCATATATGTATGTGTATGTGTTTTAAATTAAATATTTTAAACTGTATATATTGATAACCAGGTTCAAGTATTTGAAAAGCATCCAGCTTATTGAATACATTGCAAATTTTTACCTCTGAGTGATTAAAGTCCTAAGGTTCTTTTTTATAATTGGTAATTTATGACAAATACCTGTTGCTTTATGTATCTTATTATTATTGGGATGAAGTTAATAGGGTGCATATAGAACTCCATCATGTTAATGTCATCAACAAACGTGCCTTTCAGCCTTTTGCTTACAATTTCCAATCTATATTTACCCAGCTGGAACAATACTATGCAATTCAAATCAATGAGATACTAGAAAGTATGATGGGCATATTTTCCTGTGCGTCATCACCCAGTCAAGAGACATAGGCTGTTAACAAGTAAAATCACAAGAGTTTTCAGTGATGGACCAGAAGCCCAGCCTGATCACCTATTTCAGCCAGCAGGTTCAACAGCAGCAGCAGAGACAAAGACAGACCAACTGCCCCATCAGAGCTAGAAGGCAGACACAAATTCACCCAGGAAACTGCAGCTCTGCTTGCCTTGGGGACTGCAGTTACCCCCTGGTCCACCCAGAACTCCCACCTGGCTCACTAGAAAAGTTCTACTCCTCCCCAAGAATACTTGAGAAACTCAAGAAAATACGGCCACCTCCTGAAGGGTACTTTCCTTAAGATATTGACACAGGTTAGCAAGACCCAGAAAACCATGATACCTCTGAGAGAAACTGATGAAGTTCCAACAATAGCTCCCAAAGAAGGGACATCTGGGAAATGACAAAGAATTCTAAATAATCTTAATCAGTTAGTGATCTTAAAAGCACACCACACAAGTATGAAAATTACAACAACAATATATAATCGAAAGGAGAAGTTTCATAGAGAAGTAGAAACAGTTGAAAAGAAGAGCATCCTAGGTGACAAGATCGTGGGCCCCAATGATATGAGAAGATCAGTAACCTCCACCCAGAGTGCAGGACATGATCCCTAGACCGGCAGGTGACATAGGGGAGAAAAGGAAGGTAGAAACTCCAGGGGAACCATGGACCACTCCAAAGATGCACCAAATACACAAACTGCACTGTAGGAATCTGGAAAAGGAGGAATTACACAGAAACCCAGAAAGCACATGTAAAATAATAGTCAATAAAAAATTCTGATCTGGGAATGATTCCATCATGATGGTACAGAAAACCAGGAAACTCCAACTAAATGTCACCCAGATAAAATTCACCCACACACATAATGACTGAATCATCAAAATTCAAAATTAAGGGGAAAAATGATATCAGCAAGATCTAAGAGAAACCCCAAACATGTGGGAATTCTAGTGATCATCAATGAACTCCACAGCAAAATCTCATTAGACCAGAGACGGGAAGCTGATATAGTCAAGACCCTGGATGGAGGAAATCATAACTTTCCAATGAAACATGATTGACCTATCAAACTGTCTCTCAGATATGAAGAAGAATGAACTATTTCCCTGTCCTCAACAGCTAAGGGAGTTCTTAGCCAGGGGGCAGACTTATGGGAATGTATGAGGGTGTCCTAAAGCTTAGGCTCTAAGCCATCAGAAACCTAAAAATTATGTGTATAAAACTCAAATTTTAAGAAATACTGAGCCATGTTCTGTATAGTCAGGGACTGAAACTGAGTGCAAACCATTTTACAATAGTACAATGTTCAAAGCACAGAGATATGCAGAACTATACCAAATAAATTATGAGAGAACTTTTAAAGAAAATTATGCAAATTCTCACAGCAATGGATAAAATTGGAAGGAAAATAAAAGTTTATTGCTGTATTTAATCCAAACTACCTCCTTAGATAAATTCAGACTATTGTGTGTGACATGTTCCATATCAGCATAGTTGTAAACAGTATGGGACTTAAATATATTCTATTCTGACAGAGGCTTATTCTGTATAGTTTCAAGCTGTCTATTCAGAGAACCTGAACATCTTTTTAGACTCAAGATGGACCCTGCAAAATTTTCCTTTTGTAAAACATGTTTATGTTTAAATGAACTATACAGTGAGCAACCCACTCCAGGAAATCTAGAGGTAAGACATAGAATGCTGCGAGCTGCTGTTAACTGGGGATGTTCCTGCATAACAAGATCATACTTGCTTCCTGGAAACTCTCCTACTGAGCTTCCCTCACCTGACCTCCACCTCTCTGCAGAAGCCCAGGCCCTGGCTCTTCTTGTTGTTTGCTCTGGGTAAGGGTCCTCTCTCCAGGTCTCCTTGAGTCTCCTGCTGTGGAAATGTGTCTCCTGTGTTTACACAAAATACAACTTTAATATTTTTACTTGTGAATCTGTCCTCCATTCATGTCATAAACTAAAATCATCAGTATTTCATAATTAAAATGTAAATTTCTTATACTTCCAAGAAAATGTAATTGATACAATTAAAACAGAATTAGAACACAAAATGCTACAACTGGGAGAGAATCATTGCTGATGCACTGTCCAGGGAGCCTATTGGGATTATTAACCAATCTCCAGAAAAAATTATAAGATGAAGTTTAAGAGAAAGAAGACAGTTTGTTTGTAAAGAGGAAAAGAAATGGAAGGTAGGAGAAGATAGGTAGCTACCCTAAGAATGATTCAGGGTAGGGATCACCAGAAAGATGGAGAAGGCCTGGGTTCTCCACATATCTTATAGGGGGTGAGTGAGCTTTGCCCCTACCTGAAACTGCTAAAAACTGACTCAGCCTCTCAGCATCTCTGCCTGAAGCCATTTCTTCCAGTGATCTGTGTGCAGTGTCTTTCTGTCTCTTTGTTTACTATTCCTTAATCTACCTCTCAGGACTTTATCTTTGGTGTGGGATGGGCAGTAGATTGGCATGGAGGTCTCTATGCATGTTTAGCACAGAGATAGCAAGAACATGTGTGGGAGTCTACTGTACTCTATAAGTGGAAGATAAAATAAGGATTCTGGAGTGGAATATAGAGTAACTCTAGGGGCGAGAGTGTGTGCATATGCATGCATGCACATACATATACTAATACACGCACTTGCGTATATGTAAATATGAATATATGGATGGGTTCCTTAGGTTGAGTACATACTGTCTGAAAGTTAGTGCCATTGCTTTTTCTGCCCTTCTGCTCTATTGGAGATGGGAGTGATTTATCTGCTGTGTCCTCGGCTTTCTCTTTATGTCCTGCTTGTCAGCTCTTCTTTTCTGGTTGCTTCATGCAAGTCCTAAGGTCATTTGGTACCTTTTTTCAAGTCTAGTTCTTCTCTCTTTCTCTACTCTGTCCTTGACCAGCTTCATTAGAGTTTAACTCCTTCCAGTTAGGATTAGGTAGGAGATCTGCAGAGACCCTTATTTTCTCATCTCCATCTCCTTTCCCCACAAAACCATGTCACAATGAAAAGCTAACAAACCACATAAAAAGTCTGTAAGACAGAGACAAAGAATAAGCCTACCCTTTAAAGATACACAGTTAGCTCTAACTAAAGAAATACCTATTGTGTCTGTGCATTTCTAACATCACCAGGCATTTATGTTCCATCTAGAGAAAAAATTTTTTACTAAGAATTCTTCCTAAGAATCCACTTCAACTAGAGCACTGAGGAATTCTGCTTTTTACTATCGCACTTGCTGTGAAATTCCTCTACCCCACACAGCCCTTGTGAGAGCCCTTTTCACCTCCATGTTCCTCAGGCTATAGATGACGGGGTTGAGCATGGGGGTGATGACCCCATAGAGCATGGAGATGAGCCTATAACTGGCAGGGGAGTGTTGGCTGGAGGAGGGGCGCAAATAAGTGATAAAGATTGTGCCATAGAACAGACAGACCACCAGGAGGTGGGAGGTACACGTGGAGAAGGCTTTGCGTTTCCCTTCTGCAGACTGGATCTTCAGGATGGTGGAGATGATGTTGACATAGGAAATCAAGATGGTCAGGAAAGAAATAAATGCAGAGACACCCCCCACCCCTAAAACAAGCATTTCAGACATGTAGGTGGATGAGCAAGACAGGGCCACCACTTGTGGGATGTCACAGTAGTACTGGTTAACCAGATTGGATCTGCAGAAGGACAGGCTGAAAGTGGACACTGTGTGGATGGTGGAATGGAGGAACCCAGCAAACCAGGTCCCCAACACCAGCTGGGCACAGCGAACCTTGGTTATGATGACAAAATAGTGAAGGGGAAAGCAGATAGCCACGTACCGGTCATAAGCCATGGCAGCCAGCAGGAAGACCTCAGTTCCAACTAGGCCCACCAGGAAATACAGCTGAAGGACACAGCCAACAAAAGAAATGCTGTGGTCCTCAGTCACGAGGTTCCAGAGCATCCTGGGGACAGTAGTGGATGGGCAGAATATGTCTATGAGGGACAAGTTTGCCAGGAAGTAGTACATGGGTGTGTGCAGCTTGGCCTCAGTGCTGATGGCCAGAGGATGGCCCCGTTTCCTGCCAAGATGATCTGGTAGATGATGGCAAAGGCCACAAAGAGAGGGTAGCGCACCTCAGGAAGGTCAGAGAGCCCGATGAGGATGAACCGAGTCACCATGGTGACATTGTAAAAGTCCATCTCCTATGTCCAATGTCACTCTGAAGGGAAGAAATCAGCACACACAGGTTAGGGCAGCAACCACAACACACCGTTTAATGTCATGGAAAATGGCACTAAATTGATTTGGAAATTTTGGGACATGAGCTACTGTAATCATGGTATTTCTTGACTTAGTTATCCACTGATTCTCTCCTGAAGGATACCCTGTGCGTGCTAGAGGGATCTGTGACAAGCCATCTCCTCTATCATTGTTCCTTGGGGTTTTAACTTTCAGTGAGAGCTGATGACAGCATTCTCACCTCCTTTAGGGACCTGCCTCATTTTTCACGTCACTCCACTGTGTGACTTTTATACACTCTTCCAATTCTAGTATCTCAGGAAGCTGAACTTCTCTATACATTTGGGGCTGTATGTTATATATTTTATATTGCATATCATGCAGCCATGCATCACTCTGATTATCATAGAATATACATATATGCATATCCATGTATATATATATTTTTTTAAATATTAGGAATTATACAAATGGAAATTTATAAATAGTGATCTGAAGGACTGTATAAATGCTATGTTACTATTCAAAGTATCTATGAAAAAGACATAAGGAAAAAGCACCTTTATAGTTTTGAAATCATATTATTAAAATGTCAAAATTACTATTCGCCTTAGTAACTCACATAATCACAATGTCCAAAAAATTAATTGAAATCTGAACATCAATGTTCTGTGAAATTTTTTGTCATTTTGAAAGTTTTTTCTTGTATGTGATAGCAAATTCACAGATAAAATTTGACTGAAACATAAAATGAAAATGTATATTCTATACTCTGGAGAAACCATACAATGCTTTCCTTGTCCACTAAAAATGTAAACAATACAAATAATACATAATGATCTATTAGCCAAGTAACATGTATTTCCTTTCTCCTTTCATTTTTTTCTTGTAAGATATAGACAAGAAATGCAAGTTTACTGGTAACAGGGGTGCAAAAAGGTTACTTTTATCTCCTTGGACACCACTGTTTGTGCCATAATTTGCAGAAATTAAGTTTTTTGACAGTGTCTTCAAATCATGAAACATAAGAAAGAAAATTGTGATAATAATAACAATGTGCTTATACAATTTGCAGTTGATAAAAATGTTTAATGACCAAATGACAATTATTGAAACAAAAAGTAATTGTCATATCTGTTCTGGGGTTTTCAATGTTTATGATTTCAGGGAACTATTATATTTTTGTCTGCATTTCTGCACATAAATACTTTTAAAATAAAAGATCAAAATGTGAGCAAATATAACAAAAGTAACTTATTAGTATTAAAGGTTGACTTAAATTCTCAATTTTATTTTGTTAATAATTAACAAATAACTTTTTAAAATTAAAAATGATATGAAATAGTTATAATGTAATTAATATATATGTTATGCATCATTATATTATCAATATGCATACAATAAAAACTGTACCAAATTTTTCTAAGTTTTGCAATTGTTTAATATTCTTCAATAAAATGTATTGATACATTCTATTGATGTCTTGATCAATAGAATGAAGAAATTTTCATATAGTGATGGAAATTATATGTACATGAACAATCTTATGGTAATGTATCTATATCTCATACATTTCTGCTATAATTAGAAAAATATAGTGATATTTCTCAACAATGTACGTTTAGGGAGAATTTGTGGAGTCTGCCTTATTAACCTGGAAGACTAGTAGTTCTTACAAGAGATACAGAGAAGCTCCTGTGAAACGTATCTGGTTTGTATGATTACTTAGAACCAATGCTAAGTGTAAGTACTCAAATAGTGTAATGAGAATCAGCACAAGAAAATGGGTCCCTCATTAATTTCAAAGGAAAGTTGCCCAGAATTCAACCATGCTTATTAAATTATGATTTGCACTCTCATTTATAGTTTGTCCTAAGAGTGTTACACAGGAATTTTTTCTTTGCAGAACTTACTAATAAGTTTTTGCTCCTTAAAGAAATATAACACTAACCAAATAAGAAAAATAACACATGTGGATACTAAAACCAAACAAATTTAAACTATGTTTTATTTACTATCACAATCAAGAATATATTATTTTGAAAATAGAAATTAATATTACCAAGAAAAATTTTCAATAGGAAGAACAGAAAAACAATCCAGTCCATTGACTGCAGCAGTCAATAAAAGCAAACCCGTTGCTCTTATTTGGGACTCAAGTCACGATTTAACCTCCACTGTACATTATGGCCACTTTCCCTAAGCAAATTTTGTAACAAGAATTCTACAGGGAGTATTATTCTTTTGTTCATAAATCCAAAGTACTACAAACATTAATTAGAGATGATGCCTAATAAATTCATAAAAGTTTAAATGTAATTCTAAAAGACAGAAGTGACATTTTAGGTTGTAATATTCTTGGGTACCTTACAAGGAAGGTTTTGTGGTAATCACATGGCCAAATTAGTACAGAGTGAGTAGGTTCTTCCAGGCATGGAAGTGCATGCCTGTATTCCCAGCATTTGGAAGGTTGAGGTAGGAGAACAGCAATGAGTTTGAGGCCAACCTGGGCTACATGATCAGTACAAGGCCAGTTTGAGCTACATGGTGAGATTATGTATCAAAAAGCTAAAATGAACAAACAAGCAAGAATACATTGGTGATATACTAATTATGCCGTAATTATAGTAATCAGTCTTCCAAAATATGGTTATACCATTAAATATTTTTATAAACATTCATTTTCATGACAATAACAGACATTAACTAAATTTTAATTATGACATCATGCTTTTAGGATGTGAAGGCTGCATGTCATCCACATAAAGAACCAAAATGAGAACAATTTAGATTCAAAGTGAACAGAAAAGCAAGCCCATTGAACCTGTAACTCACAAGTCAATTTTGCACGGATACACTGATTAAATATGAAAGTAATCTAAATAAGACATGTATTATTAGTCTTCAAATTAGATAGCATGATTTATTTATTCAAACTTTTAAAAATTAATTGCACCTTTATTAGTCTCATTTCATATATACATGTATGTGTGCACATGCATATATAAATCTGTTTTAAATTAAAATTTTTAAACTGTGTATATTGATAACTAGGCTGATATAGTTGAAAAACATTTTAATAATAGAACACACTGAAATAACTTTTGTTCTGAATTTTTGCTTATTTTGTAATTTATCACTTTAATTTTGTTTTTTTTTTTTTTGTTTTTTTTTTTGTTTGTTTGTTTTTTTTTTGTCTTTTTCGTTTTTGTCGGTACCGGGGACCGAACTCACGATTGCCTGCTTGCAAGGCAGGTGCTTATGCCGCTGAGCTAAATCCCCAGCCCCCTATCACTTTAATTTTCAACAGCTCAAAAACGCTATGATTGATAATTTGAAATTTTGCTCTCTCTCTCTCTCTCTCTCTCTCTCTCTCTCTCTCTCTCTCTCTCTCTCTCTTAGGTTTTACTCTACAATTTTTGTAGTTTATGAAGCATATTTTAATCTATGTTTTATATATGACTTTAAATTTTGAGGGTTTTGAACAATATATGCTAATGTGCCTATTTCACCTCCCCTCATATCATTATCACTAATGCTGAATTATGTCTAATTCAGTTTAATGTTGTATGATTGGAAATTGCAAAATACTTACTTCAGAAAACTTCTCTCAAAAATGGTGCTTACATGTAATTAAGGACTTTCTCTTCCCATCTAAAGCAATGTAGAGGACTTAAACGTTTGAAATGTTTTCTGTGACTTCACTCTTCCAGCTCAGATTTCCAAAAACTTCAAGTTGATCTGAACATTCCAAAGGAGCCATCCTGTGTCACAGATTCACCCAGAGAGTATAAAATCTGACCTCATTTGAGTTATTTTCAAATTGGAGAAGGAATTCCACTACAAATATATTTCCTTTTATAGAACTTCTCTAGATTTTAAAAATATGAGAACATGAACCAACTGACTTCTAGAATCAAATAATTCTTTGTTGTTTTATAATAGGAAAAATCAGGTCAGTGTGCAGTTTCCCGGAGTTGATGTCACCAAGGGTTGACATTTCCCCTCTCCTTGCAGTTTCCTGTCTCTTCAGAACAGTTAATTATTAGGCTGCCTCTCGATGTGCATTTTATATGTTATTTCTCAGGAAGCACTCATAAGAGAATCACTCAGGACGACCTGATGTCTCCCCTCCCGGGACAGGAGATACTAATTTTCATCACTACATGGCAATAATTTCCTCAGTGCAGTTTTTATTTATTCATGATAAAATTACTGTTTCCCCATGATCAATTAAAATATGAGTAAGCTTTTTCTAGGACTTTTATTAGTTCACTTATTACATTTATTTTTTACCCAAAGGTAAGTGGTTCCTGTGTATGATGTAAGGTATGGATTTAATTAGGTTATTTTCACTCCACTATCCATTCTCCTAGGACCATTTATTTAAAAGTTCATCTTGGTCTCCAGCAACCTGGGTTATCACCTTATCATCTACTCCCTTTTCATATGTACTTGATTCTTCTGTTGGACTTTCTGTTCATTTGACTGATCTCTGCTCACATGCCAGCACCATACTACTTTAACACAGAAGTTTCGTATGTCTTTAAACATTTGTTCTCATAGCTTTTCATTTTCTGGATTCTTGCACGTACGTTTTCACTGTGAACTTTGTTATAAACATGTATATCTCTACTTTTAAAACAAAAAGAGAAAGAGGCTTGTGAAACTCATTCTGTTGGATGTTGAGTGTCTACAGTAGTTTTTCACCAGCTCTCTGAGGCCTTGGAATCCGTGAGTTACTGGTGGGTGAGTAGGAGAAGAAGTGATCTCAGAAGACAGGAGAGACTGAGGGGCGGTCAGGCCTGTGTTTGCAGGAATCCTCTCAGGAGAGCAGCAGGGTCCAGGAGAGTTGCCTGTTCTCCTCCAGGGACAACACCTCCAGGTCCCACTGGGTCCACCTCCTAAGGTCCCACTACCTCTCAGGTCAGCACACTGTGACCAGTCTCTGAACACCCAACCCTCTGGAGACACACGCATGTGAGCACTGCACAGCTCCCTCATCCTGCAGCTGCACCACATCCCCCACCCAGGAAGAGGAGGAGGTGCTAGTTCAGGGAAGCTGGTTTAAGAGGCCTCCTGAGATCAGTGCCCACCCCAGGTGATGACTGTGTGACAGGGTTATCGGATCACCGTCAAATGCAAGGAAATTCTATGCCCAGTCCCTTTTATTTGAAAGGATGTTTAAAAATAAACGAATACTGTTAAGTGCTGTGTATATGCTGTGTGTGTTTATGTGTGTCAGAGTGTATGTGTTTTATATATATATGAAACATAAGGCTCATAGAATTTATGCATGTTTTATTAGTCTTCAAATTAGAATGACTTATTCAAACTTCTAAAATTACTTTCACCTTTATTAGTCTCATTTTATATGTGTATATGTATGTATACATAAGTGTGTGCATATGCATATATAAATTTGTTTTAAATTAAATATTTTAAACTGTGTATATTGAAAACTAGGCTGATACATTTGAAACATATCTGAATAGTAGAACACATGGAAATAATTTTTGTCTTGAATCTTTGCTTATTTTGTAATTTATCACTTTAACTTATTTTCTGATTTTATTTATTTTTATGTTGGTGTTAGTTATATGAAGATAGCACTCATCATCCAAATAATAGCAATAAATATGCTTTTAGGTCTGTTGGTTACAATTTCCAGGCTACTGTTTATCCAGCTGAAACGAAATAATAAGGTTCAGATTAATGAGTTTATGAGTTGATATAACTTGGGTCTAGATGTCCTCCCAAAGCCTCATGGGGTCATAGGTTGGTCTTTCTTAGAGATGGTGCCACTGGAGTTGATTTATAATGCAATGCTAGGATCAAAAGCACCAGAGTTAAGAATGTGAGTTCTACCCTCCCTAAGCAGCCTGAAGAAAATATAGGAGACAAGAGATAGAAAGTACTGTGGTCATCCCTTATTTGCTACCTTCTGCCAATAATGAAAAATTTCCCTTCTGCACTGCTGTCTGCCATGCCAACCTGCCTTGGAGCCAGCCCATTATGGACTGAAACTTGTGCAAACTGTGAGCTAAATAAATCCTTTCTCCTTTAACTTTGTATGTCGGATATTTTATCTCAGCAATGGGAAATATAACTAAGATACTAGTATATGTGTAATACTTGTATCAATAACCATAATAGAAATTTTTGCACAAATAAAAAAGTTTATTGTGAAATATAGCAACAGTTGATTTATTTAACATTGAAAATGAGGAACAAGAACTATTTTAAATAAGTTCAATCCTTTCATGAACTTATATTCTTATTTTTTCATTTGTTTTAGCACTGATCTCCTCTTTTTTCTTTTTATTGTCTTGTTTCTGAAATAATCACAACCCTTGAATTATTAAACAAAAAGTTAAAATGGAAAGCTTGTTTCATTTTCTTATTTTTCTTAACTTCTTCTTGAGAGATATATGGCATCTTTCAAACAGGCATTAAGCAAATGTAGGAGTTCTGCAAGCAAAGGGAAAATAAAGGAATGCACACCCCAACAGCCAGCAAAATGGATGCCGCCTGGCCAGTTTAGAGGAGCAGATTTTATTAAGATAAAGACCAAAGAAACTCAGATTGTATATGCTTAGATTATATAATGTGTTTGCTTCTTATCCTTGTATTTTTATCATGGGGGCAGGGAATGTTTCAAGGCATGCACCTTCCACCAAGAGACACTGTTAACAGATGCGTCCAGGATAAAAATGGAGTCAGTGTGGCCTGTCTAATTGTCTACCTCTCAAATGCCCAAACCAACTCTCAAATCATGAAAAATAGAGCAAGTGACAGTATATATTGTACACCACTGACCTCTAATAAATCACACTGTTGAACCAGATTCTACTGGTAGTCAAATCCTCTAGGGTCTGATAGCCAGTTGACAGCTTTGGGTGTTTTGTTTTGTTTTGTTTTGTTTTGTTTTTGATGAATCTCCAAACTGAATTTCATAGCAGTTGTGCTAATTTACATCCCACCAACACTGGATAAAGTTTCCTTTACCCCTGCAGCCTTACTAGCATTTGTTACTGTTTGAATTCTTGATTATTACTACTTTTTCTGGGGAAAAATGGAATCTCAGCATTGTTTTCGTCTGCATTTCTCCAGTGGCCAGAAATCTGGACTGTTTTTCCATAAACTTATTGGCATAATGTTAGGGGAAATAAATCAGACATATAAGTATAAATATCACATTGTTTCTCTTATGTGAGTACCCAAAATATAAATAAAGAGGATAATAAAGGATAAGATTTTTAAAAGCAGAGAATTGAAGAAAAAATAGAAATAAAGTTCTTTCAAATGGAAAGGGGAATGAGGGTCTGGGGAGATGTTAGAAATGAGATGAGCCACAACGTCGGAAGTTGCCAGGGCTGGGAGGTCAAAAATACCCATATGAAATCACAGAGAAATCTCTGTTTTTTAACTGTATATTCTTGTTTTCTCATGGCTATAAAGATTTTTCAGGTTTTTTTGTTTATTTCTTATTTTTCTTTATTCTTTCTTTGTTTTACTGCTGTCTTCTTCAAATCAGTCTCCAAAAGTTTAGGCAATTTTTCTTTGTCCTTCAAACTTTCTTCTAATCTCTTTTTCTTTTATTTCTTTATTTTTCCTCTATTGCATTTAAATATTCTCCCAGGGGATAAATTTGCCCAAATGAGGGCATGTTTATAAAAAAAAAATAATTTTCTGGTCTCTTTTAGAATTCGTTATATAACTATAAATCTTTGTTTATATGGTTAAAGGTGGCAAGTTAACAGTTTCCATAGTTTAATCATTAAATACGCTGTGGTAGATTCTGTTGCTATTACTGATTGTATTGCTCTAGCCAAGGTGACATACTTGTTCTAATCAGTTGTCTCTTTGTAAGCCAAAAGCAAGATAGTCTGAGGGTCATACAAATTACTATAGTTCAGTACAAAGAACCAAGGGCTAGGTCACATGGGCAACAACTTCTCATTCCTAACAAATTGAAGTAGAATCTTTGACAGCTTGGAAAGCCAAAGGCCAGCTGTGTCGAAAAGACATCTGTGGAAAGTAGGTATTTCCTAAGGATTTTTTGATTCTAGTAGCAAAGTAAACTACCATAAACAATTTATAAGCATCATTTCTGGGGGAAAAAAGTTTAAAAAATTTAAAAAATGAGAAGACATAGAAGCAGCATAGAGTTCCAGACATCGAGCTTGACCAGAGCAGGGGAGCAAATCAAAAGGCACACACATGAGCTCTCTGACACGCTAACCATAGAGTTAGTAAGGCAGATAAATGAGGCTCTAGAAAAAAATATCTAAAAAGAATTTCTCAGTTAACTAACCAGCATAATAAAACAAATGGCTAGCTAATTTACAGTAGGTAAAGATTTAAAAAATATAGAAGATATAAGGTAAATAATGGAAACCATAAATGTCCAACAACAGAAAGAAAATGGAATCAATGAAGCAGATTCAAACAGCTATCCAGGAGATTAAATGTTCCCCTGAAAATATACACGGGACTGAAAGTAAGTAAAGACAATATGTCAGGTGTAAAAGATAGGTTTGTGGTTATTGATCACGAAAAGTAATACTTCTTAAAATAACAAGAAACAATAAAAATAATCAATCCAACAGCTTCCAGATGGTCAAAGAAGTACAACATAATAAAACCAGGAGATAGTGCAAAGAACTAAGAGACACTAAGATAATAGATGGTCCAGTGTAGCAGAGGACTGAGGAGCTGTGAATCTCAAAATGCATAGCTCATCCTAAGTGATGTTTTATTTTTCCAACTCTTATTCTTGAAAAATAAATATTACAGAACCCCAGTAACAAGATATCCTGTTACACCTGGTTCACTAAATCATTGCATTAAAGAGACTTACTCTAAATTATGTGAAAATTATGTTAAAAAACTCACTTTGGAACATTTTGGGATTTGTCCTAAAGACATTCTCACATTGCTGTCTTCCAAAACTTTTTAATCTCAACTGAACATTCTCTACTCAGTAATAACTAACTTCTCATGCTCCTCTCCCATGTTAGAGAGAAGATGATTAGCATACAATTCATTGTGATAAATATTTTTGTTTATTATAGACTTTTATTTAATATAGAATATTTTATTTATTGTAAATAAATAGTGTATATAAATAAGACTGTAGATTATCAAAGTTCTGGATTGTGAACAGTAAGAAGATCTGCCTAAGCTAAACATCAGGACACAGTTTAATGCTCAAAACAAGGAATTCAATTAAATACATGCAATGGTTTGTGAAGTTCTGAAATTTGTATGTTTTAGATAAAATCAGGTATACAGTTCTATGCCACTGTTGTTCTCTTATAAAAAGTAATGCTCATTCATGACATGATTAATTTTAAAATATTTTATAAATGTTTCTTCAAGTATCATTCAAATTTGGAAAAATATGTGTTATTTGTATTTTATATTTTAAGTAACTGAAATTAAAGACTACGAAGGGGCTCCTGGGCAGCTCTGTTAACTGAAGTTCAGGAACAACATGAGAACTCAAATTTTCTTGTACAATCCTTATTTTTGCTTGGCAAAAATGAAATAATCTCTAGGACTGTGAAGACATCATAGGATAATAGGACCAAGAAATTTGTACTACACACCGAACAAGACCAGTTGTCATCTACCTCTGCATAATGCCATAATATACAATATTTGTTATAAAGTAATAGTGTGAATGAACTAGCAACGTCCTGTAGGGAAGTTCTTTTAGAGTGTGGTCTACAAAAATTCACTTTCCTAAAGCCAAAGCTTTTGAAATAGACTGATTCACTCCATGGCTTAATTAATTCTCTAGTTGCATAATACTATTTTTCTTATTCACTGAAATACTAAGCTCCAAAACAAAAAAAAATCTAGCTCTACTCTGAAAAAATCCTTCAATTTCCCCTTATGTTGAATAATAGTTCTCTATCACTAAGTATTATTTCTAGGCCTTGTGATAGTTTGCATGTGCTTCATTCATCATTTCAGGTTTAGCAGAAAATATACTGGAGAAAACCACATGAGACCCATATACAAACCTTGTTTTACCATCAAAAATCTTGAGACCCTTACTAAGTTAAATGACTAACCCTAGATACTATTTACAATAGTAATAGTAATTAGATAGTACCTCTTCATATAACAATCAATGATGGGTTTCTTTGTGCAGTTCCACTGCTCTTTTTTCCAACTTTCATACTCATTATCCTGAAAATCCCATGCATAAACTCATTCTTTCCACTTTGTGAAGCAGACCTCAACTCCTCTTTTATGTCTTCATGAGATGTGACCATACACACAGTGAATGCTCCTGTCATCCAATAGAAAGGCAGGAGCATAGGAATATGACGGTGTTTCCCCATCCATGATCACTGACCTGGCCCTGTGTGACTTTTAGCTCTTGCCCAAAATCAAAATGACCATGCAAAGGAAACTCGTTGAATAGATTCAAGTCAAGGCAGATGTGACAGTACAACTAAATACATTCAGAAAAGAAGATTTCCAAAACTGCTTCAGAAGAAGCAATAATGATAGGATGAGTGTGTTGGAATCCAGAGCCCTCTGGCTCATGCCAAGTGAACATATCAGAAGACTGGAATAGGCTCTGCACCAGGGGTCTTCATGAGAGACCCTGCAGAGAGAAAGACCACCTGTCTTACCCCTCCACTGTGTCTGTCTTTGGACTTGTTGCTCATTCTGTTATGATGACAGATTTCTATAACGCATTGGGGAAAACTAAATTTTTCTAAGTATCCTAGTATTCTATTTTTGCTCAGTGCTACTAACTTTTCAGTGTCTTCCTACATCCTGATTTATTTGAAACTGAGAAATAAACCACAGCCTTCCAGGTTACTTCTGATTGTCACTTCAACAGGATGCTTCACTAAAGTGTAACTATGTTTGAAGCATGGATCTTAAAATCATTTGAACCAACTTATGTTCCAGTGTATGTTTCATATGAAAATGGTACCATCACTCCTTTGTCTCATTTGTGGTATCATCTGATTACTTTGCCATTGGTGGCAGGTCACATGGCAACCCTGCAGATATAGCCAACCCCACCATCTTCACAGAATTTCTCCTCCTGGATGTCGAGATCTCCCAGTGGCTCTGCCTCCAACCTGGACTGATGATCTCAGTGATCCATGTGGGGGCTCCTGCTGGGCATCTGCTGAGCATTCTTGCCATTGTGATAGAACCAAGAGCATGCTTTCTAATGTTCTTCTGTATACAGAGTTTAGCCCTCACAGATTTTGGTTACATTTCTGTTACAGTTCTCAACTCACCCATAAATTGTCTGACATGAAGGAAATGGGTTTGTCTCCCAACGTGTGCCACTAAAAGCTTCCTATTTTCTTTAGATCCACCCTGTTACTGTTTTCTTGTGCTCGTGTCCTACCCCTGCTCTGTCATGCTTTGCCACTGTCAGCACTAGGAGCTCCCCACGACCTCAGGGCTTTGCATGCAGACTATGGGGCTCTCAGGCCTCTGGGATGGGTTATTCTGCTGTCCATAGCCAGACTGCTCTGCAAAAGTCCAAAGGGATCCATTACTATTTCTGGGATAGACTTAAGTCATAAGCATCTCATCTCAGGCCACACCGATTCCTTACACTTGCATTTCACTCTGTTCTGTCAACTTATTCACTTCCAGTGGCACCATGTCTTGTTTTTATTTTCACTGGTGTGCATTTGCAGTATGTAATGATTGTTCTCATCCTGGTGAGTAGGTGTGTATACATCTTTCCTCTTCTTTGAATCCCCTTCCCATACACTCCCTTTCTCATCTCTCCATGTCTTGCTTCCATTCTCTTTCCAAAAGATCTATCACCCTACTTTGTAGTATTTATAACTTTTTATGTATCTTTTGGGTTTCTCATGTAAGAGAAATCATGTGATATTCAAGCTGTGAGTCTGATGTACCTCATTTAACTTTTAACTTAAGGCTCAATCATTTCCCTTTAAATGACTCAGCTTTACCCTTCTTTATAGCAAATTTGGCACCCAGCACACATGGTGTTAGTGAGGCCCAGCATGCTAGAGCAAGACAACGCCCCTGACTTCATCAATTGCAGCCCACACAGCCTCTCCTTCACGCTGATGCCTCTTGTTCCTGACAGTTTTGCCTGGCAGATATTTAGGTTCCTGGACTCTCTGGCTTCTTGTGGTCTCTTTTGCACCTTTGGGTTACCTCTCAACTGAAAAGATTGTATTTAGCACAATTCGATCCACAATAGATGGGTGTTGCCAACTTCTACAGTGCATGGAAAGCATCTTTCTTCTTCTTCCTGTGCAGACTACATGGTGTTTTTATAATGGCACCAATCACTACAGCAACCAAACCTTCCTTGTTAAACTTTACTTTAAAGAGAAAAAAGATAATGAAACCGAGTTTCAAAACAGGTCAATAAGACAGTTACAATATTTTTTACATTGTGCATTTTTGTCTTTGTAGTAGTTTATTCAGAGTATAGGACATAGAGATGGTAGCTTCTCTAAAGAATATTAGCACAAAACATTCTTTTCAAGAAACAAAGAGAAACCAGCTTGATTATCTTGTTTATATGTGTATTTTTTTTTGTTTTCCCCTTTCTTCCTTTCCCCCTTCCCCTACCAGAGTTTGTGTTTTCTTTTGATCAATTTTTCCCCAATTCACAATAACTATTGTACATTTCAGATCTTGTGTACTTGTTCAGGTTATCACACTAGGGAAACAATGTGATTTTCACATGAATGGGTCTGATTTATTTCATTGATGGATGGTTCTGATTTGCATTCATTTACCTATAGTTGTCTCCAATTTATCCTTCTTTGTGACTGAGTAGTACTCCATTGTATTTTTTAAAAATCACATCTTTTTATCCATTATTTGGTTGATAGGCATCTGGTTTGTCTCCAAGATCTATTATAAATTGTGTTTCTACAAACATGGGTGCACATATAAAGCTGTGCTATGGTATTTTAAATTCTTCTGAGAAAAAACCTAGAAGGGAAATAGCTGGGTCGAATAGGACCTCTAATCCTGTTTATTTTAGGAATCTCTTCACTGATTTACACAGTAGTTTACCAGTCTACACATACCCCAACAATGGAGAAGAGTTCCTTTTTACCCACCAGCATTTGTTATTGGTTAATTTCTTGATGATAACCATTCTTTCTGGGGTGAGATGGTATCTCAGTATTGTTTTAGTTTACATTTCTCAAATGACCATTGATGTTTAATGTTTTTTCATCTATTTATTTGTCATTTATATTTCATCTTAGAAATATATATTCATCCACAATGCCCATTTTATTTCTTTTGTGTTGGCTCCTGCTTCTTCTTTAATCCCGATAACTCTTAAATTATTTCTCTTTGCATTCATTTTGCAGTCCTTAAATTGTTATTTCCTATTTGTTTGTTATTTTTAAGACATCTTTTTTTTCACCATCACTAGTTGAAATCCTGTCTTAAAGGTCTAAAAGTCTATCTTCAGTCTCTTTCAAGGATTTTGCCAGCTTTTCATCAACTTTTTAATTTCCTGGATATCTCTTTGAATCTGTCTCATACATTGTAATTCCTTTCTATATTGTTCATTCATGGTTTTCATCATTTTCCTGTGCTTCTCTTTTTATCTATTTTCTTTAGATATGCTCAGCAATTCTTTCATTATGCTTCATTATCATTAAAAATTTATGTAATTTATTATTTTGCCTGAGACATTATTTCTGATTTTATTTCTTTTACAGCCTCATGAAGTTGTTTCTTTACTTGACTTGCTATCTTTTGGGAATTTCAGGTGTATGACTTATGTTTTCTTCCATTCTTGTATCTACCAGACTTGTTCTGTGTAGGCTGAAGGTCTGAGATTGCCTTTTGTTCCATCATCTTATATTCTCCTGGGTTTCTTCTCAACAAATTGATTGTGGGGTCCTGGCACTTCCCACATTGACAGCCCCTCCACAATGTAGGGGAATGGGAAAGGCACCTGGGTTTCTCTGACCCTAGGTTTACAAGAAGGTAGCAGGGGATGGGGCGGGATTCTCCAGACCCATGCAGCTACACTAGGGCTTCCTTGATGACCAGGGGTACATGGTGGTAAGGGCTGATTTTGTCAGCCTGGGTGTCTACAACAGGACTCCCATGAGGGTGGTAGACACACAGGGTCAGTTTCTTTGATTCTCCCAGTGGGTAAAGGCTGCCTCAAGGAAGGAGAAGTCTCAAGTGTTGACCTGTAGTGGCACAGGCTTACCTGATTGTGTCCCTGCTCATGCTGGCCGCCCACAGGTAGCAAGCCTTCTGATGGCAGCTGTACTTTCTTTCAATTCTGCTGTGAACCTAAAATTGCTCTTAGTAACTAGTTCTGTTAACCACCAAACTGTCCAAATCACGCAGGGTTGTCTCACACAGGGAGGGAGTGGGGGGGTTATATTCAGAGATGCCACATGAGACGTGCCTTAGGGCAAGCTTGGGTTGCTTGAATTTGGTTTGATATAAACCAACTCTTTAGAACCAGGAACTTTTCCTTCTGCTCCCCACTCTTGCCAAATGCCGCTTGGGTTGCACCACACTCATGCTCGCTCTTAGCTCTTGGCTCCTGCTAAGTGCCATCTCCCTTAAGCCACCATCATTATTATCTATTGAGAGCTCATCAGCCACAATGAGATGTTCTCTGACATTTACAAGATCAGGGAGATCGCAGACAGGCTGTGTCTGATTGAGACCAGAGAACTCTTGCTGAGGGTGCTGCTGTCATTAGATTTTTGTGCTGCTCCCACCCAGTGTTCACAACTCTGCAGGCCATGGCCAGGAAATAGGAGCAATTTCTTGAGTTGCTCCAGTGTTCTTTGGTATGGCCTTCAGTGGTACAGCCCAAGACACTGAGACACACAACACAACTGTTTCTGAGGAGAGATCTCCCAGACAGTGGAGCCTATGGATTTGGTTAAACAAGGGGGAAAATGTCTTGCATTGATATAGGACTGGAAAGGGCAAGGAGAGTTGTATTAATACCTTTATACAATATTACTGGTATTCTCCATTCATTCCGTAGTGACACAAAACAGCATATGATTTTTAAAAAAATAATAAAAGGTAAAAAAACTAAAGCCTTATGAATGAAGATTTCACGCTCTGATTTTAACTGTTTGGCTCAGTATAGGCCATGTGTGATTTTGTAGCATCTTGTATTGGTTCTCTGGATACCGCCCACACACGGGCTGATACCCCTCTTCCAGTCACAGAACACTGATTGTGTCAAGACCACATTTCAGGGATTTTCTTTAATGTAAGTAAATTAACTTTATAATCAACTCTGAATTTGAAAATTCATTGAATTTCCATTGGTGCATAAAATATAATTCCTTTTGTTAAATGTCTTATACACAAAGTACTTGTTTAAAAACTCTATCGGAAATTTAATTAGTCTCAGTAGTGTAAGTAAAGAATCTAGGCCAATCAGAGGCTTGAGGAAACCTGAGCTCCCCAGAGGATGAGGTCAGCAGGTCCCCAGACCTTGTTAGAAGTGTGACCCCCACACGTCCTTAATGAAGACTGAGCAGAATCACGGGTATTTCAGAAGCAGGGCTGCACACATGGCTCACACCGGCATCTCCCTGAGAAGTGAGTTTGCTGAAGAAGCACAAGCAAGAATCTCGTCGTCTCTTAACATTGAGCAAAAGCAACACTGCTGTCAGTGAAGTTAGACTTGTAACTTTACTGCTCAGGTAAGTTTGCACGTGTTAATTTATATGTTTCTATCAACAATATTAATGTCTAAGTCACACACAGCACCTGAGAAATACATTCTTCAACATCTGAAGACGACATAACTACTTTTCTTTACATAGTATATGTGTGCTTATAGAACAGACAGACTGCTTCATATTCTAGTGTTTATTTTAGGTCATTATTTCTTCAAATGTTCTCTTGGGTTTTGTGTTTCATATGTGGTGCAGGTCCAAGCCTAGAATAGAGCATCAGGACATCTGAAGTTAATATTTTCTTCATCTGGACTCAAAAAGATAATTGAGAAATCTATAAGCTAATGAAATTTATGAGGGGATTTTATGAAAATAAAACCATGTAAGCAAACATAGTCATTCAGTAACAAAAAATTTTGAGATGTCTAATATGGTCATTATCAAAATGATAATAAATCTATAAGCTAATAAAATTTATGAGGGGATTTCATTGAAATAAATCCATGTAAGCAAACAGAGTCACATAGTCCTTCATTATTGAAAAAAAGTTAAGATGTCTAGAATGAAAAATTATGATAAATATTTATAATAATAATTTCATATTATATAAAATAGGGGCTGGGGATTTAGCTTAGCGGCATAAGCACCTGCCTTGCAAGCAGGCAGTCATGAGTTTGATCCCTGGTACCGATAAAAAAATGAAAAAGACAAAAAAAATATAAAATAATAATGCTGATTTTTAGATATATTATTATGTGTCACCTATTTTACAATTCATGGGGAATTAGCCATCACACTCAATCTATTGTCCATATTTGAAAATTGTGAGCCAAACAATTTCAACATATCACTGAGAAAATGACAGAAGGGGAATAATCCCTGTATTTCCTCTTGTTGAAAGGATCAGGACACAGTGTGAAGGATGGAAAAATGAGGGGAATTCAGCTTAGGGAAACTTGAGCATGTGTTTTCACTGAAGAGGAAGGACATGCAATAAGAAGAGACAGAGAAAGGGAGCTGGGGTTCTAATGACCCTACCTGTCATTTTGATGAAGGAATTAAAAATCACTACAGTGCAATGATTGACACCGTGTAGCAGCCACACCCTCATCTGTGAGCTGTGGATTGGAGATTGATTCTGTACTCAAAGGATTTTCTCTTAACAGAGCAATAAGGCTAATAGAAGAAACCACATGTAATTCAGAGAATTAGCAGGCAAAACAATTCCTATAGGATGTTTTAGTAAAACATTGAAAAGCCACATGAACGGGGCTGGGGGTTTAGCTCAGCGGCATAAGCACCTGCCTTGCAAGCAGGCGGTCGTGAGTTCGATCCCCGGTACCAATAAAAATGAAAAAGACAAAAAAAAAAAAGAAAAAAGAAAAGCCACATAAACATAAAACTGTAAACAAATCATTATTATCATGCACATAAAATGCACAACTGTAATTTCCTTTATTACAAATGTCAATGAAAATATTTTCAGTATTGTAATCCTTCAATTCTGTTTTTCACCAGTGAAAAAGATTAATACTGAGATAGACCTCTCAGTAATTTACTGAAGTTCAATAAATTACTGAGTAATTTACTGAAAAGATAATTTGTAAATAGATCATTTATTATTTGAATGCTTCAGAACAAGCACAGGTAAATAAATTCAATATAAAATAATGATTTAAAAATAATGAGATTTTAACAAAAGATATGAAAGCAAGCAAAGTAGAGGTCTGGATAGAAAGTTGGCACCTAATTAAATATTCATATCCATTCTTTAGAGACAGTTTCTTTTAGGAAGACTACCTCAATAAGTTTTTTTTGTTACCTTTTTATAAAATACACAGACAAGGTAGTACAAGAGGGGGATAGTCCATATATCATTAATGGGAAAATAGAATTTTTACATCCCAAAGAAATAACATCTTGAATAGGTATCAGCGCAAAGAACAAAAAAAGATTTCACACACAGAACTGGAAGAACTTCTGGAGTGAGAGAACAGTGCAGAGTGACCTTCCTGATGTCATTTGGATGAAACTCATTGTCAAAGGAAGCACAGGGTTGTGCATTATACTTATTAGGGAAAAATTAAAGAGTAGTTAGTCACAGAAGGCCACAGTCACATATATGCTCCACCCTTGGATCTAGAGAATGAGGAGCAGATGTGGGATTCCCAGCACCAGGGCTTGTTGCAGAAGCTCTCATAGAATAGGTAAGGGATAGACATTCAAAACTGAAGAAAACGGGAAAAACTCTTGAGGTGTTCCATAGAATGATCAACTCTTACATATGTTGAATAAGTAAAAGATTGCTGGGATGTGATTGCACTTTAAATGTTTTATAGCTTAATTCTCTCATTTTATGATTGTGGAAACTAACAGAATATGTATCAGCAGTCTGGATAAGGAAACTGAAATAGGAAAATGTGCATTTACTGCATTTCAAGACAATTATATCCTTTTCCTCTTTCTGAGTTCCTATTACAAGCTGCACTGTACTTCTAAAGAGTGGTCTACATTCTTCTCATAACATCTTTTTTCACCATAACATCAACTCTGCGGAGATCACGGCAGGTTGGCAGACATGGACAACCTCACTATCTTCACAGAATTCCTCCTCATGGGTGTCACAGGCTCCCTGGAGCTCCAGCTTCTGCAAGGTGTGCTGTTCTTACTGACTTACTTAGGAGCACTGACGGGGAATCTCATAACTGTCACTCTTATCGTGACAGACACACGTCTGCACTCTCCCATGTACTTTTTCATAAGCAACGTGGCCCTCATAGACCTTGGCAGTATCTCAGCTGTTGTTCCCAAAGCCTTGGTGAATTCCATGACAGGCAGTAATGCGATCTCCCTGACAGAGTGTGCTGCACAGGTTTTTCTGAATATCCTTTTTGGAGCAGTGGAGATTGCATTCCTGGTGGTCATGTCCTATGACCGCTATGTGGCCATCTGCCACCCTCTCCACTACAGGGTCATCATCACCCCGAGTCTGTGTTCCCAGGCCATAGCTGGCTCATGGGCCTCTGGTTTGGTCTACTCTGCGATCCACACAGTAACTCTGTTTAGGCTTCCCTTCACCAAGACCAATGTGATCCACCAATATTTCTGTGATATTCCCCAAATTTGGAGTATATCATCCTCAGATGTCCAGTTTTCTGAATTTGTGATCATCATTGCATGTGTTTGCCTTGTCTTATCATGTAATGCCTTTATAATTATTTCATACATTAATATATTTTCAACTGTGCTTAAGATCCGTTCAGTGGAAGCCCGTAACAAAGCCATATCTACCTGCACTCCTCAGCTGTCCATTCTCCTGATGTTTTTCATTTCTGTAGCAGTGGCTGTCTTGGGTCCTATTGCACAGAAACCATCCCTGAAGAACCTGCTGACTGCCATGTTCTACACCATGGTGCCCCCATTCCTAAACCCCATCATCTACTGTCTGCGCAACAGGGCAATTAATGCTGCTCTGCAAAGAGTGCTCAATAGATATTCTAAACTCCCAGTCAAGGGTTTGCTTGCATAAAAAATTAACAATCATTTGAAAGTAGTTCAACAGATTTAGTGTCAAATATCTTGCTTAGTTTTTTTTTTTCTCTTTTATGCACATTCACTGAAATGCTAGGCATCTGCTCTACATTGCCAAACTGTTTGGAAAATATTTGGAAGGTAACTGAGTTAGAAGCAAGAAGGGCATCATAGAGCAGGGGCCATGCTTCCTGTGTTCCACCATAGCAGAAGCCTGCACAGTTGAGGGAACCTCAGGTGATGCTTCTGACCCACCTGGAAACGTGTCATGAGTGTCCTGAGAGAAGATCCTGCTGCCTGCATGGTGCTCAATGCTCTCAGTCATCCACTCAGGCTAGGATAAGTGACAAAGTGGTTAACAGGGAGACAACTAAGAACTGAAAGCAAAGTGGAGCCACTGAGACCCTCACCAACCGCTTCTGAGCCTGATAAAACCCTTTCACTCATTCAATGAAAATTAAGACACAAAACAACTGACCTTCAAAACACTGTAGTTTGGAACTTGTTTACTTTCTGTGCACTAGATGAAAGAATTCAGACCATGGTTGATGCATTCAAACTTTGTAAAAAAGAAGCAAAAACAAATCCGAGTGTAGCACGGAGATAAATGGAATGATCACTTCTACTGGAATTTCCCTGGAGAGAAGAAGACAATGCTTGAATTACGTAGTGCACATTTTTCATCAAATGTCACATACACAGTGATTCACCCAAAACCAAAGGGCTTCATTTTTCTGACTTCTAAGAACTGAACGTGCAGCACCTCAGCTGACACTCACATGTTGGTGACATTGTGTCTCAGAACTGGATCCAGATTTTCCTACTTTCTCACCTGGAAGCTCTGTCTGTGAGAACCTCAGCATCAAGGCACCAGCATCTATTTACTGCCAGCCTAGCACTGGGACAAGAGGCACATCAGGCTCCCTGTCTCTGTGCTTCTGTTCCTCACAGAAGCAAGCAACAGTCAGTACCATAGACCTGTCACCCAGAGCTCACAGCCTGATGAGGATCTGGACGTGGCCCTCCCTCCTCTGATATCTGAGTTACTTCAGCTACTTCACTACAATGGTGGATAAACTTTAGCCATTAGTAGAGAAATGTATGCATCGTGAGACTATATTGTTAAGTGAAATAAACTCGACATGCAGCTTAAATATTGTAGTCTCTCTTATGAAAGAAACCCAGAAATTAAAAAAAAAAGCAAAATAAAAGATAAGGTAAGTAATAAATAAATAAGGAGATTGATGCTAGAGATTTAGCTCAGAGGAATAAGTGCTTGCCTAGCAGGCATGAGATCATTATTTCAATCTCCAAAACTAAAAAAAAAAAAATAATAATAATAAGGAGGTAAATGTTTTGCAAAGGTGAACAGGCCCAAAAGGATACAGCACAGTAATCATCTTTAATTTCCTGTTATCTTAATCTAGAGCCCTGCATGACTTATACTGTTTTATCATGACTGATCTTAGTTAAATCTGGTTTATTTGACTGCTGTCGGTATTGACAGATTTTATTCAAAACTGATATGATTGATAGTATCAAGTCTGAAAGTATAGGCAACTACATTGAAGATGACAAGTCTATGATACACATTCTGGTTTGATAACTGCCTGTTTTTGAAGTTTTATACTATATTCAAAGTTGTGTTTTTATTAATACTGTTATGTACTGATATATTCAATTATACTATGTCTGATGATATAGCCAATTCTATTGAAGATGACAAGAGACAACACAGGAACTATGGTAGAACTCCTTGTATTACAGTCTTATATGTCTTTTTCATTTCATGTGTTTACAGGAATATGTTTTGTTTTGTCTTGCTTTGTTTTGTTTCTCCATTAATACAGAAAGGACAGGAATACATGTTAAGACTCATGCATGTGTAGAACCTTAAACAGTTTCTGAGAACTGATCTTATGACTCATGATGAAATGAAGATACTTTAAAGAAAAAGAGACATTAAAGTACCCAGTGCTGATCGTGGAGTGTCATAATGTAAAACCAACAATAATATTATTCTTTGTTCAGAGTGATATTAACCTGCTTGGTTTTGTTCAGTCTCAACGTAAATGAAGATAGGAAGAACTGCATGTATGTTTAAGTGTATAGGATTGATAACCATATTTCTAAGTTTTTGTTATATAGTTGAACACAACAGGTTGCAGTCTCATTGTCTGAATCCCCACTTTATATGCTCTACTTTAGTATCTTGAATAACTATCTGCAAGAGGACAATCTGTAATCATCAACCTGTGATTTCTTACTGTTTATTTTTTTCTTTGAAAGTATGTATTATTTCTACCCATTTTCCGTTTTGTTTAGTCTTTCTTTAAATAAAATTTACCAAAAAAAGACACTACAGTACCCAGTGCTGATCCTGGAGTGTCATGATGTGAAATCCAGCAATACTATTTTTCTTTGTTCAGAATGACTTTAGCCTGATTTAGTTGGTTTAATATCAACATAAATGAAGATATGTATAACAGCATGTATATTTAAATGTAAAGGATTGACAACCATATTACTAAGTTTTTGTTGGATAGTTGAATAGAACTGTTTGCAGTCTCACTGTTTAAATTCCCACTTTATATGTTCCATTTTTGTATCTTGAACAACTATTTGTAAACGTATAGTATATAAACATTAACTAGTGATTTCTTAGTGTTTATTTTTTTCTCTGAACATATGTATTATTTCTACCCATTTTCTGTTTTGCTTAGTCTTTCTTTAAATAATTTTTTTAAAAAAATACAACACTGCTGAGGCCAGAAGTTATTTAATTAACCATGGTTAATTTTAAGACTTCAAAGAAAAATACAGAAAGGTAAGCAAGCATAGAAAATCCTTCAGTCTTTTAAACGAGAGGGCTCAGATATTGCATGTGAGCAGAAACTTCATAAAAATGATAGGAACCATGTGCAATCATCTTGGCAAATCACAATCACTGCTGCATAGGCCAATTAACTAGAAAGATAAGGAGACCACTTTGAAAGTTTTCACCAGCAATACACCATTACTCCCAAAATATTCTTGTTTTACATCAAGTCATTTACATACTAATGCTCAATTTTCAGAATATCAAATTATTTCCTCTGTCCTGAGCCAGTTTGATCATATATAAAATTATTTTCACAAGGCTTATATTCTTACACTTCTTTCTTCTTTATTTAAAGAGAGAAGAAAAAAAGAAAGGACATAAAAAAACAATGCAGTAAAAGGGTACAAATCATACAGTATTTCTAGAAAAAAAATATACAGTACGAAATCGCCAGTTAACAGGCTACACATTATCTTCCCAGAAACAGTTGTCCTTATCACTAAATTAAAGCATATAAAGTGAACATTCATACATTGAAATTGGAGACAGTCCCGTTCAATAATCCAACAAAAGCTCAGTTATATGGTTTTTCATCCTACACTCTCGAACATACCTGCGGTTATATCCCTTAGTCCACCTTACTTTCCTCTTTTTTACAGTAACAATTAGACTTTTAGGGTTTTATTACTCTCACGGTTCTTATTACTTTTTTGAAGAGAATAAAAACAAATGTGACTAAGAAAAACAGAGTCAGTTAGAACAGAAGGGTGGACTTCCTTCTTATAACCCCATCAACTATTTGCCCTACACTTTTCTTCTTCCTTATTTTGAAAAAGCATTCATTCTGATTTAATACAAAAATCACTCTATTTCACTTAACAAAATAAAGCATGCTTTATCAGTTTCACTGAGGAAATATATATATATATATATATATATATATATATATGTATATGTATATGTATGATATAGTGCATATATGTTATATTACACGTATGATATAATACATATATAGATAAGATACAAAGCGTTTATCAGGTAGGCTCACACTGGGGTGACCCAGGGGTGTATAGTGCAAAAGGCACTGACCAGCTGGGGAATCCAGTCAAAAGCAAAGGCCTTGAGCTCACTGCAGAGTCCTGTGTAAGTCCGTATTCAGCATCCTCTAGAAGGAAGAAGAATCTGCATGGGAAGCCTGGAGAGGAACATCTGAAAGTGAGAGTGAGGACTGGAGCTCCTCCAAAGTAGCAAAACAGAGGGAGGCTTCCTTCTTGCCCTTGTTATTCCATACAGGCTACAGGCCTGTGCCCAGGGTGCATTTTCCCTCTCCAGTAAGCTTCTCACCCAGACATACCCAGAACGGTGCTAAGCCAACCATCTGGACATTTCTCATTCAACTTGACACCACAGGTAAGTATTTCACGTTCACACAGTGATGTGCTTACTTAGAAAACTGTGTTTTACCGTGCTTGCCTACCTGCATATAGAACTGTTCCCTTCATTGTTCTGATTAATCTTATATCCATATACCAACTACTGAGCAAAATAAATAATTTTTAAAATTATAGAGCTTACTTTATTTTTTTAATTTCAAAAAGAAAAAAAATAAAAGCAATCATACAGAATTTCAAAACAAAATATTAGGAGATTAACAATGGTTAATACATTGCATGTTGTTATCTTCAAAGTAGTGGCTCACATTACCAGATACAGGCATGAAAATATGATCAAACTGTTATTTTTGATGAACTAACAGAGATTAGTTGAACAGTATAATGATACATATATATATGTATGTATACATACACATATTATATCTAATATTTTTCCTTCTTTCTTTTCTCCTTTCCCCATTCAAGTGTTCTTTCCTTTTGAGCAGTTTCTTCAACTTTCAGTTTCATAGTATCTGTTTTACATCTTGACTCTTATTTACTCTTGTAGTTTCTTACATTATGGAGACAATACAATATTCACAGATGTGAGTGTTATTTATTTCACTTATGAATATGGTCTCAAATTCCATCCATCTACCTACAAAAGCCTCAAGTTTATCCTTCTTTATAATTGAGTAGTACTACTTTGTATAAAAATACAATACCTTTTTATCCATTCTGTGATTAACTGGCATTTAGTTTGTTTCCAAGATTTAGCTATTGCAAATTGTGCTGCTATAAACATAGGTGCAAATGCATCACTGTTGTGTGAAATCTTCAGTTCTTACGGGTAAATACCCGGAAGTGGAATAGTTGGATCAAATGGCACTTCCAATTCTGGTTTTTTATGGCATATCCTCACTGACTTCCACAGTGGTTGCACCAGCCCACACTCCCACCAACAATGGATAAAGGTTCCTTTTCCCCTACAGTCCCTCTAGCATTTGCTATTGGTGGATTTCTTGATGAAAGCCATTTTTTTTCTGGAATGAGATGGAATCACTGTATGATTTCAATTTGCATTTTTTTAATGACCAGTAATAGTGAAAATTTTTTCATATATTTATTTGCCATGTTTATTTCTTCTTCTGAGAGATGCATATTGATCTCTAATGCCCACTTTTAGAATCAGTCTTTGAATTTGGAGAACTTAATTTTTTCCATTCTTTTTATATTCTAGAGAGAAATTCTTTGGCTGAGGGATACTTAGCTAAACTTTTTTTCATATTCTGTGAGTAGTCTTTTCACTCTGTTGGTGATGTTTTTTGATGTGCAAAAACATTTTAATGAGAGTCCAATTGTTGATTCTTTAAAGTACTTCCCATGCAGTTTGCATTTTGTTCATGAAATTTCTTCCTACTGCTACAGTTTTGGTATTTCTACCTACTTTTCCTCACAGTATATTTTGTTTTTGTTTTAACATTTAAATATTTGATACATTTTGCCTTTAGTTTTGTGCTTGGTGATAGGCAAGGGTCTATTTTAAGTCTTTAGCATGTGGAAAGCCAGTTTTTCTGATATCATTTATTAAAGAGGCTATCATTCATCCAATGAAAATGTTTGGTCCCATTCTCAAAGATCAAGTGGCTGAGTGTATTTTTAGTTGTGTCTGCATCTTCTACTCTGTTTCAATGATCTTCAGATCTTTTTATAAGTACCATGTTAATTTTATTACAGTAGTTTTGTAGTATAGTTTCAAGTCTGCAATTATGATTCCTTCAGCCTTGCTTTGTTGCTCAGAATTGCCTTTGCTAGTCTAAGTGTCTTCTATTTCCAGATGAATTTAAAGAATATTTTCTTTAGGGTTGTAAAATATGTGAATAGTATCTTGGTCAGGATTGCACTAAATCTGTATAATAAATTTGAAAGTATGATCATTTCATAATGTTGCTTCTTCCTATTCATATGCAAGAGATATCTTTTCATTTTCTGAAATCTTCTTTGATGTCTTTTTTCAGAGTACTGTAATTTTCAATGTATAATGATTTTACTTCCTTGGTTAGATTGATTCCTAAGTATTTCAGTTTTTTGAATGCTTTTGAGAAGAGTATGATTTCCCTAATTTCTTTGTCAGTAAGATTGTTGTTTGTTAACAGGAATGATATTGATTTTTGTGTGTTGATATATTCAGCTACACTACTAACTTTGATTTTAATTCTAGAGAGCTTTTGTAGAATTTGGGGGGTCTTCAATGTAGAATGTCATGTCATCTGTCAATAATGATAATTTAACTTCTTCCTTTCCTATCCTTATGTCTTTTATTTCTCTGTTTTGTTCTGGATAAGGTTTCCAAACTTATATTAAGTAGAAGTGGTGATACTGAATATCCTCATTTTGTTCTTAATTTTAGGTTCACAGATTTCGATTTTTGTCCATTTAGTATGATGGTTGTTATTGGTTTGTCATATCTCATTTTTATCAGATTGAGGTACAGACCATCTATGTAATTTTCTGTAGGAATTTTATCATGAATGAGTACTGGACTTTATCAAAAACTTTTTTCCTTCATCTATTGAGATGGTCATTTGATTTTTTGTCTTTGGCTCAGTTGATGTGATATATTACATTTACCAATTTGCAAATGTTAAACCAACTCTGCATTCCTAGGATGAATCTCACTTGGTCATGATATATACACTTCTTGAAGATTTCCTGCATTTTTGCTAGTATTTCATTGATGGTTTTTTATGTTCATTAGGGAGATTGGCCTGTAGTTCTCTTTTTTGGTTGGGTCTTTCTCTAGTTTTTGTATTAGGGTAATATTTGCTTTCAGGAATGAGTTAGAGGGAATTGCTTCCATTTCAATCATTAAAGAGTTTGAGTAGTATTGGTGTTAAGACTTCTCTACATTTCTTGTAGAAATCAGCTGTGGATGCATCAAAACCTTGGCTTTTCATTGTTGGTAAATTTTTAATGAGATTTTCAATTTCATTACTTGATATTATGCTATTCATAATTTTTATATATCCTTGATCCAGTTTTGATAATTCATATATTTGCAAGAATCTGTCCACTTCTTCTGTAATTTCCATCCTATGAGCATATAGAACTTCAAAGTAGGTGTTGATGATCTGAATTTCTACCAGATCTGTAGTGACTTCAGCCTTTTCATTTCTTCTTATGTGTATTTGAGTTTTTTTCTTTCCCTTTTTTGAAATGGTTGGCTAGGAGTTCAGTTTTATTTATTCTGTTAAGAAACAACTTTTATTTATTCTGTTAAGAATAAGTTTTATTTATTCTGTTAAGAAACAACAACAATTGATTCATCAATTCTTTGTATTATATTTTTAGTCTCAAGTGCATTAATTGTCTCTCTGACATTTGTAATTTCCTCCCTTATTTGAAGTTTGGTCATGAATTGCTTTACCTTTTTTATTAGATTGAAGTACAGCATTGGGCTGTTTTTTGATCATTCCATTTTCCTGGTGTGAGAATCCACTGCTACGAATTTTCTCTCAAGACTTTTGCATTGCATATCACAGGTTCCAGAGAATTGTATTTGCATTTTCTTCAATTGTATATATTGCATTTTCTCTTCTTTAATTTTGTCTGTGACCCTTTGCTTGTTGAAGAGGTGTTATTTCCATGTGCTTATGGCTTTCTTGAAGTTTCTTTTGCCAATAATTTCCAATTTTAGTCCACTATGGTTAGATAATACACATGGGATAATTTCAACCCCTTTGCATTTACTTAACCATGTTCTATGGGTTAGTATATGGTACATTTTAGAGAATGTCCCATGTGCACTAAGAAGAATGTACATTCTGATGTCTTGAACACTGTAAACATGTACTAAAGCCATTTGTTCATAGATTTGGTTCACTTTCATTATTTCTTTGTTGATTATATTGTCTAGTTGATCTATCTTTGTGATGATGGGTTGTCCACTGTGATAACTGTGTTGTCACTTCTTTGATTTTTCATATATATTAATTTTTATCTTATATTAGCTGGGTGCTCTTGTATTTTGTGCATATATGTTTATGGTTTCTTTCTCTTGCTCTTAAAATTTTTCTCCAATAAGACCTTATTTCTTCCTTTTGATCATTCTTGATTTGAAGTTCACATCACCTACAAATAGAATAGCTACTTGTGCTTTTTCCTGGGTTCCTGCCACATGGAGTATTGCTTTCTGTCCTTTGACTTTCAGTCTATGAATTTCCTTTTGATTTAACTGTGTTTCTTTCACACATCATAGTTTTGAATTTTGTTTTTTGATCCAATCTGTTGGTCTGTTTCTTTTGATTGGTGAGTTGAAGTCATTTACATGGGTGGTTATAACTGATATATATTGGCTTATCTTTGTCAAGTTGTCTTTCTGCTCTTGGTTCCCTATTTTTGTCCTCTGTTTACATGCTTACCCTGTTGGGAGGTTTCATTCTGTTGATGTTCTTGGAATTGTGATCATTTTTATCTCTTTCTAAAATATCTTTCAATAATCTTTGTAAGATTGATTTGATGCTCATAAATTTCTTCAGTTATTATTCATTATGAAATTATCTTATTTCTCCATTAATTTGGCCAAGATAGTTTTGTGTGGTACAACAATCTGGTTTAAAAACGGTCTTCTTTCAGGGTTTCAAATACTTCACTCCAAGCTCTTCTTGACTTGGTATTTTATGTTGAGAAGTCCACCATGATTCTAATAGGTTTCCCTTTATAGATGATCTGTTTCTTTTCTCTAATAGCTTTTTAGTATTCTTTTCTTGTGCTAAATTCTTGGGATCTTGATTATTATATAGCCTTTTTATATCATTCATGTTGACTCCTATTTTTTCCTTAACACCTATCAATGTTATATTGTTTTTCTATACATCACCTTGATCTCTTGAATTTTTTTTCCTGGTTCCATACTATCTTTCCTTTTGTGATTTCTAGCTGCAATCCTGTCTTCAAGATCTGAAAGTCTACTGTAAGTTTTGTTCAAGCAATTTTCCTAGCTTCCAATGGAATTTTTAATTTCCTGAGTATTTCTTCAGATCAGTTTCATGCATTCTAATTCTTTCCTACATTGTTTGTTGAAGGTTTCCACTACTTTCCTCTATTGTTTATCTATTCTTTTTAGGTACACTAAGCAGTTACTTCATTATGGTTGTCATTTTTTTACCTATGATATTATTTCTATTCTATTTTCTTTACAGCCTTATGGAATTTTCTTCACTTCAGTTGCTATCATTACAAAAACGGCAACTGGGTGCCTTCCAATTTATTCTATGTGTATGTCTACTGGACTTGTTCAGAGCTGAATGAAGGTTTCAGACTGCACTTTGCTCATTTGTCTTGTCATTTTCCTGGGTTCCTCCAGAGGAGCTGGGAATGGGGTCTCAGGCTCTTTCCATGCTGGCTTTCCATCCCACAGTGTGCCAGGCACCTGGGTTTCTCCAAACTGAAGTTTTCCAGGGTGGTAGAGAGGTGATGGGTGGGACTTACACTTTTCCATGGTTCAGTGGGCTTCCCTGATGGTGGTGGGTCCCTGCACTGGATTGGATGGGCCTTCACAAGTCAAGTTTACTTTAATCATTAGTGATATTAATTTTCCATGACTTGAAGCAGGCAGTAACAAAATATTTTGCTCCAGAAACCTGCAATTGTCATATTTTTCTAGTATCTTTAAAGAGTACTGAGTTTTCTTCTGGTATGCTTTGTCAGCACTGGCACAGAACATACCTCCTAATAGTCCCAATGTCTTTATTAAATGATAGAGGAGGCGGGACTTTGTTTATCCTGTTTTTTTTTTTTTGCTAAGTCCAAAATTAAATAGCTTGTACAAATTTTCTTCAGCTTGTAACCCTGAAAAGAAAAAAGAAAAAACTTTCTCATATTCACAGGATATCTATCAGGTATGAATATAATCTGGTTACTTTCTTTTACTTTCTCATAATTCACTTGATTTTAGCATTTAGGTTTGATTTATTTATACAAATGTACTTTAAACAACCACATATTGTTATTTTTCTACTGCCAGCTTTACAATTTTAAAATATTATGTTTATTTTAATACTAAAACTAGGTAGGAAAAATTACACATCTGTGTTACGTATTACTTCTCACAATAGAATAGATATACTGTTTTTAAAACATCAAACCAATATTGGCAAGCAATAGTCTCTTGCAATAGTGAAGTGTATGCATCCATTTTACAGAGCTCATGAAGACCCAGATATCAGGCAAAACATTTTTACAGAAGTTCTGTGAGGATGTTTCAGGAAACTATGAACATTTGAATATGCAGTGTAAAGAGAAAACAATGCCCTCACTAATGCAGGTGAATATATTTGAACACACTTAGTGCTGGGATAAAGAAAACCAGTGCAGGTGGGAAGGAGTTCTCTGTGAGACTTCACATCCATCTGCTCCTGCCTTAAGACATAGGAGTTCTGGGTTCATGGCTATAGCCTTAGAATGAAGCTTCTGTCCTTGGATCTCCTTGTTGCAAGCATTTACAGTTAGACTAAATTACTACTCAGACATAACTGATTCTCCACATTAAGGATGAAATACAATGGAACAACTTTGCCTCCATAATTGCAAAAAAAACCTCTTAATACAATCTTATTTATGAAGATGTATAGGTTATGTTTTTCTAAAGGTTCTGTAGAAAAGCCTGTATTGTTTATATATGCTATTTTTGCTTTTATTTGGTGAACAATGTTTTGTCTCCTAACTCAATAAACTTTTATAATAAAAACAATCATATTTCAGTAATAACAATTTTTGGAATACTAAAATCATATAAATTATCTTCTTATAATAAAAGACAAAGAAACCAAAAATCAGTAACATGAGAAATGTGGGATATTCACCAGTACATGGAAATTAAAAAATAGATTCCTGAATACTCAAAATTTCAAGGAAGAAATTAAAAGGGAAATTTAAAAATATCCACAAATCAATGAAAATACAAATACAGTACATAAAATTACAGGATGCAGCAAGGAAAATCTATACTAGAATTTAATAACATCCATATCCAAAAAGAAATATCTCAAATAAATTTAATATGAAGCTCAACTAAAAAGATGACAAAAGTAAAAGATATAAAAATAGAAAGGTCAAATCATAAAAAAGTAAAAATGGAGACTGAAGAAAGCAAAAAAAATAAACACAAGAAGTGAGCTTTTCAAAAGATAAACATATTCAAAATTTTTTCTAGAGTAATTTTCAAAAAAATGAAAAAAATGAAGTGGTAAAGTCAGAAATGAAAATATATTGCCACAGATAAAATAGAAATACAAAAAATATTGTATTACCAACAATTATGTTCCAACACAATGGAGATGTTAGAAGAAATGGATATATTCCCACACACAGATGCCAACAGAGATTCATCTGAAGAAGAAATGGAATATTGGAGCAGAGAAGTAATGAGTAAAGTGATTGATTATCCTATCAAACAAAAGCCTAGGACTACTCTAACTCTAGGTTCAAGGCACGACTGTACCAAAACATTTAACAAAGTAACACCAAGTCTACAAACATTTCTCAATTTGACAAATATAATCAAGGAATCCTGTTATATATTCCCAGAGAGAGATTTTTTTTTTACAAAAGCACTGTTCCAGAAAGCCAATACTAAATTAGAGAGGAGGGGGAAACGTTTATTCTTTTGAAAATAATGAATTAAATAATAATCAAAATTGGTAACTGAGATGTATTAATGAATATTTCAAACTCTGACTTAAATGTTTTAGTTACTAGCATGGTACATGATTTTCTGCAACCTGTTTTAGTTCTCTGAAAACATATCAAATCACACAGCAAAGTCATTTTTCTGAAACATGGTATATTTGACTATGTAATGTCAAATGATATCCTATAGTATAAGTAAATTAGTTTCTTAATCCACATGAATGTGAAAATTTGTTAGGTCTCTAGTGATGTCTAAAGCATTTATGAAGGCTTGTTATTAAATGTTACACCTTTAAATTATCTATTAAATCTCTATTAAAATTTAATTAGTCTCAATTGTGTGGCCAAAGAATCCTGGCCAATTAGAGATTGGCATTAACTTAGTCTTCTGTAGGCGTGGATCACCAGGTCCCCAGAGCTCAACAGAAGTGTGAGTCCCACAGGGCTTGGGCTTGGTGAAGACTTACTGGGGCTCATGACTACTTCAGAAGCAGGGCTGCGGTGTGGTCCACACTTGGAGTCTCACTGAGAAGAGGAGCTTGTATTTTACTCACTTTTAAAAGAATCAGGGACAAGGATCTCACCAACTTTCTTAACATTCTGCAAAACAGTATTCATGTCAGTGCAGGTAGACCCAATGCTACACTCTCAGGTAAAAACATATCCATTAATGTATTTTGCTAAACATTAGCAAAAATCCATTATATACAAGTACCTGTGAAATACATCAAATTTATAAGCAAATTTAACTATTTCAGCTCCATAGGATGCATGTGTGCTTGTAGAACAGACACATTCTCCAGGACTCTAATATTTGTTTTAGGCAGTTAGCTCTTCAAATGTTCTTCAAAGATCTGTGATTAATACATGACTCTGGTAAAAAAACCAGAAATCATAATGATTGGAATTACCTGATATAAAGAATACTTTCAGTTGGGGAACTGTGCTGCGAGGGGAGGCAACTGGGCTCCCAGCAGGAGTGAGTTCCTGCTCACCATCTCAAGCCCCGGAAGAGTTTCAGATCATCACTTCCAGTGGTCAAGGATGCACCCAGCTTCCAGCCACACTAGACTAGGCTTGGGAAGTTTTGCATTCTGAAGAGATTATACCCAGTAAAGTTCTTCAAACAGGGGAGTTGAGAGCATGTGAAGTGAGTTCCAGTGCATAGGTCTTTGCCTCAGGAGAGCTCTGGATCATAATCCACATTGGTTAGGTGACCGGCGCAGCTCCCCAATGAAACAGGAGACAGGAGACGCTCTTGTGGACAACAGTTAACTGCTGCTTTATTCACGCGGGCTCTGGTTTATATATTTGGCCGTGACCAATCACAGGCTGCCACGAGGAAGCAGGGCGGGAATGGGACGCAGGCTCCGGCTACTATATCCAGCTGTGGCCAATCAGGAGTTGCCACAGAGTATGGAGTGAGCACGAAGTGCGCACGGGTTAGCTAATTTAAAGAGGGACGTAGCGCATTGCGGAAGCTGATGTGGTCCTTAGTCCCGGGTGGGGTATGGTTATGTTGAGCGCCTGTGCCCAACATCTCCCCCTTTCTTTATAACTGACGCAGGGTCTCCAGAGGTCGGTGCCCCTCGTGAGGTGTCACGCTGCAGTCATGACAGTGCCTCACTACTCGTTGGTGCTCTTTTGGAGGGGGCGGGAGTATTGTTTTATGAGCCCAACCCGCATGCTCACCGACATGGGGACCGGGGTGTCTCCTGGCCAAGGACGACACCCCCTGCGATGCTTTGCTCCACACCTGTGTCACAGCATGGCGAGCCATGCTGCCAGGCTTTGACCAGATTCCATGATCAGCAATGCTTGTTTGATACTTTGTCCCTATTCCTTTGTCTGCGAATCCAACAGAGCAGAAGTAGACTGCCGAATGCGGCAAGTGTAGTCATGGTAGCCAGAGCCCCTGTTCCTGCCCATTCCTTTATGAAAGCCAATTGGAGAGTTGGCCCGAGCTGGATCACAGGAAACTCGTCTGAGTCCACCATAACTGGAACCGGTGCGAACTGGAGTACCTGCATAACGACAGCTGAAAGTGCACTGTTATCCCAACATTATAACATATAACAGGTTGTGGTGGAGCAATTTAGAAAAGTCATTGGCTGCAAGGGCCATACGAGATGCAAGAAGGAGGTCTTTCCAGCGTACCCAACCATGTTTGGGTGCGACAGGGTTGGCATGTAGCTGTGCTGGCGTGTATCCTTGTGGGTTGATGTTTACAAAATTGTAAGTGAAGAGGGCAAGATTTAGTCTGGCCCTAGGTGTCATGCCCTGGGCAATACCCTCCTTTTGTTTAAACAAAATAGACTTGAGGGTTGGATATGGCCTAACTTTAATTGCTCTTGAATAAGTTTGGATGCGGCTTCTGCTTTGTCTCGTGGTAGGGGCCACTGATTTATCCAAATGGGGTCATTAGAGACCCATGTCAATTTGAGAAGGGCAGAAGCCGAGTCAGTGACCCCCACTAAAAACCCAAACCTTGCCTCTGAGCACGTGGTTGTGCCTGGATGGGGAAAGGCCTTCCTTGCAGGTCTTTGCCTAATCCTTTGCCTGGTTCATACCCTTGATTTTTAAGAATTCTCCTGGCTGTGTGAGAATATTCATTGCACAAGGTCAAGTCTAGGGCAGAGAGCACTTCTCTCCCCCATAGGGTAACTGGAAGCTGGAGAACATAGGGTATGAATTCTCCTGAGTGTCCCTCATTGTCTTCCCATTTAATTATCTGACTACTAATTTTAGGTGCATGAACTGATCCCAAGCCTTGCAGTGTTTGTTGTGCCGTCTGGGTAGGCCAGGTTAGTGGCCAGTCCTTTTCAGCTATAATAGAGTGGTCTGCTCCTGTATCTAGCAGTCCGGATATTTTTCACCCATTGAGTGACAACGTTAGCATGGGGCGCTCATCCAATCTAAGAACGAGGGCAGCAAAGGCTGGGTCTGATGATCCAAATCCTCTGTCTCCTCTAATACCAGACAATGATGGATAATCCCCATGACGGCTGGATAACACTAGCATCTGAGCGATGCGGTCTCCTGCCCCTACGGCTACTGGGCCTTTAGGAGCCTGCATCATCACCTTTATTTTTTCCTGTGTAATCAGAATCTATAACACCCGGTAAGACCTGTATTCCTTTCATGGAGAGGGATGATCGACCAATTATCAACCCTACTGTGCCTTCCGGTAAGGGGCCGGACATATCTGTCTCTATGGCCTGTATCCCCATTTTCGGGGTTAATACGAGTCCAGTGGTGGCACAGAGGTCAAGTCCCCCTGAACCCAGAGAGGCTCTCCTCGGTTCTGACCTGCCCATGTTGGCGTCATTGGCAGTGTCTGGTCTACCATATACTCTCTGGCTGGGTAGAATCGGGGGCCCACCCCCTGGGGGGGCCCCCCAATCCCGTTTTTTGGCCTCTCTGGGTTACGGCCCTTACCCGTGAGGGGCAGCCCATTTACATCAAAGGTGGAGCGGCACTCCGCGGTGGAGTGATTTCCCTTTTTACATCTGGGGCACTTTCGGTCTTCAGGAGGGGGGGTTGTTCTCTTCCGAGTCCCCAAGATGGACAGTCTCTTTTTATGTGTCCCTGTCTGCCGCATTTGAAGCAGCCTTCTTTTGGGCGGGCGCCATTCTGTGGTGCCACTCTGCCTTCCTGACCTTCTTTAGTTAGCTTCATTAGCATGGCTGCCAAACCTGAGTTGGTTAATGGCCCCCCGATCTCCTGACAGAGTTTCATCCATTCCTCAAGAGGCCTATTTTTGTATGGACTAATGGCAGAGCGACATTCTTTAGTACATTGCTCAAAAATGAGCTGCTTAATGAGTGGCATGGCTGTCTCAGCATCCCCAAAAATTCTCCCCGCCGCCTCCATCATGCGGGCCACAAAATCTGAAAAAGGCTCGCTCGGGCCCTGCAAAATTTTTGTCAAGTGGCCTGAGACTTCTCCCCTAGCTGAGACCCGTTTCCATGCTTGTATGGCTATTCTATTTATCTGTGCATACACCTCTTGTGGAAATATCAGCTGGTTATTGAGATACTGCCCTTGTCCTAATAACATATCCGTGTTCCAGGTGGCCTGATTGTTCTGGGCATTAGCCTGGGCCTGTTCTGTGGCAAGTTCAACATTCCAAGCTTTCCAATCAAGATATTGGCCTGGGCTGAGCACTGCCTTGCACAAACTGGCCCAATCAGCAGGTGTCATGGCATTTCCTGCCAGGGCTTCTACTAGGGACAGGGTATACTCCCCGTTAACACCGTACATGGTGCTGGCCTCCTTAAGATGCTTTATCGCCTTCATATCTATAGGCAGGTGGGCTCTGTTTCCCTGAGCATCTACAGCAACCGGAAAAGCCTGGAGAAAATGGCCCAGGCCTCCTGGGTCCTCTCTTTTGACTTGATGCCAAAGGTCTTCCTGGAATGTCCCAGGGGACATCTGGACCCATTGAGGACAGCTACATAGCTGATGGCAGGGTCTCTGGTGAGCATGATAATCTGGTGGGTCGGGAGGTAGAGCCGTAGGTCTTATCCAGGGCGGCCCTGGGATCCCGTACTCACTTTCATTGACCCATTTACTCTGAGAAATCCTGCGTTGCAGCTCATTTATGGCCTCAGAGTAGGGCCCTCTCAACTGCGTGTGTGTGACTTCCCCTCTTTCGGTGGTGTCTGCATCCACCATTTTGTATACTTCTTCTTCCTCCCCCTCATTATCTGACGAGTCCTTTGTTTCTGGGTTGGGTGGGGTCACCTCGCCTGCGGCACTGGGCTCACGAGATTGCTCACGGGAGAATTCTGCTTGATGGTAATCAAGCACCATGGCGCCAGCCCTTATATGGTCATGACAAGAGGTATCTGCAAGGCAGCTTCTCACCACTGCCCAAAGGGGTCTGACTCCTGGCTCCAGGAGGCCATTTTCTGCTGCAAAGTCAAGATCTCTCCCTAATTTATCCCAGCTGGGGATGGTAATGGACCCCGTGGGACCAACCCGTGGGACCAAACCAAGGTGCTACCTTATCGACCTGATCAAGGAAGTTTTGAATTTGTTCTCATTTCATTTGTAATCCCTTTTCTCTCAGTAAGTCGCTTAAGGTGACTGACAGTGGCTGAGTAGCCGTGTTACCCATGTTAACCGGAATTTCAAGAGTTTCTTTTTATTTTTATTTATTTATTCTTTTCCCTTTTTCCTTTTTTTTTTTTTTTTTGTAACAGGGACAGCTTAGTCCCCGCGCCCCTTTACGGCGCCCCCAAAACCTGCCTCTTTATGGCACCGGGAACTCTCTTTACGAGTTCCTCGACCCTTGCGACGCGTCCGCCCAAGGTTGCCCAATAGCTCCCGCCATCCGGCCCTGTTGCGTAGCACCTGCTACCAACATTGAGCAGTTTAACCTGTCAGCTCGCGCCCGCCGAGTAGCCCCCGCTATCGGCGCTTGACAGTTTTACCTGTTGACGCTCTGTTCCATCGGAGAGAGGGTCTCAGCTCTCCCCGTATGGGTGACCAGTTGACCGGCGCAGCTCCCCAATGAAACAGGAGACAGGAGACGCTCTTGTGGACGACAGTTAACTGCTGCTTTATTCACGCGGGCTCTGGTTTATATATTTGGCCGTGACCAATCACAGGCTGCCACGAGGAAGCAGGGCGGGAATGGGACGCAGGCTCCGGCTACTATATCCAGCTGTGGCCAATCAGAAGTTGCCACAGAGTATGGAGTGAGCACGAAGTGTGCACGGGTTGGCTAATTTAAAGAGGGATGTAGTGCATTGCGGAAGCTGGCGTGGTCCTTAGTCCCGGGTGGGGTATGGTTATGTTGAGCGCCTGCGCCCAACAGTTAGGTGCCTGTCCAACTTCCTGGGACACTGGAGTTTACATGGAGATTATGTGGGCCTGACTGCACCAGGGTCAGCAACCTCCATTCAGTCCCGGGAGCCGAGGGCAAAGGAGACAATTTCCAACAGGCTGAGGGGAAGCCTTGGAACAACACTTGAAACATGGAAATATAGGAAAAATGACAAAATAAAAGACCAAAATGCAATCTCAAACTTCCAGCCCACCCCAAGAAAGCCTAGGAGCAATATACATGGAAGGAAATATATGCCATAAACCTGAAATACCTGAAAAAATAGCAATTGAAATAAAGAAGCAACTTCAGGAAGCTTTAAAGGAATTCAAACTAGAAATAATCATCCAGATAAAAAAGAAACGATAAAAGTAATGAAAGAGATGCTGACCACATCTAAAGAAGATACAGTTTAAAAATTAGAGGAACAAAAAAAGGATAAAATCCCTGGATGAAAAATATAAGAAACAAACAGATTACATGAAGCAGATTCAAAGAGATACACAGGAAATCAAAAATTCCATTGAAAGTTTTCAAAACCGCCTCAACAAAAGTGAAGATAGAATTTCCGACCTCGAAGAAAAGATAGCAGCTAGTGAACAGGAAAGGAAGGATCTTTTAAAAATAACAAAGAATCAGGAAATAACAATTTAACAGCTGCAAGATGTTGCAAAGAAAAGCAACATAAGATTAACAGTGATAAATTCAAAATAAGGGGATAACACAAATGATATCAAGAGGATATGTATAAAAGTAATAGCTGAAAATTTCTCAAACATAAGAATGGAAACTTACATATGGATTACTGAAGCATATAGAATGCCAAATAGCCATAACCAAAATAAAATGACACTGAGACATATAATTGTCACCATCCCAGAAATCCAACATAAGAACAGAATATTAAAATCTATTAGAGAGAAAAAACAGATCATCTATAAAGGAAAACCTATCATAATCACAGCAGACTTCTCAACACAAAAAATGAAGTCAAAAAGAGCATGGAGTGAAGTATTTCAGATCCTAACAGAAAATCATTTCTAACCTAGACAGATGTACACTGCAAAACTGTCCTTCAAAATGGATGGAGAAATAAGGTATTTCCATGACAAAGAACTGCTGAAGAATTTCATGATCACCAAGCCAACTCTGCAAAGAATACTGAAAGACAGTTTACATACACATACAAAAACCACTAAGTGAAGCAGACAATTAAACAGAATGGAAAGTTAAAGATACAACAGCAGAGAGATAAAATGTCAACAATAAACCAATATATAACAGTTATGACCATTAATGTAAATGGTCTCAAGTCACCAATTCAAAGAAACAGACTGGCAGAATGGATCAAGAAACAACATCCGACCATATACAGACTACTAGACAGCCACCTAGCTCAAAAGGAAACTAACAGATTGAAAGTCAAGAATGCAAAACAATACTTCATGCAACAGAAACCTAAAAAAATGTGGGGGTAGCTATTTTCTGTGCAGACAATGTTAACTTCAAAACAAGAATGATCCAAAGAGATAAAGAAGGTCACTACATACTGGTTAGGGGAAACCTCAAGAGGAAGAGATAGCGATCTTAAATATATACGCACCAAAATCCAGAGCACCCAGTTATGCAAAGCAAGTATTAAGTGAAATGAAAATTTAAATAAATAATAACACAATTATAACAGACCTTAACACAACATTGACACCAAGGGACAAATCCACCAGACAGAAAATCAGCAAAGAAATAACAGAACTGAATCACACCTCTGAACAAATGGACTTGATACATGTATACAGAGCGTTCCACCCAAAACATCAAAATATAAATTCTTCTCCAGAGTACGTGGGACATTCTCTAAAATAGAACATATAGCCACCCACAGAACATATTTAAGTAAATGTAAAAGAATTGAAATTATTCCATGCATGTTATTAGATCATAGTACAATGAAACTAGAAATTAATCATAAAAGAAACTGCAAAAACCCCTCAAACACATAGAAATCAAATAATACACTTTTGAGCCATCAGTGGGTAACAGGGTAAATTAAAGAAGAAATTAAACAATACCTACAGGCAAATGAAATACAAATGCAACCTATTGGAATCTGTGGGACGAAATGAAAGCAGTCCTCAAAAGAAAATACATTGCACTGAGTTCCGACATCAGGACAACTGAAAGAATACAAATAAAAGACGGGTTGCTACATCTCAAACATCTAGAAAAAGAAAACCACGTCAAGCCCAAAACCAAAAGGAAGGAGGAAATTATAAAAATCACAGCAGAAATTAATGCAGTACAGACTAAGAAAATAATCCAAAGAATCAATGAATCAAAGAGTTGGTTCTCATAAAGATTAAATACAATTGATAAGCCCCTCACCAACCTTATTATAAAAGGAAAGAAAAAGTTCATATTCATGCAACAAGGAATGAGAAAGGTGAAATCATTACAGACTCTGTGGAAATTCAGAATATCATCAACACCTGTTTCCAAAACCTCTACTCCATAGGTTGAATAACAAAGAAGAAATGGACAGATTCCTAGAAACGTGAAATACCAAAGCTGGGTCAAGAAGATGTAAAACTGCTGAATAACCCAAATTCTATTAATGAAATTGAAAAGTAATTAAGTCCTTACCTACAAAGAAGAGCCCAGGCCCAGAAGGATTCCCTGTGGATTTCTACAAGAAATACAAAGAACACTTAATGCTGACACTCCTCAAACTCTTCAGTGAAATTGAAAGGGAAGCAGTTCTTCCTAAGTCATTCCTGGAATCAAATATTACTCCAGTACCAAAACCAGAGAAAGACCCAACTAAAAAAGAGAACTACAGGCCAATCTCCCTAATGAACACAGATGCAAAAATCCTCAATAAAATATTGGCAAACAGGATGCAACAAATCATCAAGAAGATTATGCACCATGAACAAGGGGGATTCATCCCAGGATTTCAGCGATGGTTCAACATATGTAAATCTTTAAATATAATCCACCATATCAATAAAGCCAAGTGTAAGAATCACATGATCATTTCTATAGATGCAGAAAAGGCTTTTGATAAGGTCCAAAATTCATTCATAAGAACCTTATGGAAAATTAGAATATATGGTTTTTAACCTCAATATGATAAAGGCCATCAATGACAAACCAACAGCCAGCATCATACTAAATGGCCAAAAACTGAAGGCTTTTACCTTAAAATCAGGAACAAGACAAGAATGCCTCTTATGACTGCTCCTATTCAACATAGTACTGGAAATACTAGCCAGAGCAATTAGACAAAACAGACAAATAAAGGAGGTAAAGATAGGAAAAGGGGAAGTTAAATTATCATTATTTGCAGATGACATGCTAATCTACATAGAAAACCCCCAAAATTCCATTGAAACACTCAAAAATCAATAGCATTTCCATACAGTAACAACAAAACCAGTGAGGGAAAATTGGAGAAATCACACCCTTCACACTAGCAACCAAGAAAATGAAATACTTAGGAATTAATCTCACAAAAGAAGTAAAAGACAGGTAAAATTATAATACCCTGAAAACAGAAATTGAAGACTATCTCAGAAAATTGAAATGTATTCCTTCTTCATGGATAGGAAGAATAAATATTGTGAAAATGGCCATTCTCCCAAAACTGTTAAACAAATCAATGCAATCCCAATCCAAATGGCATCAACATACCTCATAAATCTAGAGGAATCACTCCTAAAAATCATCTGGAAGCAGAAGAACCCTAGAAGAGCAAAGCCAATTCTAAGCAGCAAAGACAAGACAAAAGGCATCACAATCCCTGTCTTGAAGATATACTATAAATCTAGTGTAATAAAATCAACATGGCAATGGAATAATAACACATCTGAAGATCAACTGAATAGATGAGAAGATACAACCACAACTACAAACACACTCAACCACCTTTACCTCTGATAAAGGGGCCAAACATGTTTGCTGGAAGAATGACAGTCTCTTTAGTAAATGGTGTTGGAAAAACTGGCTCTCCATACATTGAAAACTAAAACTAAACCCATGCCTATCACCATATATTAAACTAAAATCTAAATGGATCAAAGATCTGAATATTATAACAGAAACACTAAATCTATTGGAAGACAAATTGGGTAAAAACCTTAAAGACATAGGAGTAGGTAGAGAATTCCTTAACAGGAATCAAACTACAGGAGAAATACTTCCCAGAATCAATAACTGGGATCACTTCTTTTTAAAAAGTTTCTGCATGTCAAAAGAAATTTCCAGCACAGTGAAAAGAAACCCCACAAACTGGGAAAAAATCTTAGTTAACTGTCCCTCAGACAAAGTACTTCTATCTAAAACATATAAAGAAATTTAAAAAATCAGACACCCAAAATTCAAAGACCTAATTCAAAAATAGGCATCTGAGATGAATACACAGTTCTCAGATGAAGAAATATAAATGACAAATAAATACATGAAAAAATGTTCATCATCATTGGTAATTAGAGAAATACAAATCAAAACAACACTGAGATTCCATCTCACTGCAGAAAGAATGGCCAGGATCAAGTAAACTACCAACAATAAATGCTAGAGAGGATGTGGGGAAAACAAACTCTCCTGCACTGTTGGTAAGAGTTTATACTAATGCAACCACTGTGGAGGTCAGTCTGGAGATTCCTCAGAAAGCTGGGATTGGAAGTCCCATTCGACCCAGCTATTCCACTTTTAGGCATATCTCCAGAAGAACTGAAAACATCATATCACAGTGATATATGTGCATCCATGTTTATAGTAGCACAATTTATAATAGCCAGATCTTGGAAATAAACTAAGTGTCCGTCAACTGAGGAATGGATAAAAAAGTTGTGATATTTTTATGCAATGGGGTACTACTAAGCTATAAAGAATAATCACAATGAGATATTTATAAATAAGTGGACGCAACTTGAGACCATACTCATAAGCAAAGTAAATCAAACTCACATGTATAAATACTGTATAGTGTCCCTAGTGTAAGAAGTAGTAAGAGTACATAAGATTTAATGGTAATTATAATTCTCCACTACATTGCTTTGAAGCCTTAAAATGTTTTCATTCATTAGTTGGAATGATTTTATCCTGGTTTGTTTGATTTTATTATCTGTGATAAGATGAACAGCTATTTTGAAGAAAACAAGACATTATAATAGCCAGTGCTGATTTAATATCATCTTATTCTGAAGTCCTACCATGCTTTTGTTCTTCTGTTTCCATTGTTTATATCATGTTGTATCTTACTGGATTTTGTTATGTGTGATAGTATAAACAAATTTTCTATGGAAAATGAGATAATATAGTAGCCATTGTTCATTCTTTGTTATTTGGTTCTGAATGTCCTGTAATACTTTCATTCTCTTGAATGGTTTTATACTATTTTGTTATATTTGATACTATTATATATGAAGTTATGCTCAACTATTTCAACTAAAAAGGCATTATGGTAGCTGCTGTTAATTATGGGTTGTCTTGTGGTGAAATACTGTGTTGCTTAAATTGTTCTGTTCTGATCTGCTTTGTCATGTCCTCTATTGCCTTAATCTCTTTTTTAAAAAAAGAAGCTCCATGTATTACATACTTTCTTAGCTGGATTTAAAAGGGTAATGAAAAACCTATAAACAGGTGATTTTTTTTATTTAAAGAGAAAAACAAAACTAAATGAAACAAGACAATAAAAGGCTAGAAGCAACACAAAATGTCAAGAGAAAAACTCTTACGAGTTCACCAGTTAATAGATCACATATAGTCAACTTACAAACAGCGGTCCAGATTACAAAATTAAAGCATACAAAGTGGAGATTAATACAGTGAGATTGCAGTCAGTTCTGTTCAATGATCCAAGAAAAACTCAGCAATATGGTTCTCTTTCCTACACATTTAAATAAACTTGCAGTTATATCCTTGAGATCACTTTCCTTCCTCTCTTTTTACACTAACAATTGCGCATTTTAGTTTCCATTATTTCCACAGTTTTTTTTAACTTTTTCTTTGAAGAGGAAATGAAAAAAGATTGAAAAAAAGGCCAAAAAACAAAACACAAAACAAGACAGACCAAAGAAAAACCCAATGTGACAAAGCAAAACAGAGTCATTTAGATCAGGAGGATGGACATAGCATAAAATGAAAACATAAATGAAAAATAAAAAAAATAAAGGGGGTATTACTAGGTTACCATTATGCCTCTTGTTACCATTATGACTCTTGTTATCCAAAAAAGAGTAGCCTATATCAGCTACTATAAAAGAATTGAACAAAACTGTACATAAGACCAGTAAAACCACATTGGAGAGCTCACAGGAATCCAAAGAAGATAATAGTCAAATAATAATGGGCATCATAGAATATCTGGTTGCCTTCCAAATGAGTGCCTATACCCTCAAACTTGATACTATTAAGTGAAACAGAATATAATAAAATCAGTCAGAACAAGATATGGAGAACAGTACAGGGGTTCAAATCAGGTTAATAGGGAAACAAAAAATATTACTATAATCTATCACACTATTTTTAATTTAATTTTCCCTTAGTTAAAAGATACTAACAAATAAATTATTTTTTTAAAAAAAGGAAAGAAAAAGGGGGGAGACTGAGATAAAAAAGAACATATCAATATAACAACACTGGTAAGAATTGAAAAATTTAACCATCATTGTGTTTCACCCCCAGCTAGCTTGACATTAATAGTAGTTACCATAGTGACTCTTTCCTTGAAATATTTGAGTTTAACTTCATAAACTATAGCATCAAATTTATCAAGACAGTGTGAGGCCTTTCAAGAGAATGAAATTGTTGCAGGGAATTTAGAACCAGCTAGCAGAAACCAAACATCAATTTCTATATTATCTCTTTGTCTATAAAAAAACTTGCTTATACTATCGCATACATTAAGATATAATAAGGTACCACATGTTAGAACCAATGGAAACAAATGAACAAAAACTTGATGGGGCTTCAAAACAGGATGATATTAAATCAGCGCTAGCTATTACGGTCTTATTCTCTTCAAAATAGTCATTTGTAGTATCACAGACAATAAAATAAAAGCACCAAAATTAAAACCATTCCAAGTAATGAGTGAAAACATTATATGGCTTCAAACCAGTGTGACTGGGGATCATGATTACCACGTACTTTATGTATTCTTATCGTTTCTTACACTAGGGAATCTATTCGGTATTTATAAAGGTGAGTTTGATTTATTTCACTTATAAGTATGGTCTCGAGCTGCGTCCATTTATTTATAAATGTCTCAATGTGATCATTCTTTATAGCTGTGTATTACTCCATTGTACAAAAATGCCACAACTTTTTTATCCATTCCTTAGTTGATGGACACTTAGGTTGTTTCCAAGATCTGGCTATTACAAATTGTGCTGCTATAAAAATGGATGCACATATATCACTGTGGTATGATGCTTTCAGTTCTTCTGGAAATATGCCTAGGAGGGGAATAGCTGGGTTAAATGGTGCTCCCAGTCCCAGCTTTCTAAGAAATCTCCAGACAGATCTCCACAATGGTTGCACCAGTCTACACTCCCACCAACAGTGCAGGAGAGTTCCTTTTTCCCCACAGCCTCTCCAGCATTTGTTATTGGTGGTTTCCTTGATCTTGGCCATTCTTTCAGGAGTGAGATGAAATCTCAGTGTGGTTTTAATTTGCATTTCTCTAATGACTAGTGATGCAGAACATTTTTTCATATATTTATTTGCCATTTGTATTTCTAAATCTGAAAATTGTTTATTCATCTCTGATGCCCATTTTTGGATGGGGTCTTTGAATTTTGGGGGTCTTATTTTTTTTAATTCTTTGTATGTTTTAGACACAAGTCCTTTGTCTGAGGGACAGTTCACTAGAATATTTTCCCAGTTTGTGAGTTTTCTTTTCACTATGTTAGAGATTTCCTTTGATGTACAGAAACTTTTTAATAAGATGTGATCCCTATGAACTCTGGGAAGTACTCCCCGTGAGGTTTGAGTGTTGTTCATGAATTCTCTACCTACCCTATGTCTTCAAGGTTTTACCCAATTTGTCTTCCAATAGATTTCGTGTTTCTGTTTTAATATTTAGATCTTTGATCCATTTAGATTTTATTTTAGTATATGGTGACAGGCATGGGTCTAGTTTTAGTTTCGGCATATAGAGAGCCAGTTTTTCCAACACCATTTATTAAAGAGACTGTCATTCTTCCAGTAAACCTGTTTGGCCCCTTTATCAAAGATGAGTTGGTTGAGTGTGTTTGTAGTTGTGGTTGTATCTTCTAATCTATTCCATTGGTCTTTGGCTCTGTTTTGATTCCAGTACCATGTTGATTTTACTACAGTTGCTTTGTACTAGAACTTCAAGTGAGGGATTGTGATGCCTCCTGCCTTGCCTTTGCTGCTTAGAACTGTCCTTGCTATTCTAGATCTCTTTCGGTTCCAGATGAATTTTAGGATTGATTTCTTGAGATCTATGAGGCATGTTGATGGTATTTTTATCGGGATTGCATTGAAACTGTATAACAGTTTTGGGAGAATGGCCATTTTCACCATATATATTCTTCCTATCCATGAGCAAGGGATGTCTTTCCATTTCCTGAGATCATCTTCAGTTTCATTTTTCAATGTATTATAATTTTCCCTGTATAGGTCTTTCACTTCTTTTGTGAGAGTAATTCCTAAATATTTCATTTTATTGGTTGCTAGTGTGAAGTGTGTGGCTTCTCTTATTTCTCTCTCTGTGATTTTGTTATTAGTATATAAGAATGCTATTGATTTTTGAGTATTGATTTTGTATCCAGCCACATTGCTGAATTTATTTATTATATCTAGGAGTCTTTCAATGGAGTTTTGGGGGTCTTCTATGTAGAGTATCATATCATCTGCAAATAGTGATAATTTAACTTCTTCTTTTCCTATCTTTACGCCTTTTATTTTTCTTTCATGTCTAATTGCTCTGGATAGTATTTCCAGTAGTATAGGACTGAATAGGACTGATGACAGGGGACATCCTTGTCTTGTGCCTGATTTTAAAGTAAAGGCCTTCAATTTTTGGCCATTTAGTATGATACTGGCTGTTGGTTTGTCATAGATGGCCTTTATTATGTTGAGGTAAAGACCATCTATTCCAATTTTCTGTAAGGTTCTTATCATAAATGAATGTTGTACCTTATCAAAAGCTTTTTGTGCATCAATAGAAATGATCATGTGATTCTTACTTTTGACTCCATTGATATGGTGGATTACATTTATTGATTAACATATATTGAACCATCCCTGCATACCTGGAATGAATCCCACTTGGTCATGGTGTATAATCTTCTTGATGACTTGCTGCATCCTATTTGCCAATATTTTATTGAGGATTTTTGCATCTGTGTTCATTAGGGAGATCAGTCTGTAGTTCTCTTTTTCAGTTGGGTCTTTCTCAGGTTTTGGTACTAGAATAATATTTGCTTCCAGGAATGACTTAGGAAGGATTGCTTCCCTTTCAGTTTCACTGAAGAATTTGAGGAGTGTTGGCATTAGGTCCTCTTTGTATTTCTTGTAGAATTCTGCAGTGAATCCATCTGGGCCTGGGCTCTTCATTGTAGGTAATGACTTAATTACATTTTCGATTTCATGAATAGAAATTGGGTTATTCAGCAGTTTTACTTCTTCTTGGCCTAGCTTTTGTACTTCATATGCTTCTAGAAATCTGTCTATTTCTTCTGTGTTATCTAACCTTTGAGAGCAGAGGTTTTAGAAATAGGTGTTGATGATCTTCTGTATTTCTATTGGGTCTGTAGTGATTTCAACTTTTTCATTCCTTATTGCATGAATTTGAGCTTTTTCTTCCCTTTTTTAATAAGGTTGCCTGGAGGCTTATCAATTTTATTTATTCTTTCAAAGAACCAACTCTTTGATTCATTGATTCTTTGTATTGTTTTCTTTGTCTCTATTGCATTGATTTCTGCTCTGATTTTTATAATTTTCTCTCTTCTTTTGGCTTTGGGCTTGACTTGCTCTTCTTTTTCTAGCTGCTTTAGGTGTAGCATCAAGTTATTTATTTGTATTTGTTCTGTTTTCCTGATGTGGGAACTCAGTGCAATAAATTTGCCTCTGAGGACAGCTTTCATTGTATCCCACAGATTCTGGTAAGTTGTATTTGTGTTTTCATGTGTTTGTAGGTATTGTTTAATTTCCTCTTTAATTTCCTCTGTGACCCACTGATTACTCAAGAGTGTGTTATTCAGTTTCCATGTGTTTATGTGATTTTTACAGTATCTTTTATCATTAATTACTAATTTCATAGCGCTATGATCTGATAACATGCAGGTGATGATTTCAACTCTTTTGCATTTCTTTAAATATGTTATATGAGTTAATATATGGTCTATTTTAGAGAATGACCCATGTACTGCTGAGAAAAATGTGTATTCTGTTGTGTGGAATACTCTGTATATGCCTATCAATTCCATTTGTTTACAGGTGTGATTCAGTTCTTTTATCTCTTTGCTGATTTTCTGTCCTGTTGATCTGTCCATTGGTGTCAATGGTGTGTTAAAATCTCCTGTTATAATTGTATTACTGCTAATTTGGCTTTTCATTTCTGATATTACTTGTTTTATATAACTGGGTGCTTTGGAATTTGGTGCATATATATTTAAGATAGTTATCTCTTCCTCTTGAAGTTTTCCCGTAACCAGTATGTAGTGACCTGCTTTGTTTCTTCTGATCATTATTGGTTTGAAGTTCACATTGTCTGAAAACAGAATAGCTACCCCTGCTTTTTGGGGGGTTCCTGTTGCATGAAGTATTGTTTTCCATCCTTTGACTTTCAGTCTGTGAGTATCCTTTTGGGTTAGATGGGTTTCTTGTAGGCAGCATATGGTTGGATTTTGTTTCTTGATCCATTCTGCCAGTCTATTTCTTTTAATTAGTGCATTGAGACCATTTATGTTAATGGTTATAAGTGTTACATATTGGTTTATTAGTAACATGATATATTTCTGCTGTTGCATCTTTATCTTTCTGTTCTATTTAATTGTCTGCTTTGTTAAGTGGTTTTTTTCTTAAGTGTATCTAGACTGTCTTTCAGTATTCTTTGCAGGATTGGGGTTATACACAGAGAACAATTCAGATCAGGACATGGAGTTTATAATATTTTTATAATGGTCACTGGAAGTTAACACAGGAGAATGCAGGAAATCCATCCGCAATACCAACGACATAGATTATTTAGTCAAGAGTCTAAACCCCATGGCAATGTCCCACATGAGTCCAGATAAAAACCCAGAGCTCAGAACAACACCTCCACGAGTCCAACTGGAAATCCAGAGTCCACAAGAAGGACTCATACCAGGCTCTTTTATGGATTCATGCTGGGAAGACCCAAGGGTCAGTGGTGGAAGCCAGAAAGTCTATGCCAGCAGGATGAAGGAGCTGTGCTAGTGGGATGAGGGTTCTACACTGGAGCCGATAAGTCACACTCACAACAAAGAGTGGGGCTGTCCTGAAAGGCACCACAGCTGTCCGCAGTGACACAGAGGCCCCGAGCTCCTCTGACAACAAACACAGTCGGGTACATGCCAGGAAGCAGCGTGATGAGTTCATCCTGGAGACCAGGCAGCACATGTCTTCCCCTCTGGTGCCAGGAAGCAATGCTCGATGTGAAGACCAAAGCTTCTCCAGGAGAACCAACAGCTCAGATAGCAACTTGTAGGAGAACTAACAATGGCGCCATAATGCCTCAATCCCTCTTGGGAGAAGCTCCAGTCTTTGCCTTAGGTTTGGACCTCGCCTCCTGGCTTCCAGTACAGACTCTTCAGCTTTTCATCACAGAACCTTTGGTCTTCTGTCGTGGACCCATCAGCCTGCTGGTGTGGACTTGCACAAGACACTAGGGTGAACTCCAGAGATCTTGGATTGAACCCTTCGGCCTCTAGTGCATAGACACCCTCTGCACGATTCCTCATCGGACTCTGAGACTGAATATTCATAAGCCAATCTTGTTGTTTCTGTATATTCCAGGTTATATCTGTTCTCTCTAGTAAAACCCTGACCAATACAAATTTGGTACTGATGAGAGGGGTCATTTGCTGTGACTATACATGGCCATGTTTTTCAAGAGGCTTTGGAAATGGCTTATGGGTGGAGTTTGGAAAGGTTTGGACATATCGCCTGGATGCATAGAGCTGGAGCAGCTCAGGCTGTTCTGTAGAGGAGATTCTGGTCAGAGCTCAAGAGACCAGAAAGCTGATAGAAAGCCTCTTGGTAAAGACCAGGCTTGGAAGGTTTCTGCTGGAAAGGACTGCATTGGTTGTTGAACTCCACATGATGTGTGTTATGGCTTGGCAGAAAGTTTGTCTGCATTTTGCTCCTGCCAAGAGACTTTGCCTGAGACTGAGACAAAGGGCAATGGACTGATTAATCTTGAAAAAGAAATTAAAAAGCAATCGAACATTGAGGCTGTGGCATGGCTATTATTGGGGGCTCTTAGCCAGCTTTATGTTTCAAATCAGGAGCAAAGAGCCCAGCAGGATAATTTCCAATACTGTGAGTTTGGCCCAAAGGAAGATTCCAGGAAGGGTATGGATTGTAAAGACAGAATTGAGATTTTGATTCCTGAGGAGAAACAGAGAGATAAGAAAGATGGCCCCGGGGCATCCCAGGAAGCAAGTCCCCACCCTGTGCAGCCTCATAGCAAAGATGAAAAATTTTGCTCAGAGGAAAAATCTAAGGAGTGCCATGCTCCAGAATGGCGACAGAGGCCAAGTGAGGTTCCAGAATGGCGACAGAGGCCACATGAGTTTCCAGAAAGGCGGAAACATAGAGAAGCTTTTCATCACAATCAGGTAAACAGAGCCCTGGGATCCAGGCAACTGACCCCTACAGCCAAGAGAGAGAAAAGCCTGGCTACTGCTTCAGCTAGCAGCAAACCCTGGCGGCATCCACAAGGTGCTGATTTTAGGTGCAAGGAAAATGCACAAATTCTGAGGGTAAGAAGGCTTCCACCTTGATTGCAAAGGGCCTGGCTGGCCAAGCTGTGTGCCCCTGAGAGGGCAATTTGTGAAGACGTAAATGTGAAGCCGAAGGTGCAGTGGAGACCCCAGAAGTTTGGAAAAGCCAGGAATGTGGGTGATCCAAGGGAAGCTGCAAAAAGCGAGCAGAGAAGATTTAAGAGAAAAGCTGTGGGAGTTGAAATCACTGGAAGTGCCCTGGGGGTGGAATCACCCAGGGCTTTTGGAACTTGCAACCAGATTGCTTCAGATGCTGAGTGTAGAACTCTAGGACTTAATGTTTGCCCTGCTGGATGTTGGACTTGCTTTGTTTCGAATGCTTTCTATTCTCCTGTTTGTAACTTTTGGAATGGTAATGTTTATCTTGTGCCTTTGCATTTCAGAAATGTTTAACCTTGTTTCTTTTGTACAGGAGCTTACAGTTAAGAGTTTGCCATAGATCTTGGAGGAGACTTGGGACTTAGACTTTTCAGCAATGTTGAAGCTGTTAGGACTTTGGCAACTCTTGGAGGTGGACTAAATGTCTTTTGTATAAAGGATGTACATGAGTCCTGGGGGCCAGGGGTGGAATGTCATGGTTTGTGTTTGTATCCCCCAGGACTCATGAGTTTGCATTGTTCATTTGTGATGGTTCATTGTATAGTGCTTGGATTGATGGTGTCAGTGCTTCACCCACATAGGGATGGAGCCAGGATGTAATGTAATGGCAGGAAGATGGTGTGTCTTTCTCTTTGCTGGTTGGAGTTTGCTGTGGGCAGCCACCATGAACTGCAGCCCAGCCATGCCTGCCTGTCTTGGAACCAACTGAGTGTGGACTGAAACCTCCAAAAACTGTAAGAAATAAACCTTTCCTTTCCCAACTTTGGGCTTCAGGTATTTTGTCTCAGCGACAAGCATAAAGTTACTAAGACAATTGGCTTGGTGATCATGAATTTCTTCAGCTGTTCTTTGTCGTGGAAGTATCTTGTTTCTCCATCAATTTTGAAGGACAGTTTTGCAGGGTACATCAGTCTAGGTTGGAAATCATTTTCCTTTAGGGTCTTAAATACTTCACTCCATGCTCTTCTCGCCTTTATTGTTTGTGTTGAGAAATCTGCTGTGATTCTGATAGGTTTTCCTTTATAGGTGATCTGTCATTTATCTCTCACAGCTTTTATATTCTATTCTTTTGTTCAACATCTGGAATGGTGATTATTATATGTCTGGGTGTAGTTTTATTTTGGTCATGGCTATTTGGAGTTCTATATGCCTCATTGATTCTGATATCAGTTTCCAATTTCATGTTTGGGAAGTTTTCAGCAATTACTTCTCTAAATATCCTCTTGACATCCTTTGTATTGTCTCCTTCTTTTTCATTTATACCTATCAACCTGATGTCGTTTCTCTTTGCATCATCTTGCAGGTGTTGTATTGTTATTTCTTGATTCCTTGTTATTTTTAAAAGATGTTTCCTTTGTTCACTGGCTGCAATCTTGTCTTCGAGGTCCGAATTCTATCTTCGCATTCATTCAGGCGGTTTTTACAACTTTCAGTGTTGCTTTTGATTTCTTGTATATCTCTTTGCATCTGTTTTATATATTCTGTTTGTTTCTTATATTGTTCATCCAGAGATTCTATCCCTTTGTTTAGTTCCTCCAATTTTTTAGCTGTGTCTTCTTTAGATATGTTCAGCATCTCCTTCATTTCTTTTAGTATTTCTTCTTTTACCTGATATATTATTTCTAGTTTGAATTCCTTCAAAGCTTCCTGGAGCTGCTTCTTTATTTCTGTTACTATTGTTTCAGGTATATGGCATGTATTTTCTTCTATGTACATGGCTCCTAGGCTTTCTTGGAGGGATGGGTTGGGTGTTTGAGATTGCATTTTGGTCTTTTGTTTTGTCATTTTCCTATATTACTGTGTTTCAAATGTTGATTCAGAGTTTCCCCTGGTTGTGTTGTAAATTGACTCTTATGTCCTGGGCTCTGGGGACTCCTCTTGTAGTAGCTCCCTCCTTGGACAGCAGAGCCCCTGGATTAAAAGAGGCTTGCCAGGCTCTTCTCAGGTAGACCCAAAGCTTCCTCAATTTGCACAGTTTCAGGGCTGAACCGGAGTCGCCTCCGCTCAGCTGGATGCACGCCTTCCAGTCCCCAGAGGTGGTAGTTGGGCCCTGGGCGGGAGAGGCAGCAGCAGGGCTGGCCTCCGCTCGGCTGGATGTTCATCTTCCAGTCCCCAGCGGTGGCGGTATGGGTCCTAGGTGGGATAGGCGGCATCAGGGCCATCCTCCGCTCAGCTGGATGCACGCCTTCCAGTCCCCAGCGGTCGTAGTATGGGCCCCGGGTGGGAGAGGCGGCACCAGGGCCGGCCTCTGCTCAGCTGGATGTGCACCTTCCAGTCCCCAGCGGTGGCAGTATGGGTCCTGGGTTGGATAGGCGGCATCAGGGCCTGCCTCCGCTCAGCTGGATGCGCACCTTCCAGTCCCCAGTGGTGGCAGTATGGGTCCTCGGTGGGATAGGCAGCATCAGGGCCGGCCTCCACTCAGCTGGATGTGCACCTTCCAGTCCCCAGCGGTGGTGGTATGGGTCCTAGGTGGGATAGGCAGCATCAGGGCCGGACTCCACTCAGCTGGATGTGCACCTTCCAGTCCCCAGCGGTTGTAGTATGGGCCCCGGGTTGGAGAGGCGGCACCAGGGCCGGCCTCTGCTCAGCTGGATGTGCACCTTCCAGTCCCCAGCGGTGGCAGTATGGGTCCTGGGTGGGATAGGCAGCATCAGGGCCTGCCTCCGCTCAGCTGGATGCGCACCTTCCAGTCCCCAGTGGTGGCAGTATGGGTCCTGGGTGGGATAGGCAGCATCAGGGCCAGCCTCCACTCAGCTGGATGTGCACCTTCCAGTCCCCAGTGGTGGTGGTATGGGTCCTGGGTGGGATAGGCAGCATCAGGGCCGGACTCCACTCAGCTGGATGTGCACCTTCCAGTCCCCAGCGGTAGTATGGGCCTCTGGCAGGAGTGGCGGCGGCAGGGCTGGCCTCCGCTCGGGTGGACCTAAACAGATGAAATTTAAGGAGCATTTTATGGCAATCTATTCATGAGCAAAAATGTCTTTGAATTGGCTAAACAGAAAAATTGAATTGTCTATAATGGTTATCATTGTGGATGGTTTTGATAACTGCTCAATCTTCTAAAGTATTAAAATGATAATGTTGATCTTTTAAATATTATATGTAACCTATTTAAAAAATAATGTATGGGAAATTAGCCATCATCATACCAACCCTGCCATCCACATTTTAAAATTGTGAACCAAATAATTTCAAAATTTCACTGGAATATTGAAAATGCAGGAGGAAGAATGATCCTTGGACAATTTATCTTCTGCCAAAGAATGTAATGCACTGTGATGAATAGAAATATATGGTGAATTTAGCACAGAGAGATCGGGGGCTTTTTTGAACTGCAGAAAAAGGATATGTAATAAGTAGAGATGAAGAGGGAAATGCTAACGCTAACACTAAGGGCCCACATCTAACCTTGCATTTTGATACAAGAAATGAAAAACATACTGAAGCGTAGTTTGTTTCCATGATTTACACCATGTAAACTACTACCTACTTAACTCAATCAGTTAGTATTTGTTCTCACAGTAGCATTCTGTGCTCAGGGGATTTCCTCTTCATGTTGAGAAATAAGGCAAAGAAAAGAAACTACTTGTAATTCAAAAGATGATAATAGAAAGCAACCATATGAAATGTTTTGTTAAAATAACTGAAAGACATGAGACTATCAGTATAAGGAAATCATTAATATTATGCACATGAAAGAAGAAAATAGGAATGGTTTGCAATGGAAAATAATTACATTACAGTATTAAAAATAGTGAAGGTAATATTTTTCAATATTATAATTCCTCAATTCTGGCTTTTAAAAAGAAAATAAAATAATATTGATATTAAACTCACAATATAGGAGTTTTACTATTAAAAATAATCTGAAAAAGATTGGTTATGATTCAAAATGGTTCAAAACAAGCATGAATAAGTAAATTATATTTAAAGTAGATATTTCAGGGCTGGAGATTTAGCTCACTGACATAAGCATCTGCCTGGCAAGTGAGAGGTCATGAGTTTGATCCCTGGTACCACTAAAAACAAAAAATAAAAAATAAATAATTAAGGTATTTATTTTAGCACAAAGTGATTTGATTAAAATCTTTGAAAGCAAGTAGAAGGAAGGTGTGGTGAGAATGTTGGAACCTCATTAATAGAATCAATTTCTAAATTAAGCTTGTGACTTGGAGGACTATTTCAAACACTTCAGCATTGTTTTGCCATTGCTTTACATTTTAAAATGCAGACAAGCAGGTACCGGAAAAGAACTGACCATATGCTACCAATAGGAAGTATAATTTTTACATCCTAAGTGAAATCACCTCCTTCAGAGACAATGGTGCAAAAGGAGAAAATAAGGGCTCGCACAGGAGTCTTGAGGATCACCTGAAGTGAGAGAATGGTGCAGCGTGATCGGCCCGGTGTTGTTCAGATTAAAGTCATTGTCAAACGAAGCTCAGATTCACACACTGCATCTCTTAGGGAAAAACTGATGAGAGCTGTCAGCCACAGAAGCCAGCATATCGCACTCATTCTCCACTCAGCAGCCAGAGAACGTGTAGGCTATGTGGAATTCCCAAATCCCAGGGCTGATACAGAAGCTCTGTGAAAGAAACTCCAGTATGCTCATGGAAAGATTCAACAAATGAGAAGAAGCGTGTGAAATCCAGGGAGAATTACAAAGACTCTTAAGTGTACTGAATAAATGACATACCACTGGACTTGATTTCACTTTAAACTCTGTATGGCTTAAACCTTTCATCTTAAGAATGAAGGATTTAATGAGATATCTGAAGTTTGGAGAAAGAAAATCATAAGAGAACTACATACAGTCACTAGAATCAAAGACACATAACCCATTTTTTCTCTGCTGAGTTAGTATTAGTCTACACCCTGCTGCCAATTGCAGCATTTTATTATAATTCTAATGGCTGTTTTATGTTCTGGTTGTAGAATCCTCTGCTTGCATTAACCTCTGACTCTGTGGAGACCACGGCAGTTTGGCAGAAATGGACAACCTCACCAATTTCACAGAATTCCTCCTCATGGGTTTCGCAGGCTCCCAGGAGCTCCAGCTGCAAGGGGTGCTGCTCTTACTGATTTATCTGGAAGCATTGACACAAACCTCGTAACTCACTCTCATTGTGACAGATACACATCTGCACTCTCCCATGTACTTTTTCATAAGCAACGTGGCCCTCATAGATCTCAGCACCACCTCAGCTGTTGTTCCCAAAGCCATAGTGAATTCTGTGATGGGCAGTAAGGTGATCTCCCTGACAGAGTATACTGCACAGATTTTCCTATATGCACTGTTTGCAACTATGGATATTGCATTCCTGGTGGCCATGTCCTATGACTGCTATGTGGCTATTTGCCATCCTCTGCACTACGGGGTCATTATCACCCTGAGCATGTGCCCCCAGGCCATATCTGGCTCCTGGGCTGCCTGTCTGGTTTACTCTGCCATCTACACAGGCTGTATGTTCAAGCAATCTTTCACCAAGACCAGTGTGATCCAATTTTTCTGTGATATTCCTCAAATTCTCAGGATTTAATCTTCAGATGTCCAGGTTTCTGAATTTTTATTGATTATCAAGAGTGCTTGCATTGTGTTGATATGTTTGACATTTATGCTTCGGTCATATGTCAATGTATTTTCAACTGTGCTTACAATCCACTCAAAAGAAGCCCATAACCGAGCCATATCCATCTGTACCCACAGCTGGCCATCCTATTATTTCTCATCTCTGGGACAGTGATTATCTTTGTTCGCACTGCAAATAAATCATTCTTTAGGAATCTGCTGACTGACATGTTCTACACCACGGTGCTCCCATTCCTAAACTCCATCATATACTGTCTGCGCAACCGGGAGATTAATACTGCTCTGGTCAGAATGTGCAGGTGTTCTCAGTTCTCAGTCAGAGGTTTTCTAGAATGAAACACAAATATCAGTCTTTTATTGGAAACTATTCAATTGCTATTTAATGTATGCTTTTAAACCTGGGATCAAATCTGTGTAATATCTACTTTTAGTTGCCTATGTATATTTTTGTTGCCTGCATTTGTTATGGTGAAATACAAAGCTTTGTCTTACCTTTCCATTCTCAGTGTATTTTATAATTCATGGCTTCTAAAATACAAGAAGTCTCATATATACTGACAAATGTTTTGAAGATATTTGGGATTATTTTGAGCTACAATCACAGATAGGCATCATAAGAAGCAGGGCATGCTTCTTGTGTCCCACCTTAGCGGGCAACTCTACTGTTGAGTGAACCTAAGGCGCTGGATCTGACCAACCTGGAAGAGTATCATGAGTGCTAATGTGAGAAGATCATGTGTCTGCAATGTTGTCTTTACTGTTCCTCAACCACTCAGGCTAGGAATATTAACAAGGTTGTTAAGCAGGGGGTTAATTCAGACCCAAGGACATAATGAGTAACACTGAGGTCCTTGCCAGCATCTTTTATTGCATTTGCTGAAGTTAATTTTCTTTTTAAAGTGACAAGACACAAAACAACTGACCCTCAGAAAATTACTATTTGATTTCTCCCTGAGATCTGGAAGAAAATATTTAGCAGGATGACTCATTCAAACTGTCTGCACAAGAAAGAAAATGAGTCAGGTTACAGCCTGATAGCAGATGAAATGATAACTGGACTTGGAATTTACCTGGAGAGCAGCAGATGAGGCTTGCACTGTGTGGTGCACTTTCCTCATCAAATGGATTCACTCAAGTGGAAACTGTTTTATTTTTCTGACTCCCAAGAGCTGAACCTGCATTCTGTTGACTAATGTACACATTAGCAATTTTGTACTTCAGAACTAAATCCAAAATCTCCACCTGTTTCATTGAGCTTCCCTGTCTAGGGAAACCTCAGCATTGAGGCTCTGGTGCCCATTTCTCACCAGCCTAGCACTGGGACCACAGGAGCACCAGGCTCCCTGAGTCTCTGTACTGATTGCTCCACACAGAAGCAAGCAATGTTCAGCACCATGAACCTCCTGCCATGCCAGAGCTCACAATGTTTCATACCTGAGGTGTCTGCATAGGTTTTCCAATTTTATCTAGAGAAGGGTATGTAATTGTGTGGAAAGTGGAAAACCTGATTTGATTTCTGTATTCATAGGGCTAGTAACCCCAACCAAGCTAGCTAATACATACACATTTCTTTTCAAAAAGTATCATAACTACATTATTTACATAGCTTATTTCCAATGTAAACATCACTTTCAAAGTTATATTTAAATGACACTCATACCCAAAGATAGGGTGTTAACAATTCTGAATCTCTGAATACTAGAACATAAATTATTCTAATAATTTCTATTAAAATTTATATTCAAATTTTCTGTCCATGTTTATTTTCCTCCAGATTTTGAATTAGCAAGTGGGTTGACTTTTAATTTCAGGGGTAAATTACCAAAATATGTCCTATCATTCTTTCCTATGCCTTTCTAAAGAGAATGTATTGTTTCTATTAGTGGCTTCATGAAATTCGATATTGTCATTGCTTTTGGTGTATTTTCACTTAATGTATTATCATGAGTTAGACTATTTCAATCAAGAAACGCAAACAGTTTCTAATAGGAAATTTTACATTTCTGGATTCTTTTGTTTTTAATAATTTCATTTATTGATTAATAAAGTAGTCATTAACAAATAACTAGTACACCTAATCATAGGCTTTAGTGTGATTCTTTATGATTTACAAAATGTTATTTTAAATGTGGCAAGTGAATGACTCTATCACTAATTGTTCTATTTTCTTTTTCAGCAACTGAAGAGTATACAATGCATCACCCTCTGTGCAACTGATCACTGTTATGCCTTGCATCTAGATGTGCCCTCACACCACCATGGATTCACAAGTAGAGTTTTTCTAAGGTGGTTGGATCTAGGGAGTGTCACGATGGGATTACACTGTGTGACACTAGGATTAAGGATGCATGATAGCTGAATTTTTCCACTTGGTGGAAGAATTTGGTTAAGAATGATTCTGGGTGTGGATAAGGGGAAGGGTCACCATGGGTGTGGGTGGCACAAACCAACAGGCAGGTAGTCTGGAAGGGATAGAAGGGAGAGGCATCTGTTTCACTGCTTGCTGCCTTCTAGTGCTGTAGAATATTTGTTCTCTGCCAGGCCAGACAGGTAGGCACCTGTCCTCTCCCAGGGACTAACTGCCTGAGTGAGCATAGAGAAGCCAAAACAGTCCAAAAGGACGAGGGCAATCACAGTGGCATTGGCAGCTTGAATACTGAAATGGCTTCATAGGCAGGAGAGGTATAGTTTAGAAGCTTAGGGGGTCTTCTCTGTAGAGTATCATGTCATCCACAAATAATGATAATTTAACTTCTTCTTTTCCTGTCTTTACCCCTTTTATTTCTCTCTCTTATCTAATTGCTCTGATTAGTATTTCCAGTACTATGTTGAATAGGAGCAGTCATAAGGGACATCCTTGTCTTGTGAAGGCCTTCAGTTTTTAGCCATTTAGTATGATACTGGCTGTTGGTTTGTCATAGATGGCCTTTATCATATTGAGGTAAAGATCATAAGTTTAAAGATCTATCATCATGGTTAACAGCTATGTATCACAGAGACCAGATATTTTTAAGAGACGAGAGGAATCAGATCTGAAATAGGAACCATTACCTGACAGACAAGGCTGACTGAATTTAACAGGGAGCTTATGTGACAGGCAGCAGGAACCTAGGCAGAGGTCACTATTTCATTTTTAACTTTCTATAATTGTGCCTTTACTATCTGTATAACAGTGCCCTTACAATATGAAACACTTAGATTTTAAATTAATTCATTCTCTTATGCAATGTTTTTATCTCAACCACTTTTGTTGGACGTGCTTTGGCAGTCATATTGGGGAAATTTTTGCCCAGATGAACAATGGGGAAAAGTTCTCCTTTGGTTTCTTCTAGGAGTTACACAGCACAAAATCTTAAATTAACTTTTTAAGTTGATTTTTGTATGTGGGGTGAAGTAATGGTCCGGTCGCATTCTTCTAGTTAGGAATACAGACTTTCAGATATTATTTCTTGAAGAAATTTCCCTTTCTGTTTGTCATTTTGTCTTAGATCAATGCATTTTAGGTGAGGTTCGTTAAAATGATGGCATGTCCTGATCCATCTTATTCACTGAATCTAGCACCCTGTGAGCTTTGGCTCTTCTGGACAGTAAAAACAACTAAAAAAGAGAAATGTTTTTGTATGGATCCCAGATTTCAAAGTAGCAACAACAGAGCAACTAAAGACATTCACAAAAATATACTTCCAGAACTCCTGAAAAAAGTGGAAAGAACGATGGGATGAGTATGTATATAAGGAAGGAGACACTTTGAGAAGGATCAATGGCAATTTGTCTTTTACTGTAGGGTTCTTTTTTGGCAATTTAAACACTCATTGTGTATATGATCATACCTCAAGAATATCTGAAGAAAACTGAACTCTTGTACACCGTTGATGAGAATTTCAACCAACATAAATAAATAAATAAATAAATAAATATAACTTCCTTGAATATTGACACAGAACTCCCATAGGATCATGCAATCCCACTGCTGGGTATATATTTAAAAGGAGGAAATGAAGATTTTGAAATGGCATTTTTTTGCATGGCTATGGTCACTACAGTCATTTATGGTCACTCATAAAATCCAACATGTACATAGCACCTAAGTGTCCAATGGCAGCTGAGTGTACAAGAGTTCAGTTTTCTGACATGCCCAGGGGAAACCTTGGAGCAACACTTGAAACACAGAAATACAGGAAAATAATAAAACTAAAGACCAAAATGCAAACTCAAACCTCCAGCCAATTCCAAGAAAGCCTAGGAGCCATGTATATAGGAGAAAACATATGCAATACACCTGAAATAATAGAAACTGAAATAATGAAGGAACTCCGGGAGGCTGTAAGGAATTCAAACTAGAAATAATCTCCCAAGTAAAATAAGAAATGGTAAAAGTAATGAAAGAGATGCTGAACACATCTAAAGAAGACACAGTTAAAAAATGAAAGGAACAAAACCAAAAGGTAGAATCCCTGGATGAACAATATAAGACACAAACAGAATACATGAAAAAGACTCAAAGAGATAGATATACAGGAAATCAAAAATTCCATTGAAAGGTGTCAGAATTGCATCAATGAAAGAGAACATAGAATTTAAAACCTCAAAGACAAGATTGCAGCTAGTAAGCAGGAAAGGAAAGATCTTTTAAAAATAACAATGAATTAGGAAATAACAATTCATCAGTTACAAGATGATGCAATAATACATAATAAGATTGATAGGGATAAATGAAACAAAGAGGGACAACACAAATGATGTCAAGAGGCTATTTATAGAAATAATAGCTGAATATTAGCCAGACATGAGAATGGAAGCTGACATTAGGATTAATGAAGCATATGGAACTTCATGATCATCAAACCAACCCTGCAAAGAATACTGAAAGACAGTCTAGATGCACATAGGAAAAAACATTACACAAGGCAGACAATTAAACTGAATGGAAAGACAAAGATGTAACAGCAGAAAGATAACATGTCAACAAAAAAAACAAAATACAACAATTATAACCATTAATTTAAATGGTCTCAATTCAACAATTAAAAGAAACAGACTGGCAGAATGGATCAAGAAACAACATCCAACCATATGCTTTATACAAGAAACCCATCTAATCCAAAAGGAAACTCATAAACTGAAAGTCAAAGGATGGAAAACAATACTTCATGCAACAGGAACTGAAAAAAAATTGGGGGTATTCTGTTTGAGACAATGTGAGCTTCAAACCAAGAATGATCCAAAGAGATAAAGAAGGTCACTACATACTGGTTAGGGTAAAACTTAGAGGAAGTGATAACAATCTTAAATACATATGCACCAAATTCCAGAGCACCCAGTTATACAAAGCAAGTATTAATAGAAATAAAAATCAAATAAACAATAAAACAATTATAACAGGAGACCTTAACATATCATTGACACCAAGGGACCGATCAACCAGACAGAAAATCAGCAAAACAAAAACAAAAGAAAAACAGAACTGAATCACACTTTTGAACAAATTGACTGGATAGACATATAAAGAGTATTCCATCCAACAACATCAGAATATATATTCTTCTCAGCAGTACATGGGACATTCTCTGAAATAGACCATATACCAGCCCACAGAACACATTTAAATAAATGCAAAAGAATTGAAATTATCCCATGCATGTTATGAGATCATAGCACCATAAAACTAGAAATTAATGATAAAAGAAACTGCAAACACCCCTCAAACACATGGGAATTGAATCATTCACTTTTGAGCCATCAGTGAGTCACAGGGGAAATTAAAGAAGAAATTAAACAATACCTATAAGCAAAAGAAAATACAAATACAAACTACTGGAATCTGTGGGATGAAAGGAAAGCATTCCTCAGAGGAAAATATATTGTACTGAGTTCTGACATCAGGAAAACTGAAAGAATACAAATAAACAACTGAATGCTACACCTCAAACATCTAGAAAAAGAAAACCAAGTCAAGCCCAAAGCCAAAAAAGTGAGTAAATTATAAAAATCAGAGCAGAAATTAATGCAATAAAGACTAAGAAAACAACCCAAAAGAATCAGTGAATCAAAGAGCTGGTTCATTGAAAGAATAAATGAAATTGATAACCCCTAGCCAACCTCATTTAAAAAAGGAAAGAAAAAGCTCAAATTCATGCAATAAGGAATGAAAAAGGTGATATCATTACAGACTCTGTGGAAATACAGAATATCATCAACACCTATTTCCAAAACATCTACTCTCATAGGTTCGACAACAAATAAGAAATGGACAGATTCCTAGAAACTTATGAAGTAACAAAGCTGGGTCAAGAAGATGTAAAATTGCTGAATAACCCAATTTCTATTAATGAAACTTAAAATGTAATTAAGGCCTCACCTACAAAGAAGAGCTCAGGCCCAGAAGGATTCAATGGGGAATTCTACAAGAAATATAAAGAAGACTTGATGCTGACACTCCTCAAACTCTTCAATGAAATTGAAAGGGAAGCAATTCTTTCTAAGTCATTCCTGGAAGCAAATATTACTTTAGTACCAAATCTGAGAAAGACCTAACTGAAAAAGAGAACTACAGGTCAATCTCCCTAATGAACACAGATGCAAAAATCCTCAGTAAAATATTGGCAAACAGGATGCAGCAAATCATCAAGAAGATTATACACCACGAAAAAGGGATTCACCCCAGGCACGCAGCGATGGTTCAACATATGTAAATCAGTAAACTTAATCCACCATATCAATAGACACAAATATAAGAATCATACAATCCTTTCTATGGATGCAGAAAAAGCTTTTGATAAGGTCCAACATTAGAACCTTACAGAAAATTGGAATAGATGGTCTTTACCTCAATATGATAAAGGCCATCTACAACAAACCAATAGCCAGCATCATGCTAAATGGCCAAAAACTGAAAACCTTTACTTTAAAATCAGGCACAAGACAATGATGTCCCTTATCAGTACTCCTCTTCAACACAGTACTGGAAATACTAGCCAGAGCAATTAGACAAGAGAGAAAAAGAAAAGGAATAAAGATAGGAAAAGAGGAAGATAAAATATCATTATTTGCAGATGACATGGTACTCTACATAGAAGACCCCTAAAACTCCATTGAAAGACTCCTAGATATAATAAATAATTCCACAATGTACCTGGATACAAAATCATTACTCAAAAATCAATAGCATTTCTGTACACTAAAAATGAAATTACTGAGAGAGAAATAAGAGATGCCACACCCTTCACACTACCATCCAGAAAAATTAAATACTTAGGAATTGATCTAATGGAAGAAGGGAAAGATCTATACAAGGGAAATTATAATACTTTGAAAAATAAATTGAAGAGGATCTCAGAAAATGAAAAGACATCCCTTATTCATGGGATAGGAAGAATCAATAATCTGAAAATGGCCATTCTCCCAATACTGTTATACAGATTCAATGCAATCTCAATAAAAATGCCATAAACATACCTCCTAGATATACAGAAATCAGTCCTAAAATTCATCTGGAACCAGAAGAAAACCAAGTCAAGCTGAAAGCCAAAAAAGAGAGAGGAAATTACAGAAATCGGAACATAAATTAATGCAATACAGGCTAAGAAAACCATCCAAAAGAATCAGTGATCAAAGAGCTGGTTCTCTAGAATATCAAAAGGCAATTCTAAGCAGCAAAGGCAAGGCAGGAGGTATCACAATCCCTGACTTGAAGTTATGCTATAATGCTACTGTCATAAAATCCACATGGTAATGGAATATAAACAGATCTGAAGATCAATGGAATAGATTAAAAGATACAACCACAACTACAAACACACTCAACTACCTTATCTTTGATAAAGGAGCCAAACATGGTCTCTGGAAGAATGACAGTCTCTTTAATAAAAGATTCTGGAAAAATTGGCTCTCCATGTGCCAAAAACTAAAACTATACCCATGCCTATCACTATGTATTAAATTAAAATCTAAATGGATCAAAGATCTGAATATTAAAACAGAAACAATAAATCTGTTGGAAGACAAATTGGGTAAAAATTTTGAAGATATAGGGATAGGTAAAGAATTCATGAATAGGAATCAAACTGCATGGGAAATACTTCCCAGAATCAGTAACTGGGATCACATCTTATTAAAAAGTTTCTGCATGTCAAAAGAAATCTCCAGCATAGTGAAAAGAAAACCCACAAACTGGGAAAACATGTTAGTGAACTGCCCCTCAGACAAAGGACTGCTGTCTAAATCATATAAAGAATTTTTAAAAACTCAGATCCCTGAAATTCAATGAAAGAATCCAGAAATGAGCATCTGAGATGAATACACAGTTCTCAGATGAAGAAATACAAATGGCAAACAATACCTGCAAAAGTGTTCATCATCATTTGTCATTAGAGAAATGCAGATTAGAACCACACTGAGATTCCATCTCACTCCAGAAAGAATGGCCAGATCAAGAAAACTACCAACAATAAATGCTGGAGAGAATGTGGGGAAAATGAAGTCTCCTGCATTATTGGTGGGAGTGTATACTAATGCAATCATTGTGGAAGTCAGTTTGGAGGTTCCACCAAAAGCTGGATTGGAAGTCCCAGTTGATCCAGCTGTTTCACTTTTAGGCATATTCCCAGAAGAACTGAAAACATCATACCACAGTGATATATGTGCACCCATGTTTATAGAAGCACAATTTGTAATAGCCAGATCTTGGAAACAACCTAGGTGTCCATCAACTGAGGAATGAATTAAAGAGTTTTATACAATGGAGTACTACTCAGCTATAAAAATGATCACATTGAGATATTTATAAATAAGTGGATGCAATTTGAGACCATACTCATAAGCAAAATAAATTAAGGTCACATGTATAAATACTGTATAGTGTCCCTAGTATAAGAAATCGTAAGAGTACATAAGATTTAATGGTAATCATGATTCCTCAATACATTGCTTTGAAGCCTTATAATGTTTTCATTCATTAGTTGGAATGGTTTTATCATGGGTTGTTTGATCTTATTATCAGCTATTTTGAGGAACGCAAAACATTATAATAGCCAGTGCTGATTTAATATCATCTTGTTTTGAAGTCCTATCATGCTTCTGTTTCCATTGGTTCTATCATATTGTATTTTATTATGTGTGATAGTATAAACAAATCTTTTATGGACAATGAGATAATATTGTAGCCCTTGTTCATTTTCAGTTATTTGGTTCTGGAGAGGGCAGTAATCCCCTATGCCTGGTAATAATTTCATTCCCTTTAGTAGTTTTATACTATTTTCCTGTGTTTGATACTATTGTGTATGAAGGTATACTCAACTATCTCAAGTGAAGAGACATTATGGAAAGTATTCTTATATTGGCTTGTCTTGTGGTGAAATACTGTGTTGCTTAAATTATTCTGTTCTGATCTGCATTGTTATGTCCTCTTTTATCTTAATCTCTTTTCTTTAAAAAAAAAAGAAGCTGGAACCAGACACATTGTCACTGAAGCCAGTCCTGTGCTGGGTGCACCTTGGAGTCGTACAACTCAAGGTTGCACTGAAGTTGTGGTAGCGCCAAAATCAGGGGTTGGTGAGCACAAGGCCCTGTGGCAGGAGGATACAGTGCAACAGAGAGTGGAACTAATGTAGAGAGCTGCATTAACCCATGGTGAGTGCTAGGAACTGGGTCCCACAGAGTGGGTGACCGGCTGGACAACATATTGGAGTTGGGCAAGACGGGCCTGAATCTGGAACTGCAATGGCATCAGTTGGCCATCCTTGCCTCAAAGAGCACTGGTGGGATCTGCTTGGTCTGAGTCACCCCCCAGTCGGGACCCAATAGCCAGAGACAAAACTGTCCCAAACCTGTGACATCTGCATGGTATAGACTAGCATGTTGAAGGCACTCATTGGTGACTGGCTCAGAGAAGAGGGACCAGCCCACATTGTCCCTGTGTGCACCTCACAGATCAACAGTAAAATGGAGAGGGCAGTAATCCCCTATCCAGTATGCTTCAGAAAAACTGTAAGCAATATAGAAATAGCCTGAGATCTCCACCATACACCTGTCTGAAAAAAACCAGAAACATTACAAGAGAAAGAAACAAGAAAAAGTCTCCAGCCACTGACCCAGGGAAAATAAGTCCAGAAGAGGTAAATACAGAAGAGATAGAGGGCAGAAAACATGCAATATCAGACACAGCATCAGCAAACATAATGAAATACGTTTGGGCCTCATAGACAAACTTAAAACTGAAATTCTAAGTCAAGAGAGGCAAGATATAAAAAGATTAATAAAAGAAATGCTAAACACCTCATAAGAAGGCACAGATGGAAGAAAAGAGGAACCCAGAAAAAGGAGAGAAACCTTTGATGAAGAATACAAACAAAATCCAGACATATTGGGTGATATATGGAAAACAGATCCAAAGAGACCAAGAAATTAAAAACCCCATTGAAAGCTGGCAAAATTCCCTGATAGAAACTAAAATTAGGCTTTCAAAACTTGAAGATGGATTTGCAATATGTGATCATGAAAAGAAAGATCTCTTAAAAATAAAAAGGAACCAGGAAGTAACAATACAATAGCTAGAAGATGACAAGAAGATCCATAACTTAAGAATAAAAAACATGAGCAAAGAAGCAGGAGTAAGGACAAATGAAATACAAAGGCTATTCACAGAAATAATTAAGGAAAACTTCCAAGCATAGGAAAAGGAAATTATATTCAGATACATGAGGCATACAGAACTCCAGCCACTTACAACCAAAACAGATCTACACCCAGCCATATAATAATCAAGATCCCAGAAATTCATCACAAGAACAGAACATTAAAAGTGGTCACAGAAAACAAACAGATCACCTATAGAGGAAAACCCATCAAAATCATTACAGACTTCTCGACACATACCATCAATCAAAAGAGTTTGGAGCAAAGTATTCCAAGCCCTGAAAGAAAATAACCTCTAATCCAGATTGATGTATCCTGAAAAACTGTCTCTCAAAATTGATGGAGAAACATTTTTCCAACTATGGAAGTTTGTGACCACCAATCCAACCCTACAAAAAATACTGAAGGACATTCTAGAGAGAGAGAAATCACCAGGATTCCAGCAACAGTGGCAGGGAGGCCTCAATGAACAGGGCAGACAGTGGAATGAAGGAGAAAAGTAGGTAACTAGCAGCAGAAAAATAGCATAGCAGAGATGAGGCAGAGAAGACTGGATATAATCTCTAACACAGATGGCCTTGATACACTAACAAAAAGAAACACAGGCAGAGTAGATCAGTAGATAGGGTCCATCAAGATGCTCCATGTGCTATGTCTATCCTTGGTATTGACTGACAGCTTTGTTTTGCCATATTTGACTGTATTCTCCCCCCCCCCAAAGAAAGTAATAAGCACTAAGGAGTAATAAAATCCAAAATGTGTAAATTTTGTTGTAAAAAAGAGAGGGAAAAAAAAAAGAAAAAGAGCTCTAACGGATATAACAGCAAGTGTGTTTGGGGGTGTTAAATAGCTGACTTTATCAATGTTTTTGGAACATTGAACACAGCTGTTTGCAGTCTCCCTGTTTGAATGTCCACCTTGTGTTCTTTGATACTGTGATTTGAGGAACTATTTTCAAGAAAATAGTGTGTAATCTACTAGCAGGTAATTTCTTACTGTTATGGTTTTTTTGTTTCGTTTTGCTTTGTTTTGTTTTGTAGTTCTGTATTGCGTGTACCCTTATGCCGCTTTGGTTTGTTTTGTGTTTTTCTCTTTTTCCTCTTAAATAAAAATTAAAAAAAAAAGATGCTCTGAATAGGAAATATAATCTACCTGAAAGAGGGTTAATAAACCAAAAGTCAAAGATGAGAAAACAATGTTCTATGTGACAGGGAACCAGAAAGAAACAGGGACAATTCATCTAGCAGCTGCAGATAGGTTGGAAAGTCATGACACTTTGTGCAGTGGAGAACTACTCAGCTATAAAGGAAGGAAAACCTTGAGGCTTTAGCAGGTAAAGGAATACACCTTAAGATCAAGCTCAGGGGTAAAAATTTCAGAACAACTTAGGTAGATAGCAGGTTGCCCCCCTAATCTAAAAACTAAAGGAGTTAGTGGAACCCAAAATATATAAAGCATTCTGAGAAAGGGAAAGGGGAGGAATGATCCAAAAAAGGAAGGCAGAGGACATTGTTAATAGTGTATCAAGATTTAAAATCCACATTAGTCTTATCACTCTGCTTAGTTTGATTTTATTCTGTTCCAGTCTGTCTACTCATACTAGATTTGACGGCACAGACAAGTACTCCCAAAATAGCATGATATACTATGATAACTATCCTTAATTTTCTATTAACTTAACCTGAAACCCTGTGTTACTTACAATGTCTTACCATGACTGATCTTACTTGAATCTGGTTTGTTAGATTGCTGTTTTGTCTTGATTCATTTAATTCAAATTTGGTATGCTTGATAGTATCAAGTCTTCTTATACTAGAGCAGAGGCAACTACTCTGAAGATGACAAGATGCAATAGGATACCCATTCTAGTTTGATTATTAACTGCTTTTGAATTCCTATAATGTCTCCAATGTTGTGTTTTTATTTACATTGCTATGTAGTACTATGTTCAATTGTATTATGCCTGATGATATAGAGAATTCTATTGAAAATAATAAGAGACATCATAGTAACTATTGTAGATCACTCAGTATTGTGGTTTTATATCTTTTTCATTTCATGTTTTTTCTAGGAATTTGTTTTGTTGTCTTGTTTTGATTTGTTTTTCCATCTAATGAAGAAATGATAAGTATACAGGTAGAGATTCATGCATGTGTAGAACTTCTAAACAGTTTATGAGAATAGATTATATAATGCACAATGTAATGAACAGATCCTCTGAATAAAAAGTGACACTAAGATACCCAGTGGTGATTTCATAGCAACATGATATAAAATCTAGCAATACTATTATTCTCTGTCCAGAGTAGTATGAGTCTGTTTTCTTTCATTTATTTTCAACATACGTAAAGATACAGACAGCTATTTTGAGGAGAAGGAGGGACATTGTGGCAGCCATTGTTGACTTCCCTATTGTCTGGTCTTGAAGACCTAAAATGCCTTCATTGTCCAGTTCTGATCAGTTTAGTACTATTTAGTTTGGAAAAAAAACAAGAGACAATATGATAGACAGTGAAGATCTCCGGTGGTCTTGCTTTGAAATATGTTTTTCTTAAATTGTTTTCTTATGATTTGTTTTGTTCTGTTTAATTTTACCCTCTTTAAAATTAAAAAAAAAACAGAATTTCCTAACATTTTCTTGGGGGCCTGATAACACTGTCACATGTATAGTAACTGGAGGTGGAGTTCTTTAGATTTATTTTTATTTTACATAATGATTGCATTCATCATAGTCATTTTGTACGTGTATGGTTTTCTTATTTCCTATCCCCTCTTCTCTCTCCTTCCCTTGTTTTTCTCCTCATTTACAAAACTCTGTTGGAACTGTCTTCTGTAGACTTTCTCTACAAAGTCTTTATGTACTAATGGTCCCTCCACCTCCTGGTTGGGGAATGGTGCTGCAGCTTCTGGGTGTCCTCAAAGGATCAGGTGTTGCCAGTGTGGTCACAATGTGGTGACCTGAGAAGCAGTGGTGCCTCAGGGGGTGAAACCACCAGGACCTGGAGTTTCTCTCCCTGGAGACCAGGCAGCTCTCCTGAGCACTGCTGCTCTCCAGAGGAGACCCCTGACCATCCTCAGTCCATCTTGACTTCTCCTGAGATTCTTCCTCTCCCACTCACCCACTGGGACCTCACGGATCAATTAATAGTTATTCTTTTGAAATCTAAATCTTGCAAAATTTTTCTTTTACCTTTCCCTAGGCCATTACAAGAAACAAAAATATCACTCTTGTGATACAGATAAAAATTGTTGGCTATGTGTTCACCCATTCATATGTTGGAAGTAATTTGAGTTTTTGAACAAGAGAGGAATATTCTCTCTAGAGTCCTTGCTATAATGTTTCCTTAGGGAAAGTAGGTCCAATATAAATTACAGACTCAAACCTAATATAGGTCCTAAATTCTTTTATTAACTGTTCCAATTTGTTGGCGGGATCATCCTGTGTTCTTGCTGAAAATTTTTATTGGTAATATCATCTCTTATTTATAGTAATGATTCCTTGATACTGAAATAGCAAATACAGCGTAGTTTTAATTTTGTTCAGCTTTGAAGATCATGTATGACATTATTGCTTATTTGAATAGTGTTACTTCTATTTGGAGCAAAAGTTTGAAGTAAGTATTTACTGAAAATAAAAACATACTGTATAATACATTTATCACTGACCATATGAAAATGATGAATCATAAATAATGAGAAAGTTTGTTTTTTAGACAGTTTCCAGTAGAGATAATGTTAGACACACATCCCTTGCTGTTCTCATGACACTGAGTACTTAAACCACACATTTAGACCAAGTAGTCACAAAACTCATGTTCAGAGATTGCATTTCATAGCAGCTTCTCCAATTCCTAGTAAACAAACTACTGCTCCTTTAGGTTAATGAGAAATGTTATGAAACTTTTCCTTAGTAAAGAAATTATTGATGTCATTTTCATTTTGCTCATTAAATTAGAAGTATATATAACATAGTACTTTATATGCCATTACAAGAATCTAAATCACAAGAGTGATATTTTTGTTTCTTGTAATGCGTAGGAAAAGGTATGCAATAATCATTATAGTAGGGCAATAGAGTATTTTACTGCAGAAGGCATAGTTTGTTGATGTAAATGTAAGTATCCTCATCATATGAACAGATTTTTAATTTTACAGATCAAGACAATAAATATTATGGAACAAATAAAACAAGTGAAACATTTAGCATATATATGATATAATATTCGATTGCTATATGTTATTACCTAAATTAGGAAACAACACACTATTCATATTACAATGTTGCTACATATATAGTCTGATTTAAAACATCATTTGTATGTATGAGAAGAAAGAGAATTATTATGCAAATTAATATTTAAGACTTAAGATTACTTGCAATATTTATTTATATTTGCCACTCTATTTTCTAACTACTCATATGCAGAGATACTGACAAAAAATGAAGATGTTTGATCATGAACATTTGAAAATCTAAGAACTGATATTTGAATTGCTATTTGTGTGAATAACTTTCACTGATTAAACATCTGCATCAATTGCATGGTGTGGAAGCATTTTGAAAAAATTTACTATCCTATATTTCAAAATGTGAAGAGACTAAAAATAAAAGATTATTTTCTCAAAAGCATGGAACAAAGTGGTCTTGCTGCAGGGTATAAATATGACATGTCTCTACCTTCGCAATTCTTACTTACATCCTGAAAAATAATGGTAGTGAAAAATTATCCCAATGCCATGTCCTTTGTGTTAATAAATCATTATGCATAATTTGTATTATTTGTCAATTTTAATTGATGAAAGAAAGCATGGAAAGTTTTCTCTAAATACTGTACTAGGAAGGGTGCATGAAAATTAAATTTTCATTTTGTTTTCTTATCAATTTTTATCCATGAATTTCCTATCACATACATATTGTCTTAAAGGGCAAAATTATATTTAAAGTGATAGAAAAATACCACAGAGCACTGATGTGAAGACTTTTAGACAGTTTCTTACACACTCTGATTTGTGGACTGCTAAGCTAAATACTAAATTTTCCATTTTATTAATACAATTTTGAACTTCCAAAGCATTCTGTGCTGTCTTAACAGCAGAGATACTCTGAACAGATATCGTATCATTTATGAAGTCCTTCAGCCTGTAGTTACCTAAGTTTTCAATTCATCTAATTCCTCATATTTTAAAATGTCATTTATAATGAAGTCATACACATAATTTATAATAAATATCTGTGAAACACAAATATGAGACATGTAATACAAAAATATAGAAAATATACAATACATTGTTTCTGCCTTCATAACATTTTAGCAATGGAAAGGTACATAAAACTGCACACGTTGAGATAATGTAAGATCCACGGAAGCAAGTTCACACATTATATTGCACTGAACTGTGAAATCCTTGGATTTGTAGAAGACTTAGAATTATGACATAGGAGAAGAGCTTTCTGGAGTCCATAGAGCCTCACAGGTCTTCCACCTGATGAAGGCTCAGGATAAATATGTCGAGAGATATAAGAAAAGTACTTCAAAACTTAAACTCTCTTACTAAAGTAGGACCAACATAATTCATCACCAACCAAATATAAACTGTTTTCTAAGAATTTCTCAGCATTGAGGTCTTTGGTTGCCACCTTACTCTGAGTTTACTGATTTCTTCCCTCTAGAGTGACACTGGAGGAGACAGGAGATGGACGCCTACAATGTCACCACAGTAACTCAGTTCATCCTCATTGGGCTCTCTGATCTCCCTGAGGTGCGCTACCCTCTCTTTGTGGCCTTTGCCATCATCTACCAGCTCACCTTGTTAGGAAACGGGGCCATCCTCCTGGCCATCGGGACTGAGGCCAGGCTGCACATGCCCATGTACTACTTTCTGGCAAACTTGTCCCTCATAGACATATTCTGCCCGTCCACTACTGTGCCCAAGATGCTCCATAACCTCGTGACTGAGGACCACAGCATTTCTTTTGTTGGCTGTGCCCTGCAGCTATATTTCCTGGTGGGCCTAGTCGGGACTGAGGTCTTCCTGCTGGCTGTCATGGCTTATGATCGGTACGTGGCCATCTGCTTCCCACTTCGCTATTCTATCATCATAAGCAAGGCTCGCTGTGCCCAGCTGGTACTGGGGACCTGGGCTGCTGGGTTCCTCAATTCCACCATCCACACGGTGTCTACCTTCAGCTTGTCCTTCTGCAGGTCCAATCTGGTTAACCAGTACTATTGTGACATCCCACCAGTGGTGGCCCTGTCTTGTTCATCCACCTATGTGGCTGAAATGCTGGCTTTAGTGATAGGAGGAGTCTTTGGGACCAGTGCCTTCCTGACCACCTTGATCTCCTATGTCTACATCATCTCCACCATCCTGAAGATCCAGTCTGCAGAAGGGAAGCGCAAAGCCTTCTCAACATGCACCTCCCACCTCCTGGTGGTCTGTCTGTTCTATGGCACAGCCATCTTTACCTACATCCGCCCATCCTCCAGCCGACACTCCCCTGCCAGAGACAGGCTCATCTCCATGCTCTATGGAGTCATCACCCCCATACTCAACCCCGTCATCTACAGCCTGAGGAACACAGAGGTGAAAAGGGTGCTCACAAAGGCTGTGTGTAGTAGAGGAAGTTCACAGTAAGTGCGATAGTAAAGCAGAGTTGCCCAGTGCTCTATTTGCTTGTACTTGTGATGAATTCTTAGGAAAAAGTTTTACTATAACATCTTTTCCTTCACTTATAGAAAAAATACGTGGAGAAATTTAGTAGCATATGTAGTTATGACTAGTTAGACCTACCTATATATTTCTAACTCATCCTCTGGAACCTTAAATTTTATTACCCAAAGATAAGTCTCTTTGTAATTTAACAAATTTACAGGCTCTCTGAAGTAATCCAGTGTTTTCCTATCTTACTATATCCATGTCCATATGCGTATCTATTCCAAAACATATATACGTGTGATCAATATTTATGTACTTTTATGTATATTTCTAAATGTACATTTAGCCATTTATCTATAGATTATGATATACTCCTGTTTTAGGTATAACTTGCCAAATTATAATTGCAAATATTTCTGGGTCACAATATTATGCCATGGTTTTAAACAGAGTGTGCAATAATTATGTTATTTTAGTGAACACACCACCTTCCTCAAACAACTTTCATTTTCTATATGCAGTGGAAACAGAGTTTATTAGTTTGGCAAGTGTGAAATGTAAAATTATTTTACTGACTCCATTTGTTATGCTGTGGAATACCTTCTAGGAGGGGAAAGGACGTCATCTGACCCAGCTGAAGCTGTGCACCTTTCAGTCCTTATCTCCCCATTGTCCCCTAGAACCCATCCTCTGCTCACCAGCAGTCAGTCCTCTCTTTCAATCCCCTTAGCATCTTGATACACTTGAGAAATGGCAGCTATTTCTCTCTGCATTTTTGTTTCACTTGGCATAATGGTTCTCAGTTTTATGCACTTTGTTAGAAATGTCAAAATTTCATTTTCAGTGCTAAATATATTCAATTGTGTGTTCATTTCAACTTATCTCAGAGTTCATTTTTTCAAGAACATGTAGTTTAATTCTCTGATTTTACCTTCTCTGTAATGTGCACAGAAGATGGAGGAGCAGACATTTTTAACATATTGACTTCAGATACTTCAATTAATAAAAAGAAGTAGGAATAAAAATCTATATTTCCATTTTTAGATGTGGATGAATCTCCATTCATATTTGCATAAGAATTTGCTAGCATACAGACTTGCTAGTAATGTGCAAATAGTCCCTTTTCTTCCCATCCTTGACTAGGGTTACTTTTATATTTTATTTATGCATAATTTTTTCTAATTGGTATATAACTGGTATGTTCATATTCCCCTTTTGATAACTTCCAATACAGAATTGAAGGGATGCCTCATTGTGGTTTTAATTTTGCTTCCCTAATGATTAGTCCTGTTGGGCATCTTTCAAATTTCTTGATTGCAACTATGGTTCTTCTGAACACATTATGGTTTAAATTAATTTCTTTATAGGTGTGTGTCTGAAAATTACTTTTTTCTAATCTATAGATTGTCTCTTGACCCTCTAATAGAAGTTGTTTAGAATCTGTAGGTGGTTCTGGTAGTGTGAATAATTTATTTATTTTAATTTTTACAAAACAAGAATACAGGAAACCTTTCCATTCATTTATGTGTTTTTTAGATTTGTTCATTAGCTTTTTACAATTTGCTATATACAAATACTTGCATTTCCTGATAAGTACATACTCATATATTTATTTTTTGTAATACTATACATAAGATCAGTATCTTTTCCCCTTTATAAATGTTTGGTTGTTAAAAATCATTAATTGCAACAAAGTAAACTTAGAAGTCATCAGCAAGAACAATGTAGAAATTATATAACTAGATACAGGCTGAAAAAGACTTGAATAAACAGTGGGCCATTGAGGAATTCATAGGATAACTGCAAATATTTTTGAAGCAAATGAAAATAGAAATACAATGTACTAAGACCTGTGAGATACAGCAAAATTAGTACTGAAAAAGAAAATTATCACAATGGTTAGCTACAGAAAAACATTGAATGTTTTAAAATAAATGTCGAAATGTTGCATCTCAAGATCTTGGAAAAGCAAGACTAAACCATACCCAAATGGAAGAGAAAATTTAAAAACAATAAAATCATGGCAAAAAAATGAAAGATAGTATATAGGAAAAATACAAGAAATCTATAAAACAAAATTTTCTTTTTTGAGAAGCTAAGGTTGCCAAAAACTTAACTGAGAAAGAGTCAAAGTCAGAAGAGAGAGAGAGAGACAGAATCTAAGTAAGCAAAATTACAAGTGCAAAAGGAAACTTTATAATTGATAACAGAGAAATTACAAAATAATTATCAATAATGAGAATAATATTAATTTATCAAAGCATGTAATAAAAAATAAGTCAACAGATTTTTGTACACATATGACTTTACAAAAGTAAAGACAAAGTACACTGTAAATCTAAATAGACCATAAGCATTAAAGAGATTGAAAAATGAAATGTCTCCAAACAATGACTCACTGCTGTATTTTACCAAATATTTTAGGAATTAACTCCAATGTTTCATACACCGTTCTATAGAATGAAAATGTAGGGAATCCCTCCAAACTCATTTAATGAGGCTGCACTAAAAATGTCCCCCAGCCAGCACTTCAATTTGTTAGTTAGCCCAGGTAACCCTGTTCCCGATCCGGTTGCTTCTCTCTTAGAAATGGCTGGTCACTGTGATACATAGCTGGTCACTGTGGTGCACATTATATAAACAAGTCTCCAATTGAAAAGCTATTCTGGCTCTGTATGTCTTGGTTGTTTATCTCATTGAAACCCCATGCCACCAGAGTTCAGGGTCTGATATTCTGGAAATGATCCCAATCAGTGTCCATCGATGTATATAAGTCTGTCTCCAAATCCCAGATGTCATTTCAGAGTTTCTGCTTGCCACTGCAATGTCAGCATTACCCTGCTACCAATCAAGACAAGGAAACAACAAAAATAATTCCACAGAACAATGGCCCTAATCACCAAACTTGAAAATTCTCAGTACATTACTTACAAATCAAAACCACCAAGACATCAAAATGTTTTACATCATGATCAAATAGTTTCATACCAGAGACTCAACGATGGCTCTCTACAAGAAAAGCAATAAATTCTATCATATGTATTTAATATACCCAAGTATATTACTTTATAGATTTTAAGAAGCCAAAATGCTGGATTTTATACTGAGCATATATTTTAAATATTTTAACTTAACCAAAAACAACCTAGAAATTTTACCTTAATCAGTACATTTATGACTATTTCATTCTTGTGTCCAATTTATTTCTAATAGGTATTCACAAATTTGAGACACCAATCAGTCTCCAAAACCAATTCTTTTGCAAAAGGAAAATGATCTAACTGGTTCTATAAGTAAGAATGGAATCAGCTATTTTTCTGAAGCTGTTAGAGGGGACAGGACACAGTAGTACCCTGGGGAGATAGTCACACCTGCTATTCCTGTCCCTGAAGCAGTGACAATACTCAGATCAACAAGCATGGGTGTTAGTAGCAGGTCCCTATCTTGCAAGACCAGGCTCTAGTGGTGACAGGAAGGTTCTGGCTTTGCAGGGCAATGTCTGTTTGGGGGCTGAGGTACGTCAGTCAGGTGCTGGTCCAGTTAGTGGGGAGGCATAGGAAAGTGGATGCACCACAAAGGGAAAAGATGCCTTGGCTGGGAAAGTAGTACTGTTCATGGTTGTTAGAGTCATGAGAGCTTTTTGTTTTCATTCTCTGAGGTGCCTAAAGTGCCTGACAAGGCAGCTCCCATCAGAGACTGACAGGGTCACTGGTAGATGATGGCACTGGCACCTTTTGTTCTCTTTCTAGTGTAGGAAGAATCTGTTGGTGTCCAGTACAGCCATTGTGAGGAGTGGTTAATAATCCTCTCTCCCATTTCTCAAAAAACTACGATTGGAAGTTTCATTCAATCCAGCTATTCCCCTCCTGGGTATTTTCCCAGAAAGATTGAAAAGATCATGTCACAGTGATATATGTGCACCCATGTTCATAGCAACACAGTTTATGATAGCTAAATTTTGTAAACAACCAAAATGCCCATCAACTGCAAAGTGTATGAAAAAAAGGTATTTTCACACAATGGAACACTACTCAGCTATTAAAAAGGATGATCTTGAGGCCTTTATAGGTAAATGGAGGCAACTTGAGAATATTCTCATTAGTGAAATAAACAAGATTCACATTAGTAAATATCACAATGTCTCTCTATTATAAAAAATAAGAACTGACAGCATAATGGGATCCAAACTATAATACATATTATAAAAGTGAAAGGGAAGGAAAGTGCTCTAAAGGATCAACAGTATGTATAGTGTGTAAGATAGATGACCATATTACTAAATTTCTGTTAGATCACTGAACAGAAGGGTTTGCACTGTCAATGTTTGAGTGTCTAGTCACTTTTTATGCTTTGATTTTGTAACTTTAACTATTGTTAAAATAACAATGTGTAATGTATTAACTAGTGATTTTATGATGTTAATTTTTTTGAATTCTGTGTTATTCTCCTTTTTCCTATTTTTTTTCTTTAATTTTCTTTTCTTTCTCTCTTTAAATTAAAAAAAACAATGAGAAAAAATATCCTCTCTCCCGTCCTGCATGCTGGCCCGTTACTGCGCACACATCCTCTGCTGACAGGTGCTCTTTGGTTTGCTGTACACCAGCTTTCTGTTTACATTTTGCTGCCACAACGGCCATGCTCCGGACCAGAAAGTCCCCTCTGAGTTCATGCCATCTCTCCTTCCCTTACTTAGGGGATGATGCGACCTCCAAGCACTAACCCTAACTTAAGAGTATAAAAAGGGAATATACATTTTTTAAAATGCAGTGAAATTATAGAAATTATGATAAGACTGAGATATATATTCATTGTAGGCTGGAGAAAGAAAAAAGGGAAGAAATAAAAGTAATTTCTTTAACCTACATTTTTTGAGCTAAACTAACTCAAGATTAGATAACATCACCTGGGTAGTAACTACCCAGTAATTACTACCCAGCAGTTACTACTCAAAATCAAGAAATAAAAACCTACTTTGAGAAAGAGAAAAGAGGTCTGCTCCACATGTCTTTCCTATATTTTAGCCATCACAGGAAGATTGCATTTGCTCACAAACAAACCAGTCAAGAGACAAGAAGCATTTGTCTTGTTCATTACCCTCATATCCCCAAACTGCGTACTCTGTTGTTTTGCTCCTCCATCCACAGTCAATTTAGGTTCAGTGTAAATGATTTGTCTTTCGTGTTCTCCAAAACTTCATGTGAATTGCTGTGGCATCTTAGAACCTACCATGTAAAACAGAGGGGAGAAATGTTTCCCCTGGAGACATCCACAAGCAGAGTACATCACAAAGAAAAGGCTACTTTCTAAAAATGACTCCCAGAAAACTCTGCAAGAGACATGCTTCCCCCTGGTCTGCAAACCTGAGCACAGGAACACAACTATAATGACAATACAAGGCAAAGAGATGTCTCTGAACATTCAAAATTCCTCTAGAGCTAATCTCATAGGTACTGAAGTAAATAAAGTTCCAGAGCTAATCTCATAGGTACTGAAGTAGATAAAACTCCAGATAACAAAAACAGCCTCATAGTTAAAATGATCAGTGAGATCAAAGAAAAGATAAGAACCTCAATGAAATACACAAAACAGTGCAGGATATGAAAGACCACTTCAGTAAAGAAATAAGAGTTTATAAAAATGAATCAAGCAGAAACTGTGAAAATCAAGACTCAAGTCAAACAAAAAGCTCAGTTGAAACTTGGCTGTCAGCAAGTTGAACCAGAAGAAAGGTAGGGTTCTAAATGCAATGGGTACTTGGATATCCATTGCATTCCCCCGGTGTGGAAATTTTCTGCAATATCATTAGTGCAGTTAGCTTGTGCAACATCACCTTCTTCTAGATCAGAGTTTTAATCTTTTCAATATTTACCCAAGATCTCTTAAATAATCTATTCACTCTTTCTGTAATTTTTCATGGATACAGTCTGAGTGTTCTAATATGTATACCTTTTCTTCAAGTCCTTATATTCTTTCTTCTGGTTCTTCCTTCTGGTTCTTTCTTCTGGTTCTTTCTTCTAGCTCTTCTGGTTCTTTCTTCTAGCTCTTCCAGAGCTAATCTTATAGGTCTTCTCTGTGGAAATCATGTCCATCAGGAGCTTTGGGACAGTGGTGCAAATGAGAAGGGTGTCCATGATGGAGAGCTGGCTGAGGAAGTGCATGGGGATGTGGAGTTGAGTGTTCACCTGAATCAGGAATATCATGACCAAGTTTGCTGTAACGGCCACCACAAAGATAGCAAAGATACTAAGTATGATTCCTGTAGCCTCACTGTTCACCAGAAGCCCCAGGAGTGTGAAGTCAGAGGAGGAAGTTATGTTTGTTACTGCCAATGGCAGCTGCAGGGAGCAGGGGCACAGGAAGAAAAGAGAGACCAGGTGCATTCAATGTGGGGAGATCCTGTGACGGAGATCACACTGCACTGGGTACTGGATGGGATGCAACTTTTCAGGGTAGAGCACTAGAGAAAAACAGAAAGAATTGTACCACACAGCAGTAACTGTGGCTGTCTACACTGATGGATAGGTTCTTATTTCTTGATTTTGAGTAGTAACTACCCAGTAATTACAGTTGACAATTATTTTCTTCATGCATGACATATATCATAGCAAGCTCCCCTGGCCTTTAAAACTTCTGTTGAGAAAAATACTGATATTCTGTTTAGTTTGGCTTTAAACGTGATTTGACATTTTTCTCTAAAAGCTATAAATATTTATGGTGACTGCCTGATGGAAAGGGTGCCTGCTATGTGTGCAAAAGAGTTTTGATGACCTGTGTTCATTCACCATCTCTCAAGTCCCCAGAATATCTAAGTGAATTCTGATTGGAGAAAAAAATGTGAACTTTACTAATTAAATGACTGAAGATGCATAAAATGGACAATTTAAGGAGTGAAGGGTTAGGATACTCACAGATGCTCATGGATTACACCTTCTGGTCTTTCCATTTTTGTATCTTGTTTCTGCTGTTTAGATTGGTACCTTAGTATTGCCTGATAGTCTATCTCATAGTTTCTTCACTGTCTTGTTCTGCAGACAGCTAGTACAATTAGACTATTAAAAAGCAGTTCAGATTATAGCAGGCTGATTCCCTTATTGCTCCCCACTACTACTATGAGATGTACAGAAGGAAGGATTCAACCACTCTGAAGGTCACCTTGGATTCTGTCACCAAGAGACAATAAGGGTGAGGAATAGATCATACTGTTTGTCATCTTGGAGCTATCACCAAGAGCCAAAAGCAAGGATCTAATCTTGCCACAAGGCTGCCAATGTTGACTTACATTGAGGCAAGGACTTAGCTCAGGACTGGAGCACGATGGAGCAGGTATATAGGAGCAAGCGAGCAGCTGGCTGCATGAAGGAAGGGATTTTCTTCTCTTGCTCTTACCAAATGGATGAAAGACTTTTAAAAACAGAAAAGGAAAAACAAACATACCTGTAGTGAAATGTCCTTATCCTCCTACACGGATGTCACTTCTAACTTGGAAACAAATACCCACATATATCAGAATAAGAGTCCAAGCCACAGAAGCACAGGAACAGGCTGTGATTGCACTGTTCCTCCAGTCACAGGACTGGGGCCTTGTCCCCACCATCTAAGGCTGCTTGAGCTAATGAATAAAAACACAAGATGCTCAGCAATTTTGCACATAAACATTTAAAATTTCTTTAATATGCTTGTGAGACACTAAAAATATTACCATTTATCTGCGATTGAAGTGTTGCTGGTTGTCCTTTACTGTGCCATTCATGCTAATCTTCACAAAACTGAAGAATTGTAATGACAATGAGAAAGTTATAATCACAGTAAGAGTCAGTAAAACCTAACCAACTGAACTGAATACAGTTTCTGGCTCAAAGTGAAATGGTCCCACCCTTTACCATCAGGTCCCTGGGTAATAGGACCTGATGACTGTGCAGGCAGCTGCAGCTGGGGTCTCCTTTGCTGGCTGCCCCCAGTGACACCTTGCTCAGAGTTAAGAGCCACCCAAGGAGCCCCAGCCACCCATCTCCTCATGTGAGTTCTCTCCCACCTCTCCAGGACAAGTGGAAATAAATATTATCTAAGAGGTATTTTTGTTGATATCTGTGAGTAAATATAGCATTCTATTTCAGACTTAAAACCTCTTAATAAATGTAATCCATAACAGGAGTGAGAGAGAATACATCTCATAATTATACTAGAGAATTCACACATTTTATCAAAAGGAATAAAATTTGCAATGAAGCATGCACACTTCTCAACACACTATGGGCTATAATACATCATCATCTGTGCCTGGTGTTCCAGGAGCTTTCCCTGACCTCTCTGCCCTTGAACTCTGTCCATTTAGTCTCCTCTCAGCATGGGAATCATACTGATATCGGGAATCCACTCTGCACCATGCTAACCTGTAGTTCAGTGCTCATTAGGTTCTGGACTCTTTAATCTCCTCCAGTGTATTTTGGTGCCACAGACACAGTGCTCACTTCCTGCCCTTTGTGCCCACTCTGAGTATCCCCAGCTCACAGCCCCAGTCCCCACTGCCCACCTAGTTTGGCCACCCACAACTGTGTAAAGCTGTGGCCTCATGTTCTTCAGGGCTTTGTGCAAAGTCACCTACTAGTGGGTGCCTACTCTCTCCTCCTTCATAATCTTGTGCTTCTGCCCACTTTTTTACTATTACCTGGTCATACTGTGTAGTTACTTTGCTTAGCATTTGTCTTTTAATTCTCCATAAGGTACAAGTGCTGCCTATTTTATGAACTGGGTACTCCTGTCATCTAATAGAGTGACTGGCACATTGAAATATTTTCTCAGTGAATAAATGCAAGATCTTATAGCATGCAGTCAATATAAAGAAATTGTGGGTGTCTTACTTTTTGTAACAAGACACATCACTAGTAATATTACCTAAAAGTAATTCTGTATTTTTCACAAAATATGCTGCAAGGAAATACAAATTCCAGCCTTTATGTATATTTTAAATCCAAAATAAAAATGCTGTACAAAAAAGATCCACCTATATTTCCTAGAAGTTTAGCTATAGGAAACAAAAATGAATGACAAGTTTCTGAAAACAAGTTGTAATAAAATTTACTTCCAAATCATTGAGATTAATATATACAAAGGTGCGACTTCCGGTAGCTTAAAACTAAGACATTTGTGTGTTATTCTGTGTTCTCAGAATCTGCCATCACTATGGAAGCTCCAGTCAAGTCCCAATTTTTATTAAAAATATATCTGTAGCCTCAGTTATCTTACACATCCAGAGATTACACTGTGGCTGTGAATAATATGAAATGAAGTCATCTTATGTTAAACAGATAAAAATGGAAAAATGTTATGCAGGATATGTGTTAGCAGCAATTTTTGCCTTCTTAAAAATACCTTAATACATTCTAGAGTTTATTATTAATTTGCCGCTTTGTTAATTCAGTAAAACTGTGTTAGATTTGGCAAGTGTTGCATAAAATTGATTGCAGTCAGTTATCCCCTTCCATGATTTATACATCCTGTTCTCCAGAGTTTAATATATCAAACTACCTCCATGTAGGGGGAAAAAAACTTGCACATGTGATTAACTGAAAGCTGCCAAAATAAGGACATTGTTTCGGATTAAACTATTAGACTCCACATGATCAAAGTCTCTAATGAAGGAGGCAGGCAGAGAAGTCTTATTTCCAAGCAGATGTAGTGACATGCTCCACCACACGCACACACACACACACACACACACACACACACACACACACACACACGCTCCCAGTTTCCTAGCACCACAGCACTAGGTAAGCTGTACCACAGTGACTCCTACTCTTTGTGGGATCTGATAATTGATAGGAGTCTCTCCCCTGTGTGTCAGGAAGAGGTGGCAAAGTTTCCACAGGCACAGATAATCCCTGGGGATGTGACCATTACTCGCAGTTGAAAGAAGGAAAAACAACAAAGATGTTTTAAAAACTTGCATGCAAGTATGAGCCTAATTGAAGTATTTGTGGAATAATTTGGAAGGTTACCAGACAAGCCCTGTCAAGCATTTACTGCATGAAAACAATGAGTTACAATAATGTTATTTATAGAATCGGCTTTGGTTATTAGAATTTCCCAGATACAAATTACCTCCAAGTGGGGAGGAGAAGGATTTTTTGAATAGCATTTTGAAAATGACTTAAAAGAAAGTGGTAACTCTGTTATCCATCTCCAGTATTCTCATAGCAATGTTTAATTTTGTAACCCACATTTCCCTCTGTTCAGTGGAATATTCCCTAGGGAAGTTTTGTGAGTTACAGTGAGTCAAGTCTCCCTATCACGAACCTGGTTACACAGGACCAGACTTTTCAGTATGAAGATTCACTACTTGAGCCAGATCCTATTCTTTAAAGTTACACATATGGAAAAGCAAATGGTCTCCTTCAGCATAGAGTCACATGAAAACATCTCCCGCCATTCTGTCCTCTTACCATGCTCAGTCACAGCATACCTGGTGCCCTGTTCCTCTCAACCATTTGCCATGTGAGCCATGGACACAATGAGATGTAAAACCATTGGTGTGACTTTAGGCATGGGGTGGCCAACAACAGGCATGGGAACAGAGCTGATTCTTCCCTAAGCACAGGTACCATGACTGGGCCTTGAGACAGATGCTGGAAATCAGTGGTCTTTTTCTCTTCTGATGCAAAGGCAAAAGAGTAGGATGGGGAGGCTGAGTGCGGAAATGGGGTTTCAGCCGAACCCATTCAATGTGAGCATTTAGATGGGAGCTAGGTGGTGTGACTATCAGGGGTGCAGGTGGGACTCACATAAATTGCTGTTTGAATGGGAATGCCTTTGATTTTTGTGAGACTACTTAGTCAATATGAGAGTGTGATAAAATGATGGGTGTAACTTTCTACTTGGAAATTTTATTATGGAGATGATCAGATGAGCGGTTAAATCATTCTATTAGAGTTTGACTTCATTCTGTTTCCAATAATAAGACAGCATAATGACTGAAATATCTGCTAAGTGAATTCCCTGAAACTGAATTTTAACACATGCTATAATTACAAGTGGCCTGATATTTTGTATCATAAAATTTTCATTTTGACATAAAACACCTCTTTTAGTTAGTCATCCCTATCTAATACATAAGAAATACTAACTTGTTGGCCTTTAATGGAATGCACATCTCATAAGTTTTTGTTAAAGACAGAGGTCTGAATCTGAAACAAAATTCTGTCATCATAAACAATCCCTGTTTTACATTTTGGAAGACTTGTACATCTCGAAGCATGAATAAATTAATACACCATGAGGTTAATAACAATCATTTGCCATAGCCATATGAAACCTTTGTAACAGAGCACCTTTAAATCAGAAATTTTACTGTATTATTTCTTTTGATGATGACCAGCGTGAACATATTACAGTAATACATTTTTATAACTTTAGTTGAGATGTCTCCCATATAAGGCTGTGGAGATCACTGGGGTCTCTTATTAATAAACAAGAACTGAATAAATGTTACCAGGTGGCTGATTTCTTATTCATCAATTGAAATTCTGTCCAATAATCTCTTCCTACCTTAAGAGTTTTTTTAGTTAGCTTAATTTAATTATATAATTTTTGATGACTTATGGAAAATTGAATCATAATATTTAACCCACTAATTTTTAAACAATGAGAGACTGTTGAGTCAATAATAAAGAACAATATACATTACATTTACATCACCAATTTTAACATCATTTTGACCAGCTTGATAACCCAAATGGAAGCATGTTTTTAAATGTGACCCAAATTAAATTTTGATTAAATGATCCAAAAGTGCACTAGAAAGAAAAGAGAAAAATTATTGAGCTGAAATAAAGAAATAGCTATTTACAGAATGGACAAATGGACAAATACAGACAGACAATCTGCACAGATTCAAACAGACATATAAACTAGTACACAGACTGTCTGTGTCTGTAAGAACTCTTCAAGTTTCTGGGGACTACTTAACACTTGAATCATGTTCCCTGCTGAACTAGCTCACTTGTTCCACCCTGTGTTCTCAGGGTTGGAATACCTGTTCACCTCTAGTGAACTCTATACCATCAGGGCATTCCTCAGGTGTTCTGTGCCCTTGGACACTCCTATTCAAGCACTTGCGTTTTGGCTCTGCATGCATCAGTGATCACCAGCTCAGCAACTTTCAACAACAGTTTAATGTACTGGACAGATACACAGATATACAGGGAGACTGACAAACATCATAAAACATCAGAATGCACTCAAGTATAGTTTAGCCAAACTGAATTACACTAACTTTTTACAATTGTAGAATTTGTAACTGTAAATATACTAGTCAGACTTAATGTAGGTAAGAGAAGTCTTGTAAGATGTATTGTAGCAGAGATGTCTTGTAAAAAGAATTTTGAAATGACAAAATCTTATCCCCAATCAACATATTTTTGTCATAGGGCTTAGTGTATATTCCTATCATCTATTTAGACCTGGGTTTTATGTTTGGATACCATCTCCCAGGCACCCTGGGTCAATTAAGGTTAACCTCTATCCTTTTATATTGGTTGTGGCATGATCTCTGAGGCATTACTGTTGTAGGACTGAGAATTTGCTTCTCAGGAAGAAGAATCAACTCCTTCTCTGGGTTTGGGTCCATGATATAGCCAGACAGCATGCTGTGGCACCAAGACACACCATTTGTCAATCTCTAGAAAGACTTAAGCATATGTGCGACCCCAAATTAGCACTGAGCCGAGTCCCTTCCATTGTTTAGTATGAAAACCTTTCTGAAGGACCCTTCTGGGCTTCTTTTTTTTCTTTTTGTTTTACTTGTTTGAATTGTCTTACTGCTGCTGTGGTTCCATCCTTAGTGGAATTTAAAACTTTATCAGTACATAATGTCCAATGAAGTCTAGATAAAATTCCCCCTTTTTTGGTTTTTGTAATTAAATTTTGAGCAAGTTGAACAATTTTTAACTGAATTTGGGTTAAATGGAATTGTTTGTGTAAGGCAGAAGCATTGTGATGGAAGGTGGGATCGGAAACAGAAGCCTATTGAATGGCATCTGGGGATTAACAGTTCATGACAGTGGAAGACAGCAAATATAGCAAGAGAAAAGGAGGGAAAGCATAAGCCTCCTTTTTTTCTCTACAGGGTAAGCAGGCTCCCCTCCCAGGGTAGTGCAGCATACACACCATCTCTCTGCCTAACTCCTGCATAGTACAAGGATGTTCACAAAGTGAGAACCCCTCCCGCCCCCACTGAGTCACTCAGCCAGGCTTCCAGACTTCAAGTTGACACAATGCATCCACCATTCCAATCCCCCACTGCAACTGGATGACTGTGCACATTGCTTTGAACCTCTTTCTAGCTACAAAGGCATACTTGTTTTTAACATTTCACAACTTGAACATTTTAGCACAGATTTAGCAATTCTTAAGAACCAGTATTGTTTATCAACATTATGTCACACTAGAACCCTAACATTTCACCCTTGCAGCTGAAACAAACAATACTGTTTCTTTATCTCCGGTGTCTAAGCCAAGCTCCCAGCTGCATGGAGTTCTTTGATTCCCTCCCTGTGTGGGGACTTGTGAGAAATAATGAGAGGAACAGAAAGCAGTACTTTCTTCCTGTTAAAAAAAAAAAAACCCTTCAAAAGGCTGAAAACTGTTTTTCACTGTTTGTCTGTCTGTATTGCTTTTTGTTTGTCTTTTCTTTGTCTTTTTAATCTTAAATCAAAAAATAGAAAAAAGATACATTTGTGTTTTGGTTTTTTTCCTAGGCTTGCTCTATGCTATTTTTTAAACTTCCTTCTAAGTACGTAAATTGATAATTTCTTCTCTTGGAAACAAACACAAGAAATTTAACAAGCTGTGTAGTGTCAGTTTACTGAAAACTGAACATTGATTTAAGAAAAAAAATCTAAATAAACATAGAGTTACATTGTCTGTGAATCTGAAGCAAGCACGCCTGAAGTAAACAATTTTCAAAAACAACAGAGTTAGAGAATTTGCACTACCAGATATCAAGACTCACTACAAAGCCATAATGAGACAGCGATATGCTGGAACCAGCGTATTACCACCTCACAAAAGCCAAATATTAAATTTTTCGTTTTGTGGGTTAGTTGTTATTGCATTGGTTATTTGAAATTGGTTTTTTTTGTGAGAGTATTTTGTAAACAAAAATCAAGAAACTACAAATCAAGACCACATTGAAAAGTTCTTGCTCTAGTATAAATTACTGTACAATTATGGTGGTGGTATAATGTGGTGGAAGGCCAAACCAGGAACTCTTACCACTTCTGCTTCATCTTCAGCCTTAATTGCAACTCCCCTTCCTGTTTGCATGCACAAAGAATTCCAATTGGTTCCTCACATGTCATTAATATTCATCCCAAGGACCACTTCAATCAAAACTCATATAACCCTCTGCCTCTCTGTATCTGGTTGAAGGAGACAGCCCAACTGCAATAGGTTGTGTGCTCCTTTCCAATTCCTCAACTCGATAAACCCGTTCATTTTGTACTTTTACTTCTCTATTATGCCAGAATACTCTAACACACATTACCACCCCTAACCACTAGGAGCCTGCCATACGAAGCAGGGCTGTGCCATCTCAGGGAAGCTTCCCGCACCATAGCATCCTTACTATTTGGCAGGGCTGTGTTGACCCAGCCAGTTTTCCTGGAACAGGAAGGTCTTCCACATCAGTTTTGAATTTACATCAGGTGGCACAATGATATCTTCATCCACACCTTGAACAGATGGTGGAAGGTTTTACTGAAGGATCAAATAAATGGCTGTGTTGCACTCACAGGTGTAGCAACACAACTTTTGGCAAAATCCCCCCTCCTCTTGTAACAAAAACAAGTAGCTTTATTCCTTTTCTTTCCTTTAGGCTGTGAACCAAAGACTTGAGTGATTATAATTTGTCTTGGACTGTAGGGGAATTTGAAGTTCAGTTCATACAGGTAGATGTGCTGAAAATCCTCAATGTACACCCCCATCTATCTGGCTTCTTTAGCATCAGTTGGAACAGAGATTGAGAAAACAGCTCAACTCCCTTTTAGGTAGAATTTTTAACCTGTGACACAGCAAACCTTTTCTGAGCTGCAGAGGTAGATACTGCTGCTTGTGGCTCAGTTAAGGTTATGGGGTGGTTGGTTATATTCTACCTTTTGTTCCTGTTTGGGACTTGATTTAAAAATAGTGCTCCGAGCCAATTCCACTTTGGTTATCTCAAGAAGCTTACAATTAATAATACCCTGTCTAATCCAAATTCACAAAAGTAATAAAAGTATTAGAATCAAGCAAGCAACAAACTGGTCCATACACTTTTGTAATTGTTTAGAATTTGTTTGTTTCATGATTATACTACAGAGATCAATACATCTCCTCTTTTTTTTTCTTTTTCTAGGGAAGGGGTTTCTCTCAATCCCATTTATAACTGACCCAAAAGAATAAGTATTTGCTTCAATGCCCCTAACTTTACATCTGATGAAGCCAGTATCAGTACTCTCCAGTGATGAATATTGGCCTCTACCAATGCATTTCTCACACTAGTTACATACAAATGAGAAATGTCCCCTCACCTTCAATCTCTTATCTCATCTGTGTTCAGCTGCCATAAGTAGTGACTGGTTGCAGTTCTGGAGGTTCTTGGATTAAGGACTGTGACAGCATGAGAAAATAAGAGACAAAGCTGGGGTCAGGTGGAGCCCTTACTCTCCTGATGGGAGGAAAGGAACTGCTCAACTACTATAGCGTGTTTATTTATAAACTCAGAAGGATGATGTCAATTTTGACTCCAGTCCTTAGCAGATTGTTTGCCTGGCTGGCTGGGCTCCTTGCCTTCTTGGAGCTGCAAGGACTTTTTTACCTGACTTGCTTTGGGTCCTGTGTTTTCTGGACTATCCTTACTTTCCCCACACATTTGATCAACAGCTCCCTACACCTCAATCAGTCAATCAACAGTCAATCAATGATTCAATCAATTGGTTCAAGGAAAGTCAATATCAGACCTCACCCATCAGAAATGGGGAGATTGGTAAATCATTGTAAAATGGGCACATCCAGTTGGCCACCAGTGTCCATTGAACAGACACTGAGCAGCATTGCAGGAGACCTTTGTGCCATGCCCCAGCCACTCACACCTGCGACAACTCTGGAGATCTGTCTAAATGCACTTCTCTAACTCTCTGTTTCTCATGTGCTTCTGAGGCATCTATCACTCTAGGAGTTGGCATGTCATAATTCAATGTGCAAAGAGCACATTGGAAACAGAAGAAAAAAGCCCTACTAGGTGTTAATATATGGCATCCAAAGATCCAGCAAGACCCTGTGGGAAAGGGGAAGGAGATGCAGGAGCCCTGGGTGGAGGAGGAAGGTGCTATGTAAGAGGCAGAGATTCACCAGAGGGAGGGATTGAAAGGCGGCGCTGGCTCAGGCAGGAGGGGAAGGGGAAAGTGTCAGTGCAGGGCACTGGGAATTAAAAGGGAACAGGGCTGCTGAACAGTGCTGAAGGGATCTCATCAGTGACAAAGATCTGTTTCTGCACATGGGGACACTCATCCCTTAGGCCATTCTGTGATCACTTTTTTATTCACTTGCTTGTTTTATCTAAAGGTAGAGATAAAGTTTTTAGGAATCTCCTCAGGCAATAGTCTTGACCTGTATTTGTATTGGGTAAGGAAAAATATTTTCCTCTGTCACTAAATCAATGCCAAAATAGGCTAAGGTGGAGTCACATTTTCTTGGTGTTTACCTCTTGGGTGGCTTCTGAAAAGTTTTTCCAACCATTCTCCAAGGCTTCTCTTAACAGACAAAACAGATATGATGCAAATCAGGACAGGTTTTGCTAATCTTTTTTTTTTTCTTTTAGGATGTTCTATAATAAAGAATTAAAAGGTAAATAAGTGATTGAAGGCCCATTGAAGTCTTTGTTTATTAAAATTCAGTGTACTTATCCCACCTATGAAAACACTACCTCTAAATGTAAATACTTAAAATAGAGAAGTATTTATATTGCAGTAACCAGTGGAGACATTGGGCATAAAACTGAGCCTCTTGATTATTCCAAGTGAGCTACCTTAGTTAATGAAATGTCTTGACTTATTCATTATGTATCTACTATCACTTCATTAAGTCATGAGTGGAATTTCTTTAGGTTTGTAGCCATGTTATATCCTTAGTGGTAGAGTAAATTTTTAATCCATCAATAAACCAAAAATATTTATTAATTTTCAGGCTTATGTTAGACTTTGATGACTAAATGCATGGTAATAATTCACAATAAAGTTTTCCAGATTAAAAAAATACATTGGTACAGTGAAATTCAGAATACAGACCCCAAAACACAATCCCATCATCTTCACAAAAACTTCCTAAATAGAAAGATGGCAGATAGATAACAGCTGGCTACAGAGGCTCCCTGAGATAGTCAAATAAGAATTCAACATAATACAGCATGGGGAGCCACGAACAGAGGGAGATGAAATCTCTCATCCCAAGAAGAAATTAAGGTGAGAAGAACCAACCAAACATACAGCCCTGGTGCTATTATTGGAACAGCTAAAGGTTCAGTGCTCCTGCCACAGCAAGTGACTTGCTGAGCCATCTGAGGTCCTGCCTCTTCGACTCACTGGAGGCACAGTCACACTGAGGTTGGGGGTCAGTCAGCCCCAATGGAGAACTGAGCTGGTGGGGAGCCTGCATCGACCTGTGGTGAGTGACGGGAGTGGAGCCATTCCATAGAAAGGGGGGCTCCCACAGATGACATTCAGGGACCAGGCAGGACTGGCAAGTAAAATGGGCAGCAGTGGCTTTAGTCCATTGTTCCCTTCCTGAATGGGATTGGTAGAGTGAGCTAGGCCTGGGTCACATGACCTGGCTGAGACCCAATAGGTTATCTGAAATCAATTCTCTATGGTGGTGGTGCACACTAATCCAGTGAAACTTTAGAAGTTTGACTGACCCACAGGGGAGGCAGCACACAGTAATACAGTGCAGAATTTAGCAGCTTGACTGATCAAGAGGGAAGGGGCCAGCATATGCTGCTCCTGTTTGCAACTCACTAGCACACTGCAGTGGGAAGGTTCACCTAGCTAGGGTGCTTCAGAAGAATTGCAACCAGCAAAGAAAGAAACAGGGGCCTCCTGGAAGAAACAAAAAAATGGGAAGAGGAAGCAACAAGAAAAAGTCCCCAGGTCCCAACCCTGCAAACACTGACCCAGGACAGGTAAATACAAAGGAGGATGAGAAGAGCAAACATGCAATATCAGACACGGCACCAGTGGACATATAGAGATCTCTTCAGGACCTCATAGACAAGCTCAACAGTGAAATATTTAGCCAAGTAAAGCAAGATATAGGAAGATTAATAAAAGAGATGCCAAGCAGACACAGACAGAAGAAGGGAGGAACTCAAAGGAGAGAACCACTTGATGAATATAAAGAAAATATAGAATACATGAAACAGATTCAAAGAGATTACCAGGAAATTAAAAACTCTATGGAGGGGCTGGGGATTTAGCTCAGCGGCATAAGCACCTGCCTTGCAAGCAGGCGGTCATGAGTTCAATCCTTGATACCGATAAAAATGAAAAAGACAAAAAAAAAAAAAAAAAAAAAAAACCTCTATGGAAAAATGGCAAAACTGCTTGAAGAAACTAAGGATAGATTATCCAAACTGGAAGACAGTTTTGCATTGTGGGATTATGAAAGGAAAAACTTTTTAAAAATAACAAGAAATAAAAATACAAAGGCTAGAAGATGACAAGAGGATCTATAACTTGAGAATAAAGAATGTGAATGAAGAAGCAGGGGTACAAACAAAGGAACTACAGAGGCTATTCACAGAAATAATTAAGGAAAACTTCCCAAACATAGGAAGAGAAAATGATATTCTGATGTATGAGGCATACAGAACTCCAGCCACCTACAACCAAAACAGAGCTACACCAGGCATATAATAATCAAGATCCCAGAAATTCAATATAAGAACAAACTATTAAAAGCTGCTAGATACAAGAAATAGATAACCTATAAAGAAAGCTCATCAGAATAATGGCAGACTTCTTTATACAAACCATCAGGTCAGGGAGAGCCTGGGGCAAAATGTTCCAATCCCTGAAATAAAATAACTTCCAGCCCAGATTGATATACCCTGCTAAACTGTCTCTAGAAATTAATGGAGAAACAAGATGCTTCCAAGACAAAGAGTAACTTGGGAAATTCACAACCACCAATCCCATTCTACAGAGAATACTGCAGGGCATTCTAGAGAGAGAGAGAAAAGAACTAAGATTCCAGGAGCAGTGGCAGAGAGGCCTCAATGAAAGGAACAGAAAACAGAATGAAGAAGATAAGCAGACAACTGATGGCAAAAAAAGAGCATAACAGAAATGAGGCAAAGAAGGATGGTTATAATCTCTAATATAAATGGCCTTGATACACTAAATTTTAAAAAATGAACCACACATGGAGATCAGGAGGTAAGGTTCACTGAGATGCTATTTATAGGAAATATAATTAACATGAAAAAGGGTACATAGACTGAAAATCAAAAATGATAAAACAATGCTCTATGTGACAGAGAACCAGACAGTAATAGGGGCAACTAGACCAGTATTTGTGGCTATGTTGGAAAGACAGGCTTCAATAGGTAAAGGAATACAATTAGAGATCAAGTCCAGGAGAGAGAAGGTTCAGAACCACTTAGATAAATAACAGGTCCCCCCCCCCAATTTAAAACCAAAGGTCTTGGTCAAACCCAAAAATGCACAATGTACACTGGGGAAGTGAAAGGGGAGGAATAGTCTTTAAAAAGATGGCAGAAGATATTGTTAATAGTGTATCAGGATTTAAAACTCACATTACTCACACCACTCTGCTTAGATAGATTTTATTCTGTCCCAGTTTGTCTACTTGCATTAGGTTTGAGGACACATACAGCTATCCCAAAAACCTCAGGATATAGCACAGTAATGATCTTTAATCTCCTATTAGCTTAATCTGGAGCCCTGTATGACTTATACTGTTTTATCATGACTGATCTTAATTAAATCTGGTTTGTTTGATTGTTGTTTGGTATCGACAGATTTTATTCAAAATTGAAATGATTGTTAGTATCAAGTCTGAGAATACAGGCAACTACAATAAAGATGACAAGACTCTATGATACACACGCTGGTTTGACAACTGCCTGTCTTTGAAGTTTTATACTATAAACAAAGTTGTGTTTTTATTAATACTGTTATATACTGATATATTCAATAATACTATGTCTGATGCCAATTCTATTAATGATAACAAGAGACAAAATAGGAACTATAGTACTGCTTGTACAACTGTCTTATATGTCTTTTTCATTTCGTGCATTTATAGGAATATGTTTTGTTTTGTCTTGTGTTGTTTTGTTTCTCTCTCTAATATACAAAGGATAGAAATACATGGTAAGACTCATGCATGTTTAGAATCTATAAACAGTTTATGAGAACTGATCTTATGACACATGATGAAATGAACAAATACTCTGAAGAAAAAGAGATACCAAGGTACCCAGTGCTGATCCTGGAGTGCCATAATGTGAAACCCAACAATAGAATTATTCTTTGTTCAGAGTGATATTAGCCTGCTTGGGTTTGTTCAATCTCAACATAAATGAAAATATGTATAACTGCATGTAAGTTTACCTGTATAGGATTGATAACCATATTTCTAAGTTTTTGTTGGATAGTTGAACAGAATTGATTGCCATCTCACTGTCTGAATCACCACTTCACATGCTCCACTTTAGTATCTTGAATAACTATTTGTAAGAAGACAATCTGTAATCATCAACTAGTGATTTCTTACTGTTTATTTTTTTCTTTGAAAGTATATATTATTTCTACCCATTTTCTGTTTTGTTTAGTCTGTCTTTAAATAAGATTTACCAAAAAAAGACACTACAGTACCCAGTGCTGATCCTGGAGTTTCATGATGTGATACCCAGAAATACTATTATTCATTGCTCAGAATGACTTTAACCTGCTTTAGTTTGTTTAATCACAACATAAATGAAGATATGGATAACTGCATGTATGTTTAAATGTATAGGATTGACAACCATATTACTAAGTTTTTGTTGGATAGTTGAACAAAACTGTTTGCAGTCTCACTGTTTGAATTCCCACTTTATATGTTTCACTTTTGTATCTTGAACAACTATTTGTAAGAGGACAGGATATAAACATCAGTTGGTGATTTCTTACTGTTTATTTTTTCTCTGACCCTATGTATTATTTCTACCCATTTTCTGTTTTACTTAGTCTTTCTTTAAATAAAATTGTTTTTTAAAAATTCCTAAATAAAGTTATACATTACAAGTGTTGGAGTATATTTTGTTTATTGAATGTTAAAAACTAAATCATCAAGAGCATGGATTGGTTTCCATTTGAAAAGTTAGGAGGCCTAGACGGTGTAACAGTGGTATAGCTCAGGCTTAGCATGTGGAACTAGGTCCTGAGTTTAATTTCCAACAGTGCCCCCGAAGCTGGTTAGTTAGTTATCAAGACACAATGGTTCACAGTGTTACTTAGCTGAGGGCACTGTATGGAAAACCCTAGTGAATCTGGGGAGGTGAGTAGGGAAAGGCTGAGATGGGGTCCACCTGCAGCTGCAGTTCTTGAATGATGTGGGCTGATAACTCATTGTCAACCTCACCCTGAGCATTTTCATCACCAAGAACACATATTCTGGGAGGGCTGTGTCACCAGCCACATTACCAGGCCTTGCTGCTGTCACACCTCAGCTCCTCCTGGGTGCACCCCCAACCCTGACTCGCCTGAGGGAGTTGCATCTTCCCAGTGCCATCCTCAGAGCTGTGGCCACATCCCTGTTCCTCAGGCTGTAAATGAGCAGGTTGAGCATGGGTGTGAGGATGGTGTAGATGATAGACACCACCTTGTCCTTCTCCAGGGTGTGGTAAGAGAGGGGCAGCACATTGGTGTAGAATGCCGCACCATAAAATATGATCACCACCATGGCGTGTGAGGGGCTGGTGGCCCAGGCTTTGTGCAGGCCATTGGCAGAGATCATGCGGTGCACAGTGATCAGGATGCATACATAGGAAACCATGATGATGGAGATGGGGACCAGCAGCATCAGTACGGAGCACGCAGAGTCTCATACAGAGACGTGTCCATGCAGGACAGCCTCAGCACAGCTGGGATCTTGCAGAAAAAGTGGTTGATCTATCGGGATGCACAGAAGTGGAAGCGCATGGTGATGGGTGTCAGGATGAAGCCATATAGGGAGCCATCCAGCCAGGAGCCCAGCACCTTGCACATGCAGACCCTGGGGCTCATGAGCACTGGGAAGTACAGCGGGCTGCACAAGACCACATAGCAGTCATAGGCCATGAGGCCCAAAAGAAGAAATCCCTTCCAATTATGATCAGGTAGAGGAAGATCTGGAGTGCATAGCCCAGGAAGAAGATGATCCTCCCCTCAGACAGTAGGTCCTAAAACATCTTGGGGATGGTGACAGATGGAGGCAGTGTCCATGATGGAGAGCTGGCTGAACAGAAACTACATGGGCATGTTCAGGCAGGAGTCCACATGGATGAGCAAACCACATTTGCAATGATGGCCACCAGGAAGATCGAAAAGACCACCATGAAGATCAGCCCTGGCAGGGTCAGGTGGACAATGAGGCCCAGGAGGATGAAGTCGGTGAGTTTTGGGGAACCATGCCCATCTCCATGTCATGTGATCCCGCCCTGGCCTGAGAGACACAGAGTAGATAGGTTAGGAATTGTCCCATGTTTAACAAGCATCTGCCAGGCATGGCATGTCAGAGCAAGGTGGGTGATGGGGAGAACATCCGATCCAGAGTCCCTTAGAGTCCCACCTGCAGTATTAAAGATTCATGGGACACTGTTTAGACACTTTCTTCTCTCCACGAATCATCATGTGAGTCCTTTACTGGGAAGGTATGAGAGGTCAGTGCAGCAATCTTTTGGAACCTGCATTATCCTTATTCTGAGCCAACATCTGTGTACATCTTATAATCTTCCAATGTTAGGTGGCAAGTTACTTGGGGTTGTTCCTGAGTCTTATTCTCTAAATTACATCAGAACCAATAGACCCAAGTTCCTTGAATTGAAATTGCTGCTTGTCATGAAGGTGATTCCACTGCAAAGATCACACACAGACATTCACCTATGACTTAGGAAACTGATAAGATGTGAATATGGGCCCAAATTTACCAGTAAGTGGCATGATTTTAGTGGTATTATTGCCAAGGAGTCCTTGAAAATTTTGGATGTCAGAGCTGAGCACATGAGTGTTGCTGAATGCACTGTAGGGCAGGCTCCAAGCTTCCTGTGCTCAGCTGCACTGAGAATTAGTTTGTTTTGGGATGCAGTTTTTAAATGCTTGGGTCTTTTTCTTTTCACAGGACAACACTGGTTCATAAACCTCAAAGAAGGACTCCTGTGAACTCTGCTTAGCCTGAAGACTGGGGTTTTGCATTATAGATGTGTTTTCTGCTGACACCATGAAGTCTGTGAACTGCTAGGTCTCTGTGATGCAGTCCAGCATCCAGCGACACTCTGGGCTTCTCTCACATTGTCCTTCAGCAGATCAGTGCACTTCTGTAATAGGGAGTATTTGGATGCTCATGAAAAGTGCTGTTATTATGAATCCATTGCCAACAAGGCTTTCTTTCCCGTATTTGTTCATTTTACTAATATCTCACAGATCCCTCATGTTTCTAAGTAAAAGTAACTACAGATCGAAAAGATAGTTACAGGGAATAAGGTAGCATAATATTAAATATTCCATGAATTAAATAATTTCTTGCTTTCTTCTGGAGTAAAGCAAGTGCACACCTCTGTGACATACTCAAGAATATAGAGAATGAACCATCAATTTCCATTATTAGATCATGGTGCACCTTACTCCACTCCAGGGACAGAGTGTTGGAAACGGCTTGCTTTGGAAAATGGACCACCCTCTGCTATTATACACACACCAAATTTTCTGCAGTCATCAGACACAGTCTCCAAAGCATCTGGGAGAAATAAATACAACAGAGATTAAAAAACATAACAGAAGCAATAAAGAACACTCTTTCTTCTTAGTGTTCATCCAAGATGGAGATTCATTATGAGTAATATTCCAGATAAAGGAGTACAGTTACAAAGGGAGAAAATACAGTCTCTGTGCTGAAACTTAAACCAGTCATAGATTATTAGGTAAGGAGGAGAAGCAAAACCCTGGACATCAAATACTGATTCTTGACTAGGTTGATAAAGGTCAGCTAATTTTGCCTTCCTTAATAAGAGAAACAGTTTCGCGACAGTCACAGCATTGGACTACAGGAGAAGGATGTTCCATTAGAGCTCTTTCATGAAAACTGGGTGGAAATGGACACAATTTCATACCTATATCTTCTACTATGAAGATTACTGTAGGCAGTGTATTAATCATTGTTACTCTCCTATTAGCCTGTTTTGATATTTTTATTTAATTTAAAATAAAAAATAAAATATTCATGCCAGCAGAGAACTCATTTTGGCCTCAATCTTCATTTTGTTCTTCTAGACTTCATTTTTTCTGAGTAGAAGCATGGAATTATACCACTAGTTGAAAGCATAATGTAACTGTAAAAGTAAGGTATTTTTTTCTAAGTGATGATAAATATGCCAAAGACAGCATATGTTTGTAAATAAGTACACCTAAAGATACAGAAGACACTGACAGATATGAGAGGAGAAACAACAATACTGTTCCCAAACCAGAAACAACCATGCATCTGGTTGTCTGCCAGTCACTTAAGAAGCTCTGTGTACCTTGAAACACAGTAAATCAGGTACTATGCAATCTCAAGCCATATCTGCCAAATGACCTACCTGATGAGCTTACACTGGGCTGCAGGCTGAAATATATCCAAATCACAAAGCATTCTAATAGTATTATAACTACTTTTGAAAGAGTAGTATTCCTCTGAGCCAAGACAAGTCAGGGTCTGCTCAACGAAAACAGTGATGCTAGAGTTAGAAATTCATGTGCATTAAAATTTTGAGACTGAAAGAAGGAAAGGCCCCCTGGAGTGTTAAATACAATAGTAAAAGATGCCTGGATTGCAAATTGTAAATGTAAGGGAAGTATTGCTCTGTGTGGAGAGTGGGGAGAGAGGAGGCCCCAGTCCATCTCAAGGAAGACTACCTTGAAGAGACGAGGAGATATGGAGCAGAAGGAGCTGGAAAGTGAGGGCTTGGAGTATAGGGCTCAAAGTGTTTAGCACTGTGATATAAATATAAGATATTCCAACAGGGAATCACACAATAAAATCATCATTTAAAAAAGATACAGCCAGCAGTTGAATAGTTTTGAAATCAACATCATTACTGTTAATTATTACTAATAGATTTCTTGAAACACAGTACACTGTGGCCAATGAACAGACTGTGGCCAATGAACCCTTCTTTTATGTGTGTTCAGTATCCTGGTGCTTCTTTATCTATGTTTATAAATTAAGAGCCTGACACTGAATGACCAGATTTCATCACCTCCTTCCTACGGCAGCTTAGTACCCAGTGATGTGAATTTTCCCCTTCCCTTCACCTTATCTGTGATTCTCATGATCATTTCCCCAGAAATTTCCCTTCAAATACTCAATCCATTGAACTGTAACTGATTTTATGTCAGTTATGGGGCTTTAATAGGGATATGCCTTCTGTTCCACCACACTGATGGCATAGAGAAGAAAACAGAGGAAAAGTGGGACAGAAAACTTTGACCAGCAGTGACAAAGCAAATGAGAAGCAGAGACCAACTGCCCCATGCATAACAGTTCAATGTTACACTCTGGATTCTAAGTTTCCAACAGGAGACTGTAGCACATCTTGCTTTAATTGCTCAGCTTGGCTGCCTCTCATACAGCTGTGGCTGGCTTCCAGTGCACTTCTTCATGGAATATCACCTGGTTATGAAAAAATTGTCACAATCATAATGTGTTTGTTTTATGAAGAAAGAAATAGAGGAGGGTGGCAAGAAAATAATAAAAAGAGAAATGACAACACTCTACACATTAATTTCTTCCCAAGCGTGCAGGAAAGCTTCGCCATACTGGGCTACATTGAGTGCATTCCTTGCCTTAATGATATACAGGGTTTGCTACCATGCTGCTCCATTAATACTGCACTCCCCTTCCCCTGCCCACCAATATCTGAAGACGCAGTGAGTGTTAAACTAAGCATGGTTTTCTAATCTTTAGCACCCACATGTACATTTTCACTTCTGTAAGTTTACTATTGCCAGACTCTCCTCATCCCTGTGTTTTCAGCTAACACACCCTGTTTTCAGTTATCTACTTGCAGAACAGTGAATGCATGTTTTCATCAAGCTCAGTCTAGAAAAAGATCATGGACATGGGTGTTATCAGGTAAAGTGCCTCCAATGTGGCTTTCCCAAAGTTATAGAGGAATAAAGAAAACATCCCAAAATCTGGATAATCTTCCCTCTGCTTTCATGAAAATTGAAAATCCTGGCATTGGAACAGCTCAGTGGGTCCAGGGTGCTGGCATCTGCCTCCCCGTTCCTGGCTGTGTTTGGTGGACTATGGCATTCTAAACAAGCAGGTGGGCACCACCAGTTCCAGAGGCCCAGCAGCCTGGCGTAAGTGCCCCACGCACTTTCCCCTGAGTCCAGCTTGTTTGGGACCCTCACAGCTTCCAGGTGCACTAGAACAGCTCAGCGGGTCTAGGGCACCTGCATAGGCCTCCTGGTTCCCAACTGTGCATGGAGGACTGTCGAGTTAGAAGCAAGCAGGCAGGCGCCACTGGTCCTAGAGGCCTGGTGGCCTGGCATAACTGCCATACACACTTTCCCCTGAGTCCAGCTTGTTTGGGACCTTCGCAGCGTCCTGGTGCACTGGAACAGCTCAATGGTCCAGGGTGTTGGCATCTGCCTCCCCATTCCCAGCTGTGCTTGGAGGACAGTGGTGTTCTAAGCAAGCAGGGGGCGCAACTGGTTCCAGAGGCCCGGTGGCCTGGCATAAGTGGCCCACACACTTTCCCCTGAGTCCAGCTTGTTTGGGACCCTCACTTGACCCCAGCCAGAGAACCTCATAGCTTCTGGGTGCATGGCAGCAATACGGCCGGTTACAGGACAGGCATTAACCTACCCTCTGACAGCTGAGCTTGGTGGACTGTGGAGTGCTAAGCAAGCAGGATGGCACTATTGGTTACAGAGGCTGGGCTTGACCTGGCCTGCTCCACCCCCAGTGACCCTCTATCAAACCAGGGAAGAGGGTGCCAGAGTCCCAGGAGCTGACAGCATAGAAGAGGAACTCCAAAAGGCCCTGAGGAAGCCTTAGAATAACACTCAAAACACTTGAAACAGAAAGATAAGAAAATGACAAAATGAAAGACAAATTACAATCTCAAACTTCCAACCCATCCAAAGAAACCTTAGGAGCGAAGTATATAGAAGAAAATATATGCCATACACCTCAAATATCAGACATAATAGCAACTGATATAAACAAGTAATTCTGGGAAGCTTTAAAGGAATTCAAACTAGAAATAATCTCCCAGGTAAAAGAAGAAATGAAAGAGATACTGAATATATCTAAAAAAGACACAGTTAAAAACTTGGAGGAAGTAAACAAAAAGATAGAATCCCTAGATGAGGAATATAACAAACAAACAGAATACATTAACAGATGCACAGAGATATACAAAAAATCAAAAATTCCACTGAAAGCTGTAAAAATCACCTCAATGAAAGTGAAGATAGACTTTCAGACCTTGAAGACAGGATTGCAGCTAGCAAACAGGAAAGATCTTTTAAAAATAACAAGGAATCAGGAAATAACATTTCAACAGCTACAAGATGATGCAAAGAAAAACAACACAAGATTGATAGGGGTTAATGAAAAAGAAGGGGACAACATAAAGGGTGTCAAGAGGATATTTAGAGAAGTAATAGCTGAAAATTTTCCAAACATGAGCTCGGAAATCGACATCAGGAACAGGGAAGTATATAGAACTCCAAGTAGTCATAACCAAAATAAACCTACACCCATAAATATAATAATCACCATCCCAGAAATCCAAAATAAGAATACAATAATAAAAGCTGTCAGAAAGAAAAGACAGAACACTTCTAGAGGAAAACCTATCAGAATCACAGCAGACTTCTCAGCACAAACAATAAAGTCAAGAAGAACATGGATTGAAGTATTCCAGATCCTAAAGGAAAATGATTTCCAATCTAGAATGAGGTACTCTGCAAAATTGTCCTTCAAAATCGATGGAGAAATGAGATGCTTCCATGACAAAGAAGAGCTGAAGAATTTCATGATCACCAAACCAACCCTTCAAAGAATATTGGAAGACAGTTTAGATACACTTAGGAAAAACCACTAAGCAAAGCAGGCAATAATACAGAACAGAAAGATAAAGATGCAACAGCACAAAGATAACTTGTCAACAATAAACCAACATATGACAGTTATAACCATTAATGTAAATGATCTCAATGCACCAATTAAAAGAAACAGACTGGCAGAATGGATCAAGAAACAAAATTCAACCATTTGCTGTCAACAAGAAACCCATCTACCCAAAAGGATACTCATAGCCTGAAAAGCAAAGGATGGAAAACAATACTTCATGCAACAGGACCTCAAGAAAAGGGGAGTAGTCATTCTGTTTGCAGATAATGTGAACTTCAAACCAATAATGATCAAAAGCAATAAAGAAGGTTGCTACATACTGGTTAGGGGAAAACTTGAAGAGGAAGAGATAACTATTTAAATATATATGCACCAAATTCCAGAGACCCCAATAATATAAAACAGGTATTAAGAGAAATGAAAAATCAAATCATCAGTAACACAATTATAACAGAAAAACCAAACATATCATTGACACCAAAGGACAAATCAACCAGACAGAAAATCAGCATAAAAATAACAGAACTGAATCACACCTGTGAATAAATGGACTTAATAGACATATACAGAGTGTTTCATCCAACAACATCAGAATACCCATTATTCTCAGAATTACATGGGTCATTCTCTAAAATAGACCATAAATTAGCTCACAGAACATATTTAAATAAATGCAAAACAGTTGAAATAATCCCTTGAAAGTTATCGGATCATAGGGCTTTGAAGTAAGAAATTAACAATAAAGATACTGCAATAATCCCACAAACACATGGAAATTGAATAACACACTCTTGAGTAATCAGTGGGTCACAGGGGAAATTAAAGAAGACGTTAAATAATACCTACGAGCAAACAAAAACACAAATACAATGTACCGGAATCTGTGGGATGCAACAAAAACTGTCCTCAGAGGAAAATTTATTGCAATGAGTTCCCGCATCAGGAAAACAGAAAGAGTACAAATAAATAACTACACCTCAAACACCTAAAAAAGAAGAGAAAGTCAAACCCAAAGCCAAAAGAAGAGAGGAAATTATAAAAATCAGAGCAGAATTCAATGCAATAGAGACTAAGAAAACAATTCAAAGAATAATAAATCAAAGTGTTGGTTCCTTGAAAGAATAAATAAAATTGATAATACCCTCGCTAAACTTATTTTTAAAAGGGAAGGAAAAAACTCAAATTCATGCAATAAGAAATAAAAAAGGTGAAATCACTATAGACTCTATAAAAATACAGAGATCATCAATACCTGTTTTGAAAATCTGTACTCTCAAACGTTTGAAATCGACAGATTCCTAGAAGCATATGAAGTACCAAAGGTAGGTCAAGAGGTTGTAAAACTACTGAATAACCCAATCTCTATTAATGAAATTGAAAATGTAATTAAGTCCCTACCTACAAAGAAGAGGCCAGACCCAGATGGATTCACTACAGATTTCTAAAAGAAATACAAAGAAGACTTAATGCCGACACTCCTCAAACTCCTCAATGAAATTGAAAGGGAAGCAATCCTTCCTAAGTCATTCCTGGAAGCAAATATTACTCTAGTACTAAACTCTGGGAAAGACCCAACAAAAAAAGAGAACTATAGACCAAACTCCCTTATGAACACAGATGCAAAAATTCTCAATAAACTATTGGAAAATGGGGTGCAGCAAATCATCAAGATTATACACCATGACCAAGTGGGATTCATCCCAGGAATGCAGGGGAGGTTCAACGTATGTAAATCAATAAATGTAATTCACCATATCAATAAAGTCAAACATAAGAATCACATGATCATTTCTACAGATGCAGAAAAAGCTTTTGATAAGGTTGAACATTCATTGACGATAAGAAGTTTACAGAAAATTGGAATAGATGGTCTTTACCACAAAATAATAAAGGCCATCTATGACAAACCAACAGCCAGTATCATACTAAATCACCAAAAATTGAAGACATTTACTTTAAAATTGGGCACAAGACAAGGATGTCCCTTATCCCCGCTCATATTTAATATAGTACTGGAATTACTAGCCAGAGCAATTAGAAAAGACAGAGAAAAAAATAGGGTAAAGATAGGAAAAGAAGAAGTTAAATTGTCATTGTTTGCAGATGACATGATACTCTACATAGAAGACCCCGAAAACTCCAGTGAAAGACTCTTAGATAAAATAAATACATTCAGCACTGTAGCCGGATACAAAATCAATACTCAAAAATCAATCGCATTTCTACATACTAACAAGAAAATCACAGAGAGAGAAGCCACACCCTTCACACTTGCAGCCAAAAAAATGAAATATTTAGGAAGACCTATGCAGGAAAAATTATAATACACTAAAAAAATTGAAGACAATCTCAGAAAATGGAAAGACATCCCTTGCTCATGGATAGGAAGAATAAATATTGTGAAATGGCCACTCCCTCAAAACTTTTATATAGATCCAATAAAAATACCATTAACATACTTCATAGAACTTGAGAAATCACTCCTAAAGTTCATCTGGAACCAGAAGAGACCTAGAATAGCAAGGACAGTTCTAAGCAGGAAAGGCAAGGCAGGAGATATCACAGTCCCTGACTTGAAGTTATACTACAAGGCAACTGTAGTAAAATCAACATGGTTCTGGAACCAAAACAGAGCTGAAGATCAGTGGAATAGATTAGAAGATACAACCACAATTACAAACAAACTCATCCACCTTATCTTTGATAAAGGGGCTAAACATGTTCACTGGAAGAACGACAGTCTCTTTAATAAATGGTGTTGGAAAAACTGGCTCTCCATATGTTGAAAACTAAAACTATACCCATGCCTATCACTATGTACTAAAATAAAATCTAAATGGATCAAAGATCTAAATATTAAAACAAAAACACTAAATCGATTGGAAGACAAATTGGGTAAAAACCTTGAAGACATAGGAATAGGTAAAGAATTCATGAACAGGACTCAAACCACACGGGAAATACTTCCCAGAGTCAATAACTGGGATCACCACTTATTAAAAAGTTTCTGCATGTGAAAAGAAATCTCCAGCATAATGGAAAGAAAACCCACAAACTTGGAAAAACTCTTAGTGAACTGCCCCTCAGACAAAGGACTTCTGTCTAAAACATATAAAGAATTAAAACAAAATCAGACCCCCCAAATTCAAAAATGGGCATCTGAGATGAATAAACAATTTTCAGAAGAAGAAATACTAATGGCAAATAAATACATGAAAAAATGTTCGCCATCACTGGTCATTAGAGAAATGAAAATTAAAACCACACTGAGATTTCATCTCACTCCTGAAAGAATGGCCAAGATCAAGAAAACCACCAACAACAAATGCTGGAGAGGCAGTGGGGAAAAAGGAACTCTCCTGCACTGTTGGTGGGAGTGTAGACTAGTGCAACCATTGTGGAGGTCAGTGTGGAGAATTCTCAGAAAGCTGGGACTGGAAACACCATTTGACCTAGCTATTCCACTTCTAGGCATATTCCCAGAAGAACTGAAAGCATTATACCACAGTTACATATGTGCACCCATTTTTATAGCAGCACATTTGTAATCGCCAGATTTTGGAAATAACTTAAGTGTCCCTCAGCTGAGGAATGGATAAAAAAGTTGTGGTATTTTTATACAATAGAGTACTACTCAGCTGTAAAAAATGATCACATTGAGATATTTATAAATAAATGGTCGCAGCTTGAGACCATACTCATAAGTGAAATAAATCAAACTCACATTTATGAATACCGAATAGTTTCCCTAGCTTAAGAATGATTCATTCAAATGATTCATAAAAGTATTATGTAATCATGATTCCCCATTATGTGGCTTTGAAGCCTTATAAAATTTTCACTCACTAATTGGAATGGCTTTATTCTGGGTTGTTTGATATTATTGCTTGTGATGACATGAACAGCTATTTTGAAGAAAACAAGACACCATAACATCTAGTGCTGATTTCATATCATCCTGTTTTGAAGTCCCACCAAACTGTTGTTCTTTTGGCTCCACTGGCTTTATCAAGTTGTATCTTACTGGATTTTATTATGTGATAGTGTAAACAAAAAATTTTATTGGCAAAGAGATAATATAGAAGCCATTGATCATTTTCCGTTAGCTGGTTCTAAATACCCTGTAATACTTGTAATAGTCTACACTCCCACCAACAGTGTAGGAGAGTCCCTTTTTCCCCACGGCCTCTCCAGCATTTGTTGCTGTTGGTTTTCTTGATCCTGGCCATTCTTTCAAGAGTGAGATGGTATCTCAGTGTGGTTTTAATTTGCATTTTTCTAATGACTAATGATGAGGAACATTTTTTCATGTATTTATTTGCCATTTGTATTTCTTCATCTGAGAAGTGCGTATTCATCTCAGATGCCCATTTTTGGATTGGATCTTTGAATTTTGGGGGACTGAGTTTTTTTTAATTCTTTATATGTTCTAGACAAGAGTCTCTTGTCTGAGAGAGAGTTCACTAAAATCTTTTCCCAGTTTGTGGGGTTTTTTTTACCATGCTGGAGATTTGTTTTGACACGCAGAAACTTTTTAATAAGTGGTCTCAGCATTTGATTCTGGGAAGTATTTCCCATGCGGTTTGAGTCCTGTTCATGAATTCTCTACCTACTCCTATGTCTTAAAGGTTTCTACCCCATTTGTCTTCCAATACAGTTAGTGTTTCTGTTTTAATATTCAGATCTTTGACCCATTTAGATTGTAATTTAGCACATGGTGATAGACATGGGTCTAGCTTTACTTTTTGGCAACTGGAGAGCCAGTTTTTCCAGCACCATTTATTAAAGAGACTGTCATTCTTCCAGTGAACCTGCTTGGCTCCTTTATCAAAGATAAGGTGGTTAAGTGTGTTTGTAGTTGTGGTTGTATCTTCTAATCTATTCCATTGATCTTCGGCTCTGTTTTGATTCCAATACCATGTTGATTTTACTACTGTTGCTTTGTAGTATAACTTCAAGTAAGGGATTGTGATGCCTCCTGCTTTGTCTTTGCTGCTTAGAATTGCTTTTGCTATTCTAGGTCTCTTCTGGTTCCAGATGAAATTTAGGAGTGATTTCTCTAGATCTATAAGATATGTTGATGGTATTTTTATTGGGATTGCATTGAATCTGTATAACAGTTTTGGGAGAATGGCCATTTTCACAATGTTTTTTCTTCCTATCCATGAGCAAGGGATGTCTTTCCATTTTCTGAGATCACCATCAATTTCTTTTTTCAGTGTACTATAATTTTCACTGTATAAATCTTTCACTTCTTTTGTAAGAGTAATTCCTAAATATTTCATTTTTTTGCTTGCTAATGTGAAGAGTGTAGTTTCTCTTATTTCCCTCTCTGTGATTTTGTTGTTCGTGTATAGGTATGCTATTGATTTCTGAGGATTGATTTTGTATCCAGCCACATTACTGAATTCATTTATTATATCTAAGAGTCTTTCAATGGAGATTAGGGAGTCTTCTATGTAGAGTATCATGTCATCTGCAAACAATGATAATTTAATTTCTTCTTTTCCTATCTTTACCACTTTTATTTCTCTCTCTTGCCTAATTGCTCTGGCTAGTACTTCCAGTACTATATTAAATAGGAGTGGGGATAAAGGACATCCTTGTCTTGTGCCTGATTTTAAAGTAAAGGCTTTCAATTTTTGGCTATTTAGTATGAAGCTGGCTGCTGGTTTGTCATAAATGGCCTTTATTATATTGAAGTAAAGACCATCTATTCTGATTTTCTGTAAAGTTCTTATCATGAATAAATGTTGGACCTTATCGAAGGCTTTTTCCGCATCTATAGAAATGATCATGTGATTCTTACTTTTGGCTTTATTGATATGGTGGATTACATTTATTGATTTACGGATGTTGAACCATCCTTGCATTCCTGGGATGAATCCCACTTGGTCATGGTGTATAATCTTCTTAATGATTTGCTGGATCCTATTTGCCCATATTTTATTGAGGATTTTTGCATCTGTGTTCATTAGGGAGATCGGTCTATACTTCTCTTTTTTTGTTGGGTCTTTCTCAGATTTTGGTACTAGAGTAATATTTACTTCCAGGAATGACTTAGGAAGGATTGCTTACCTTTAAATTTCATTGAGGAGTTTGAGGAGTGCCGGCATTAAGTCTTCTTTGTATTTCTTGTAGAATTCTGCAGTGAATCCATCTGGGCCTGGGCTCTTCTTTGTAGGAAAGGACTTAATTACATTTTCCATTTCATTAACAGAGATTGGGTTATTCAACAGTTTTACGTCCTCCTGATCTAGCTTTGGTACTTCATATGTTTCTAAGAATCTGTCTGTTTGTTCTGTGTTATCAAACTTTTGAGAGTAGAGGTTTTTGAAATAGGTGTGATGATCTTCTGTATTTCTATTGGGTCTGTAATGATTTCACCGTTTTCATTTCTTATCACATGAATTTGAGCTTTTTCTTCCCTTTTTTTTAATAAGGGTGGCTAGGGGCTTATCGATTTTATTTATTCTTTCAAAGAACCAACTCTTTGATTCGTTGATTCTTTGGATTGTTTTCTTAGTCTCTATTGCATTGATTTCTGCTCTGTTTTTTATAATTTCCTCTCTTCTTTTGGCTTTGGGCTTGACTTGCTCTTCTTTTTCTAGCTGTTTGAGGTGTACCATCATGTTATTTATTTGTATTCATTCTGTTTTCCTCATGTGGGAACTCAGTGCAATAAATTTTCCTCTGAGGATGGCTTTCATTGCATCCCACAGATTCCAGTAAGTTGTATCTGCATTTTCATTTTCTTTTAGGTATTGTTTAATTTCTTCATTAATTTCTTCTGTGACCCACTGATTACTCAAGAGGGTGTTATTCAGTTTCCATGTGTTTGCGAGTTTTTGCAGTATCTTTTATCATTAATTTCTAATTTCAGAGTGCTATGATCCGATATCACGCAAGGGATGATTTCAACTCTTTTGCATTTGTTTAAATATGTTCTGTGAGCTAACATATGGTCTATTTTAGAAAATGATCCATGTACTGCTGAGAAGAATGTGTACTCTGATGTTGTTGGGTGAAACATTCTGTATATGTCTATCAAATCCATTTGTTCGCAGGTTTGATTGAGTTCTGTTATTTCTTTGCTCATTTTCTGTCTGGTTGATCTATCCCTTAGTGTCAATGGCGTATTGAGGTCCCCTGTTACAATTGTGTTACTGATAATTTGAGTTTTCATTTCTGTTAATAATTGTTTTATATAACTGGGTGCTCTGGAGTTTGGTACATATATATTTAAGATAGTTATCTCTTCGTCTTGGAGTTTTCCCCTTACCCCTATGTAGTGACCTTCTTTGTCCTTTATGGTCATTGTTGGTTTAAAGTTCACGTTGTCTGCAAGCAGAATGGCTACTCCTGCCTTTTTATGGTTTCCTGCTGCATGAAGTATTGTTTTCCATCCTTTGACTTTCAGTCTGTGAGTATTCTTCTGGGTTAGATGGGTTTCCTGTAAACAGCATATGGCTGGATTTTGTTTCTTGATCCATTCTGCTAATCTGTTTCTTTTGATTGGTGCATTGAGACCATTTACATTAATGGTTATTACTGTTAAATGCTGGTTTATTGTTGACATGTTATCTCTCTGCTGTTGCATCTTTATCTTTCTGTTCTGTTTAATTATCTGCTTTGCTTAGTGTTTTTTTCCTTTGTGTATCTAAACTGTCTTTCAATATTGTTTGCAGGGTTGGTTTGGTGTTCATGAAGTTCTTCAGCTGTTCTTTGTCATGGAAGTATCGTATTTCACCATCAATTTTGAATGATAGTTTTGCAGGATACATCAGTCTAGGTTGGAAATCATTTTGCTTTAGGATCTGGAATACTTCACTCAATGCTCTTCTTGACTTTATTGTTTGTGCTGAGAAGTCTGCTGTGATTCTGATAGGTTTTCCTTTATAAGTGATCTTTCTTTTCTCTCTGAAAGCTTTTAATAATCTATTCTTGTGCTGGATTTCTGGAATAGTGATTATTATATGTCTGGGTGTAGTTTTATTTTGGTTATGACTATTTGGAGTTCTATGTGCTTCACTGATCCTGATGTCAGTTTCTGATCTCATGCTTGGCAAATTTTCAGCTATTACTTCTCTAAATATCCTCTTGACATCCTTTATGTTGTCTCCTTCTTTTTCATTAATCCCTATCATCCTTATGTTATTTTTCTTTGCATCTTCTTACAGTTGTTGATTTGTTGTTTCCTGATTCCTTGATATTTTTAAAAGATCTTTCCTTTCCGTTCACTAGCTGCAATCCTGTCTTCAAGGTCTGAAATTCTATCTTCACTTTCATTAAGGTGGTTTTTACAACTTTCAGTGGAGTTTTTTATTTCCTGTGTATCTCTGTGCATCTGCATTATGTATTCTGTTTGTTTCTTATATTGCTCGTCTAGGGATTCTATCTTTTTGTTTAGTTCCTCCAATTTTTTTATCTTTGTTTTCTTTAGATGTATTCAGAATCTCTCATTTCTTTTATCATTTCATCTTTTACCTGGGAGATTATTTCGAGTTTGAATTTCTTTAAAGCTTCCTGGAGTTGCTTGTTAATTTCAGTAGCTATTGTGTCCAATATTTGAGGTGAATGTCATATATTTTCTTCTATATACATTGCTCCTAGGGTTTCTTGAGATGGGCTGGAGTTTTGAGGTTGTAATTTGGTCTTTTGTTTTGCCATTTTCCTATATTTCTGTGTTTCCAGTGTTATTTGAAAGCTTCCTCGGGGTCTGTTGGAAATCCCCTTCTATGTTTGCAGCTCCTGAGACTCTGGCACCCCGTTACCCCAAGCCTCTGGGCCGGCAGAACCAATGTCCCTCCTTTGCCTGTTCAGAACTCTGCAGTTCCAGATAAGCTGGGCCTCAGGGACACTGTGCGCCCACCTGCCCTTTGGAAGCCCCACAGCTCTCCAAGCGCAGCTGGGATGCTGAGGCAGATGTAGCCTCCTCAAACCTGCCTCTCCATTTCACTGCACCTGGAAGCCTGGAGGGTCCCAAACAGTCTGCGCTTTGGGCAGAGTGTGCTGAGCACTCACCACTGGCTGCAGTGCCTCTGGAACCTGCGATCCTCCCCTGCTTGCTGAGATATTCACAGTACTCCAGACACACGGGGAGGCTGATGCAGGCGCCCCAGATCCTCCCAGCCCCTCCTCCACACACCGATGGTGAGGTGCAGGAGTCCCAAACAGGCTGGGCTCAGGGGGTAGCATGTGCCCGCCCTCTTGTTGGAAGCTCCACAGTTCTCCAAGTGCAGCCGGGATGGGGAGGTGGATGAAGAGGCCCCAAACCCACCTCTCCACTCCACTGCACCCGGAAGCCTGGAGGGTCCCAAACAGTCTGGAATTTGGGCAGAGTGCGCTGAGCACTCACCACTAGCCACAGTGCCTCTGGAACCTGTGATCCTCCCCTGCTTGCTGAGATATCCACAGTCCTCCAGACACACGGGGAGGCTGATGCAGGCCTTGAAATGTATTGTCATGTTTTTTTTTTTTTTATTTAAAGAAAAGGAAACGAAAAAAAAAGACATGGAGATTTTAAAAAAAAGGGTAGAAATAATACTAAATTACAGACAAACAAAAGGTAAGAAATTGCCAGTTGATAAGTTACAAATTGCCATCTTCGAAATGGCTGTTCAGATTATAGAATTAAAGTATATAGAATGACATTTAAAAAAATGACCCTACAAACCATTCTGCTCTATGGCCGAACAAAAGCTCCGTAATATGATTATCAGTCCCACCTATTTGTTTTACATCTCTAAGAGGATAAGGTTAACCATATCAAAACTTACATTGTCTTACTATGACTGATCTTAATTGTATCTGAATCATAAGACTATTGGTTGGCCTTGACTGATCCTATTTGAAATCGGTATGCGTGTTAGAATCGACCCTAAAAGTAGAGGAAACTACTCTGAGCATGACAAGATGTAAAGGATATCCATACTGGTATGAATCAGTAACAGCTCTCAAATACTACAATGCAGTCAAAGATAAGTTTTTATAAAAATAGGTGATAGTATGTTTAACTATAATAAGCCAGTGTTGTCGACAAATCTATTGAAAATAACAAGAGAAAACATAGTAGCTACGGAAGATCATTTATATTATAGTTTTATAAGTCCTATCCATTGCATGTTTATCTAGGAAATTGTTTTGTTGTCTTGTTATACTTGGTTTTCCCTATAATACAGAGAGGATAGAACAAATACTCTGAGGAAGAGACCTGAAAAACCCGAGGCTTATTTTGTAGCATTATAATATAAATTCTAGCAATCTATTGCTTGCTGATTAAAATGACTCTGGACTGGTTTCTTCAGCTCAACTTCAGCATATGCAGAGATGGGGACGGCTATCACAAAGAGAATGAGAGATGCGATGGTAGTTGGTATTGTCTTCCCTAATTTGGAACTTGAGGACCTAAAAAGACTCCATCATCCTGTAATGATTTGATTAGTTCTATAATATGTATTGTCATGTTGTTATGTCCTCTTTTATCTCAATATCCCTCTTTTTTTAAAAAAATTATTTATTTATTTATTTTTTAAATTTTATTTAGGGAGAAAAAGAAAAAAACAGAAAATGGGTACAAGTTGTACAGAATTTCAGAAAAAATAAACAGTAGGAAAGCACTAGTTAATAGATTACATATTGTCATCTTAGAAATAGTTGTTCAAGTTACAAAATTAAAGCATATAAAGTGGACTTTCAAACAGTGTGCCTGCAAACAGTTCTGTTCAATGATCCAACAAAACTCAGTAATATGGTTATCTATCTTATACACTTAAATATACATGCAGTTATATCCTTTAGAGCACTTTCTTTTCCTCTCTTTTGTACAATGACAGTTACACATTTTGGGTTTTATTACTCCCACAGTTCTTATTACTTTTTTTGAAGAGAATAAAATGAAAGGTGATATAACAAACAGAGTCAGTCAAATCAAAAGGATGGACATAATATATAATGTAAACACAAAATACAAGGTGATCAACAATGGTTACCATAATGCCTCTTGCTATCTTAAAAAGAATTGCCTATATCATCAGTTATAATAAAATTGAACAAAACAGTAAAGAACAAAACCAATAAAACCAAAACATAGGAGACATTACAGGACTTCAAAAGAAGATAATAGTCAAACCAGAATGGACAGCATAATGAATCTTATTGTCTTCACAGTTGTTGCCTATACTCTCGAACTTAGTACTATCAAGCAAAACAGAATAGAGGAAAATCAGTCAAAACAAGATGGTGAGAGCAATACAGGGTGTCAAATCAAGTTAATAGGAAAACAAAGTGGTTTACTATAATATATCCTGCTATTTTTATCTATTTTCCCTTAATTAAAAAGATAAAAATAAAAAAGTAAATAATAAAAAGGAGATTGAGATAAAAGAGGACATAACAACAAAACCGCACAGGTCAAATCATAACCATTTAAGAAAAATAGTGTTTCACCACAAGATATCCCGACATAAAAGTAGTTACCATAGTGTCTCTTTCCTTGAAATCTTTGAGTATAACTTTGTATACTGTAGCATCAAACATCAAGACAATGTAAAACCATTCAAGAGAATGACAGTATTACATGGTATTTAGAATCAACTAACAGAAAATGAACAATGGTTTCTGTGTAACCTCCTTGTCTATAAAAGTTTTTGTTTATATTATTGCATATAATAAAATCCAATAAGATACAACATGTTAAGACCGATGGAGACAGAAGAACAAAAGCTTGATGGGACTTCAAAACAAGATGATATTAAATGAGCACTAGCTACTATGATGTCTTGTTTTCTCCAAAATAGCTGTTCCTATCATCAAATCTTCTCTGCCTCATTTCTGTTGAGCTCTATTTCTGTCATGAGTTGTCAGTTTGTCTTCATTTTGCTTTCTGCTCCATTCATTGTGGCCTCTCTGCCACTATTTCTGGAATCTTGGTATTTTTCTTTTCTTTTTTTTTTTTTTAGAATGTCTTGCAGTATTCTCTGCAGAGTTGAATTGGTGGTTGCAAATTCCCCCTAGTTCCTGTTTATCCTGGAAGCACTTTGTTTTTCCATCAATTTCTAGGGACAGTTGTGCAGGATATATCAGTCTTGGCTGGAGGATATTATCTTTCAAAGCTTGAGTTATTTCCCCCCATGCTCTTTGTGATTTGATGGTTTGTGCTGAGAAGTCTGCTGTAATTCTGATGGGTGTTCCCTTGAAAGTGATCTGTTTCTTGTCTCTGATGGCTTTTAATATTCTGTTCTTATATTGGATTTCTGGAATTTTGATTATTATATGCCTGGGTGTTGTTCTGTTTGCGTTGTAGGTGGCTGGGGTCCTTTAGGCCTCATACATCTGAGTATCTTTACCTTTTGCTAAATTAGGGAAATTCTCCTGGATTATTTCTGTGAATAGCCTTTGTAGTTCATTTGTTTGTGTCCCTACTTCTTCTTTTACATTCTTAATTCTTAAGTTATAGGTCCTCTTATAATCTTCAAGCCTTTGTATTATTGCTGGGTTTTTTTTCTTGTTATTTTTAAGAAGTTTTTCATTTCATGCTCCCACATTACAAATCTGTCCTCCAGTTCAGATAATCTATCCTTAGTTTCTTTCAAGCTGTTATGCCAGCTTTCAATAGAGTTCTTAGTTTCCTGGTAAGCTCTTTGAACCTGCTTCATGTATTCTATGTTTTCTCTATTTTCTCCATCAAACAATTCCCCCTTTTTTCCCTGTTCTTCCATTCCACCATCTGTTTTTTCTTGGGCAGTGCTTAGCATTTCTCTAACTCTTCTACTTATATCTTGCTTTAGGTCGGTAAATACTTCACTTTTGAACTCGTCTATGAAGCTCCAGAGATATCACTTTATATCTATTGGTGCCATGTCTGATATTGCATGTTTTCTGTCCTCATTCTCCTTTGCATTTACCTTTCCTGAATCAGTGTTCTCAGGATTGGGGGCCGAAGACCCTTTCTTGTTGCTCCCTCTTCCCATACTTTTTGTTCCTTCCATACAAGAATATTTAGGAGGCCCAGTTTCTTTGTTTGTGGGTTACAGTTTGTTTGAATCCACCAGCAAGGTGTTCCTGCCCACTGCAGTGTGCTAGGGAGACACAGACCTGGGCAGCCTCTGCTCCCCCCCCCCTCCAGGTCAACCTACTAAAAGCTTCACTGCTAGGGTACACTGCCAGGTTCTGGGACCTGGTTTGTGTTAGCCTATTGGGTCTTAGTCCATGGTGTCACCCAGGCCAAGCACTCCCACCAATCCTGCTTGAGAGGGGAATATGTGACTAAAGTCACTGCAGTGTTCTGTTCTGGCTAATCTTCTTGGTCCTAGAATGTCCTCTGTTGGAGCTTCCTTGTCTATGGAAGGGTCCCAACTCCTCTCACTGACCGCAGGGCGATGCACAGCTCCTCCCAGTCCTGCTCTCAACTCCGTTTGCCAATTCCCATTCTCAAAGCTTTCGCATTCTGTCCCTGCCACGCCAATTCAGAAGCAGCAGCGGTGGCAGGAAATTTCAAATCATGGTATCCAGAGGCACGGGTTCTAGCTTCTGTGCTGAGATTTTATCTGTTCCAGTTATAGCAGTGGGATGGCATTTCCAGTTGGTTTCTCTCAGCTTAGTTCATTCCTGGGTTGGCAGGGTATATCTCCCCTTGTTTACGACTCCTCACACCACACCATTCCTGGATTCTAAGCTGGTTATCTCAGAGCCTCCGTAGATGCTGTTATCTATCCGTCATGTTCTCCCAGAAACCCATGTTCTCCCAGAAACCTATTTTTTTAATTAAGGGAAAAAATCAAAAACATTAGCAGGATGTATTATAGTAACTTTTTTGATTTCCTAATAACTTGATTTGAAGCTCTGTATTGCTCTCACCATGTTGTTTAGACCAATTTTACTCTGTTGTGTTCTGCTCGATAGTATCAAATTTGAGGTTATAGGCAACTACTTTGAAGGCAATAAGACTCACTACGAGGCTCATTCTGGTTTCACTATTGTCTTCTTTTGAAGTCCTGTAATGTCTCCAATGTTTAGGTTTTATTGGTCTTGTTCTGTACTGTTTTGTTCAATTTTATTATACCTAATGATATAGGCAATTCCTTTTAAGGGTTGATTACCTTGTATTCTGTTTTTACATCATGTACTATGTCCATCCTTTGTTTTGATGACTGCTTTGTTTTGTCATATTTGGTTTATTCTCTTCCCAAAAAAAAGTAATAAGTACTATGGGAGTAGTAAAATCCAAAATGTGTAAATGTTATTGTAAAAAAGAGAGGGAAAAAAAGTTCTCTAAAGAATACAACTGCAACTGTGTTTAGGTGAGTTAAGATAGATCACCATATTATTAAGAATTGTTGGATCATTGAACAGAATTGTTTTCAGTCTCACTGTTTGAATGTCCACTTTGTGTGCTTTAATACTGTAACTTGAACAACTACTTCTAATATGACAATATGTAATCTATTAACTAGTGATTTCTTACTGTTTTTTTGAAATTCTGTGTTACTTTAACTGTTATACTGTTTTGTTTTGTTGTTTTTTCTCCTTTAAATAAAACAAAAATAATTTTAAAAAAGAAAAATGAAAATCCTACTTCAGAGCAGCTGACTCCATGCCTCAGTCAGGTGAGAGTGGGATGATATTTTAAGTACCTGGGAAAGCAGGTGACCTTAATCCAAACAAAGTGACTAATGATGGATGTCACCATCTCCAGGAGCAATGTCAAGGGTGTCAGTTATTCATTGTTCGCTGTGTTCATCTCTGCACTAAAGGGAGCCCAGTCCCCCTGGCCAAGCAGAAGCTGATTTCTTTTCCCAAGTGAAAAGCTGGAGTAGATTCTTGATATTTCACCACTGAACTTCTTCTCTCATCTTGGCTCCCTTGGAAGTAATAACCAACAGTGACATGGCATCTGAAGGGTTCTCTCTCCAGTCATTGGCTTGTTTTGGTCACAGAAAATTATATTTAAAATATGCCTTTGAAAACTTATGAACATTCAGTGGTTTTCATAATTATTCACCTATCAAATGCACTGAGAAAGTAAGAAGAAAGAAGGGAAAATGGAGTAAGAGAAGGAAGGAAGGAGAGGGAGCAAGGGAAGGAGAAGGGAACGGAGGAAGCAAGTAACAATGATGGAGAAAAGTACGAGACATAAATGCTCTAAGATTCTTCATGACTTTGTCCAGACATTTCCTCAGGAAACCTGAAATTTCTCATGCCTTATTTCCACATTTAAAGGAAAAAACACTCTTGCTTGGGAAACAGGACATCAGTTATTTTGATGATAATGATAGTGATCAAGACTTCTTATGCACTGAAGCCACCCAGAGGCACTACTTACATGATTTCTACTCGTCACAGGCCTTCTACCTTAGGATTGCCAATTACAGGTGAGGCATCCTTAGCCAACATTCAGGATACTACTCAGCACATAATTCTTTCCAAAGAACCTTTTCTGCATTTTTCAGCAATTGGAGTAGACACTGCCATGCAGTGTGAAGATGACTCCACAGAACAACTAATGGGTTGTAACTAGACATGGACTGAAGGGCATGGAAAGGGGAGAGGTCAGAAGCAGAGTTCACAGTTAAGGGGGTGAGTGAGAAATATAAGAAAACAGAAAAGAAATTGGTAAGGAAGGAAATAAAGGGGGAAATTGGTGATACTGGAGAGAACACACTACAGTTCATAAAATCATCCATTCAGTTTATAAAGTTTTAGTGTCAACATTGTGTCAAAAACTAAGAATAAGATACACCCAAAGGTGCAAGGCCTCTTGGAACCCCTGGGTGAAAAAGGAGAGAGGTGAACTCTGAAAACTTGGTTAAATGATTTCCTTGAATTTTCCTCATAATTAGGTGTTTTTGCACTTTTTTATGCTTCTACACTTAGTGGGAACCAGTGGCAAGGGTCTTCATGATACCTCAGGTAGTCATGATACACCAGAGGAATAGTTATTATTCTGTCACAGGGTTTGGTGATGGCTGACCAGGACACCAATCTGTAGAACATGTTCTATATGTTTCATTGAATATCTTATACTGTTGTCAAAAAGCATCTACCACCTCTGTAGCCTGTTCTCTGCAAGAAAAAGCCCTGCTTTTGGGTAATGTCATGGTGTAAGATCACCCTGGGGTAAAAGTGGGGGACAGGCTTCACTTTCCCTTCTGGAGAATGATGGATTAATTTTAGTAATACCTTGAGGTTCAGAGCTCCTTCCTTAGCCAAAGCATCCTTTGTACTGGTTACCTTATTTCCCCCAGTACCACCCTATGCCATAATAACTGGGTTAGAGCAGTCTAATTCAATACACTGACAATCAGGGTACAAGGAGAGAAATTAACATACCCAAACTGATAGGATAAACAGGTTTAATTAGAGTACACAGCTCTACACTGTGGAGCTTCCCTGCAGTGAGAAATACAGTTGCCTTCACATCACCACCTCTTCCCTGTCCATTGGAGGTTACAGCTCTGGTTTCCACATCCTAAAATATCTACAGCCTCTGATCATGTTCTACATAATATTCCTCATGGATTACATGGAGAAAATAAAATTGAAAGAGAGTAAAGACCTCCAGTGAAGAATCCCAGGACATCATCAGGTCACAGTGCAATCTCAAAGCTAAGATCAACTTCTAGTTCCAACCTTGGTGTCACTGACAAAAATAGGACATTTAGAGATAAGAAAAAATGGGGTCCTCCACCCCTCTCCTGTGGAAATGCAAAATAATCAAAAGCTCCAAATTCTGTTGCTATTTTATTTTCTAGGAGAAGAAGCTAAGAATTTTATATTATATCATACAAAACATGTGTAAACTTCCATATAACTCTTCTACATATACTTAGATAAGTATATTGTTTAAGTTTTAAAATGAGTTTGAAGAGATGCATTTTGTTCTGTGTAATGATTATCTTTAAGATACCGCAACATAAGACCAGAAATTCTAAAGATACAGAAAACAGAAACACAGAGAAGACAAATTAAAATAAGTTTAGTCCAACAGGAAGAAGCTAGAGAAAAGAGAAATAAACATAATTTTTCCATTGTAACAGAAGAATATTTAATGCAAAAATGTTAAAATAATTAAATATAAAAATACAAAAAGTGAGTGATGTACATTATTTTCTCAAGAGAACAGATATTTAACTCTCCAAAGAGTTCTATTATATTGCATGAGGATTCAAAAGTGAAATATATTAACTCATCAGAAAATTTCAGTATGTGGAAAGATGTAACTTAAGTTTCCTGAGTATTTTCCTACTAAACTGCATCATTAGGAGTCACCACAAGGGTGATGGGAAATGAAAGACCCACCCATTTACCAGGACCACATGATCACTCTTTAAAGATGGAATCCATTGTTCTAGAAAGAGTTGAGCAAAACAATATCACAAAACATAAATGTAGTTACCAAAGTGCTGGTTGTCAGGTTCCCAAAGTGGACCCTCACCTGGGCAAAACACAAACAAATCCTCCCCAGAGCAGGTCTGTGTTTCACCCTTGCAGGAGCCCAGCATTCAAACAGGAAACTGGCCACAGAAAGAACTCATTCCACAAAAACCAAGGTGACATCCTGTGCCCCAGTCCCAACCAACCCCTTGCCCCTGTCCCAGGAAAGGTTAAAAAGTTTCTGGCCCCTCAGCAGGATTCGTCTCCTGCATAAACTCCACTATTAAAAGTGCTCCCCGCTTTCTCGGGCCAGTGGTCTTTTCACCCTTGGCCGGGCTGCACCCAGTCCACAGTAAAGTTATTGCTCTTTGCTTCAACCTTGACTGTCTCAGTGATGCAGGTCATGCTCCGGCTTAGTCTGACACTGGTATCTTCCACACAGCTTTGTGTCTGCAAGCAGTGTTGACAGCATTGAGGCCAGAACATACAGCATAGAGTCAGATTGTATTTTCCAACAAGTAATGATGGCCCAACAGATGGAAATATTTCTATAAATTGACAGGAAGTCACTTGGGGGAAAGTCAGCATGACCCTGAAGTGATAGGTGGAAAAGAGTCAAAATCCCATGTGAGTGGCTGGTTCTTGGTAGGGTCAGGTGCCAGAGGGAGAAGCCAGGAGCAGCTCATATGAACAGCCGGTGTCCCTTCTGTGGTGACCACTGCAGCCCCAACTGGCCATAGCAGGCTTCCAGGGTCCAGCCTTACGGACAGCAGATTGGGGATGACTGACACCCCCCACCTTATTTTCCACTCAAAACTGACCAGTGTAGAGATTACTGATGCCTTTCCAGAAACACAGACCAAACCCCCAAACCCCACCTTTTCTAATTCCCAGCTTGTCCTGATGAGCTGGCGCTGGGGCCAGGTAAAGTCTCTGCACAGTGGGACACTGACTGCAGAGGGACAGCCAGGCCCCATGTGTCTGCAGACGTTTGGCAGGAAGCAGCAGGCTTCAGAATGCGGTCACCCTCCGGGAGCACAGGCCCCGGCCCAGGGCCCTCCGCAAGGCCTCTGCAACAGTATTGTGGATTCATAACCAACTGTCAGTAGGATGTGGAGACATATTTGCAGTATTTTCTTGGTTTGAATCAGTTTTCCAGATAATTAGAGTCTCATGCTTAAAACACCCTGTGACCGATGAACATAAAGTTCTCCAAGCTACTCAACTTACACAGATGCTTCACCTAGTCTGATGACCTGAAACTGAAATCAGTATCTTTCAATACCTATTCAGAGAAAAATGTTACCTAAGCAAAGGAGTAAGTGTATCCATTCACCATCTCTCTTCATCTAGTAAGCATGGACAGATAAGGGGCATAATAAACAAGACCTTCCAGCCGGAAGACATCCTGTGTTATGAAGCGAAGCAAAGAGGGGATGAGAAAGTACAAGCCAGGAGGAGCTAGGGATCAGAAAAGGAAAAGGCGCCATGTGTTAGGCATGGGATTACAGCACACTGGGTCAGTCTCTGAGCTGTAGGACAAAGAGAGGCAGATAGGTTAAAAACCTAGAAACAGAACAGTCCAAGTCTTTAAATGCTTTGTAAAGATGGTGTGAAAGAGGCTGACACAGCTACATTATGTCGGCTGCTATAAACCAGGAGACCAAGGGACTTAAATAGGCAAGTTTGCTTCAAGGCTGTGGACTGGTGCTCCCCTTTGACAGGAAAACTGGCATCATACTATTTATCCCTGGAGACACTCTCCCTAGACTACAATTACTAATTTCATCTAAATGTGACAAGATTTTTTTAAAAGAGATTAAGACAAAAGAGGACATAACAAAGCAGATCAGATCAGAACAATACAATTCACACAGAATTTTACCACAAGACAACCGATAATTAACAGAAACTACCATAGTGTCTCTTTCTTTGAAATAGTTCAGCATAGCTTCATATGCTATAGTATCAAGCCTAACAAAACAGTATAAAACCATTCAAGAGAATGAAAGCATTAGAGGGCTTTCAGAACCAAATAGCAGAGGATGAACGTGGCTACTACATTATATCATTTTCCATAGAAAATTTGTTTATACTATCAAACACAATAATATCCAATAAGATATAACAGGATAGAACCAAAGGCAACAAAAAAACAAAAGCATAGTTGGACTTCAGAGTAAGATGATATAAATCAGCTCTGGCTATTCTAATGTCTTCTTTTCTTGAAAAATAGCTGTTTATATTATCACAGATAATAAAATCAAACAAACTAGCATAAAACCATTTCAACTAATGAATTTAGATATTATAAGGCTTCAGAGCAATGTAATGGGGAATCATGATTACTATAAGCTCTTATGTACTCTTACCGTTTCTTACACTAGGGAGACTATATGGTATTTATGCATGTGAGTTTGATTTATTGCACTTATGAGTACGATCTCAAGTTGTATCCATTTATTTATAAATATCTGAATGTGATTATTCTATATAGCTGAGTAGTACTCCACTGTATAAAAATACCACAGTTTTTTTTATCCATTTCTCAGTTGATGGACACTTAGGTTGTTTCCAAGATCTGGCAATTACAAATTGTGCTGCTATAAACATGAGTGCACATATGGTATGATGTTTTCATCTCCTCTGGGAATGTGCCTAGAACTCATTCCCAGCAAATGAAACTTCCAATCCCAGCTTCTTGAGAAATCTCCAGACTGACCTCCACAATGGCTGCACCAGGCTACACTCCCACCAACAGGGCAGGGGAGTTCCTTTTTCCCACAGCCTCTCCAGCATTTGTTGTTGGTTTTATTGATCCTGGCCATTTTTTCAGGAGTGAGATGGAATCTCAGTGTGGTTTTAATTTGCAATTCTCTTATGAGTAATGATAATGAACATATTTTTATGTATTTATTTGCCATTTGTATTTCTTCATCTGAGAAGTGTGTATTCATCTCAGGAGCCCATTTTGGATTGTGTCTTTGAATTTTGGGAATCTGATTTTTTTAATTCTTTATGTTTTAGACAGAAGTCCTTTGTCTGAGGGACAATTCACTAAGATTTTTTCCTAGTTTGTGGGTTTTCTTTTCATTATGCTGGAGATTTCTTTGACATGCATAAACTTTTTAATAAGAGGTGATCCCAGTTATTGATTCTGGGATGTATTTCCCATGCAGTTTGATTCCTGTTCAGGAATTCTCTACCTACTTCTATGTCTTCAAGGTTTTAACCCAAGTTGTCTTCCAATAGATTTAGTGTTTCTGTTTTAATATTCAAATCTTTGATACAGTTATATTTTAATTTAGTACGTGGTGATAGGCATGGGTCTAGTTTTAGTTTTTGGCAAATGGAGAGCCAGTTTTTCCAACTCCATTTATTAAAGAGACTGTCATTCTTCTGTGAAGCTGTTTGGCCCCTTTAATCAAAGATAAGTTGGTTGAGTGTGTTTGTAGTTGTAACTGTATCTTCTAATCTATTCCATTGATCTTTGGCTCTGTTTTGGTTCCAATTCCACGTTGATTTTACTACAGTTCCTTCATGGTATAACTTCAAGTCAGGGATTCTGATGCCTATGGCCTTGACTTTGCTGCTTAGAATTGCCTTTGTTCTTCTTGGTCTCTTCTTGCTCCAGATGAATTTTAGGAGTGAATTTTTGAGATGTAAGAGATGTGTTGATGGTATTTTTATTGGGGTTGCATTGAATCTGTATAGCAGTTTTGGAAGAAGGGCCATTTTCAAAATATCTATTCTTCCTTTCCATGAGCAAGGGATGTCTTTCCATTTTCTGAGATCATCTTCATTTTCTTTTTTCAGTATAATTTTCCTTCCATAGGTCTTTCACTTCTTTTGTGAGAGTAATTCCTAAATATTTCATTTTTTTGGTTACTAGTGTGTAGGGTGTGGCTTCTCTTATTTCTCTCTCTGTGATTTTCTTGTTAGTGTATAGGAGTGCTATTGACATTTGAGTACTGACTTTGTATCCAGCTACCTTGCTGAATTTGTTTATTATATCTAGGAGTCTTTAATGGAGTTTTGGGGGTCTTGTATGTAGAGTTTCATGCCAGCTGCAAATAATGATAATTTAACTTCTTCTTTTCAAATCTTTACCCCTTTTATTTATTTCTCTTGTCTAAATGTTCTGGCTAGTATTTCCAGTATTATATTAAATAGGAGCATGGATAAGGGACATCCTTGTCTTATACATTATTTTAAGGTAAAGACTTTCAATTTTTCTGTAAATGTCTATCAAGTCCATTTGTTCACAGGTGTGATTCAGTTCTGTTATTTCTTTGCTGATTTTCTGTCTGGTTGATCTTTCCCTTGGTGTCAATGGTGTGTTGAGATATTCTGTTAGAATTGTGTTACTGCTAATTTGGTTTTTCATTTCTGTGAATACTTGTTTTGTATAACTGGGGGTTCTGGAATTTGGTGCATATATATTTAAGATAATTTTTTTCTTCCTCTTCAAGTTTTCCCCTAACCAGTATGTAGTGACCTTCTTTATCTCTTCTGATCATTCTTGGTTTGAAATTCACATTGTATGCCCACAGAATAGCTACTCCCGCTTTTTGGGGGGGTGAGGTGGGGGGGGCCCTATTGCATTAAGCATTGTTTTCCATCCTTTGACTTTCAGTCTGTGGTTATCCTTTTGGGTTAGATGGGTTTCCTGTAGACAGCATACAGTTGAATTTATTTCTTGATTATGCTACCAGTCGGTTACTTTTAATTGGTGCATTAAGATCATTTACATTAATGCTATAATTGTTGTATGTTGATTTATTGTTGACATGTTATTTTCTGCTGTTGCATTTTTATCTTTCTGTTCTGTTCAGTTGTCTGCTTTGCTTAGAGGTTTTTTCCTAAGTGTATCTACAGTGTCTTTCAGTATTCTTTGCAAGGTGGGCTTGGTGATCATCGAGATCTGCTGTTCTTTTGTCCTGGAAGTATCTTATTTCTCCATCGATTTTGAAGGACAGTTTTGCAAGGTACATCAGCCTAAGTTGGAGATCATTTTCCTTTAGAATCTAAAATACTTCACTCCGTGTTCTTCTTGACTTTATTGTTTGTGCTGAGATGTCTACTGTGATTCTGATAGGTTTTCCTTTATAGGTAATCTGTCTTTTCTCTCTGACAGCTTTTTAAAAATTTTTATTTAAAAGGAAAAAAGAGAAAAAACAATACAAAACAAAGCAGTGTAAGTGTACAAGTAATACAGAACTACAAAAAAAGTAAGGAATCATCAGTGAATAGATTGCACATTATCATCTTTGAGATAGTTGCTCAAGTCACAGTATCAAAGCATACAAAGTGGACATTTAAACAGTGAGACTGTAAACAGTTGTGTTCAATGATCCCACCAAAAACATTAATATGGTCATCTATTTAACACCACTAAACATACTTGCAGTTGTATCTTTTAGAGCACTTTTTTCCCTTTCTTTTTTACAACACAATTTACACATTTTGGGTTTTATTACTCCTTAGTTCTTATTACTATTTTTTGCAAGAGAATAAAGTCAAATATGGCAAAACAAAGCTGTCAGTCAAAACCAAGGATAGACATAGCACATGATGTAAAAACAGAGTACAAGGTTATCAACAATGGTTACCATAATGCCTCTTGCTTCCTTAAAAAGAATTGTCTATCTCATTAGGCACTGTAAAGTTAAACAAAACAGTAGAGAACAGGACCAATAAAACCTAAACCTTGTAAACCTCACAGGACTTCCAAAGAAGATAATAGTCAAACCAGAATGGGCATCATAGTGAATCTTATTGCCTTCAAAGTAGTTGCCTCTACCCTCAAACTTGATACTATCATACCGAATGGAACAGAGTTTGATCAATCAAAACAAGATAGTGGGAGTATTAAAGGACTTCAAATCAAGTTAAGAGGAAATCAAAGAAGTTACTATAATATATCCTGCTATTTTTTTATTTTTCCCCTTAATAAAAAAAAAACATAAAAAATAACTAAATAATTTTTTAATGAATAAGGGAGAGATTGAGATAAAAGAGGATGCAACAACATAACAATACAGGTCAAAGCATGACAGTTTCAGCAACCTAGTGCTTCACCACCAAATAACCGGATTTAATAGTAATTATCGTAGTGTCTTTTTCCTTGAAATATTTGAATATAACTTCATATACTATAGCTTCAAATACATCAAGTCAGTATAAAACCATTCAAGTGGATGAAAGAATTGTAGGGTATTTAGAACCAGCTAACAGAAAATGAACAATGGTTTCTATATTATCTCTTTGCCTATGACAACTTTTATTTATACTATCACATATAATAAAACACAGCAAGATGCATCATGATAAAACCAATAGAGTCAGAAGAGCCATAGTTTGGTGGGGTTTCAAAATAAGATGATAGTAAATCAGCACTAGCTATTATGATGACTTATTTTCTTCAAAATAGCTGTTCATTTCATCACAGGCAATAATATCAAGCAGCCCAGAATAAAGCCATTCCAATTAATAAGTGAAAACTTTATAAGGCTTCAAGGCCACATAGTGGGGAATCATGGTTAACACATACTTTTATATATTTGAATCATTACTTACATTAGGAAAACTATTCGGTATTCACACATGCGAGATTGATTTATTTCACTTATGAGAATGGTCTCAAGCTGGGCCCATTTATTGATAAATATCTCAATGTGCTCCTTCTTTATATCTGAGTAATACTCCATTGTATAGAAATATCACAACTTTTTTTTCCATTCCTCATCTGATGGACACTTGGGTTGTTTCCAAGATCTGGTGATTACAAACTGTGCTGCTATAAACATACGTGGACATATATCACTGTGGTATGATGATTTCAGTTGATCTGGGAATATGCAAAGAAGTGGAAGTGCTGAAACAAATGGGCCTTACAACTCCAGCTTTTATAGAAATCTCCCGACTGACCTCCACAAAGGTTGTACAAGTCTACACTCCCACCAATAGTGTAGGAGAGTCCCTTTTTCCCCACAGCCTCTCCAGCATTTGTTGTTGTTGGTTTTCTTGATCCTGGCCATTCTTTCAGGAGTGAGATGGAATCTCAGTGTGTTTTAATTTGCATTTCTCTAATGACCAATGATGATGAACATTTTTTCATGTATTTATTTTCCATTTGTATTTCTTCATCTGAGAAGTGCGTATTCATCTCAGATGCCCATTTTTGGATTGGATCTTTGAATCTTGGGTGTCTGAGGTTTTTTTTAATTCTTTATATGTTTTAGACAAAAGTTCATTGTCTGAGGGGGAGTTCACTAAAATCTTTTCCCAGGTTGTGGGTTTTCTTTTCACCATGCTGGAGATTACTTTTGACATGCAGAAACTTTTTAATAAGAGGTAGTCCCAGTTATTGATTCTGGGATGTATTTCCCATGCGGTTTGAGTCCTGTTCATGAATTCTCTACCTATTCCTATGTCTTCAAGATTTTTACCCAATTTGTCTTCCAATAGATTTAGTGTTTCTGTTTTAATATTCAGATCTTTGATCCGTTTAAATTTTAGTTTTGTACATGGCGATAGGCATGGGTCTAGCTTTAGTTTTCAGCAATGGAGAGCCAGTTTTTCCAACACCATCTATTAAAGAGACTGTCATTCTTCCATTGAACCTACTTGGCTCCTTTATCAAAGAAAAGGTGGTTAAGTGTGTTTGTAGTTGTGGTTGTTTTTTCTAATCTATTCCATTGATCTTCAGCTCTGTTTTGATTCCAGTACCATGTTGATTTTACTACTGTTGCTTTGTAGTATAACTTCAAGTCAGGGATTGTGATGCCTCCTGCTTTACCTTTGCTGCTTAGAATTGCCTTTGCTATTCTAGGTCTCTTCCGGTTCCAGATGAATTTTAGGAGAGATTTCTCTAGATTTTTAAGGTATTTTGATGGTATTTTTATTGGGATTGCACTGAATCTGTGTAACAGTTTTGGGAGAATGGGCATTTTCACAATGTTTGCTCTTCCTATCCATGAGCAATGGATGCCTTTCCATTTTCTGAGTTTGTCTTAAATTTCTTTTTTCAGCGTATTGTAATTTTCCCTGTATAGGTCTTTCACTTCTTTCATAAGAGTAATTCCTAAATATTTCACTTTTTTGCTTGCTAGTGTGAAGAGTGTGGTTTCTCTTATTTCCCTCTCTGTCATTTTTGTTGTTAGTGTATAGGAATGCTATTGATTTCTGAGTATTGATTTTGTATCCAGCTATGTTACTGAATTTATTTATTATATCTAAGAATCTTTCAATGGAGTTTAAGGGGTCTTCTCTGTAGAGTATCATGTCATCTGCAAACAATAATTTAACTTCTTCTTTTCCTATCTTTACCACTTTTATTTCTCTCTCTTGTCTAATTGCTGTGGCTAGTACTCCCAGTACTATATTAAATAGGAGTGGTGATAAAGGATACCTTTGTCTTGTGCCTGATTTTAAAGTAAAGGTTTTCAATTTTTGGCCATTCAGTATGATGCTGGTTGTTGGTTTGTCATAAATGGCCTTTATTATATTGAGGTAAAGACCATCTATTCCGGTTTTCTGTAAAGTTCTTATCATGAATGAATGTTGGACCTTATCAAAGGCTTTTTCTGCATTTATAGAAATGATCATGTGATTCTTACTTTTGGCTTTATTGATATGGTGGATTACATTTATTGATTTACATATGTTGAACCATCCCTGCATTCCTGGGATGAATCCCACTTGGTCATGGTGTATAATCTTCTTGATGATTTGCTGCATCCTATTTGCCCATATTTTATTGAGGATTTTTGCATCTGTGTTCATTTAGGGAAGATTAGGGAGATTGGTCTATACTTTTTTTTTTAGTTGGGTCTTTCTCATGTTTTGGTACTAGAGTAATATTTGCTTCCAGGAATGACTTCAGAAGATTGCTTCCCTTTCAATTTCATTGAATAGTTTGAAGAGTTGTTGGCATTAGGTCTTCATTGTATTTCTTGTAGAATTCTGCAATGAATCCTTCTGGGCCTGAGCTCTTCTTTGCAGGTAATGACTTAATTACATTTTCAATTTCATTAATAGAGATTGGGTTATTCAGCAGTTTTACAACCTTTTGATCTAGCTTTAGTACTTCATGTGTTTCTAGGAATCTGTCTATTTCTTCTGTGTTAACAAACCTTTGAGAATAGAAGTTTTCGAAATAGGTGTTGATGATGTTCTGTATTTCTATAGAGTCTGTAGTGATTTTACCTTTTTCATTTCTTATTGCATGAATTAGAGATTTTTCTTCCTTTTTTTTTAGTAAGGTTGGCTAGGGGCATATGGATTTTATTTATTCTTTCAAAGAACCAACTCTGATTCGTTGATTCTTTGGATTGTTTTCTTAGTCTCTATTGCATTGATTTCTGCTCTAATTTTTGTCATTTCCTCTCTTCCTTTGAATTTGGGCTTGACTTGCTTTTGTTTTTCTAGCTGTTTGAGGTGTAGCATCAGGTTATTTATTTATATTTGTTCCGTTCTCCTGATGTGAGAACTCAGTGCAATAAATTTTCCCCTAAGGATGGCTTTCATTGCATCCCACTGATTTTGGTAAGTTGTATGTGCATATTCATTTTCTTGTAGGTATTGTTTAATTTCTTCATTAATTTCTTCTGTGACTCACTGATTGCTCAAGAGTATGTTATTCAGTTTCCATGTGTTTGTGGGATTTTTGCAGTATCTTTTATCATTAATTTCTAATTTCAAAGCGCTATGATCTGATAACATGCAAGGGATGATTTCAACTCTTTTGCATTTGTTTAAATATGTTCTGTGAGCTAATACATGGTTTGTTTTAGAGAATGACCCATGTACTGCTGAGAAGAATATGTATTCTGATGTAGTTGGGTGGGGCATTCCATATATGTCTATCAAGTCCATTTGTTCACAGGTGTGATTCAGTTCTGTTACTTTTTGCTCATTTTCTGTCTGATTGATCTGTCCCTTGTTGTCAATGGTGTGTTAAGGTCTCCTGTTACAATTGTGTTACTGATAATTTGAGTTTTCATTTCTGTTAATAGTTGTTTTATATAACTGTTTACTCTTGAGTTTGGTGCATATATATTTAAGATAGTTATCTCGTTCTCTAGGAGTTTTCCCCTAACGAGTATGTAGTGACCTTCTTTGTCCTTTATGATCATTCTTGGTTTAAAGTTCATGTTGTCTCAAACAAAATAGCTACTCCTGCTTTTTTTTTTTTTTTTTTTTTTTGGATTCCTGTTGCGTGAAGTATTGTTTTCCATCCTTTGACTTTCAGTCTGTGAGCATCCTTCTGGGTTAGATGGGTTTCCTGTAAACAGCATATGGTTGCATTTTGTTTCCTGATCCATTCTGCTAGTCTGTTTCTTTTGATTTACATTAATAGTTATAATTGTTATATGCTGGTTTATTTTTGACATGTTATCTCTCTGCTGTTGCATCTTTATCTTTCTGTCCTGTTTAATTATCTGCTTTTCTTAGTGGTTTTACCCTTTGTGTATCTAAACTGTCTCTCAATATTTTTTGCAGGGTTGGCTTCGTGTTCATGAAGTTTTTCATCTGTCCTTTGTCATGGAAGTATCTTATTTCTCCATCGATTATGAATGATAGTTTTGCAGGTTACATCAGTCTAGGTTGGAAATCATTTTGCTTTAGGATCTGAAATACTTCACTCCATGCTCTTCTTGACTTTATTGTTTGTGCTGAGAAGTCTGCTGTGATTCTGATAGGTTTTCCTTTATAAGTGATCTGTCTTTTCTCTCTGACAGCTTTTAATATTCTATTCTTCTGTTGGATTTCTTGGATGGTGATTATTATATGTCTGGGTGTAGTTTTATTTTGGTTTTGACTATTTGGAGTTATATATGCTTCCCTGATCCTGACATCTGTTTCCAATCTCATGTTTGGGAAATTTTCAGCTATTACATCTCTAAATATTCTCTTGGCAGCCTTTATGTTGTCCCCTTCTTTTTTCATTTATCCCTATCAATCTTATGTTGTTTTTCTTTGTGTCATCTTAAAGTTGTTGAATTGTTGTTTCCTGATTCATTGTTATTTTTAAAAGATCTTTCCTTTCCTGTACACTGGCTTCAAGCTTGTCTTTGAGATCTGAAATTCTATCCTTACATCCATTGAGGCGATTTTCACAACATTCTGTGGAGTTTTTGATTCCCTGTGTATCTCTTTGTATATGCTTTATATATTCTGTTTCTTATATTATTCATCCAGGGATTCTATCTTTTTGTTTATGTCCTCCAATTTTTTAACTGTGTCTTCTTTAGATATGTTCAGCATCTCCATCATTTCTTTTATCATTTTTTCTTTTACCTGGGAGGTTATTTCTAGTTTGAATTCCTTTAAAAGCTTCCTGGCATTGCTTCTTTATTTCGGTCACTATTATTTCAGGTATTTCAGGCATATGGAATGTATTTTCTTCTATTTACATGACTCCTAGGTTTTCTTGGGATGGGCTGGAGGTTTAAGATTGCATTTTGGTCTTTCGTTTTGTCATTTCCCCATATTTCCATGTTTCAAGTGTTGTTCCAAAGCTTCCCCTTTATCACATTGGAAATTGTCTCCTATGTTCTGGGCTTCTGGGACTCCTCTATTAGCCTAGCTCCCTACTTGGCTGCGAGGCCCCCGGATTAAAAGAAGTTTGCCAGGCTCCTCTGAGGTAGGTCTAAAGCCTCCTCAAGCTGCACAGCTCCCCACTCTGGCAGCAAAGCTCCCCTGAGGGAAAGAAGGCCACCTGGAGTGGTCCATGCAGGCCCAAATCCCACTAAGCCCAATCTAGTGTGGCCACAAGCCTAGTGGGCCCCCAACCCCTTACCGCAAGGATCTCATATTCTCCTGGGGATTGGATGTTGTGTAACCAGCCACCTCCTTGGATGGCAAAGACCCCTGGACTGATAGAAGGTCACCCCTATGGTCTAGTAGGCCTCAAACCTCCTCAGCAGGGCTGCTCCCTCCTCCAGGTGGTGGCAGTAATGCTGGTACTGTCCAGGCTGAAACAAGGTCACAGGCATGGCCAGAGCAGGTTCCTATGGCTCAGCCCAGCTCCCTCCTTCAGGTGGGGCACCTGTGGTGTGCCCTCTGCGTGAGAGAAGGTGGTCAGCAATGCTGGAGCAGGTTCCCGTGGCTTGGCTCAGCTCCCTCCTCCAGGAGGGGCAGCTGAAAGGTGTGCCCTCCAGGTGAGAGAAAGTGATCTGCATGGCTGGATCAGGTTAAGGTGGTTCAGCTCAGCTCCTTCCTCCAGGTGGGGCAGCTATGGTGTCAGCCTTTAGTATTCTATTCCTATGTTGGGTTTCTGAGGTGGTGATTATTATATGTCTTGGTGTAATTTTATTTTGGTTTTGGCTATTTGGAGTTCTATATGCTTCATTAATCCTAATGTCAGTTTGCATTCTCATATTTGGGAAATTTTCAGCTATCATGTCAGTGAATAGCCTTTTGATATCATTTGTGCTGTTCCCTTCTTTTTCATTCATCCCTATGAATCTTATGTTGTTGTTGTTGTTGTTGTTGTTTTTTTGCATCACCTTGCAGCTGTTGAACTGTTATTTCCTGATTCCTTATTATTTTTAAAACATCTTTCCTGTTCACTAGCTGCAATCTTGTCTTCGAGGTCTGAAATTCTATCTTCACTTTCATTGAGTTGGTTTTGACAACTTTTGATGGAATTTTTGATTTCCTGTATGTCTTTTTGAATCTGCTTCAGGTATTCTGTTTATTTCTTAAATTATTCATCCAGGGATTCTATCTTTTTGTTTTGTTCCTCTAATTTTTTAACTATGTCTTCTTTAGATGTGTTCAGCATCTCCTTCATTACTTTTATCATTTCTCCTTTTACCGGGGAGATTGTTTCTCATTTGAATTCCTTTAAAGCTTCCTGGAGTTTCTCCTTTATTTTAGTTGCTATTATTACAGGTATTTCAGGTGTATGGTATATATTTTGTTCTATGTACATGGCTTCAGGGCCTTCTTGGGATGGGCTGCAGGTTTGAGATTGCAGTTTGGTCTTTCATTTTGTCATTTTGCTGTGTTTCTATGTTTCAAGTGTTTTTCTTCACCTGGATGTGTTGGAAATCATCTCCTATGCCCTAGGCTCGAATGGAGGTTGCTGAACATGGTCCAGTCAAGCTCTCAGGCCCTCCTGTGCCACCTTCAGTGTTCCAGGTAGCTGGGTACACACCTAGCCACTGTGGATGATGGGCTAAAGCTTTCCCTGTGCAAAAACCAATGCCCTGGAACTCACTTCACCTGCTCTCAACTCCTGTGGTTGAAGAAGGTCACTGGGCATAATCTATTCAGACTGCAAAACCTCCTAAGACTAGTCTAGAGTGGCTCAGACCTGGGTGGGTCCTTCAACTCTGGGAATGATGGTCTTAATAAGTCTCTCAGGGCTTGGTTAGGGGAGCAGACACACCCTAGCTGCCAGCTGAGTTTCCTGAGTTCCAGAGAAGGTCACTGGGCATGTCCTGGGCAGGTCTGAAACCTGCCAAGCGAGCACATCCTAGTGTGGCTGGGCTCTGGGTGGGCCCTTGATCTCTGGGAGTGATGATTTTAACACAGTCTCCCAGGCTCCAGATGGGGAGCAGACTCATTCCAGCCACCAGCTGAGTTTTCCGATTCTGGAGAAGGTCTCTGGGCATGTTCTGGGCACAGAGATAAAGTGATAAAGTTTTATCACTTTACTTTTTTAATTGAGAAAATTATAACCTTTTTTATTTCCAAAATGTTACACTAATTAAGCCAAATCCATATAAATCATGTTATGGACCTTTGCGACTCAAGTTACTTTCTTTTCTTTGCTTTGCTCATGGTATTGCTTTAGAGGTTCCTTTCATGCATTTCTAATTCTTATACATTGTTTTCCTCAAGAATTAAAGGAAAGCCTCTCCTTGCTAAGCAGTCTTGTCTTGCTGAAGATACCGCATGTCAAGTCCACTATTTAAATGTTTACCTGGCATATAATGAGTATGTCTTTCTCATATACCTTGCAGGACTTGAGAAAACTTTGAGTTTGACACAGAAATTAATAGTGAACTAAGAGCAATAATAAAATCAAATCTTTAAGTTATTAAACTTTGAGATCTCTTTCCAGTATTCTCACAGGTTTCCATTCTACTCTTCAGGAAGCATCCCAGACCTCAGAGCTTTGTTGTGCTGATCTTACTCTGCTCAATCTCTTGGGAGTTTTCCAACAATTCACTTTCACTTCACCCTCCTGTGTGAATGAGGGGGGCTTGAATTCAACTTTCTGATCATGAAGTTCATGTAACTTGGGAATCTTCCTTTAAGAGAAGCATTGCAAATCATGATTACATAGTTAGAAACAGCAGTAAACTTCCATTTAGGATAAGAAGAGAAATCTTGATAAATTATACATTAAAGAAGTATTAAACTTCAAGAGGAAATTCAGAACAATGACAACATAATCTTATTATCAGGTTGAACTAATCTAGGAGAAATAAAGGCAGGTGGAAAGCTGACCAGAAAATTATAAATTTAAAATTTTACTTTTAAGAAAAATATAGCTTCAAGACATGACCAGAACTACTTAGGGTTACAATTCCTCCTTCTCCTTGGGCCCAGTTTTCCACTTAGGATTCTCACTGGTAAATTCCTAGAGTCTTAAAGATGAGATGTCTGTCACTTGGGTCAGTGCTTTATCTTCTAATAATATGAATTCACAAAATTCCCAGATTTCTAACCTCAAGGTTACATCATTAGTAATTAAATACCACATCTCTGAGCTTCAAACACATTCAAATGGATGACATTTTAAACTAGGCTCTAACAAGTAATGTGAGACTCCAGGAATACACTTCCTGGGTCACCTGTCTAAGGACACCTTGGGATCATGGAAGCATCCCCAGCCCAGACCACAAAGTGCCCCACCTTTAAACAGCCATGCCCTTTTATACATGAAGACTTCTTTCATTCTGATTGATAAATCTGTCTGTCTCATGATGATGAGCCCTGCAATTCTTCTATTAGATGAGTCTATAAAGTCTCCCAGGGACCTCAGATGGGTTGGGGTCTCTGTCTCCAATTGGGGAGAGTGCCTCACACTCATTCTAGTGACAGTTTCACTGCCTGCCACATTATTTTTCCAACGATGTGCTCCTACACACTTTGTAATTGCACCTTATAGGAAATGTTATTTCCCATATAGAAGAGAGATACAATTCAGTCTTTTTTAGAGCAGAACACTTCATTGATATTTTTGAAAAGAGTTTTGATACATTAGAAATTTTTGATATCCTCTTTTTTATGAGTGAGGTCCAATTTGAAACACTGCTGTTTAATTTTTTTCTATATCACTGTCCCTAACCAGAACTTCCTAGAAAGCTGGCAATACCAAAAATGAGAAATGTGGAATCCATATGGTTATCACTGCCATGAATCTCTAGGACCTTCCCATGATCAGAAATGAAAACCAGTGCACAATTCCTTCTCATTCAGACCTTTGTACTCTTAGCTCTGCTTTCTGTCCCTATAGATGGCCTGTTCTGGATATCTCAGATGAATTTAGCTGTCCTTAGTCATTTGCATTACTATTATTTATTTACTTATTTGTGTTACTGTTGAATGATGTTATGAGTATTAGTGTGTAAGTTTCTGTTCAAGTTCCCGATTTCGCCTTTTTTGAGTTTTAAAAAGAATATTGAAATTCTATCAAATGATGTCTTCAGAAATGGTTGGGTGGAGTGAAGAAATAAGTATATAGCCTGAGTACAATAAAAGGAGAAGAAGTGTGCTCACTTTTGAAGTGCTTCAGTCAGCTTGAGTGTGCATCTTTTCTTGGTGTTGCCTCCAGCCATTAATCTCTGATTTCTTCAGTCTCCCATCAGAGACTCACACCAGTGGTACTCTCTGACCCTCCAGACCTTCAACTTTGAACTGGTGCTGCACCCCTGACCCTCTTGCTTTGTTGCTTCCTCTGACTGAAATGATGGTCACCTAGGTCCTCCAGCTCTTCATCATGCTGAAGGCCACTGAGGACTCTTCCACCTTGGAGTCTCTAAATCTGCCTACTAAATCATTGCATGATTATTTTTATATTTTCTATTGCAAATATGTATATTTTCTTTTTCTGGAAAAATGAAATTTCTGGATAAATTTCTCTAACTGCTTCTTGGTTCCTGAATTTGGCTCTCTAATTTGTTGAGACCTGGAGTTGATGAAGTTTGTCTTCCTGATGGTGCAGAAACTGCTGAGAGCCGGTGGCATCTTTAAACAAGTGCACAACATAGATCCATTTGATTATCTTAATTCACCACTTGGGAGATGCAAGAAACTTAGCAACTCTATACACAATATTCTGGATGAGTATTGTGACTAAGAAATATAATGATATTGTTTGATTGCTCTTAACATCTCTGGACAAACTAGTAAAGAAAAAGTTCAAAGAGTCAAATTTCCCATCGCAGCAAACTAAAGCATTCTGAGATTGCATTTTGGTCTTTTGTTTTGTCATTTTATTATATTTCCACGTTTCAAATGTTGTTCCAAAGCTTCCCCTGGACATGTTGGAAATCACCCCCTATGTCCTGGGCTCCTGGGACTCCTCTGGCAGTGTAGATCCTTCCTTGGGCAGTGAGACCCCCAGATTAAAAGAAGGTTATCAGGTGTGGCCCAGGCAGGCCCGAATCCCTCCAAGCCCAATCTAGTGTGGCTGCAAGCAACGCGGGTCCCCAGCCACCCAGAACAAGGATCTCAAACTCTCCTGGGGCTCCACTGGGGTGCGGGCACCCACCTCCTCAGGTGACAAGGCTCTCCAGGCTGAAAGAAGGTCACTGGTGCAGCCTAGAGCAGCCCCAATCCTCCTCCGCAGTACAGCTCCCTCCTCCCAAATTGGCTGCACCTCTCCCTGGACTGAGAGGTCACTGGAACAGCATAGGTAGGCCTCTGCAGTGCCTCACACTCTGCTTCTGTATTATAATTCAGCATGATGTGGGCTGCCAAGAAAAGGGCTCCAGTGCTATGGGTGATGGGCTGGGCTGGGATCCGGTTGATCATTATCTCAATCCTGGTTTCCTGCAGCTCTGGAGGAATTCGTCTGGTCTGAACAGGATTTTATTTCCCACAGAATCACATAAAGCATTCTTAGAGTGTCCTTTTCTCTCCTGTAGCCATAAGACTGAAGCTGAAAAAAATTAAACACAATCACCTATTATATGATTGGCTGAATCACAGAACAAGATTAATATTGGTAGTTACAGTGAGACACTGATTGGAAAAGAAGAAAACCACAAAATTTGCTTGGAGATATTTGGGACCAATCTAAAGGATGTGGACATAGGAAATTAAGGATCATTACGATGGTATAGCCTGCTATTTTTGGTATAGCTGTTTGTGCCTTCAAATCTAGTATGAGTAGACAGACTGGAACAAAATAAAATCAAACTAAACAGTGATAAGACTACTGTGGCTTTTCAATCCTGGTACACTATTAACAATGTCCTCTGCCTTCCATTTTTAGGCAATTCCTCACTTTCCCCTTTCTCAGGACACTTTGTATATTTTGGGTCCCACTATCTCTTTAGTTTTTAGATTAGGGGTCAACCCATTTTCCATCTGAGTATTGCTGAACCTTTTTACCCCTGACTTAATCTTGAGCTGTACTCCTTTACTTACTAAAGCCACAAGGTTTTCCTTCTTTCTAGCTGTGTAGTTCTACACTGCAGAAAAGTGTCATAACTTTCCAACCTATCTATGGCTCCTAGATGAGTTGGCCCTATTTCTCTCTGGTTCCCTGTCACTTAGAGCTTTGTTTTCTCATTTTTAACTTTCAGTTTATTAACCCTCTTTCAGGTTGAGTATATTTCCTATTCAGAGCATCTAGATGGATCCTGCCTCCCAATCTACTCTGTATGTTTCTTTCTGTTGTATCTAGGCTATCTATATTAAAGATTATAGTCCACCTTGTCTGCTTCATCTCTGCTATTCTATTTTTCTGCTGTTATTTCTCCACTTTCCCCCTTTATTCCACTGTCCTCCCCATTCATTGAGGCCTCTCTGCCACTGTTGATGGAATGCTGGTATTTTTTTCTCTCTCTCTAGAATGTCTTTCAGTATTTTTTGTACAGTTGGATTGGTGGCCATGAATTCCCACAGTTTCTCCTTTTCTTGGAAACATCTTATTCCTCCATTAATTTAGAAAGAGAGTTTTTCAGGGTACATCAATCTGGATTGGAAGTTATTTTCTTTCATGGTTTGGAGTATTTCCCCCAGGCTCTTCTCTATTTGATAATTTGTGTTGATAAGTCTGTCATTATTTTGATGATTTGTCCTTTGTAGGTGATCTGTTTCTTTTCTCTGGCCACTTTTAATCTTCTGTTCTTGTTGTGAATTTCTGCAATCTTGATTATTATATGTCTGGGTGTAGATCTGTTTTTGTTGTAGTTGGTTGGAGTTCTGTATGCCTTATTTATCTGGATATCATTTCTTTTTCCTATGCTTGGGAAGTTTTCCTTAATTATTTCTGTGAATAGCCTTTGTGGTTACTCCTGCTTCTTTGCTCACATTTTTTATTCTTAAGTTATAGATCCTCATGTCATCTGTAGCCTTTGAATTGTTACTTCCTGCTTCCTTGTTATTTTTAATAGGTCTTGTCTTTCATGATCACACGTTGTAAATCTCTCTTCAAGTTTTGAAAGCCTAACTTTACTTCCTGTCAAAGCATTTTTCCAGCTTTCAATGGAGTTTTAATTTCCTGGTAATCTCTTTGGATCTGTTTAATGTATTCTAGATTTTGTTTATATTCTTCACCATAGATTTCTCTTCCTTTTTTGGGTTCCTCCATTCTGCCACCTGTGTCTTCTTGAGAAGGGCTTAGCATTTCTTTTATTAATCTGTTTATATCTTGCCTCAGTTGGGTTAGAATTTCAGTTTTAAGTTCATCTATAAGGTCACAAAGGTATTTTTTATGTCTGCTGATGTTGTGGTATCATTGCATCATTGCAATATTGCATGATTGCTGCTTTGGTTCTCTTCTGTATTTACCTCTCTTGGGCTTATTTTCCCAGGGTCAGTAGCTGGAGGTTTTTTCTTATTTTTTGCTCTTTCATGTTTCTGTTTTTTTTTTTCAGACAGGTGTGTGTTGGAGATCTCAAGCCTTCTCTGTATTGCTTATGTTTTTTCTGAAGCATGCTGGCTGGGAGCTTTTGGCCCTCTCCAGTTGGATGATATCTGAGGGGCATGCAGGGACTGTGGGCTGGCCCATCTCCTCTGAGCCAGTCAACTAGCAAAGATGTTCAGGAACATAGGCTGTGCTGTGTCAGACATTACAGGGATGAAATGGTATTTTTAAAATTTTATTTAAAGAAAAATAACAAAAGAGTAAAAGAGTACAAGTAATACAGAATTTCAAAAAAATAAGCAGTAAGAAATCACTAGTGACTAGATTACATATTGTCATCATAGAAATAATTGTTCAAGTTACAAAATTAAAGCATACAAAGTGGGCATTCAAACAATGAGACTGCAAACAGTTGTGTTCAATGATCCAACAAAAACTTAGTAATAGGGTCATCTATGTTACACACCTAAACACATTTGCAGTTGTATAGTTTAGAGCACTTTCTTTTCTTCTCTTTTTTACAATAACATGTACACATTTTGGGTTTAATTAATCCCACAATTCTTATTAATTTTTTGGAAGAGAATAAAACCAAATGTGACAAAACAAAGCAGTCAGTCAAAACAAAGATTGGACATAGTACATGATGTAAAAACAGAATACAAGGTAATCAACAATGGTTACCATAATGCCTCTTGTTACCTTAAAAAGAATTGACTATATCATCAGGTATAATAAAATTGAACAAAACAGTACAGAACAAAACCAATAAAATGTAAACACTGGAGAAATTACAGGATTTCAAAAGGAAGGTAATAGTCAAACCAGAATGGGCATCACAGTGAATCTTATTGCCTTCAAAGTAGTTGCCTATACCCTCAAACTTGACATATCAAACAGAACAAAATAGAGTAAAATCAGTCAAAACAAGATGGTGAGAGTAATACAGGGCTTCAAATTAAGTTAATAGGAAATCAAAATGTTACTATAATACATTCTGCTAATTTTTAAGAAATTTTTCCCCTAATTAAAAAATAAGTACATTTTAAAAAGTGGGAGACTGAGATAAAAGAGGACATAACAACATAACAATAATAATACAGGTTAGAACAGAACAATTTAAGAAACATAGTGTTTCACCACAAGATAACCTGACTTAGCAGTAGTTACCATAGTGTCTCTTTCCTTGAAATATTTGAGTATAACTTTATATACTATGGCATCAAACATGTCAATATAGTGTAAAACCATACAACAGGATGAAAATATTGCAGGGTATTTAGAACCAGCTAACAGAAAATGAACAATGGTTTCTCTATTATTTCTTTGCCTATATAAAATTTTGTTTATACTATCACATATAATAATAACCAGTAAGATATAACATGATAAAATCAATGGAGACAGAAGAACAACAGTTTGGTGGGACTTCAAAACAAGATGATATTAAATCAGCACTAGTTATTATGATGTCTTGTTTTCTTGAAAATAGGTTTTCGTATCAACACATGCAATAAAATTAAACAGCCTAAAATAAAGCCATTCCAATTAATGAGTGAAAACTTTATAAGGCTTCAAAGCCACATAATGGGGAATCATGATTACCACATACTTTTATGTATTTGTATCATTTCTTTTTTATTTAAAGAGAAAAATGAAAGAACATTTTAAAAGCAGTAAAAGGGTACAAGTAATACAGAATTTCAAGAAAAAATATACAGTAAGAAATCACTAGTTAATAGGTTACATATTGTCTTCTTAGAAACAGTTGTCCAAATTATAAAATTAAAGCATATAAAGTGGACATTCATACAGTGATATTGGAGACAGTTCCATTCAATGATCCAACAAAAGCTCAGTAATATGGTTTTCCATCCTACACACTCAAACATACCTGTGGTTATGTCCCTTAGTCCACCTTCCTTTCCTCTCTTTTTTACAATAACAATTACACCTTTTGGGTTTTATTACTCCCACAGTTCTTATTACTTTTTTGAAGAGAATAAAACCAAATGTGACTAAGCAAAACAGAGTCAGTTAGAACAGAAGGATGGGCATAGTACATGTTGCAAAAATAGAATACCAGGTGATCAAAAGTAGTTACCATTGTGCCTCTTGCTATTTTTAATTTGAGTTTTCTATATCATCAGGGATAATAGAATTGATCAAAACAGTACAGAACAAGACCAATAAAACCTATACTGAAGACCTTACAGGACTTCAAGAAAAGATAATGGTCAAACCATAATGGGCATTATAGAATATCTTATTGCCTTCAAAGTGGTTGCCTATACCCTCAAACTTGATACTATCAAACAAAATAGTATATAGAATAATCAGACAGAACAAGATGGGGAGAGCAATAGCCGGGTTCAAATCAGGTTAATAGGAAAACAAAAAAGTTACTATAATATGTCCTGCTATTTTTTAATTTAGTTTTCCCTTAATTAAAAAAATGAGAGAAAATAGATTAGTTTAAAACAGGGGGGGGGGAGATTGAGATAAAAGAGGACATTGTAACAGAACAACACAGGTCAGAACCAAACAATTTAAGCATCATTGTGTTTCACCACCAGATAATCTAACATAATAGTAGTCACCATAGTGCCTCTTTCCTTGAATTGAGTGTAACTTTGTATGCTATAGCATCAAGCATATCAAGACAGAGTGAAGCCCTTCAAGAGAATTACAGGGTATTTAGAATCAGCTAATAGAAAATGAACAACAGTTTCTATATTATCTCTTTGCCTATAAAATTTTTGTTTATACTATCAAATATAGTGAAATATAGTAAGATAAAACATGTTAAGACCAGTGGGAACAGATGTACCACAGCTTGATGGGACTTCAAAACAAGATGATATTAAATCAGCACTAGCTTTTATGTTGTGTTGGTTTCTTCAAAATAGCTATTCTTACTATCACATATACTAAAATCGAACAACCCAGACTAAAACCATTCCAATTAATATGTGAAAACATTATATGGCTTCAAACCAATATGATCCGGAATCATAATTACAACATACTTTTAAGTATTCTTATCATTTCTTAGACTAAGGAAACTATTCGGTATTCATACATGTGAGTTTGATTTATACCATTTGAGTATGGTCTCCAACTGCACCCATTTATTTATAAATATGTCAATGTGATCCTCCTTTATAGCTGAGTAGTACTCCATTGTATAAAAATACCACAACTTTATTATCCATTCCTCAGTTGATGGACACTTGGGTGGTTTCCAAGATCTGGCGATTACAAATTGTGCTGCTATAAACATGGGTGCACATATGTCACTGTGGTATGATGTTCTCAGTTCTTCTGGGAATATGCCAAGAAGTGGAATAGCTGGAACAAATGGGCCTTCCAATTCCAGCTTTTTTGAGAAATCTCCAGACTGACTTCCACAATGGTTGCACCAGTCTATCCCCTCCCAACAGTGAAGGACAGTTTCTTTTTCCCCACAGCCTCTCCAGCATTTGCTGTTGGTGGTTTTCTTGATCTTGACCATTATTTCAGGAGTGAGATGGAATCTCAGTGTGGTTTTAATTTGCATTTCTCTAATGAGTAATGATGATGAACATTTTTTCATGTATCTATTTGCCATTTGTATTTCTTCATCTGAGAATTGTGTATTCATCTCAGATGCCCATTTTTGGATTGGATCTTTGAATTTTGGGGTCTGATTTTTTTTTAATTCTTTGTATGTTTTAGACAGAAGTCCTTTGTCTGAGGGACAATTCACTAAGATTTTTTTCCCAGTATGAGGGTTTTCTTTTCACTATGCTGGAGATTTCTTTTGGCATAACAGAAACTTTTTGATGATAGGTGATCCCCATTATTGATTCTGGGAAGCATTTCCCATGTGGTTTGATTCCTGTTCATGAATTCTCTACCTACCCCTATATCTTCACGATTTTTACCCAATTTACCTTCCAATAGATTTAGTGTTTCTTTTTTAATATTCAGATCTTTGATACATTTAGTTTTGGTTTTCAGCATATAGAGAGCCAGTTTTTGCAGCACCATTTATTAAAGAGACTGTCGTTCTTCCAGGGAAGCCATTTTGCCCCTTTATCAAAGATAAGGTGGTTGAGTGTGTTTGTAGTTGTGGTTGTATCTTCTAATCTATTCCATTGATCTTTGGCTCTGCTTTGGTTCCAGTACCATGTTGATTTTACTACAGTTGCTTTGTAGTATAACTTCAAGTCAGGGATTGTGATGCCACCTGCCTTGCCTTTGCTGCTTAGAAATGTCTTTGCTATTCTAGTACTCTTCTCACTCCAGATGAATTTTAGGAGTGGTTTCTCAAGATCAATGAGGTATATTGATGGTATTTTTACTTGGGTTGCATTGAATCTGTGTAACAGTTTTGGGAGAATGGCCATTTTCACAATATTTATTCTTCCAATCCATGAGCAAGTGATGTCTTTCCATTTTCTGAGATTGTCTTCAATTTCTTTTTTCAGTATATTATAATTTTCCCTGTGTAGGTCTTTCCTACACAGAGAGTGATTCCTAAATATTTCATTTTTTAGGTTGCTAGTGTGAAGGGTGTGGCTTCTCTTATTTGTCTCTCTGTGATTTTTCTTGTTAGTATACAGAAATGATACTGATTTTTTAGTATCCAGCTACATTATTGAATGTATTTATTATATCTAAATGTCTTTCAATGGAGCTTTGGGGGTCTTCTATGTAGAGTGTCATGTCCTCTGCAAACAATGATAATTTAAATTCTTTTTTTCCTATCTTTATCCCTATTATTTCTCTCTGTTGTCTATTTGCTCTGGCTAGTATTTCTAGTACTATATTAAATAGGAATTTTGATAAGGTATGTCCTTGTCTTGTGCCTGATTTTAAAGTAAAAGCCTTCAATTTTTGGCCATTCAGTGTGATAATGGCTGTTGTTTTGTCATAGATGGCCTTTATTATATTGAAGTAAAGACCATCTATTCAAATTTTCTGTAAAGTTCTTATCATAAATGAATGTTAGACCTTATCAAATGCTTTTTCTGCATCTATAGAAATGTTCATGTGATTTTTACTTTTGACTTTATTGACATGGTGGATTACATTTATTGATTTATGTATGTTGAACCATCCCTCCATGCCTGGGGTAAACCCCACTTGGTCATCATGTATAATTTTCTTGATAATTTGCTGCATCCTATTTGCCCATATTTTATTAAGGATTTTTGCATCTGTGTTCATTAGGGAGATTGGTCTATATTCTCTTTTTCAGTTGGGTCTTTCTCAGGTTTTGGTACTTCAGTTGGGTCTTTCTCGGGTTTTATTTGCTTCCAGGAATGAATTAGGAATGTCTTCCTCCCTTTCAATTTCACTGAGGAGTTTTAGGAGTGTTGGCATTAGGTCTTCTTTGTGTTTGTTGTAGAATTCTGCAGTGAATCTGTCTGTGCCCGGGCTATTCTTAGTAGGTAAGGACTGAATTACATTTTCAATTTCATTGATAGAAATTGGGTTATTCAACAGTTTTACATCTTCTTGACCTAGCTTTGGTACTTCATATATTTCTAGGAATCTGTGTATTTATTCTGTGTTATCAAACCTTTTAGAGTAGAGTTTTTCGAAATAGGTATTGATCTTCTGCATTTCTATAGAGTCTGTAGTGATTTCACCTTTTTCATTTCCTGTTGCATTAATTTGAGCTTTTTCTTCCCTTTTTAAAATAAGGTTGGCTAAGGGCTTATCAATTCTATTTATTCTTTCAAAGAACAACTCTTTGATTCATTGATTCTTTGGAATGTTTTCTTACACTATATTACATTGATTTCTGTTCTGATTTTTGTAATTTCCTCTCTTTTTCTGGCCTTGGGCTTGACTTGCTCCTTTTTTTCTAGATGTTTTAGGTATAACATTAGGTTATTTATTTGTATTCATTCTGTTTTCCTGATGCAGGTACTCGGTGCAATAAATTTTCCTCTAAGGATGGCTTTCCTTGCATCCCACAGATCCCAGTAAGTTTTATTTGTATTTTCATTTGCTTGTAGGTATTGTTTAATTTCTTCTTTAATTTCCCCATTACCTATTAATTATCAAGAGTGTGTTATTAATTTTCCATATGTTAGTGAGATTTTTGCAGTATCTTTTGTCATTAATTTCTAGTTTCATAGCGTTATGGTCTGATAGCATGCAAGGGGTAATTTCAACCCTGTTGCATTTATTTAAATATGTTCTGTGAGCTAATATATGGTCTATTTTAGAGAGTGTCCCATGTACTGCTGAGAAGAATGTGTATTCTGATCCTGTTGGATGGAACACTCTGTACATGTCTCTCAAGTCCATTTGTTCACAGGTGCGATTCAGTTCTTTTATTTCTTTGCTGATTTTCTGTCTGCTTGATGTGTCACTTGGTGTCAATGGTGTGTTAAAGTCTTCTGTTTTAATTCTGTTACTGATAGTTTGATTTTTCATTTTTATTAATAGTTGTTTTATATAACTGGGTGCTCTGGAATTTGGTGTATATGTATTTAAGATAGTTATCACTTTCTCTTGAAGTTTTCCCGGAACCAGAATGTAGTGACCTTCTTTATCTCTTCTGATCATTGTTGGTTTAAAGTTCCTATTATCTGCAAACAAAATGGCTACTCCCACTTTTTTTTTTTTTTGGTTCCTGTTTCGTGAAGTATTGTTTTCTATCCATTGAATTTCAGTCTGTGAGTGTACTTTTGGATTAATGGGTTTCTTGTAGACAGCATATGGTTGCATTTTGTTTCTTCATCCATTATACCAGTCGGTTTCTTTTAATTGGTGCATTGAGACCATTTACATTAATGGTTATAACTGTTATATGTTAATTTATTGTTGATATGTTATCTTTCTGCTGTTGCATCTTTATCTTTCTGTTCTGTTTAATTGTCTGCTTTGCTTAGTGGTTTTTTCCTAAGTGTATCTACACATTATTTCAGTATTCTTTGCAGGGTTGGTTTGGTGATCGTGAGGTTCTTCAGCTGTTCTTTGTCCTGCAATATCTTTTTTTATCCATCAGTTTTGAAGAACAGTTTTGCAGGGTACATCAGTCTAAGTTGAAAATCAGTTTTCTTTAGGATCTGGAATACTTCACTCTGCACTCTTCTTAACTTTATTGTTTGTGTTGAGAAGTATGTTGTGAGTCTAATAGGTTTTTCTTTAGAAGTGATCTGTCTTTTCTCTCTGACAGCTTTTAATATTCTATTCTTATGTTTAATTTCTGGGATGGTTATTATTTTATTTCTGGGCACATTTTCATTTTGGTTCTGACTATTTGGAGTTCTATATGCTTCACTGGTCTTGATGTCAGTTTCCAATCTCATGTTTGGAATATTTCCATCTATTACTTCTCTAATTATCCTCTTGACATCTTTTATGTTGTCCCCTTCTTTTTCCCTAATCCCTATCAATCTTATGTTGTTTTTCTTTGAGTCATTTTGCAGTTGTTGAGTTGTTGTTTCCTGACTCCTTGTTTTTTTAAGAGATATTTCCTTTCCTGTTCACTACCTACAATCTTGTTTTCGAGGTCTGAAATTCTATGTTCACTTTCATTGAGGTGGCTTTTACAACTTGCAATGGAATTTTTGATTTCATGTGTATTCCTTTGCATCTGCTTTATCTATTCTGTTTGTTTCTTATATTACTCATCTAGGGATTCTATCTTTTTGTTTAGTTCCTCCAATTTTTTAACTGTGTCTTCTTTAGATATGTTCAGCATCTCCTTCATTTATTTTATCATTTCTTCTTTTACCTATGAACTTATTTCTAGTTTGAATTCTTTTAAATCTTCCCAGAGTTTCTTCTTTATTTCAGTTGTTATTATGTCTGATATTTCAGGTGTATGGCATATATTTTCTTCTGTGTACATCGCTCTTAAGGTCTTTGGATAGGCTCGAGGTTTGGGATTGTAATTGGGTCTTTCATTTTGTCATTTTCCTGTATTTCTGTGTTTCAAGTGTTGTTCTAAGGCTTCCACAGAGTCTGTTTGAAATCCTTTTCCATGCCCTCAGCTCCTAGGACTCTGGTTACCCAGGTCCTGGTATTGATAGAGGGTCACTGGGGTTGGAGGAGGCTGGCTCAAGCCCAGCCTCTGGAACTGATGGTGTCCACTTGCTTGCTTAGAACTCCAGAGTATGCCAAGCATGGCCCAGAGAGGGGAGGCCATTGCAGAGCTGCTCAGGATCCGCCGTGCTGGTACGGTGCACCCAGAAGCCACAAAGTTCCCTGGCCGGGCCAAGTGAGGATCCCAAACTAGCTGAACTCAGCAGAAAGTGTGCGGGGCACTTACACCAGACTGCCTTGGAACTGATGGTGCCTGTCTGCTTGCTTAGGTCTCCAGAGTCCACCAAGCACAGCTGGGAGCAAAGAAGCTGTTGCAGGCACTCAGGACCCACTGAGCTGGTCCACTGCACCCAGAAGCTGCAAAGTTCCCTGGCCAGAGCTGAGTGAGGGTCCCAAAGTGGCTGGATTTGGGGGAAAGTGCACAGGGCACTTACACCAGGCCACCTGGCCTCTGGTACCAATGGCGCCCGTCTGCTTGCTTAGAACTCCAGAGTCCACCAAGCACAGCCATGAGCAGGGACACCGATGCAGGTGCTCAAGACCTGCTGCACTGGTCCAGTGCACCCAGAAGCCATAAAGTTTCCTGGCCAGGGTGGAGGAAGGGTCTCATACTAGCTGGACTCAGGGGAAAGTGCACAGAGCACTTATACCAGGCCACCTGGCCTCTGGAACCAATGGTGCCCACCTGCCTGCCCAGAACTCCAGAGTCCACCAAGCACAGCCAGGAGCGGGGAGGCCACTCTGGGTCTGAGCAGTTTTGTCCCTGGCTATTGGGTCCCAACCAGGGGTGTGGCTCAGCCCAAGCTGATCCTGCCAGTCCTCCCTGGGCCAGGAGTGGTTGACTGATGCCACCGTTGTGCTGGGCTCTGTCCCACTCCAAGATATCTTCCAGTCAGCCATACTCACCACAGTATCCAACTTCCAGCACTCACCAAGAATTAATGCCGCTCTCCACTTTGGCTGTACTCCACACTGTGCTGCATCCTCCCACCAAGGGCCCTGGACTCACCAACTCCCATTATCCATGGCTTTGGCTTCAGCATGACTGTGGATTGTCCAATGCCACCGTGCACCCAGCACAGCACAGAACAGGTTTCAGTGAGTGCATCTGGCTCCAGCCTTCCACCTGTGTCTTTCCTTCCTCTTCCTATTTTTCTTTTTCCTTCAGTTTCCTCCTGGGGTAGTAAGAATCACTCTCCACTCACCCAGCCCTCTCCATGTTGTCAAATTCTAGCATCTGAGCTGTTTTTTCTCAAAGAGGCTTTCTACCCAGCTGCCTAGCAAGCTGCCATCTTCTTGCTTCTCTGTGAAAATTTCTTTTTTTTTTTAATTTTATTTAAAAGGAAAAAGAGAAAAATACAGAACAAAACAAAGCAGTGTAAGGGTACACGTAATACAGTCTGTGAAAATTTCTTAAGCAAGCCACCTGTGATGGGAGCACCAGAGCCCTTAAAGAAATTCTTCATTGCTTTTCTCTGTATGCCCACACTTATGGTGGGGTGCACAGTTACTCAAATGGAAAATTTAAATGCAGTAGGCCTAATTGGATCCTGGGGTGTCAGGGGCCTAGTGGAAAAACTCAATCACCAAGACAAAGGAGTGTATTTGCTATAATGGATAGCAGATGTAAATCAAAGATCAATATGACCTGAGACATGTAGACCTATGACCATGACTAATTAATCACGGTATTCCCAGATATAAACTAAGAAGTCTGCAAAGTTGTTTTCTCTCTCTCTCTCTGAAAATGGAAAAAAAATATTCTTACAATCATAAAGATACAGAAAAATGGCTCCTCAACCAATCTCCAGAGGAGACAGTTTATAGGCTCAGAAACTCCTGAATGAAGAGAAGTCCAGATCCTCTAGAGGAATGACCTTAATGTACTGCCATAAAGTTATAGTACTTATCTTTTTTACCATCCTCCCCAAAGTGACCTGTGACATTTTATCAAGGGTACCATACACTGGGGACATGGAAAAGAAATGATCTGAAATTTCAGAAACTATTGGACACTATTTCTGAACACCAGTTCAAGGATATCTAAAATATCATTGTGGTCCTCCAATAAGAGCAGGGGCCTGTGGACACCAGGCAATCTGTGGAGATTTAGCCAAGGTACAATTTAGAATGGGTCTAGTGGGTTTCAAAATTAATCCTGTGGACATTTCTCTAGTTTCAGAATACACAATGAGATAGATCTACTTATTATTTGGGAGAATCTTCAGCCCCCATACTGATTCCTTAGCCTGCATAGTGTGGAGCATTATGGTGGGAAAGGGCTAATAGAAATCATCAAAAGAATTGTGTCTACCTGGGAAAATAGTAAATTTAAAAAATTGCATCCCTGGGAGGAATAGTGTCATCGAAAGGACTTGAAAGATGCAGCATGGTAATTCTCATCACATCCTCATTGAGCTCTCCTATTTGACTATACAGAAGCAAGAGGAATCTCAGATAATAATAGTGAGTTACCAGCAGATTAATCAAGGGATGATTTAAATTGCAACTGCTTTACCGGACATTTCTGTAGTTGAGCAGATTAGCACATCTCCTGGGAATTTGTATGCAGCTACTAATTTCACAGATGCCCTTTCCTCCATACCTATCTACAAGGTGCACCAGAAGCAATTTTCTTTCATCTGGCAAGACTAGCAATATACTTTCACTGTTGTACCAAGATAGAACTTCCCAACACATGTGATCACATTGTAGTCTTGGTGTCTCTTGCTTAACTTGATAGACTCAAACAAAATATACTTAACCCTTGTAAAAATAAAAATTCAGTTAAATTTGTAAAAACTGCTTTATTCAATATTGAAACATAGATTCAACATCTACATAGATGTTCTCCAAGCCTGAGATCCTGGAGATGAGATTCCGCTGGTCCTGCCACTGCACATGCTCCATTCTTCACCTTCTGTTATTCGTGACTTCAAAGTGCACTTGCACTGTCCAGTTGTGATCATCTGTTCATAAAACTCTAACCCATGCTGCAAGGGTCTCCCTATAAAAATCCTCTATCAGAGATTTTCCTGCTTTGTTTTTCCTGAAGTACACTCTGCATAAAGCAGCTGGAATAATACCCTCAACACCTTATTCTGAGAATCATCTTTTTACATGACTCCTATAATGGCTTTTTCTTTTCTTGTTTTAAAAGTATTTATTTTAGAGAGAATAAAACCAAGCAAAATAAAAGAATAAAGCCAATCAAAAACAAGGCAGTGTAAGTGACAGAGGATTTCAAAACAAGGTAATAGGAAATCAACAAGCACTACCATAATGCCTCCTGTTTTCTTCAAAATAGCTGCTGATACCTTTAGACATAGTAAAATGAAACAAAATGGAAACAGAATAGAACAAAATACCCCACCAAAAAACAAAACAAAACAATTAACATAATACAGGACTTCAAAACTAGATAATAGTAAATCCAAAATGACTATCATAATATATCTTGTTATCTTCAAAATAGCTGCCTATGCCATCAGATACAACAAAATCAAACAAGATAAAACAGAATAAAACCCAACCCAACAAAACAATGAGAATGATACAGGATTTTGAAACAAGATAATGGAATGAACAGTGACCACCACCTTCAGAAGGAGATCCTCCATAGATGCTACATTGCATATTGTTATGCTGTGAATGGATGATCAGATCACAGGCTTTAGGCCTCAAAGATAGTGAAATACTAAACCCTACAAGCATTAAATTGTATTTTACTTCATTAGCTGTCATCACAGCCTGCACTGGGGTGGCGGTGGTGGGGAGTTGGCTCTTCTTGTCTCCTGCTCACACACTGGGAGGAGCTGGGGTCTGGCTCTCCCCCAGTCAGCCCATGCATGGTACTGACTCACAGGAGGTCTTAGCTTGTTGACTTCTTGCTCTCCTCCCCTACATTGACTTTTTCTAATGATCAAAACTTCCTATTTCTGTACCATGGCATTCAAGCTCCTCCCTGGTCTGCTCCCTGTGCATTTTTAGATTCATCTTCTCTGCTCACTTATTTTGGATCTGAAACTGTCCTACTGTCTGAATGCAGCATCCCTGTTCTAGGACAGTGGTACCTGCTGCACTTCCTGCATGAAGGGCTCTGTACCTGCATCTTCCTATGTCCTGCTTTTGCTCAAATGACATCTCCTTAGGCACCTTCCTGAACATCACAGCTAAGCAGCCTCTCACCTGTCACAACACCCACCATGTCCCTGTATTTACTGTGTTATATCACATATACGTTACATCATGGGCTGCATTGTTAACATTTTATTAAGCATAAGTTTAACATATTAGATACACAAAAGTTTTGAACTTTAATTATGTAAAACTGAGCCGTGGGTGTGTAATTAGTGTGCATATGAAGAAACAAAAGCAGAAGCACCCAGAAGCTTGCCCACATACCCATCCAAAAATAGATCTTTTAAGTGCAGAGTTAGTTTTACTGGGTCTGCACATCACATAAATTACTTCTTGTGACCTCATTAGCATGAAAGTATTTTTAGGATTAGTCTATGTGGCTGCAGGAGTAGTAGAACATCTACTTTTATGATATGAGTATGTCACAGTGCATTTCTCCATTTCATGGCCAGTGAGCTTCGGGCAGTCTGTACATCTGTTGTGGTTGTCTCTGGGGAGCATTATGAATTCATCTATCAGGACATGACCTGAATGTGCTGGACCCACGATGTTGGTTTGCTCAGCTTCAGTCACTGTTATCACAGACACCATAGTGTGTATATTATTTTTGTTTGGTTTGCTTTTGTCTCTTGACACAGTCTTTCTTCCACTGGAGTAAGCATTTCTTGAGTGCTTTGTCTCTTTCACTGAATGAATGAGAAAGCTGTGTCTGTAGGATGCAATGTTTTACTGACAACATTTCTAGAAATGATCTTATCTACTACACACAAAAATAAAAGCACCACTTTATGGAAGGCCTATGGTTGAAGTCCACGGTCCTTACCTGCAAATTAGAATTCAATGTATTCTGTTTGTGTTATGTTTAGAGGATAAGACCCTGACAGCACATATAAATAAGTGATTAATTTTATAGAAAAATTGACCCATGTAGGTTGACTGTGCCATGATTAAGTTTTGGTAAAGGCATTTCCACATGGTACCTTCAAATTCCAATGGAGCCACCACTGGGACCCTGCAGGAATTCCTTACACCACATGCTTTCTGTCCTCAGATCCAGAGTCAGTTGGGGCAGGGAGATAAATGTGAGCTCGCCTGTATTGCTCAGATAGGGAATGGTTTACCTCAAGGATACTTTAACTCCTCTGAAAAGCATTTCCCTGCCTTCCCAACCTGCAGAGTCACATGTTTCCCCAGTGCTTGGGGAGGCTCCTGCATTCTCAGGACATCTCCAGGTGGTGTCCTTGGTGTTCACTCACTGGATGGATGTAATTTACCACATGCATAGTCTTCACTCATGGAGTGCAAAGAAACAAAAGATAAGTACTGATTTTTTACATGAAGTAACAGCACCTTGTGACTGTAGTGAGAATGGTTGCTGTTTGAGAAGACTCAGCTCAGTGACTTCCTACCCCCAGAGTGATGGGAGCATTAAGACAGCTCACAGCCTTTCTGAGAGGCTCTTGGGACATGTCCTTCCCTGTCTCTTCAGATAGTGAACTGGATTTGCACACCAGCACCAGGAATCCCTTCTTCGCTCCTGCAACCCTTGATATTGTCCATAATGTTTGAAGTTTTGAGTGACTTTTTCTACCTACAAGAGGCAAAAGTATGGGGCAAAATTTCCATGTATATTTCTGGAAGGCACTGGGTGTTAATTTTGAATACATGTGTACAGGGTAGGAAAAAGGGAAGATATAAGAAAGGAAAGAAGGGATGAAGAAAGAGGGGTTATGAAGACATGCATTCCTGTCCAATGAACCCTGATTTCCTACAGTGAGACATGGGTGCCCTGGCTCAGTGTTCCCATTCCCACACCCATGAGATGGAACCAACCCTCAGAAGGCCTCTCCAGACACTCTCTGGGAAAACCTCAGCCTCCCCAGTGCCCTCCTCAGTGCCCCAGTCACGTCCTTGTTCCTCAGGCTGTAGATGAGTGGATTTAACATGGGTGTGAGGATGGTGTAGAACACAGAGAAGACCTTGTCCTGGGATGGCGTGTGGTAAGAGTGGGGCAGCATGTAGGTGTACATGGCGGCCCCATAGAACAGGGTCACCACAAGCATATGGGATGAACAGGTGGCAAACGCCTTCTTTCTCCCCTCCACGGAGCTCATGCGGTGGACGGTGGTCAGGATCCGGGCATACGAAGCAATCACCACGGAGAAGGGGATGAGAAGCATCAGCACACAGCACACGTACATCACCGTCTCATACAAGGCTATGTCTGCACAGGCCAAGCTCAACACGGCGGGCGCCTCGCAGAAGAAGTGGCGAATCTCCCGGGAGCTGCAGAAGGGAAAGCTCATGGTGATGGGTGTGAGGAGAAAGCCATCCAGAGAGCCCCCAAACCAGGAGCCTGCTATGATCATCCAACACACCCGGCGGCTCATGAGGACAGGATACCTCAGTGGGTGGCAGATGGCCACGTAGCGGTCATAGGCCATGAGACCCAACAGGAAGAACTCAGCCCCTACCAGGGTGAGGTAGAGGAAGTGCTGAGCTGTGCATCCCATGAAAGAAATGGTTCTCTGGCCTCGAAGATAGTCAACCAACATCTTGGGCACAATGGTGGAGATGTACAGCATGTCGATGAAGGAGAGGTGGCTGAGGAGGAAGTACATGGGTGTGTGGAGGTATGAGTCAGTGTAGATCAGGAAGATCATCATCCCATTGGCCATCAGTGCAGTGAGGAAGATGATGGAGATGGTGGCAAAGAGAAGACCCGAGGTTTCCTCTCTGGTGAACAAGCCCAGGAAGGTGAAGTCTGTGGAGGATGAGTTGTGTCCTTCCATTGACCCCATGGTAACACTGAAGCAGCCTTGAATGTGCCAGATAAAATGAGGATGCTGTTCCCGGGGAAATAAAATGACAACATGTAAATTAGTTGTTAAGAATAGGAATTCTAAAAGGTAAAAGAAAACACCAAAAAATGTATTTTAGAACTGACATGTTAACAATTCAATCTTTACCAATTTTAAATAAAACTAATGATTACTAATCAAAAATTGTTAATTATTTGGACCAGATGTCAGGAGATGCCACTGTACTACAATAATACTCATAATAACAGCTTAAGTTATATGTACACCACACCAAGGTACAGTGTGTGTGTGTGTGTGAGAGAGAGAGAGAGAGAGAGAGAGAGAGAGTGTGTGTGTGTGTGTGTGTGTGTGTGTGTATGTGTGTGTGGAGTGTGTATTTGTGAATATATTGCCACAGGTGGATTAAACTGAAGTCATTTTTTAAATGCACCAATGTTATCAGAATAAGCACCACCTTTAAAATGTCTTTGATTCTGGTGACTTGTCTGTGTCCGTCCCTTAGCTTTGGTGTGAGCAGTCTGTATCATAAACACACGTTTCCCGTCAGTCCACCCAAATTGTGTGGGCTTAAATGAACTGGGTGGTACAAAGTATTCTTGTAAGTTCAGACATAAAAAAATCATCCAATAAAGAAGGAATTACCATTTAAAAGTAATATTTGGTTATTTTTAAGAAAAATTTTAAAAATGATGAATTTTAAAAATGATGGAATTTTTTCATACAACTTATTAAGAAAATCTCATTGGTTGTGTCTCATATAATTTTATGTTGTGATAATGAATAAAAATACACATGTTATGAAAGTAAAGTTGGATTTTTCATGTTTGAAGGCTAAGTATGTACAAGATAGTTTACCAAACTGTGAGCTAAATTCACCAAGCTAACTTAATACTCTAAATATTTTAAAACTGTGAGCACTTCATAAGCTGCACAGAAAAAGTAATACTACTGAAAACAGTAGTACTGACATCGTGAAGAGTTTACTTTGTGCTTGTACTGTGTTAAGGAGTATTTTGCATCTGTTGAGTTTTGGTCTCCACGATAAAGCAGGAAACAGGGAGCTGCAAAACCCTTCCTTTCCCAGTGCGAATCTGGCCAGAACCGTCAGATGAGTCTGTTAGTCGGGAAATATTTGGACCGAAAGTATCAGCTCACTCTGTTCTATCAGGCCCAGGATTCTAGCTACACTGCGACTGCATTTATCAAATAAAATATGCCAACCATGTGAATCTCTTAAAACTTTAGTCATTGACTTGATTAGTGAAAAATATTTATAGTTGAGAAATCATAAAAATTATTATAATTTACCTTGCTGTTTTTAAGAGTGCAAACAGTATTTGCTTTTTATTTCATTCTGTCAATTTCAGAATCTTTCGAGTCAGATTTTATAAATTTTCCAAATAATATGTTTAATTTCATTTCATTTGCAATCTGTATATCCTGCCTTATTATTATTACTTGCAGTGTTGAGGATTAAACTCAAGACCTTGTGCATGCCAGGCATATGCTCTAACAGACTATGCATTAGAAAGATGCTATGTGTTTGGAGAATTGCCCACGTATCAGCCACATTTCTGTTGTTTCCACACTGTCTGCATTTCAGATTTAACTTTTATCCACTCTCAAGGCCTCAAAAGTCAAGGCAAACATCTGCTTTGTATAGTTCCATGCCTTTTGAGGCTCTCTGTCCATACTCACACCTAAGTGTTTTTAATTTTAAAAGATCATGTGACAACAGAACAAAATTTCATAACAAAATTGAGAACAACTGTAGTTGACACATTGTGTATCTTTATCTTCCAAGTAGCTACTCAGAGCATGAGACACAGACATAAAAATTCTCTCTCACTAAGAGGAAACCAACAGAAAAGAGCACAAAACTTTCATTTCTATGAATAGAGAGAAAAGAGTTGCATAAATGAAACAAATTAGCACATATATTAAAATAATTTTGAAAGGGTAGAGCAGGTAATTTAGGGGGTTATTTAAACTTCTCCCTGCTTCCTCTGTGTCTATGTTCTAACTGGCTCCTTATTTGTAAATATATTTTACAATGTCACACTGTCTTACCTTCTCCAGAGAGTGAAGAGAAAACTTACTGTGTGCTGGTCCCAGCCTTGTCCTTTTTGTTCACAAAAGCTCTAATTTGCCTGATAGCTGGTCTCCCTCATGTGCACTCCAACTCTAAATAAGCTATCTGGTTGAATTTATTATCAGCTGTCACTACGAGGAGAACAACGAGACACAGCTATACTTTTTTTGAGAGAGGTTATCATTTCATTGTGCTTTGTTACCGAGTAAATGATGAGGAAGCATCTAGAATGATTCAATGACTTTACCGGGGAATCACTTTTTCTGCTGTGAAGGAGTAGACATACAGTGAGACAAAGTGCAGAATGACCTGAGCTCTTCTCCTGGCCACATTATGAATCCATTGTGTGATCCTGGACCCTCCTCAAATTCCCTGAGCCTTAGTATCTGTTTATATTAGGTTGAGACAATAAAACTCACAGGGCTGCTTTAAGGATTTAATAAGACATTTGCAGTTATAGGTGAAAATATTTTATACCATGCAAACAAAAATGCCATTGTTATAAAGATATGTGTAATTTTTCTGCAATATTGATAAATGTGTAAGAATTACCGGTCTCTCTTTTAAACATGCTATAGATTCAACTAAAATCTGAATTTGAATGATGCATACCTCTTGATCTTCAGGTCTGCAAATCCAGGGAATTCCAGAATGTTTATGCAGTAACAGTTTATTTCATTTCTCCTCAAATATTCCTTGGCCTGGAGGAAATATTAGTAGAAATTCTGAGGGGAAAATATACGCATTGTAACCGAGCCTGCAGGAAATCCATGTCTTTGAGGGGCATAGATATATTTGGCTTGCAGATCGCACACAAGAAACAAAAGTTACTGGATAGCACTGTCCTGACTATTGAATAACACTGTCCTTCAGTCTCAACTAAATTCCTTTATACTATGATACCATGAACCAACAGGAACGTGTTTGTTCCTGCTGACACACGTGCAGTGGTGTCTCCTGTGCTTACTGGGTGTGTGTTTGGCTGAGCACCCGCGATTACCACGTTCTTCCTTCCACATTGTTCCAGTGTGAAGGCAGCATGCAAACCCTGACCAGGCCAGTGATAATCACTGAGTCTATCACTTATTTTGAGTGGTGCCCAATGCTACTTTAATCTGCTTTTGCCAAACCCAAGAGCACGATCCATGTCCCTTCATCACCATGATCCTGTAGCCGGGAACTTCTGTGCTGCTTTGGGTCAAATCTACTCCATGCTGCTTCTTTTCAAGCCTGTTCAATCACCCAGAAGCAGTTTTCTCTCTTTTCAGCATTCAACAATTACTGATACGAGGATGACTACTGTTTCCCTTCATCCTGTCTTGTGTCAGGCTTTGTTCCCCAATTTGCATGTATAGTCATCTATGAATTTCTTAAAAAATGCTCGAATTTCAAATATTTGCATGGACTGCAATACTATTTTTTGCAGTATTTATTTAAAAAGTTAGTATCTCAGTTGGTGAAGGTTGCTGGAGCTATGGACTTTCCAGTGCAGAACACACAGGAATGTTGTTTCTGTATCAGACATACTGCTTCATCTAAATATATTCCAATTAAACCTAATGTCACATGAGAGATTTTCAAATCAGGGCAATATAAAGTTGTATAATTCTGAAATTAAATACAAAATATGTATTACTAAATCTTGTTGGTGGTCTTCAATCTTTCTCAGTATTTAAAAAATGGAATTGTTAGAATAGAGTCAAATTGAAATATGCATCACAGAAAGCCAGGTATTGAAATATTAGTGTTCTCAGACAACATGGAAGTGACTTAGAACCACATCCTCTAGTGATGCACAGTGCCCTGCCCCACGGTCCTTTAGTGACCACAGTGACGGGGACCACCCACTGGAGAGACTGATGCTTTCTGATGTGGTTCATCCATGCCACGGGGCAGTGACACGGAAGAGTGCACCCCTGGAAGCGTTGACCTGAGCAGTTCAGGGTCTGCACTGTGCACCTATTTGCCTCCGACAGTGAGAAAAGAGCTGAGGCTTGAAGGGCCTGCGAGAGCTGCCTTATGTTACCTCTTGGACTTCAAATTCAGCATCTTCTGTTCTGTACACATCACACACTCATTTGTAAAACAGGATGCGGATACAAGGACCATGCACCATGTGAGTAGCACAAGGTGGTTCACAGTCTGGACTTTAGAATCTAAAACTAAGAAGACATTCTTTATGCAGTCTTCATGTGCCTTCTAGGTAGTACTGTCCTGAACCACTTGAACTAGTAACTGAGGTTGGATTAAATTAAAAGAGCATTAAAACAGTATTTACTAAAAATTTATTCACAAATATAGTAGAGAAAAGATAATTTGTGTAGCCTCAGATTTGCAAGACCCACTCCCTATTACTGAACTCACAATATGCTTCTCCATGCACCCGGCCCCTGGGCTGGGGAGTGGTGCAGCCTCTTCCACTAGACTTGAACCTGAGGTGTACAACTCAGGCATTACAGACAGTCCTGCCTCAGATCTCTTTCATGTGACTTCCACGGGGAAGAGACCAGGAGATGGAGGGACGGGTAAGGGAAAGGAAAAGTGTGGAAAAACAATTGCAATGAGTTACATACATGTGCCAGTTCCTCACAAAAAGTCACTGCTATGTGCTGCAAACATGGACTAAAATCCAGGCTTATCTCTCTGAAACGTTGGAAATTCAGTCAGTCCTCACACACAGCATTAAGTAATAAATACCATGAAGAATCAGCCTAGGAGATGTCACTTGTGAAATGCTGCAGTTACAACACACCTGGGTAGAATAAACTAAGTATTGGTCTAAGGATAGCAGAGGCTGGACAATTCCCTAATTTGCTTAAGTTTCATCTGAAGTTTTACACTGTTTAGAAAAATATTAAATTTATTCATGCATTAATTTTTCAGAAAGCTTTGAGGTAATTTATTCCTTTTTTATATCACGTATATGTCTCCTATTCCTTCTCATGCACACAATCTGTATGCTCATTTTAAAAAATCATTATGCTACACAGAGCCTTAATACACATTAGGGAAGTGAGTATACACCACCATCTCTCGAGTCATCCGATGCCCACGTCCCTGCAAAGTGCATCTCAGCTGCAGTAGAATCTGTCATGTACCTGAAGCCTGCCCCTATGCAGGCAAACACCAGAGGAGCCTGCAGCATGCAAAGCTGGTGAACCTTAGAAGTCACTTAGTGAGGTGAAAACTTACCAGAAGTCTGCAAGAACTTTATGCAGGATGACCAGAGACATTTTTTTAAAAATGTCCATGCTGTGTGTCTAGAAGGAAAATGAGATACCAGTGGGCATAATTTCTGCATTTCACACTGAGAAAAAACACAGGAAGTGGGACAGGCAAGCATTCAGGATCTGGCTGGTCTGCATGCACAGGGCTGTCAGTGTGTTTCGTGGAAGATGCAGCTTGCGTGAGTGTTTCATGGGCATTTATGGTCTTGGCATGACTGAAGTTCAGGGCAGAGATAAGCCTGACCCCTGATAATGGAGTCAGCACAGAGAGGCCAGTAGCCAGTTATTTAGGGCTCATTTCATAGTATAACTCCACAAAAGGAGGTGATGTTAGAACAAACAATATGTGGACCCCAGTGATTCCAGAACCCTTATGTGTCGCAGGACAGGTCACACAAGTTCTCCAGACTCCTAGAAGTGCAAGATAATACTGGATTACTATCTTTCAAGGGAAATATCTGCCATAGAAAGAAGGACAGATAATGCTAAAAAAAAAATCTGAAAAAGCAGAAAGTCCAGATCATTAAAGAGTGTTTAATTCCTATAGGCTGTGTGCATTTAGCGTTCCTGGCCTGGCAGAGAGTGCTGGAGTCAGAAGCGGCAGGAGTTTAAATCATTTTCTGAGAAAGTGGGAGCCCTGGAGGAACAGACCTGATGCTCACATCTCAGGGGACTTTGATGACACAGCCTGGTCCCAGTGAGAAGTGCTCCAGTGTGGTGAGGGGCAGTGAACTGCAGAGTCCCGCAGGCTTTGACCTGAGTGCTGGACTCCACAGCAATAGGACTCTGATTTCCAGAGGATTTCATCAGACATCTCTGCCTGCAGCTCTTCCTCCCAGAAAGAGGTGATAGCAAGTGGGAAAACTACTTAAATTTTGACAAAAATTAAAAATAAGAACAAAACCAAAGTGAATATTTTCTTCTGATAATATTTCACATTTATTGAAAATTATTAGCCTACGCATTCAAGAAATGCAATAAACTCCAGGCTGGATCCAATCACACCACAGTAAAGTTACTGAAAATCTTAGGATTTGTATGAGGAAAATGATTCATCATATGCATCACATGTGAAAGAAGCCCCATAAGAACATCTGGCTTCTCATCAGAGACAATGGAGGCAGAGGCAGGAGAGACTCCATATATTCAGATTTTAAAAAACAACCTACATCTGGCCAAACAATATTTCTATACTGTAAACATGAGACAGGTAAACAAAAGCTTCTAAAATTCATTACTAGCAAGTCTTTAGTGATTTGGGGTGAAAGCAGGTGACCTCAGTGATCTGAATTCATAAGAGAAAAATAAAAACAGTTTCAAAGCAATCAAAAGACAGTATACTTGCCACTGGATTTTCTTTATTCTCTGAGATGGCTTAAGAAGCAAATAATAAAAAAGATTAATAGAAAAACTTTACAAATGCACACTTACCCTCAATTTTTTTTGGCTTCTGTACATGACATAGCAAAGTTATATAAAGTAATAATAAGCAACATGCTGAGGGGTATGTGAGTGTGAAGGTGTAATCCATATCACCGAGAGCACCACAAAGGTGGGGCTCAGTGGTCCTCTAAGTGGAAAGTTTCCAGAGTACTTGGCCTGAATCAGAAAATATTTGATGTCAAAAGTTTTTTAAAGTTTTTTCCTCTTTAGCCTGTTTATATCAATTGATTTTGAGATGTTGAATCAGCATTGTATTCCTAAAACAGATTCTACTTGGTCATGGTTTAGAATTCTTTTTTTATATTGTTGGATGAATTTCTTAATACTTTTGAACACTTGAATATATAATCCTGGAATAATAAATTATAATTTTCTTTATAAATTTTAGTCTTTTTAAAAAAACTGTTTTGTTGTTTGAAACCGAATCTCACTCCGCAATTCAGGCAGGCCTTCAAATCACTTTGGAGTCCAGGCTGGGCTCAAACTTGCAGTGATCCTCCTGCCTCAGCCTCTCGTGTGCTAGGAGGCGCATGCTCAATCACACCAGGGCTTATGTTGTGTTTTGTCAGGTTTGGATAGCCTAGTAATACTGATCTCATAAAATGACATGGAAAGTGTTACCTCTCCTATTTTCTGAAACAATAAGGTGATGATTACGGTTTTAAGGCCTCTTCAAAGTTGTGTACACAGCCACACCAATAGCCATTATTATTCATCATTGGTACTGCAAAGCACAAATTCACACTAACAGTTCCCATTCCAGTTCAGCTGTGGGACTAGTTCTGGCCTTCTCCATTCCTGTCTTTGTGATGCCCTGACCGCAGTGAAAGGACTGGGCCCTCTGTGTCCAGTATGCTTGCTCTTCTCCCTTTCCCCTGAGCCACTGGCCACCTGCTGGGGTGGCTCCCTGACTCCTCCCTGTCCATCACATCTTCAGCCACCTCTTCAGCCCCACCTCTGCCTGCCAACAGCATTTCTTTAATTGCTAATTACTGTAATGTAAAAATACCTTAAATATTGTGACTTTATTTCCAACAATATCCCTAGAAATTTTAATTTTAGTAGTTTACTGTGAATTTTCCGCTATCCAATTATGTTATTCGTCATAGTATTATTTCTTCATTTCTGGTAATTATGCTTTTTATTTATTTTTATTGCCTTTGCACTGGTAGGGATGCAGTGAAACTGCAGATGCTGTTATGTTTGCTTTCTGTCAAGGAGAAAATCTTTCACAGCTTCACAATCAAATATCATGCTTGTTGTAGATGTTCTGAAATTATCTCACCTAAGGTATAGAGAGTTTCTCAATATTTCTAGGTAGTTAAATGATTTTTAAAATTCTATGAATGTACATTAATTTTATTAACTTGCATTGTATGCACATTCCTAGAAGCAAGTCCGTGATTTTTCTTTCTTATGATAACGGAGTACTACAGTGATTGATTTATAATCTAAAACAGCCTTGGGCTCCTGCATTAACATGACTTGGTCACACTGTGTTGGTCTTTTTATATATTCTGGATTAGTTTGATGTTTTCTTTAAGGTTTTCTACTTTGTGTCCATGAAAGTGATTGGATTACTATTATGTTTTTAGAATAGGAAGTGTAAAAGAGACACATCATAAAAATTTAAAGCATACCCAATTGACAAAGACAACAAATAAAACAATTTTGATTATGTGAGTGAGTCTCTAGAATCTATGAAACAAGCAAACTCTTACTTCCAGCCAATTATCTCAGTAGGAGACCTCCAAATGATGCAGGGTGTATAACATAGACCTCCAAATAACATAATGGAGATATTATAACTCCCAACTTGTTAGGTGTCCAAAATGCCAAGTTCATGTTCTCTGAAATTGAGGAATGAAATCTATGGAGGTTAAGAGTAGGTCCAAATTTACTGAGAGGAAGCGTTTCTGTCTGAGAGAGGCTGAAGGGGACTTGGAAAGTGAATTGCCCGGTATTGTTCTTTCTTGTGGTGTTTTTGCCAGAACTTTGTGTTGCAATTATGTGCCCTTTTAGAACAGAACGGGGAAGTAGCCCCCTTCTTTTTAATTCTCTAGAAGATTTCTTTTCCAGATCAATGTTATTTTCTCCTTAAATGTTGATACAATTTCTGCAGATACATAATCTAAGCCCAGAGTTTTCTTTTAGGAAGCTTTTAAATTACATATTCATTTTGCTTTTTATAGAAACTGGTCAATGTTATTAGTATATTTTTGTTTGTCTATGTGAAGTTGTTCATAGTTTCCTCATGATATTTCAAGATCTGTAACATCTAGGGTTTTGGGTTTGGTCTTTTTTAATATGATTTTTAAAAATTAACTTCTGCTTTTTATTACTGCTTTTATTTTCTTTGAATTTAACTGATCATTCTTTTTCTTATTGAGGCAGGTGTTTATATCATTAATTTTCATTAATGATAATTGATTTTCATTTCATTCATTTCATTAATGATAATGAAAATTATCATTTTCATTAATGATAATTGTTTATATCATTTATTTTCATTAATGATAATTAAAGCTCATTAATTGATAATGAGCTTATTGAGGTAGGTGTTTTTATCATTAATTTTCATTTTTTATTTGTAATCTTTATTTTAATGTTATAATATTCTTTATGGTCTTGGCATAAGCTGATCCTCTCTTTCTCTCCATCTGTATCCTCTATCTCTGTTTCTATATCTACCTCTATCCTTATTCCTATCTGCATCTCAATCTCCATCACTATCCCTATTCCTTTCACTGTCCCTATCTTTATCTCTATCTCTGTCTCTGTCTCTATCTTCTGTCCTCTATCTTTATCTTGCTCTGTTTTTGTCCATCTCTATCTCTATGTACTACAGATGACAGATAGACATATAAACGTTAAACACGTGATTCTAGTATGTACCCCTGATTAGAAAGCAGCGCTTTGAGTGTGTGAAGAGTGATGAAATCATGTTTGCCTCCTTAGCTGGCGAGGGCTCTGGTGGATGATGGTTCAGGGTCCTACAGACAGCATCTGTGTTACCTTCTGGACTTTCACCCACATTGCCTGATGGCTCCTTACCAATTGGTTAAGCAAGGTCCATAACTGTCATTAGTGAAGCCTGCATTTCCAAGGTGCTTCCAATTCCCCTTTCCATTAAAGAGTTCCTCTCTTATGATGTATTAATTGCTAAAGTCTGGGATGAAATTCTAACCTTTACCCAATTTCTCCCTAACATTTGGCACCACTGTCCAGTTCTCCACATGGTCCTCTCCTCTGACATAAAACTCCCTTGTGTCAGCCTCTCTAGCTCCTCTTCCAACATTGTTGGTCATTTTTGAGACAAAATACCCAACACCCAAAATTAAAGGAGGAAATGTTTATTTAGTTCACAGTTTGTAGAGGCTTTAGTCCAAAATGGGATGGCTCTAAAGTATGGTGGCATAGTAGAGGGGCCAAAGTTCATGGCAGCAGAAGATACCAAAATCAGCAAAAAAAGGACAGAGAGTCCCTTATATTATATTGTATGCAAGCTACTTGTACAAGGATGACTGTAGCAATCACACCCTTAATCCCAGCAATGGACTTGAATCAGTCACAATCTCTGGAAGCCTGCCCCCATGACTGCACGAACCTTTGTGAGGGGCCTTAGATACAAACCATAACACCAATGCTGAAGCCTCTCAGAAGGTCAGTGACCAGCTCTCCTTTCCACAACCATCTTCCCCATGTCACTGTAGTAGAAGACCAGAGACATTGAAGTGTGGTTCTATGATGTTTGATGCCTACAGTAGCTCAGTCTTAGCATTAAACCTTTCCTTAAAATGATTCCTGATTAAATTCCTTTTAAATTTGGCAATGAGGCAGGAGATTAGGGTGTGGAAAACCAAATGTGCAAAGGGACATGACCTGCCAATCACAGTCAAGGCACATTCACAGAACAACTTCTGAGCCCTGCACATGACTCCCATTGGAGAATGGTATCTTCAATTCTTCTGGCACAAGATTGAGAAATTTTTTGATAGGATGACCTATATTTGACAGTACAGTGGAAGTATAAATGATAATGGCCATTGGCCTTGTGGCTACTGCCTCCTTTTTTTCATGGTGGTCCATTCAGTGTGCAGGGTATATTTTTATATTCCCGCACTTACTCACCTACAGGGGCATGATGTTCAGTAGGAAGCCAGCAGTTTCCTTGTGCAGCTCAAACTGCAGAGAGCTGATTCTATAAAAAACCATAAGAAACATGCTGTGCCTGCTAGCACCTCACTCTGTAACCAACAGTGCCCTGTGTATCAGCCAGCCCTAAACCTCCTACTCAAAATTTTGTACCCCCTCAGCTATGCCCCCCACTTATCTAAGCTCCCCTAGAAAACAAGCTCTTGCCCCTTGCTTGGAATCAATAGCTCTTTTGCCCTTGGCCCCACTGTACCTGGTCTTCAATAAAGTTCTTACACATTGCTTAAACTCTGCCTGTCTCAGGGGTATCAACTGTACCTAAGCTCACCCTAAAATTTACAGTTACTAAAGGTTAAAGAAGAGGGAGAAGGGATAAACTGTATGCACTGAGGAAGTGTGAGAAAAGGCAGTATGCCTTGCACCCAGGATAGACGACAACAAGAGAAAGAAAAGAGTGGTCATCAGGCCAATGGCTGCCACCTTTTGTACTGCTGCTCTGATGTCAAGTCCAGGCCATCCTGTGCAGGGTTTATGAGCTCTTCCATGCATGGGTTCTGGCTGTGACTCACAGATCTCATTGACTGACAGGCTGTCTTAGTTACTTTCTTGTTGCTGAGATAAAATACCTGACACACAAAGTTAAAGAAGGAAAGTTTTACTGCAGGTAACTGCAGTGCTTTCAGTTCACAGTTTTCTGGCTCCAGAATAGGGTAGCATGGGAAAGAGGTGTTGCAGAGGACAAGCAGAGTGTGCTGGGCAGGGTTCAAAAAAGTAGAAGGTAGCAGGCAGTAATTAGCAAGTGACAAGTAGCCATAGCATCCTTCTTTCTGTCCCTTCTATTGTACCCTTAGGGTGGGTAGCACTCCCACTAAAGGAGGACTTTCCCAAAATCTGCTTCTAGAACTATGCCAAACCAGTCAGCTATGCCAAACTACTTTAGAACTCACACACCCTTGATCTCAGTATCACACACTTAATCCCAGCATCACACACTCAGCGAATCAAGGACTTGGGTAAGCAGCCTGAAAAGACACAAAAATCAAGGGGTATAGGAATGCAGCAATCCTGTGAATGATGCCCTCAGGCTTCGTCTGTGCATGGACTGATCAACATCCAGAGTGAACAGAGAAGGGCTTTGAATATGTTGTCTCTTCAGAGTGAGCCTCAGAGGAGCTGTCCAGGAAATTCAAGTGGATCTAAGGTTAGATTTCTGAAACTTGCAGAGGCAGTATCTTGGTTACTTTGCTTTCATGGTTGGGACAAATTACCTGACACCCAAAATGGAAGGAAAGGTTTATTTATCTCAGTGTTTGTGGAGATTTCAGTCCATAATCAGCTGGCTCCAGTGCAAGGTGACACAGAAAATGGGCAACATCGCAAGGTGATGGAAGACGGAAAAGCAATAAGAGCAAAATGCGGGGAGAAAAAGCCTCTCCTCCTCCTTTGTATTGTAAGCAGGCCACCCTCTTCTCATGGGGTGAGTGTAGCACTCACACCACCTCTGTGCCCTCCTCTTGCACAGGCAGAGGATATTTACAAAATAAGGACATTAGCTCCCTCATGAGTCTCCTAATTAAACTTCTAAACTCAGATTTCTTTGCTCACTATTTGTCTGTTCAAATCTTCCATTTCTTCTCTAGCTGAATCTCTGTTGACTCTGTGTTTGTAGGAATATATCCACTTATTCTAGCTTATTCAATACACTGGAGCATAATTGTCCATAGTACTATATTTTTTGTAATTCTGTTCTGTCTGTGGCAATATCCTCCTCAAAAAATTGATTCTTACTTATGTTGATTTTTCTACTTCCTTAATATTCTCTATTTCACTTTTCTATTTTTATATATGTTTTAATTTTGGACTTAGTTTATGTCTTCTTTTTAATTGAAATTCATATTTATTTATTTGAGATATTTCTTTTTGGATACAAGTATTATAAAATTCTAGTATAAATTGCTTTTGGTGTATCCTCTAAGTCCATGTGGTATGTTTTAATTTTTGCTGATTTATCAATACTTTCAAATTTCCCTTTTAGTGTTTTCCTTTGACTTCAGGACCATGCTTTTCCTGAATTAAGGAAACGTTTTTCAGGAACATATGCTTTAATTTCCAAATATCTGTGAATATTCAAATTTCTTCCTGTTATTGATTTGTGGTTTCATTGCATTATAACAAGTAAAATATGTCACATGATGTTAGTTTTCCAAAAACTGCTAATGTTTTTCAAGGGCTAAAATATGATCTTTTTGAGCATCTTCCATAAGGGATTGAAACTCATGTATTCTGTGTCTGTTTGTTGAATATGAGATGAGGAGTAAAAGAAGCAGCAGACAGTGAGGACCAGGACCTGAAGTAATTGAGATAACTCTTGTGAGAGTGGGGACCTACTGACAGAACCTCTCTAGCATGTGAAGAAAGTCTTCTGCTGACATCAGAGGCCTGGCCAATAAAGGTAACTAGGTTATGTTTCATTTCCATGTGCCCAGCAACACAGCCCACTGATGTCAGCAAACTCACTTGACTTTTGCTGGTTTTGTAACCTCTTCTTTGTTTCTAAAGACAACTGCATTATATAATATTCATGATGGAGAGTCTTTTGCCCTTTAGCACTTTGAAGACTTCACCCTTTTGTCTCTGGACTTAAGAGGTTTTTAGTCAGAAGACTGTTCATAGCTTTGGGGAGATTTTTGAGGAGTCTTGGTTTCTTATCTATTAGCTAGTTTCAATATTCTCTTTTTTATCTTGGCAATACATAATATGTTTTGTAGAATGCTTATTCAATTTTGTCTTTGTTGGAATCTTTGAGCTTCCTGAATATTTATGTGTGTATCCCTCCCATGAATTGGAAAGTTTTTTTTTTAAAGGGGGTAAAACTAAGGATAACAAAAAAGAACAAAGCAGATCAAGGAAACAATGTAAGTGACACAGATTCCAAAGCAAGACAGCAGTTATACAGTGGCTACCACAGTGTCTCTAGTTTTCTTTTAATTAGTTGTCTATCTTCACACACAATGAATTCATACAAAACAAAGTAGTAAAACAACTGATCAGAATAAAGCAATAAAGGCATTAAAGGCTCCAAAATAGGAAAATCAACAGTCTGCTATAATAGCTCTTGTTCTCTTCAAAATAGCTGCCCATACCTTCATGAATATTGAAATTAAACAATACAAAACAGAGTAAAAACATCACTGGATTTCCTAGCATGATGATATGGAATCAACAATGGATACCACAATGTCTGTTTTTCTTCAAAGTAGCTGTTCATTTCATCATGCATAATATAATCAATTCTTGTAAACTGGTTAGAGGAAGTTTTATGCATGTATAAGCCTTTAAATGTATACCTAACCTTTCTGTATTAGAGGGAAAAACAAAACAATACAAAACAAAACAGATTACTATCAAAACAAGAAACAAGAAAGGCAAATAAATAACAATAGCAAAGAACCGGGGTTCTGGTAAAGATGACAGATAGATAACAGTAGGCTACAGAGGCTTCCTGAGATAGTCAACTTAGATTTCAAAGTAACACAGCATGAGGAGTCTCAAACAGAGGAGATGAATATTCTCGATCCAGAAAGACACTAAGATGGGAAGAATCAATCAAACATACAGTCCTGGTGCTATTTTTGGGAACAGCTAAAGTCTCGGTGCCCCTGCTGCAGCACCTGCACTTGTGCAACAGTGACTTATGGAGCCAGCCAAAATTCCACAGCTTTGAACCACTGGAAACACAGTCACACTGAGGTTGGGAGTCAGTGAACTGAACCCAGAGTTGAGCTGGCAGGGAACCTGCATTGACCTGTAGTGACTGACAGGAATAAAACCATTCCACAGAAAAAGGGGCTCCAGCATATGACATTCTGGGACCAGGCAGACTGGCAAGAACAAGGAGCAGCCATGACTTCAGTCAGTTGCTTCCTTCTCAAATGGGATTGGTAGGGAGCACTTGGTCTGGGTCATGCCCTTGGCTGAGATCCAATAGATTATGCCAAACCAATTCCCTATGCCCAGTGGTGTATACTAAGCAGTGAAGGCCTCAGCAGGTTGACTGACCTGGACGGGAGGAGCCAGAAAACACTGCTCCTGTTTGCACCTCAATAGCATCCTGCAGTGGGCAGGACCATCTAGCCAGCATGCTTCAGAAGAAGAAATAACCAACAAAGAAAGAAACTGGGGCCTATTATATATACCTGTATGGAAAAAACAAACAAAAGAAATATGAGAAGAGGAAGCAACAAGGAAAAGTCCCCAGCCCCCAACCCTCAGAACATTGATCCAGGAAAGGTAAATACAAAGGAGATTGAGGACAGCAAACATACAATATCAGGCGCAGCACCAGTAGACATAAAGAGATATATTTGGGACCTCATAGATGAATCAAAAAGTGAAATACTTAACCAAGTAAAGCAAGACATAAATAGATTAATAAAAGAAATGCTACACACTTCTCAAGAAGACACAGATGGAAGAATGGAGGAACACAACAGCAGGGGAGAATTGTTTGATGAATAATATAAAGAAAACAGAGTACATGAAGCAAATTCAAAGAGATTATCAGGAAATTAAAAACTCCACTGATAGCTGGCAAAACTGCTTGAAAGAAACTCGGAATAGATATCCAAACTGGAGGACAAGTTTGAAATGTGGGATTATGAAAGGAAAAATTACTTAAAAATAACAAGGAAACAAGCAGTAACAATACAAAGGCTAGAAGATGACAACAGGTTCTACAACTTAAGAATAAAGAATGTGAATGAAGAAGCAGGGGTACAAACAAAGGAACTACAAAGGCTATCCACAGAAATAATTAAGAAAAACTTTCCAAACATAGGAAAAGGAAATGATATCCAGATGTATGAGGCATACAGGGCTCCAGCCACCTACAACCAAAACAGATCTACACCCAGGCATGTAATAATCATGGTCTCAGAAATCCAATATAACAGCAGAATATTAAAAGCTGCCAGAAACAAGAAACAGATTATTTACAAGGGAAAGCCCATCAAAATTATGGAAGATTTCTCAACACAAACCATCAAATCAAGATGAGCCTGGAGTGATGTATTCCAAGCCCTGAAAGAAAATAACCTCCATCCCAGATTGATGTACCCTGAAAAACTATCTCTAGAAATTAATGGAGAAAAAAGGTGCTTCCAAGACAGAGAGGAACTTAGGGAATTCATGACCACCACCCAACTATACAGAGAATACTGCAGGACATTCTAAAGGAGAAAAGCATCAGGATTCCAGGAACAAGTGGCAGAGAAGCCTCAATGAATGGAGCAGAAAGTGAAATGAAGAAGATAACCAGACAACTGATGATGGAAAAAGAGCATAACAGAAATGAGGCAGAGAAGATTGGCTATAATCTCTAATATAAATGGCCTTTGTATTAGTTACTTTTTACTCATCGTTGAGACAAACTACCTGAAGCCCAAAGTTGGGAAAGTAAAGGTTTATTTCCTAGAGTTTTTGGAGGTTTCAGTCCACACTCAGTTGGCTCCAAGACAGGTGGGCATGGCTGGACTGCAGTTCATGGCAGCCGCCGACAGCAAGCTTGAGCCAACAAAGAGAGCAAGACACACCTTCTTCCTGCCATTACATCACATCCTGGCTCCACCCCTAAATGGGTGTAGCACTAAAACCATCAATCCAAGCACTATACAATGAACGAATAACAAATGCACAATTCAAACTCTTGAGGCCTGGGGGACACAAACATAAACCATGACAGCCTTGATACCTGAAATTAAAAAAAAAAAAAAGAGAGAGAGAATCACAGGCAGAGTAGATTAGGAGGAAGGGTCCACAGAGATGCTCTTTGTAGGAGATATAATTTACATGAAAAAGGGTTTATGAACAGAAAATCAAATATGAGAAAACAACACTCTATGTGAGTACGGAGTATAAAGTCTGAGAGTATAGACAACTATACTGAAAATGAAAAGATGCACTACCATACCCATTCTGGTTTGATTACTATCTATTTTTTGCAGTTTAACATTGTCTGCACAGTTGCATTTCTATCAATAATGTTATATAGTAGTATATTCCATTATACTATATCTGATGATATAGCCAATTCTGTTGAAGATAACAAGAGGTAACACAGTAACCATGGTAGAACTCCTGTACAGTGGTTTTACATGTCTTTTTCGTTTTATGTATCTATAGCAATATGTTGTGTTCTGTCCTACTTGGTTTTGTTTGCCCCTCTAATATAGGATAGAAATACATGTTAAGACTCATGCATGTGTAGAACCTATGAACAGTTTATGAGAACTGATCTTATGACACATGATGAAATGAACAAATACTTTGAAGGGAGAAAGACACTACAGTACACAGTGCTGATCCTGGAGTGTCATGATGTGAAACCCAGCAATACTATTATTCTTTGTCCAGAGTGATTTTAGTTGGCTTTGGTTTGTTTAATTTCAATATAAATGAAATATGGATAACTGCATATATATTTAAGTGTATAGGATAGATAACCATATTACTAAGTTTTTGTTGGATATTTGAATAGAACTATTTGCAATCTCACTGTTTGAATTCCCACTTATATGTTCCACTTTTGTATCTTGAAGAATTATTTGTAAGAGGACAATATGTAAACATCAACTAGTGATTTATTACTGTTTATTTCTTTTTCTTTGAAAGTATGTATTATATCTACCCATTTACTGTTTTGTTTAGTCTTTCTTTAAATAAGAAAGTAAAAAAAAATTATACAAACAATAGCAAAGAACCCAAACAATGATAATATAGGTCTTCAAAACAAAGTGGTAGGAACATAACTAAGATTGATATTTTTACTTAGTAATCTTCAAGAGTTCCTCATATCACCAGATGCAAAGCTGCAAAATTGTTCCAGTCCTAGGAATGTTAACTCTTTTGTTCCAAGAACTTATTGAATTTGTAGTATAATCATCTTAGCTATCCTGTCTGTTTAAACAATTTTAGATATTTTTTCTCTTTCCTCCTTTTCTCTGAGATACTACTTTTTCCATTTTGAGCAGATTCTTACTCTTTCACTGTATTTGTTGAGGATTTTGTATCTTATGTACACTTACCATTTCTTACACTAGAGAAACAATATGAGTTTTACTCATATGAGTTTACTCATATGAGTTTGATTTATTTCACTTATGAGTATGGTCTCAAGTTGCATCCACATACTTATAAATATCTCAATGTGATCATTCATTATAGCTGAGTAGTACTCCATTTTATAAAAACACCACATCTCTTTCTTTTTTTATTTAAATGAAAAAAAAAACAGTATAAGGGTACAAGCAATACAGAATTTCAAAAAAATAAACAGAAAACACTAGTTAATAGATTAGATATTGTCATCTTAGAAATAGTGGTTCAAGTTACAGTATTAAAGCATACAAAGTGGACATACAAACACTGAGACTGCAAACAGTTGTGTTCAATGATTCAACAAAAACTTACTAATAGGGTCATCTATCTTACACACCTAAATACACTTGGAGTTGTATCCTTTAGAGCACTTTCTTTTCCTCTCTTTTTTACAATGACATTTACACATTTTGGGTTTTATTACTTGCATAGTTCATATTACTTTTTTTGGAAGAGAATAAAACCAAATATGACAAAACAAAGCAGACAGTCAAAGCAAAGGATGGACATAGTTACATGATGCAAAAAAAGAATACAAGGTAATAATAGTTACCATAATGCCTCTTGCTACCTTAAAAAATTGCCTATATCATCAGGCATAATAAAACTGAACAAAACAGTAAAGAACAAGACCAATAAAACCTAAACATTGGAGATATTACAGGAATTCAAAAGAAAATAATAGTCAAACCAGAATGGCCATCATAGTGAATCTTATTGCCTTCAAAGTAGTTGCCTGTACCCTCAAACTTGATACTATCAAACAGAAAAGAACAGAGTAAAATCAGTCAAAACAAGATGGTGGGAGCAATACTGGCATTCAAGTTAATAAGAATTCAAAAACTTCACTATAACATATCCTGCCAATTTTTTGATATTTTCCCTTAATTAAAAAACAATAATAAAAAATAAATAGTTTTTTTAAAAAGGAGATTAAGATAAAAGATATAACAACATAACAATACAGGTCAAAGCAGGACAATTTAAGCAATACAGTGTTTCACCACAAGATAACCTGACTTAATAGTAGTTACCACAGTGTCTCTTTCCTTGAAATATTTAAGTATAACTTCATATACAATAGCATCAAACATATCAAAACAATGTGAAACCATTCAAGATGATGAAAGTATTACAGGGTATTTAGAACCAGCTAACATAAAATGAATAATTGTTTCAATATTATCTCTTTGCCTATAAAAATGTTTGTTTATACTATCACATATAATAAAATCCAGTAAGATACCACATGATAAAACGAATGGAGAAAGAAGAACAACAGTTTGGTGGGACTTCAAAACAAGATATTAAATCAGCGCTAGCTATTATAATGTCTTGCTTTCTTGAAAATAGCTGTTTATATCATCAAAGACAATAATATCAAACAGCCTAGAATAAAACCATTCCAACTAGTGAGTGAAAACCTTATAAGGCTTCAAAGCCACATAATGGGGAATCATGATTACCACATACTTTTATGTATTTGAATCATTTCTTACAATAGGAAACTATTTGGTATTCATACATGTGAGTTTGGTTTATTTCACTTATGAGTATGGTCTCCAGCTGTGTCCCTTTATTTATAAATATCTCAATGTGATCCTTCTTTATAGCTGAGTAGTACTCCATTGTATAAAAATACAACTTTATTATCCATTCCTCAGTTGATGGACACTTGGGTTGTTTCCAAGATCTGGATACTACAAATTGTGCTGCTATAAACATGGGTGCAAATATATCACTATAGTATGGTGCTTTCAGTTCTTCTGGGAATATGCCTAGAACTGGAATAGCTAGAAAAAATGAGACTTCCAATCCCAGTTTTTTGAGAAATCTCCAGACTGACCTCCACAATCATTGCACCAGTCTATACTCCCACCAACAGTGCAGGAGAGTTACTTTTCCCCCACAGCCTTTCCACCATTTGTTGTTGATGGTTTTCTTGATCGTGGCCATTAATTCCGGAGTGAGATGGAATTTCAGTGTGGATTTAATTGGTATTTCTCTAATGAATAATGATGACGAACATTTTTTCATGCTTTTATTTGCCATTTGTATTTCTTCATCTGAGAAGTGTCTATTCATCTCAGATGCCCATTTTTGGATTGGATCTTTGAATTTTGGGGGTCTAATATTTTTTAAATTATGTATATGTTCTAGACAGACGTCCTTTGTCTGAGGGAGAGTTCACTAAGATTTTTTTCCCAGTTTGTGGGTTTTCTTTTCATTATGCTGGAGATTTCTTTTAACATGCAGAAACTTTTTAATAAGAGGTGATCCCACTTGTTGATTCTGTGAAGTATTTCCCATGCGTTTTGATCCCTGTTCATGAATTGTCTACCTACCCCTATGTCTTCTTGGTTTTTAACCAATTTGTCTTCCAATAGATTTAATGTTTCTGTTTTAATATTCAGATCTTTGATACATTTAGATTTTAACTTAGTACATGGTGATAGGCATGGGTCTAGTTTTAGTTTTTGGCATATGGAGAACCAGTTTTTCCAACACCACTTATTAAAGAAACTGTCGTTCTTCCAGCGAACCTGTTTGGCTCCTTTATCAAAGATAAGTTGATTGCATGTTTCTGTAGTTGTGGTTGTATCTTCTAATCTATTCCATTAATCTTTGGCTCTGTTCTGTTTCCAGTACCATATTGATTTTACTACAGTTGCTTTGCAGTATAACTTCAAGTCAAGGATTGTGATGCCTACTGCCTTGCCTTTGCTGCTTAGAACTGTCTTTGCTCTTCTGGGTCTCTTCTTGCTCCTGATGAATTTTTGGAGTGATTTCTCAAGATCTATGAGATATGTTGATGGTATTTTTATTGGAATTGCATTGAATCTGTATAACAGTTTTGGGAGAATGGCCATTTTCAGAATATTTATTCTTCCTGTCCATGAGCAAGGGATGTCTTTCCATTTTCTGAGATTGTCTTCAATTTCTTTTTTCAGTATATTACAATTTTCCCTGTATAGGTCTTTCACTTCTTTTGTGAGAGTAATTCCTAAATATTTCATTTTTTTGGTTGCTAGTGTGAAGGGTGTGGTTTCTCATTTCTTTGTGATTTTCTTGTTAGTGTATGGAAATGCTATTGACTTTTGAGTATTGATTTGGTATCCAGCTACATTGCTGAATTTGTTTATTATACCTAGGAGTCTTAAATGGAGTTTTGGGGGTCTTGTATGTAGAGTATCATGTCATCTGTAACAATGACAATTTAGCTTCTTCTTTTCCTATCTTTACCCCTTTTGTTTCTCTCTGTCTAGTTTCTCTGGCTAGTATTTCCTACTGGAAATACTATGTTAAATAGGGGTGGAGATAAGGCACATCCTTGTCTTGTGTCTGATTTCAAGGTAAAGGCCTTCAGGTTTTGGCCATTTTGTATGTCACCGGCTGTTGGCTTGTCATAGATGGCCCTTATCATATTGAGGTAAACATCATCTATTCTAATTTTTCTGTAAGGTTCTTATCAAGAAACCTTGGACCTTATGAAAATCTTTTCTGCATCTGTTGAAATGATCGGGTGATTCTTACTTTTGGCTTTATTGATATGTTGGATTACATTTATTGATTTATGTTTGTTGAACCATCCTTCCATGCCTGGAATCAATCCCAGTTGCTCATGGTGTATAATCTTCTTGATGATTTGCTGCATCCTATTTGCCAATATTTTATTGAGCATTTTTGCATCTGTGTTCATTAGGGAGATTGGCCTGTAGGTTCTTTTTTTTTTTTTTTTTTTTTTTTTTTTTTTTTTTTTTTTTAGTTGAATCTTTCTCAGGTTTTGGTACTGGAGTCATATTTGCTTCCAGGAATGACTTAGGAAGGATTGCTTCCATTTTAATTTCTTTGAAAAGGTTGAAGAGTGTTGGCATTAAGTCTTCTTTGTATTTCTTGTAGAATTCTGCAGTGAATCTGTCTGGGCCTGGGCTATTCTTTGTAGGTAAGGAGTTAATTAATTGTCAGTTTCATTAATAGTAATTCGGTGATACAGCAGTTTTACATCTTCTTGACTTAGCTTTGGAACTTCATAGGTTTGTAGGAATCTGTCACTCTCTTCTGTATTATCAAACATATGAGAGTAGAGTTTTTTGAAATAGGTGTTGAGGATCTTCTGTAGTTCTATAGAGTCTGTAGTGAGTTCACCTTTTTCATTCCTTATTGCATGAATTTGAGTTTTTCTTTCCTTTTTTAAATAATGTTGACTAGGGGCTTATCAATTTTATTTATTCTTTCAAAGAACCAACTCTCTGATTCATTGATTCTTTGGATTGTTTTCTTCATCTATTTATATTAATTTCTGCTCTGATTTTTATAATTTCCTCCCTTCTTTTGGCTTTGGGCTTGACCTGCTCTCCTTTTTCTAGACGTTTGAGTTGTAGCATCAGGTTATTTATTTGTATTTATTCTGTTTTCCTGATGTGAGAACTCAGTGCAATAAATTTGCCTCTGAGGACAACTTGCATTGCATCCCACAGATTCCACTAAGTTGTTTTTGTATTTTTGTTTGCTTTTAGGTATTGTTTAATTTCTTCTTTAATTTCCCCTGTGACCCACTGATTATTCAAGATTGTATTATTCAGTTTCCATGTGTTTGTAGAAATTTTACAGTATCTTTTATCATTAATTTTTGGTTCTTGGCGCTATGGTCTGATAACATTCATGGGAAAATTTCAATTCTTTTTCATGTATTTAAATATGTTCTGTGGGTTCATATATAGTCTAATTTAGAGAATATCCCATGTGCTGCTGAGCAGAATGTGTATTCTGATGTTGTTGGATGGAACACTGTATATGTCTACCAAGTCCATTTGTTCACAGGTGTGATTCTGTTTTATTTTTTATTTGCTCATTTTCTGTCTGGTTGATGTCCCTTGGTGTCAATGGTGTGTTAATGTATCCTGTTAGAATTGTGTTATTGCTGACTTGGTTTTTCATTTCTATTAATAGTTACTTTATATAACTGGGTGCTCTGGAATTTGGTGCATATATATTTAAGATTGTTATTTCTTCCTCTTGAATTTTTCCCCTAACCAGTATGTAATGACCTTCTTTATATCTTCTGATCATTCTTGGTTTGATGTTCACATTGTCTACAAACATAATATCTATTCCCACTTTTTTTTCAATTCTGTTGCATGAAGTACTGTTTTGTATCCTTTGACCTTCAGTCTGTGAGTATCATTTTGGTTTAGATGGTTTCTTGCAGAAAGCATATTGTCGGATTTTCTTTCTTGATCCATTCTGGCAGGCTGTTTCTTTTAGTTGGTCATTGAGACCATTTACATTAATAGTTATTACTGTTAATATTGCTTTATTTTTGACATGTTACCTTTCTTCTGTTGCATCTTTATCTTTCTGTTCTGTTTAATTGTCTTCTCTGCTTAGTGTTTTTTTCCTAAGTGTATCTAAACTGTCTTTCAATATCCTTTGCAGTGTTGGCTTGGTGATCATGAAGTTCTTCAGCTGTTCTTTGTCATGGAAGTATCTTATTTCTCCATCAATTTTGAAGGAGAGTTTTGTAGGGTACATTAGTCTAGGTTGGAAATCATTTTCCTTTAGGATCTGGAATACTTCACTCCATGCTCTTCTTGACTTTATTGTTTGTGCTGAGATGTCTGCTGTGATTCTGAGAGGTTTTCCTTTAAAATGATCTGTCTTTTCTCTCTGACAGCTTTTACTATTCTATTTTTACGTTGGATTTCTGGGATGGTGATTATTATATGTCTGGGTGTATTTTTATTTTGGTTATGACTATTTGGAGTTCTATATGCTTCACTGATCCTGATGTCAGTTTCCAATCTCATGTTTGGGAAATTTTCAGCTATTACTTCTCTAAATATCCTCTTAATATCCTTTATGTTGTCCCCTTCTTTTTCATTTATCCCTATCAATCTTATGTTGTTTTTCTTTGCCTCATCTTACAATTGCTGAATTGTTATTTCCTGATTCCTTGCTATTTTTAGAAGATCTCTCCTTTCCTGTTCAGTAGCTGCAGTGGTGTCTTCAAGGTCTGAAATTCTATCTTTACTTTCATTGACGTGGTTTTTACAGCTTTCAATGGAATTTTTGATTTCCTGTATATCTCTGTGCACCTGCTTTATATCTTCTGTTTGTTTCTTATATTGCTCATCCAAGGATTCTATCTTTTTGTTTAGTTCCTCCAATTTTTTAACTGTGTCTTCTTTATATATATTCATCATCTCCTTCAGTTCTTTTGTCATTTCTTCTTTTACCTGGGATATTATTTCTAATTTGAATTCCTTTAAAGCTTCCTGGAGTTGCTTGTTTATTTCAGTTGCTATTATGTCATATATTTCCAGTATATGTCATATGTTTTCTTCTATGTACATCACTCTTAAGGCTTTTTGGATGGGCTGGAGGTTTGAGATTGTAATTTGGTCTTTAGTTTTGTCATTTTCCTATATTTCTGTGTTTCAAGTGTTTCAAGTGTTATTCTAAGGCTTCCCCAGAGTCTGTTAGAAATCCTCTTCTATGCCCTCAGGTTCTGAGTCTCTGCCATCCAGTTCCCTGGATTGATAGAGGGTCAGTGGTGGTGGAGGAGGCCAGCTTAGCCCAGCCTCTGAAACTGATGGCACCCACTTGCGTGGTTAATACTCCAGAGTCTGCCAAGCATAGCCAGGAGTTGTGAGCCCGATGCAGGCTACCTCAGGACCCACCACGCTGGTCCAGTGTACCCGGAAGCTGAGACATTTCCTGGCTGGGACCAAGCAAGTGTCCTAAACTATCTGGACTGGGGGAAAGTGCCTGGGGCACTTATACCAGGCTGCCCAACTTATGGAATGGATGGTGCCCGCCTGCTTTCTTAAAACTTCAGAGTCCACCAATCAAAGCCAGGAGTGGGGAGGTCGGTGCAGGTGCTCAGGACCCACTGCACTGGTCCAGTAACACCCAGAAGCCCCAAAGTTCCCTGGCTGGGGCTGACCCCAACTAGCTGGACTCAGGGGAAGGTGTGGGGGGCACTTACACCAGGCCACCCGGCCTCTTGCTGTCTGTTGGGTTTTTGCAGTTTCTTTGTCCTTAATTTCTAGTTTTCTGGTGCTATGATTCAGTAACATGCATGGTATAATTTCAATTCTTTTTCATTTACTTAAGCATGTTTTGTGAGCTAGCATATGGTCTATGTCAGAGAATGTCCTATGTGATGGTGAGAAGGATGTTGGTGGAACACTCTGCACACATCCACCAAATCCATTTGTTCACAGGTATGATTCAGTTCTGTTATTTCTTTGCTGATTTTTCTGTCTGGTTGATCTGTCTGTTTGTGTCAATGGGGTGTTAAAGTCTCCCATTATAATTGTGTTATTGCTTATTTTATTTTCCATTTCTGTTAATATTTGTTTTGTATACCTGGTGCTCCCAAATTTGATGCATATATATTTATGATTGTTTTTTCTTCCTCTTAAAGTCCCCTCTGTTTGTTTTCCTTGCTTAGTGATTTTTTCCTATGCCTATCTAGAATGTCTTTCAGTGTTCTTTTCAGGGTTGGATTGGTGATCATGAAGTTCTTCAGCTGTTCTGTGTTGTGGAAGTATCTTATTTCTCCATCCATTTTGAAGGACAGTTTTGCAGACTATATCAATCTGGGTTCAAAGTCATTTTCCTTTAAGATCTGAAATACTTCACTCCATGCTCTTCTTGACTTCATTGTTTGTGTTGAGAAGTGTGCTGTGGTTCTGAAATCTTTCCTTTATAGATGATCTGCTATTCTCTCTAATCTTTTAATAGTGTGTTCTTATGTTGGATTTCTGGGATGGTGATTATTATGTGTCTGAGTGTAGTCTTATTTTGGTTATGGCTTTTTGGAGTTATATGTGCTTCGCTAATCCTAATGTCAATTTTCATTCTCATGTTTGGGAAATTTTCAGCTATTACTTCTTCACATAGCCTCTTGATATCCTTTGTGTTGTCATCTTCTTTTTCATTTATCTCTATCAATATTATGTTGTTTTCTTTGCATCATCTTGCAGCTGTTGAATTATTTCCTGATTCCTTGTTATTTTTAAAAGATATTTACTTTCCTGTTCACTAGCTGCAATCTTGTCTTCAAAGTCTGAAATTCTATCTTCACTTTCATTTAGGTGGTTTTGCCAACTTTTGATGGAATTTCAATTTCCTGTGTATCTCTTCAAATCTGTTTCATCCATTCTGTTTGTTTCTTGTTCATTAAATGTTTACATCTTTTTGCATTGTTTCTCTAATTTTTAAACTATGACTTCTTTAGATGTGTTCAGCATTTCTTTCATTACACTTATCATTTCTTCTTTTCCTTGGGAGATTATTTCTGATCTGAGTTCTTTTATAGCGTTCTTCCCAGCATTGTTTCTTTAGTTCAGTTGCTATCATTTCAGGTTTATGGCTTATATTTTCTTCTATATCCACATCTCCTAGGCTTGCTTGGGATGGCAAGAGATTTGAGATTGCATTTTGCTGTTTAATTTAGTCATTTTCCTATATTCCCTTAAGGAAACCAAAGGCATCTTTTCAGTTGTTTCTTGGGTTGAGAATCTATCCCTATTGCAGGGAGTTTCCCCAGTTGAGTGGAGGTCCTTAGACAGACCTACCTGGTGGCTCCCAGTCATGTGGGGTCAACTGGCAGGACCATACCAGTCTCAAAGTGATGCACCAAAGCTACCCTGTGGGATGGAAATGACTGTTCTCACTTTTGGCTCATGAGGTGGAATGCAGGCAGCTGCAGGCTGCTTTTAAGTCACTGGGCAGGACCCAAATAGGCCCAGAGGGACCCTCTGGTGCATTCTCTGGTGATATGGGATGCTGAGGGAGGTCTTACCAATCTTGGAACAATGCACCAAAGCTTCCCCATGGGATTGAAATTGCTGTGTGCACTTTTGGCTCATACGGTGGAACACAGGCGGCTGCAGGCTGCTTGGCATTCACTGGCTGGGGCCCCAAGTTTAAAAGTTTTGACAGGGGAATCCCTGGGAAGGATAAAAGACAGCTTTCCATGTCCCATCATGACTTTGGGACTATAGTAAGGCATATCCTAAGATCCAGTCCTCACTGCAAGAGGAATCAAGAGGGATGGGCCAGATGTATTGATCGAAAAATCTTGAATGTCCACAAAATCTTTAGGAGAGGGCTTTCTGAAGATATCCTTTGCCTACAGCAGGAATCTACATTAAATAAGACAGCATTTCATGGATACAAGGAATAAAAAGACTACAAAAAGGAAAATCACAAAAGAAACAAAACTGAGCTCCTATAACTGACCTGAAAGAAAGCAAGATGTTAGTTTCCTATGGAAGATTAAAAACATTTTCATAAAATCTTCTTGAGCTATAAGACAAAACATTGCCAACCAAATAAAAGCATAAAACGTGTATCAACAACGCAGGGTTATCTACTGAAACTGAAGAAAAACAAAACTAATCTTCAGAGCTAAAAATTCATTATAAAATTTTTTGCATATATGAAGGCAATGATTATCCACTGTCTTCCATCTTCAAGATGGAGAATAAGTTATGTCTGTGGAATGATTTAGTCAAATGATAAATGCCTGTTACAGGAGCCTCAAGGATCTAAGCTCTTGTCCCAGATCAAGGCCATGAACTTTGGCGTTTCATGTCCTATGGCAGGAGCAACTGGACGTCTAGTATCATAGGGAATCCCTTTCCTTCTGCCATGGATTTGGGTATCCCAGCCCTCACCATGTTAAAAAACGCTCACCTTCACTAGTGACCACAATGCTCTTTATCTATTCTGCTGTTTGAAATGCTCATATTTTTCAGGAACACCCTCACATATCTTCTGTAAAAATATTTTACCTGATATCTGAGCCTTCATGAGTCCAGTAAAATGGACGCACAAAACTAACCATCACAAAAGATCATCATTTGCCAATGTTTTCCAAGTATTGGTTTGATGAGTTAAACAGTACGTCTTTCATACTATGGGCAATAATGTATAATACAGATGTATAACCTTTCCTACCTAGTGTTAAAATAAAATAAATTGAAGATATTTCAAAGTTATAAACTGGCTGTAGAAAAGATAACTTCATATGGAGCTGTTTAGTATATCATCTGCATCAAAAACTCAAACCTAACTGCTAAAATGAAGTTAATTATAAAGAAGTAAATAAAATGTGTTTACACTTGAAAAAATCCTCTGAATATGAGAAATTTTGTCTTTCTTTTTTCCAAAGATGCAAAGGTGAAGCTGAGGAAAATCTGTACAAATAATTTTTGGACCTAGCCAAAAAACTTAAGTGGATAAAAGTAAAGTTTGTGTCCTTTTTCCTTTCATAAGACAGTGACACTGAAGATATCAGAATTGTTAGGATGCATGTTCTGTCCCAGTTCTGACAAAGTGTAGCACTATAAAGTCCAGAATCCTTGAAAAGATGATAGAAAAGTTTACCAATTGCAGGTTGCTGGAGTGACACAGTTTGTGACTGCCTGCCCTTTAGTGATCCTTGGAAATTAACATCACCAATGACTAAAGTAAGCCTTGTAATATTTTATTTATTCACTTATTTTGCCTGTAATTGATGTGTGTATACTAGATGACTGAAAGCAATAAAGGAAACAGCTCTATGTACAAGTATACAAGCATGATAAGCCAGTGTTCTGTGTGTAAATGTGCAGTAGTTAACCTATAGTGTCAAGTTGAACACGAAATGCCCTGTTTCTGGGTGTGTCTGGATGATAAACTTACAGAAGAGGGAAACACCCTGGGCACAGACCAGTAGCCTGGATGGAGTAACAAGGAAAAGAAGAAAGTCTTTCTCTATTTTGCTTCTTTGGAGGAGCTCTAGTCCTTGCTGTCACTCCCAGATGTACTTTTCCAGGCTTCCAGTGTGGACTCTTCTTTCTTTTAGTGGATTGTGAATACAGACTCACACAGGACTCTGCAGTGAGCTCATGGTCTTTGCTTTTCCAGCTGGCCAGTGCATTGAAGGCCCTTTTGCACCATTCTACCCCTGACTCTTTAGGTGGACATTGTAAGCCTACCTGATAAATCCTTTATATCTTATCTGTGTACATATTATAACATACAAGAATTCTGTAATATATGTACTATGTCATTGATATGTATTATATAATATATACTATATATTATATATAATATGTGTATTATATGTAGTATATAGTATATATTATATTATTGTATATGTATCATATGTAATATATAGTATATATGGTATACTAATAGTATACATGGTATACATATAGTATTATATATAGTTTCTTACAGAACCCTAACTGATACAGCATGCTTTATTTTGTTAGGGGGTATAGAGTAATCTTTGGCCTAAAGGAGAATTAATGTATTTTCAAAATAAGAAAGAAGAAAAGTATAGGGCAAATAGCTAAAGGGGTTTAAGAAGGTTATGGGAGAATATGAGTCTTGTGAAAATAATTTTATATATGATCAAACTGTCTAAGGACAAAAGAAAATTATTATTATTATTATTATTATTATTAGTTTTACTGGTACCAGGGATCGAACTCATGACCACATGCTTGCAACGCAGGCACATATGCCGCTGAGCTAAATCCCCAGCCCCAGGAAATTATTTTATATTCTAAAAATTGAATATTAATTAAAAAATACCTTAATGTAAAACAGGAATGTTTATGATGTATTGGTATGCTGCCAGTGGAAAACTTTAAAGTGGTCTCTTTACTTTTCTAGGTAATTGGCCTATGCAGCAGTGACTCTATGTTTTGCCAAGATAATTTCCTGTGGTTCCTATCATCTTTATGAAGTTGTTAGTCAATGCAAATCTGCGTCTTCTCATTTTAAAGAGTCAAGGATATTCTATGCTTGTATAATTTTGTGTATTTTCCTTAGAAGTCTTTAAGTTATCAGTGATTAAATAAATAATTTCTGGCCACAGCAGTGTTGCATTTTTCACTTTGAGATTTTATAAGCCCATGATTGCAGGACATGATGGCTACACTCCTATGGGAAGTGGCCCATGGGCACAGGACATCTTCATTCTTCCTTCTCCCCTTTCCTTCATCTTCCACCCCTCTCCCTACACCTACTGGGCCTGTTCACCTTTACAAAAGCTTTACTTCCTCATTTCTTATTATTTATGCTATCTTTTGTTTTTCTTATTTATTTCTGGGTTTCTTACACAACAGATAGACTGCAATATTTAAACTGTGTGTCTGATTTATTTCACTTAACAATATAATCTCATAGTGCATACATTTTGCCACTAATGGCTAAAGTTTATCCACTGCTATGGCAGAGTAGCTCAGGTAATTCAGGCATCAGAGGAGGGTGGACCATGTCCAGATCCTCACCAGGCTGTGAGCTCAGGATGGCATGAGATCCACAGTGCTGAACGTTACCTGCTTCTGTGAGGAACGTAAGTACAGAGACAGGGAGCCTGACGTTCCTGTTGTTGAGTGCTAGATTGGCAGTAAATGTAAGGGGGAGCCTTGATGCTGAGGCTCTCACAGACAAGGCTTCCAGGTGAAAAAGGAGGAAAATCTGGATCTAGTTCTGAGACACAATATCTCCAACATGTGAGTGACAGCTGCAGTGTGCACATTCAGTTTGTAGAAGTCAGAAAAATGAAACCCTTTGGTTTTGGGTGAATACTGTGTAAGTGATGTTTGATGAAAAATGTGCACTACATAAGTCAAGCATTGTCTTCTGCTCTCCAGGGAAATTCCAGTCGAAAAATCATTACATTTATCTCTGTGCTACACTTGGATTTGATTTTGTTTCTTATCTGCAAAATTTGAAAGCATCAACCATGGCCTGCTTCCTTTCATCCAGGGCACAGAAAGAAAACAAGTTCCAAACTACAGTATTTTGAAGGTCAGTTGTTTTGTGTCTTTATTTTCACTGAATGAAAAAAGAGTTTTGACAGATGCAGAAGTAGCTGGTGAGGGTCTCAGTGGCTCCACTGGGCTTTTAGTTCTTAGTTGTACCCCTGTTAACCAATTTGCTAATTATCCCACCAGAGTGGAAGAGTGAGAGCAATGAGAGCATGGTGCAGAAAGCAGGATCTTCTCACAACACTTTTCTAAGTGGGTCAGACACAGCACTTGAGGTTCCCTCTGTAGTACAGGCTTCTGTTTATGGTAGAACACATCAGGCATGACCAATACCCAATGATGCCCGTGCTGTTTCTAACTCAATATCCTTCCAAATATCTTCAAAACAGTTCGTCAATGGAGAGCAGATGCTGAGTATTTCAGTGAATGTGCATAAAATAGAGAAAGAACTAAGCAACACATTTGACACAAAATCTGTACTTCACCATACAAAGTGCACACAACAAAAATAAAGAACTAAGAACAGATGATCCACAGGTGTATATACCAACTTAAAAACATCTCAGATATAAATTTAATTACTTTCTAATGTTTTTTTACTCAAGAAAACCTTTAATTGGGAACTTAGAATATATATTGAACACTCTTCTCAGAGCAGCATTAATCTCCCTGTTGCGTAGACAGTAGATGATGGGGTTTAGGAATGAGGGAACCATGGTGTAGAACATGGCAGTCAGAAGATTCTTCAGGGATGGTTTCTGTGCAATGGGACCCAAGACTGCCACTATTACAGAAATGAAAAACATCAGGAGAATGGCCAGCTGTGGGGTACAGGTGGATACGGCTTTGTTACGGGCTTCCACTGAACGAATCTTAAGCACAGTTGAAAATATATTAATGTATGAAATAATTATAAAGGCATTACATGATAAGACAAGGCAAACACATACAACAATGATCACAAATTCAGAAAACTGGACATCTGAGGATGATATCCTCAGAATTTGAGGAACATCACAGAAATATTGGTGGATCACATTGGTCTTGCTGAAGGGAAGCCTAAACAAAGCATGTGTGTGGATCACAGAGTAGACCAGACCAGAGGCCCAAGATCCAGCTGTGGCCTGGGAACAGAGACTCGGGTTGATGACGAGCCCATAGTGCAGAGGGCAGCAAATGGCCACATAGCGGTCATAGGACATGATCACCAGGAATGCAATCTCTGCAGCTGCAAAAAGGAGATAGAGGAAAATCTGTGCAGTGCACTCTGTCAGGGAGATCATGTTACTGCCCATCATGGAATTCACTATGACCTTGGGAACAATAACTGAGATGGTGCCGCTGTCTATGAGGGCCATGTTGCCTATGAAAAAGTACATGGGAGAGTGCAGATGTGTGTCTGTCAGGATGAGAGTGAAAGTTACAAGTTTCCCTGTCAATGCTCCCAGATAAATCAGTAAGAACAGCACCCCTTGCAGAAGCTGGAGCTCCCGGGAGCCGGCAACATCCATAAGGAGGAATTCTGTGAAGATGGTGACATTGTCCATGTCTGTCAACCCGCTGTGGTCTCCACAGAGACAGAGATTGATGTGAGCAGAGGATGCTACAACCAGAACATAGAGCAGCCATTAGAAGTATAATGCAGCATCTGATAGGAACTCAGGAAACAGTAAATGGATGTAAATTATCTTGAATTACAGTGAATGCCCATTTTCCCATTTTGATTTCCTTTCCCAAACATATTGATGCATATTATACAATAAAAAATGAGAGAATTAAGCAATCAAACATTTAAAGTACAATCACACCTCAGTAATCTTTTACTTATTCAGTGCATTTAGGAGTTTTATCATTCTGCTGGACACCTCATTTTTTTTCTCATTTTCTTCAGTTTTGCATGCCCATTCTGAGAACTTCTGCAACAAACTCGGGTATTGGGAATCACACATCTGCTCCACATTCTCTAGGTCCAAGGTTAGAGCATGGGTGTGAACTGTCTCCTTCTGTGACTGATACACTCATATGTTTTTCCCTAACAGATGTAATGCATGACTCTGCGCTTCCTTTGACAATGATTTTGACCTGAATTATACCAGGCAGGTCACTCTGCACCATTCTCTCTTTTAGGAGTTCTTACAAACCTGTGTCTGAGTCCTTTATTTTCCCATTTGCGCTGTCATCTATGCAAGATGTTGTTGCTTTTGGATGTAAAATTCTATTTTCCTGTCAATAGTACATAGACTATTTGTGTTACCTTGTCTGTGTATTTTATAAAGATGAGGAAATAAGTATTGAAATAGACTTCATAAAAGAAACTTTTTCCTAGGAATGGATTCTAACATTTACTTAAGTGCTAACTTCCTATCCAGACCTCCACTCTGCTTGCTTTTCATATCTTTTGATAAAATCTCATTATTCTTAAATCATTGTTTTAAATTTAATTTATTTACCTGTGATTTTTCTGAAGCATTCGAATCATAAATCATCTGTTTATGAACTGTCTTGTCAGTATTCAGATTAGTGACACAGTGAGGTTTAATCTCAGTATTATTGTTTTTCTGGTGAAAAACAGAATTGAAGGATTATAATACTGAAAACATTGACATTTGTGACACTTTATAGGTAATTACTTTGCCATTGCAACAACAATTACAATTTTTTGTTTTATGTGCATGATAATGATTTGTTTACAGTACTGTGTTCATGTGGCTTTTCAATGTTTTACTAAAACATCCTATGTGAATTGTTTTGTCTTCTAATTCTTTGAATTACATGTGGTTTCTTCTATTAGCCTTATTGCTCTGAGAAGAGAAAATCCTTTGAGCACAGAATCAATCTCCAGTCCACAGTTCACAGATGAGGGTGAGGTTTCTACATGGTGTCAATCACTGCTGCAAACTGCACTGCAGTGATTTTTTAATTCCTTCACTGAAATGACAGATAGGGTCATTGGAACCTCAGCTCCCTTTCTCCATCTCTTCTTATTACATGTCCTTCCTCCTCAGTGCAAGCACATGCTCAAGTTTCCCTGAGCTTAATTCCCTTCACCTTTCCATCCTGCACACTGCATCCTGATTCTGTGCAAAAGAGGAAATACAGGGCTTATTCCTCCTTTGTTATTTCCTCAGTGATATGTTGAAATTGTTTGGCCCACAATTTTCAAATATGGACAGTAGATTGAGTGATTGCTAATTCCCCATAAATTGTAAAATAGGTGACATATAATAATATATCTAAAAATCAGCATTATGATGTTATATGATAAGAAGACATTCTTATAAAAATTGACTGTAATAATGACCATATTAGACACCTCAAGTATTTTTGTTACTGAATGACTATGCTTGTTTATATGGCTTTATTTCCCTAAAAGTCCCTCATAAATTTTATTAGCTTATAGATTTATTAATTATCCTTTTGAGTTGAGATGAAGCAAATATTAACTTCAGATGTGCTGATGCTATATTCCACGGTAATTTTCCATCACTATGATTTCTGGTTTTGGCCCTGAGCCACATGTGAAACACAGAACCTAAGAAAACATTTGAAAAAATAATGACCTAAAATAGACACTAGAATTTGAAGCAGTCTGTTTATTCTATAAGCACACATATACTATGCAATGATGAAATAGTTATGTCATCTTAGCGTTTTAAAGTATGTATTTCAAAGATGCTAGTGTGTGATTTATGCATTATAAATGTTATAAAAATGCATAAATTAGCATGTACAAAGTTACCTGAACAGTGAAGCTACAAGTCTAACTTCAATGACAGCAGTGTTGCTTTTGCTCAATGTTAAGATACTTGAGGAGATCCTTGCTTTGTGCTTCTTTCTTCAGTGAGTGTAAAGCAAGCTCACTTCTCAGGGAGATGCCAGTGTGAACCATGTGTGAAGCCCTGCTTCTGAAATACCCATGGTTCTGCTGAGTCTTCATTAAGGATATGTGGGGGTCACACTTCAGATGAGACCTGGGGATCTAGTGACCTCAGTTTCCAGGGAGCCCCAATTCCCTCCAGCCTCTAATTGGTCAGGATTATTTGGCCACAATACTGAGACTAATTAAATTTCCAATAGAGTTTTGAAAGGAGACTTTATGTGTGCAACACTTAATAAAAAGAAAATATGCTTTATGCATCACTGGAAAGTCAAAAAAGTTTCAATTTCACAACTAATTATAAAGTTAATTTACTTACATTACAGTGAATCCCTGAAATGCTGTCTTTGCACAGTCAGTGTGCTGTGATTGGAAGAGGGGTGTCATCCTATATGTGGGTGGCATTGAGAGAACCAATACAAGATGCTACAAAATCACACATAGCCCATACTGGGCTAAAACGTTAAAATCAGAGCACGAAATCTTCATTCATAAGGCTTTAGCTCCTGAACTTCAGTTATTATTTAAGAAATCATATATTGTTTTGTGTCACTATGGAATGAATGGAGAATACTGGTATTACTGTATAAAAGTAGGATTACAACTGTCCTCTCTGGTCCTGTATCAATGCAAGGCAGTTCTTTTTTCTTGGTGTCCAACCCACAGGCTGCTCTGGCTGGGAGGTTTCTTCTTGAAAGATGTGTCTTTTTTTTTTAAGAGGAAAAAGAGAAAAACACAAAACAAAACAAAGTGGTGTAAGGGTACACGTAATACAGAACTACAAAAAAAAAAAAAAAAAAAACCATAACAGTAATAAATCACCTGTTAAAAGAGTACATATTATCATCTTGAAAATAGTTGCTCAAATCACAGTATCAAAGAATACAAAGTGGACATTCAAACAGGGAGACTGCAGAAAGATGTGTCATGTGTCTTGGTCTGTTTTGTGCTCAGTGTAACAAAATAGTGATGCATCTACTTTTTAAAAGCATATCAAACAGTTTTGATTTTCCAAGAGCATGGCATGAGCATTGGTGCTGGTGAGTAGCTCACCACATCTTGTTTTTTTGAAGTAGTCTTTTGCTGAATAATTCACTTGTGTAAGCATCACATTAATCTCTTCTGAGAATTTATTTACCTTTCAGTAGGCCCATCATCTCTTGTTCCCCTCACTTAGGGGAACCTGTGTCTGGATGTGGGAGACCCTGTAATTAGCCACCGTCTTATAACAACAGGCAACAGCCATCTTAATGTCTTCTAGGAGTTAAGTTTCTATTTTCCCTGAAGTTACATGTCCCTGTGTGTTGGCCCGTGCAGTGGTTATGCTAATGAGCCTATGTGCACGTGATTTTCCACGTGTGGAAGTTTTGAACTACCTCTACTTATAACCCTTGGTCTCACTTGGACTTCCCACTGTTGCTAGGTTACCTGCTGACATGTTGGAACCCAACTACCTCATTCCCTAACATCCTATATAAATGCTGCCCATTTTTTTGTTAAATGAGACTTGATCAGAGCATTGTCTTGCCTCCATTGTTTGCATCTCTTGCCCCTTTCTCATGCCAACTTCTCCTCTAGGGTCTCTGTTGACTTACCTGCAGGTCGGGACAAGTGGCGCCTAATGTGTGGGGCTTGAGAACGGGAGATCTAGTGAGGGACGCTGTTTTTGAAGCCGGCACAAAAACAGAATGGAGGGAAAACAAAAGAGGGAACATTTACATGGGAACCTGCTGCATTTTCTGCACCTCGGTGAGTTAAAAGAGATTATGGGACAAGAAACGAGCCAACATGAGATCTCTATTTAAAGTTAGGAAAGGCTCTAAAGCCACCAGGAGTAAAGGTTAAAATTAAACAGTGTTTTGATTACATAAAACAAGTTTGTCCTTGGTTTCCTACTGAAGGGTCTAGTGACACCAAATGGTGGAAAAGGGTTGTTGCTGCTCTTAAAGATTACTATGTCTTTGGGCCCGAGAAGGTCCCAGTAACTGCTTTTTCTTATTGGGGCTTAATAGATGAAATTTTATATCAGAGACAGAATGATCCAATAATCACAAATGTTGTTCAAAAGGGTAAAATTATATTACAAGGAGAAAATATCAGGGTAAAATTGAGCTAACAAAGAGGCCGAGACTCCTAACAAAGATGAAGAACTTATGTCCTTTGAAGCAATAATGAGGAAGAGATAAACAATGCCTTGGGAGTTAAAGGACACAGACATCAAAGTCTGACAAGCCTCTGAAACAAAAACTCAGTCTTTATGACTTAGAGGAAGCCAAGCCAAAAACCAAACTTTACACTGAATTACTCTTAGAGGCTAAAATAGATGATGATAACATTGATTGGGACAGCTTCGCAGAGGAGGTTGCAAGATGCCATAATTATAACTGGCTAGTCAATGTCTAACCCTCTCCAGGCTCAGCACTCTGCAGCGCCACCCTGCCCCAGGTGGCCTGCGCAGTGTAGCCCTTGCTGTGTGCCCTCCCCCTTCTTGTAGTGGCCCTACTGCCCCACTCTAACATGTTCAGCTTCCGACCCTAGAAAACAATTAAGAGACAAAATTGAGATTTTAAAAGAGCAGATTGCATTAAAAAGAGAACATCAGGAATTAATAGCCCAATTAGAAAGGCTAACAATAGGAAGGTCTAAAATGAAAAATGAAACAAATCCCAGAGCTTCCTCTGGGATTTCTCCCACTCAGAGACTCCCCAGGAGCATGATATCCAAATTTATCCCCCTTTCTTGACCCACTATCGGACCTAGATGATATGGAGGCTTTCCCTGTGACTGAAACGACAGACACAGAGGGTGGCGTTTTCTGCCACTACTCTGGTTTCGATTTCAAACTGATAAGAGAATTAAAAACAGCGGTTGCACAATATGGAGCTACAGCCCCGTATACTACCGTGATCTTGGATTCTGCGGCTGAAAATTGGCTCACATATATAGATTGGCAAGGATTAGCCTGAGCAACCTTGACGGGAGGGAATTATCTTTTATTGAAATCAGAATATGTAGAAAATTGTAAAGATACTGCCAGGCATAATACACAAGCCGGCAATGGGTGGAACTTTGACATGTTAGTGGGAGAAGGCTGCTATGCAGACAGAGATGCCCAAATGCAGTTTGATGCAGGGCTCTATGCTCAAATTCCAATGGCTGCCACCCAGGCATGGAGAAAACTGCCCTCCAAGGAGAATATGAGTTACTCTTTCACTAGTATTAAACAAGAGCTGGATGAACCTTTTGCAGATTTTGTTAATCACTTGATTACTGCCACTGATAGAATTTTTGGCCATACTGATGAGGTAAAGACTTTGTAAAGCAATTAGCTTTTGAAAATGCTAACACTGCCTGTCAGACTGCCATTAGACCTTATAAAAAGAAAACAGATCTGACAGGATATATACACCTTTGCTCTGACATTGGAAATGCTTACCAACAAGGCCTCGCTATGGCTGCTGCCTTGCAAGGATTTATAGTTAAACAATTCTTATCTCAAAAAAATAAATGAAAATGTTTTACCTGCAGTGAAACTGGTCACTTTGCAAAGAACTGCAAAAAGGACTCCAAAAATAGAGATTCCAATGTCAATGCAAAAGCCAAAGCACCCTGATTATGTCCTAGATGTAAGAGAGGGTACCACTGGGCTAATGAATGCAAATCCAAAAGGGATGCCAACAGGAAAGAGTTGCCTCCATTTCAGGGAAATGGGAATTGGGGCCAGCCTCAGGTCCCCAAACCCAAACAAATCTTTGGGGTGGTCAGCTTTCTTCCAGCAAACAACAACCCATCTCAGACCTCTTTAGAGCCACAACAGGGAGCACAGGATTGGACCTCAGTTCCACCACCCATACAGTATTGACCCTTGAGATGGGGGTTCAAGCCCTCCCTACAGGAATTTTTGTATCCTTACCAAAGAACACATTTGGCCTTATAATAGGACACAGTAGCACAATGCTTAATGGACTACAAGTTTTTCCAGGTATAGTTGATAATGATTATTCTGGATAAATAAATGTCATGATGTCCTCACCTAAGTACATTAGTACTGTCACTACTGGGCAAAGATTCACTCAGTTGCTGCTCTTGCCTCTAATCCAGACCCCTAATAAGATAATCTCCCAGCCACAAGGTGATAAAGGATTTGGATCCTCAGATGTCTATTGGGCAAAGATAATTTCCACACAGAAACCTTTTATGTCACTATGGCTAGATGATAAAGAATTCTTGGCCTAATAGACACAGTTTTTCAGATGTTACTATTGTTAAAATGGAAGATGGGCCTCTGACTTGGCTTTTAGGTGTTACCATGACTCATTTAAAAGGCATAGGTTCAAAACCAAAACCCAGAGAGAAGTTCAAAATTTCTAACCTGGAAGGATAGAGAAAGCAATCAAGGCACAATACAACCCCATGTCATAGCTGGGTTACCAATAAATCTTTGGGGTAGATCTACTGGCACAAATGGGGTTAATTATGGGTAGCCCAAATGCCATTGTCACTGCTCAAATGCTAAATAGTGGATATTCACCTTGTAAAGGTCTTGGAAAAAATAATACAGGAATGACAGAGCCCGTAGAGACTGTGCCCAAGACAAACTGAGCCAGATTGGGCCATTTTCCATAGGGGCCATTGACTCTCCTGCATTCCATGTGGAGAAAATTACATGGCTGTCAGACGAGCCTGTATGGGTCGATCAATGGCCCCTCACTTCTGAAAAGCTGGTGGCCATGAAACACCTGGTGCAGGAAGAGCTTGAAGCAGGCCATATTAGTTCCTAGTAATTCCCCATGGAACACTCCCATGTTTGTCATTAAAAAGAAATTAGGGAGATGGCAATTGCTACAAGACCTTACAGTAGTAAACAAGACCATGGTCTTGATGGGAGCCTTACAGTCAGGCTTCCTTTCACCTGTTGCTATACCTTTGGGCTATTTTAAGATTACCATAGATCCAAAGGATTGCTTCTTCACTATCCCCCTACATTCAGATGATCAAAAATGTTTCACTTTTAGTTTACCAGTTAGTAATTTTAGAGCTCCTATGCAAAGATTCTAATGGTGAGTCCTGCCACAAGGCATGGACAATAGCTCTACCTTATGCCAGTCTTTTGTTGCTTCAGCAATGCAGTCTGTGAGAGACCACTGGCCAGAAATATATATCATTCATTATATGGATGACATCTTGATAGCTGGAAAAAATGGCAAAAGAGTTTTAGGATACTATGATATCTTAAGACTGCCTTACATGATAAGGGACTTGAGATAGCCTCTGACAAGGTTCAACTCACTGATCCACACACTTTTGTGGGTTTTCAAATGAGGGGACCTCAGATCTCTTCTCAGAAGATACAGTTGAGGCTAGACAAACTTCAAATTTTAAATGACTTTCAAAAACTTCCAGGGGATATTAACTGGCTCATGTCTTACTTAAAGCTTAGTAAAAGTGAGTTAAAACCCCTCTATGATATTTTACATGGTAATCCTGACCCTACCTGCCCCCACACAAACTCTCCCCAGAAGGAAGACAGGCCATACATGCTGTTGAACAGGCCATCCAATCCTAGACCATTACTTTTATAGATTATGGTAAACCCTTATAATTTATCATATGCAACACCACTCTCTCCCCAACCACTGTCTTCTGGCAGACAGTACCATTAATGTGGGTCCACTTGCCAGCCACACCTAAAAAGGTCATTGAATCCTACTATCAGGCCATATCTACCCTCATTCTCTTGGGAAGAGAACAAGGAAAATGCTATTTTGGCAAGGAGTCAGATATTATTATACTGCCTTATACCAAAGAACAGATTGACTGGCTCATACAAACAACTGAATTCTGGTTCAATGCTCTTGCTTCCTACCCAAGGCTTATAGACAACCATTATCCCACAGACAAGCTTGTTGAATTTGCCAATAGACATTCATTTATCTTGCCTATGGGCACATCATTCAAACCATTAAAAATGCCTTATTAATATTTACTGATGGCTCCTCAACTGGCTTGGCAGCCTATGTTTTTCAAGACCAAACTGTAACCTTCCAAACAAACAGTACATGAGCTCAGATCACAGAATTACGTGCTGTCACTGCAGCCTTTTCTGCATCTCCTACTCAGCCTATAAATTTATGTACTGACAGTGCTTACATCACACACTCTGTACCCCTGCTAGAAACAGCTGGTTAAATCAGAAATGCCTCCAATACTGGAGAACTGTTTAGGCAAATACAGTGCTCATTATGAAAGTAACTTGCCCCTTCTTTATTGGACATTTACATGCTCACTCTGGATTGCCAGGACCCCTGGCTGATGGTAATCATGCAGCAGACCTGGCCACTCGACCACAAGTTTCCCTCTGTACTTTAGCTAATGTTAACTCAAATGATCATGATGACAATGTTACTTCAGCACAAAAAAGTCATCAATTACACCATCGCAATGCCCAAACCCTCTGACTTATGCACAAGATCACTAGAGAGCAAGCCAGACAGATAGTAAAAAATTGCCCCTTATGTGCCACACACCTCCCAGGTCCACACCTTGGAGTTAATCCCAGAGGACTAATCCCCAATGTATTATGGCAAATGAATGTCACCCACATTCGTGAGTTTGGCAACCTTAAATATGTTCATGTAACTATAGATAACTTCGGTGGTTTTATTTTTGCCTCTCTCCAGGCTGACGAGGCCATCGAACATGTGATTAGTCATATGTTAACTATCTTATCAGTTTTGGGATGCCCACAACAACTAAAGACTGATAATGGTCCGGGGTATGCTAGTTCTGCTTTCACCCATTTCTGTCAACATCTCAATATTCACCATATAAAAGGCATACTTTATAATACTCAAGGTCAAGGCATAGTTGAAAGGGCACACCTTTCCTTAAAACTCACTATAGATAAAATAAAAAAGGGAGAATGGTACCACAAAAGGGGGTCACCTAGAAATATCTTATCTCATGCCTTTTTCATCCTTAATTTTTAAAATTTGGATACTGCTGGACAATTAGCATTCACCCATTTTTGGCAAATTGAAGCACAAAAGCAACTTGATTCTCTACTATAGAAGGTCCTCCTGACTGGGTCCAGACCCAGTTCTTATCTGGGAACAAGGATCAGTATGCATATACTCTAAAAAGATGAAATCCACAAGATGGCTGTCAGAACAATTGGTTAAACAAATAGATCAAGTTCAACAAATACAGGGTAGTTTTACAGATGACTCCAGGAATGAAAATGCCCCCTGAGAGATTTCACCATGTCTTGTTTTTCAGATAATGAAACCGAGAACCTGGATCCTGTCCCTTGTGATTATGATAATTCTGCCGCTGCCAGGTGAGGGAGGTTTTGTACCTCCTTCCAATGCTAGGGCTCTGGCTGCCACTCTGTTTGGTTCCCCATGTGAATGTAAGGGAGGTACAATTACATATCAGCCCACCTCTTACACTAAAATGACAGATTGTAATGATAAGATGGCATACCTTACCTACAGATCCCTAACAGGAGAAGACTACTTACAAGAATGGATATGTTGCTCCAAGCCTCCTATGACCCCCAAAATTAAGGGTCAATTAAACCCATGTCTTAAGGAATGTAAAACATTCCAGGAGTCAATGCATTCTTCTTGCTATACCTCTGTACAAGGATGCACATTTAACAATAAGACATATTTTACAGCTATATCACAAAAAACTTCCAGAGGTGCTTTTGGAGGCAACTGGGCCAATACCCCACAAGTTTTAGGCTCACAAAAATATGCCCAAGCTCCATGTTATGGTACACCTGGAAAACCAACATGTTGGCACCAGACTCTGCCCATTCATATTTCTGATGGTGGTGGACCATAAGATAAAATCAGAAAACATATGGTGCAAGAACGAGTCAAACAGATTATAGATAAAATGTTTCCTCAAATTCACTATCATCCCCTGGTGCTCCCAAAATCGTGGGGAATTCATATAGATGCCCAGACTTCAGATATTTTAGGGGCTACTTATAAATCCCCGAATACCTCTAATCCAAGTTTAGCTGAAGATTGTTGGCTGTTCATGGCCCTAGGCACTCCTATGCCTCTTGCTATTCCCTCAGATTCTACCTTGCCATCATTTAAGGAATCACACTGCTTAAATTGTAGTGCCAGCCTCCCCTTTAGAGTGCAGCCTATAGGTTTCAAAGATCCCCCTTGCTTGCAGGGAAGTTTTCAAAACAATACCTCTGACTTTGACATTGGGTTCAACAATTTCACTAACTGCAGTTGTATAATCAACTGGACTACCCCTCTTTGCCCTGCCAGGGAACAAGTGCTTGCCCTACCAACTAGTCAGGAATATGTGTCACAGCCATCTGGTTACCTGACATAGAGGTGTTACCTGGAGATAAGCCCGTTCCTATTCCTAGTTTTGATTATGCCACAGGCTGCTCTAAATGTGTGGTGCAACTCATCCCCCTACTGGTGGGATTGGGTGTTTTGGGAGCTCTGGCAACAGGATCTGCAGATATGGGAATCTATACATTATGCTATATTATATCTATACAATTATGCTATACATTCCCATGTCAAATTATCTAACCAGCTGATAGGTGATGTTCAGGCCTTATCTAGCACTATCCAAGATGTCCAGGACCAGTTAGACTCCCTTGCAGAGGTGGCCCTCCAGAATAGGAGAGGACTAGATCTTCTTACAGCAGAGCAAGAGGGGATTTGCTTAGCCTTACAGGAACACTGCTGCTTTTACCCAAACAAGTCTGGAATTGTTACAAGAAGACCTGGTAAAAAGGAGAAGAGAGCTACTTGAAAACCCTCTTTGTAATGCCTGAAATGGATTCCTGCCTTATCTTCTTCCCTTACTTGGACTGCTGCTCAGACTGTTAATTTTACTATCATTAGGCCCTTATCTCTTTAATAAGTTTATGGCTTTTGTCAAACAACAGGTGGATGCCATAAAAATGCAACCTATAGAGGTCCATTACCCCAGGCTTGAAATGGCTGATAAAGTTACATGGAGCCCACAAGGCCATGTTATGGTGATGTTTGTAAAAGCAAGCCATCCGCTTCACTTCTCTTACCTTGGTATGATAGACTGGATGGCCAGAGATGGGCAATGGGCCTCCCATGTGCTGACCAACTGCCACCTAAGGCAGGAGCTCAGCCTATTGCTGCCCTGCCTCTGATGACAGGTAAGGCAGAATTGGACCTATGTAAAAGAGTCTTGACCCAAGACAGGTACAGTCTCCTCAAGGATACAGCCTTTTATATTTTAAAGAAAAGGGGGACTTGTGGGAGATCCTGTAATTAGCCACCATCTAATATCAACAGACACAGCCATCTTAACGTCTTCTAGGGGTTAAGTTTCTATTTTCCCCGAAGTTACATGTCCCTGTGGGTTGGCCTGTGCAGCAGTTATGCTAATGAGCCCATGCACAGAAGTTTTGAACTACCTCTCCTTGTAACCCCAGGTCTGGATAGGACTTCCCACTGTTGCTGGGTTACCTGCTGATGTGTTGGAACCCAACTACCTCATTCTCTAACATCCTATATAAATGCTGCCCTATTTTTATTAAACAAGAATTGATCTGAGTACTGTCTTGTCTCTATTCTTTGCGTCTCTTGCCCATTTCTCATCCCCAATCCCCCTCTAGGGTCTCTGTTGACTTACCCATGAGTCAGGACACCTGGAGACAGAGCATATAGAATCACAGCATCATATTAAACAGGAGTTATTCATGATCTTGAAGATTCCCTGATTTACCTTCTAACAAATTTCACTGATATGTATCAAATACACCATTTGATACTTTAGGTTTTGTGTTCACACATTCAGACTGGTAGCTATAATATACTCCTACACAAAAGCTACATTGAAACTTTTATATTAAAATTATGCCAGAGACTGCATGAGAACCCCCAAATATAATACAGAGACAAATTTGTGACCTTGATTTCATAATTTTACTAACATTAAAAATGTCTTAAGAGCTTCAATAATGAAACTCAGATGTGTATATTACTAGTGCTTCCCTAATGATAGAAAAAGTCTCATAGCATCCTGCAGGGAGCTCTATTCCATTTGTCTGCAGAATATAATTTTATTAGTAAGGAATTTATTGAGCTAGCACATACTTATATGTCAATTCTTGTTTCAGAAAGTGGAAAACAGTTTCTATTGGTACCAGGATCATTCTGTAGCTAACTGAAGTTCAGTATTTGTTTATAAATTTTAATTTTCAGTAGATCATGAATAAGAATTTGGCATCAAGTATAAACACACCTTAAACATTTTCTACTGAAGCTAAATGTATTGCAAAGGCTATAGTTGCCCAGAAAACTCCCTTTCTCTTTCTAAATAGATTGAATCTGTGAGATTGCCTCACACCATTTATTAGATGAATACCAGAGACTGTGGTGACTGCCAACACCTACTGTTGTACTTGGATGAATCCATATGGTGTTTTGTGAACTCTCCTAAATAAAATCAACATATGGGCTACTGAAGTCAACAATGCAAGTCATTCTGGTGGCTCATTAATGGTGTTTTGCACTTTTGTTGCTTGATTTACCAAGAGTTCCTCATAAAGAATTCACTCAGTCACTTAGTCCATTCTAACTTTCTTCTCTGTGTGTTGTAATCTGTAAGGCTGTTACATGCTTATAATTAACCATCTCCTACATGTCAAATGGTCATACTATGCTTAGAATAATGAAACAATGATAGCACATACAATAATTCACTAACTTGACACCATGAATTGTAAATTCTGTAGTAGGCCAAATAAGGACATTATGACAGGGTAGACTTTGCAGGAGGCTGATATTAAAATCAGTGAGTCTAATTATCTTGGTGGAGGAAATTTCAAGGCAGTCCAGTGTTCAGGTTGTGCCATGGGTACTGCTAGCTACTTTTAGCCAGATGTGTAGTAATAATCTGGAGCATAAGCTAGAACAGAAAAATGTTAAATTGTGGCCTAAATAAAACCAAGTATAATATTAACTTCAAAGACAGTTTGGAGTTTTTCCTTAATGAGTATGTAGTAACCTTCTTTGTCTCTTTTGATCAGTTTTGGCTTAAAATTTGCATTATCTGCAAATAGAATAGCTACTCCTGCTTCTTTTCTGCTTTCCTGTGAGAGGGAGAATTGGCTATCTTGTTACTTTTAGTCTCTGAGTTTATTTTTGTATTAAATGTTTCTTATTTCTTGATACATTCTGCTACCCTGTTTCTTTTGTTTGGTGAGTTGAGAGCATTTAAATTTATTGTTACAATGGATATGTATTGGTTTTTCTTTTTCATGTTGTTTCTTTGTTGTTCCCTGCCTTTCTCTTTAATTGCTTGCCCTGTCTGGTGACTTCTTTCTATCACTTTTCTTGTGTTTGTGGTCTTTATTATCTCTTTCTAGTGTGTCTTTCAGAGAATTCTGTAGAGCTGGTTTGATGATTGTAAATTTCTTCAGTTTGTCACAGGAGTATCTTATTTCTCCATTAACTGAAAGATAGTTTTGTGGTATACATAACTCTTGGTTGAAGACTGTTTTCTTTAGGGCATGAAGTACTTCACTCCAAACTCTTCTTGATTTTAGAGCTTGTATTGAGAAATTTGCTGTGATTCTTATGAGCTTTCCTTTACAAGTGATGTGTTTCTTAAATATTCATACACCAAACACAGACTCATCAAAGTACATAAAACAAATATTTTCTGACAAAGTAAACCAGGAAAACACTAATGCAATTATAGTGGGAAAAATTAATGACCTACTTGTACAAATGGATAGAACAAATAGACAAAAATAAAAAAGACATGTTACAATTAAGCGAAGCCTGTGAACAAATGGACTTGGTTGATGTCTACAAAAGTGTTCTACCCTAAAACATCAAAATGCACATTGTTCTCAGCTGTACATGGAGTGTTCTCCAAAATGTATATTAGTTAACAAAGTATGTTTAAATAAATTCATAGTAACTGAAATCATCCCATGCATACTGTGTGATCATAGCACAATGTAATTGGAAATCATCGATGCACTGACTCAAAGAAAACTACAAAAACTGCATTATCACATGGAAGAGTGTTAAACTACACCCTTCAGAACAACAAATAAGTCACAAAGGAAACTAAAGTTGAAAATAAAAGCATATGCAATTAAATGATAATGTCAGGACAATATGCCTAAAATTATAGCATGCAGTGAAAGCAGTCCTATGAGGGCAATTTATACCCATGAACTCATACATGAAGAAAATAGAATGAGCTCAGATAATCTAATGTTGAACCTCAAACCTCTAGAAAACAATAAATCAAAACTGAATGTCACACAAGGGAAGCAATTATAAAAACAGAAATTAAGCAACAGAGGCTAAGAATACAAAGAGTAAATGAATCAAAAGTTGGTTCTTTGAAAGAATAAATAAAATTGATAAACCATTAGCCAACCTCATCAAAAAGGGGAAAGAAAAAACATAAATTCAAGCTGTTAGGAATGAAAGGGGGAAATACAGCAGATCCCACCTTGTTGCTTCACTAGCCTGAGTGAAAGAAACAGAGAAAAGAACACAATGAAGACAGCAAGGCTGTCTCCCAGGACCACTCACAACTCTTCTGGGTGGGTTAGACCCAGCATCTGAAGTTCTCTCAACAGTGCAGGCTTCTGCTACAGAGAATTCATGGTCTGCTGCCTACGATGTCTGACTTTGCTCTTAGCTAAAAGTTATTCCAGATATTTTCAAAACCTTTCAACACTGTAGGCCAGATGCACTGACTCAGAAAATGAGTTTAACACATACAGCATGTACATAATACCAAGCAAGGAAAATATGATATCGATTTTTACTTCACCATGCAAGTACAGACAAAAATAGACAAAATAGATGAAATTTGTGTAGATACTAATGTAAGAATATACATCAAATAAACTCATTTTCAGATGATATGTTAACATTTTAGTCAAAACCCTTCTCTGAGAACAGCTGCACCCTCTTCATTCCTCACTGCATGAACTTATTTCCTTTTCTTCATAAGGTTGGCTAGTGGTTCATCAATTTTGTTCTTTCAAAGAATCTTTTTTGATTCATTAATTCTTTGTATTGTTTGTTTCATCTCAATTGCATTAATTTCTGGTCTGATCTTTATAATTGTCTGATTTCTATGAGCTTTGGTCTTGACATGCTCTTCTTTTTCTAGAATTTTGAAGTGTAGCACTGAGTTGTTTGTTTGTACTCATTCTGTCTTCCTGATGTGAGAATTCACTGCTGTAAATTTTCCTCTTAGGACTGCTTTCACTGTGTCCCATAGGTTTTGATATGAAGTATGTGCATTTTTACTTACTTGTAGATATTGTTTAATTTCTTGTTTAAGTTCATCTGTGGTTCAGGAGAGTTATTTAGTTTCCATGTGTTTATGTAGCTTTGTGGTTTCTTTTGCCATTAATTTCTAATTTCAGTGCACTATGGTTAGATAATATTTATGGAATAATTTGAATTCTTTTGCATTTATATAAGCATGGTCTATGGGCTAGTATATGACATATTTTAGAGAATATCTGATGTGCAGCTGAGAAGAATGTGTTTTCTGATGTTGTTAGGTGGAACACTCTGTAAATACCCAGTAAATTCTTTTGTTTACAGGTTTGATTAAATTCTGTTGTTTCTTTGTGGAATTTTTGTTTAGTTGATCTCTCTCTTTGTGAAAATGGGGTATTAAGTTCTTACCATTACAATTGTGTTTTTTTATATGTGGTTATTCACATCTAATAATATTTGTCTTATATAGCTTGGTGCTTCTGTATTTGGTGCATATATATTTATTATTGTTATCACTTCTTCTTAATTTTTTCCCTTATAAGTATATACTGACTTTCTTTATTCCTTTTCATCATTTTTGGTTTGAAGTTCACATGTTCTGTAAACAGAATAGTTATCCCTACTTTTTACGGGTTTCAGCCCCACATATTATTTTTTTCCATCCTTTGACTTTACTAACAGTTTCATTAATTTTTTAAATTAAATGTTTCTTGTGTACAGCATATTGTTGGATCTTGTTTCTTGATCCATTCTGCCAATCTGTTTCTTTTTATTGCTGAATCGAGGCCATTTATGTTGATGGTTTTAGCTGATATGTATTGGCTCACCTTTGCTATGTTATTTTCCTGTTGTTGGTTTCCTGCTTTTTCCCTTTGTTTAATTAGTTGCCCTGTCTATTCATTTCTTTGTGTTATTGTTCTGGGAATTGTGGTCATTTTTTTTAATCTCTATCTAGCATATCTTTTAGTTTTCTTTCTGGGGATGGTTTGGTGGACATGAATTTCTTTGATTGTTCTTTGTCATAGAAATATCTCATTACTCCATTAATTCTGAAAGATAGTTTTACACCAATCTAGGTTGGAATTTGTTTTCTTTTAGGGCTGTAAATTCTTCACTAGAAGCTCTTCATGACTTAAGAGTTTGTGTTGAGAAGTCAGCCATGATTCTAATGGGCTTGCCTTGAGAGGTGATCTATTTCTTTTCTCTCACACCCTTTAATATCTTGTTTTGTGCTGTATTTATGGGCTCTTGATTACTAAATTTCTGTATGTAGATTTATACTGGTTATTGCTTTTTGGAGGTCTGCATGCCTCATTTCTCTATATATCAGATTCTTTGCCCATGCTTGGGAAATTTTCTGCTATTATTTCTGCAAATAGTTTTTGTTATGTCATTTGCATTGATTCCTACATTTTCATTGACAACCTAACACTTACATTGTTTTTCTTTGTATCACCTTGGAGCTGTTGAATTGCTATTTCATGATTCCTTGTTGTTGTTACAAGTTCTTTCCTTTCATAGTCATTAGCCATGATCCTGTGTTTAAGTTCTAATGGTCTATCTTCAGTTTTATGTAAGTGGATTTGCCAGCTTTCAATGGAATTTTTAATTTCCTGGATATCTCTTTCAATTTGTTTGTAGTGCATTCTATTTCTTTCCTATACTGTTCATTCAAGGTTTTCATCATTTTCTCATGCTTCTGTCTTTTTTTAATCGATGTCTTCTCTAGCAGCTCCTTCATTAAGGTTGTCTTTTTTTTTAACCTTAGAGATATTTCTGATTGGATTTCCTATATAACCTAGTGAATTTGTTCCTTTACTTCACTTGCAATGTTTTCAGAAATTTCAACTGTCTTTCATCCAATGTTTTCTAAGTCCATATGACTCCTGCACTTGTTACAGATGGGCTCAGGGTTTGAGATGGTATTTTATTTTTTCACTTTGTCATTATCACCTCTTCATTACTATTTTTGTCTTTTCAACTCCTCTAGTCTTGTGTGTCTGTCATGTGTGTCTTACGGTTCTACTATGTGGCTGATGTTCACCAGTAGCTGAGTTCCCCAGTGTAGAGAGGCTCTAGTCACTTTAATTCCTTCTGCAGGCCCAGTTGGGTGAGTTATGGATTTTTGCTTGGCTGACTATCCTATCATATTGATATGAACCAAAGTTTAGCTCTTATCATTCCAGTGGCTTTGAGCTTTTCAGCTACCAGATCCACATATTCATGCTGTGTGCCCTGGTCTGGACTCTACTGCACCACTGGGAGTTTCACAGGTCCAGATGAATTCCTCTGGGTGAGGGGATGCCTTGTCAGAGTTCTTGCTGCTCCATCCATGGTTCGCTATATTGAAGAGGGCCCCACCAACACTTTTGGTGGCCCACCAAGTTCCTTCAGGTGAATGGAGGACTCACCCGCACCCTTGCCTACCTGTCAACATCCTCAGGGTATAGGGAGGGGTCACCAAGGCTCCATCCAACCCACTGAGGCCTTCTGAGTGGGTAGGGAAGTCACCCACATCCCCACTTGCCTAATGATGTCCTACTGATTGAAGTAAGGTTTTCTAAGGCTCCAGCTGGCCCACTGAGGTACTATAGGTGGGGATGGAGACGCCAATGTTCCTGCTGGCTGCTGAGGTCCTCCAAGTGGGTTAGAGTGGTGGCTGATGCCCTTACTAGCTACTGAGGTCCTCAGGGTGGGGTATCAGAGTTGATGACCAATTTACCTCATTTAAGCACTTCACTTTGTAAAACTTATATCGAAGAATTACACTGCATACTATAAGTATATGCCATTGTTACTTGTCAATGACTAAATAAATAAAATTACAAAAAAAGAAACAATTGGAAATAAAAACTACTCAGGGAAAATGATTGTATCATAATAATACACTACCTGAAAATAAATAGATACAAGTTTCATATGGAATTTTTATAAATCCTTTAAAAAGTTAGTTCTAGGTAAAAAGTCAAAATAAAAAAGAACTAGGCTGACAAAATTTTATACATTACCACTGGAAATTAGAAATAAATCTTGTTTATTCAAGTATTTGAAGTAAAATACCTGGAAATATACATTTACATCTATATGGAAATAAAGAAATAGGGCAGAGTAAATTCATATAAGGCATTCAGAGATTCTGAATTGTTAACCCCTTACCTTTGTAAAAGTATTATTTAAATACAAATTTGAAAGTGATTTATTTCCTGAGAAAATAGCTATGAAAATTACCTAGGTGCAGGGACACATTGCAAAGAAATGTGGGTATGTTAGCCTGGGTGGGGCAAATATTTCAAAACAAAATCAAAAATCAAATCAAGGTTTGCACCATACACACACATTTTTTGTTGTCAGCTGTATCTAGATCAAGCTGAAGAAGAACAGATGAGACTCCTCAGTGATGAAAAGTGGAAAGTTTATGGATTTCAGGCCTGAGAGGAGGATGGGCCACATCCAGACCTTCACCAGAGCCTGTGTGCTGGATAGCAGGAGGTTCACAGTGCTGAAGGCTTCTGTAAAGAAATCAGCATGGAGGATCATGGAGCCTGATGTGTCTGTTGCTCCAGTGCTAGATTGGAGGTAAATGCACACCAGTACCTCAATGCTGAGGATTCCCTAGACAGAACAGCTCAATGAAACAGGTGGAGGTTCTGGATTTCATTCTGGAAATACAAAATTGCTAGTATATACTTTAGCCACCAGAATACAGGTTCAGCTCTTAGGACTCATGAAAATAAAAGTTTCCTCTTGAAGCGGAAAGTGCACGGCACAGTGCAAGCCTCATCTGCTGCTCTCCAGGTAAATCCCAATCCCAGTTATCATTTCATCTGTTGCCGGGCTACAATCTGATCACTTTCTTCCTTGTGCAGACAATTTGAATGAGTCAGTACGGCTAAGTCTTCTCATCCAGAGCTCAGGGAGAAGCCAAAAGCTTCAAAATGAAATTTTTTGAAGGTCATTCATTTTGTGTCCTAATTTTCATTGAGTGAATCAGAAGCATTTTAGCAGACGCAGCAGAAGGGGCTAGCAAGGATCTCAGTCATAATCACCCATTGTGATCTCAGGTCTGAGTCATCCCCTGTTTATTACCCTGTTACTTATCCTAGCCTGAGTGGATGAGTTAGTGCTTGCAGGCAGCAGGATCTTCTCACAGGACTACTCACGATGCTTTTCCAGGTTGGTCAGACCCACCACCTGAGGTTCTCTCACCAGTACAGGCTCCTGTTAGGGTGGAACACATGAAGTGTGGCCTGCTTCTTATGATGACTGTCTCTCTTTTAGGTCAAAATAATTCTCAATATTTTCAAAACATTTTCTCAGTATACATGAGATTTCTATTGTTTCAGAAATCATGAATTATATGATACACTAAGCATGAAAAGAAAGACAAAGATTTGTACTTCACAATAACAAGGGAAGATAACAAAAAGGTACACAAACAATTAACACGAGGTAATCCACAGGTGACCCCAGTTTTAAAAATATGCTTCAAATATGAATTAAATACTTTTAAATGATACTGTGACATTTCTCTTCTATTCTAGAAAACCCCTAATTGGGAACTGAGAACATCTGCTGAACATTCTGCCCAGAGCAGTGTTAACCTCCTTATTGCATAGACAGTAGATAATGCAGTTTATAAATGGGGGAACCATGGTGTAGAAGATGGCAGTCAGCGGATTCTTAAGGGATGGTTTCTTTGAAATGAGACCTAGGACAACCATAATGGCAGAGAAGAATATTAACAGGAGGATGGCCAGCTGTGGGGTCAGGTAGATATGACTTTGTTACGGGCTTCTTTTGACTGGATCTCAAGCACAGTTGAAAATATACTAACATATAACACAAGCATACCAACACAATGCAAACATTCACAATAATCAATAAAAATTCAGAAAATTGGACATTTGAGGGTGATATCCTCAGAATTTGAGGAATATCACAGAAATATTGCTGGATCACATTGGTCTTGGTAAAAGGAAGCCTGAACAGAGCAACTGTGTGGATCCCAGAGTAGACAAGACCAGAGCCTCTGCTCATGAGCCAGCTGTAGCCTGAGAGCACAGCCTTGTGGTGATGATGAGCCCATAGTGCAGAAGATGGCAAATGGCCACAAAGTGGTCATAGACATGATCACCAGGAATGCAATCTCCTTAGGTCCAAAAAGGATATTCAAGAAAATCTATGCAGTGTGCTCTGTCAAAGAGATCATCTTCCTGCCCATCAAAGAATTCACCACGGCTTTTGGAACAATAGCTGAGATGCTGCCAAGATCTCTGAGGGACACATTGCCTATAAAAAAGTACATGGGAGAATGCAGGTGTGTGTCTGTCACAATGAGAATGACAGTTATGAGGTTCCCTTTCAATGCTCCCAGATAAATCAGTAAGAATAGCAGAAGTTTGCAGAAGCTGGAGCTCCCAGGAGCCTGCGACACCCATGAAGAGGAATTCTGTGAAGACTGAGGTTGTCCATGTCTGCCATGGTCTCCACAGAGTTGGAGGTTACAGCGAGCAGAGGAAGCTACAAGCAGAATGCAGAGCAGCCATTAGAATTAGAATGCTGCCATTGGCGCCAGGGTGTGGACTAATCACTGACTTGGCATGGAATAAGTGGGCGAAGTGAAGTGCCCTGAAATCTAGTAAATGCACATATTTCTGTTTTAATTTCTCCAAAGTTCTGAAATTCCATTAATCCCTACATTCTTAGATTAAAAGAACTAAGCCATACAGTGTTTAATACAAAATCAAGTCCCAATGGTGTGCCATTTGTTCAGTACACTTCTGAGTCTTTGTAAGTCTCTCTGGACTCCCCAGGTATTTTCTCATTTGCTTAATCTTTCCACGACAATACTGAAGTTTCTTTAAGAGACCTTTTGAGTAAGCCCTGGAGTGTGGGAATTTCACATTGCCTGCTTTTTCTCTAGCTGCTGAGGTGAATGACCATGATGTGCTGGCTTCTGTGGCTCACAGCTCTCACCAGATTTCCCTAAAAGATCTAATGTATGAGTCTGAGATTCCTTTGAAAATGACTTTAATCTACTGGACTGACTGGATTGATTGATCATTCTGCTCCCTTCTCTCACTTTAGGTGCTCTTCCAGACTCGTGGGAGAGGCCTTGCTTTTTCCTTTCACACCATCGACTCTGAAGAAGGTGATTTCATTCAGGATGTACAAATTGTGTTTTCCTATTGGCAGCATTCCTGTATCTTATCGTCTGCATATTTCAATCTAAAACAATTGCAAAACAACACTGAAGTGTTTGAAATAGTCCTCCAAGTCTTGAGCTTCATTTAAGAATCAATTCTATTAGTGAGGTTCCAACATTGTCACCACACCTTCCTTCTACTTGCTTTCAGAGGATTTAATAAAATCTCCTTGTCCTAAAATAATTACTTTAAATACAATTTATTTATAGTGCTTGTTTTGAACCAATTCAAGTCATAAGCAGTAGCTTTAAAATTTATTTTTTTCAATACTAAAATAGCTGTGGGGCAGGAGGTTTAGCTCAGTGGTACAAGCGCCTGTCTGCCGAGTATGAGGTAGTGATTTTGAACCCTAGTACAAAAAAGAAAAGTTGTATTGTGGGTTTAGAAATGTCAATATTATTTTCTTTTCTTTTGTAAAATCCAGAATTGAGGGATTATACTATTGAAAATATTATCTTCAATGTGTTTACTAATACTTTAACTGTAATTATAATCCATTACAAAACCATTTTCATTTTTTTCTGCTTTTAAAAAAGTGCATAATAGCAATCATTTGTTTATACTTATGTTGTCATATATCCTTTCATAATTTTATCAAAATATTTTGCATGAACTGATTTCTCTGATCATCTTTGAATTATAAGTGGTTCCTTCACTTTGCCTTATTTTTCCACATGAAGAGAAAATTCTGCAAGCACAGGTTATTACTGTGAAAACAAATATCATGTGATGCATACAAAGCACACCTCAGTGTATTTTTAATTTCCTTTCTCAAAATACCAGATTAGATATGTGTCTCCTTTCCATGCTGATCTCTTCTTAGTACCGGCCTTTCTCTGCAGCCCAAACAAAGTCTGAGGCCTCTATGTGCTAAATTCACCTTACATTTGTATTCATCCCAGTGCATTACAGTACCCTGCACAAGAGAATATATCCAAGGATTGTTACTTCTCCTCATTTTTCATTTTCCCAGTGATATTTAGAAATTATTTGTTTGACAATTTTAAAATGTAGATGGTAGGATGAGTTTGATGGTAGCTTGTTTCCCATAAATTATTAAATGGGTTATATACAATATGTAAAAGATCAGCATTATGATGTTAATGCTTTGCAAGATTGAGTGGTTACTATAATCACTCATAATTACTTACTAGACATCTGAAATTTTGCCACTTCAAAGACTATTTTGCTCATGTGACTGAACTGCCATGAAAGTTCCCATAAATTTCATCTGCTTATAGTTTTTAAAATTACATTTTTATATCCAGTTAAAATATTTAATTCATGGGACCTGCTGCTTAATTGCAATTTGGGGCCATACATGAAGCACAGGTTTTAGAAAAGCATTTGAAGAACTAATCACTTTTAAAAAAAACCCTATAATCCAGTACAATCTGTGTACTTCACAAACATACACAATTGTATGGGGCTGAAATATTGGCTTATGAATTTGAAGTATTTCACAGGTATTTGTATAAGATTCATTACTAATGTTAAGTAAAATTCATTAATTGATACATAGAAACTCACGTGAGAGTGTAACAATGGGTCTAACTGCACTGACATGAATATTGTTTTGCAGAATGTCTGTTGACCCGCCCTCTTAGTAAACACCCTGGAGCCCACAAGGAGGTGAACCAGTCAGTTATTCCTGTGAGCCTACCTGGCATGCAGGCTGAGAATAAATCTCCCTGCGACCCCATCAGCAACTTGGGACAGACTTCTGAGCATCTCTTGGGAGGATGACCATATGCAATATAGCAAATAAGGGAGATTTCCTTCTATGTTCTATTTCAAGGCAGAGGTCATTTTCACTGTTATGTTTTGTAATGATTGTTTTTCTCTATTCAACATTCTCCTTCAATTGGTTTTACAATGGTCTGTTATTGGTTTTATTTCTGTATATCTAGTTGACTGAACAACTATTGTGAAGATAATGAGAGATACATAGTACCTATTACTAGGAAGCCAGTATCCTGCTTTGAATGTACCAATGTCACTACATTGTCTCGATTGGCTTTGTTTTATCTTGTTCTGTTGTACTTTTACTGCATTCTAAATAAAAATTTCAAAAAAGAAACTTGGCAAAATCCTTGCTCTTGTTTCTTTCATGAGTAAAACACAGCTTCTCTTCTCAATGAGACTCCAAGTGTGGACCGCACTGCAGCCCTGCTTCTGAAGTGGTCATGAGCCCAGTGAGTCTTCACCAAGTCCAAGCACTGTGGGGCTCACACTTCTGTTGAGCTCTGGGGACCTGGTGATCCCTGCCTACAGGAGGGCTTGTTTCTTCCACCCTCCACTGGCCAGAATTCTTTGGCCACATAATTGAGACTACATTTCCAGTAGAATTTTTAAGAGGTAGTTTACAGTTGTGACATTTAATAACAAAGAGTACTCGGAATTGTGTTATATATCACCAGTCAGTTAATTTTCACATTTATGTCTGATTATGAAAGTAACTTACTTATACTATAGCAAATTCATTTCACCTTACATAGTCACACATATTGTGGTTGTGGAGAGTGGCTCTGTTTGTGAACTGATACATTCCAGAGAACTAATACTTATTTGAGGAAATCATGCACCACACTGGAAACAAAAAATTTAAGTCAAAGTTTGAAATATTCATTAGTAGTCCTCAGTTCTCAATCTTTGATTATTCTTTAATTCATTATTTGCAAGAGAATAAAAGGTTTCTCCTCTCCGTAGTATATTAGCTCTTGAATACAATGAATTTTCCAAAATATCTATCTCTGGAATTATGTGACAAGATTGCTTATATTCGTTAAATTCAAAAATGTTTGAGAGGACATGGTATTATTTGTTAAAAGTTTGGTAGAGTTGTGTCTTGAACCTGTATAGCCGTGGTCTTCTGTTTGATGAGATATTTAATTTCTTTACTCATTATTTGTTCAGATTTTCCATTTCTACTTCAGCTGAATCTCTGTTGACTCTGTTTGTAAGAATATATCCATTTCTTCTATATTATCCAGTGTATTGGAGTATAATTGTTCATAGTACTATATTTTTTGTATTTATGTTCTGTTGTGGCAATATCCTCTTATTTTTGACTTTACCCATTTCATTTTTTTCCCTCTTTGAAAGTCACTTTGGGTAAAATTTTGATGACTTTTATCTTTTTAAGAGCTCAGTTCTTGTGTTCATTTTTCTATTGCCTTCATATTCTCCATTTAACTTACTTATCATTTAATCTTTTTATTTTTATATTATTTTATTTTTGGATTTAGTTTATAACATCTTTTTAGTTGAGATGCATATTAATTTGTGTGAGCTATTTCTTTTTTGACATGTATGATAAAATTCTAGTATAGACTGATTTTGCTACATCCTCTAATTATATGCTGTATTTGTATTTCCATTGATTTGTGGATATTTTAAAATTTCCCTTTTAATTTCTTCCTTCAAATTTTGAGTATCAGGCACATACTTCTTAATACTTGTGACTACCCAAAATCCCTCCTCTTATTGATTTGTGATTTCATCTTGTTATATCAAGAAAGGATATCTTTTTTATTTTAGAAACAAAACAAAAAAGATAGAAGTGATACAAAATTTCAAAACAAATAATAGATAACACTAGATATTATATTGCAAATTGTTATCTCAGAAGTAGTTGTTCAAGTCACAGTACTTAGGCATAAAAATGATCAAACAATCAAACAATGAAAGCACAAATTGTTCTTTCTGAGGAACTTATAGAGATTAGAGGTATAGTTACCTATCTTGCATATTCACACACACACCCACACCCTCACCCCATACACATAATCTTCTTTCTTCCTTTCTTTATTCACCTGTCTTACATGTTTCATTTTGAGCACTTTCTTTCCTTTCATTTTCACATTATCTACTGTATGTTCTGGATCTTATTACTCTGTCAGATTTTTTTTTGCTTTTTTTTACACTAGGGAGACAATACAATATTTACACATGTGAGTTTTCATTTATTTCACTTGTGTGTATGGTCTCAATTTGAATCCATTTACCTACCTTAAGTTTATCCTTCTTCATAGTTGAGTAATACTCTATTGTATAAAAATCCTACATCTTCTCAATCTATTACACAATTGGTGAGCATTTGTGTGGTTTGTATGGTTTAGATATTATAAATTGTGTTCTTATAAACAGATGAACATATATTGCTGTGGTATTATGTTTTCAGTTCTTCTGGGAAAATAATCAGAAGGGAAATAGCTGGATTAAATGGTACCAGCAACCCTAACTTTCTGAGGAATCTCCACACTGATTTCCACAGTGGTTGCACCAGTTTACACTTTCCCCAACAGTGGAGAAGTGTTCCTTTTTCTCAGCAGTCCAACTGAAATTTGTTATTGGTTAATTTCTGGATTGCAGCTATTCTTACTGGAGTGAAATGGAATCTCAGTGTTACTTTAATATGCATTTCTTGAAATAGCAATGGTGTTGAACATTTTTTCATATATTTATTTGCCATTTGTATTTCTTCAGCTGAGAAGTGTGTTTTCAACTATGATGTCAATTTTTGGATTGAGTTTTTCAATTTGGGGGGCTTGATGTTTTTCCATTCTTTATATGTTCTAGATATAAGTACTTTGAGGGACAGTAAGCTAATTTTTTCCCATTCTGTGGGTTTTCTTTTTCACTTTGTTGGTTATTTCTTTTGAGGTGCAAAATCCTTTTAGTAACATGAGATTCAAGTTGATTCTTTGAAGTACTTCCCATGAGGTTTGAGTGTTGTTCTTTCTTTGCCTACTTCTGTGTCTTCAAGATTTTTACTTATGTTGTATTTCAGTAGATTTGATGTTTCTATTTTAATATTTAGATCTTTGATCCATTTTGACTTTGATTTATTACATGGTGATAAATATGAGTCTAGCTTTAGTTTCTAGAATGTGGAAAGCCAATTTTTCCAGCACCATTTATGAAAAAAGCTACTTTTCCTCCAATGAAGATATTTGGCCTTTTGTCAAAGATAGGGTGGCTGAATGTGTTTATAGTTGTGTCTGCAGCTTCTAATCTGTTTCACTGATTCTCAGGTCTGTATTTTTGCCAGTACCATGCTGATTTTATCACAGTACTTTTGTAGCATAATTTTAAGGAGGATTCTGATGCCTCCTGCCTTTCTTTTGTTGCCCAAAATTGTCTTTGATATTCTAGGTCTCTTCTGATTCCAAATGAATTTTAGGAATGCTTTCTTTAGGTTTGTGAGATATGTTAATGATATTTTAATTGGGATTGCAGTAAATCTGTAAAAAAATGTTGAGAGTATGGCCATTTTCACTATTTGTTGTTTCTATCCAAGAGCAAGAGTATCTTCTGATTTTCTGATATCCTCTTCAATCTCCTTTTTAAGAGCACTATCGTTTTCAATGTATAGATCTTTTACATCCTTTGTTGCATTGATTTCTATGTATTACATTCTTTGGATGCTATTGTGAAAGGTGTTACCCCAAAATTTCTTTCTCAATGAGTTTGTTGTTTGTGTACAGGAGTGCTATTGATTTTTGAGAGTTGATTTTGTATCCAGTTGTTTCTAAATCTTCTTATTAACTCTAGTAGTCTTTTGGTGAAGTTTTTTTGATCTTCTCTGTAGAGTATCATTAAACTAGCAAATAATAATTTAACTTTTTCCCTTCTTATCCTTATTCTTTTTATTTCTCTCTCTTATCCTATTATTCTGGCTAATATTTCCAGAACTATGTTGAATAGGAGTGGTAACAGTGGACATCCTTGTCTTGTTCCTGATTTTAGAGTGAAAACTTTTAGTTTTTGTCCATTTAATACGATGTTTATCACATTGCGGTAGAGATCACCTATTCTGATTTTCTGTACAATTTTTATCATGAATGAGTGCTGGAATTATCAAAAGATCATTCTGCATCAATTGACATGATCATGTGATTTTTGTCTTTGGCTCCATTGTTGAATGTTGTACCATTGCTACAATCCTGTAACAAATCCCACTTTGTCATAGTATGTAATCTTCTTGATGATTTGCTGTATTCTATTTGCTAGCATTAAACATAGAATTTTTACATTAATAGTCAGTAGGAAGATTTATCTGTGGTTCTTCTTTTTGATTGGTTCTTTCTCTAGTTTTGGTTTCACACCTGCCAGCAGGAATGAGTTAAGGAGAATTGCTTCCCTTTTAATTTTATTAGAACATCTGAGAAGTATTGGTATTAAATCTTGTCCAGGTTTCTTGTAGAATTCAGCTGTGAATCCATCAGGATCAGGGGTTTTTATTTTGTAAGTTTTTAATTATGTTTGTATTTTTGGTATCCAATATTGGGTTCTTCAAAAGTTTTATATTTTCTTGAGTCAGCTTTGGTAATTCACATATTTCTAGGAATATATTCATTTCCTGTGTGTTTTCAGACTATACGAGTAAAGATTTTCAAAGTAGGTGCTGATGATCTTCTAAATTTCCACAGGATCTGTAGTGATTTCACCCTTTTCATTCCTCATTGCATGAATTTGAGTTTTTCTTTCCTTTTCTTGATATGGTTGGCTAGAGGTTTACCAATTTTGTTTATTCTTTCAAAGAACAAACTCTTTGATTCATTAATTCTTTGTATTGTTTTCTTAGTCTTAATTGCATTAATTTCTGGTCTGATCTTGTAATTTCCTTCCCTCTATGAACTTTGGTCTTGACTTGCTCTTATATTTTTAGAAGCTTGGAGTGCAACATTAATTTGTTTATTTGTCCTCTGTTCTGCTTTCCTTATGTGACAATTCATTGCTACACATTTCCTTGTTGGGACAGCTGTCATTGTATCCCACAGATTCTGGAATGTATTATCTCCACATTTATTTAATTGAATATACTGTTTAATTTATTCTTTATTTCACCAATTACCCATTGGTTGTTCAACAGGGTATTATTTAATTTCTATGTTTTTATGTAATCTTTGCAGTTTCTTTTGCCATAAAATTCCAATTTCAACGCACTATGGTCAGATAAGATTCATGAAATAATTTAAATCCCTTTGTATTTACTTAAGCATGTTCTACAGGCTAGTATATGGTCTATTTTAGAGAATGTCTGACATGCAACTAAGAACAATGTGTACCTGGTATTGTTCAGAGGAACAGTGTGTAAACAGCTACTAATATTTGTTCACAAGTTTAGTTCAGTTCTGCTGTTTCTCTGCTGGCTTTCTGTCTAGTTGACCCATATCCTTGTAATTTTGGGATATTAAATTTCTCCATTATAATTTTGTTATTGCATAATTTGACTTTTCATCTTTATTAGTATTTGTCTTATAAAGTTGAGTGCTCTTGGATTTGGTACAGAGGGATTTATGATTGTTATCTCTTCCTCTTAAAATTTCCTCTAACAAGTATATAGTGACCTTCCATACCTCTTTTGATCATTTTGATCATTTTTGATTTGAAGACCACATTTTCTGCAAACATGATAGCTACTCCTGCTTTTTTCTGGGTTCCTGTCACATGGATCATTGTTTTCTATCCTTGACTTTCAGTCTATGAGTTTCTTTTTGTGTTAAATGTGTTTTTGTATACAGCATATTATTGGATCTTGTTTCTTGATCCATTCTTCCAATCTATTTCTTTTCATGAATTGAGGCCATTATATTGATGATTATCTGATGTGCATTGGCTTAACTTTGTCATGTTATTTTCCTACTGTTGGTTCTCTACTTTCTCCCTTGCTTAATAGGTTGCCCTGCCTGGTGGTTTCTTTCTGTTGTTGTCCTGAGAATTGTGGTCATTTTTATCTCAATCTAGAACATTTCTTAGTACTCTTCTTAAGATTGGTTTTGTTGACATGAATTTCTTTGATTAATCTTTGTCATGGAAATATCTTATTTGTCCATTAATTTTAAGAGAATGTTTTGCAGGGTAAATCAATCTGGGTTGAATGTTGTTTTCTTTCAGGGTTTGAAATACTTTGATCCATTCTCTTGTCTTGAGGGTTTGTGTTAAGTAGTAGGCTGTGATTCTAATGGGTATTCTTTGTTATAAAGTACAACTAATTTTTTTCAAAAGAAGAAAATAGTAAGCAAATAGCTAAAGGAGTTTTAAGGCTGTGGAATAATACAAGTTTCATGAAAAGAATGTTATATGTGATCAATGTGGCTAAGGACAGAAGAAAATCATTTTATATTCTGAATACTGAGTGTTAATACAAAAAAAAACCCTAATGTCAAATAGGAAATTTTATGAAGTATTGGTGTGCTGCAATTGGGAAAAGTCTGAAGTGGTCTCCTTACCATTTTAGGTAATTGGTCTATGCAGCAGTGACCCTGTGTTTTGCTAAGATAATTTTCTGTGTTTGTTATCACCTTTATGGAACCTCTAGTCACATGCAAAAGCTGAGTCCTTTTGTTTAAGATTCAGGGATTTTCTATTCTTGTGTAACTTTCTTCATTTCTCCTTTGAAGACTTTAAATTACCAGTGGTTAAGTAAATAACTTTGGGCAACTGCAGTGTTGTGCTTTTAACTTTAAGCTCTGGGTCGCTTCACATTTGTAAAACATTTACCTGCTTATTTCTTAATATTCACATTACCTTTTATTTTGCTTTTTATTTATTCTGGGTTTCTTACACAACAGATAGAATGCAATTTTCTTTTTTCTGGTACCGGGGATCAAACTCATGACTATGAGCTTGCAAGGCAGGTGCTTATGCTGCTGAGCTAAATCCCAAGCCTAGGATGTAATATTTAATATCTGATTTATTTCACTTAATATGACAGTCTCACAGTGCATACATTTTCCTACTAATGGCTAAACTTATCAACCATTATAGTGGAGTAGCTAAGGTAACTCAAGCATCAGAGGAAGGTGGACCATGTCCAGATCCTCACTAGGCCGTGAGCTCTGAATGACAGGAGTTCCATGGTACCGAACATTACTTGCTTCCATGTGGAACAGAAGTACAGAGACAGGGAGCCTGAAGTGCCTGTTGTCTCAGTGCTAGGCTGGTAGTAAATGGAAACCAGCATCTCGAACCCAAGATTCTCACAGACAAGGCTTCCAGGTGAGAAGAAGGAAAATCTGGATCCAGTGCTGAGACACAATATCACCAACATGTGAGTGAGCCACAGTGTGCATGTTCAGTTCTCAGAAGTCAGAAAATGAAGCCCTTTGGTTTTGAGTGAATCACTTTGTGTGACATTTGATGAAAAATGTCCACCACATGGTGAAAGCATTTTCTTCAGCTCTCCAGGGAAATTCCAGTAGAAATGATCATTCCATTTATCTCTGTGCTACAGTTGGATTTGTTTTGTTTCTTATTTACAAAGTTTGAATGTATTAACCATGGCCTGCATCCTTTCATCCAGAGCACAGAAAGAAAACTACTTCCAAACTACAGTATTTTGAAGGTCAGTTGTTTTATGTCTTCATTTTTACTGAACGAGCAACAGGGTTTTAGCAGGCTCAGAAGAAGCAGCTATGAGGGTCACAGTGGCTCCACTGTGTTCTTAGTTCTTAGTTTTCCCCTTGTTACACACCTGGTTACTTATGTCAGGCTGAGTGGATGAGCAAGAGCAAAGAGTACAGTGTAGGCAGCAGGGTCGTCTCAGAGGACACTCATGACACATTTTCAGGTGGGTCAGTCCCAGCACCTGAGGTTCCCTTAGCAGTACAGGTTTATATTATGGTGGAACACATGAAGCATGGCCCGTACCCTAAGATACCCTTCTTGCTTCTAACTCAGTATCTTTCCAAATATTTCTTTCTAAATATATCTTTCCAAAATAGTTTGTCAATGTAGGGCAGATGCCTAGCATTTCAGAAAATGTGCATAAAAGAGAGAAAAAACTAAGAAAGACATCTGACACAAAATCCATACTTCACCATTCCACATGCACACACACCAAAATAGAGAACTAATAACAGATGATCCACAGATGTAGACACAAATTTTCAAAACATACCTCAGATATAAATCGAATGACTTTCAAATGATTGTTGATTTTTTTTTTACTCAAACAAGCCTTGGAAATTGAAACTATCTGTTAAACACTCTTCTCAGAGCAGCATTAATCTCTCTGTTGCGCAAACAGTAAATGATGGGATTAAGGAATGGGGGAACCATGGTGTAGAACATGGCAGTCAGCAGATTCTTCAGGGATGGTTTCTGTGCAATGGGACCTAAGCCAGCCACTGCCACAGAAATGAAAAACATTAGGAGAATGGCCAGCTGTGGGGTGCAGGTGGATATGGCTTTGTTACGGGCTTCCACTGAACGGATCTTAAGCACAGTTGAAAATATTTTAACATATGAAATAATTATAAAGGTATTACATGATAAGACAAGGCAAACACATACAACAATGATCACAAATTCAGAAAACTGGACATCTGAGGATGATAGCCTCAGAATTTGAGGAACATCACAGAAATATTGGTGGATCACATTGGTCTTGGTGAAGGGAAGCCTGAAGAGAGCACCTGTGTGGACAGCAGAATAGACCAGACCAGAGGCCCAAGATCCAGCTGTGGCCTGGGAACAGAGACTCGGGTTGATGATGAGCCCATAGTGCAGAGGGCGACAAATGGCGACATAGCGGTCATAGGACATGATCACCAGGAATGCAATTTCTGCAGCTGCAAAAAGGAGATAAAGGAAAATCTGTGCAGTGCACTCTGTCAAGGAGATCGTCTTACTGCCCATCATGGAATTCACCAGGGCTTTTGGAACAATAGCTGAGATGCTGCCGAGGTCTATGAGGGCCACATTGCTTATGAAAAAGTACATGGGAGAGTGCAGACGTGTGTCTGTCACAATGAGAGTGACAGTTACGAGATTCCCTGTCAATGCTCCCAGATAAATCAGTAAGAACAGCACCCCTTGCAGAAGCTGGAGCTCCCGGGAGCCTGTGACACCCATAAGGAGGAATTCTGTGAAAGTGGTGAGGTTTTCCATGTCTGCCAACCTGCTGTGATCTCTGCAGAGTTGATGTTACAGTGAAAAATGGTTATGAGAAGAATGTAGACCATTTAGAATTATAATGCGACTTCTAGCGGGAACTCAGAAAGCATATTTAATTATCCTGAAATGCAGTAAACCCACATTTTCCCATTTCAATTTCCTCCTCCAAACTGCTGATATATATTCTATTAGTTTCTACAATCATAAAATGAATTAATTAATAAAGCATTTAAAATGTAATGAAGTCCCTGAAATCTTTTACTTTTTCAGCACATTTTATCTTTCTGCTGGACACCTCAGGTGTTTTTCCCATTTCTTTCAATTTTGCCTGCCTATCTCTGACCTATTCTGTGAGAATTTCTGCAACAACTCCTGGTGTTGGGAATCCCACATCTGCTCCTCTTCTCTAGGTTGAAAGGTGGAGCGTGGGTGTATTCTGTCACTTGGGGCTGACTGCGCTCATCAGTTTTTTTTTTTTTCTCTAACAGATCTAATGCATGACTCCAAGCTTCCTTTGACAATTAACTCACTCTAAATCACACCAGGAAGGTCACTCTGCCTCATGCTCTCATCTCAGGAGCTCTTCAAGGCTTACGTGTGTGAGTTCTTTCTATCCTTGCATCGTCATCTATGCAAGATGTTATATCGTTTGGAGTACGCAAATTCTATTCTCCTTTTGGTAGTGTATAGCCTATTTCCATATAGTACTATCCCTTAATGTATATTTTAGAAAAAAAAGAAAAACAGAAAGGAAACTACTTGTTGAAGTAGTCTTCCTAAAATAAACCTTCTCTTGGGAATGGAATCTAACACTTAATTACGTGCCAATTTTCTATGTAGACCTCTCCTTTGCTTGCTTTCATATCTTTTACTAAAATCCCATTCTTTTCAAATCATTATTTTAAATTTAATTCATTTACTTGTGCTTATTTTGAAACATTCAAATCATAAACGATCTGTTTGCACATTTTCTTTTCACTATTAAAATGAGTTGTAAAGAGAGGTCTAATCTCAGTATTATTTTATTTTCACTGGTGAAAAACTGAACTCAGAAATTATATTACTGAAAATGTTTTCATTGCACTTTGCAATACTTTATAGGAAATCACTTTGTCATTACAACAGCACTTACAATTCTGCATTTTATGTGCATGCTAATGATTTGCTTATAGTAATAGGTTCATATGGCTTTTTGGTATTTTACAATTGCCTTTGCCTGCAAATTCTCTGAATTACATGTGGCTTTTCTCTATCAACCTTATTGCTTTGTGAAGAGAAAATCCTTCGAGCACAGAGTCAATCTCCAATCTACAGCTCACAGATGAGGATGAGACTGCTACATGGTATCAATCACTGCTGCAAAACGCACAGCAGAGATTTTTAATTCCTTCATCGAAATGACAGGTAGGATCTTTGGAATCCTGGCTCCCTTTCTCCATCTCTTCTTATTGCATGTCCTTCCTCCTCGGTGCAAACACATGCTCAAGTTTCCCTGAGCTGAATTCCCCTCATCTTTCCATCTTGCACACTGCATCCTGTCCTGTGCACAAGAGGAAATACAGAGCTTATTCCCCCTTAGTTATTTTCTCAGTGATAAGTTGAAATTGTTTGGCCCACAATTTTCAAATATGGACAGTAGATTGAGTGATTGCTAATTCCCCATAATTGCAAAATAGATGACATATAATAATATATCTAAAAATCAGCATTATGATTTTATATATGAAGGCATTGTTATAAAAATTGACTGTAATAATGACCATATTAGACACCTCAGGTATTTTTGTTACTGAATGACTATGCTTGATTACATGACTTTATTTCCCTAAAAGTCCCTCAAAAAGTTCATTAGCTTATAGATTTCTTAATTATTCTTTTGAGTCGAGATGAAGAAAATACTAACTTCAGACGTGCTGATGCTATATTCCAGGGTAATTTTCCATCACTGTGATTCAGCTTTGAGCCTCATCTACATATGAAATACAGAACCCAAGAGAACATTTGAAGAAATAATGCCCTAAAATAAGCACTAGAATCTGAAGCAGTCTGTCTATTTTATAAGCAAACATATCTATGTAATGATGAACTAGTTATGTCATTTTAGGGTTTTAAAGTACATATTTCACAGATGCTGGTGTGTGATTTATTCATTACAATTTCTAATGGAAATACATAAATTAATGTGTATAAAATTACCTGAGTAGTGAAGACAGGAGTCTAGCTTCAGTGAGAAGAATGTTGCTTTTGCTCAGTGTTAAGAAACTGACAAGATTCTTGCTTCTGCTTTTCTCTTCAATGAGTGTAAAGCAAACTCACTTCTCAGTGAGATGCTGGTGTGAACCATGTGTGCAGCCCTGCTTCTGAAATACCCATGATCCTGGTGAGTCTTTATTAAGAATGTGTGGGGATCACACTTATGAGGAGATCTGGGGATCTGATGACCTCAGTCTCTAAGCAGCCCTGATTTCCTCCAGCCTGTAATTGGCTGGGATTATTTTGCCACACTACTGAGACTAATTAAATTTCCCATAAAGTTTTTAAAGAAGTAATTCATGATTGTGACACTTAATAAGAAAAGATGTTTTATGCATCACTAGAAATTCAATGAATTTTCAAGTTCACAAGTGATTATAGTTAATTTACTTACATTACAGTAATCCCTAAAATGTGGTCTTTGCACAGTCAGTGTGCTGTGACTGGAAGAAGGGTATCAGCCTGCATGGGAGTGGTATCCAGAGAACCAATACAAGATGCTACAAACACATAGATGGCCCATACTGAGACAAACAGTTAAAATTAGAGAACGCAATCTTTATTCATAAGGCTTTATTTCCTGACCTTCAGTTATTATTTAATAAATCATATGTTGTTTTGTGTCACTATGGAATGAATGGAGAATACCAGTATTATTGTAAAAAAGTAGGATTACAACTCTCCTTTCCAGTCTTGTATCAGTGCAAGGCTGCTCTGGCTGGGAGGTTTTTCCTCAGAAGAAATGTCATGTGTCTTGGTCTGTTTTGTGTCCAGTGTAACAATATAGTGATGAATTTACTTCTTAAAAACATTTATTTATCAAACAGTTTTGGTTTTCCAAGGACATGGCATGGGCAATAGTGCTGGTGAGTAGCTCATGGCATCTTGCTCTTTAAGAGCAGTCTTTTGTTAAAGAATTCATTTGTGTAAGCATCACAATCTCTTCTGGGTTTATTCACCTTTCAGTAGGCTCCACATCCTGAAGCTTCTTGTTCCCCTCTTGTTCCCCTCACTTAGGGGAACCTGTGTTTGGAGCCAGATCATAAAGAATTGCAGCATTGTGTTAAACAGGAGTATTTTTGTGATCTTGAAGACTCCCTGGTTTAACTTCTAATGAATTTCATTGATATGTATCAAATATACCATTTGACTCTTTAGGTTTTGTTTTCACACATTCAGATTGGTAGCTTTAATTTACTGTTACCTAAAATCTACACTGAAACTTTCACAGTTGAATTATGCCAGAGATTGAATAAGAAAACCAGAAAAATGTAACACCACAGTTTAGAGACTAACTCATGACCTTGATTTCATAACCTTAATAACATTACAAGACATCTTAACAGTTGCAACAATGGAACCTCAGACATGTATCTTACTAGTGCTTCCCTAATGATAGAAAAAGACCCACAGTATCCTGCAGAGAGCTGTCTTCTGTTTGTCTGCAGATTATAGTTTTTTAAGTCAAGGATTTATCGAGCTAGCACATACTTGTATGTAAATTCTTGTTTCGTAAAGTGGAAAACAGTTTCTGTTGATACCAGGATCAGTATGTAGGTAACTGAAACTCAATAATTGTTTATAATTTTTAATTTTCAGTTGATCATGAATAAGAATTTGACATCAAGCATAAGCACACAAGACATCATTTTGGGAAATGATGCTCCTGTGCTCGCTTGGTGTATATGTAAGTGAAATTATGACAAAAAACTTATCTTGTACATTGTATACTGAAGCTAAATCTATTGCAAAGGCTATAGTTGCCCAGAAAACTCCCTTTCTTTTTCTCAATAGATTGAAACCATATGGTTCCTTGAAACATTTGTTATATGAACATTAGAGACTGTAGTGACTGCCAACACCAAATGTCATACTTGCATGAATTCATATGACACGGTGGCAAATCTGCTGAATGAAATCAATGTACCAGCTACTAAAGTCCTTTTGGTGGCTCATTAATGGTGTTTTTCACTTTTGTTAGTTGATTTCCTGAGGGTTCCTCATAAAGAATATGCTCAGTCACTTACTCCATTCTAATTTTCTCCTCTGTGGGCTATAACCCTCAATACTGTTTACATGCTCAAAATTAGTCATCTGTAACATGTCAAATGGTCACAGTATTGCTTAGAATAATGAAAAATTGATAACATAAAGAATCATCTGCTAATGAAATTATGAATTGTAAATTCTGTTCTAGGACCAAATAAGCAAATTATGGTAGTAACACACAGTGGGGGTACCACTGCCGAAAGACTCGGACAGTCGTTCTAATGAGAGATTCTGAATGTGATGATTAGATTGTATTTTAATCTGACTGGGTTGGGAGCCACCTATGGTATTAGTAAAGTACATTATGGGTGTCTGTGGTTGGGTCATGGAGACGTGACCTTGAGGTTTGTGTTTAGCCCCTGATCCCTCCCTTTCTGGCACTGCTCCCTTGCTCTGCACTTTGGCTTCATCATGGACTTCTGCCATGATGCTTCTGCCTTGGAGCCAGCTGTCCAAAGAATGAATCCTCTAAAAACAAGAGCCAAATTAAATCTCTATTCTTTTAAATTATAGGTGTCATATATTTGGTACCAAAGATGGGATCATATAGACAATAAGGTCCAGGAGTGGAGGTATTGCTATGACAATGTGTGACCAGGAGGTTTAGAATTAGCTTGATGAGACATTTTTCAGAAAGGCTTGATATTGTAGGATTTAGAAGCCCTAGAATGATTCAAGTAGAGTTTGGTGAGTGATTGTGGCCTCAGCTCAGAGGATCAGAAGGGTGACAGGAATGGGGACAGTAAAGGCCAGGCTTTGGAGGTTTCACAGGGAATGAGAATGACATGGGGATCAAGACCGTAGGCATGAATGTTAAAGATTCTGGCAGAAATAATTAGTCTGTATTTTGTCCATGTCATGAGACTTTGCAGGAGACTGATAATAAAATCAGTAAGACTAATTGTCCTGGTGGAGGAAATTTCAAGGCAGACCAGTATTCAGGTTGTGTCGTGGGTACTGCTAGCTACTTTTAGCCAGATGTCTGGGGCCAAATGTAGAACATAAAAAGTTTAAAAACTTAAATTGTGGCCTAAATAAAGCCAAATATAATGTTAACATCAAAAACAGTTTGGAATTTTCCCTCAATGCATGTGTAGTAACCTTCTTTTTCTCTTTTGATCAGTTTTGGTTTAAATTTGCATTGTCTACAAATAGAATATCTACCTCTGCTTTTTTTCTGGGTTCTTGTGGCAGGGAGAATTGTTGTCTACACTTTGACTTTTAGTCTATGAGTTTCTTTTCTTTTTTTTCAACCATATTCTTTATTTTGGTTTACTTTTTTTATTTAAAGAAAAGGAAACAAAAAAATACATGGAGATAAAAAAAAGGTAGAAATAATACAAAATTACAGAAAAACAAATGATAAGAAATTGCTGGTTGATAAGTTACACATTGTCATCTTAGAAATAGCTGTTCAGGTTATAGAATTAAAGTATTTAGAATGACATTCAAAAAGTGACCCTACAAACCGTTCTGCTCTATGATCGAACAAAAGCTCAGTAATATGGTTATCAGTCCTTCACATTTGTTTTACATCTCAAAGAGGGTAAGATTAAACATATCAAAACAGAACAAAATAGTTAAAAAAAACAATTTAAAGAAATACAGATTTCAAAGCAAGTCCACTGGAGATCTTCACTGTCTATCTAACTGTCTCTAGTTTCTTACAAATAGTTGTCCCCATCTTCACCCATTTTATATACTTATTGCATATTATAGAACTAATCAAATCATTACAGGATGATGAAGGCTTTTTAGGTCCTCAAGTTCCAAATTAGAGAAGACAATAATAACTACCATCGCATCTCTCATTCTCTTATGATAGCTGTCCCCATCTCTACATATGCTGAAATTGAACTCAAGAAACCAGTCCAATGTCATTCTAATCAGCGAACAATAGTATTGCTAGAATTTATATCATAATGCTACAAAATTAGCCTCGGGTTTCCTAGCATCTCTTCCTTAGAATATCTGTTCATTACATCTTGCATTATATAATCTGTTCCCGTAAATAATTTAAAAGAAAACCTATGTGTGAATTTCTACATATATATCTATCCTCTCTGTATTATAGGGAAAATCAAGTCGTAGCAAGACAGCAAAACAATTTCCTAGAAAAACATGCAATGGATAAGACATATAAGACCACAATATAGATGATCTTCCATAGTTACTATGTTTTTTCTTGTTATTTTCAATAGATTTGTCCACAACACTGGCTTATTATAGTTAAACATAGTATCACCTATTTTTATAAAAACTTAACTTTGACAGCATTGTAGGATTTGAGAGCTGTTACTAGTTAATACCAGTATGGATATACTTTACATCTTGTCATCTTCAGTTTAGTTGCCTCTACTTTTAGGGTTGATACTAACAAGCATACCAAATTCAAATAAAATCAGCCAAGGCCAACCCATAGTCTCATGATTCAGATTCAATTAAGATCAGTCATAGTAAGACAATGTAAGTAATACAGGATTTCAGTTTAAGTTAATAGGGAAGTAAGGATAGTTACCATGGTATAACCTGCTATTTTTGGGTCAAGATGTCTGTGCCCTCAAATCTGACATGAGTGGACAGACCAGAACAAATTAAGTTCAAACTAAATATGGCGATAAGACTACTGTGTCTTTTAAATCCTTATACACCATTAACAATGACCTCTGCCTTTTTTTATAGTGTTTCAGAGCTGTCTATACTAAAGACTATAGCTTACCATCTCTGCCTCACGTCTGCTACTCCACTTTTCTGCTATAATTTGTCCACCTTATTCCCTCATTCCACTGTCTGCCCCGTTCATTGAGGCCTCTCTGCCACTGTTGCTGGAATGCTGGTATCTCTTCCTCTCTTTCTCTGTAATGTCCTTCAGCACTCTCTGTAGGGTTGGATTGGTGGCCATGAACTCCCATAGTTCCTTCTTGTCTTGGAAGTATCTTATTTCTCCATTAATTTTGAGAGAGAGTTTTGACGGGTATATGAGCTTTGGTTGCATATTATTTTCTTTCAGGGCTTGGAATAGTTTTCCCCACTCCCTTCTTGACTTTGTGTTGTCTTGACTTGTGTTGATAAGTCTGCTGTTATTTTGATAGTTTTCCCATTGTAGGTAATCTGCATCTTTTCTCTGGCTGCTTTTAATATTCTGTTCTTTTGGTGGATTTCTGGAATCTTGATTATTATATGTCTAGGCATAGATCTGTTTTGGTTGTAGGTAGCTGGTGTTCTGTATGCCTCTTGTATCTGGATATCATTTCTTTTTGCTATACATGGGAAATTTTACTTTAATATATCTGTGAATATTCTTTGTATTTCATTTTTGGTTGCTCCTGCTTCCTCACTCACATTCTTTATTCTTAAGTTATGTATCGTTTTGTCATCTTCTAGTTTTTTAATTGTTTCTTTCTGGTTCCTTGTTATTTTTAAGAGGCTTTTTCTTTCACGATCATATGCCATAAATCTCTCTCTTCAAGTTTCAGAAGGCTGTCTTTAGTTTCTGTCAAGGCATTTTGCCAGTGTTCAATGGAGTTTTTAGTTTCCTGTTATTCTCTTTGGATCTGTTTCATGTATTCTAAGTTATGTTTAAATTCTTCTTCAGAAGTTTGTCTTTCTTTTCTGATTTCCTCAGTTCTTCCATCTGTGTTCTCTTGGGCGGGGCTTGTCATTTCTTTAATTAATCTCTTTATATCTTGCCTCACTTGGATCAGGAGTACAGCTTTAAATTCATCTATGAGATCATGAAAGTATTTTTTAATTTCGGCTGATGCTGTGTCAAGCAATGGATGGTTACTGTGCTTGTTCTCTTCAGTGTTTACTTCTCCTGGGCTTATTTTCTCATGTTGGGCAGCTGGAGGTTTTTTTTATTTTTATCTCTTGTCATGTTTCTGGTTTCTTTCAGACTGGAGTGTCCTGGGGATCTCTGGCCCTCTCCAAATTGCTTAGGACCTTTCAGAAGCGTGCTGACTTGAGTTTTTGCTGTCCTCCCCAATTTGCTGTTACCTGGGGTAGGCTGGGATGCAGGGGTGGTACAGGCTAGTCTCCAGCCTCTGTGCCAGTCAATCCATAAATTAGGCTGTACTTTCTGGATGTCACTGAGTTGTGACTATTTTGTATCTGTGTATTGGGCCCCAAGCAGAGGCTTGGTTTAGCCCCCGTAGCTCCTGCCAGTTCTCTTTGTACCAGAAGCAGCTGACTAATGTCACTATGGTACAGGGTTCTGCCCAAATCCCAGCTGTTCTCTTCCAGACCTCTCTGTGACAGGAGCACCAGAACAGCAGATCTGCCCAAATCCAAGATGTCTTCCACTAGTTCTCTGTATGACATGACGCTAAAGCCAGCACGGCTTCAGGCTTTGCCCAATTTCAAGATGTCTTCCACCAGACCTCCCTACAGGGGGACTTGGTGATGTCACCAAGGTGTAGGTTCTGCCCAAATCTAAGATGTCTGCTGCCAGACTCTCTGTGTTATTGATGTCCCCATGGTGGCGGGCACTGCCCAGTTCCAAGATGTTCTCTGGCCAACGCCAGTGGCCGTGGGGTCCCCAGTACTCACCAGGGTTTGGCGCAGGTCCTCCTCCCGTGTCCACTGCACAACACGCCACCCGCCCTCCCCGTGCTCTCGGCACAGCGCGGAAAGGTCAGAAAACTGCACAGCGTTTGGCTCCAAAGCTCCAGAGCCTTTCACAATCTCCTCTGGTGCAGCGGGGCAGTCCTGGCTGCTTCTCAGGGTCCCAGGTCTCAGTTTCCAGCAGTCACCAAAGGCCAACACAGCTTTTCCTGTTGGGTCCACGGGTCAGTTTGTTGATTTAAAGGCGTGGGATTTGCAGCCTCCCATTATCAGCCTTCACAGTCTCAGCACGACTTTAAATCCTCCAGCTGCGCTGTGTTGGTTAATAAGAATCATTATCCATTCATCTGGCCCTCTCCATGTTGTCAAATTCTAGCTTCTAATATGATTTCTCTGGAAAGACTCTCCACCCGATCCCCTAGCAAGCCGCCATTTTTTTTCTCCTCGTCTATGAGTTTCTTTTTGTATTTATGTTTTTTGAATTTATGTTGGCTCTTCTTGATCCATTCTGCCAGTCTGTTTATTTATTTATTTATTTTTGTTTTTATTTTTTCATGTTGGTTTTTTTATGTTATTACTTTGTTGTTCCTGTCTTTCTCTTTAATTGCTTGCCCTGCCTGGTAGCTTCTTTTTTATCATTTTCTCTGGTTGTAGTCTTCATTATCTCTTTCTAATGTCTTTCAGAGCATTCTGTAGGTCTGGCTTAGTGGTCATAGATTTCTTCTGTTTGTCATGGGACTATCTTATTTCTCTCTCAACTGAAAAACAGTTTTGTGGTATACATCAGTCTGAGTTGAAGATTGTTTTCCCTTAGGACATGAAATTCTTCACTCCAAGCTCTTCTTGATTTTAGGGCTTGTGTTGAGACATCTGCTGTGATTCTTATGGGCTTTACTTTACAGGTGATATGTTTGTTAAGTATTCATCCATCCAGTACAGCCTCATCCAAGCACATAAAACAAATCTTTACTCACTTAGAAAACCTGGGAAAACACTAACATGATTGTAGTGGGGGACCTTAATAATCCACTCTTACAAATGGATACAACCAACAGGCAAAAAGAACAAAGAAATACTAGAATTAAACCAAGTCTGTGAACAAATGGTCTTGGTTGATGTCTACAGAATGTTCTACCCTAAAACAACAGAGTACGTGTTCTTTTCAACTTTACATTGGATATTCTCCAAAATGGATCATATACTAACTGACAAAATATGTCTAAGTAAATGCAGAGTAATTAAAATTGTTCTATGTGTACTGCCTGACCATAGCACAATGAAATGGGAATTAATTGACAAAACTACAAAAACTATATTATGATATGGAAATTAACATCTTTATGAACAACAAATAAGTTACTGAGGAAGTTAAAGTTGAAAGTAAAAGCATATACAATTAAATGGTGATGCCAATGCAACACACCTAAAATTATGGAATGCAGTGAAAGCAGTCCTATGGGGGCAATTTATACTAATGAACTCACATATGAGGAAAATGGAATGAGCTCAAGTAAACAATCTAATGTTGAACCTCAAACTTCTAAAAAAGGTGCAAATCATACCCAAACATCACATGAGGAAGGCAATTATAATGATAAGAGCAAAAATTAATGCAATAGAGACTAAGAAAACAATACAACAAATAAGTGAATCAAAAAGTTGGTTGATTGAAGAATAAATAAAATTGACAAACCATTAGCCAACTCCATCAAAAAGAACGGTTCAAGCTGTTTGGAATGAAAGGTTAAATCACAACAGATCCCATGGAAATCCAGGAGGTCATCAATACCTACTATAAGAACCTGTATTCTAAAAATATGGAAAACACAGAAGAAATGGAATGACTCCTAGACACAATTTAATTTCCAAAGTTAAATCCAGAAGATATAAAAAATTCTAAATCAACCAATCTTAGCCAATGAAGTTGAAAAGATAAGTCATAATTTACCAAGAAATAAAAGCTCAAGCATGGACAGATTCAATGTAGAATTCTACAAGAAATTTAAAGAAGAAATAGTACTTCTAATGCTGAAATTCTGTAAAGAAATTGTAAGAGATAAAGTTCTTCCAAAGTCATTTCTATAGGATGTATTACTCTTATCCAAAGACCAGAGAAGAATGCAATAAAGAAAGAAAACTACAGGCTGATTCCCCTCATGGACATTAATGCAAAAATGCTTAATAAGATACTGGCAAAAAAGTACAACAAAGCATCAAGATGATGACCAAGCAATCCGGGGAACTGGGGCTGTGTGAAGTGAGTTTCAGCACACCTGCACAGGCCCAATGAGAGTTTAAGATCATTGCTCCAAGCAGTTACATGCCTGGCAAGCTTCCCACCACACTAGACTAGGCTCAAGGTATTTCACAGGAGGCAACTAAACCACACACTGTGACCTTTTTCAATCAGGGGAGCTGAGGGCATGTGAGTCCCAGGAGCCAAAGGCATAGGAGGCAATTTCCAATACACCAAGGGGAAGCTTTCGAAAATGACTTGAAACACAGAAATATGGGAAAATGACAAGACAAAAGTCCAAAATGCAATCTCACTCCTCCAGCCCATCTCAAGAAAGCATAGGAGCCATGTACATAGAAGAAAATATATGCCATGTACCTGAAATACCTGAAACAATAGCAACTGAAATAAAGAAGTAACTACAAGGAGCTTTAAAATAATTCAAATTAGAAATAATCTCCCATGAGCTGGGGATTTAGCTCAGTGGCATAAGTGCCTGCCTTGCAAGCAGGCAGTCGTGAGGTGGATCCCCAGTACCAATAAAAAGGAAAAAGACAAGAAAAAAAAAAGAAGTAATCTCCCAGGTAAAAAAGAAATGATAAAAGTAATGAGAGAAACACATCTAAACACATGAACACATCTATAGAAGTAACAGTTTAAAAATTAGAAGAACAATGCAAAAAAGATAGGATCCATGGATTAACAATATAAGAAAAAAAACAGAATACATGAAGCAGATTCAAAAAGATATATAGGAAATAAAAAATTCCATTGAAAGGTGCCAAAACCAATCCTGGGAATGGAATGGCCAGTGGTGAGTGTCTGCACAACATCCCGAGCCCCAGGAGTTTAAGATCATCACCCCCAGTGGTAAAGGAATTTCCCAGCTTCCCTCCACACTCGACTGGCTCCAGCCTGTAGGTTTTCAGCTTGCCATTGCCACCCCAGTGACCCTCTCTCAATCTGGGGTGTGGGCAGCTGGAAGTGAGTGTCCGCACACCATCCCAAACTGCAGGAGTCTAAGTCCATCACTCACAGAGGTCAAGGAACCGCCCAGCTTCCCTTCATACTTGACTGGCTTAAGCTCAGTGAAGCATATAAAATTCCAAATAGCCATAACCAAAACAAAACTACACTCAGACAGATAATAATCACCATCGCAGAAATGCAACATAAGAATAGAATAGTAAAAGTTGTTAGAGAGAAAAGACAGGTCACCTATAAAGAAAAATCTATCAGAATCACAGCAGATTTCTCAGCACAAACAATGAAGTCAAGAAAAGCATGGAGTGAAGTATTTCAGATCTTAAAGGAAAAAGATTTCCAACGAGACTGATACAACTTGCAAACCTGTCCTTCAAAATGGATGGAGAAATAAGACAATTCCATGACACAGAACACCTGAAGAACTTCATGATCACCAAACCAACCCTGCAAAGAATACTGAAAGACAGTTTAGATATACTTAGAAAAAAGCTAAGCAAAGCAGACAATTAAACAGAATGCAAAGATAAAGATGAAATAGCAGAAAGATAACATGTCAACAATAAACCAATATATAACAGTTATAACCATTAATATAAATGGTCTCAATTCACCAATTAAAAGAAACTGACTGGCAGAATAGATCAAGAAACAACATCGAACCATACACTGTCTACAAGAAACCCATCTGACCCAAAAAGAAAACTCACAGACTGAAAGTCAAAAGATGGAAAACAATACTTCATGCAACAGGAACCACCCCCCCCAAAATTGGGGGTAGCTCATTCTGTTTGCAGACAATTTGAACTTCAAACCAAGAATGATCAGAAGATATAAAAAAGGTCATTACATCCTGGTTAGAGGAAAACTTCAAGAGGAAGAGAAGAATATTTAGCAATCTTAAATATATATGCACCAAATTCCAGAGCACCAGTTATACAAAGCAATATTTAACAGAAATGAAAAATCAAGTAAACAATAACACAATTATTAGGAGACCTTAACACACCATTGACACAAAGGGACAGAATAACCAGAAAGAAAATCAGAAAGAAATTACAGAACTGAATCACACCTGTGAACAAATGAGCTTAATAGACATATACAGAGTGTTCCATCCAACAAAAAAAAGACTGTACATTCTTCTCAGCAGTATATGGGACATATTCTCATATAGACCATATACTAGCCCACAGGACATATTTAAATGAGTGCAAAAGAGATGAAATAATCCCATGCATATTATCAGATCATAGTCCCATGAAACTAGAAATTAGTGGTAAGAGAAACAGCAAAAACCTCACAAACACATGGAAATTGAATAATACACTCTTTTGAAAAATTTTAAAGAAAAGTATTATATTATTATATTTAAAGAAATCACTACTTAATATATTACATATTGTCATCTTAGAAATAGTTGTTCAAGTTATGAAATTAAAGCATACAAAGTAGAAATTCAGTGAGACTGAAAACAATTGTGTTCAATGATTCAACAAAAACTTAGTAATATGGTCATCTATCTTACACACCTCAACACACTTGTAGTTGCATCCTTTAGAGCACTTTCTTTTTCTCTCTTTTTTACAATAACATTTACACATTTTGTTTTATTACGCCCACAGTCCTGTTTTTGGAAGAGAGTAAAACCAAATGTGACAAAAAAAGCAATCAGTCAAAACAAAGGATGGATGTAGTACATGATGTAAAAACAGAATACAAGGTAACCAACAATGGCTACCATAATGCCTCTTCATACCTTAAAAAGAATTGCCTATATCACCAGGTATAATAAAATTGAACAAAACAGTACATAACAAAACCAATAAAATGTAAACATTGGAGACATTACTGGACGTCAAAAGAAGATAATAGTCAAACCAGAATGGGCATTATAGTGAATCTTATTGGCTTCAAAGTAGTTGCCTATACCCTCAAACTTGACACTATCAAACAGAACAAAATAGAGTAAAATCAGTCAAAACAAGATGGTGAGAGCAATACAAGGCTTCAAATCAAGTTAATAGGAAATCAAAAAAAAAGTAGTATAATATATCCTGCTATTTTTTAAATTTTTCCCTTAATTAAAAAATAATACAAAAATCTTTTTAAAGGGAGAGACTGAAATAAAAGAGGACATAACAACATAACAATACAGGTTAGAAAAGAACAATTTAAGCAACATAGTGGTTCACCACAAGATAACCTGACTTAGCAGTAGTTGTCATAGTGCCTCTTTCCTTGAAATATTTGAGTATAACTTCATATATTACAGCATTAAACATATCAAGATAGTGTGAAACCATTCAAGAGAATGAAAGTATTGCAGGATATTTAAAACCAACCAACAGAAAACAAAAAATAGTTTCTATATTATCTCTTTGCTTATAAAAAATTTTGTTTATATTATCACATATAATAAAATCCAATAAGATACAACATCATAAAACCAATGGAGACAGAACAACAACAGTTTGATGGAACTTCAAAACAAGATGATAATAAATCAGCACTAGCTATTATGTTATCTCGTTTTCTCCATAATAGCTGTTCATATCATCACAGAAAAAAATATGAAACAACCAAGAATAAAACCATTCCAATTAATGAGTGAAAACTTTATAAGGCTTCAAAGTCATATAATGGGGAATCATGATTACCACATACTTTTATGTATTTGTATCATTTCTTACACTAGGGAAACTATTCAGTATTTATACATGTGAGTTTCATTTATTCCACGTATGAGTATGGTCTCCAGCTGCGCCCATTTATTTAAAAATATCTCAATGTGATCCTTCTTTAGAGCTGAGTAGTACTCCATTGTATAAAAATACCACAACTTTTTTATCCACTCCTCAGTGGATGGACACATAGGTTGTTTCCAAGATCTGACTTCTACAAATTCTGCTGCTATAAACATGGGGGTGCACATATATCACCGTGGTATGATGTTTTCAGTTCTTCTGAGAATATGCCAAGAAGTGGAATAGCTGCAACAAATGGGACTTCCAAGTCCCACTTTTTGAGAAATCTCCAGACTGACTTCCACAATGGCTGCACCAGTCTACACCCCAACCCACCCTCAACAGTGAAGGAGAGTTTCTTTTTCCCCACAGCCTCTCCAGCATTTGTTGTTGGTGGTTTTCTTTAGACTGGTCATTTTTTAAGGACTGAGATGGAATCTCAGTGTGGTTTTAATTTGCATTTCTCTAATGACTAATGATTACGAACATTTTTTCATGTATTTATTTGCCATTTGTATTTCTTCATCTGAGAAGTGTGCATTCATCTCAGATGCCCATTTTTGGATTGGATCTTTGAATGTCGGGAGTCTGATTTTTTTTTTAATTCTTTACATATTTTAAACAGAAGTCCTTTGTCTGAGGGACAGTTCACTGAGATATTTTCCCAGTTTGTGGGTTCTCTTGTTACTATGCTGGAGATTTCTTTTGACATGTAGAAAGTTTTTAATAAGATGAGATCCAACTTATTGATTCTGGGAAGTATTTCCCATGCATTTTGAGTCCTGTTCATGAATTCTCTACCTACCCCTATGTTTTCAAGACAACTGAAGTTGTCTTCCAATAGATTTAGTGGTTCTATTTTAATATCAAATCTTTTAACCATTTAGATTTTAATTTAGTACATGGTGATAAGCATGGGTTTAGTTTTAGTTTTCGGAATATGGAGAGCCAGTTTTTCGAGCACCATTTATTAAAGAGACTGTCATTCTTCCAGTGAATCTCTTTGGCACCTTTATGAAAGATAAGGTGGTTGAGTGTGTGTGTAGTTGTGGTTGTGTCTTCTAATATATTCCATTGATCTTCAGCTCTGTTTTGGTTCCAGTGACATGTTGATTTTACTATGGTTGCTTTGCAGTATAACTTCAAGTCAGGGATAGTGATGCCTCCTGCCTTGCCTCTGCTGCTTAGAACTGTCTTTGCTATTCTGGGTCTCTTCTCATTCCAGATGAATTTTATGAGTGATTTCTCAAGATCTATGAGATATGTTGATGGTATTTTTATCGGGATTGCATTGAAACTGTATAACAGTTTTGGGAGAATGGCCATTTTCACAATATTTATTCTTCCTATCCATGAGCAACAGATATCTTTCCATTTTCTGAGATTGTCTTCAATTTCTTTTTTCAGTGTATTGTTATTTTTCCTGTATAGGTCTTTCTAAATATTTCATTTTTTTGGTTGCTAGTGTGAAGGGTGTGGCTTCTCTTATTTTCTGTCAGTGATTTTATTGTTAGTGTATAAGAATGCAATTGATTTTTGAGTATTGATTTTGAATCCAGCTACATTATTGAATGTATTTGTTATATCTAGTAGTCTTTCAATGGAGTTTTCAGAGTCTCCTGTGTAGAGTACCATGTCATCTGCAAACAACGACAATTTAAATTCTTCTTTTCCTATCTTTACCCCTTTTATTTCTCTCTTTTCTAATTGTTGTGGCTACTATATCCAGTACTATATTAAATACGAGTGGTGCCCAGTTTTAAAGTAAATGCTTTTAATTTTTAGCCATTTAGTATGATACTGGATGTTGGTTTGTCATAGATGGCCTTCATTATATTAAGGTAAAGACCATCTATTCCAATTTTCTGTAAATTTCTTATCATCAATGAATGTTTGACCTTATCTAAAGCTTTTTCTGCATCTACAGAAATGATCATGTGATTCTTACTTTTGACTTTATTGATATAGTGAATTATATTTACTGATTTATGTATGTTGAACCATCCTTGCATGCCTGTGATGAATCCCACTTGGTCATGGTGTTTAATCTTCTTGGCGATTTGCTGCATCCTATTTGCCAATATTTTATTGAGAATTTTTGCATCTGTGTTCATTAGGGAGATTGGTCTGTAGTTCCCTTTTTTAGTTGGGTATTTTGCAGATTTTGGTACTAGCGTAACATTTGCTTCCAGGAATGACTTAGGAAGGATTGCTTCCCTTTCAGTTTCACTGAAGAGTTTGAGGAGTGTCAGCATTAAGTCTTCTTTGTATTTCTTGTAGAAATCTGTAGTGAATCCATCTGGGTCTGGGCTCTTCTTCGTAGGTAAGTACATAATTACACTTTCAATTTCATTAATACAAATTGGGTTATTCAGCAGTTTTACATCTTCTTGAGCTAGCGTTGGTGCTTCATATGTTTCTAGGAATCAATTTCGTCTGTGTTTTTAAACCTTTGAGAGTACAGGTTTCAAAATAGGTGTTGATGATCTTCTGTATTTCTATAGAGTCTGTAGTGATTTCACCTTTTTCATTTCTTATTGTATGAATTTGACCTTTTTCCTCCCTTTTAAAAATAAGGTTGTCTAGGGGCTTATCAATCATATTTATTCTTTCAAAGAACCAACTCTTTGATTCATTGATTCTTTGGATTGTTTCCTTAGTCTCTATTGCATTGAATTCTGCTCTGATTTTTATAATTTTCTCTCTTCTTTTGGCTTTGGGCTTGACTTGCTCTTCTTTTTCTAGACATTTGAGGTGTAACATCAGATTATTTATTTGTATTCATTCTATTTTCCTGAGGTGGGAACTCAGTGCAATAAATTTTCCTATGAGGACAGCTTTCATTGCATCCGACATATTCCAGTAAGTTGTATTTGTGTTTTGGTTTTCTTGTAGGTATTGTTTAATTTCTTCTTTAATTTCCCCTGTGACCCACTGTTTACTCAAGAGTTTGTTATTCGGTTTCCAAGTGTTTGTGGGATTTTTGCAGTATCTTTATCATTAATTTCTAATTTCATAGTGCTATAATCTGATAACTTTCAAGGGGTAATTTCAACTCTTTTGCATTTATTTAAATCATCTGTCATCTAATGTATGGTCTATTTTAGAGAATGACCCATGTACTGCTGAGAAGAGTGTGTACTCTGATGTTGGATGGAACACAGTATATGACTATCAAGTCCATTTGTTCACCAGTGTGATTCAGTTCTGTTATTTCTTTGCTGATTTTGTGCCTGGTTGATGTGTCCCTTGGTGTCCACGGTGTGTGAAGGTCTCCTGTTATAATTGTCGTACTGATAATTTGATTTTTCATTTCTGTTAATACTAGTTTTATTTTACTTGGTTCTCTGGAATTTGGTGCATATATATTTAAACAGTTATTCCATCCTCTTGACGTATTCCCCTAATCAGTATGTAATGACCTTCTTTAGCTCTTTTAATCATTATTGGTTTGAAATACACATTGTCTGAAAACAGAATGGCTACTCCAGCTTTTCTTGGGGTCCTGTTGCATGAAATATTGTTTTCCATCCTTTGATTTTCATTCTGTATCCTTTTGGTTTAGGTGGGTTACTTGTAGACAGCATATGGTTGGATTTTGTTTCTTGATCCATTCTGCCAGTCTGTTTCTTTTAATTGGTGCACTGAGACAATTTACATTAATGGTTATAACTGTTATATGTTGGTTTGTTGCTGACATGTTATCTTTCTCCTGTTGCATCTTTATCTTTCTGTTCTGTTTAATTGTCTTCTTTGCTTAGTGTTTTTTTCCCAAGTGTATCTAAACTCTCTTTCAGTATTCTTTGCAGGGTTGATTTGGTGTTCATAAAATTCTTCAGCTGTTCTTTGTCATGGAAATATCTGATTTCTCCATTGATTTTGAAGAACAATTTTGCATGATACATCAGTCTAGATTGGAAATCATCTTCCTTTAGGATCTGCAATATTTCAATCCATGCTCTTCTTGACTTTATTGTTTGTGCTGAGGAGTCTACTGTGATTCTGATAGGTTTTCCTGTAGAAATTATCTGTCTTTTCTCTCTGACAGCTTTTATTGTTTCATTCTTATTTTTGATTTCTGGAATGGTGTTTATTATATGTCTGGGTATATTTTTATTTTGTTTATGACTATTTGGAGTTCTGTATGCTTCACTGATCCTGATGTCAGTTTCGGATCTCATGTTTGGAGAATTTTCAGCTGTTACTTTTCTAAATATCTTTTGACGTCCTTTATTTTGTCCCCTTCTTTTTCATTATTCCCTATAAATCTTATGTTGTTTTTCTTTGCATCAGCTTGCAGCTGTTGAATTGTTATTTCCTGATTGCTTGTTATTTTTAAAAGATCGTTCCTTTCCTGCTTGCTTACCCCAATCCTGTCTTCAAGGTCTGAAATTATATTTTCACTTTCTTTTTCTTTTTTTTTAATTTTATTTAAAAGGAAAAAGAGAAAAAACAAAGCGGTGTAAGGGTACAAGTAATACAGAACTACAAAAAAAAAGTAAGAAATCATCAGTTAATAGATTACATAATATCATCTTAGAGATAGTTGCTCAAGTCACAGTATCAAAGCATACAAAGTGGACATTCAAACAGTGAGACTGCAAACAGTTGTGTTCAGTGATCCAACCAAAAACATTAATATGGTCAGCTATTTAACACCCCTAAACAGTGTTTGCTGTTGTATCATTTAGAGCACTTTTTTTCCTTCTCTTTTTTACAACACAATTTACACATTTTGGGGTTTATTACTCCATAATTCCTATTACTTTTTGGGGGGGGAGAGAATAAAGTCAAATATGGCAAAACAAAGCTGTCAGTCAAAACCAAGGATAGACATAGCACATGATGTAAAAACAGAGTACAAGGTTATCAACAATGGTTACCATAATGTCTCTTGTTTCCTTAAAAAGAATTGTCTATCTCATTAGGTATTATAAAGTTGAACAAAACAGTAGAGAACAAGACCAATAAAACTTAAGCATTGTAAACATTACAGGACTTCCAAAGGAGACAATAGTCAAACCAGAATGGGCATCTTAGTGAATGTTATTGCCTTCAAAGTAGTTGCCTATACCCTCAAGCTTGATACAATCATACAGAATGGAACAGAGTCTAATCAGTCAAAACAAGATTGTGTGAGTATTACAGGACTTCAAAACAAGTTAATAGGAAATTTAAAATAGTTACTATTATATATCCTGCTATTTTTTAATTTTTCCCCTTAATTAAAAAAAAACCATAAAAAATAACTAAATAATTTTTTAATGAATAAGGGAGAGATTGAGATAAAAGAGGATATAACAATATAACAATACAGGTCAAAGCATGACTGTTTCAGCAACCTAGTGCTTCACAACCAAATAACCCGACTTAATAGTAGTTACCATAGTGTCTGTCTTTTTCCTTGAAATATTTGAATATAACTTCATATACTATAGCTTCAAATATTTCCATATCAAGAAGCCCAGAATAAAGCCTTTCCAATTAATAAGTGAAAACTTTATAAGGCTTCAAGGCCACCTAATGGGGAATCATGATTACCACATATTTTTATATATTTGAATCATTATTTACCTTAGGGAAACTATTCAGTATTCACACAAGCGAGATTGATTCACTTCACTTATGAGTATGGTCTCAAGCTGTGCCGAATTATTGATAAATATCTCAATGTGATCCTTCTTTATAGCTGAGTAATACTCCATTGTATAGAAATACCACAACTTTTTTATCCATTCCTCAGTTGATGGACACTTGGGTTGTTTCCAAAATCTGGCAATTACAAATTGTGCTGCTATAAACATAGGTGCACATATATCACTGTGGTATGATGATTTCAGTTCTTCTGGGAATATGCCAAGAAGTGGAATAGCTGGATGGGTTTGATGCATCTACATCCACCTCCTCATCCCAGCTGCTCTTGGAGAACAGTGGAGCTTCCAACAAGTAGGCGGGTGCATGCTATCCGCGGAGCCCAGCCTATTTGGGACTCCTGCACCTCACCATCGGTGTGCACAGGAGGGGCTGGGTGGACCTACATCAGCCTCCCCATGTGTCTGGAGGACTGAGGATATCTCAGCAAGCAGGGGAGCATTGTAGGTTCCAGAGGCCCTGCAGCCCATGGTAAATGCTCAGCATACTCTGCCCAAAGCCCAGACTGTTTGGGACCCTCCAGGCTTCTGGGTGCAGTGAAGTGAATAAGTGGTTTGAGGCATCTACATCCACCTCCCCATCCCAGCTGCGCTTGGAGAACTGTGGAGCTTCCAACAAATAGTCGGGCACACACTATCCCTGGAGCCCAGCCTATTTGGGAATGCTGAACGTCACCATCGGTGTGCACAGGAGGGGCTGGGCAGACCTACATCCACCTCCCCATGTGTCTGGAGGACTGAGGATATCTCAGCAAGCAGGGGAGCATTGCAGGTTCCAGAGGCCCTGTGGCCTGTGGTAAGTGCTCAGCACACTCTTCCCAAAGCCCAGACTGTTCGGGACCCTCCAGGCTTCCAGGTGCAGTGAAATGGATATATGGGTTTGAGGCATCTACATCTACCTCCCCATCCCGGCTGTGCTTGGAGAACTGTGGAGCTTCCAACAAACAGCGGGGAGCACAGTGTCCCTGAAGCCCAGCTTATCTGGAACTACAGAGTTCTAAACAGGCAGAAGAGGGCCACTGGTTCTACAGGCCCAGTGGTTTGGGGTAACAGGGTACCAGAGTCTCAGGAGCTGCGAACATAGAAGGGGATTTCCAACAGACCTTGAGGAAGCTTTCAAATAACACTTGAAACACAGAAATATAGGAAAATGACAAAACAAAAGACCAAATTACAAACCTCCAACCTCAAACCTCCAACCCATCTCAAGAAACACTAGGAGCAATGTATATAGAATAAAATATATGCCATTCACCTCAAATATTGGACACAATAGCTACTGAAATTAACAAGCAATTCCAGGAAGCTTCAAACAAATTCAAACTCGAAATAATCTCCCAGGTAAAAGAAGAAATGGTAAAATAAATGAAAGAGATTCTGAATATGTCTAAAGAAAACACAGTTTAAAAATTGGAGGAACTAAACAAAAAGATAGAATCCCTAGATGAGCAATATAAGAAACAAACAGAATACATAATGCAGATGCGCATTATGAGATATACAGGAAATAAAAAACTCCACTGAAAGTTGTAAAAACTGCCTCAAGGAAAGTGAAGATAGAATTTCAGACCTTGAAGACAGGATTGCAGCTAGTGAACAGGAAAGGAAAGATCTTTTAAAAATAACAAGGAATCAGGAAACAACAATTCAACAACTTCAAGATGATGCAAAGAAAAATAACATAAGAATGATAGGGATTAATGAAAAAGAAGGAGACAACATAAAGGATGTCAAGAGGATATTTAGAGAATTAATAGCTGAAAAGTTCACAAGCATGAGATCAGAAACCGACATCAGGATCAGTGAAGCACACAGAACTCCAAATAGTCATAACCAAAATAAAACTATGCCCAGACATATAATAATCACCATCTCAGAAATGCAACACAAGAATAGATTATTAAAAGCTGTCAGAGAGAAAAAACTGATCACTTACAAAGGAAAACCTATCAGAATCACAGCAGACTTCTCAGCACAAACAATAAAGTCAAGAAGAGCATGGAGTAAAGTATTCCAGATCCTAAAGCAAAAAGATTTCCAACCTAGACTCATGTATCCTGAAAAACTATCATTCAAAATTGATGGTGAAATACAATACTTCCATGACAAAGAACAGCTGAAGAACTTCATGAACACCAAACCAACCCTGCAAAAAATATTGAAAGACAGTTTAGATACACAAAAGAAAAAACCACCAAGCAAAGCAGATAATTAAACAGAACAGAAAGATAAAGATGCAACAGCGGAGAGATAACATGTCAATAATAAACCAGCATTTAACAGTAATAACCATTAATGTAAATGGTCTCAATGCACCAATCAAAAGAAATAGACTAGCAGAATGGATCAAGAAACAAAATCCAACCATATGCTGTTTACAGGAAACCCATCTAACCCATCTAACCCAAACTGAAAGTCAAAGGATGGAAAACAATACTTCATGCAGCAGGAATCCAAAAAAAGGCAGGAGTAGCCATTCTGTTTACAGACAATGTGAACTTTAAACCAACAATGACCATAAAGGACAGAGAAGGTCACTACATACTCGTTAGGGGAAAACTCCAAGAGGAAGAGATAACTATCTTAAATATATATGCACCAAACTCCAGAGCACCCAGTTATATAAAACAACTATTAACAGAAATGAAAACTCAAATTATCAGTAACACAATTGTAACAGGAGACCTTAATACGCCATTGACACCAAGGGACAGATCAACCAGACAGAAAATGAGCAAAGAAATAACAGAACTGAATCACACTTGCAAACAAATGGATTTGATAGACCTATACAGAATGTTCCACCCAACAACATCAGAATACACATTCTTCTCAGCAGTACATGAATCATTCTCTAAAATAGACCATATATTAGCTCACAGAACATATTTAAACACATGCAAAAGAGGTGAAAACATCCCTTGCATGTTATTGGATCATAGTGCTCTGAAATTAGAAATAAATGATAAAAGATACTGCAAAAATCCCGCAAACACATGGAAACTGAATAACACACTCTTGAATAATCAGTGGGTCACAGAAGAAATTAAACAATATCTATTTTCACTTTCATTGACGCAGTTTTTACAGCTTTCAATAAAATTTTTTTATTTCCTGTATATCTCTTTGAATCTGCTTTATGTATTCTGTTTGTTTCTTATATTGCTCATCCAGGGATTCTATCTTTTTTTTCAGTTCCTCCAATTTTTTAACTGTGTCTTTTTTAGGTATATTCAGTATCTCTTTCATTTCTTTTATCATTTCTTCTTTTACCTGGTAATTATTTCTAGTTTGAATTCCTTTAAAGCTTCCAGAGTTGCTTCTTTATTTCAGTTGCTTTTATGATGGATATTTCATGTTTATGACATATATTTTCTTCTATGTACATCCCTCCTAAGGCTTCTTTTGATGGGCTGGAGGTTTGAGATTGTAATTTGGTCTTTCATTTTGTCATTTTCTTACATTTCTGTGTTTCAAGTGTTATATTAAGGCTTCCCCAAGGTCTGTTGGAAATCCTCTTCTATGCCCTCAGCTCCTGGGTTTCTGGCTACCCATTCCCCAGATTGAGAGAGGGTCACTGGGGGTGGGACAGGCTGGCTCAAGCTCCAACTCTGGAACCAATGACATCAGCTTGCTTGGAATTCCAGAGTCTGCTGAGCATAACCGGGAGCTGGGAGGCCTTTGCAGGCCCACTAAAGACCTGATGCACTGGTCCAGTGCATCTTGAAGCCACGAAGTTCCCTGCCAGGAGCCGAGTAAAGGTTCCAAACTAGCTGGATTCAGGTGAAAGTGTGTGGGGCACTTACACTAGACTGCCCAGCCTCTGGAACCAATCGCGCCCGCTTGCTTGCTTAGAACTCCAGAGTCCACCAAGCACCATCTGGAGGGCTGAAGCTCACTCAGGATCTGCCGCACTGGTCCCAGTGCACCCAGAAGCCACAAAGTTCCCAGTCTGTGGCAGAGCGAGGGTCCCAAACTAGCTGGACTTGGGGGGAAGTGTGTGGGGCACTTACACCAGGCCACCCAGCCTCTGGAACAGATGGTGTCCACTTGCTTACTTAGAACTCCAGAGTCCTGCAAGCACGGCCAGAAATAGGAAAGCCACTGAAAGCGGGCTCAGGACCAGTAATGCTGGTCCAGTGCAGCCAGAAGTCACAAAGTTACCCTCGAATAATACACTTTTGAGGAATCAGTGGTTCACAGAGGAAATTACAGTAGAAATTAAACAATACCTACAAGCAAATTAAAATACAAATACAACTTACTGGAATCTGTGGGTTGCAATGAATGCCATCCTCAGAGGAAAATTTATTGCTTTGAGTTCCCACATCAGTAAAACAGAACAAACACAAGTAAATAACTTGATGCCACGCTTCAAACGTCTAGAAAAAAAAGAGCAAATCAAGACCAAATCCAAAAGAAGGGAGGAAATTATAAAAATCAGAGCAGAAATTAATGAAATAGAAACTAAGAAAACAATCCAAAGAATCAATGAATGAAAGAGTTGGTTCTTTGAAAGAATAAATAAAGTTGATAAGCCCCTTGCCAATCTTATTTTAAAAAGGAAAGAAAAAGCTCAAATTCATGCAATAAGGAATGAAAAAGGTGAAATCACTACAGACTCTCAGGAAATACAGAAGATCATCAACACCTATTTCAAAAAACTCTACTCTCATAGGTTCAATAACCTAGAAGAAAAGGACAGATTCCTGGAAATGTTTGAACTACCAAAACTGGGTCAAGAAGTTTCAAAACTGCTGAATACACCAATTTATATTAATGAAATAAAAAATGTAATTAAATCCTTAAATACAAAGAACAGTCCAGACCCAGATGTATCCACTGTGGAATTCTACAAGAAATACAAAGACTTTATGCAGACACTTCTCAAACTATTCAGTGAAATTGAAAGAGAAGAAATTCTTCCTAAGTCATTCCTGGAGGCAAATATTACTCTAATACCAAAACCTGAGAAAGACTCAACTAAAAATGAGAACTACAGGCCAATCTCCCTAATGAACACAGATGCAAAGATCCTCAATAAAATATTGGCAAATAAGATGCAGCAAATCATCAAGAAAATTATACATGATGACCAAGTGGGATTCATCCCAGGCATGCAGGGAGGGTTCAACATATGTAAGTCAATAAATGTAATCCACCATATTAATAAGGCCAATAATAAGTATCACATGATCATGTCTATAGATGCAGAAAAAGCTTTTGATAAGATCCAACATTCATTCATGATAAGAATAAATGGTGTTTACCTCAATATGATAAAGGCCATCTGTGACAAACCAACAGCCAGCCTCATATTAAGTAGTCAAAAACTGAAGGCCTTTACCTTAAAATCCAGCACAAGACAAGAGTGTCCCTTATCACCGCTCCTATTCAACATAGTACAGGAAATACTAGCCAGAGCAATAAGACAAGGAAGAGAAATAAAAGGGGTAAAGATAGGAAAAGAGGACATTAAGTTATCATTGTTTGCAGATGACATGATACCGTACATAGAAGACCCCCAAAATTCCATTGAAAGACTCCTAGATATAATAAATAAATTCAGTAATGTAGCTTGATACAAAATCAATACTCAAAAATCAGTAACATTCCTATACACTAACAACAAAATCACTGATAGAGAAATAAGAAAAGCCACAGTCTTTACAATAGCTTCCAAAAAACAAAATACTTAGGAATTAATCTTATGAAAGAAGTGAAATATCTGTACACTGAAAATATAATGCTCTAAAAAAAAAAGAAATTGAAGAGGATCTCAGAAAATGGAAAGACATCTCTTTCTCATGTTTAGGAAGCATAAATATTGTGAAAATGGCCATTATCCCAAAACTGTTGTACAGATTCAATGGAATCCCAATAAAAATACCACTGACATAACTCATAGATCTAGAGAAATCACTCGTAAAAATCATCTGGAACCAGAAAAGACCTAGGATAATAAGGACAATTCTAAGCAGCAAAGGCAAGGCAGTAGGCATCATAATCTCTCACTTGAATTTATACCACAAAGCAACTGTAGTAAAATCAACATGGTATCCGAATTTAAAAAGCTGAAGTCAATAGAATAGATTAGAAGATACAACCACAACTACCAACACAGTCAGCCACCTTGTCTTTGAACAATGGGCCAAACATGTTCACTGGAAGAATGACAGTCTCTTTAATGAATGATGCTGGAAATACTGGCTCTCCATATTCCAAAAACTAAAACTAGACCCATGCTTATCACCATGTACTAAATTAAAATCTAAATAGATCAATGATCTGACTATCAAAGCATAAAGAATAAGTCTATTTTAAGACAAATTGGGTAAAAACCTTGAAGACATAGGGGTAGGTAGAGAATTCATGAAAAGGAATCAAGCACATGAGAAATACTTCCCAGAATCAATAACTGGATTAAACATCTTATTAAAAAGTTTCTGCATGTCAAAAGAAATCTCCAGCATAGTGAAAATAAAACCCAAAAACTGGGAAAAAATCTTAGTGAACTGTCCCTCAGACAAAGACTTTCTGTCTAAAGCATATAAATTTTTTTTAAATCAGACACCCAAAATTTAAAGTTCCAATCCAAAAATTTGCATCTGAGGTGATGCAAATTTCTTTCACTTCATCTTCACTTCTCAGATGAAGAAATACAAAAGGCAAATAAGTCCATGAAAAATGATCATCATCATTACTCATTAGAAAAGTGCAAATTAAAACCACAGTGAGATTCCATCTCACTCCAGAAAGAATGGCTAGGATCAAGAAAACCATCAACAACAAATGTTAGAGAGGCTGTGGGGAAAAAGGAACTCTCCTGCATTGTTAGTAGAAGTGTAGACTGGTGCAACCTCTGTGGAAGTCAGTCTGGAGATTGCTCAAAAAGTTCGGATTGCAAGTCCCATTTGACACAGCTATTCACTTCTAGGCATATTCCCAGAAGAACTGAAAATATCATATCACAGTGATATATGTGCACCTATATTGTTAGCAGCACAATTTGTAATAGTCAGATCTTGGAAACAACCTAAAGTGTCTATCAACTGAGGAATGGATAAAAAATTTGTGTATTTTTATACAGTAGAGTACTACTCATCTATAAAGAACGATCACATTGAGACATTTATAAGTAGATGGACACAGCTTGAGACCATATTTATAAATGAAATAAATGAAACTCACTTGTTCAAATACCATATAGTCTCCCTAGTGTAACAAATGGTAATGATACATAAAAGTATATGGTAATCATGATTCCCCAGTTTATTGCTTTGAAGCCTCGTAATGATTGCATTCATTAGTTTGAGTGGTTTTATTCTGGGTTCTTTGATCTTATTGTCTGTGATGGTATTAACAGGTATTTTGAAGAAAACAAGATAATATAATAGCTGGTGCTGACTTAACATCATCTTGTTTTGAAGTCTTACCATGCTTTTATTTCTCTCTCTCCATTGATTTTATCATGTTATACCCTATTGGATTATATGAGCTGTGATAGTATAAATTAAATTTTTTAGGACAAGGAGATAATATAGCAAACATTGTTCATTTTCTGTTAGTTGGTTCTGAATACCCTTAATACTTTCATTCTCTTGAATGGTTTTATACTACTTTGTTATTTTTGATACTAGAGTGTGTGAAGGTATTCCCAAATTTTTCAAGGAAACAGACCCTATGGTAGCTACTGTTATGCAATGTTGTCTTGTGTTGAAACACTATGTTGCTTAAGTTGTTCTGTTCTGATCTGCTTTGTTATGTTCTCTTTTATCTTAACCTTTTTAAAATAAAAAGAAATGTGTCAAAGCTACCTCAATGAAAGGGAGGATAGAATTTCAGACCTCACAGACAAGATTGCAGGTAGTAAACAGGAAAAGAAAAATTGTTTAAAAATCACAAGGAATCAAGAAATAACAATTCAATAGCTGCAAGATGATGCAAAGAAAAACAACATAAGGTTGATAGGGATAAATGAAAAAGAAAGGGACAACACAAATTATATCAAGAAGTTACTTACAGATGTAATAGCTGAAAATTTCCCAAACATGAGAATGGAAACTGACATATGGATTAGTGAAGCATGTAGAACTCCAAATAACCATAACCAAAATAAAACTACACCCAGACAGATAATAATCACTATCCCAGAAATTCAACATAAGAATTGAATATTAAAATCCATTAGAGAGAAAAGACAGATCATCTATAAAGGAAAACCTACCAGAATCACAGCCGACTTCTCAACACAAGCAATGAATTCAAGAAGAGCATGGAGTGAAGTATTTCAGGCCCTAAAGAAAAATGGCTTCCAACCCAGATTGATGTAGCCTGCAAAACTGTCCTTCAAAATGGATGGAGAAATAAGATACTTCATGATACATAACATCTGAATAACTTCATGATCACCAAGCCAATACTGCAAAGAATACTGAATAACAGTTTAGATACACTTAGAAAAAAACTAAGCAAAGCAGACAAACAGATAAAGATGCAATAGCAGAAAGATAAAATGTCAACAGTAAACCAATATGTAACAGTTACAACCATTAATATAAATGGTCTCAATTCACCAATTAAAGACTGACAGAATAGATCAAGAAACATCCAACTGCATGCTGTCTACAAGGAACCCATTTGACCAAAGGGAAACTCACAGAATGAAAGTCAAGGATGGAAAACAGAACTTCATGCAATAGGACACCCCCCCACCAAATTGCGGGTAGCTCATTCTGTTTGCAAACAATGTGAACTTCAAACTAAGAATGATCAGAAGAAATAAAGAAGATCATTACATACTAGTTAGGGGAAAACTTCAAGAGGAAGATATAACAATCTTAAATATATATGCACCAAATTCCAGAGAACCCAGGTATACAAGGCAAGTATTATTAGAAATGACAAATCAAATAAGCAATTATAACAGGAGATCTTACCACACCATTGACACTAAGGGAAAGATCAAATAGACAGAGAATAGGAAAAGAAAAAAGAGAACTGAATCATACCTGTGAACAAATGGACTTCACAGATGTATACAGAGTATTCCATCCATCAACATCAGAATATACATTCATCTCAGCAGTACATGCCACATTCTCTAAAATAGACCATATACTAGCCCACAGAACATATTTAAGTAAATGCAAAAAGAGTTGAAATTATGCTATGCATGTTATCAGATCATAGTGCCATGAAACTAGAAATTAGTGGTAAAAGAACCTGCAAAAACCTCACAAACACATGGAAATTTAATAATATACTCTTGAGTAAACAGTGGGTCACAGGAAATTAAATAAAAATTAAACAATACCTACAAGCAAACAAAAATACAAATACAACTGACTAGAATTTGTGGATGCAATGAAAGTGTTCCTCAGAGGAAAATTTATTGCACTCAGCTTCTACATCAGGAAGTAAGAATGAACACAAATGAACAACTTGATGCTACACCTCAAACCTCTAGCAAAAGATCAGGTCAAACCCAAATCCAAAAGAAGGGAGGAAATTATAAAAATCAGAGCATAAATTAATGCAACAGAGACTAAGAAAACAATCCAAAGAATCAATGAATCAAAGAGTTGCTTCTTTGAAAGAATAAATAAAATTGAAAAGCCCCTATCAAGCTTATTTAAAAAAGAAAAGAACATGCTCAATTTATTGCAATGAGGAATGTAAAAGGAGAAATCACTACAGACTTTGTGGTAATATAGAAGATCATCAACACCTATTTCAAAAACCTATACTCTCAAAAACCTATACACAGAAGAAATAGACATATTCCTTGAAACACATGAAGTACCAAGACTGGGTCAATTAACACAATTTCTATTAATGAAATAAAAATATAATTAAGTCATTGCCTACAAAGAAGATGGCCCAGATGTATTCACTGTGGAATTCTACAAGAAATACAAAGAAGTTTTAATTCCAACACTCCTCAAACTCTTCAATGAAATCAAAAGGGAAGCATTTATTTCTAAGTCATTCCTGGAAGCAAATATTACTCTAGTACCAAAACCTGAGAAAGATCTAACTAAAAAGAGAGCAACAGACCAATCCACCTATTGAACATAGATGCAAAAATTCTCAATAAAATATTGGCAAACAGGATGCAGCAAATGATCAAGAAGATTATACACCACAACTAAGTATGGTGTGTAATTTGTAGTTATGGTTCTATATTCTAATCTATTTCACTGATATTCAGATCAGTTTTTATTCCAGTGCCATGTTGATTTTATTACAGTAGGTTTGTAGTATAACATCAAGTCAGTGATTGTGATGCTTCCTGCCTTGCCTTTACTGCTTAGAATTGTCTTTGCTGTTTTAGGTTTCTTCTGGTTCCAGATGAATGTTAGGATGCAAGGAAGGCATGCAAGGATGTTTCAACATATATAAATCAATAAATATAATCCATCATATCAATAGAGCCAAAAGGAAGAATCATGTGATCATTTCTATAGATGCAGAAACAGCTTTTGATAAGTTCCAACACTCATTCATGATAAGAAACTTACAGAAAATTGAAACATATGGTCATTACCTCAATGTGATAAAGGTCATCTGTGACAAACCAACAGCCAGCCTCATATTAAGTAGTCAAAAACTGAAGGCCTTTACCTTAAAATCAGGCACAAGACAAGGGTGTCCCTTATCACTGCTCCTATTCAACATAGTACTGGAAATACTAGCCAGAGCAATTAGATAATAGAGAGAAATAAAAGGAGTAAAGATAGGAAAAGAGGACGTTAAATATTTCATTGTTTTCAGATAACATGATACTCTACATAGAAAAGTCCCAAAACTCAATTGAAAGACTCCTAGATATAATAAATAAATTCAGCACTGTAGCTGCATATAAAGTCAATACTCAAAAATCAATAGCATTCCAATACAACAACAAAATCTCAGAAAGAGAAATCAGAGAAGCCACACTCTTCTCAATAGCATCCAAAAAAATGAAATACATGGCAATTATTCTCATGAAAGAAGTGAAAGATCTATGCAGGGAAAATTATAATAACCTGAAAAAGAAATCAAAGAAGATCTAATAACATGGAAAGACAGGCCTTGTTCACAGATAGGAAGAATAAATATTGTGAAAATGGTCATTCTCCCAAAATTGTTATACAGATTCAGTGAAATCCCAATGAAAATATCATCAACATATCTCATAGACCTAGAGAAATCACTCCTAACATTCATCTGGAACCAGAAGAAACCTAGAATAGCAAAGGCAATTCTAAGCAGTAAAGGCAAGGCAGGAGGCATCACAATCACTGACTTGATGTTATACTACAAAGCTACTGTAATAAAATCAACTTGGCACTGGAATAAAAACTTATCTGAATATCAGTGGAATAGATTAGAATATAGAACCACAACTACAAACACACTCAACCACCTTATCTTTGATAAGAGGGTCAAATATTTTCACTGGAAGAATGACATTCTGTTTAATAAATGGTGCTAAAAAAACTGGCTCTCCATATGCCAAAAACTAAAACTAAACCCAAGCCTATCACCATGTACTAAACCAAAATCTAAATGGATCAAAGATATGAATATTAAAACAGAAACACTATATCTGTTGGAAAAAAATTAGATGAAAATCTTGAACACATAATGGTAGATAGAGAATTTATGAACAGGAATCTAACTGCATGAGAAATACTTCCCAGAATCATTATTTAAAAAGTTTCCGCACGTCAAAAGAAATCTCCAGCATAGTGAAAAGAAAACCCGCAAACTGGGAAAACATCTTAGTGAACTTTCCCTCAGACAAAGGACTTCTGTCTAAAACATATAAAGAATTAAAAAAATAAAACCCTGAAATTCAAAGACCCAATCTAAAAATGGGCATCTGAGATAAGATGAATACACAGATCTCAGATGAAGAAATGCAAATGGCAATAAATACATGAATAAATGTTCATCATCATTAGTCATGAGAGAAATGCAAATTAAAACAACACTGAGATTCCATCTCACTCCAGGTAGAATGGCCAGGATCAAGAAAACTACCAACAACAAATGCTGGAGAGGCTGTGGGGAATAAAGGAACTCTCCTGCACTATTGATGGGAGTGTAGACTGGTGCAACCTCTGTGGAGGTCGGTCTGGAGATTCCTCAAAAAGGTGGGATTGGAAGTTCCATTTGACTGAGCTATTCCCTCCTAAGGCCTATTCACAGAAGGCATTTTCCCCTGAAAACATCATACCACAGTGCTATATGGGCACTCATGTTTATAACAGCACAATTTTTAATAGCCAGATCTTGGAAACAACCTAAGTGTCCATCAACTGAGGAATGAATAGAAAACGTTGATATTTTTATGCAATGAAGTACTACACAGCTATAAAGAATGATCACAATGAGATATTTATAAATAAATGGATGCAACTTGAGACCATACTCATAAGTGAAATAAATCAAACTCATGTGTATTAATACTGTATAGTCTCCCTAGTGTAAGAAATGGTAAGAGTATATAAGATTTTATGGTAATCATGATTCCCCATTACATTGCTTTGAAGCCTTATGTTTTCATTCATTAGTTGGAATGGTTTTATTCTGTTTTGTTTGATTTTATGATGTGTGATGTTCAAAATAACTGTTCAGTTATTTTGAAGAACAGAAGACGTCATGACATCCATTACTGATTTAATATCATCTTGCTTTGAAGTCCTATCATGCTTTTTTTCTTCTGTTTCCATTGGCTCTATCATATTGTGTCTTATTGGATTTTAATATGTGTGATAGTATAAACAAATTTTTTATGGAAAATGAGATAATATATAGCCATTGTTCATTTTTGGTTATTTGGTTCTGAATGTCCTGAAATACTTTCATTCTCTTGAATGTTTTAAACTATTTTGTTATGTGTGATACTATTATATGTAAAAGTATGTTCAACTATTTCAAAGAAAGAGACATTATGATATTCAAACAAAGAGACAATATGTTAATATTGGGTTGTCTTGTGGTAAAATAATTTGTTGCTTACATTGTTGTGTTCTGATCTGCTTTGTTCTGTCCTCTTTTGTCTTAATCTCTTTAAAATAAAAAAAAGATGACCAAGTAGGATTCATCCCAGGGATGCAGGGATAGTTCAACATACACAACTCAATAAATGTAGTACACCATCTTTATAGAACCAAAGGCCAAAATCACGTGATCATCTCAATAGATGCAGAAAAGCTTTTGACAAAGTTCACCACCTGTTCATGATAAAAATCCTGCAGAAAATTGGAATAAATTATCTTTATCTCAATCAGATAAAAGTCATTTATAAAAATCCAACAGCCAATATCATACTAATGACAAATCTGAAAACTTTCTAAAATCAGGAACAAAAGAACAATATCCACTGTCTAAAAAATTATTCCACATATTCCTGGAAACCTTATCCAGAGAAATTAGACAAGAAAAAGAAATGAAAGGTATAAAGATAGGAAAAGAGGAAGATAAATTATCATTATTCACAGATAAAGTTACTCAACATGGAAGACTCCAAATGCTCCATGAAAAACCTGATAGATTTAATAAGATATCTTGACTGTTCTGAAGTGAGTGTTTTAAAATATGTTTCAAACTGTAGGAATTGTGCTGATGACAGGCATGTGTGGGCAAGATAGGTTACATCACCTGGCACCATTGGAAAACCTTGAATTATGTTACTCAAACAACCAAGAACTACAGACCCTAAACTCTATCATCAAGCATGCTCTGCCTTAACTCTTTCAAGAGTAAAGTGTTAAAAGCTATGTGTGTATTGTATTTATGAGTTGGGTGTTCTAATCTGTCGCTTTAGTGCCTAGAAAGCATAATGGCTGTGGGTATACTTTCATGTCACTATACTTCGGCTTCCTTGGGGAAGCAGAAGGAGGGGATTATTTCTGAGCAGAGTCCTCAGTATGAAGGATATGTGTACTGTAGGAAGCACAGCAGCAGAAGCATTAGTTTTCCAAATGGAGTGTAGAGAACAAAGCTGAACGTGTGAGTAAATTGGAAAAGCTTCACATTTCATTACAAATATCTTACAAAAGTGGATATATTTGATTATTCACATTTTTTAAACATGATTTTTCTTCGGCAGCCTATTGTAAGTCATGTTATATTGTGATCTGCTATTTTCATTATGCTTATATCTAGGCTCTTTTCCATTTCATCTGCCTCATTCATAATGACTTTATGAGCACAGTTAGGGTATATTGCAATGGTAACTGTCTGTTGGTCTGCTTTCTTTCCTAAGTTATGTTGCAATGACGAGAGAGGCAGTCTCATAGCCATTGTTATACATAGCCATCGTTTTCTGGCGGATTTTTAAAAAAAATTTCGATTGTAGGTACATAAAAGCTCTCACCTATTTTATTCCAAAATTTCATATCTAGTGTACCTGCTTTGGGAAAGGAAGGATAGAATTCGGCTATCTGACAGAATAATCTAAAAACTTGCTTTGATGGGACATCAGTCTGCATCATTTAACAGCTTCATGAACAGCTAATTTCTTTCTCTTCTACAGATAAAGAATGCAATTGCCCTATTGTTACCCTGAAGAACATGCTCCTAGGACAGATTCCTATTTGCTACTTGCCTCTAAGCTATATAATTGCCAACTGCTCTGCTTGCATTTAATTTGATCATGCAAGGTTAAGTGGATGTCAATACCTTGATAGTGGTTTTTGTGGCTTGAAAGCTGTGTGTTCTGGTAATGCTGGATGTCAAATATCAGAGACACAGTGAAGAGTACCAATTGTCTGTGTTAAGGCTACAGCAAGAAAAATTTTTAAGAAACAGAGGCAAGGTTAGTAATACATGAATGGTTGGGAATGGTCTTCCAATGGTCCTCTTCCTCACACTCCTAAGCAGCCACTATTTGTTGAGTGTACACAGTGATAGGAGGGGTTAGTGAAAGGTTCCAATTCAGTGGGAGAGTCAGAGGTTTATGACTCTATGGGCAAGTATAACCATAGGATGATTCAAGAGAGTGCAGATGATCATATGCTAAGAAGGATCTTGTCCTGGAGTATAACCCTGGGATGACTCAAGAGTGGGTAGTTGATCAAAGGCTGAGTCAATGGGAAATCTCAGATGGGTAGTACCAAGAATTCCAATGCTCTATTTTATCCCTTAGGGAAGTTTGCAATATTAGCCATTGTAAATTGGTGGTCCCCAACATGAAATGTATCCAGTTCATTCACATTGCTCATCTATAGCAAATAGTATAGAGTATGGCATTATACAGAGGTTGGTAACAATTGCTCTTATTTTGTGTATTGTACAACTTTGTTGGTCGTATTATTTCACAATGACTTGATAGCTTTAGAGATAATCTCTTGTGGTCAAACAAACTAGAATAAGAATTGTACCAGAAAATTTGAGGTCTTATGTTGGCCTTGAACTCCACTAACAGGTCTGCCCGGGACCCCTTCATTGCTTTTAATTTCAATTATTTAAAATGTAATATAAGAATAACATTTATTTCCCCAAATTTGATAGATTTTTGAATAAATGTTTGTAAATTATTTACAGATTAATAGTGTGATAAATGAAAATTACTTTTATAAAATAGAGAACAATATAAAGTACTCCTGTTTTTATCTCAGACACAAATTTTAACACCTCACAAATTGTTGCCTGTATTTAACTGAATTCGCTGTTTTACCACACTGTCCTGATGTTTCCCTTAGTTAAATCTCCTTATTGTTCACAATTTGCAAATGAGATAACTTGATAATATATATTCTTTTTATACATACTATAAGAAAAATCAATAAACAAAAATGTTTATATCAATAAAGTGCATGCTAATCATCTTCTTTCTAACAGGGGAGAGGGGAATGGGAAGTTACTTATTACTGAATAGAGAATGTTCTGTTGAGATGAAAGTTTGGGAAGAAGATGTGACAATAGTACAAGTCCCAAAATGTTCTAAAGTGAGTATTTTAATATAATTATTACATAATCTAGAGTAGGATTACTTAATATAATCATTTAATGCAGCAGGCATAACAGGATATGTTGTTATTGGGAGTCTGTAAAATTTACTTTTTCACAAAAAGGGGTTGGAAAAACAAAACATCACTTAGAATGAGCTATGCATTTTGAGACTCACAGTCCTCTGCCACACTGGCCATCTACTACCTAGTGTTTCCCAGGACTAATCAAACCACAGTTGTCTGTATATTCATATATAATAATTTTATTTCTATTAGAAACCTAGTGAGAATAGGGAAAAAGTTTTCGAGAGATGATACTGGTGAACTTCTTCATCCCTAAAACAAAATACTGAACACCTCTGACAAAGAGAACTTCATTTTTCACGGTTCACTGGCTCCAAGGCCAAAATGATAACGTAGAAATGATCACAGAGGAAAGGCGCTCAGGTCGTGGCAGGCAGGAAAGAGACAGAGAGGGGCTGGGGACAAGAGTTTATCTGCAGTGACCACCGCTAACGGGTTCCACCTCTCAAGCAGACAGCCCCTGAGCGTCTCAATGGAGGAACTTATGATTCAGTCACGATCCAAACATACAGGCTTTAGAGGGACAGGCAGCACTGAACTGCAGTGTAACTTTTGATGTGGTCATAAAACTGTGAGGAGGAGCAAATTTTAGTATGACCAAGGGGGGCAGTTAATGCATCGTGTGTGTGTGTGTGTGTGTGTGTGTGTGTGTGTGTGTGTGTGTGTGTGTATCAGTTACTGAGGGTCACAAATGTGCATTTGAGTATCTCAGATATACTTTCAAATTTTATTTTTTTGTGTAAAAGTTCACTTATTATATATTTAAATCATTGAATAGGCAAAGAACTTGAAAGAGAGTTCATTTAAATGCAGATTTCTCAGAGAATGTGTTTTATTCTGTAGAACCATGGAGAAGAAACCAGACCAGCTCCTCACCGGATCAGCCGGTCCTGCTTGGGAACCCAGGGAGGGAAGGCAGCCCCTGCTGGTCAGTGCTGCTCTGTGCCTGAGAACACCAGTCCAGCACCCTCAGGCCCGCTCTCCGGGTCCCCGTGTAAGAGGCCAGGCTCCTGCCTGCAGAGGGCGCTGCTGCCCTCTCTGCTTCCTGAACAGCCTAAGGTCCCTGCTTCCTAAACTTCACAAGGAGTCTGTGAATGGTCCTCCTTTTCCTAGCCAGATCTTGTGGCCGTCTCCTGCTACATCACTACTGAGTGTGAACCAGAGACACTGAACTGTTTGTGCTGTGATTTCTGAAGTCCACAGGAATTCACTTTAACCAGTAAATCTCTTATTCAAATGGCTTGTGATTGGACTCGTTCTAATCATGGGGTCTCTGCAGTGGATTTCTTCTTCAAAGCCAGCCTGTCCACTTTTACAGAAAATCCTGCTCTGCTTTGAAGCTTGCAATACCATTGATTTTTCGTGGAGTGGTGCTGCTGGTCTGTTTTTTAAATTTTTAAAATTTTTTACTTTTTAAATTTTATTTTAAAGAGATTAAGACAAAAGAGGACAGAACAAAGCAGATCAGAACAATGTAAACAACACAGCACTTTACAACAAGACAACCACATATTATTTTAAAGACATTAAGATAAAAGAGGACGTAACAAAGCAGATCAGACAGAACAAATTAAGCAACACAGTATTTCACCACGAGACAGCATCACATAACAGTAGCTACCATAGGGTCTCTTTAATTGAAATAGTTGAGCATACCTTCACACACAATAGTATCCAACATAACAAAATAGCATAAAACCATTCAAGAAAATGAAAGTATTACGAAACATTCAGAACCAAATAACCAAAAATGAACAATGGCTACTATATTATCCCATTTTTCATAAAAAATTTGTTTATACTATCACACATATTAAAATCCAATAAGACACAATATGATAGAACCAATGGAAATAGAAGAAAAAAGCATAATAGAACTTCAAAACAAGAAGATACTAAATCAGCAATGGCTGTCATGATGTCCTGTTTTCTTCAAAATAACTGTTCATACCATCACACATCATAAAATGAAACAAAATAGAATAAAACCATTCCAACTAATGAATGAAAACATTGTAAGACTTCAAGGCAATGTAATGGGTATCATGATTACCATAGAATATTATTTACTCTGACCATTTCTTAGAGATTACACAGTATTTATACATGTGAGTTTGATATATTGTGCTTATGAGTATGGTCTCAAGTTGCATCCATTTATTTATAAATATCTGAATGTGATCATTCTTTATAGCTGAGTAGTACTCCACTGTATAAAAATACCACAACTTTTTTATCCATTTCTCAGTAGATGGACACTTAGGTTGTTTCCAAGATCTGTCTATTACAAATTGTTGCTATAAACATGGGTGCACATATGTCACTGTGGTATGATGTTTTCATTTCTTCTGGGAAAATGCTTAAAAGTGGAATAGCTGGGTCAAATTGGATTTCCAGTTACAGTGTTTTGAGGAATCTCCAGACTGACCTCCACAGTGGCTGCACCAGTCTATACTCCCACCAACAGTGCAGGAGAGTTCCTTTTACCCCACAGCCTCTCCAGCATTCGTTGTTGGTTTTCTTGATCCTGGCCATTCTTTCAGGAGTGAGATGGAATCTCAGTGTTGTTTTAATTTGCATTTCTCGAATGATTAATGATACTGAAAATTTTTTCATGTATTCTTTGCCATTTTTATTTCTTCATCTGAGATCTGTGTACTCATCTCATATGCCCATCTTTGAATTGGGTCTTTGAATTTCGGGGTCTGATTTTTTTAATTCTTTATATGTTTTAGACAGAAGTCCTTTGTCTGAGGGGCAGTCGACTAAGATATCTTCCCAGTTTGTGGCCCTTCTTTTCACTATGCTGGAGATTTCTTTTGACATGCAGAAACTCTTTAATAAGACATGATGCCAGTTATTGATTTGGAAACTATTTACCGTGTGGATTGATTCCTGTTCATGAATTCTCTACCTATTCCTATGTCTTTAAGATTTTTACTACTTTGTCTTCCAACAGATTTGGTGTTTCTGTTTTAATATTCAGATCTTTGACTCATTTAGATTTTAGTTTAGTACATGGTGATAGGCATGGTGATAGGCATGAGTCTAGTTTTAGTTTTTGGCATGTGGAGAGCCAGTTTTTCCAACACTATTTATTAAAGAGACTGTCATTCTTCCAGTGAACATATTTGGCCCCTTTATCAAAGATAAGATGTTTGAGAGTGTTTGTAGTTATGGTTTTATCTTCTAATCTATTCCATTGATCTTCAGATCTGTTTTTATTCCAGTGCCATGTTGATTTTATTACAGAAGCTTTGTAGTATAACTTCAAGTTAGGGATAGCAATGCCTTCTGCCTTGCCTTTGCTCCTTATAAATGCCTTTGCTATTCTAGGTCTCTTCTGGTTCCAAATGAATTTTACGAGTGATTTCTCTAGATGTATGAGGTATGTTAGTGGTATTTTCATTGGAATTGCATTGAATCTGTATAAAAGTTTTGGGAGAATGGCCATTTTCACAATATTTATTTTCCTATCCTTGAACAAGGGATGTCTTTCCATTTTCTGAGGTCCTCTTCGATTTCATTTTTCAGGGCATTATAATTTTCCCTGCATAGATCTTTTACTTCTTTCATTAGATTAAATCCTAAGTATTTCATTTTTTGAATGCTATTGAGAAGGGAAATATAGAAACAGAAAAACAGATAAAGAGAGAGGAGTGGGCAGTGTAGAGGGTTATCCTAGTTTCAGCAGTTGGTCTTTTGAAGCAATCTTTTCTTCCACTAAATAATTCATTGCTGTGAGAGAGTGTATGAACCTTTTCTGAGGATTTTATTCCATAATTCATTTACCATTCACTGGTCTGCATTTTTGAAAGATTCTGTCATATCTTGCCACCCTTACATTGAGGAACCTCCCTCCAGGATATAAACCTGGAGATATTCACAGCATCTTGCTAGATATGTGTTTTCATGATAGTAAAGATTCTATAATTTACTTTTTAACAGATTTAATTGAAGTATCAAGTGCAGTATTTATCCTTTAGGTTTAGACATTTATGTTCACACATTCAGAGGGCTTGTTTTTAACCTAGCATGAGGAAAAACCTAACCTGAGTTACTTGATAATCTTGATCATATAAACTTCAGTAGCATTTAAATTTATCTAATGCTTTAAACATGGAACCAAAGACATGTCTTACTAGTGCCTCCTCAACTGTGGTAACAAATGCCCAAGCATCCCACAGGAAGCCACCTTCTGTGTGTTCCCAGAGGTATTAGCAATGAAAGGTTTGCTGATCCACCATACATGTGGGAAATTTCAGGTTTCAATAAGTGAAGAGATTCAGTTATTGCCATTTAAACTCTACAGGTAAGGGAAACTAAGCATTAGTGTATGCTTTTTAAATTGGACTAGAGTATGAAGAAGAATTTGGCATCAGACATAAACCCATATAAATGGACATCATTTTGCAAAATGGTCCTAAATTGGCTTTGCATAAATGTAAATAAAAGCATAATAAAAATTTTGTTTCAAGCCTTGATGACTACAGCCTAACAACCTATTTTAGAGCCTATTACTGCCCAGAAGCCCCACTTCTCTTGCTAAATTCACTTCAGGTAATATGAGTTTTTTGCAGTATCTGTGGGATGAACAGGCCAGAATGTGGTGACAGTTAGTAGCTTCCTCTGTAGTTGGATAAATACATCTGTTGTGGTAGAAACTCTTCTGAAAGAAATCAACACCCTTTCTACTTGTGCCAACAATGCAAGTCCCTCTTCTGGTTCGTTGGGGTGCAGTTCAGTTTGTTCAGTTGATTCGTGAATGTTCTCGCTGAATGTGCCAGTCAGTTAGTTATTATCTCCCCCTGGACTTCCTAAATGTCTGCTCTGTGTGCTGTATCTCTCCAGAGTGTTGCATGCTCATATGTCAGAATGCTTACTATGTTTAAAATAAAGATGAACATAAGAATACAAAGAATCATTCAATTTAACATCATAAGTTCATACTGGCACAAGAGAAGTAAATTATAATAGAAAGTGGCATCAGTCCTCAAGAAAGAACAACCTTTCAAAAGAGAAAAACTGCCTGTAATTAAGCTTAATTGCTAACTTGAATGGATTGATAGCCACCTGTGTGATTCATTAGGCTCAGATCTGTGTGTTTGGCTGGGTCATGGAAGTTTGCGCTTAGTCTTTATATGGTCCCTGGTTCCTTCCTCTTTGGTCCTGCTTCCCTGTTACATTTCCTGGCTTTATCGTGGTTTTTTGTTATGATGTTTCTCCAGTGGAGCCAGCTGAAGAATGACTGACTCTGCTAAAACCAGAGCCAAATTAAACATCTATTTTTTTAGGCTGTGGTCCCAGACATGGAATCATTCAGGAAACAGGGACCAGGAGCGGGGTTATTGCTGTGCCTGTGCCTAACCTTAAGGCTTAGAATTGGTTTGATGGAAGAGCTAGAAAGATCTAAAGATGCAAGCTGGAGAAGCCTTGTAATTCTGGAAGCAGAACTTGAAGTTGATTCTGGTCAGAGTTCAGAGGATCAGAATGCTGGTAAGAAAGTGCACAGTAAAGAGCAGTCATGGAAGGCTTCACTGGGAATGAGGAGAGCATGAGATGTAAACTTGAAGACCTGCATGTTGCACAATGTCATGTTTTTTACAAACTTAAATTTCTGTTGAATGGCACTTGGCAACAGTAATAACTGTATACTGATACTCTTGAAAGTATACACTGTATATAGACACTCTTGAAAGATGCCTTCAAAAACTGCTTTAAGGAGTCGGAGAATGGAGGTGTTAGATTGTTGGAAGCAAAGAATAAAATTGTGAGAGGGATTAAGGGCAATGTGTCTTTTATTAGAATCTGCCTTTAAAAATTTGAACACATATATTTTTATTATAGCTTGATATGACATATTTTGTTCATCTATTCATGTATGGATAAAAGATTGGTTTCTTTTCAAATTTCAGCTACATGAATAAAATTTCTCTGAGCACTATTTTTCAGGGGTTTGTTTTGTATTTGTATTTCTCTTGGGAGTGGAATTTTCACTTGAAGTAGAATTCTTTTATCACAGTATAATGTACACTTAATCATGTGAGGCAATACCATACTTTCCTAAGTGGCCTGATCTTTTCATTACTATGAGGAGTCAAGGAAGGATCCAATTTCTAGACTTCTTTCCTATTAATTGCTGTTAATTCCATAGGATCTATGCATTCATGTGTGTGGGGAGGGTTAACTCATTCTGGCTTTGAGTCATCCTTTCTGTATGAGAATGTGTCACATCTTTTTAGCTACCTTTAGAAATTAATAAATCTTTGAAAAATGTGTAGTTAGATCTTGGTCCACTTTTAACTGAGTGCTTTGACTTTTATCATTGAGTTATAAGAGATTCCAAAAATTCTAATTTTGAGTTCCTTGTCAGATGTGTATTTTGCCAAATTTTCTCTTATTATGTGGATTGTGTTTTCACTTTATTTTTAGATTTTTAAAATTTTAAAAATTGAAGTTAAATGTGCCTAAAATAAAAAATCCTATAACTCACTAGTGCTATCTACATTCACACTGGAAACTCATCTTCAGAACTGTTTCATATTACAAAACTGAAAGTCTATACCTATTTGTTATGGTTTCTGTCTGGATGTCTCTCTAAAGCCTTGCAGCATGGGGGTTGACTATTAAAGTTTGTGATTGATTCATGGTCCAACACTGAGATTAACAGTGTGAGTGCCGCATTTGCCCAAGGGTGGGTAGCTTGTGTACAATATGAAAGAAAGAAGCTTTCAGCTCTCTCTATTGTGACTTTTGCAATCTTCTGCTGCCATGAAATGTAGGCTTTCTGCCACGTGTTAGTGGGTCTTGTAATCAGCCAATGATTGGACTGAAATCTTCTCAAACTATGAACAAAATAAACTTTTCCTCACTTAACTATGGGGCCTTGAGTGTTTTGGCTCAGCAATGAGAAAAGGAACTGAGACACCATTTACAAATTTCTTTCCTGAACAGATTCTCAACTCCAGGATGCCTGTCTATATTTAGAGACACCTCTCTTACAAGAATGTCAATTAAAATTGCACTTTTGCTGCCTCTAGAGTTCAATTTGGTTCTAAACAAGTAAGTTTATTTCCCCTGATTTTATGCCTGTATGTACTGGGTTCTGGTAAATTTATTTCTCTTAATTCTTACCCCAGTTTTTGTGGTCTGCACTGACTAGAGATTGTGTCTCCACACAAAAGCCATAGAACACCCCAATGTGTTGTTCTGTAGATCACAAACTGACACATGACTAGATAAAACAGACACCTGTGGTGGCCAGAAAATGTCATGCTGGTTCTATTTTTTCTGGAGTGAGATGGAATCTTGGAGGCTAAAACTACTCCTATGTCTTTCACTTTGCAATAAACTAAAATCAAAATGAACCAAAGATTCAAATATTAAAACATAAATATTAAATTTACTGAAGTAGAAAACTTGAAGACATAGGGCTAGGCAGAACCAAACTCAAACTCCATGGAAACTACTACAAAGAATTAACAACTGGGATCTCATATTATTAAATCTTTTGCACAACAAAAGAAATCACCAACAGAGTGAGAGGAAAACCTACCAAGTGGGAAAGGACTTATGTTTAGAATGTATGAAGAATTCAAAATATAAGACCACCCCCAATTCAAAGACACAACCCAAAAACGGGCATCGGGGAAAAAATGCAAACTTCTAACATGAAGAAATACAAATGATAAATAAATGTATAAAAAATATTCAATGTTATTGGTCATTCAAAAGATGAAAATTAAAAAGAGCACTTCAAAATTCATACAATTATTGCTAAGTGTTTTGTGGCAATATTTTTGTAAGTAGCATAGAGAAAAAATATGGAGAAAGCTATAAATAGGGAGGTTTTTTTAATCTGACAGGATTTTATATGGTAAAGTTATTGTCTTTCCTTAAAAAGAGAGGAATAGTGGCAAATCTGGAAGGTTCAAGTATGTTAAGAAAAAGTTTATAGGGGCTGGGGATTTAGCTCAGCGGCATAAGCGCCTGCCTTGCAAGCAGGCAGTCATGAGTTCGATCCCCGGTACCGGTAAAAACGAAAAAGACAAAAAAAAAAAAAAAAAAAAAAGTTTATAGTGGACACAATTTATAGAAGCAATGTAAGCATTCAGTTATTTTGAATTTTTGCTCTTTTTGGTTTGGTGGAGTCTAAGCTGTTCCTTCTAAAAGCTCCTTGTTACTCAAATGATTTGGAGGCTAAAACTGTGACTCTCATCAGTCACTTCCTTCTCTGTCATGTGATTTAGATAGAGGATAAAATTCTCATCTCTAAGGTTAATAATAAATATGAGATTTTCTAAACTATGAACAAACTATAAACATATGAACAATTTCGTTGTGATAGTAGATTGAACTCAGTGTATATTACTACTGTTCTTCTTAGTCATTATGAACTTTGGGAAGATTTCCAACACCTCCATCGTTCCATTCATACAAATTTGGAAACAGATATTACTAATCTCCATCATTGAATTCAAGCTTAACTTTACAAGCTTCCAATGGAGTCCTACAACCTTACATTAGATCATTTCAATGATATTATATACTGACTCTGTCCAGAAAACTGCTTCTCTGGCCTCAGTCTTTCAATTTGCATTATAATTATAAGAATAATCTTTTTAATGCTCTTTCTTGCAGGTTTAAGAGCATTCTGTAATGAGTTGCATTGAACCCTCTATGCAGAAGCCCTAATCACCTTCCTACACCAAGCTTGATGTATGCTTCCTTACCTTTGATCAAATTAGGATATAAAACAAAAAATGGGGAAACATAAGTAGCTGCTGGCTTGAAGAATGACTGAAATGAATATAAATTTGAAAGAATACTTGGAGCAACAGCACAAGTCTCCTGGAATGCATGGTTAAAGATCATAGCAAATCTATAATCTGTAGGGCACAGCCCAGCAGAGTCCACAATAAGTTATTAGAGATTCTTTCCTGCTATTGTGCATCTTATTCTCTGTTAAGCATGCTTAGGTTAGGTCAACATTTATCATTAAGCAGACCACAATGTTCCTTCTCTTTCTTCTGATTACAACATCTACATTAGTGCTTTTCTTCTGCATTTTTGTTCTCACATTCTTGGGTTGCCAATGAAAGGACAGGAGATTCTCAGCTTGGCACTATTTTGTGAGACTGTGCCATACTGATGTGCCTTGGTAAAGGAGTCTGTTTGGGCCTTATGTAGTATTAGCTGAATTTCGCTCTGAGTAATCATTCATCCTCTGTGCTGCCGTGGTTATACACTGCAACAGAGAAACAGGAAAGCTCACTGAAAAAGAAGACAAGTGAATAAACAATAGAAACTAATTAAATACTAACAAAATGAAATTATAGGAATTTGTGTACAGCTTTAAATGAGACACACATACACACACACACACACACACACACACACGTCTCACCCCTGAAATTAAAACATGGATTGGAAGACTGGATAAAAAACCATACTTATTCCCATGTAGTCTGTAAGGAACACAGATCATCTTCAAACACATCTTCAAAGTGATAGAATAAAAATAATACTCAGAGCAGCTAGAATCCAGAAACAATCAGAAGCATCCATACTCATACCCAGAAAGATGGACTTCAACCCAAAGCTAGTCACAAGAGACAAAAAGGGCACTGAATACTGAAAATATAGGAACTCTCCAAGAAAGGATAAAAATCATAAATATATATTCATTTAATTTCACACATTAACTTCATAAAACAAATATTATATTTCATTAAAATACTGATAAACACCAAGATAATTATAGTGGGGGATATCAATAGTTTCCTGTCACAAATATATAAATTCAGTACACAAAATTTTATAAAACAGCATAATTAAACTAGACCAAAGATCAAATGTACTAGCTCATAGCTATCCAATATTTCAACCAATGTTAGCAGAGTGTACCTTCAATTTAGTATACAATAAAACGTTTTACTAAAGAGAGTGTATTTTTGATCATGAAGCATCAAAAATTAAAACAAAACTGAAACACTGTCCTGCATCTTGTCACAGTGAAAGTTGAAATCAACAGTAAAAGAAACTACAGAAACTGCATGAACATAGCAGACTTAAATGATTCACTCTTAACTGATTAGTGGGTCTGTGAAGAAAATGGTAATATTAAAAAACGTTTTCATTGAATGATCCTAGAATAATTATTCATCAAAATCTGTAAGACACAGTGAAAGGCTTACTAAGAAGGAATTTTTATCTTTGGGTTGTGCACATGAGAAAAATGGAGCAAGCCCAAAATGGTGGATTAATTAATGGTCAACTTGAGACACTCAGCTGAGCTGAATCAGTGCACTACTGCATGTGTATGGCCCACCTGATGGTTGCTGCCTACAGCATAGCTAGAGAACTAGAGGGAAGGAGGTGCTTCTGTTGATTCTCCTGGAGAATCATGTCATTGTGGTTTTCCTGCTATGAACATGGCCATTCTCATCACTGGAAGAACTTGGGACCTCATTGTTGCTGAAGATGGCTGCAGATCTTTTGGGGAGAGTTTGGGCTCTTACTGTGAGCATTAATTCCTGGCTCCAGTGCAGATTGCTCAGCCTGATGCACAGACCCTTCATCATGCAGGTGCAGACTTTCTAGCTTCCACGACTGACAGTTGGGTCTTTGCAGTGCAGATTTTTTTTTTTTTTTTTTTTTGGCCTTTTTTCCTTTTTGTCGGTACCGGGGATCGAACTCGCGACTGCCTGCTTGAAAGGCAGGCGCTTATGCCGCTGAGCTAAATCCCCAGCCCCTAGTGCAGATCTTTGAAACATACTTCTGTGAGATATTTTTGTGGGCTCTGAGCCTTCAGTTGGACTTGGAGAGGACACTGTCATGTCCTCGAGGTCTTCAGCTGGACTCATGCAGTATACTGCCTTTGTACCCAAATCATGAGCTGGATTCTCTGAATCTCTAGTGTGGAGATAGACCTTCTGTACTCATCTGTATTTCACTCTTAGGGTGAATAATATTCAATAATCTTATAAATTATGTGTGCTATACTGAATTATTTCCCTTGCCAACTCTGACTGCAATACCTAAGTAAATGATCTCATGATGCACTTTTCAAGGTCCTAAAAGCAATCAGAGGCCAGATTCTTGCTCATAGGTTCCACATGCCTGCTGTGGACAACTACCAACTTCAAGCCCATCCTGTGTTTTTTCCACTTGACACTGGGCAGCAGAGTGCCAGTCACCCTACTAACCTGATCATGGATGATGTCAGTACTCCAGAGAATCAGCAACTCCAGAGAGAAATAATAGTCCTAGCCCTAAGGAAAGCCTGTAGCTATTATAAGCTGCAGCAACAGTGTGGGATTTTACAACAAAAGTGACCCCTTTGTGGGAATCAGTGCCGCAAATCTGTGCCCACTATTTCATAAGAAAATTTATAAGGCATTATTTTGGAAGGTTTTCAATGAGACTGAGCCACAGAACAACTGTAGAGCAACTTCACTTCAGAGCTTCTGCTGGCAGCCTCTTGCAGTGACTCGGTGAAAGAAGTTCAGGAACTGGAGTGTGTTAAAAGTTTTATGAATCTTTATAAAGCTGGTTAACTTTATTGTCACTGTTGAATGCTGTTCTATTGTCAGTGTAGTCACAGTTGTTAAATTTAGCAGCTAATTTACTGTGTGTCAACATTTGGTTGGACTTACTGTTTGTATTATTATTATAAATCTCTTTTCTATAATTAACTCTGGTACATTCCTTGTTCTCACGGTTGGTCAGTATACAGTTTGTCAATGGTGTTATAATCATTGCTGATTTTATAGTTATTGCCAAGGTGCCATAGTTTTCACTATTAATTTTTTCTATATGCTATAATCTAGATCACTTTTGTATAAATAATGACATCCATAGAGAACTAGGTGCTATATGAAGTGCATGTGGTTATCCCTCCTAAATAAATGAAGGTGGCTGAATCTTCTGAGATTCATAGGCCTACAGTGAGTCACTATCAGTATGTATCACTGGAGATCAGGTACTAACTGAAGAGGACTATAGACTAATAACAACGGATAAACATGTCATATGGGTTTTTAAACACATAAAGGAATACTACTCAATCATAAAAAGGATAAAATTGATACTTTTCTAGGTAAATGAATGCAACTTGAGACTAGACTCAAAGTGAAATAAATCAGACCCACATGTGTAAACACTGAATTGTCTCACTAGTACTAGAACATGAATGAATAAGTGCAGTCCAATATATATAATAGATTTTGGGTGCTGAATTGGGAAGAAACTATTGGAAACAAAATGAGAAACTCTGAAGGCAGAAAGGAGAAAGGAAGTAAGAGGAAAAGAAAAAAATATATACATATATATATGATAGTTAAACAGCTAGTTTCTCTTAGTTGATTGACATGGAAGTTTCGTGGTAATATTGTTTAAGCAGTGTTTCTTGCCTATATTCTGCACTCTGAATAACTACTACAAAGATAATAAAGCACAATGTATTCACTATTGTTACTCTTATACTAGTCTGTTTTGAAAGTATGTTTTATTTTTTTTTCTATTTAAAACAACAACAAAAAATCCAAAATTGAATGTTGGGTAAGATGAGGGGAAAAATGAATCATCATACACTGTTGAGTGGAATGTAAACTGGTGCAACCAGCTCAGCAAACCGTATGGAGATTTCTCAAAAGCCTAAAGAAGCATACCACGAGATCCAGCTGTAGCACTCTTGGATTTCTTTTTGAAAAGGTTAAGGACTGCGTAGTGTAGTGATGCAGGCATAATTAAGGAAAACGTGTTGCAATTCATAATGACTAAGCTTCAGAAATAGTCTAGATGCCCACGAACAGAAAACAAATGAAGCTAGCAATTATCATATTTGAATTAGCCTGACTCGGAAAGTTAAATATCATGTTTCTCTTAAGTGAATGAATGAATAAATGAACAAATAAAATAAAGTAAGCAGGACAGGAAAGCAGAGTGTAGATTTCTTGGATATGGAGAAGGAGATACTTAGGAGGGCAGGAAAGGGATACAGGAGGAAGGGATTACAGTTGACTGAGATATGCTAAATGTATGTATGAACTTTCCAAAACAAACCTCATCCTCATGCAATATTAAGAGGTGCTAATCAAATGTAATAAAAGGGTGTAGGCTGAAAGAAAGTATTTTCAAATCCTATTCTGACAGAGATATCAGTCCAGAGTATATTGGCAGCACTGAAATGCAAGAGGAATGGAAACAACGCACGCACACACACACACATGCATACACGAACACTGAGTAGGATAAATGGACAGTAAATGAGCACAGGAAACTTGTTTCAACATGAATAGCTGTTATGAAAACGCAAATTTAAGAATGTGATTGGAACAAAATATGTCAACCATGGCCAGGGTTGGTGAGGATGTTTGATGATTGAAAATCTCATACATTGCCAGTGGGAATGTCTGATAGTGGCTCTGCTCTGAAAAATTTAATTTCTTACACAGTTAAGCATTTGCTTCTTAGATGAAATCAGCAGTCCACCTCTTCCCGGGTCTCAGCTTCATCAGGAAGCTGCAGTTGGCTGCAGGAGTTGCTCGGCATCACCCTTGGCCTGGAGTTGGTGTTAGTTGAGCGGGGTGTGAGATCCTACAATGCGCATGGCTACCATAAGGACAAGACGATGAACAGTGAGTCTCTAGTTAATTTGCAAAATGCCAATTGATAGCTAGAGGAGTTTGGAACATGTTTTCTAACTCTGATGTTTCTCAAATACACCAGTCTATTTGCCAATGTGCATATATATACATGTACTATGTACATACAGTGTGAAGGAAAGGGGTAATATGATATGCTTAATGTATAATTAAATAATAGAAACTCAAAATATATACAGAACCTGACAGTGCTCATGGTTTCCTAAGAACTGTGTCTAATAAAAAGTTTCTAAAACTTCCTGCCATCTGAGGGTGGTCAGAAAACCCTGCTTATTTTAGAGGAGTTGGATTATGTACAACCGCTTTCAGAAGAGACTGTTCCATGGCACCTGCTGCTGAGGGCCATGACTGCAGAGCTTGGAGTGCATGATGGCTGGAGAGCTCCTGTTGACTGCGATGAGAGTCGTGTGCTGAGACACTAAGGCAGCTCAGGTGCCTGCAGATGTTAGGAGTGTTTCTCTAGTGTGGAAGAGTAAGTAACTTTTTAATAAATAAATTTTTGATAGATGTTCCTTGATTTTGGATGTTATGGTTTGGATTTTAAATGTCCTATAAGGGCCCCTGTGCTAACAGTTGATCACCAGCCCATGGCAATTTGGAGGTGGTGGAACATGCAGGAGCTGAGGGCCAGTAAAAACAATAGGGCATTTGAGTTGTGCCCTTTGGAGTTGTGCCCTGAAGGGCATTTTGTGTCCAGGGCCACTTTCTTTCTCTTTGCTTCCTGGCCAACAGGAGGTGAGCAGGTTTGGGGACAACTCCGCATCTTGACATCCTGCATCCCCAGAAGCCGAAAGTGATGGATCTAGTCAGCCATGGACAAAACTGTCAGAAACTGTGAGCCGAATAAACTCTAACTCCTTGTGTGCTAGCGCCTGCATTGTGTCGTGCTGATGGAGACCTGGCCAATTCCAGCAGAGGACAGGAAAGGCCTTGATGGGTATGGGAGGAACAGTACAGATTTTTCCTCATGTTCTACAGTAATGTATTTATCTCTCTATCCAAAGATCTGAGTGGAAAAAGTAATGCACATGGAATAGAAGTAAAAATCTGTTTTGAAAAGTACAAAATAAATAACATAGATAAGAAGAGAAATTATAACTCTTCTAAATTGTCAATTAAAGATGTTTAAAAATGAAAACAGGCAAATATAACACCACAGCCCTTACAGTTAAATTGTTATGTTTACATGGGAAAAGAGAATGTCCTAAAGCCCTGCTCTTTTCTCAACTGTAGGCAGAGGGACCAATGATGAAAGCTACAGGTGGGATATGAAAGCTTACAATGTGTTAATTTTTATGTTTGCTTGATATTTATAGCTTATTTTTAAAATTATATTCATAGAAAAATGAAATGATCTAACAAACACATTCTCTTCACTTTGATCAATAATTGCAAATATATTGTAATATCCATCCACCAACATTCCCATACATAGGCACAAAGGTTATTGATATAGATTCTTTTAACTTTTAACCAATGTAAGATTAAAATATCAAATTATAAGTTACATAGTTTGACATTCCATTCACTCTTAAATTGATTAACACAGGTTTTCATGAGTACAGCATATAATCTTTATAATATAAAAATAGTTTGTATAAAATTGTGTTAAAGTTTATCCCATTCAACAAGAAGAACAAAAATTTATATCAATTGGATGGCATCTTTTGGACGTCATATTTTGCAGAGATTATTAATGTGCTTACAACAGAGTATCTCGAAAACATCACATTATTCTTTACTTTTCTTTGCTGCTGGAGATTGAATCCAGTGTTTTTGCACAGTTGTATGTCCCCAGTCCTTTTTATTTTGGGGATAGTTTTTTGGAGAGTTTCTAAGCTTTGCAGACTGGGGTCAAAAATACAATTCTCCTGCCTCAGGCTCACCAAAATGCAAGTTATTGTTTACTTTTTTTGACTGTAATTATTGGAGGAAAAGTTTGTCTTCTTTTATCGCTAATCCATCACCATAAACTGTCATAGTTGTACATGTCCTGATTCCTTTTAAACTTACTTTAAACGGATTAGCAATGTGTGCCCATGATTGCATCAGTGGTAATTTTGGCTAATGAAGCATGGAAGGATATTCCCACCAGAGTCCTTATTTTCATATTTGCTATATGGGAAAATGGGAATATTACAAGTTATAGAATTTATTTTAATACGTGCCTGATACACACAAGAAGCATTTTCTCAGATTCACTGATGGGCTTCTTGCTGTCTGGATCCTCTGGCATTTTTCTTTCAGGAATTTGGTGATGAAAACTCTGAAACTAAAAAGGCAAGACAATCTTGGGCCAAATTCTAGACTATTAAGTTAAGTAACACCTGAATGTTTGTAAAGATGTTAATGTGGTGTAACAATGCACACATTAAAAATGATGAAAGAATACTAAATAAGTGAGAGAAAATTGTAAATTGTTCAGAGTGTCTAATTAAATGTAGACAAATGGCTTGACTTGTCTGTAAAATATAAGCTTGCACAAGTGCCTGTCTGACCTCTGTACGGGAGATGCTGCTGTGTGTCATCCATGTTTCTGACCCATGGTCCTGAGCTTTTATTCCCTATAAAGGCTTAACAGGCACCAAGACATCACAAAGGAGAGATTCAACCTTAATGGGCTTTTCTGACTTCTCTAGTTTATCAGCTATAAACCTGTTGAACTGATCTTCCTAACAACAAAGCTTGAAAGCAAATTGGTCTGTTTTAAAGAAAATTTAGATGTAGCATTTCCTTATGATTGCTATAAAGAATATAGTATGAATGTTGAATTATCATAGCATTGCAGACTTATGAGTGATTAGTTTCACTTAGGTAATGACTTTTACTTTTCTTTATATTCTGGAAAAATTGAAATTACGCTAAGGAGAAAAGCTACATGAATGGGACATTTGGTTTTGGCCACGCAAATGAAAGGACAACTCACAGAACTATGCAGGAAGTTTGATTCTGAGTAATTTCCAGCAGAAGACTAACCCTGAAAAAACGGGCCCTCTCCTGGGTATCATCACCCACTGGGCTCTTTCTCTCTGTGGCAAGAGCTGCTCACAGCCGCATCCCTCCTGCTCTCACTGGGTTTCATGGCACAGCCGGCCTAGGGATGCCTCGGGCTCTCTGGGAAGCAGGCCCTGATGGCTGGTAAGAAAGTAAGGGAGCTCTTTCCTCAGGGCTGTGCTGTTATCTTCTAATTACATCCCAAACACTTAGATCAGGACATAGAGATGCTTAAGCTAGTACAGGGCGATGGGAACGATAAATTCTCTCCCCACGTGAGCCATGTCTGGATTCTATATGCCAAAGTCACAAGCTTGACTCTGTAAATATAAATCAGCAAGTGCAAAAGGCAGAGAGAATCCTTACCACTTTTGGAGGACACATGATGATCACACACCCTGAGGTGGAACAGGACCATAAGTTGTAATCAGGATGTTGCTGACTTTTCTCATAGGCTGTGCTTGAAAACACCAACGTTCTAAATGTGGGTATAAAGCTAAAGGAGTAGTGATATGTAAATAAGAATGTAACTGAAGATACTAACTTCTCTTATAATCAAACTACTTTATTTGATTAAGAGTCACTGTTTTATTTTCAGAGTATGAATGTATAAAAAGGATGAACTAGAATTGAGAACCTTCACAGAACCTTTTCTTTTAAAACTTTATTAGCAAATGTTTGTGGTGCATTCATTTTGCAGTCATTGGGGGGCAGGTGCATGTGCACACTGCAGCTTCTGTCCTCATCTCAGCCCCCTGCCTCCTCACCATCCCAGCTCCTCTATTCCCTTCCCCTTCACATTCTCATTGATATTATTAATCATGGGTCATAATATTTGCAAAGCATAATGTCCACACTCACTGAGATCATGAAGCCTTGTACCTCCACTCTGCCTGCTTCTCCTCCTTCTCCTCACTCCTCGCCCTTGGCCCCTGGATCCCTTTCTATCTAGAGACCCATCCCTTCAACTCTTCTATCCTTTTTTCATTCATCTCTTAGTTTGTACCTTCCTAATCAGATGAGAGATACCTCGTGGTGCTCCAATTTGTGCTTCTGATTTATTTCAGTCAGCATTCCATTTTCTAAATGTGTCTATTTTCCTGGAAGTGTCTCAAATTTGTGCTTTTTATCCAGAGAATCTTGGGTGTTTGGCAACAGAACAGTTGACACAGGAGATGTCGTTTGCTTTAGTATTTTTATTCAGTTATTAAAATGATTAATGAAACCCAACTATTTCATGTTATTATAGCAATTTTCATTCTGTATTTCACGATGATTATCAAGAATTTTATTTTCTTCCAAGTCAGCTGTTGTATGAGGATAGAAAAATAACATCTAGAAGATTCAGTGATTCTTACTAATTTTGTATGAAAACATAGTGTTAGAAATTAATTTCATTCCATCTGTGTAAGTAAATAATTACATATAATTTGTTAATTTATACTGTATGTTTTATCTAAGAAAAGATGTTGCTAATATGTAGTTTCCATCAGGCAAAAGAAATGAAGGAGGAATCGTAGAGACAGTTGCGTTTTATTTTCTAATCATTTTATAATGTGATGTTTTAAAAAAGTGCAAAATATAAAGCAGAATAAAACAGGTGTGAGAAATGCACTACCAGTTTTCACTGAACTGTAAAATTCCAAACTAAGCTGAAGACAGAAACGTTAAGAAGAAGGAGCATTTTTAGTATCTCTTTAGTCTTCTCTTTTTCCTCTTAAATAAAAAAAAAATGAAGATTTTCTATTGACCAGAAACCAAAGATAAATATTTTAAGAAATACCGTGTAGCCAGGTGTCCTGGCCCACACCTGCAAGCACCGTGCAAGACTGAGGCAGGAGAATCTCACGCTCACTGCAAACCTGAGTGACATGGAACTTACAAGATATTGGCACCTACTACTGATATAGGAGATCGAAATTCTTGACCTGCTATATGTCTGGTACAAGTTTGTATTCTCTAGAATTGAAGAATGAATTCTAGGAACAGTGGAGATTAAGAGCAGAACATATTTATTGAGAGAAAGAAATATTCTGTCTACAAGACAGACAAAAGGGGTCCCAAGCAGGTTACCAAAGATTCTGCATTTTCCAAGGATTTTTAAGAGTAAAACCACGAAGTGAGGCAGGTCTAAAGGGAGAAAACTGGGAACTCACGATGTAGATGGGCATGAGATGGGACAGAGCCATGGTGAATCAATAAGTTTAATTTTTCAGGTAAAATTGTTAAAATCAGAGAAAAGAGGGAAGCAAGACATGTAGCAAAGGAATATTTTTACAGATCAGTGACTCTTCCTATAGGGGACTGGAATGGTGACTCCTGGCTTTTCAAGGTGATCCATACTTAATCTCTAAGAATTGTATTTAGGGGGTGCTTGCATTTGTTTTGCCTTCTGTCCTGAGATCTGGCCCACAGCAAGAGGGGTGTGTCTCCTCCAAGGTCACAAGACATCCAGTCCTCTGTGTCAGCTTCTTTGAGGGCCTCACCCTGTCTGATTGCCTATAATATTTCTAACTAGTTCAGCTGCCTGTAACACTACTACTACTACTGAGGAAGCAGCTTCTTGGAAAGGAGTTGGAGGGCCAAAGTAGGACATGTTTTCCATATTAAATTTAATAGTTGTCTCTAACTAAGGTAAAGGCTAACATAATTCATCATTAATTACACATCATTGCTTTCCAGAAGTTTCTCTGCACTAAAGTCTTTGGTTGCCACCTTACTCTGAGTTTACTGATTTCTTCCCTCCAGAGTGACACTGGAGGAGACAGGAGATGGACGCCTACAATGTCACCATGGTGACTCAATTCATCCTCATTGGGCTCTCTGATCTCCCTGAGGTGCGCTACTCTCTCTTTGTGGCCTTTGCCATCATCTACCAGGTCACCTTGGCAGGAAATGGGGCCATCCTCCTGGCCATCGGCACTGAGGCCAGGCTGCACACACCCATGTACTACTTTCTGGCAAACTTGTCCCTCTTAGACATATTCTGCTCATCCACTACTGTGCCCAAGATGCTCCATAACCTCTTGACTGAGGACCACAGCATTTCTTTTGTTGGCTGTGCCCTGCAGCTGTATTTCCTCGTGGCCTTGATGGGGACTGAGGTCTTCCTGCTGGCTGTCATGGCTTATGACCGGTACGTGGCCATCTGTTTTCCGCTTCACTACTCTGTTATCATAACCAAGGCTCGTTGTGCCCAGCTGATATTGGGGACCTGGGCTGCTGGGTTCCTCAATTCTGCCATCCACACAGTGTCCACCTTCAGCCTGTCCTTCTGCAAGTCCAATCTGGTTAACCAGTACTACTGTGATATCCCACAAATTGTGGCCCTGTCTTGCTCGTCCACCTACATGGCTGAAATGCTTGCTTTAGTGATAGGAGGAGTCTTTGGGACCAGCGCCTTCCTGACCACCTTGATCTCCTATGTCTACATCATCTCGACCATCCTGAAGATCCAGTCTGCAGAAGGGAAGCGCAAAGCCTTCTCCACATGTGCCTCCCACCTCCTGGTGGTCTGTCTGTTCTATGGCACAGCCATCTTCACCTACCTGCGCCGCTCTTCCAGCCAAAGCTCTCTTTCCAGAGACAGACTCATCTCCATGCTGTATGGTATCATCACCCCTATGCTCAACCCTGTCATCTACAGCCTGAGGAACATGGAGGTGAAGGGAGCATTGGCAAGAGTTCTGTGTGGAAGGTGCTCACAGCAAGCTCAGAATTAAGTAAGAGTGACTCAGTGCTCTTAGAATGAGCCCACTGGAAGAATTTGTAAAAGAATCATTTTCTCTTAATGTAAAATACTAATTTAAGCATACATAGACATTTATAGCCATGCACTAAACTATTTATGTTTATCCATGTATATTTACAAACATCAGGAATTAAAAAACTTGGCATCCAAAAACAGATGTCCCTGTGTTGTGGATTAAAAACTGATGGCCAACTTAATACCAGCTGTGTTAAATCAGCATGGTGGTAAGTGTAGATGTTCCACCTGACGAAAGTTGCCAGCATAAATAGAGACATGGGGAAGATGAGTGAGGCATTTTGGGCTCTCCTATGTGTTGCTGTTTGAGCCACTGGTTCTCCTGGAGAAGCGCTAGTCTGTACATTGAGCATTGTTTCCTGGCTCCAGAGGGGAAGACATGTGCTGCTTAATCTCCAGGACAAACTCATCATGCTAGTTTCCTGGCATGTACTAAACTGTGGTTATCATTGGAGAAGCTCAGAACCTCTGTGTCCCTGAGGATGGCTGTGGTACTTTTCAGGGCAGCCCTGGTTCTTTGTTTTGAGTGTGGCTTTTTGACTTCAGCGTAGAACCCTCACTCTGCCAGCACAGCTCCTTCACCACACTGGCATAGACTTTCTAGCTTCTGCCACTGACCTTTGGGCCTTCCCAGCATGGATCTGCAAAATAGACTGGCATGAGTCCTTCTTGTGGGCTCTAGACCTCCAGTTAGACTCATGGAAGTCATTGTCATGGGCTCTAGATTTTCATCTGGACTCATGAGGGACATTGCTGTGGGATCCAGGTCCTTGGTTGACTATTCTATGTTTTTAGTGTTGTGGATAGATTTCCTACAGTTTCTTGTGTTAACTCTGGGTGATCATCAGAAAATAATATCATAAATTCCATGTCCTGATTCTAATTGTTCTCCTCACAATCCCTGACTGTAGCATCCTGAAAATCAAAAAAACGTTTTAGTAATTATTTGACATAACAGTTATAAATGAACCTGCCATAAGTCATTTTATATCTGTTGCCCAGGCCTCTCCCTCCAGTGCATTAATGATATTCACGTAGTTTTACGTGATTCTAAGTCTGTATCTAACCCTCCGTACACAGATATTCCTGTGCTTTCTTTTCCTTCACTGCTCAGCACCCATCCTCAAAGATTTCCTTATATTTTTGTTTCATTCTCATTTTCATCATTAGTTTCTATTTATATTTCACCACTACTCTGCTTTCTCAGGTGCCCGCATCCACTGTCAGCCTGCCTGCCTCACACACTTAAGGAGAGCATTTTACATTCTGGGCATTTTACTTTGATTAGCTCACTTACTGATAGCTTAGTCTAAAGATGTTCAGAACTTCAAGTATCTCTCGTGTCACCACATGCACTCCTCATTCAGCAATGTTAGACTTCCTCAGCATAGATACAAGGTAAACCACTCCCCATCCAAGTAATACAGGTGAGCTCACATTTATCTCCTTGCCACCACTGTCCCTGGACCTGAGGACAGAAAGCATGTGGCATAAGGAACTCCTGCAGGATCCCAATGGTAGTTCCACTGGTATTTTAAGGTACAATGTGGAAATGCCTTTACAGAAACTTAATCATGGCACAGTCAACCCACATAGGTCAATCTTTCTATAAAATTAACCATTTATATAAATAAATACGTACTGTCAGGGTCTTATCCTCTAAACATATCAGCACAAATGAAGCACATAGAGTTCTAATTTGCAGGTAAGGACCATGAGCCTCAAGTACAGGCCTTCAATAAAGTGACACTTTTATTTTTGTGGGCAGTAGATGACAGGGTTTCCAGAAATGTTGTCAATAAAACATTGTATCCTATAGACACAGCTTTGTCATTCATTCAGTGAGCAGGACAGAGAAGCAGAACTCAAGAAATGCTTACTCCAGTGGAGGAAAGACTGTCAGGAGATAAAAAGCAAACCAAACAAAAATGATAACCCTGCTATGGTGTCTGTCATAACAGTGACTGAAGCTGAGCATGTCCACACCATGGGCCTAGCACATCCAGGTCATGTCCTGATAGATGAATTCATAATGTTTCCCAGAGACAACCATAACAAATGAACTGCACAGACTGCCCGGAGATCACTGGTGGTGAAATGGAGAAATGCACTGTGACATACTCATATCATGCTACTACTCCTCCTGCAGCCGCATGGACTAATCCTAAAAATACTTTCATGCTAATGAGGTCACAAGAAGTAATTTATGTGATGTGTAGACCCAGTAAAACTAATACATGTGCTTGGAAGACCTATTTCTGGATAGGTGTATAGGCAGGCTCCTGGGTGCTGCTACTTTTATTTCTTCTTATGCACACTGATTACACAATTAGAGCTCAATTTTACATAATTAATGTTCAAAACTTTTGTGTGTCTAATATTTTGAACTTACACTTCAATAAAATGTTAATGATAAAGCTCATGATGTAACACAGGAAATACAGTGATATGTGATATAACACAGGAAATACAGTGACATAGTGGGTGTTGTGACAGGTAAGAGGCTGCTTAGTGGTGATGTTCAGGAAGGTGCCCAAGGAGACGGCATTTGATCAAAAGCAGGGCACAGTAAGATGCCAGTACAGAGCCCTCCAGGCAGAAAATTCAACAGGTACCACTGTCCTGGAACAGGGATGGTGCATTCAGACAACTGAACAGAGTTTCTGATTCAAAATAAGTGAGCAGAGAAGGCGAGTCTGAAAACACACAGGGGACAGACCAGGGAGGACCTTGCATGTTATAGTACAGAAACAGAAAGTTTTGATCATTAGAAAAAGCCATTGTAGGGGGTTGTGTAAGGAGATAACCAATCAGGATAAGGTTTGGAGAGTGTTATTACAGCTACTTTATGCAGCGTACACTTCACAGAAACTCCAAAGCAGGAAAGTCTCTGCAGGTGGCTTTTTATAAGAAGGAAGACACAGCATGAGTTAGAGTTTTAGGAACAGGCGATCAGAGGTGGACAGCTCAGGTACACTCTGAAGTCACGGATAGCAGAAGGTGAAGAATGGAGCATGAGCAGTGGCAGTGCCAGTGGCATTTCATCTCAAGGACCCCAGGCTTGGAGATGCCTGAATCTGTTCCTATGTAGATGCTGAATCTGTGTTTCAATACCCAAGTGACCAGTTTTTGCAAAGTTAACTGAATTTTCTTTTTATGTTGGTGAAGCATGTTGTTTTTGATTCTATCAGGTTAAGCAAGAGACATCAATACTACAACGTGATCACATGTGCTGGGAAGTTCTATCATGGTGCTTTCCAGGAATCATGATGAGATTCCCACTCAGGAAGCTGCAGCACTAAGGGCCCAGTCCTCCCTACATTTGCATCTCAGGAAAAGATATTAAAGGTCTATGCATGACAAAGTCCAGTGCTTGTTACTTTTTTGCTTAAAATACTCTGGAAAGACTAGTGATAGACACTATTTTATTGACTTTCTATTCATGTGTACAAGGGCTTTGAATATTATATATTCACAATGTTATAAATGCTGTTTAGCATTTTTGAAAAACTGTTTAGTGTCTGATTCCAAGGAGCATATGAATATGAATATTCTTCTTATGAGCAGAATTATCTACAAAGAAGTATTGCTTTCTGAGTAGAAGACTAGGATTGAGATCTTTTGAGCATGTTAAACTTGAATAATAGAAATATCAGAGAAGAAGCTGATATTTTAGTCTCGTTACCACTTGGTTTCCAGGTGTGTGACAGGTTTTGGGAGACACTGGTATGCAGATGGTAAGTGGTCCTGACCAGAAGAAAAGAAACCATGCAGTAACATTCTATTTTGATTCAGAGAAAGAGCCGTGAAGAATACATCAGGGGAATCCACCATTAAACATGAGGGCACAGAAAATTTGACAATAAATGAGGAGATCCAAAAGAATCTTGGAGGTGGAAATGTGTGATGGAATACAAGAGAAGACACCTTCAAACAGGAAAGAGGAATTCATGGCTGAAAAAATAAGAATGGTTCAAGTAATGTGAAACAGGACACAGGTTCTGTGCACAGGAAGGTGTCAGTCACTTGTGTCCTCCAGAGACAAGGTAGACAGAGATGGTGCAGAATCCTTTATGAAGGGATCTAAGGAGACAGGATGCTTACAAATACAAAAACCAACAAAATCTGAATTTTTCTCTGAATATCAAGAGATAAAGTTATTCCTGGTGATGATCTTCAAGTTGAGCACTCATATGTAGTAGTGCAGTCATCTGATTATTTCTTCATTCTTTTTATACTATTTTAATCACTAACTATAACACCTACCAAGAACCAGCTCCTCACACATGATTTTGATTCTTTTCCAGCTGTTACTTGAGGGTCATGCTGACTTTTCCCCTAAGTGATTTTTTTTGTCATTTATAGAAACATTTCCTTCCATCAGGTCATCATTAATTGTTGGAAAAAATAGTTCTGACTCTATGCCATATGTTTTTGATTAAATTCTATCAGCATTTGCTTGCAAGCTATGTGTCACATTTTGAAAGACACCAGAACTTTGAGATCCACACATTTTTTTCTATATATTGTTTCGCTAAAATTTTCCTATAATGGATTCCATCTTTGAAATGTGACCTTGTGGTTTTGATAAATGGGCAGCTCCCACATTTTTGATCACCCATGTGGCGACTCCTAATGATACAATTTAATTGGCAAATGCTGGGAAATTTGGTCATAGCTTTTCACATATTGAAGTTTTCTGATGAACTACTATATCTTACTTTTGAATCTTCATGCAAAGTAATGGGACTCTTTTGAGAGCAAAATGTGTGTTTTCTTCGGAAAATAACACACATTGTGCACCTTTTGCTATTTTCTATATTTTAATTTAGCTTAGTATATTTAATTATTCTAACATCTTTCTCTTTTACATTAAACATTATTCATCTGGCAAAGTGGAGAAAATTATGCTTCTCTTTTCTTTAGCTTTTTCCCATTCGACTAAACTCATTTTAATTTGACTTCTCTGTTTCCATTTTCCTATGTCTTCAGAATTTCTGATCTTATAGTACAGTATCTGTTATGGTTGATGCATTGCATCAATTTGAGAAGTCTAGGAGCTTAACTAATTGACTCAGCAGCACTCCTCCTGGGATATAGAGGATATGCCTTTACCTCACTTGGATGTTGTCTATCATGTCAATTTGGGAGTGTTAGAAAATTAACTAAGTGATTAAGCAGGGGCCCAGGGTCCTAATTCTGTAAATATTCTCAGCCTGTGCAAAAGGAGGGAATGGAGTTGGTGTGAGTGCTACACACATCTAATTGTGTGTAGCTTGCTTACAATATAAGGGAGGAAAAGATGATTGTCACCTTCCATTTCGCTATTGCTGTCTTTCTATCTTTTGCCACCTGAAAGTGTTGCCCCTGTGTCATGACAGCCTGCCTTGGAGCCAGCTGATTATGGTCTGAAACCTCTTCAGACCCTGAGCTAAATAAAATTCCTTTCTTTGATTTTGGATGTTAGATACTTTGTCTCAGCAGTGAGCAAAATGTAACCACAACAGTATCTGAGAAGGAAATCATTACGGAGAATAAAATACACCTATCTGAACCCAAATTTTAAAACTTCAGCAGTTTAGTTATCTAAATATACATAGAAGAGATATCTGGAGGTTGCCATATATTTTAGAAAATTTTGAGTTTCTTCTACTAGAAAAGATAAAAAGAAACTGAATATGGAGCTCTTGCTTATTTTTCTACTTTGCATTTCCACAGAGGAGAGGGGTGGAGGACCACATGTTTCTTTATCCTTGAATGTCCTATTTTGGTCAGTGACAGCCAGCTTGGAACTAAGTGGGCTAAGCTTGGAGACTGCGCTATGATCTTATGTCCTGGGATTCCTCACTGGAGGTCTTTACTTTCTTTGAATTTTATTTGCTCCACCTGAGCCATGACAAGAATGAGGTAGAGAAGCTGTAGCTATTTTAGGATGTGGAAACCAGAGCTGTGACCCGGAATGGGCAGAAAAGAGTTGGTGATGTGAAGGCAACTGTATTCTCACTGCAGAGGAGCTTCACAGTGTAGAGCTGTATACTCTAATTAAACATGTTTATTGCATCAGATTGGATATGTTAATTTCTCTCCTTGTACCCTGATTGTCAATGTATTGAATTAGGTTGCTCTAACCCAGTTATTATGGCACAGGGTAGTACTGTTGGAAATGGGATAACCAGTCCAAAGGCTGCTTCAGCTAAGAAAGGTGCTCTGAACCTCAAGGTGTTACTAAAATTAATCCATCACTCTCCAGAAGGGAAAGTGAAGCCTGTCCCCCACTTTTACCCCAAGGCAGTCTTACGCCATGACATTACCCAAAAGCAGGGCTCTTTCTTGCAGAGAACATGCTACAGAGGTGGTGAATGCTTTCTGACAACAGTATAAGATACTTAATAAAACAGATAGAACTTGCTTTAAAGGTTGGTGTCCTGGTCAGGCATGACAAAACCCTGTGATAGAATAATAACCGTTCCTCTGGTGTATCATGACTACCTGAGGTATCATGAGGACCCTCAACACTGGTTTCCACTAATTTTAGAAGCATAAAAAGGGCAAAATACCTAATTATGAGGAAAATTATACTCTTGGAAGGAAATCATTTAACCAAATTTTCAGAGCTTACCTCCCTCCTTTCTCAACCCGGGGGTCCAAGAGGCCTCACACCTCTGGGTGCATCTTATTCTGCTTAGCTTTTCACACAGTGTTGACACTAAAATTCTATAAACGGAGTGAATGGTTTTATAAACTGTAGCACATTCTCTTCAATGTCAGCCCATCCCCCCTTTTCACTCCTTCCTTACTGATTTCTATCCTGCTTTCTCATATTTCTCACTCACCCCCTTAACTGTGAGCTCTGCTTCTGACCTCTCCCCATCCTATGCACTTCAGTCCATTTCTGTCTACAACCCATTAGTGGCTCTGTGGAGTCACCTTCCCACTGCATGGCAGTGTCCGCTCCAATTCAGAAGAACTGACAATACATAAAATGTTTTTTGGGAATAATTACATGCTGAGTTCTGAATGTTGGCTAAGGATGCTTCATCTGTAATTGGGAATCATAAGGTAGAAGGTCTGTGATGAGTAGAAATCATGTAAGTAATGCCTCTGGATGGCTTCAGTGCATGAGAAGTCTTTCATCATTATCATTATCATCAGAATCACTGATGTCCTACTTCCCAAACAAGGGCACTTTTTCCTTTAAATAGGGAAATAAGGGCAGAGGAGGAGCTGGGCCAATCTGGGGTGCCTGCATCGGCCTCTCCTTGTGTCTGGAGGACTGTGGATATCTCCGCCCAGACTGTTTGGGTCCTTCCAGGCTTCCAGGTGCAGTGAAGGGGAGAGGTGGGTTTGAGGCCTCTACATCCCCCTCCCCATCCTGGTTGCGCTTGGAGAACTGCTGAGCTTCTGACGGGTGGGCGGGCCCACACTATCCCCGGAGCCCAGCCTGTTTCGCTGCCGCGCGTAGCCATCCGTGTGCAGAGGAGCTGGGCGGATTTGGGGTGCCTGCATTGGCCCCTCCGTGTGTCTAGAGGACTGTGGATATCTCTGCAAGCAGGGAGAGATCACGTTCCTGAGGCACCGCGGCCTGTGGTGAGTGCTCAGCACACTCTGCCCAAATCTCAGACTGTGCCGGACCCTCCAGACTTCCGGGTGCAGTGAAGTGGAGTAGTGGGTTAGAGGCCTCTACATCCGCCTCCCCATCCTGGCTGCACTTGGAGAACTGCTGCGATTCTGACAGAGAGGCGAGCCCACACTATCCCCGAAGCCCAGCCTGTTTCGCTGCAGCACCTAGCCATCAGTGTGCAGAGGAGGAGCTGGGAGGATCTGGGGTGCCTGCATCGGCCTCTCCGTGTGTCTGGAGGACTGTGGATATCTCTGCAAGCAGGAAGGGATCACAGGTTCCTGAGGCACCGCTGCCTGTGGTGAGTACCCTAACCCGGCTGCGATTAAAGAGCTGTGGAGCTTCCAAGGGGCAGGTGGGCGCACAGTGTCCCTGAGGCCCAGCTTATCTGGAACTGCGGAGTTCTGAGCAGGTAGAGGAGGGCCATTGGTTCTGCGGGCCCAATGGCTTGGGGTAGCTTGGTGCCAGAGTCTCAGTAGCTGCAAACATAGAAGGGGATTTTCAACAGATCCTGAGGAAGCTTTCAAATAACACTTGAAACACAGAAATATAGGAAAATGACAAAATGAAAGACCAAATTACAACCTCAAACCACCAGCCCATCTCAAGAAACCCTAGGAGCAATGTATACAGAAGAAAATATATCCCATCCGACTCAAGGAAGCTTTAAAGAAATTCAAACTCAAAATAATCTCCCAGGTAAAAGAAGAAATGATAAAAGAAATGAAAGAGATTCTGAATATATCTAAAGAAAACACAGATAAAAAATTGGAGGAACTAAACAAAAAGATAGAATCCCTAGACGAGCATTATAAGAAACAAACAGAATACATAATGCAGATGCACAGAGATATACAGGAAATAAAAAACTACACTAAAAGTTGTAAAAACCGCCTCAATGAAAGTGAAGATAGAATTTCAGACCTTGAAGACAGGAATGCAGCTGGTGAACAGGAAAGGAAAGATCTTTTAAAAATAACAAGGAATCACGAAACAACAATTCAACAACTGCAAGATGATGCAAAGAAAAATAACAGAAGAATGATAGGGATTAATGAAAAAGAAGGAGACAACATAAAGGATGTCAAGAGGATATTTAGAGAAGTAATAGCTGAAAATTTCCCAAACATGAGATCAGAAACCGACATCAGGATCAGTGAAGCATATAGAACTCCAAATAGTCATAACCAAAATAAAACTACACCCAGACATATAATAATCACCATCCCAGAAATTCAACACAAGAATAGATTGTTAAAAGCTGTCAGAGAGAAAAGACAGATCACTTATAAAGGAAAACCTATCAGAATCACAGTAGACTTCTCAGCACAAACAATAAAGTCAAGAAGAGCATGGAGTGAAGTATTCCAGATCCTAAAGCAAATTGATTTCCAACCTAGACTGATATATCCTGCAAAACTATCATTCAAAATAGATGGTGAAATACGATACTTCCATGACAAAGATCAGCTGAAGAACTTCATGAACACCAAACCAACCCTGCAAAAAATACTGAAAGACAGTTCAGATACACAAAGGAAAAAACCACTAAGCAAAGCAAATAATTAAACAGAACAGAAAGATAAAGATGCAACAGCAGAGAGATAACATTCCTACAATTAACCAGCATTTAACAGTAATAACCATTAATGTAAATGGTCTCAATGCACCAATCAAAAGAAACAGACTAGCAGAATGGATCAAGAAACAAACTCCAGCCATATGCTGTTTACAGGAAACCCATCTAACCCAGAAGGATACTCACAGACTGAAAGTCAAAGGATGGAAAACAATTCTTCATGCAGCAGGAATCCAAAAAAAGGCAGGAGTAGCCATTCTGTTTGTAGACAACATAAACTTTAAACCAACAATGACCATAAAGGACAAAGAAGGTCACTACATACTCGTAAGGGGAAAACTCCAAGAGGAAGAGATAACTATCATAAATATATACACACCAAACTCCGGAGCACCCAGTTATATAAAACAATTATTAACAGAAATGAAAACTCAAATTATCAGTAACACAATTGTAACAGGAGACCTTAATACGCCATTGACACCAAGGGACAGATCAACCAGACAGAAAATGAGCAAAGAAATAACAGAACTGAATCACACCTGTGAACAAATAGGTTTGATAGACATGTACAGAATATTCCATCCAACAACATCAGAATACACATTCTTCTCAGCAGTACATGGATCATTCTCTAAAATAGACCATATATTGGCTCACAGAACATATTTAAACAAATGCAAAAGTGTTGACATCATTCCTTGCATGTTATCGGATCATAGCGCTCTGAAATTAGAAATTAATGAAAAAAGATACTGCAAAAATCCCACAAACACAGGAAACTGAATAACACACTCTTGAGTAATCAGTGGGTCACAGAAGAAATTAAACAATACCTAAAAGAAAATGAAAATGCAGGTACAACTTACCGGAATCTGTGGGATGCAATGAAAGCTGTTCTGAAAGGAAAATTTATTGCACTGAGTTCCCACATCAGGAAAACAGAACGAATACAAATAAATAACTTGATGCTACACCTCAAACAGCTAGAAAAAGAAGAGCAAGTCAAGCCCAAAGCCAAAAGAAGAGAGGAAATTATAAAACTCAGAGCAGAAATCAATGCAATAGAGACTAAGAATACAATCCAAAGAATCAACGAATCAAAGAGTTGGTTCTTTGAAAGAATAAATAAAATCGATAAGCCCCTACCAACCTTATTTTAAAAAGGGAAGAAAAAGCTCAAATTCATGCAATAAGAAATGAAAAAGGTGAAATCTCTACAGACCCAATACAAATACAGAAGATCATCAACACCTATTTCAAAAACCTCTACTCTCAAAGGTTTGATAACACAGAAGGAATAGACAGATTCTTAGAAACATATGAAGTACCAAAGCTAGATCAAGAGGATGTAAAACTGTTGAATAACCCAATCTCTGTTAATTAAATTGAAAATGTAATTTAAGTCCTTACCTACAAAGAAGAGCCCAGGCCCAGATGGATTCACTGCAGAATTCTACACGAAATACAAAGAAGACCTAATGCCGACACTCCTCAAACTATTCAATGAAATTGAAAGGGAAGCAATCCTTCCTAAGTCATTCCTGGAAGCAAATATTATTCTAGTACCAAAACCTGAGAAAGACCCAACTAAAAAAGAGAAGTATAGACCGATCTCCCTAATGAACACAGGTGCAAAAATCCTCAATAAAATATTGGCAAATAGGATGCAGCAAATCATCCAGAAGATTATACATCATGACCAACTGGGATTCATCCCAGGAATGCAAGGATGGTTCAACATATGTAAATCAATAAATGTAATCCACCATAACAATAAAGGTAAAAGAATCACATGATCATTTCTATAGTTGCAGAAAAAGCCTTCAATAAGGTCCAACATTCATTCATGATAAGAACTTTACAGAAAATTAGAATAGATGGTCTTTACCTCAATATAATAAAGGCCATTTATGACAAACCAACAGCCAGCATCATACTAAATGGCCAAAAAATTGAAAGCCTTTACTTTAAAATCAGGCACAAGACAAGAATGTCCTTTATCACCACACCTATTTAATATAGTACTGGAAGTACTAGCCAGAGCAATTAGGCAAGAAAGAGAAATAAAAGGGGTAAAGATAGGAAAAGAAGAAGTTAAATTATCATTGTTTGCAGATGACATGATACTCTACATAGAAGACCCCCTAAACACCATTGAAAGACTCTTAGATACAATAAATAAATTCAGTAATGTAGCTGGATACAAAATCAATACTGAGAAATCAATAGGATTCCTATACATTAACAACAAAATCACAGAGAGGGAAATAAGAGAAACCACACTCTTCACATTAGCAAGCAAAAAAAATGAAATATTTAGGAATTACTCTTACGAAAGAAGTGAAAGACCTCTATAAGGAAAATTATAATACACTGAAAAAAGAAATTTAAGATGATCTCATAAAATGGAAAAACATCCCTTGCTCATGGACAGGAAGAACAAACATTGTGAAAATGGCCATTCTTCCAAAACTGTTGTACAGATTCAATGCAATCCCAATAGAAATACTGTCAACATACCTTATAGATCTAGAGAAATCACTCCTAAATTTCATCTGGAACCCGAAGAGACCTAGAATTGCAAAGGCAATTCTAAGCAGCAAAGACAAAGCAGGAGGCATCACAATCCCTGACTTGAAGTTATACTACAAAGCAACAGTAGTAAAATCAACATGGTATTGGAATCAAAACAGAGCCGAAGATCAATGGAATAGATTAGAAGACACAACCACAACTACAAACACACTCAACCACCTTTTCTTTGATAAAGGAGCCAAGCAGGTTCACTGGAAGAATGACAGTCTCTTTAATAAATGGTGCTGGAAAAACTGGCTTTCCATTTTCTGAAAACTAAAGCTAGACCCATGTCTATCACCATGTACTAAATTAAAATCTAAATGGGTCAAAGATCTGAATATTAAAACAGAAACACTAAATCTATTGGAAGACAAATTGGGTAGAAACCTTGGAGACATAGGTAGAGAATTCATGAACAGGACTCAAACCGCACAGGAAATACTTCCCAGAATCAATAACTGGGACCACTTCTTATTAAAAAGTTTCTGCATGTCAAAAGAAATCTCCAGCATAGTGAAAAGAAAACACACAAACTGGGAAAAGATTTTAGTGAACTCTCTCTCAGGCAAGGGACTCTTGTCTAAAACATTTAAAGAATTAAAAAAAACTCAGACCTCCAAAATTCAAAGATCCAATCCAAAAATGGGCATCTGAGATGAATACGCACTTCTCAGATGAAGAAATGCAAATGGCAAATAAATACATGAAAAAATGCTCATCATCATTGGTCATTAGAGAAATGCAAATTAAAACCACACTGAGATACCATCTCACTCCTGAAAGAATGGCCACGATCAAGAAAACCAACAACAACAAATGCTGGAGAGGCTGTGGGGAAAAAGGAACTCTCCTGCACTGTTGGTGGGAGTGTAGACTGGCACAGCCTTTGTGGAGGTCTGTCTGGAGATTTCTCAAAAAGTTGGGATTGGAAATCCCATTTATTCCAGCTATTCCACTTCTAGGCATATTCCCAGAAGAACTGAAAGCATCATACCACAGTGATATATGTGCACCTATGTTTATAGCAGCACAATTTGTAATCGCCAGATCTTGGAAAAAATCCATGTGCCCATCAACTGAGGAATGGATAAAAAAGTTGTGGTATTTCTATACAATGGAGTATTATTCAGCTATAAAGAAGGATCACATTGAGATATTTATCAATAAATGGGCGCAGCTTGAGACCTTACTCATACGTGAAATAAATCAATCTCGCATGTGTGAATACCAAATAGTTTCCCTAATGTAAGTAATGATTCAAATATATAAAAATATGTGGTAATCATGATTCTCCATTATGTGGCCTTGAAGCCTTATAAAGTTTTCACTTATTAATTAGAAAGGCTTTATTCTGGGCTTCTTGATATGGAAATATTTGAAGCTATAGTGTATGAAGTTTTATCCAAATATTTCAAGGAAAAAGACAAACACTATGGTAACTACTATTAAGTCGGGTTATTTGGTGGTGAAGCACTAGGTTGCTGAAACAGTCATGCTTTGACCTGTATTGTTATATTGTTATGTCCTCTTTTATCTCAATCTCTCCCTTATTCTTTAAAAAATTATTTAGTTATTTCTTATGTTTGTTTTAATTAAGGGAAAAATTTAAAAAATTAGGATATATAATAGTAACTCTTTTTGATTTCCTATTAACTTGGTTTGAAGCCCTGTAATACTCCCATGATCTTGTTTTGACTGATTAGACTCTGTTCCATTCTGTATGATAGTATCAAGTTTGAGGGTATAGGCAACTACTTTGAAGGCAATAAGATTCACTAAGATGCCCATTCTGGTTTGACTATTATCTCCTTTGGAAGTCCTGTAATGTTTACAATGCCTAAGTTTTATTGGTCTTGTTCTCTACTGTTTTGTCCAACTTTATAATATCTAATGAGATAGACTATTCTTTTTAAGGAAACAAGAGACAACGTTGATAACCATTGTTGATAACCTCTTAAATAAAATTAAAAAATAAAAATAAAAAAATAGGGAAATAAGGCATGAGAAATTTCAGGTTTCCTGTCCAAACACAGTCATGAAGAATCTTAGAGCATGTATGCCTCGTACTTTTCTCCATCACTGTTACATGCTTCCTCTTTTCCTTTCTCTTTCTCTTGCTTCCTCTCCTTCCTTCCTTCTCTTACTCCATTTTCCCTTCTGTCTCCTTACTTTCTCAGTGCATTTGATAGGTGAATAATTCTGAAAACCACTGAATGTTCATAAGTTTTAAAAGGCACATTTTAAATATAATTTTCTGTGACCAAAATAAGCCAGTGACTGGGGAGAGAACCCTCCAGCTGCCATGTCACTCTTGGTTATTACTGCCAAGGAGCCAAAATGAGAGAAGAAGTTCAGTGATGAAATACCAAGAAACTACTCCAGCCTTTCACTTGGAGAAAAAAGCAGCTTCTGCTTGACCAGGGGGACTTGGTTTCCTCTACTGCAGAGGTGAACCAGGTGAACCTTGATTAACTGACACCCCTGAGATCACTCCTGGGGATTGTGACATCCATCATTAGTCACTTTGTTTGGATTTAGGCTCATCTGCTTTCCCAGGTACTTAAAATATCGTCCCACCCTCACCTGACTGAGGTGTGGATTCAGCTGCTCTGAGGTAGGATCTTCAATTTTCATGGAAGCAGAGGGAAGATTATCCAGATTTGGGAATGTTTTCTTTGGAAATTTCTCTGTAACTTTGGGAAGGCCACTCTGGGGCCACTTTAACTGATAACATCTGTGTTGGTTATCTTTTCTTCACTGAGAGTGATGAACTTATACATTTACTCTTTTGCAAGGAGATCACTGAAAATGTGGTGCATTCGCTGGAAACACAGGAATGAGGGTAGTTTGGCAATAGTGAAGTTACAGAAGAGAAAAGCTGTATGTGAGTGCTAAAGCTTGCTTAAGCATTGGTTGCTGCCCTTAAACACTGTTAAGGCAAGGAATATATAGTCCAGCACGGGTGAAAGTTTCCTACACACTTGGGAAGAAACTAAAGTTGGAGTGCTGTCTTTTCTCTTTTTATTATTTTCTTATCACCCTCCTCTTTTTGTTTCTTCATAAAGCAAACACATCTGCTTGTGATACTTTTTTCATAACTAGGCGATATTACATAAAGAAATGCACTGGAAGTCAGCCTGACAGCTGTATGGAAGCAACAGGCTTAGCAATTAAAACAAGATGTGCTACAGTCTCCTGTTGGAAACTTAGAATTGAGGGTGTAACATTGCACACATTATGGTGGAGCAGTTGGTCTCTGCTTCTCACATTGCTCCATCACTGCTGGTCTTGAGTAAGTTTACTGCCTCTCTTGTCTTTGTTGCCTTCTTTGTGCCATAACAGAAGGGCCCCTTCTTTGTGGGATGCTTTTGCCTCCTCACTGTGGCCATCCACACCCACACCCACACCACTGTCTGAAGCACACCTCCAAACATAGAGCGGCAGCCTCTTCTGGTAGCTGACAGCTTCTCCAGTGCTCAGGAGCCCCAAGACACGTTTTATCTCACTCATTTTTAGTATTCTTGACAAGATGTTTTTAGATATGTTTGCACCTGGCTATAAAACACACAATCCTCCTTCTGAAGCAATTCCCAGTTTTGTAAGTGTTCAATAATTGTCATTACGTTATATATGTTTCAAGTAAGGAGAGGTTTTTCTATGCTCTTTATTTTCTACTATGCACTTTTCTCAGTTGATTGTGAGGCTAACCAGGAAAAGTAGAGGGTTTGTTCTCTGTAAGAGATATTCCTATTACACCCCTATAACTGACATAAAATATCAGTTTCTATTCAGTGGATTGAACATTTCAGGGAACGTCTATGAGAAAATGATCATGACAATCACAGATGAGGTGAAGGGAAGGGGAAAACTCACATCATTGGGTACTAAGCTGCTGTCGAAAGGAGGCGATGAAATCTGGTCATTCAGTGTCAGGTTCTTAATTTATAAACATAGACAAAGAAGCACAGGGATACTGGGCACATATAAAAGAAGGGTTCATTGGCCACAGTCTGTTGGGAACATAGAAATCTATTAGTAATAATTAAAAGTAAGGATGTTGACTCCAAAACTATACAACTGCTAGCTAGATCTTCCTTAAATGATGATTTTCTTGAGTGATTCCCTGCTGGAATAATTCATATTTACATCACAGTGCTAGATACTTTGAGCCCTATACTCAGGCCCTCACTTTCCAGCTTCTTCTGCTCCATATTCCCTGAGCTCTGCATGGTGGTCTTAGTTGAGTTGGACTGGGGCCTCCTCTCTTTCCACTCTCCACACATCAGCCAGTGCAATCCCTCCCCAACATTAACTGCACAATTTGCAATCCAGTAATCTTTCCTTTATTCGTTTTAACACTCCAGTGGCCCTTTCCTGTTTTCAGTCTCAAAATTTTAATGCACATGAATTTCTACCTCTAGAATCACTGTTTTCCCTGAGTGGATCCCAACATGGTTTGTATTATAAGGAATGCTATTTTTCAAGAGCAGTCATCACACTCTTGGAAAGTCTAGTGATTGGGGGAACCTCAATCTGTAGCACAGAGTAAGGTCAGCAGGTAGGGCATTTGATAGATACGGCTGATAGCACCTGATTTGTTGTGTCTTGATTTACACAAATCTCAAGTGACTGGCACACAGCCAGTTGAGTGGTGCTTTCTGGTTTGGGAACAGTATAACTTCCTGTTTCCCCTCTCATATCTGTCAGTGTCTTCCGCATCTTTAGGTTACTTATTTACAAACATATGCTGCCTGTGGCACACTTTTTGTCACTTAGAAAAAAAATAACACTTTTGTTAAAGTACCACATGGTACTTTCAACTATTGGTACAATTGCATGATTCTACTGAAAAAAAAACCTGAAACCTAAAGAAACAAAATGAAGATTTTGGCAAAAGTAAGTTCTCTGTTGGCATGAGTAGTTTATTTTCTTTAAAAAGAAAAAAATAAAAATAAAAATGAAACAGAGTTTCTAAACTGGAGAGTAACAATAATTAATACACTGCCTATTGTCATCTTCATAGTAGTTACTCAAAGTACAAGACATAGGCATGAAATAGTGTGCACATGCACCTGAGTTTCGTGAACAGCTCTAATGTCATAATGACTTTAAATTAAATCCCTTGTCTGTTGTCCAAATCTGTGACTTTAGATAAACTGTTTCATTTATTAAGGAAAGCAAAATTAGCTGACCTTTATCAACTTAGTCAAGAATCAGTATTTGATGCCCAGGGGTTTATGTCTGCTCTTTATCTTATAAACTACTACTGATTTAAGTTTCAGCACAAAGACTTTGTATTTTCTCCCCTTGTAACCATACTCCTTCATCTGGAATATTACTCATAATGAATCTCCATCTTGGATGAACACTAAGAAGAAAGAGTGTTCTTTATTGCTTCTGTTATGTTTTTTAATGTCTGGTGTATTTATTTCTCCCTGATGCTTCAAGGACTGTGTCTGATGACTGTGGAACAAATAGGTGTGTTTATGGTAGCACAGGGTGGTCCATTTTCCAAAGCAAACCTTTCCCAACACTCTGTCCCTGGAGTGGAGTAAGTTGCACCATGATCTAATAATGGAAACTGATGATTCATTCTCTGTATTCTTGAGTATGTCACAGAGGTGTGCACTTGCTTTACTCTAGAAAAAAGCACAGGGATTATTTAATTCATGGAACATTTAATATTATTCTACCTTATTTCCTGTAACTTAAAGACTATCTTTGCCATCTGTAGTTCCTTTTACTTACCAACATAAGGGATCCATGAGATGAGTAAAATGAACAAACAGGAAAGAAACCCGTGCTAGCAATGGATTCCTAATAACACCACATCTCATGAGCATCCAAACACTCCATGTCAGGGAAGTAAACTGATCTGTTGAAGGATGGTGTGAGAGAAGCCCAGGGTGTTTCTGGATGCTGGACTGCAGCACTGAGCCCTAGCAGTTCACAGACTTCATGGTGTCGGAAGAAAACACAACTACAATACAAAACCCAAGTCCTGAGTCTAAGCAGAGTACACAGGGATTCTTCTTTGTGATTTATGACCCTGTGTTGTTCTCTGAAAACAAAGAGACCCACACGTTTAAAAACTGCATCCCAGAACAAACACTGTAATTTTCAATACAGCTGAGCACAGGACTCTTGGAGCCTGCCCTGCAGTGCAGTTAGCAACATTCCCACGCTCAGCTCTGATTCCTTGAACTTCCAAGGACTCTTGCAATAATGTCACCAAAATCATACCATTTACTAGAAAATTTGGGTCCATATTCACATCGTATCTGTTTCCTAAGTCACAGGTAATTTCTGTGTGTGACCTTTGCAGTGGAATCATCTTCCTGACAAGCAGGAATTTCAATTCAAGGAACTTGGGTCTGTTGGTTCTGATGAACCAAGCTCTCCAGCATGGACACTGTCTCCATCAGTGTCACCATCCCCAAGATATCCAGGACCTGCTGTCTGAGGGGAAGACCATTTACTTCCTTGGCTATGCACTCTAGATTTAGAGAATGAGACACAGGAACAATCCCAAGAAACTTCCCACCTAACATGGTAAGATTATAAGATGTACATAGAAGATGACTCAGAATGAAGATACTTCAGGTTCCAAAAGATCGCTGCACTGACATCTCACACCTTCCCAGTGAAGGACTGACATGATGATTCGTGGAGAGAGAAAAGTGTCTGCACAGTGTCCCATGAATCATTAATACTGCAGGTGGAACTCTAAGGGATTCTGAATGGGAAACTCTCCTCATCAGCCACCCTGTTCTCACATGCCATGCGTGGAAGATGCTTGTTAAATATGGGACAATTACTAGCCCATCCACTCTGTGTCTCTCAGCCCAGGGCATGACTATGTGACATGGAGATAAATATGGTTCCCCAGAACTCCAACAACTTCATCTTCCTGGACCTCATTGTCCATCTGACCCTGCCAGGGCTGATCTTCATGGTAGTCCTCTCCATCTTTCTGGTGGCTGTCATTGCAAATGTGACTATGGTTCTGCTCATCTGTTTGGATCCCCACCTGCACACATCCATGTACTTCCTGCTCAGCCAGCTCTCCTTCATGGACACTGTCCACATCTGTGTCACTGTCCCCAAGATGCTCCAGGACCTGCTGTCTGAGGGGAGGACCATGTCCTTCACGGGCTATGCACTCCAGATCTTCCTCTACCCTAGACCCTAATTGGAGGGGAGTTCTTCCTGCTGGGCCTCATGTCTATGACCATTATGTGGCTGTGTTCAGCCTGCTACACTACCCTGTGCTCATGAACCACAGGGTCTGCATGTGCATGGTGCTGGGCTCCTGGCTGGAGGGCTCCCTGGATGTTTTCATGCTGACACCTATCACTATGAGTTTCCCCTACTGTGTATCCTCGGAGATTAACTACTTTTTCTGCAAAATCCCCGCTGTGCTGAGGCTGTCCTGCATAGACATGACTCTGTATGAGACCCTAGAGTATGTGTGCTGTGTACTGATGTTACTGGTCCCCATCTCCATCATCATGCTTTCCTATGCACGCATCCTGATCACTGTGCACCGCATGACTTCTGCTGAAGGCTGGCGCAAAGCCTGGACTACCTGTTCCTTGAACATCCTGGTGGTGAGCATTTTCTACAGGGTGGCCACACTCCTACCACTCTCCAGAGAAAGACAAGGTGGTGTCTGCCTTCTACACCATCCTCATGCCCATGCTCAACCCAGTCATCTACAGCCTGAGGAACAGGGACGTGGCCACAGCTCTGAGGAGGATGCTGGGAAGATGTGCCTCCCCCAGGAGAGTCAGGGTTGGGGACGCACCCAGGACGAGCAGAGGGGGTGACAGCAGCCAGGTCGGGTGATGTGGTCGATGACACAGCCCTCTTAGAATCTGTGTTCTTGGTGATGAAAATGTTCAGTGTCAGCTTGACAATGAGTTACCAGCCTGCATAATTCAAAGGCTGCAGCTGCAGGTGGACCCCATCTCAGACTTTCCCTACTCACCTTCCTGGATTCACTAACCTTTTCCACATAGTGCTTTCAGCTCAGGATGCGAATCATCCCTGTCAGATGGAGTACAGATGTGTTTATGTGGAACATGCGGTCATATGGCCATTGTGTCTACTGCTGAGCACCTTTGTGGGGCAGTTCTAGGAATTAAACAAAGGACCTATCTCATGTGCTAAGTCAATGCGGTACCACTGAGTTACACCTTCAAGCCCTCCTGACTGACTCTTCAACTGAAAACCAATCCATTGCACATCCATTCACTTAATGATTTAATTTCAAATATTCAATAAACAAAATATTGTCCAGTGCTCATGATGTAGAAATTTGATGTTGAATGCTTTTGTGAAGATGATGGGATTGCAGTTTGGGTTCTACATTCTGAGTCTCATTCTATAAACACCGTTTTTTTTTTAACCTGGGAAAACACATTGTGAATTCTTACCATGCCTTTATTCATCAATGTCTAATGTCACTGATGGTCCTACCCATCAATGTCTTAAGATTAATAACTACTTATTAGTTTATTGAGTGAGAATTTACCACTAAGATTATAACATTGTTACAAAATTGCAAAATTTTTGTTTCTTCTTTGGTGAAGTGATAATAGATACACAGAAAGGTCAGGACATTTCATTAGCTAAGGTAGCTCACTTGGAAAAATCAAGAGGCTCAGTATAATTCCGTCTCTCCAGTGATATACTGGAAGGCAAATACTCTCTATTTTAAGGACTTTCAGGTAAATGTAATTTTTTCATAGATGGACTAAGGGGATTGAATTTTAGCTAAGCAAAGACGTCAGTGAGTCTTCAATCATCTACTTACTTGCCTTTCAATTCCTCATATATATAAAGTACTAAAAGAAAAAGAGGTAGCAAAAACTGTCCTGATATGCCTTGTGTCTATTTATCTATCAATAGAAGGTTAGAGAATGTGGGCAAGCTTCTCAGAAGTCATCCAAGCAAACGTCAATCATTCTGAGGCTATTTTGGCAGTGATTTAGAAATACAGAGGGAAAGTTTTTCTTCCCCCAGTGCTAATAAGGGTAGAGGAGAATGTTGCCTGGTTTTGCCTCAGGAAATTTCTGAAAATTTTATTTTTGCCTTGAAATAAAAAAAAAAAATAAAAAAAGAGAGAGATTTCATAGTCAGCACCACATGTGGGCTCACTGGGGGAGAGCCAGGCCTCATCCCTCTCCTGTGAGTCAGCGGCATTTATGGACTTCAAGCGGGAAGAACAAGCAGTTAACAAGAATTTAAAACCTTATATGAGAGGGTGCCATGCACACACTGACTGGGGAACAGCTAGACCACAACCCCTTCTGGCACATGGGGAGGGAGACAAGGAAGGCCAACGTTCCTGCCCCCCACCCTAAACAGCCAGCTGATCCAGAGAAGATCAGGCTGTGATGATAGCTAATGAGGTAAAATACAACTTAGAGCTTGTAGTGTTTACTGTTTCACTGGCTTGGAGGTCTAAAGCCCATAGTCTCATCATCTATTCAGAGGATAACAATATGCAGTGTAGCAAAATGGGGGATCTCCTTCTGAAGGTGGTAGCCATTGTTGATTCCCTATTATATTGTTTCGTTTTCTTTAAAATAAAATTTTTTTAATAAAAGAGAGAGAGAGAGATTACAGAATGGCCCAGAGGGATGAGTTGCCCTTGTGGTGCAGAAACAGACCTATGTCAGTTAGGAGATCCCGTCAGCACTGTTCAGAAACTCTGCTCCCTTTTAATTCCCTGTCCCCCTGCACTGACACTTTCCCCTTCCACTCCTGCCTGAGCCAGCGCCCCTTCAGTCCTTCCCTCTGTTGAATCTTTGCTTCTCACACAGCACCTTCCTCCTCCACCAGGGGCTCCTGTGTCTCCTTCCTCCCCTTCCCTATGGGGTCTTGCTGGACCCTGAATGTCATACATTAACACCTAGGAGGGCTTTTGTTCTTCTGCTTCCAATGTGCTCTTTGCACAGTGAACCAGGACACATCAACTCTTAGAGTGATAGATACATCAAAAGTACATGAAAAACAGCGAGTTGGAAAAATACATTGAGACAGATCCCCGTGGTTTCACAAGTGTGAGTGGCTGGGGCATGTCATGAGGGTCTCCTGCAATGCTGTTCAGTGTCTGTTCAACAAACACTGATAGCTACCTGGATGTGCTCAATTTTCAGTGATTTGTCAATCTCCCCACTTCCTATGGGTGAATTCTGATACTAAGTGTTCTACAACCGATTCATTGACTCGTTGATTGACTCATTGATTGTTGACTGACTCATTGAGAATAGTCTTGTAAGGCAGGCGTTTATGCCACTGAGCTAAATCCCCAGCCCCAATGCAAGCGCAGGCTTAGTGAGACCTTGACTTTTTTGGGTTTTTTTTGTCTTTTTCCTTTTTGTCGGTACCGGGGATCGAACTCACAACTGCCTGCTTGCAAGGCAGGTGCTTATGCCCCTGAGCTAAAGTCTTGTTATGTTGCCCTTGCTGGCCTTGAACTGTTTGGTGAAAGCAGGCCTCCTTTCCTAACCTAATGAGTTCAGAACCACCTGCAAGTGCCAACTTGCACAGCTTGAATATTCCGATGCAGCTGGAAAAAACCCTTACAATCCTGTTCTATATACTGGGGCTACCCATACCCTTCTCATGGATGATTAGTCTTTTTGTAAAAAGGGAATGACCAGGGCTTTTTCTTCAGTCATTTCACCAAATTTATATACAAGGCAATTTGTAGTCACTAGATCTTCCTCTTTGTTAAAAACAATGTATAATGTGCCAAGGAAAATTACAAATTGTAGCATTTCATATTAATTTTAACACTGCCTGTTGCATACTGTCACTGTGTCATGAACTATTCCAGATGATGAAGAAAAGTTAAAGACAAAAGTGTCCTTGAAAAAAGTCAACTACAACATAAGATTTTGGTTCTGACCCTTACAAACTCCTCTAAAGTGTTCAGATGAAGGCTGAGCCCCAGAGGAGAAGGAGAAGCCAGGTTCAGATTGAATTAGTGCATCAGTTAAGCTGATGCAGTCTGCATCTGCCACCCATGGTCAGGTGTTTTGCTGCCAAACATTGATATTAATCGATAGGCAACTCCCAAAGGAGAGAAGTGCATATCTCTAAATGCAGCTTCTAGTTGGTGATACTACTAATTATGACTGAGGACAAAGGATCCCCAAGAGCATCACACAGATAAAGTCACTTATTCTTTGCTGACTACCAGCTCAGCTGGACTTGCAAGAATCAGATGGCTCATCTTGGAGGGACATGAGACCCCAGGGCTCTTACTGTAGGTAAGGGATATTGATGTGAGATTACCAAACCTTTTCTCCTACACTTTCAAGTAGGTGTTTATATCTCTATAATTTAAAAGTCTTATCATGAAAATCATGAAGTCTCCCTGCTAAATATTTTTTAATATCCAGGCAGGTTTCAGACAAGACGAGTGATAACAGAACCTGAGAATACTTAGATTTGTTGTGGACAAAACAGTGCAAATCTCTGTTGCTCACAAAAGGGAAGTGAATCCCTGAAGTTCTGCTGACCAACTCATGACTGTAGAATACAAAATCTCTGGACGATTAGATCCTGACTCTATAGATCTGTTAAATACAGGGGTCAGAGTAATTGGAACAACGGATAATATCAGGACACTGAGAGATATTTATCTAAAACCAAGGAATGTTTCATACATTAATAGTAAGCTAAATGAGATGCATTTTACTGTTTCTTTATAGGAACTAGTATCATGGAGGAATTTTTAAATCCAAATGATCACTACAGTTCCCACTGTGTGCTTCAGTCAAAAGTGCAGAGACTCTAGGGAGGCAGGGTTGCTTGCAGTTTGGACCAGCTTTGTCAGTAAGTAGTTAAGGCCATTAAGGTAATGAGTAGATGCTTATAGTGTCAACTCTGGTTATTCCACATTATCTTTTTGTTTCTTTGGTCATTTATAAAGCTTATTTTATTTGATTTAATCATCACATCAACAAAAAGAGAGATCTTCATTTTGCATGTAAAACACCTGGATATTTTCCTGACTTTGAATATGTTGTCAGTAATTATTAGGTGAAAAGGAAACAAAGCCACTTTATTTTAGAAGGCATGGCCTTCTAAAGTATAAATGTTAAATTTTGGAACTCTCTTTTCATTTTTTCTTGGCATTAAAGGTTGGAAAAATTTCAGTGGAAACAGAAGGTCACTGAACTTTGGTGAAAAAGTAGTGTAGTGAAAATCGTTCCCACTCCATTGATTCTCTGGAATTTCTGTTAAGTGTTTTTGTTTTTAGTGGTGGCTCATGTAAAGAACCATCATTCGCTTCTTCCAGATTCATCACAGATACTTCCTCCTTTGGAGCTGGCAGGTAGTTAATTGCATAGGAAGGCAGTGCCCAAGGATGTGATTGGAAAGGGACCATTCTGTTCTCACTAAAAAAAGAATCTGAGAACAAGGTTTAGAATGGCCTGTGTGAGTGGCACTGTCAAAAGTGTTCCTGCACCAGGTGTGCAGTGATTGATGTATGTTAAGAGGATCTGGCATGAGTAGTGAATCTGCACACTGGAAATCTCTGCTCCTGTGTAACTGCTGTCCTCTCAAGTCTATGGTAGGGAGATTTGACTCACTGTAACTCACAAAATTCCCTCAGGGAATCTTTTGCTGAAAAGATGGAAATGTGGGTTGCAACAAGATTAAACATTACTAAGACTATATTGAAGTTGAAGGACAGAGCTACTACCATATTCTTTTAAGTCATATTCAAAATACTATTCAAAAAATCCTGCTATTCATTTGAGGGACATCTCTACCTAGGAAAATCTAATAATCCAAGCCAATCCTATAAACAAAGTGATGCTAACTCATTGTTTTCATTCATTAAATCTTTGATGGGATTTCTCTGGTAATATTTCAAGTTACTTTGTATAAGAATACTTTGATTAGATGCATACTTGCATGCCAGTTTTTGAAAAGCCTTTGCTGCTTTTCGTTCTTTCCATTGTCAGTATTGGTCACATCCCCAGGGATCATCTGTGCCTGTGAGAACTTTGCCACCTCTTCCTGCCACACACTGCAGAAACACCCATCTACTCTCAGACCCTTCAAAGAGCAGGAGTCACTGTGGTGCTGCTCACCCAGTGCTGCGGCACTAGGGGGACTGGGAGTGTGTGTGTGTGTGTGTGTGTGTGTGTGTGTGTGTGGTGGAGTTTTTTTACTTTGTCTGCTTCGAGATAAGTAACTCTTAGTGGTGCGCATTCAACCATGAGATTTGTGAGCCTGGAATTTTAGAACCTTCTTCAAACTGTATTGGGTGAGGTTGTACCCACCTCCCAAAATCTTTGAAAACTGGTGATTCACAGGCTTAGCCCCAGCTCTTCCCCTTGACTGCTCTGAGCTCCATTTTCTTTATGCCTAGCAGAATAGTGATAACAACAGTAACTGACCACATTAGTCATTCAAGAGCACCTATGCCCAAATATGTACAATAATGCCTGGCCAGGTTGTCACCAGAAACTTCCTTCATTTTGTTTAATATCCAAGAAAATTATTGTCAGTATGTTAGTTGGCCATACCTGTTGGATCAAGCAACCATGAATTCAGCTTGTTTATCACTGTTCAGGTCAGAATTGTGAAATTGGCATCCTTGACTGGAACTATGGCTTTCGGAAGGCTGGATTCCTTCACAGAAACTTTAAGAGAGATTCTGTTGTTCAGCCATTCCCAATTCCTAAGAAGCCACTCAAGTCTGTGTAGCCAAAGAAGTTTTGTCCCTATGACCTCAGCTCCCTATATGCATCCTCTCAGACTCTTCTGCCTGCCTCCTTCATTAGATTCTTTGATCACATTGAGGCCAATGGTTTAATCTAGAGCGATGTTCTCATTTCAGGGTTTTTAAGTTAAACACATGTGCAATGTCTTGTTTGCCAATATTGAAGAAGATTAATAGATTTGAATCTGGAGAACGGGATATAGAAATCATGGAAGTCAAATTTTATGCAATGCTTGCTAAATCTGACACAGATTTATTAAATTAACAAAGTGGCACATTATTAATAAACATTAGAATATTTTAAGGCATATATTATCAATATAGGAAGGCAAAAGTTGCTAACACACATACTGTGGAACAATTTTCTGTTTTTAAATCTTATTAATATAAGATGACTTTAACTCATATTATTCACATCCACAGTGTAATCTCTGGATGTGTAAATTTCTGAGGTTACAGATACCTTTTTCATCATAACTGGGACTTGACTGGATGAAGAGCTTCCACTGTGATGGCAGATTCCAAGGACATGGAAGGGGTGAGTCTCTTCGTCTTCATTTATGTATCTTGGTTCCCAGAATTGAAGTTCATCCTTCATGCATGGAAATCACATGCTCTGTCACTGAGCTACACCTCAGTCCCTAGTCCCTTCTTTCATATGAACTTTGTTGACAACCTGGTTACTCCCAACATATGTCTTGGGTTTAAGGCAGAAAAAGGAATTGTCACAAATTTGTGTGTATTAATATCAATGATTTGGAAGTAGATTTTATTGCTACTTGTACTCAGAAATTTGTGATTTATTTTTGTTTCCTATAACTAAACTTTAGGAAATATAGGTAGGTCATTTTTTGTAGGGCATTTTTGTTTTGAATTAAAAATACGCAGAGGGGATGGCATTTGTATTTGTATTTTCCTTCAGCATATTTTATGTAAAAATGCAGAATTTTAGGTAATACTACTAGGAAGATATCATGTAAAGAAAAATGAAATATCCACAATTACTTTATATTGATTGTGTGTTTTGAGATCCCTCACTTATTGACTGAGAAAATATTTACAATGTGCCAGTCACTCTTTCAGATGACAGGAGTACCCAGTTCATAAAGTAGGCAGCACTCTTGCCCCCATGGAGAATTAAGAGATAAATACTAAGCAAAGTAACCACACAGTATGTTCAGGGTGTCAAAAAATGGGTAGAAGCACAAATGGGCAAGGAGGATGAGAGTAGGCACCTACTGGGAGGTGACTTTGTACAAAACCCTGAAGAACATGAGGCCATGACCTGCACAGATGTGGGGGTCCAGCTAGGTGACCAGTGGGGACTGGGGCTGTGAGCTGGGGTTACTCACAGGGCACAAAGGCAGGAGGTGACTGCTGTATCCCTGGCACTGAAACAGACTGGATGTGGTAAAGAGTTCTGAACCTGATGAGCGCTAAACTGGAGAGCAGTAAGGTACAGATTAGGTCCCAACATCAGTGTGATTTCTGTGCCGAGACACAAGGACAGAGCCTGAGGGCAGAGAGGTCATGGACAGCTCCTAGAACACCAGGCACAGATGATGATGGATTAGACCTGGATGCTATCCCTGAGTGTGCTGAGAAGTGTGCATGCTTTATTTCAACTCTGTGAATTCTCTAGTATAATTATGAGGTGTATTGTCTCACTCTTAGTATGGATTACATTTATTAAGAAGTTTTAAGTCTGAAATAGAATGCTATATTTACTCACAAATGTCAACAAAAATATGTTAGATAATATTTATTTTATTTGTCCTGAGGAGACAGAACGCACAAGAGGGGATGGGTGGCTGGGGCCCCCTGTGAGACCCTTAGCTCTGAGCACAAGTGTTGAGGTGGGCAGCCAGTGAAGGAGGCCCCACCTGCAGCTGCCCACACAGTCATCAGGATCTGTCACCCAGTGAAGTTAGGACTGGGACCATTTAACTCTTCTGCCAGAAACTAAAGGTGTATTCACTGTAGTTGATTAGGCTTTACTGAAACTATAATTTTCTTATTGGCATTATAATTCTTGAATTTTGTGTAGCTTAGTATAAATGACACAGTAAACACAACCAATCAAACTCCAATCTCTGATAAATGATAATTTTTTCAGTGTGTCTCACAAACTTACAATAAAGGAATTTTAAATGTTTATCTGACAGGTGAGTATGCTGAGCATCCTGTGTTTTTATTCAATGACTCAGGCAGCCCTAGATGATGGGGATAAGGCCCTTGTACTATGACTGTAGAAACAGTGAAATTGCAGCTTGTTCCTGGCCTTCCTGTGGATGTGACTCTGATCCTGACATACATAGAAATTTGGGTTTAAGTCACAATGACCACTGGTGCATAAGGAGGATGACATTTCACCACAGGTATGTTTGCTTTTCCTTCTCTCTTTTTAAAAGTCTTTCATCCATCTGGTAAGAGCAAGAGAAGAAAATTCCTTCCTGCATGCAGCCAGCTGCTCTCTTGCTCCTATATATCCACTCCATCGTATTCCAGTCCTGAGGTAGATCCTGGCCTCATTGTTTGTGAACACTGGCAGCCATGTGGCAACTTTGGCTCTTTGATTTTGGGCTCTTGCTGACAGCTCCAACCTGACAAACAGCATGGTCTACTATTTGCTCTTATTGTCCCTTGGTGACAGAAAAACAAGGTGATCTCCAGAGTGGCTGAATCCTTCCTCTTGTACATCTCATAGTAATAATGAGGAACAATGAGGAGCCTAGTACAATCAGCATTGATCTTTAAAAGTCTAATTTCAGCAGCTATCTGCAGAACATCTAGAGAGTGATGAAATGATGATATAAGCTATAGTCAGTACTAAGGTATCAATCTCAACAGCATCAACAAAAAACAAAAATGGAAAGACAGGAAAGGTGTAATCCATGAGCACCTGTGAATATCCTAACCCTTCACTCCCTGAGTTATTCACTTTACTCATCCTCAGTCATTTAATTAGTGAAGTTCCCTTTTTCTCCAATTGGAATCCCTTAGACCTCCTGGGAACCTGAGAAATGGTGAATGAACACAGATGGTCAAACTTTGCAGCACACATAGCATGCACTGCCTCTATGAGGTGGTCAACATAAACTACATAAACTATGCCTAGGTGCATAAATACAGGTGTAATAGCTGAGCTCCATCAGGGGAAACAACCACAGTTATTGCTATGTGGCACAATTCTTTTTGGTTTTCTGTAATGCTCTGTTTTGGAAAGCTGCATACCATCCAAGACCTTGTGCAGTGTGATCTCCATCACAGGATCTCTCCACACTGAATGCACTGGATCTCACTTTTCTTCCTGTGCCCCAGCTTCCTGCAGCTATCATTGGCAATGTCAGTGAGAAACACAACTTCCTCCTCTGACTTCACACTCCTGGGGCTTCTGGTGAACAGTGAGGCTACAGGAATCATATTTACAGTTATCTTTGCTATCTTTGTGGTGGCTGTTATAGCAAACTTGGTCATGATATTCCTGATTCAGGTTGACCCTCAACTCCACACCCCCATGTACTTCCTGCTCAGCCAGCTCTCCATCATGGACACCCTTCTCATTTGCACCACTGTCCCAAAGCTCCTGGTGGACATGGTTTCCACAGAGAAGACCATTTCCTTTGTAGCCTGTGGAATCCAAATCTTTCTCTACTTGACCATGATTGGCTCAGAGTTCTTCCTGCTGGGACTCATGGCTTATGACCGCTATGTGGCTGTCTGCAACCCTCTCAGATATCCAGTTCTGATGAACCGCCAGGTTTGCTTTCTACTGGCTGCTGGTGCCTGGTTTGGTGGCTCTCTTGATGGCTTTCTGCTCACCCCCATCACTATGAACGTCCCCTACTGTGACTCCCGAAGTATCAACCACTTCTTCTGTGAGATCCCTGCGGTGCTCAAGATAGCCTGTGCAGACACATCCTTGTATGAGACCCTGATGTACATCTGCTGCGTGCTCATGCTGCTCATCCCCATCTCCATCATCTCCGCCTCCTACTCTCTCATCTTGTTAACAGTCCACCGCATGCGCTCTGCAGAGGGCCGCAAGAAGGCCTTCACCACGTGTTCATCCCACCTGACTGTTGTCAGCATTTTCTATGGGGCTGCCGTCTACACATATGTGCTGCCCCAGTCATTCCACATGCCTGAGCAGGACAAGGTGGTGTCCGCCTTCTATACCATCGTCACGCCAATGCTTAACCCACTCATCTACAGCCTCAGAAACAGGGATGTCACAGGGGCATCTAGGAGGATATTCACACGCTGCTCTTCATCTCAGAAAGTAGGAATGGGCAGCAGCTACAGATTCAGTGACAAGAAGACAGGTCTTCCCAAGAGCTTCCTCCAGGATCTCTGATCCACCTGAGACCATTTGAGCAGCTATCACAATGGACTTTCTATTGAACATTAAAAGGATTCATTGCTTTTGGAGTGTTGTTCTGAAAGGTGAAAGAGTATTTCATGAGTTGCAAAGAGATTGAGGACAAATTATCAAAAGCAATTTATTACCAAGAATATTCATCAGCTCTTGGTTCCTATTTCTAGAGGAAAAACTAATAGTAGAGTTCACAGCAACCCTTTCACCATGAACCAGGTCTCCTTCAATATTTATGCTTAGTTGAACCAAACAAAAATACTAAACAGTTACCTACTTGGCGTGCCAAATATCCATTGTCATTTTGGTATGAACAATGTAAAAAAGGCAAGTCACACAACTTAATAGTGTTTTTCTTTAGGGATTAATACCAATGTACTGTACACTATGATCAATTTGGGATCTTTAGGGCTTAGTACAGCAGCTGCCAAATACTTGGCCTTTAATCACTGCATCAATTGAATGGAACCAATTATGAATGAGCATCACACATCACACAAATGCTCAAGAGGAATAACTTAACATTTAACATATGAGAACACTACTGTGCCCTGCTTAGAGGGTCAAATGACAACCTGCTATGCACCCAAGCCCATAAACGTCAAATTCCTCAGTTCTATGTGACACAGCAAGGGCACATGAAGGCACTTGGGGTTCAGTTCTGAATGTGATGGGTAGAACCTCCATAGAGCTTTCTGCACAGATGTGACATGATAGGATGCACATTTTTAAAGAATCCTTGTCTAGAGGGGCAGAGAAAATATCAGGAACCAAATATGGATGCAGAAAGATAATACCAGAGGCTTTAAGGAAGACAAACAAACTGGTGTGGGGTGAAAACTAAAAAAGAGTTAGCACAGTGATATTTATATGTTGAAACTCAATGAAGAAAAATTGGAACATACTGATTTTTTATTTAAGTGAACAGAAAGTGAAGTTTTATTTCTTGAAGTTATGGAGACTTCTTCATTGCTTATTAACAGTTCATCTGGAAAAAATGATGGCTTCCTAGGAAGCTGGATAGAGAGCCTCTGTGGGGAAAACAGCTCAGATTCTAGAATTTGACCACATGGAGAGGGTCAGACAATTGGAGAATGATTCTTATTAACCCAGGAGGAAACCAAAGGAAAAAATAAAGTAAAGAAGAGGAAGGAAAAGCATGGGTAGGGCTGACACCCAACACACTCACTGAGACCTGTTCTGTGTCTCAGTTTCTGTTCTGTGTGGTGTTGTGTGTTCCTTAGAGATGGATGATCCAAGATCGCGCTGAAGCCACAGCTGCCGATAATGGGAGTTGATGAGTCCTGTGCCCTTGATGGGTGGATGCTGCACACTGCAGAGTGGAGCCAAGGTGGAGAGTTTTATTGGCTCTCGCTGAGTACTGGAAATTGGGTCCCGGGGCCCTGTAGAGCAGCCGGAGCCACCTGGCTACACCAGAGGAAGCATGGAGAAGACCATGCCTTGGGCACCTAAGCCAGGCACTGCACAGTTTCCTGAAGATGCAGGATGCTGATCTAGACATGGAAAAACCACATCAAGCTAGAATCTACCTCTGCAGAGGAAGGAAAAACGCAAGTGGAGGGCTACAGCCCTATTTGCTCACTGAGACTGGTCAGCACTGTGCTGAGAGTGCTGTGGAGTCAGGGGATTCAAGGTCGAGCTGAAGCCATGGCCTCAAATAAAAGGAACTGTAGAGTCTTGAGCTCTTGGCAGGAGGACGCAGACCAGCATGGAGTGGAGATAACATGGAGAACAGCATTGATTCCCGGTGAGTGCTGGGGATTTGCTCCCGTGGCTGTTGTCACTGGCTGGAAGACATCTTGGAGTTGGACAGAGCCTGGCACCATGGCAGCATCAGTCAGCCACCCCTGGCACAGAGAAGACTGAGCTATGCCTCTGATTGGGACACAGTGGCCAGGGACAAAACTGTCATGACTCTGTGATGTCCACAAGGTACAGCCTAAATTGCTAAAGGAATTGGTGGATCGGCTCACTCAGAGGCTCGAGGCTAGCCTGCACCATCCCTGCATTCCTGTACATACCTCAGATAAAAGCAAATTGGGGAGGGTAGCAAAACCCCAGTCAGCACACTTCAGAAAGACCCTAAGCAATACAGAGAGAGCCAGAGACCTCCAGGACACACCTGTCTGAAAGAAACTAGAAACATGACAAGAGAAAGAAATTTAAAAAAAAATCTCCAGCCACTGACTCTGGGAAAATAAGCCCTGGAGAGGTAAATACAGAACAGAACCAGTGAAGTAATCATGCAATATTAGACACAACATCAGCCGACATAAAGAAATACCTTTGTGACCTCATAGATGAATTTAAAACTGTACTTCTGATCCAAGTAAGGCAAGATATAAAAAGATTAATTAAAGAAATGATAAGCCCCTCTCAAGAGAACACAGTTGAAACAACAGAAGAACTCAGAAAAGGAAGAGAAACTTTTGATGAACAATATAAGCAAAGCCTAGAATACATGAAACAGATCCAAAGAGATTACCAGGAAACTAAAACCTCTTTCAAAAGCTGGCAAAATGCCTTGACAGACACTAACGTTAGGCTTTCAAAACTTGAAGAGAGATTTATGAGGTGTGATCATGAAAGAAAAGACCTCTTAAAAATAACAAGGAACCAGGAAGAAACAATTCAAAGGCTAGAAGAATACAAGAGGATTTATAACATAAGAATAAAAAACATGAGCAAAGAAGCAGGAGTAACTACAAATGAACTACAAAGACTATTCCAGATATAATTAAGTAAAACTTCCCAAGCATAGGAAAAAGAAATGATATCCAGGTAAATGAGGCATACAGAACTCCAGCCACCTACAATCAAAACAGATCTACACACAGACATATAATAATCAAGATCCCAGAAATCCACCACAAGAATAGAATATTAAAAGCAGCAAGAGAAAAGAAATAGATTGCCTACAAAGGAAATATTATCAAAATAATGACAAATTTATCAACACAAACACTCAAATCGAGAAGAGCCTGGGGGAAATAGCCCAAGCCCTGAAAAAAAAAAAAAATCTCCAACCAAGACTGATGTACCTGTCAAAACTCTCTCAAAATTAATGGAGAAACAAGATAGTTCCAAGACAAGGAGGAACTTTGAGAGTTCATAGCCACCAACCCAACCCTAGAAAAAATACTGAAGGACATTCCAGAGAGAGAGGAAAAAATACCAGGATTCCAGCGATAGTGGCAGAAAGGCCTCAATGAATGGGGCAAACAGTGGAATGAAGGAGTAAAGTGGACAAATAATAGTAGAAGAATAAAATAGCAGAGATGAGGCAGAGGCAGTAAGCTATAATCTTTAATATAGATAGCCTGGATACACCAACAAAAAAGAAACACAGGCAGAGTAGATTAGGAGGCAGGATCCATCAAGATGCTCTGAATAGGAAATACACTCAACCTGAAAGAGAGTTAATAAACTGAGAGTCAAAGATGAGAAAACAAAGCTCTAAGTGACAGGGAACCAGAGAAAAATAGGGACAACTCATCCAGCAGCTACAGATAGTTTGGAAGGCTATGACACTTTTGGGCAGTGTAGAACTAAACAGCCAGAAGGAAGGAAAACCGTGTGACTTTAGCAAGTAGAGGAGTACAGTTCAAGATAAAGCTCAGTGGTAAAAAGGCTCAGCAACAACCAAATAGATAACAGGTTGGCTCCCTAATCTAAAAATTAAAGGAGGTAGTGGGACCCAAAATATACAAAGCACCCTGCGAAAGGGAAAGGGTAGGTATTGTCTAAAAAAGGAAAGCAGAGGATATTGTTAATAGTGTATCAGGATTTAAAAGTCAAAGTAGTCTTATTACTGAGTTTAGTTTGATTATATTTTGTTCTGGTCTGCTACTCATATTAGATTTGAGGGCACAGACAGCTAACCCAAAAATAGCAGGTTATACCATGGTAATTATCCTTAATTTCCTATTAACTTAAACTGAAACACTGTATTACTTACATTGTCTTACTATGACTGATCTTATTTGAAGCTGATTTGTTAGACCACTGTTTTACCTTGGCTGATTTTATTCGAATTTGGTATGCTTGACAGTATCAAGTCTAAGAGTAGAAGCAACTACTCTGAAGATGACAAGATGCAATAAGATACCCATTCCAGTTTGATTCAAACTGCTTTTGAAGTCCTACAATGTCTTGAAAGTTTGTTTTTATTAAAATGTATGTAGCTATGTAATACTATATTCACTTATTATATGTCTGATGATGTGGACAATTCTATTGAAAATAACAAGAGAAAGCATAGTAACTACTGTAAATCACTGAATATTGTGGTTTTATATGTCTTTTTCATTTCATGTTTTTCCAGGAATTTGTTTTATTGTCTTGTTATGATCTGTTTTTCCCTGTAATATAGAAAGGATAGATATATATGTAGAGATTCACACATGGGGAGAATTTGTAAACAGTTTACAGGAACAGATTATATAATGCACAACATAATGAACAAATACGCTGAACAAGAAGAGACACTAAGAAACCCAGTGTTAATTCTGTAGCATTATGATATAAAATCTAGAAATGCAGAAATGCAATTATTCACTGTGATATTAGTCTTGTCTCATATGTTCAGTTTCAGCATACATAAAGATAAGGACAGCTACAATGAAGTGAGTGAGAGACATTATGATAGTCATTATTGACTTCCTCAATGTCAGGTCCTGCAGACCTAAAAATCCTTCATCATCCTGTTATGATTAGATTAGTTCTATAACTTTCAATATGTATTCAATGTGTGTGAAGATGGGGACAACTATTTGAAAGAAAACTAGAGACAATAAGACAGACAGTGAAAATTTCCAATGGACTTGCTTTGAAATCCGGTTTCTTAAAATTGTTTCCTTATGATCTGTTTTCTTTTTTTTTTTTTATTTAAGAGGAAAAAGAGAAAAACACAAAAACAAAACAAAGCAGTGTAAGGTTACACATAATACAGAACTACAAAAAAAAAAAAACATAACAGTAAGAAATCACCTGTTAATAGATTACATAATATCATCTTGGAAATAGTTGCTCAAATCTGTTTTGTTATATTTACACTAACCCTCTTTAAAATAAAAAAAGAAATTTTCACAGATCACATATTTCTGAACCTTCCCAGTGGTGAGGAGTAGGTTTTGTCTCATAAATCTATTCTAGTGGTGCCATTTCCCTGAGCATTTGAGCAGTAAATTCTCAACAACAGTAAGTCAAGGAATATCAAGCATCTCCAACTGATTCACAGTGTGCTATCTTTTTATCAATACTTAAACCAAACAAATAAACTACTAGTACCAAGTTTAACTCTTCAGATTGTTGCACTGTTATGGCTTATGTCTAGATGTCCATCAAAGACTCATACAATCAGGGCTGGGGATTTAGCTCAGAGGCATAAGCGCCTGCCTTGCAAGCAGGCAGTCGTGAGTTTGATCCTGGGTACCAATAAAAAGGAAAAAGACAAAAAAAAAAAGACTCATGCAATCATAGGTGGGGCTTTAACAGAGTTGGTTGGATCTAAAGTGTAAGACACTGGGATCATTTCATAGTGCAATGCTAGAATCAAGGGCACTACAATTCAGGGGGTGAGTGCTTCCCATCCTGAGTAGCCTGAGACAGAAAGATCTGTGGTTGTCCCCTGTTGTGTTGCTATCTTTTACCCACCATAAATTGGTTCTCTTCTAATATGCCCCTCTGCCAAGCCGCCCTGCCATAGAGTCAGCCAATTGTGAGCTGAAACTACAAACTGTGAGCTAAATAAACCTTTCCTCCTTTAACTTTGGACATTGGACATTTTGCCTCAGCAATGAGAAAAGTAACTAAGACATTAAATTCAAAATTTCTATTTAATGGGCCTATCAAGAAATTCAGCCTGATACAAGTTTGTGTTTCTTCCACTATTACATGACACTCAAATTCCATTCATATACCTGTTCCTCTTCTCTCATAGGAATTAGAAAATGCTTGAAGTTCTTTAAGAGTGTTATATACTTTCTCTTGGCTTATTCTATACCCTCTCTTTGAGGAACCTTCTTAGTTTTGAGCCTGACTATAGGCCTAAACCCAAAAATGGGCAGAGGATTCTGAGGAGTAGTTCCATCATGTGGATTGGTGGCTGAATCAGAGAAGGCCATTACTACCTCCACAGGAAGCACAGGACCAGCTTCCTCAGGCCGAACTGCAGAGGAAAACATCACAGAATTTGGGGGTGTAGGTACCCGTGCCACTGAGGGTGAGAAAATCTCTTCCTTTGGAAAAATTATCTCATCAGAATTTAGGTTCAATGTCCACATCCTTTAGGTTTATCCCAAATATCTCCAAGCAAATTTTGTGGTTTTCTTCTTTTCCAATCAGTGTCTCACTATAACTACAAATGTTAATCTTGTTCTGTGATTCAGCCAATCACATAATAGGTGATTGTGTTTAATTTTTTTCAGCTTCAGTCTTATGGCTACAGGAGAGAAAAGGACACTCTAAGAATGTTTTAGGTGATTCTGTGGGAAATGAAATCCTGTTCAGACCAGGTGACTTCCTCCAGAGCTGCTGAAACCAGGACTCAGATAATGATCAACCAGATCCCAGCCCAGCCCATCACCCCATAGCACTGGAGCCCTTTTCTTGGCAGCCCACATCATGCTGAATTACAATACAGAAGCACAGTGTGAGGTGCTGCAGAGGCCTACCTAGGCCATGTCAGGGACCTTCTCTCAGTCCAGGGAGCACTGCCACCAATGCGGGAGGGGGGAGTTGTGCTGTGGAGGAGGTTTGGGGCCTGCTTAGGCTGCACCAGTGACATTCTTTCAGCCTGGGGAGCTTTGCCACCTGAGGAGGTGGGTGCCTGTACCCCATCCGAGCCCCGGGAGAGTTTGAGATCCTTGATGTGGGTGGTTGGGGACCAGCCCTGCTTGCAGCCACACTAGATTGGGCTTGGAGGGATTTGGGCCTGCCTGGGCCACACCTGGTAACCTTTTAACCCGGGAGCCTCACTGCCCAAGGAGGGAGCCAAACTGCCAGAGGAGTCCCAGGAGCCCAGGACATAGGGGGTGATTTCCAACATGTCCAGGGGAAGCTTTGGAACAGCACTTAAAACGTAGAAATATAACAAAATGACAAAACAAAAGACCAAAATGCAATCTCAGAATGTTTCAGGTTGCTACAATGGGAAATTTGACTCTTTGAACTTTTTCTTTACTAGTTTTTCCAGAGATGTTAAAAGCAATCAAACAATATCATTATATTTCTTAGTCATCCAAAAATGTTCAGAGTATTGTGTATAGAGTTGCTAAGTTCCTTGCATCTCCCAAATGGTGAATTAAGATAATCAAATGGATCTATGTTGTGCACTTATTTAAAGATGCCACAGGCTCTCAGCAGTTTCTGCACCATCAGGAAGACAGACCTTGTCAACTTCAGGTCTCAACAAATTAGAGAGCCAACTTCAGGTACCATGAAACCAGTTAGAGAAATTTATCCAGAAATTTCATTTTTTTAGAAAAAGAAAATACACATATTTGCAATAGAAAATATAGAGATAATCATGCAAGGATTTAGTAGGCAGACTTAGAGACTCCAAGATGGAAGAGTCCTCAGTGGCCTTCAGCATGATGAAGAGCTGGAGGACCTAGGCAACCATCAATTCAGTCAGAGGAAGCCACAAAGCAAGAGGGTCAGGGGTGCAGCACCACTTCAAAGTTGAAGGTCTGGAGGGTCAGAGAGTATCACTGGTGTGAGTCTGATGGGAGACTGAAGAAATCAGAGACTAATGGCTGGAGGCAACACCAAGAAAAGATGCACACTCAAGCTGACTGAAGCACTTCAAAAGTGAGCACACTTCTTCTCTTTTCCTTTTATTGTACTCAGGTTATACACTTATTTCTTCATTCCACCAACCATTTCTGAAGATATCATTTGACAGAATTTAAATATTCTTTTTAAAACTCAGAAAAGGTGAAGTCAGGAACTTGAACAGAAACTTATACACTAATACTCATAGTAGCATCATTCAACAGTAATCTACTAGCAGGTAATTTCTTACTGTTATGGTTTTTTGTTTTGTTTTGTTTTGTTTTGTTTTGTAGTTCTGTATTGTGTGTACCCTTACGCCGCTTTGGTTTGTTTTGTGCTTTTCTCTTTTTCCTCTTAAATAAAAAAATAAAAATAAAAATAAAAAAATAAAACAGTAACACAAGTAAATAAATCATAATAATGCAAATGACTAGGGACAGCTAAATTCATCTGAGATATCCAGAACAGGCCATCTATAGGGACAGAAAGCAGAGCTAAGAGTACAAAGGACTGAATGAGAAAGAATTGTGCACTGGTTTTCATTTCTGATCATGGGAAGGTCCTAGAGATGCATGGCAGTGATAAACATATGGATTCCACATTTTTCATTTGTGGTACTGCCAGATTTCTAGGAAGTTCTGGTTAGGGATGGTGATATAGAAAAAAATTAAACAGCAATGTTTCAAATTGGACTTCAATCATAAAAAAGAGGATACAGAAACATTTCTAAAGTATCAAAACTCTTTTCAAAAATATCAATGAACTGTTCTGCTCTAAAAAAGACTGAATTGTATCTCTCTTCTATATGGGAAACAACATTTCCTATAAGGTGCAATTACAAAGTGTGTAGGAGAACATCGTTGGAAAAATAATGTGGCAGGCAGTGAAACTGCCACTAGAATGAGTGTGAGGCACTCTCCCCAATTGGAGGCAGAGACCCCGACCCATCTGAAATCCCTGGGAGACTTTCTAGACTCATCTAACAGAAGAATTGCCGGGCTGATCACCATGAGACGGGCATTTTTATCAATCGGAATGAAAGAAGTCTTCACTTATAAAAGGGCATGGCTGTTTAAAAGTGGGGCACTTTGTGGTCTGCCCTGGGGATGCTTCCATGATCCCAAGGTGTCCTTAGACAGGTGACCCAGGAAGTGTATTCCTGGTGTCTCACGTTACTTGTTAGAGCCTAGTTTAAAATGTCATCCATTTGAATGTGTTTGAAGCTCAGAGATGTGGTATTTAATTACTAATGCTGTAACTTTGAAGGTAGAAATCTGGGAATTTTGTGAATTCACATTATTAGAAGATAAAGCACTGACCCAAGTGACAGATATCTCATCTTTAAGACTGTAGGAATTTAGGAGTGAGAATCCTAAATGGAAAAATAGGCCCAAGGAGAAAGAGGCATTGTAACACTAGGTAGTTCTGGTCATGTCTTGAAGCTATATTTTTCTTAAAAGTAAAATTTTAAATTTACAACTTTGTAGTCAGCTTTCCACGTGCCTTTATTTCTTCTAGATTAGTTCAACCTGATAATAAGATTATGTTGTCATTGTTCTGAATTTCCTCTTGAAGTTTGATACTTTTTTAATGTATAATTTATCAAGATTTCTCTTCTTATCCTAAATGGAAGTTTACTGCTGTTTCTAACTATGTAATCATGATTTGCAATGCTTCTCTTAAAGGAAGATTCCCAAGTCACATGAACTTCATGATCAGAAAGTTGAATTCAAGCCTCCCTCATTCACACAGGAGGGTGACATCAAAGTGAATTGTTGGTAAATACCCAAGAGATTGAGCAGGGTAAGATCAGCACAACAAAGCTCCGAGGTCTGGGATGCTTCCTGAAGAGTAGAATGGAAACCTGTGAGAACACTGGAAAGAGATCTCAATGTTTAATAACTTAAAGATTTTTTATTATTGCTCTTAGTTCACTATTAATTTCTGTGTGAAGCTCAAAGTTTTCTCAAGTCCTGCAAGGTATATGAGAAAGACATACTCATTGTATGCCAGGTAAACATTTAAATAGTGGACGTGACATGCGGTATCTTCAGCAAGACAAGACTGCTTAGCAAGGAGAGGCTTTCCTTTAATTCTTGAGGAAAACAATGTATAAGAATTAGAAATGCATGAAAGAAACCTCCAAAGCAATACCATGAGCAAAGTAAAGAAAAAAAGTAATTTGAGTCGCAAATGTCCATAACTTGATTTATATGGATTTGACTTAATTAGTGTAACTTTTTGGAAATAAAAAAGGTTATAATTTTCTCAATTGAAAAAAGTAAAGTGATAAAACTTGTCACATGGGCCTGCCTAGGACATGTCCAGCGACCTTCTCAGGAATCAGGAAACTCAGCTGGTGGCTGGAATGAATCTGCTCCCCATCCGGAGCCTGGGAGACTGTTAAAATCATCACTTCCAGAGCTCAAGGGCCCACTCAGAGCCCAGCCACACTAGGATGTGCTCACTTGGCAGGTTTCAGGCCTGCCCAGGACATGCCCAGTGACCTTCTCCAGAACCCAGGAAACTCAGTTAGCAGCTGGGATAGGTCTGTTCCCCATCCCAAGCCCAGAGAGATTTATTAAGATCATCACTCCCACAGCTCAAGGACCCACCCAGATATGAGCTACACTAGACTAGCCTTAGGAGGTTTTGCAGCCAGAGTAGATTATGCCCAGTGACCTTCTTCAATCACAGGAGTTGAGAGCAGGTGAAGTGAGTTCCAGGGCATTGGTCTTTGCCCAGGGACAGCTTTAGCTCAACATCCACAGTGGTTAGGTGTGTGCCTAGCTACCTGGAACACGGAAGGTGGCACAGGAGGGCCTGAGGGCTTGACTGGACTATGTTCAGCAACCTCCATTTGAGCCTAGGGCATAGGAGATGATTTCCAACACATCCAGGTGGAGAAAAACACTTGAAACATAGAAATATAGGAAAATGACAAAATGAAAGACCAAAATACAATCTCAAACCTGCAGCCCAACCCAAGAAGGCCTAGAAGCCACATACATAGAAGAAAATTTACATACACCTGAAATACCTGTAATAATAGCAACTGAAATAAAGGAGAAACAAGAAATTCAAACAAGAAATAATCTCCCAGGTAAAAGAAGAAATGATAAAAGTAATGAAGGAGATGCTGAACACATCTAAAGACACAGTTTAAAAATTAGAGGAACAAAACAAAAAGATAGAATCCCTGGATGAATAATTTAAGAAACAAACAAAATTCCAGCAAAAGTTGTCAAAACCAACTCAGTGAAAGTGAAGATAGAATTTCAGACCTCGAAGACAAGATTGGAGCTAGTGAACAGGAAAGATGTTTTAAAAATAATAAGGAGACTTGGAGAACTGCTGAGTTTCCAATGGGTGGGCGGGCCCACACTATCCCCAGAGACCAGCCTGTTTGGGCCTCCTGCACCTAGCCATTGGTGTGCAGAGGGGGGGCTGGGCGGATCTGGTGCACCTGCATCAGCCTCACCCTGTGTCTGGAGGACTGTGGATATCTCAGCAAGCTGGGAGGGATCGCAGGTTCCTGAGGCATCGTGGCCTGTGGTGAGTGCTCAGCCCACTCTGCCCAGAGCCCAGACTGTTTGGGTCCCTCCAGGCTTTCAGATGCAGTGAAGTGGAGAGGTGGGTTTGAGGCATCTACATCTGCCTCCACATCCCAGCTGCAACTGGAGAGCTGTGGAGCTTCCAAGGGGCAGGTGGGTGCACAGTGTCCCTGATGCCCAGCTTGTCTGGAACTGCGGAGTTCTGAGCAGGCAGAGGAGGGCCATTGGTTCTGCAGGCCCAGTGGCTTGGGGTAGCGTGGTGCCAGAGTCTCAGTAGCTGCAAACATAGAAGGGGATTTCCAACAGATCCTGAGGAAGCTTTCAAATAACACTTGAAACACAGAAATATAGGAAAATGACAAAACGAAAGACCAAGTTACAACCTCAAACCTCTAGCCCATCTCAAGAAACCCTAGGAGCAATGTATATAGAAGAAAATACATGCCATCCACCTCATATATCGGACACAATAGCTACTGAGATTAACAAGCAACTCCAGGAAGCTTTAAAGAAATTCAAACTCGAAATAATCTCCCAGATAAAAGAAGAAATGATAAAAGAAATGAAAGAGATTCTGAATATATCTAAAGAAAACACAGATAAAAAATTGGAGGAACTAAACAAAAAGATAGAACCCCTAGACAAGCAATATAAGAAACAAACAGAATACATAATGCAGATGCACAGAGATATACAGGAAATAAAAAAACTCCACTGAAAGTTGTAAAAACTGCCTTAATGAAAGTGAAGACAGAATTTCAGACCTTAAAGACAGGATTGCAGCTAGTGAACAGGAAAGGAAAGACCTTTTAAAAGTAACAAGGAATCAGGAAACAACAACTCAACAACTGCAAGACGATGCAAAGAAAAATAACATAAAAATGATAGGGATTAATGAAAATGAAGGAGACAACATGAAGGATGTCAGGAGGATATTTAGAGAAGTAATAGCTGAAAATTTCCCAAGCATGGGATCAGAAACCAACATCGGGATCAGTGAAGCATATGGAACACCAAATAGTCATAACCAAAATAAAACTACACCCAGACATATAATCATCAACATCCCAGAAATCCAACACAAGAATAGATTATTAAAAGCTGTCAAAGAGAAAGGACAGATCACTTATAAAGGAAGGCCTATTGGAGTCACAGCAGACTTCTCAGCACAAACAGTAAAGTTGAGAGGAGCATGGAGTGAAGTATTCCAGATCCTAAGGCAAAGTGGTTTCCAACCTAGACTGGTGTATCCTGCAAAACTATCATTCAAAATTCATGGTAAAATATGATGCTTCCATGACAAAGAGCAGCTGAAGAGCTTCATGAACACCAAAGAAACCCTGCAAAAAATATTGAAAGACAGTTTAGATACACAAAGGAAAAAACCACTGAGCAAGGCAAATAATTAAACAGAATGGAGGGATGGAGATGCAGCAGTGGAGAGATAACATGCCATCAATAAACCAGCATTTAACAGTAATGACCATTAATGTAGATGGTCTCAATGCACCAATCAAAAGAGACAGACTGGCGGAGTGGATCAAGAAAAAAAATCCAACCATGTGCTCTTTACAGGAAACCCATCTAGCCCAGAAGGATACTCACAGACTGAAAGTCAAAGGATGGAAAACAATTCTTCATGCAGCAGGAATCCAAAAAGAGGCAGGAGTAGCCATTCTGTTTGCAGACAACGTGAACTTTAAACCAACAATGACCATAAAGGACAAAGAAGGTCACTACATACTTGTAATGGGGGGACTCCAGGAGGAGGAGATAACTATCTTAAATATGTGCGCACGGGGCTCCAGAGCACCCAGTTGTATAGAACAACTACTGACAGAAATGAAAACTCAAATTATCAGTGACACAGTTGTAACAGGAGACCTTAATACGCCATTGACACCAAGGGACAGATCAACCAGACGGAAGATGAGCAGAGAAGTAACAGAGCTGAATCACACCTGCGAACATATGGGTTTGATAGACATATACAGAATGTTCCACCCAACAACATCAGAGTGCACATTCTTCTCAGCAGTACATGGATCATTCTCTAGAATGGACCATATATTGGCTCACGGAACATATTTGAACAGATGCAGAAGAGTTGAGATCGTCCCTTGCATGTTGTGGGATCGTAGCACTCTGAGGTTGGAAATTGATGATGAAAGATACTGCAAAAGTCCCGCAGACACATGGAGACTGAGTGACACACTCTTGAGTGATCAGTGGGTCACAGAAGAAATTAGAGAGGAAATTAAACAATACCTAAAAGAAAATGAAAATGCAAATACAACTTACCGAAATTTGTGGGATGCGGTGGGAGCCGTCCTGAGAGGAAAATTTGTTGCACTGAGTTCCCACGTCAGGAAAACAGAACGAATACAAATAAATAACTTGATGCTACACCTCAAGCAGCTAGAGGAAGAGGAGCAAGTCGGGCCCAGGGCCAAAAGGTGAGAGGAGATTGTAAGGTTCAGGGCAGAGGTCAGTGCAGTGGAGACTAAGAAAACAATCCAAGGAATCAACGAGTCAAGGAGTTGGTTCTTTGAAAGAATAAATAAAATCGATAAGCCACTAGCCAACCTTATTTTAAAAAGGGAAGAAAAAGCTCAAATTCAAGCATAAGAAGTGGGGAGGGTGAAATCACTACAGACCCAATAGAAATACAGAGGATCATCAGCGCCTATTTCGAGGACCTCTACTCTCAAAAGTTTGATGACACAGAAGAAATGGACAGATTTTTGGGGACATATGAAGTACCAAAGCTAGATCGGGAGGATGTGAAACTGTTGAATAACCCAATATCTGTTAATGAAGTTGAGAATGTAATTGGGTCCTTGCTCACCAGGAGGAGCCCAGGCCCAGATGGATTCACTGCAGAATTCTACAAGAAATACAAAGAAGACCTAATGCCGACACTCCTCAAACTATTCAATGAAATTGAAAGGGAAGCAATCCTTCCTAAGTCATTCCTGGAAGCAAATATTACTCTAGTACCAAAACCTAAGAAAGACCCAACTAAAAAAGAGAACTATAAACTGATCTCCCTAATGAAAACAGATGCAAAAATCCTCAATAAAATAGTGACAAATAGGATGCGGCAAATCATCAAGAAGATTATACACCATGACCAAGTGGGATTCATCCCAGGAATGAAAGGATGGTTCAACATACGTAAATCAATAAATGTAACCCACCATATCAATAAAGCCAAAAATAAGAATCACATGATCATTTCTATAGATGCAGAAAAAGCCTTCGATAAGGTCCAATATTCATTTATGATAAGAACTTTACAGAAAATTGTAATGGATGGTCTTTACCTCAACATAATAAAGGTGGTCGATGACAAACCAACAGCCAGTATCACACTAAATGGCCAAAAATTGAAGGTCTTTACTTTAAAATCTGGCACAAGACAAGGATGTCCTTTATCACCACTCCTATTTAATATAGTACTGGAAATACTAGCCAGAGCAATTAGACAAGAGAGAGAAATAAAAGGGGTAAAGATAGGAAAAGAAGAAGTTAAATTATCATTGTTTGCAGATGACATGATACTCTACATAGAAGACCCCCTAAACTCCATTGAAAGACTCTTACAATACAATACATAAATTCAGTAATGTAGCTATATACAAAATCAATATTCAGAAATCAATAGCATAACTATAAACTAACAACAGAATCACAGAGAGGGAAATAAGAGAAACGACACTCTTCACACAAGCTAACAAAAAAAAAAATATTTAGGAATTACTCTTACAAAAGAAATCAAAGACCTATACAGGGAAAATTATAATACACTGAAAAAAGAAATTGAAGAGGATCTCAGAAAATGGAAAGACATCCCTTGCTCATGGAGAGGAAGAACAAACATTGTGAAAATGGCCATTCTCCCAAAAGTGTTATACAGATTCAATGCAATCCAAATAAAAATACCATCAATATACCTTAAAAATCTAGAGAAATCCCTCCTAAAATTCATCTGGAACCAGAAGAGACCTAGAATAGCAAAGGCAATTCTAAGCAGCAAAGACAAAGCAGGAGGCATCACAATCCCTGACTTGAAGTTATACTACAAAGCAACAGTAGTAAAATCAACATGGTACTGGAATCAAAACAGAGCCGAAGATCAATGGAATAGATTAGAAGATACAACCACAACTACAAACACACTCAACCACCTTTTCTTTGATAAAGGAGCCAAGTAGGTTCAATGGAAGAATGACAGTCTCTTTAATACATGGTGTTGGAAAAACTGGCTCTCCATTTGCCGAAAACTAAAGCTAGACCCATGCCTATCACCATGTACAAAACTAAAATTTAAATAGATCAAAGATCTGAATATTAAAAGAGAAACAGTACATCTATTGGAAGACAAATTGGATAGAAACCTTGAAGACATAGGGGTAGGTAGAGAATTCATGAACAGGACTCAAACCACATGGGAAATACTTCCCAGAATCAATAACTGGGACTGCCTCTTATTAAAAAGTTTCTGCCTGTCAAAACAAATCTCCAGCATGGTGAAAAGAAAACCCACAAACTGGGAAAAGATTTTACTGAACTCCCCCTCAGACAATGGACTTTTGTCTAAAACATATAAAGAATTAAAAAAACTCAGACCCACAAAATTCAAAGATCCAATCCAAAAATGGGCATCTGAGATGAATACACACTTCTCACATGAAGAAATACAAATGGCAAATAAATACATGAAAAAATGTTCATCATCACTGGTCATTAAATAAATGCAAATTAAAACAACACTGAGATTCCATCTCACTCCTGAAAGAATGGCCAGGATCAAGAAAACCAACAACAAATGCTGGAGAGGCTGTGGGGGAAAAGGAACTCTCCTACACTTTTGGTGGGAGTGTAGACTGGTACAAACTTTGTGGAGGTCAGTCTGGAGATTTCTCAAAAAGTTGGGATTGGAAGTCCCATTTGTTCCAGCTATTCCACTTCTTGGCATATTCCCAGAAGAACTGAAATTGTTATACTAACACTGATAGATGTGCACGTATGTTTATAGCAGCACGGTTTGTAATCGCCAGATCTTGGAAACACCCCAAGTGTCCATCAACTGAAGAATGGATAAAAAAGTTGTGATATTTCTATACAATGGAGTATTACTCTGCTATAAAGAAGGATCACATTGAGATATTTATTAATAAATGGGCGCAGCTTGAGACCATACTCATAAGCAAAATAAATCAATCTCACATTTGTGAATACCGAATAGTTTCCCTAATGTAAGTAATGATTCAAATATATAAAACTATGTGGTAATCATGATTCCCCATTATGTGGCCTTAAAGCCTTATAAAGTTTTTACTTATTAATTGGAATGGCTTTCTTCTGGGCTGCTTGATATTATTGCCTGTGATGAAATGAACAGCTATTTTGAAGAAAATAAGTCATCATAATAGCTAGTGCTGATTTACTATCATCTTATTTTGAAGCGCCACCAAACTATGGCTCTTCTGACTCCATTAGTTTTATCATGATGATCTTGCTGGATTTTATTATATGTGATAGTATAAACAAAAATTGTTATAGGCAAAGAGAAATATAGAAACCATTGTTCATCTTCGGTTAGCTGGTTCTAAATACCCTACAATGTTTTAATCCACTTGAATGGTTTTATACTGACTTGATATATTTGAAGCTATAGTATATGAAGTTATATTCAAATATTTCAAGGAAAAAGACACTATGGTAAATACTATTAAGTCAGGTTATTTGGTGGTGAAGCACTAGGTTGCTGAAACTGTCATGCTTTGACCTGTATTGTTATGTTGTTGTGTCCTCTTTTATTTCAATCTCTCCCTTATTCATTAAAAAAATTAGTTATTTTTTATGATTTTTTTATTAAGGGGAAAAATTTTAAAAAGTAGCAGGATATATTATAGTAACTTTTTTTATTTCCTATTAACTTGATTTGAAGTCCTGTAATACTCCCACTATCTTGTTTTGACTGATTAGACTCTGTTCTGTTCAGTATGATCATATCAAGTTTGAGGGTATAGGCAACTACTTTGAAGGCAATAAGATTCACTATGATGCCCATTCTGGTTTGGCTATTATCTTCTTTGGAAGTCCTGTAATGTTTACAAGGTTTAGGTTTTATTGGTCATATTCTCTACTGTTTTGTTCAACTTTATAATACCTAATGAGATAGACAATTCTTTTTAAGGAAGCAGGAGGCATTATGGTAATCATTGTTGATAACCTTGTACTCTGTTTTTACATCATGCGCTATGTCTATCCTTGGTTTTGACTGACAGCTTTGTTTTGCCATATTTGACTTTATTCTCTTCCAAAAAAAAGTAATAAGAACTAAGGAGTAATAAAACCCAAAATGTGTAAATTGTGTTGTAAAAAAAGAGGGGGAAAAAGTGCTCTAAAGGATACAACTGCAGGTATGTTTAGGGGTGTTAAATAGATGACCATATTAATGTTTTTGCTGGGATCATTGAACACAGCTGTTTACAGTCTAACTGTTTAAATGTCCAGTTTGTATGCTTTGATACTGTGACTTGAGCAACTATCTCTAAGATGATAATGTGTAATCTATTAACTGGTGATTTCTTACTTTTTTGTAGTTCTGTATTACTTGTACCCTTACATCGCTTTGTTTTGTTTTGTTTTTTCTCATTTTCCTTTTAAATAAAATTTTTTAAAAAGCTGTCAGAGAGAAAAAACAGATTACCTATAAAGGAAAACCTATCAGAATCACAATAGACATCTCAACACAAACAATAAAATCAAGAAGAACACGGAGTGAAGTATTTCAGATTCTAAAGGAAAATGATCTCCAACCTAGACTGATGTACCTTGCAAAACTGTCCTTCAAAATCGATGGAGAAATAAGACACTTCCAGAACAAAAGAACGGCAGAACTTCATGATCACCAAGCCAACCTTGCAAAGAATACTGAAAGACAGTGTAGATACACTTAGGAAAAAACCACTAAGCAAAGCAGACAACAGAACAGAACAGAAAGATTAAAATGCAACAGCAGAAAATAACATGTCAACAATAAATCAACATTCAACAGTTATAGCATTAATGTAAATGTCCTCAATGCACCAATTAAAAGTAACAGACTGGCAGCATAATAAAGAAACAAAATCCAACCATTCTGTCTACAAGAAACCAATCTAACCCAAAAGGATACCCACAGACTGAAAGTCAAAGGATGGAAAACAATGCTTAATGCAAACAGGAACCCAAAAAAAAAAAGCAGGAGTAGCTATGCTGTTGGCATACAATGTGAACTTCAAACCAAGAATGATCAGAAGAGATAAACAAGGTCACTACATATTGGTTAGGGGAAAACTTGAAGAGGAAGAGAAAACTATCTTAAATATAAATGCACCAAATTCCAGAGGACCCAGTTATATAAAACAAGTAATATCAGAAATGAAAAACCAAATTAGCAGTAACACAATTCTGACAGAATATCTTAACACTCCAGTGACACCAAGGGAAAGATCAACCAGACAGAAAATCAGCAAAAATATAGCAGAACTGAATCACACCTGTGAACAAATGGACTTGATAGACATTTACAGAGTGTTCCATCAACAAGATCAGTATACACATTCTTCTCAGCAGTACATGGGTTATTCTCTAAAATAAGCCATATAATAGCTCACAGGACATATTTAAATAAATGCCAAAGAGTTGAAATTTTCCCTTTCATGTTATCAGATCATAGGGCTATGAAATCAGAAATTAATGATAAAAGATACTTCAAAAACTGCACAAAAACATGGAAACTGAATAACACACTCTGGAGTAACCAGAGGATCACAGAGGAAATCAAAGAAGAAATTAAACAATAACTACAAGCAAACAAAAACACAAATACAACTTACTGGAATCTATGAGATGCAATGAAAGCCGTCCTCAGAGGAGAATTTATTCCACTGACTTCCCACATCAGGAAAACAAAACAAAACAAATAAATAGCCTGAAGATACACCCCAAACATCTAGAAAAAGAAGAAAGGAAATTATAAAAGTCAGAGCAGAAATCAATGCAATAGAGACTAAGAAAACAATCCAAAGAATCAATGAATTGAAGAGTTGATTCTGTGAAAGAATAAATAAAATTGATAAGCCCATAGCCAATCTTATTTTAAAAAGGAAATAAAATGCTCTAATTCATGCAATAAGGAATAAAAAGTCAAAATCATTACAAACTCTATAGAAATACAGATCATTAGCATCTATTTTGAAAACCTCTTCTCTCAAGGTTTTGATAACACAGAAGAAACAGAGATTCCTAGAAGCATATGAAGTAACAAAGCTAGATCAAGAAGATGTGAATCTGTTGAATAACCCAATTTATATTAATGAAATTGAAAATGTAATTAAGTCCTTACATGAAGAGCCCAGGCCCAGACGGATTCACTGCAGAATTGTACAAAAAATACAAGGAAAACCTAATGCCAACACTCCTCGAACCCTTCAATGAAATTAAAAGAGAAGCAATCCTTCCTAAGTCATTCCTGGAAGCAAATATTACTCTAGTATCAAAACCTGAGGTTTTGAGAAAGACCCAAATAAAAAAGAGAACTACACAGCAATCTCCCTAGTGAAAACAGATGCAAAAATCCTCAATAAAATGTTGGCAAATAAGATGCAGAAAATCATCAAGAAGATTACACACCATGACCAAGTGGAATTCATCCCAGGCATGCAGGGATGATTCAACATACATAAGTCAATAAATGTAATCCACGACATCAATAAAGCCAAAAGTAAGACTTATATGATCATTTCTATAGATGCAGAAAAGCTTTTGATAAGATACAACATTTATTTATGAGAAGAACCTTACACAAAATTGGAATAGATGGTCCTTTCCTCAGTAAAATATAGGCCATCTGTGACAAACTAACAGCCAGTATCATACTAAAAATGGCCAAAAATTGAAGGTCTTTACCCTAAAATCATGCATAAGCCAAGGATGTCCCTTATCCCTGCTCCTATTTAATATAGTACTGGAAATGCTAGCCAGAGCAATTAGACAAGAGAAATAAATAAAAGGGTTAAAGATTTGAAAAGAAGTTAAATTATCGTTATTTGCAGATGGCATGAAACTCTACATACAAGACCCCTAAAACTCCATTAAAGACTCCTAGGTATAATAAACAAATTCAGCAATGTAGCTGGATACAAAATCAGTACTCAAAAGTCAATAGCACTACTTTACACTAATAAGAAAATCACAGAGAGAGAAATAAGAGAAGCCACACCATTCACACTAGCAATCAAATAAATGAAATATTTAGGAATTACTCTCACAAAAGAAGTGAAATATCTATAGAGGGAAAATTGCAATATACTGAAAAAAGAAATTGAAGATGATCTCAGAAAATGGAAAGACATCCCTTGCTTATGGATAGGAAGAATAGATATTGTGAAATGGCCATTCTTCCAAAACTGTTATATAGACAATGCAACCCCAATAAAAATACCATCAACATATCTCATAGATCTCAAAATATCACTCCTAAAATTCATCTGGAGCAAGAAGAGACCCAGAAGAGCAAAGACAATTCTAAGCAGCAAAGGCAAGGCTGTAGGCATCACAATCCCTGACTTGAAGTGATACCACGAAGCAACTGTAGTAAAATCAACGTGGTATTGGAACCAAAACAGAGCCAAAGATCAATGGAATAGATTAGAAGATACAGTCACAACAACAAACACACTCAACCAACTTACCTTTTTTTAATTTTATTTAAAGAGAAAAAAGAAAAAAAAACAGAAAAATGGTACAAGTTATACAGAATTTCAGAAAAAATAAACAGTAGGAAATCACTAGTTAATTACATATTGTCATCTTAGAAATAGTTGTTGAAGTTACAAAATTAAAGCATATAGAGGGGACTTCCAAACAGTGAGACTACAAATAGTTTTGTTCAATAATCCAACAAAACTCAGTAATATGGTTATCTATCTTATACACTTAAATATATATGCAGTTATATCTTTTAGAGAACTTTCTTTTCCTTTCTTTTATACAATGACAATTACACATTTTGGGTTTTATTACTCCCACAGTTCTTATTACTTTTTTTTTTGAAGAAAGTAAAACCAAATGTGACATACCAGGACAGAATCAGTCAAATCAAAAGGATGGATATAATACATAATATAAAAACAAAATACAAGGTGATCAACAATGGTTACCATAATGCTTCTTGTTATCTTAAAAAGAATTGCCTATATCATCAGTTATAATAAAATTGAACAAAACAGTAAAGAATAAGACCAATAAAACCAAAACATTAGAGACATTAGAGGACTTCAAAGGAAGGTAATAGTCAACCAGAATGGGCTTCACAATGGATCTTATTGTCTTCATAGTTGTTGCCTAGACTTTCAAACTTGGTACTATCTAGCATAACAGAATAGAGGAAAATCAGTCAAAACAAGATGGTGAGAGCAATACAGAGTTTCAAATCAAGTTAATAGGAAATCAAAGTGGGTTACTATAATATATCCTGCTACCAACTTATCTTTGATTAAAGGGGCCAAAGAGCTTCACTGGAAGAATGACAGTCTCTTTAATAAATAGAGTTGGAAAAACTGGCTCTCCATTTGCCAGAAACTAAAACTAGACCAATGCCTATCACCACGTACTAAATTAAAATATAAATGTATCAAATATTTGAATATTAAAACAGAAACACTAAATCTATTGGAAGACAACTTGGGTTAAAACGTTGAATACTTAAGAGTAGTAGAGTATTCCTGAACAGGAATCAAACTGCATGGGAAATACTTCCCAGAATCAATAACTGCGATCACCTCTTATTAAAAAGTTTCTGCATGTCAAAGAAATTTCCAGCATAATGAAAAGAAAACCAACAAACTGGGAAAAAAATCTTAGTGAATTCTCCCTCAGACAAAGGACTTCTGTCTAAAACATACAAAGAATTTTAAAAATCAGATTCCCAATATTCAAAGACACAATCCAAAAATGGGCGTCTGAGATGAATACACACTTCTCAGATGAACAAATACAAATGGCAAATAAATACATGAAAATATGTTCATTATCATTACTCATAAGAGAAATGCAAATTAAAACCACACTGAGATTCCATCTCACTCCTGAAAAAAAATGGCCAGGATCAAGAAAACCAACAACAAATGCTGGAGAGGCTGTGGGGAAAAACGAACTCCCCTGCCCTGTTGGTGAGAGTGTAGCCTGGTGCAGCCATGTGGAGGTCAGTCTGGAGATTTCTCAAAAAGCTGGGATGGGAAGTTTCATTTGCTCGAGTTATTCTACTTCTAGGCACATTCCCAGAAGAAATGAAAACATCATACCATATGTGCACTCATGTTTATAGCAGCACAATTTGTAATTGCCAGATCTTGGAAACAACCTAAGTGTCCATCAACTGAGAAATGAATAAAAAAAACTGGTATTTTTATACAGTGGAGTACTACTCAGCTATATAGAATAATCACATTCAAATATTTATAAATAAATGGATACAACTTGAGACCATACTCATAAGTGCAATAAATCAAACTCACATGTATAAATGCCATATAGTCTCCCTAGTGTAAGAAATGGTAAGAGTACGTAAGAGCTTATAGTAATCATGATTCCCCATTACATTGCTCTGAAGCCTTATAATGTCTAAATTCATTAGTTGAAATGGTTTTATGCTAGTTTGTTTGATTTTATTATCTGTGATAATATAAACAGCTATTTTTCAAAAAAAGAAGACATTAGAATAGCCAGAGCTGATTTAGTATCATCTTACTCTGAAGTCCAACTATGCTTTTGTTTTTTTGTTGCCTTTGGTTCTATCCTGTTATATCATATTGGATATTATTGTGTTTGACAGTATAAACAAAGTTTGTATGGAAAGTGATATAATATAGTAGCCACGTTCATCCTCTGCTATTTGGTTCTGAAAGCCTTCTAATGCTTTCATTCTCTTGAATGGTTTTATACTGTTTTGTTAGGCTTGATACTATGGCATATGAGCTATGCTCAAGTATTTCAAAGAAAGAGACACTATGGTAGTTACTGTTAATTATGGGTTATCTTGTGGTAAAATGCTGTGTGACTTGCATTGTTCTGATCTGATCTGCTTTGTTATGTCCTCTTTTGTCTTAATCTCTTTAAAATAAAAAAAAGCTTGTCACATTTAGATGAAATTAGTAATTGTAGTCTAGGGAGAGTGTCTCCAGGGATAAATAGTATGATGCCAGTTTTCCTGTCAAAGGGGAGCACCAGTCCACAGCCTTGAAGCAAACTTGCCTATTTAAGTCCCTTGGTCTCCTGGTTTATAGCAGCCGACATAATGTAGCTGTGTCAGCCTCTTTCACACCATCTTTACAAAGCATTTAAAGACTTGGACTGTTCTGTTTCTAGGTTTTTAACCTATCTGCCTCTCCTTGTCCTACAGCTCAGAGACTGACCCAGTGTGCTGTAATCCCATACCTAACACATGGCGCCTTTTCCTTTTCTGATCCCTAGCTCCTCCTGGCTCATACTTTATCGTCCCCTCTTTGCTTCACTTCATAACACAGGATGTCTTCCTGCTGGAAGGTCTTGTTTATTATGCCCCTTATCTGTCCATGCTTACTAGATGAAGAGAGATGGTGAATGGATACACTTACTCCTTTGCTTAGGTAAGATTTTTCTCTGAACAGGTATTGAAAGATATTGATTTCAGTTTCAGGTCATCAGACTTGGTGAAGCATCTGTGTAAGTTGAGTAGCTTGGAGAACTTTATGTTAATCGGTCACAGGGTGTTTTAAACATGAGACTCTAATTATCTGGAAAACTGGTTCAAACCAAGAAAATACTGCAAATATGTCTCCACATCCTACTGAGAGCTGGTTATGAATTCACAGTACTGTTGTAAATTTGATCTTTAGACTGCACTTGTGTCAGCTGCTACACTCAGCTACACGTTGTACAGCAGTGCACAGGTCCCTCTTCTGCTCAGGTTGGTTTCAGTGTAAAGATTAACCAAGTTCTCATCATTAGAATTAGATCAGGGGAAGAAACTATGATCATTTTCACTGTTTGATCTGCTTTGCATGCCTGTATCTTGTAATCTAAGCAACTATTTTGAAGATAACAATGTGCAATATAGTGACTATTGTTAATTTCCTATCAGATTGTATTGAAATCCTATATTGTTTCTACTGCTTTGTTAGTTTTTATAGTTTCATTTTCTTTTCATCTCTTTTTTTAAAAATGAGATATTCAATTATGTCATTTAACAGTGTTATTAGGAAGAAGAGTATATCTAATTTTTAATTTTCTTCTTCCCACAGAAGCCAAAAACTGTCTCCAAAAATGGTTCAGCTGTAAAATTTTCCACATCTTGCTCCAGGGAAACACTGTCCATCCTTTATTATTTGATGCTTAGCAGATAGGACAGGACATGGAAGTCGTCTACCAGACATCCAGGAGCTTATAAATGAAACCTTGCTTCCAGTTCACAGCACTACATATTAGGAGCCTAAGGATAAGTTAAGTGATGGGCAGTGGGAGGAAAAGGCAGGGGGACCAGAGCTCCTGTTTGCTTGAGAAGTAAAAAGGAAAGTGCTCACATCTTAGTCCACTTCCCAGCTGAAGGACAATTCCCACTTAGACAAATATCTCCATCATTCTAAAAGTTTTCCAAATGATTTAATTTTAGAAGATGTATTCTGTTGTGCAATTATATGTGAGATTCTAAATGATAACACTGCTGTGGAGAAAATATATTACATTATAACGTATAGTGTATCATACATTTGCAGGATTAAACAGCTTTTACTGGTGTTTACTGTTTATCCCTTTCTTCCCAGGAGAGTTCCTGTTTATGTCAGTTTTAGACTCTCAAACTTCTGAGTTAGATGATCACCAAGGCCAATGCCAATTCTTGACATAAAGCAGTGTTTGACAGAAAAGTCATACCATTAAAAAAGAAAAAAAAAAACTGACTCCTGGCTCTTGGATCTACTATCACTGAAGAAAGTACCTATGGAAAACACAGGGTAAGAGCTCAGCAGTGGATTACTACTTCTATTTCAGCTTTGCTTTGGATCGACATGACACACCCTTGTTCTTAGCACTCATGTTTCCCACTAGAATCTGCACTTACAACTTGGGTAGAAGCTGCCTTTTCAGGGATAATATCTTCTTTGTGTCCTGTGAACAACTACGTCATTGAGGGTGTTGAAAAACTGAAGAAAACAGCTGAGGATGGTGTGACAGGTACAGGGTTATGGAGACTTACTGGCAGTGAGAGTTCGTATTGATGGCTGGCAGGTGGCACTCTGCACCCTGTCACTGCAGAGGGAGGGGTTTCCCATGCTGATAAAGCCAGGCATCCTAGGATAGCTTTGTCTCTTTGTCTCTCTGTTCTAAAGAGCAGCTGCCTTTGGCCTACTGCTGCAAGAAGCACTCTGTATGGTTCCAAGTCCAGTTTCTCCTCTGGGTGAGTTCCTCTGGGCATTCTGAGCCTACTGTCTCTGCCCTGTTGGCGGTCAGTATCTTGGAAGTGCAGCAGACTGTCAGGGTGGTGGTGTTTGATGCTATGCTGCTTCTCAAGGATCATGCACCACCATGCCAACACAGAGAGGCATGCTGGGCACCAGGGAGCAGGTCCTGCTCGTCACCCAGACTGGCATCCCTTCCCTGCTTTGCAGAACTACAGATCCTGATTCCTCAGCATGGTACTATGCAACAAGTTCATTACATACTTGACCTTACAGAGAAGTCCATCATTTTACAATTTTCTGCAAAAGCCACAAAAGATTCTAAGTGTATTAAAATATTGCATTTTTAAAACTATGATAACTAAAATAAAATATTAATCACAGCCCCTAATGGGGAATAAATTTCCCAAGTAAACTCATAATACAACATGGCAAAGTAAATATTTTAACCACCTATATATTCAATGTTCTTCTGGCCTAGAAATCAAATTTACAATTATACACAGTATTTGTTGTAAAATGGTTGCAATAAATATCACACACAAAATAGTATCTTCATTCTATAAAAAATACACTATTTTGGAAATATTCTATGTATATGCCAAAGAGTAGATGCCATGAACAAGTAAATCTCAAAGTAATACTAATATATGTGTGTGTGTTCAGATTTATTATCAATAAAAAATCATAAACCAATGTTTAGATGCTGTTGCAAAATACAGGAGAAAGCACAGAGTTCTTGGTTGCTGGTGAGAATCACATCTTTGTCTAACAGTTTGGGGAGGCATTGCTAAAGCTCAGGGACCTCCCTTCCATGGTCCATCCCAGAGAACTAACCTCACAATAACATTTTTGTGTGCAAAGTTATAAGCAATGTGCACATGCATCAAAGAGGAAACATTAAGCAAGTGCCTGGAACATCATCAACCATCGCAGCTCTCTGAGTAGCTACTGCAATGTGCATGGAGACTGCATATTAAATGCTATTTGGCATATGTGAAATTGAATGTGTGCTAATGTTTAAGACTACAAGGTGCTGTGATGCAGCTCAGTGGAGGCCACTTGCTTCACAGCACTGAGGACATTGATTGCCAGTAGCATCTAAACAATTAACAGGATTATCCATAGACATAATCATTTTCATACAGAGGTGTGGTGCATTTGGCTTCTTTCTTTCTTTTTTTCTTATTGGCCATGGATATTTTAGTGTTGTCACCCCATTTTCAGGACATGAATTAACACCTACAGTGACAACAAGATGCCCTTAGATCTGAGACCCTCCTTTGCCTCTTCGAGGAATGCTGGGGAGGTCTGCAGTCTCATTAGCAGTCCTCAGCCAGAGGATTCTCATGGTCAGTGCCAGGGACGTCCATGTTCTGATTTCCCCTGCTTGCACCTTACCATTCCCCCTGGCCAGTAGCAGTCCCTGTGTTTGGTCTCCACTGACCACCTGCTCTCCTCAGAATTTACAGGAAGCAATAACAAGCCCAATTAATTTAAGAGGAACGGGGGTGAGTGGGCATTTATCTCTCTCCATCTTGTAGGCTGCTGCCTGAGGTTTCTTTTTAATTTCCCCAGTGGCTTAACACCATGGGTGGAAAAGGCAGAATTAGAACAAGGATGCACATCAGGAAAACAGCTGGTGAGAAGCTCTGCTGTGCAGCTGGTAATGATTCAAGTACGAAGAAACAGAAAAGTGTACATAGTACGGGTCTCATCCACAAAAGTCTATCTGAAAATTTACTTTTTGCCATTATACATCCATTGTGGGGGTGCAAAATGTGCGGGGGTCCAGGGAGAATTTCTCATGCCCCAGCCACTAGCCTCCAGCTCTGGTTACCTCTTCTGTCCTTCACTTGCAGTGCTCTGCCCTCTTCCTCTCTGTTACTCACCACCTAGAGAGAGGTCCAAACCCTGGAAGTCTCCTTCCAAACCACTCATGGCACCTCTGGCCATCCAGGGTTCGGCTCCAGGCTTCCTAAAGGCAAAGACCATGTTCTGTTTTAGATCTATTCAAAACTTCAAATTCTCTGGAATAACTGTGGAATGAGTGAACTGACATCCACTTCGGCTCACTGGAAAACTGGACAGAGCAAGTAGAGAACCACTAGTTATCAGGAGTCACTGACTGGGAGAGTCTCTTAACCTAAGTATGTGTCATTGTTTTTTAGCTGTTGAATGGGGAAAGCAGTGCGCTGGTATATCCCAAGGATGTCGGGGAAGGTAACTTAAATAGTGTCTATGAATCACTCCACACTGTGTAATAAATGTGTTTGCACTTTTCACAGCAAGGCACACACCCACTTGATAGAATTATTTTTTCTAATTTGGCATTGCACATAACTTTTTTTCCCTCAAATTCATATAATTTGGGGTGTGTTTGACTCTTGGGAACTTGTTTGGATGAAGATACTTACGTTGTCATGTTTTGGGAAAGAAGTCCCTAGACCAGGGGTTTTCAATAGAACCTAAAGGGAACTATAGAGGTAATTTAACTTACTTTAATAGCTACATTCAAAATGCATCAAGGAAATGTTATCTAGATAACATTGTTAGTTTTATCTAACAAAATACAACGAAGTACTGTGAGTTAGCATGTAATGATATGAATTTTTATGATAATTAGTACATTTTTTTCGTGTCTTTGAACCCTTAATGTGATTCATGTCCATAGCACATCTCAGGTTTGGCTCGGGAGCACAGCAGCTTTGTAGAACTCCTGGTTACCATGGTGGATAATGCAGATCCACACAACACCAAAGGGGCAGTCCGGGTAATCCACATACACAGTAAAACACAGTTACTGACATATCTACTCACAACCCAGCTTCTCAGAGTGAAGGCTCTCTTTTGAGGCAATGTCCTCTAGCAGTGTTTAGATCTGTTTACTTCTCCTTTTTAATTAAACTTCATATATTATTTATTGCTCTCATTTCACTTAATCCTGTTAAGAAGCTGTACTAATAAACGGCAGGAATTTTTGTGAAAAGAAGGAAAATAAATCTCTTTATCCTAAATAAGATTTTAACTGTCTCTGGTAGGTTGGGGCTGCTTTGTTTCTTCTCACAGCTCATGGCACCTGTGGTTTTTTCTTCAGCATCGGATTGTTATCTTCAAGTGACAAACAGCTAGCAAGCATGGGAAGCACTGAATTTTATAATTTTGAAACATGTCAAGAAGTACATAACTTAGTAAAGTCCTTGTGATTGTCTTCCCAAAATGTGTGTTCTTAGTGGGTGGTTTTGACCAGGGATTCTCAGTGAAAAAGCCAAAGTCTAACAGAGGGAAGTGATAGGTGGCATCCTCTGGGCCTTACTTACTGTTTATCCATATTTATTTGGCAGGGTTTGATTTTCACTATTATATGTGTATCAACTTCAAGGTGACATGGTGTGGGGGAGAGACAGAGAAACAGAGACAGAGACAGAGACAGCCTGAACAACAGCCATAAACCTGTGCCTCCTTTCCACTTAGATGCAGTCAGCCCCAGTAGTCAGCATGTGGCGCATTGCTCCAGAGCGGGTTCCTGAGTGGCACAGTGGGACCTGACACAGCACAGTCCTACCCAAGATGTCCCTCTGGGAAGTTAAAATATGAACTTGCTGACCTAAAATTTCATCTCTTGAATTATCCACAGCCACACCCTAGTGTTCCCGAAAGACCGATTTTCCGCTGCTTCCTCTCACACTCCGTCCCATTCCTGTCCCCTCCAGAGCTGCCGCATGGGGCAATGCCTCCGTGTTTGCGGACTTCGTCCTCCTGGGGCTCTTCAGCACCTCCCGGCTCCCCTGGCTCCTCTTCACGCTGGTTCTCCTGGTCTTCCTGGTCTCCATAGCCAGCAACACCATCATGATCGCGCTCATCTACCTGGACGCCCGGCTGCACACGCCCATGTACTTCTTGCTCAGCCAGCTGTCCCTCATGGACATCCTGTACATCTCCACCATCGTGCCCAAGATGCTGCTGGACCAGGCGATGGGCCAGCGGGCCATTTCCTTCGTAGGCTGCACCACGCAGCACTTCCTCTACCTGACCTTGGCGGGGGCCGAGTTTTTCCTGCTGGGCCTCATGTCCTACGACCGCTACGTGGCCGTGTGCAGCCCGCTGCGCTACCCGGTGCTCATGAGCCGCAGGGTCTGCGTGCTGATCGTGGCGGCCGCCTGGCTGGGCGGCTCGGTGGACGGCTTCCTGCTGACCCCGGTCACCATGCAGTTCCCCTTCTGCGCCTCGCGGGAGATCGACCACTTCTTCTGCGAGGTGCCTGCGCTTCTGAAACTGTCCTGCGTGGACACCTCGGTCTACGAGACAGCCATGTACGCATGCTGTATCCTCATGCTGCTCATCCCCTTCTCCGTCATCGTGGCCTCCTACGCCCGCATCCTGCTGACAGTGTGCGCCATGCGCGAGGCCGAGGGCCGGCAGAAGGCAGTGGCCACCTGCTCCTCTCACATGGTGGTGGTCAGCCTCTTCTACGGGGCTGCCATGTACACCTACGTGCTGCCCCACTCCTACCACACACCTGAGAAGGACAAGGCCGTGTCCGCCTTCTACACCATCCTCACACCCCTGCTCAACCCGCTCATCTACAGCCTGAGGAACAAGGACGTGGCAGAGGCCTTGCGGAGGGCCCTGGGCCGGGGCCTGTGCTCCCGGAGGGTGACCGCATTCTGAAGCCTGCTGCTTCCTGCCAAACGTCTGCAGACACACGGGACCTGGCTGTCCCTTTGCAGTCAGTGTCCCACTGTGCATAGACTTTACCTGGCCCCAGCGCCAGCTCACAGGACAAGCTGGGAATTAGAAAAGCTGGGGTTTGGGGTTTGGTCTGTGTTTCTGGAAAGGAATCAGCGATCTCTACACTGGTCAGTTTTGAGTGCAAAATAAAGTGGGGGGTCTCAGTCATCCCCAATCTGCTCTCCCCAAGGCTGGACCCTGGAAGCCTGCTATGGCCAGTTGGGGCTGCAGTGGTCACCACAGAAGGGACGCCGGCTGCTCATATGAGCTGCTCCTGACTTCTCCCTCTGGCACCTGACCCTACCAAGAACCAGCCACTCACATGAGATTTTGACTCTTTTCCACCTATCACTTCAGGGTCATGCTGACTTTCCCCCAAGTGACTTCCTATCATTTATAGAAATATTTCCATCTGTTGGGCCATCATTACTTGTTGGAAAATACAGTCTGACTCTATGCTGTATGTTCTGGCCTCAGTGCTGTCAACACTGCTTGCAGACACAAAGCTGTGTGGAAGACACCAGCATCAGGCTAAGCCGGAGCACGACCTGCACCACTGAGGTAGTCAAGGTCGAAGCAAAGAGCAATAACTTTACTGTGAGCTGGGTGCAGCCCGGCCAAGGGTGAAAAGACCACTGGCCCAAGAAAGCGGGGAGCACTTTTAATAGTGGAGTTTATGCAGGAGACGAATCCTGCTGAGGGGCCAGAAACTTTTTAACCTTTCCTGGGTCAGGGGCAAGGGGTTGGTTGGGACTGGAGCCCAGGATGTCACCGTGGTTTTTGTGGAATGAGTTCTTTCTGTTGGCCAGTTTCCTATTTGAATGCTGGGCTCCTGCAGGGGTGAAACACAGACCTGCTCTGGGGAGGATTTGTTTGTGTTTTGCCCAGGTGAGGGTCCACTTTGGGGACCCGACAACCAGCACTTTGGTAACTACATTTGTGTTTTGTGATACTGTTTTGTTCAACCCTTTCTAGAACAATGGATTCCATCTTTGAAGAGTGACCGTGTGGTCCTGGTAAATGGGTGGGTCCTTCATTTCCCATCACCCATGTGGTGACTCCTAATGATACAGTTTAGTAGAAAAATACTCAGGAAACTTAAGTTACATCTTTCCCCATACTGAAATTTTCTGATGAATTAATATATTTCACTTTTGAATCCTCATGCAATGTAATAGAACTCTTCAGGGAGTTAAATATTTGTTCTCTTGAGAAAATAATGTATATCGCTCACTTTTTCTTATATTTTATATTTTGCATTTAATTATTCTAACATTTTTACATTACATATTATTCTTCTGATACAGTGGAGAAAATTATGTTTATTTCTCTTTTCTTTAGCTTTTTCCTATTGGACTAAACTTATTTTAATTTGACTTCTCTGTGTTTCTGTTTTCTGTATATTCAGTATTTCTGATCTTATATTGCAATATCATAAAGGAAATCATTACAGAGAACAAAATGAATCTATCTATCCAAACTCTCATTTTAAAACTTAAACAATATTATTATCTAAATATATGTAGAAGAGTTATCTGGAAGTTGACACATGTTTTATATGACATAATACAAAATTCTTAGCTTCTTCTCCTAGAAAATAAAAAAGCAACTGAATTTAGAGCTTTTGGTTATTTTACATTTCCACAGGACAGGGGTGGAGGACCCCATTTTTTCTTACCTCTAAATGTCCTATTTTTGTCAGTGATACCAAGCTTGGAATTAGAAGCTGATCTTAGCTTTGAGATTGCACTGTGACCTGATGATGTCCTGGGATTCCTTACTGGAGGTCTTTACTCTCTTTGAATTTTATTTTCTCCACCTAAGCCATGAGGAGAATTATGTAGATCATGATCAGAGGCTGTAGCTATTTTAGGATGTGGAAAACAGAGCTGTGACCCCCAACGGACAGGGAAGAGGTGGTGATGTGAAGGCAACTGTATTTCTCACTGCAGGGAAGCTCCACAGTATACAGCTGTGTACTCTAATTAAACCTATTTATCATATCAGGTTGGATATGTTAATTCCTCTTCTTGTACCCTGATTGTCAGTGTATTGAATTAGACTGCTCTAACCCAGTTATTATGGCATAGGTTGGTACTAGGGGAAATAAGGTAACCAGTACAAAGGATACTTTGGCTAAGGAAGGAGCTCTGAACCTCAAGGTATTACTAAAATTAATCCATCACTCTCCAGAAGGGAAAGTGAAGCCTGTCCCCCACTTTTACCCCAAGGCGGTCTTATGCCATGACATTACCCAAAAGCAGGGCTCTTTCTTGCAGAGAACAGGCTACAGAGGTGGTAGGTGCTTTCTGACAACAGTAGAAGATATTTAATAAAACAGATAGAACATGCTCTACAGGTTGGTGTCCTGGTCGGGCATCCCAAACCCTGCGACAGAATAATAATCACTCCTCTAGTGTATCATGACTACCTGAGGTATCATGAAGACCCTCAACACTGGTTCCCACTAAGTTTAGAAGCATAGAAAGGGCAAAAACTAACTATGAGGAAAATTCAAGGAAATCATTTAACCAGATTTTCAGAGCTCACTTCCCTCCTTTCTCAACCAGGGCTCCAAGAGGCCTTGTACCTCTGCGTGTATCTTATTCTTAGTTTTTGACACAGTGTTGACACTAAAACTTTATAAACAGAATGGATGACTTTATGAACTGTAACATGTTCTCTTCAGTATCACCCATTCCCCCTTTCTCTCCCTCCTTATCGATTTCTATCCTGCTTTCTTATATTTCTCACTCACCCCCTTAACTGTGAACTCTGCTTTTGACCTCTCCCCATTCCATGCCCTTCAGTCCATGTCTGGTTACAACCCATTAGTGGCTCTGTGAAGTCACCTTTGCACTGCACAGCAGCGTCCACTCCAATTGCTGAGTAAAGAATGCAGAAAATACTCTTTAGGAAGAATTATGTACTGAGCAGTATCCTGAACGTTTGCTAAGGATGTTTCACCTGTAATTGGGAATTGTAAGGTAGGAGGCCTATGATGAGTAGAAATCATGTAAGTAGTGTCTCTGGGTGGCTTCGGTGCATGAGAAGTCTTTGATCACTATCATTATCGTCAGAATGACCGATGTCCTGCTTCCCAAACAAGAGTGCTTTTCCCTTTAATGGGGAAATAAGGCATGAGAAGTGTCAGGTTTCCTGAGAAAATGTCTGAACACAGTCATGAAAAATCTTAGAGCATGTATGCCTCATACTTTTCTCCATCACTGTTACTTGCTTCCTCCTTTCCTTTCTCCTTCTCTTGCTTCCTCTCCTTCCTTTCTTCTCTTTCTCCATTTTCCCTTCTTTCTCCTTACTTTCTCAGTGCATTTGATAGGTGAATAATTCTGAAAACCACTGAATGTTTGTAAGTTTTAAAAGGCACATTTTAAATATAATTTTCTGTGACCAAAATAAGCCAGTGACTGGGGAGAGAACCCTCCAGCTGCCATGTCACTCTTGGTTATTACCTCCAAGGGAGCCAAGATGAGAGAAGAAGTTCAGTGATGAAACATCAGGAAAGTACTCCAGCTTTTCACTTGGGAAAAGAAAGCAGCTTCTGCCTGGCCAGGGGGACTGGGCTTCCTCTATTGCAGAGGTGAACCAGGTGAACCCCAATTAACTGACACCCCTGAGATCAGTCCTGGGGATCGTGACATCCGTCATTAGTCACTTTGTTTGGATTTAGGCTCACCTGCTTTCCCGGGTACTTAAAATATCATCCCACTCTCACCTGACTGAGGCGTGGAGTCAGCTGCTCTGAGGTAGGATTTTCAAGTTTCATGAAAGCATAGGGAAGATTATCCTGACTTTGGGATGTTTTCTTTGGCAATTCCTCTGTAACTTAGGGAAAGCCACCCTGGAGTCACTTTAGCTGATAACATCCACATTGGTGATCTTTTGTGGACTGAGCATGATGAAAAAATGCATTCACTTTTCTGCAAGTGGATAACTGAAAACAGGGTGTATTAGCTGGAAACACAGGAATGAAGAGAGTCTGGCAATAGTGAACTTACAGAAGAGAAAATGTGTATGTGCTAAAGATTAGAAAACCATGCTTAGTTTAACACTCACTGTATCTTCAGATATTGATGGGCAGGTGGCAGGGCAGTGCAGTATTAATAGAGCAGCATGATTTGCTGCCCATGAATATCATTAAGGCAAGGAATGTACTCTATATGTAGCCCAGTGTGGGTGAAGCTTTCTTGCATGCTTGGGTAGAAATTAAAGTGTTGAGTATTGTCATTTCTCTTTTCATTATTTTCTTGCCACCCTCCTCTATCTCTTTCTTCATAAAATAAACACATATGCTTGTGACAATTTTTTTCACAACCAGGTGATATTCCATAAAGAAATGCACTAGAAGCCAGCCAGCAGCTGTATGAGAGGCAGCCAGGCTGAGCAATTAAAGCAAAATGTGCTACAGTCTCCTGTTGGAAACATAGAATCCAGAGTGTAACATTGAACATGTTATGCATGGAGCAGTTGGTCTCTGCTTCTCACGTTGCTCCATTACTGCTGGTCCAAGTTTTCTGTCCTCTTGTCCTGTTTCCTTCTTTATGCCATCAGTGTGGTGGAACCGAAGGGCCCCATCTGTGTGAGACGTTTTGACTGCCAGGGCCACTACCCACACCCACACCACTGTTCAGAGCACATCTCCAAGAATAGAGCAGGAGCCACCTTCCGGCAGAGGCAGCTGGGAGCTTCCCCAGTGCTCCAGGAGCCCAGGGTACGAGTGTTTTCTGGTTCACTGTTAGTATCATTGACAAGATTTGTTTAACTGTGTTGGCACTCAGCAATAAAACACACAATCCTCCTACTGAATCAATTCTTGGCTAAGTAAGTGTTCAATAATTTGTGAGCTGTGACTAAGAAACTGTTTTTGTTTCTTAAAAAGGCACAATTAGTTGACCTTGATTACATTACAAATGTTTTGACATATGAGAGGCTTTTCTATCCTCTTTATTTTCCATGAAAATTTCTTAATTGACTGTGAGAGTGACCAGGGAATGTAGAGTGTTGGGTCCCTATAATAGGTATATCCCTAATATACCCTCATAACTGACATAAAATCAGTTACAGTTCAATGGATTGAGTACTTGAGGGGACATTTTGGCAGAAATGATCATGAGAATCACAGATAAGGTGAAGGGAAGGGAAAAACTCACATTATTGGGTACTAAGCTGCCATAGAAAGGAGGCAATGAAATCTGGTTATTCAGTGTCAGGCTCTTAATTTATAAACATAAACAAAGAAATGCAGGGATACTGGGCACACATAAAAGAAGGGTCCATTGGCCACAGTCTGTTGGGGACATAGAAATCTATTAGTAATAATTAATAGCAATGATGTTGATTTCAAAACTATTCAAGTATTCAAAACTATTCAACTGCTGGCTATATCTTTTTTAAACGATGATTTTATTGTGTGATTTTTCTGCTGTAATAACTCATATTTACATCACAGTGCTAAATACTTTGAGCCCTATACTCCAAGCCCTCACTTTCCAGCTCCTTCTCCTCCATAACTCCTGAGTTCTCCAAGGTGGTCTTAGCTGAGTTGGACTGGGGCCTCCCCTCTTCTCACTCTCCACACACCTGCCAGTGCAATCCTTTCTGGACTTTAAATGCACAATTTGGAATCCAAGCATCTTTTCTTTATTCTTTTTAGCACTCCAGTGGGCCTTTCCTTCTTTCAGTCTAAAAATTTTAATGTACATGAATTTTTACCTCTAGCATCACTGTTTGCCCTGAGCAGACCCTGATTGTCTTGGCTCATAAGGAATGCTACTTTTTCAAAAGTAGTTATAGCACTATTAGAAAACTTCATGATTTGGAGGTATTTCAACCTGCAGCCTAGGGTAAGATTCTCAGGTAGGGCATTTGGCAGATATGGCTTGAGAACGCCTAGAACCTGATTTGCTGTGTTTCAAGGTGCACAGAGCTTCTCAAGTGACTGGCACACAGCAAGTTGTGTGGTTGTTTCTGGTTTGGGAACAGTATAACTTCCTGTTTCTCCTCTCATATCTGTCAGTGTCTTCTATATCTTTAGGTGTACTCATTTACAAGCATTTTACAGACATATGCTTTCTTTGGCATATTTTTCATCACTTAGAAAAAAATAATACCTTCCTTTTAGAGTTACATTGTACTTTCAACTAGTGGTATAATTCCATGCTTCTACTTGGGAAAAAAATGAAATCTAGAAGAATAAAATGAAGATTGTGGCCAAAACGAGTTGTCTGCTGGCATGAATATTTTATTTTTTATTTTAAAATAAGAAATAAAAATATCAAAAGAGGCTAATAAGAGAGTAACAATAATTAATACACTGCCTACAGTTATCTTCATAGTATAAGATACTGTGTAACTCAGAGTACAAGATATAGGTATGAAATTGTGTCCATCTCCACCCAGTTTTCATGAAAGAGCTCTAAAGGAAACTTTGTTATAATAACTTTAAATTAAATCCCTTGCCTGTTGTCCAATGCTGTGACTATCGCGAAGCTGTTTCTCTTATTAAGGAAGGCAAAATTAGCTGACCTTTATCAACCTAGTCAAGAATCAGTATTTGATAGTCAGGGGTTTACTTCTTCTCCTTACCTAATAATCTATGACTGATTTACATTTTAGCATAGAGACTTTGTATTTTCTCCCTTTGTAACTGTACTCCTTTATCTGGAATATTACTCATAATGAATCTCCATCGTGGATGAACACTAAGAAGAAAGAGTGTTCTTTATTGCTTCTGTTATGTTGTTCAATCTCTGGTGTATTTATTTCTCCCTGATGCTTCAGAGTCTGTGTCTGATGACTGCACAACAAATAGATGTGTTTATAGTAGCAGAGTGTGGCCCATTTGCCAAAGCAAGCCTTTTCCAACACTCTGTCCCTGGAGTGGAGTAAGTTGCACCATGATCTAATAATGGAAATGGACGATTCATTCTCTGTATCCTTGAGTATGTCACAGAGGTGTACACTTGCTTTACTCTAGAAAAAAGCACAGGAATTATTTAATTTATGGAAAATTTAATATTACTCTACCTTATTCCCTGTAACTTAAAGACTATCTTTGCCATCTGTTATTTTACTTACAAACATGAGGGATCCATGAGATAGTAGTAAAATGAACAAATACAGGAAAGAAAGCCTTGGTGGATTCCTAATAACACCACATTTCTGAGCTTCTGAACACTCCCTATCAGGGGAGTGCACTGATCTGCTGAAGGACAATGTGAGAGAAGCCCAGGGTGTCGCTGGATGCTGGACTGTATCACTGAGATCTAGCAGTTCACAGACTTCATGGTTTCACCAGAAAACACATCTATAATGCAAAACACAAGTCTTGAGGCTAAGGCTAAGCGGAGTTCACAGGGGTTTTTCTTTGAGATTTATGGCCCCAGGTTGTCCTGTGATAAGAAACAGACCCAAGCATTTAAAAACTGCACCCCAGAACAAACTAATTCTCAGTGCAGCTGAGCACAGGCAGCTTGGAATCCTGCCCTACAGTGCAGTTAGCAACACTCACGTGTTCAGCTCTGATGCCCCAAATTTCCAAGGACTCCTTGACAATAATGTCACCAAAAATATTCCATTTACTAGAAAATTTGGATCCATATTCACATCATATCTGTTTCCTAAGTCACAGGTGAATGTCTGTGTGTGACCTTTGCAGTGGAATCACCTTCATGACAAGCAGCAATTTCAATTCAAGGAAATTGGGTCTATTGGTTCTGATGCAATTTAGAGAATAAGACACAGGAACAACCCCCAAGAAACTTCCTACCTAACATGGTAAGATTATAAGATGTACACAGAAGATGTCTCAGAATGAAGATAATGCAGTTTCCAAAAGATCACTGCACTGACCTCTCACACCTTCCCAGTAAAGGACTGACGTGATAATTCGCAGAGAAATGAAAGTGTCTGCACAGTGTCACATGAATCATTAATAATGCAAGCAGGACTCTAAGGGACTCTGAATGGGAAACTCCCCCCATCAGCCACCCTGCTCTGACATGTCATGCCTGGTGGGTGCTTGTTAAATATGGGACAATTCCTAACCTGTCCATTCTGTCTCTCAGCCCAGGGCGTGACCATGTGATGTGGAGATGGAGATGTTTCCCCAGAACTCCACCGACTTCATCCTCCTGGGCCTCATTGTCCACCCAACCCTGCCAGGGCTGATCTTCGTGGTGGTATTCTCCATCTTCCTGGTGGCTGTCATTGCAAATGTGACCATGGTTCTGCTCATCCGTGTGGACCCCCGCCTGCACACACCAATGTACTTTCTGCTCAGCCAGCTCTCCCTCATGGACACTGTCTACATCTGTGTCATTGTCCCCAAGATGCTCCAGGACCTGCTGTCTGAGGGCAGGACCATCTCTTTCCTGGGCTGTGCACTCCAGATCTTCCTCTACTTGACCCTAATTGGAGGAGAGTTCTTCCTGCTGGGCCTCATGGCCTATGACCGTTATGTGGCTGTGTGCAGCCCACTGCGCTACCCAGTGCTCATGAGCCGCAGGGTCTGCATGTGCATGGTGCTGGGTTCCTGGCTGGGGGGCTCCCTGGACGGCTTCATGCTGACACCCATCACCATGAGCTTCCCCTACTGCGCGTCCCGGGAGATCAACCACTTTTTTTGTGAGATCCCAGCTGTGCTGAGGCTGTCATGCGTGGACACATCTCTGTATGAGACCCTGATGTATGCGTGCTGTGTGCTGATGCTGCTGGTCCCTATCTCCATCATCACAGTTTCCTACACACGCATTCTGATCACTGTGCACCGCATGACCTCTGCCGAAGGCCGGCGCAAAGCCTGGACCACCTGTTCCTCTCACGTCCTGGTGGTGAGCATTTTCTATGGGGCGGCCTTCTACACCAATGTGCTGCCCCACTCCTATCACACCCCAGAGAAGGACAAGGTGGTGTCTGCCTTCTACACCATCCTCACACCCATGCTCAATCCGCTCATCTACAGCCTGAGGAACAGGGACGTGGCTGCAGCTCTGAGGAGGACGCTGGGAACATGCGCCTCCCCCAGGAGAGTCAGGGACAGGGACACACTCAGGAGGAGTTGAGAGGGTGACAGTGGCCAGGTCTGGTGTTGTGGCCAGTGACACAGCCCTCCCAGAATATGTGTTCTTGGTGATGAAAATGCTCGAGGTCAGGTTGACAATGAGTTACCAGCCTGCATCCTTAAAGGTCTGCGACTGCAGGAGGACCCCGTCTCAGCCTTTCCCAACTCGCCCTCCCGGATTCACTACCATTTTCCACATAGCACTTTCAGCTCAGTAGCACTGTGAACCACCCCCCGGCAGGCGGAGCACAGATGTGTTTATGTGGAATATGCCATCATGAGGCCATTGTGTCTATCGCTGACCACCTTTGGGGGTCAGTGCTAGGAATTGAACCAAGGACCTACCTCTGCATGCTAAACCCACATTGTACCACTGAGTTACACCTTTAAGTCCTCCTGACTGACTCTTCAAATGAAAACCAATCCATTGAACATCCATTCACTGAATGATTTAATTTCAAATATTCAATAAACAAAATATTCTCCATTGCTCATGATGTAGAAATTTGATCTTGGATGCTTTTGTGAAGATAATGGGATTGTAGTTTGGGTTCTACATTCTGAATCTTATTCTATAAACACAATTTTTTTAACCTGGGAAACTACATTGTGAATTCTTACGATGCCTTTACTCATCAATGTCTAATCTAAGATTAATAAATGTTTATTGGTTTATTGAGTGATAATTTACCATTAAGATTATAACATTGCTACAAACTTGCAAAATTTGCATTTATTCTTTGGTGAAGTGATAATGGATGCACACAAAGGTCAGGACACTTCATTAGCTAGGGTAGTTCACTTGGAATAATCAAGAGGCTCAGTATAATTCCCAGTATCTCCAGTGGTATACTGGAAGACAAGTACTTCTCTATTTTAAGGACTTTCAGGTAAATGTAATGTTTTCATAGATGGACTAAGTGGATTGAATGTTAACTAAGCAAAGACTTCAGTGAGTCTTCAGTCATCTACTTATTTACATTTTAATTCATCATGTATATAAAATCCTAAAAGAAAAATAAGTTAGCAAAAACTGTCCTGATATGCCTTGTATCTATTTTGTCTATTAACAGGTTAGAGAATGTGGACAAGCTTCTCAGAAGTCATCCAAGCAAATGTCACTCATTCTGAGGCTATTTTGGCAGTGATTTAGAAATACAGAGGGAAAGTTTTTCCTCCCCCAGAGCTAATGAGGGTAGAGAATGTTGCCTGGTTTTCCCTCAGGAAATTTCTGAAAATTTTATTTTTGCCTTGAAATAAAACAAGCAAATAAATTTTAAAAAGAGAGGGATTTCTGAGTCAGCACCATGTGTGGGCTCACTGGGGGAGAGCCAGACCTCAGCCCTCTTCTGTGAGTCAGCATCATTCACAGACTTCAAGCGGGTAGAACAAACAGTCAACAAGAAATTGAAATCTCATATGAGAGGGTGCCAGGCACACATTGACTGGGGAACAGCCAGACAACAGCCACTTCTGGCACACAAGAAAGGAGACAAGAAAGGCTAATGTTCCCCCCACAACCACCCTAAGGAACCAGCTGATTCAGAGAAGTACAGGCTGTGATGATACCTAATGAGGTAAAATACAACTTAAAGCTTGTAGTGTTTAGTGTTTGACTAGCCTGGAGTTCTAAAGCCCATAGTCTGATCATCTATTCAGAGGAAAACAATTTGCAATGTAGCATCTATGGGGATCTCCTTCTTAAGGTGGTAACCATTATTAATTCCTCATAATATTGTTTCATTTTCTTTAAAATAAAAATTTTTAATAAAAGAAAGAGACATTACAGAATGGCCCAGAAGGATGAGTTGCCCTTGAGGTGCAGAAACAGACCTATGTCACTTAGGAGATCCCGTCAGCGCTGTTCAAAAGCTCTGTTCCCTTTAATTCCAGTGCCCCTGCACTGACACTTTCCCCATCCACTCCTGCCTGAGCCAGCGCCCCCTTTCAGTCCTTCCCTCTGTTGAATCTTTGCCTCTCACACAGCACCTTTCTCCTCCACCAGGCTCCTGCTTGTCCTTCCTCACCTTCCCACAGGGTCTAGCTGGGCCCTGGATGCCATACATTAACATCTAGGAGGGCTTTTGTTCTTCTACTTCCAATGTGCTCTTTGCACAGTGAACCAGGACACATCGACTCCTAGAGTGATAGATACATCAAAGGTACATAAGAAACAGTGAGCTGGAGCAGTGCATTTAGAGAAATCCCCAGAGGTGTCACAGGTGTGAGTGTCTGAGGCTTGGTATGAGGGTTTTCTGCAATTCTGTTCAGTGTCTGTTCAACAAACACTGGTAGCTACCTGGATGTGTCATTTTACAGTGATTTACAAATCTCCCCACTTCCGATTGGTGAATTCTGATACTGAGTGTTCTACAACCAATTGACTGACTCATTGATTCTTCAGTGATTCATTGAGAATAGTGTTGTTATGTTGCCCTGGCTATCCTTGAACTGTTTGGCAAAAGCAGGCCTCCTACCTCAACCTAATGAGTTCAGAATCACCTGCAAGTGCCAACTTGCACAGCTTGAATATACCAATGCAGCTGGAAAAATATACTGGGGCTGCCCACACCCTTCTCATGGATGATTGGTCTTTTCTTGAGAGGGGAGTGACCAGGGCTTTTTCTTCAGACATTTCACCAAATTTATATACAAGGGAATTTATGTTCACTAGATCTTGCTCTTGGTTAAAAGCAATGTATAATGTGCAAAGGAAAATTACAAATTGTAGAACTTCATGTTAATTTTAACACTGTCTGTTCCATACTGTCACTGTGTCATGAACTATTTCAAATGATGACAAAAGTATCCTTGAAAAAGACAAAAGTATCCTTGAAAAAAAATTACAACATAAGATTTTGGTGCTGATCCTTACAAACTCCTCTAAAAGTGTTCAGATGAAGGCTGAGCCCCAGAGGAGGAGAAGCTAGGTTCAGACTGAATTATTGCATCACTCAAGCTGACGCAGACTGCATCTGCAACCCATGGTCAGGTGTTTTGCTACCAAACCTTGATATTACTCAATAGGCAACTCCCAAAGGAGAGAAGCACATATCTCTAAATGCAGCTTCTAGTTGGTGATAATACTAATTATGACTGAGGACAAAGAATTACCAGGGGCATCCCACAGATAAAGGCGTTCGTTCCTTGCTGAGTACCAGCTGAGCTGGACTTGCAAGGACCAGATGGCTCATCTTGGAGGGACATGAGACCACTGGGCTCTTCCTGCAGGTAAGGGATATGGATGTGAAATTACCAAACCTTCTCTCCTACACCTTTAAGTAGATACTTATATCTCTTATAATTTAAAAGTCTAATCGTGAAAATCATGAAATTTCCCTGCCAAATATTTTTAATATCCAGGCAGATTTCAGACAAGAAGAATGATAACAGAACCTGAGAATACTTAGATTTGGTCTGGAGAAGACAGTGCACATCTCTGTTGCTCACAAAGGGAAGCAAATCCCTGAAGTTCTGCTGACAAGCTGAGGACCATAGACACAAAATCTCTGAACCATTAGATCCTGACTCTATCGATCTGTTAAATACAGGAGCCAGGGTAATAGGAACAACAGATAATATCAGGACATTGAGAGGTTATTTATCTAAAACCAAAGACTGCTTCAAACATTAATAGTAAGCTAAATGAGATGCATTTTACTATTTCTTTATAGAAGATAGTATCAAGCTAGAATTTTTAAATCCAAATGATCACCACAGTTCCCATTGTGTGCTTCAGGCAAAAGTGCAGACTCTAGGGAGGCACTGTTGCTTGCAGTTTGGACCAGCTTTGTCACTAAGTAACTAAGACCATCAAGGTGATGAGTAGATGCTTATAGCATCAACTCTGGTTATTCCACATTATTTTTTTGTTTCTTTGGTCATTTCTAAAGCTTATTTTATTTGATTTGATCATCACATAAGGAAAAAGAGTGATATTCATTCTGCATGCCAAACACCTGAACATTTTCCTGACATTGAATATGTTGTCAGTAATGATTAGGTGAAAAGGAAACAAAGTCATTTTATTTTAGAAGGCTTAGCATTCTAAAGTATAAATGTTAAATTTTAGAACCCTCTTTTCATTTTTTCTTGGCATTGAAGATTGGAAAATTTTCAGTGGAAAAAGAAGGTCATTGAACTTTGGTGAGTTTGACAAACATACAATGGGACATTTAGAAGCAAAATGAAAATAAATAAAAGTAGTGTAGTGAAAATCGTTCCCACTCCATTAATCCTCTGTGATTTCAATTAAGAGTTTTTGTTTTGTTTTGTTTTTAGTTGTGGCTCATGTAAAGAAACATCATTGGCTTCTTCCAGATTCATAACAGATACTTCCTCCTCTGGAGCTGCCATGTAGTTAACTGCATAGGAAGGCGGAGGCCAAAGGTGGGATTGGAAGGGGACCCTTCTGTCCTCATTAAAAACAGTCTGAGAACAAGGTTTAGAATGGCCTGTGTGAGTGGCACTGTCAAAGTTCGTGCACCAGGTGTGCAGTGATTGATGTATGGTAAGAGGATCTGACTTGAGTAGTGAATCTGCATACTGGAAATCTCTGCTCCTGTGTAACTGCTGTCCTCTCAGGTGTACAGTAGGGAGATTTGACTCACTGTAGCTCACAAAACTTCCTCAGGGAATCTTCTACTGAAGAGATGGAAATGTATAGACATTACTATGAGAATATTGGAGTTGAAGGACAGGGCTATACCATATTCTTTTAAGTCATATTCAAAATGCTATTCAAAAAATCCTGCTCTCAATTTGGGGGACACCTGTACCTAGGAAAATCTAATAATCAAAACCAATCCTATAAACAAAGTGATGCTAACTCATTGTTTTCATTCAGTAAATCTTTGATGGGATTTCTCTGGTAACATTTCAAGTTATTCTGCATCAGAATACTTCAGTTAGATTCATACTTGCATGTCAGTTTTTGAAAAGTCTTTGTTGCTTTTCCTTCTTTCAGTTATGATTATTGGTCACATCCCCAAGGATCATCTGTGCCTGTGAGAACTTTGCCACCTCTTCCTGCCACACACTGCAGAAACACCCATCAATTCTCAGATCCCTCAAAAAGCAGGAGTCACTGTGGTGCTGCTCACCCAGTGCTGTGGCACTAGGGGGACTGGGAGTGTGTGTGTGTGTGTGTGTGTGTGTGTGTGTGTGTGTGTGGTGGAGGATGTTATCTATGTCTGCTTGGAGATAAAAAGTAACTCTTAGTGGTGCACATTCAACCATGAGATTTGTGAGCCTGGAATTTTAGAACCTTCTTCAAACTGCATTGGGTGAGGTTGTACCGACCCCCCAAAAATCATGCAAAACTGAGGGTTCACAGGCTTAGCCCCAGCTCTCCCCTTTCACTGCTATGAGCTCCGTTTTCTCTATGCCTAGCAGAATGGTGATAACTGCAGAAACTGAACACACTGATCATTCAAAGCAACTACGCCCAAATATGTAAGCATGTACAATAATGCCTGGCTAGGTTGTCATCAGCAACTTCCTTCATTTTGTTTAATATCTGAGAAAAGTATTGTCAGCATGTTAGTTGGCCATACCTGTTGGATCAAGGGACCATGAATTCAGCTTATTGTATCACTTGTTCTGGAGGTCAGAATTGTGAAACTGGTGTCCTTGATTGGAACTATGGTGTTGGGAAGGCTGGATTCCTTCACAGAAGCTTTAAGGGAGATTCTGTTGTTCAGCCATTTCCAATTCCTAAGAAGCCGCTCAGGTTTTTGAAGCCAAAAGTTTGTGTCCCTGTGACCTCGGCTCCCAGTACTGCATCTTCTCAGACTCTTCTGCCTGTCTCCTTCATTAGAGGCTCTTTATAGAGGCCAATGGTTTAATCTAGAGTGATGTTCTCATTTCATGGTTTTTAAGTTAAACACATGTGCAATGTCTTGTTTGCCATATATTGAAGATTAATAGATTTGATTCTGGAGAACAGGACATAGAAATTATGGAAGTCAAATTTTATGCAATGCTTGCTAAATCCGACACAGATTTATTAAATTAACCAAGTGGCACATTATTAATAAACATTAGAATATTTTAAGGCATATATTATCAGTAGAAGAAGGCAAAAAATTGCTAACATATTCTGTAGAATAATTTTCTGTTTTTTAATCTTATTACCATAAGATGAGTTCAACTCATATTATTCACATCCACAGTGTAATCTCTGGATATGTAAATTTCTGAGGTTACAGAGATATCTTTTTCATCACAACTGGGACTTGACTCAATGAGGACCTTCCACCGTGATGGCAGATTCCAAGGACATGGAAGTGGTAAGTCTCTTTGTCTTCATTTATGTATCTTGGTTCCCAGAATTGAAGTTCACCCCTCGTGCACGGAAAGCACACGCTCTGTCACAGAGCTACACCTCAGTCCCTAGTTCCTTCTTTCTTATGAACTTTGTTGACAACCTGGTTACTCCCAACAAATGTCTTGGTTTTAAGACGAAGGAAGGAATTGGCGCAAATTTGTGTGTATTAATATCAATGATTTGGGAGTAAATTTTATTGTTACTTGTCTTCAGAAATTTGTGATTCATTTTTGTTTCCTATAACTAAGCTTTAGGAAATATGGGCGGGTCTTTTTGTAAGGCATTTTTATTCTGAACTGAAAATATACCGAAGGACATTTGTATTTTCTTTCAGCATATTTTATGTACAAATGCAGAATTTTAGGAAGATAACATGTTAAGAAAAATGAAATATCCACAATTACTTTGTATTGACTGTGTTTTGAGATCCTTCATTTATTGATTGAGAAAATATTTACAATATGCCAGTCACTCTTTCAGATGACAGGAGTACCCAGTTCATAAAGTAGGCAGCACTCTTGCCCCCATGGAGAATTAAGAGACAAATACTAGGCAAGGTAAACACACCGTATGTCCAGTAGTGTCAAAAAATGGGTAGAAGCACAAATTGGCAAGGAGGATGAGAGTAGACACCTACTAGGAGGTGACTTTGTACAAAACCCTGAAGAACATGAGGCCATGACCTGCACAGATGTGGGGGCCCAGCTAGGTGACCAGTGAGGACTGGGGCTGTGAGCTGGGGTTACTCACGGGGCACAAAGGCAGGAGGTGAGTGCTGTATCCCTGGCACTGAAACAGACTGGATGTGGTAAAGAGCTCTGAACCTGATGAGCGCTAAACTGGAGAGCAGCAAGGTGCAGAGCGGGTCCCAACATCAGTGTGATTTCTGTGCTGAGACAGGAGGACAGAGCCCAAGGGCAGAGAGATCAGGGACAGTTCCTAGAACACCAGGCACAGATGATGATGGATTAGACCAGGATGCTAGCCCTGAGTGTGCTGAGAAGTGTGCATGCTTCATTTCAACTCTGTGAATTCTCTAGTATAACTATGAGATGTATTCTCTCACTGAGTATGGATTACACCTATTAAGAAGTTTTAAGTCTGAAATAGAATGCTATATTTAGTCACAGATGTCAACAAAAATCTCTGAGATAATACTTATTTCCACTTGTCTTGAGGAGATGGAACTCACATGAGGGGATGGGTGGCTGGAACCCCCTGTGAGGCACTTAGCTCTGAGCACAAGTGTTGGGGTGGGCAGCCAGTGAAGGAGGCCCCTCCTGCAGCTGCCCACACAGTCATCAGGCTCTGTCATCCAGTGAAGCTAGGACCAAGACCATTTAACTCTGCTGCCAGCAACTCAAGTTGTATTCAATGCAGTTGATTAGGCTTTACTGAAACTGTTTGTAATTTTCTTATTGGCATTATAATGCTTGAATTTTGTGAAGCTTAGTATGAATTAGACAGTAAAGCACAACCAATCAAACTCCAATCTCAGAAAAATGGTAATTTTTTTCAGTGTGTCTCACATACTTATAATAAAGGAATTTTAAATGTTTTATCTGACAGGTGAGTATGCTGAGCATCCTGCATTTTTATTCACTGACTCAGGCAGCCCTAGATGATGGGGAAAAGGCCAGAGTACTATGACTGGAGAAACAGTGAAATTGCAGCTTGTTCCTGGCCTTCCTGTGGATGTGACTGATTCTGACATACATAGAAATTTGGGTTTAAGTCACAATGGCCACTGGTGCATAACAAGGATGACATTTCACCACAGGTATGTTTGCTTTTCCTTTTCTCTTTTTAAAAACCTTTCATCCATCTAGTAAGAGCAAGAGAAGAAAATTCCTTCCTTCATGCAGCCATCTGCTCTCTTGCTCCTATATACCCACTCCATCGTGTTCCAGTCCTGAGGTAAGTACTGGCCTCACTGTACATAACATCGGCAGCCGCGTGGTAATGTTAGCTCTTTAATCTTGGCCTCTTGGTGACAACTCCAAGCTGACGAACAGCATGGTCTACCGCTTGCTCTATTGTCTCTTGGAGACAGAAATGCAAGGTGATCTTCAGAGTGTCTGAATTCTTCCTCTTGTACATATCATAGTAGTAATGAGGAGCCTAGCATAATCAGAACTGCTCTTTAAAAATCTAGTTTCAGCAGCTGTCTGCATAACACCTAGAGGGTGATAAAATGATGAGATAAGCTATCAGGCAATCTAAGGTACCAATCTCAACAGCAGTAATAAGAAACAAAAATGGAAAGACAGGGAAGGTGTAATCCATGAGCACCTGTGAATATCCTAACCCTTCACTCCCTGAGTTATACCCTTTACCCATATTCATTCATTTAATTAGTGAAGTTCCCACCTTTTTCTCCAATTGGAATCCCTTAGACCTCCTGGGAACCGAGAGACGGTGAATGAATATAGGTGGTCAAACTCTGCTGCACACATAGCATGCCCCACTTCTATCAGGCAGTCACCATAAACTACATAAACTATGCCTAGGGACATAAATACAGATCTAACAGCTGAGCTCCATCAGAGGAGACAGCCACAGTTACTGCTGTGTGACACAATTCCTTCCGTTTTTCTCTAGTTCTCTACTCTGGAAAGCTGCATCCCATCCAGGACCCTGTGCAGTGTGACCGTCATCACAGGATCGCCCCACATTGAATGCACTGGGTCTCACTTTTCTTCCTGTGCCCCTGCTCAGTGAAGCTGCCATTGGCAATGTTAGAGAGAAACACAACTTCCTCCTCTGACTTCACACTCCTGGGACTTCTAGTGAACAGTGAGGCTACAGGAATCATATTTACAGTTATCTTTGCTATCTTTGTGGTAGCTGTAACAGCAAACTTGGTCATGATATTCCTGATTCAGGTGGACCCTCAACTCCACACCCCCATGTACTTCCTGCTCAGCCAGCTCTCCATCATGGACACCCTTTTCATTTGCACCACTGTCCCAAAGCTCCTGGTGGACATGGTTTCCACAGAGAAGACCATTTCCTTTGTGGCCTGCGGAATCCAGATCTTTCTCTACTTGACCATGATTGGCTCAGAGTTCTTCCTGCTGGGACTCATGGCCTATGACCGTTATGTGGCTGTCTGCAACCCTCTCAGGTACCCGGTTCTGATGAACCGCAAGGTGTGCCTTCTACTGGCTGCTGGTGCCTGGTTTGGTGGCTCTCTTGATGGCTTTCTACTCACCCCCATCACCATGAATGTCCCCTACTGTGGCTCACGCAGTATCAACCACTTCTTCTGTGAGATCCCTGCAGTGCTCAAGCTGGCCTGTGCAGACACATCCTTGTATGAGACCCTGATGTACATCTGCTGCGTGCTCATGCTGCTCATCCCCATCTCCATCATCTCCGCCTCCTACTCTCTCATCTTGTTAACAGTCCACCGCATGCGCTCTGCAGAAGGCCGCAAGAAGGCCTTCACCACATGTTCATCCCACCTGACTGTTGTCAGCATTTTCTATGGGGCTGCCTTCTACACATATGTGTTGCCCCAGTCATTCCACACGCCTGAGCAGGACAAGGTGGTGTCCGCCTTCTATACCATTGTCACGCCCATGCTTAACCCACTCATCTACAGCCTCAGAAACAAGGACGTCACAGGGGCATCTAGGAGGATATTCACACGCTGCTCTTCATCTCAGAAAGTAGGAATGGGAAGCAGCTAGAGACTCAGTGACAAGAAAACAGGTCTTCCCAAGAGCCTCCTTCAGGACTTCTGATCTACCTGAGACCATTTGGTCAGCTATCATAATGGACTTTCTATTGAACATTAAAAGGATTCATTGCATTTCAAGTCTTGCTCTGAAAAGAAAGAGTATTTCATGAGTTGTGTGGAGATTGAGGACAAATTATCAAAAGCAATTTATTACTAAGGATATTCATCAGCTCTTGGTTCCTGTTTCTAGAGGAAAAACTGAAATCGCAGGGTTCATAGCAACCCTTTCACCGTGAACCAGGTCTCCTTCAATATTTATGCTTGGTTGAAACAAACAAAAATACTAAACAGATACCAATTTGTTGTGCTAAATATCCATTGTCATTTTGGTATGAACAAAGTAAAAGAGGCAAGTCACACAATTTAATCGTGTTTTCCTTTAGGGATAAATAACAATGAACTGTACACTCTGATCAATTTGGAATTTTCAGGGCTGAGTACAGCAGATGCCAAATACTTGGCCCATAATCAGTGCATGAATTGAATGGAACCAATTATTAATGAGCATCACACATCGCACAAATGCTCAAATGGAAGAGACTAACATTTAACATATGAGAACCCTGCCATGCCCTGCTTAGAGGATCAAATGACAACCTGCTATGCATCCAAGCTCAGAAACTTCAAATTCTCCAGTTCTATGCGACACAACAAGGCACATGAAGGCACTTGGGGTTCAGTTCTGTGTGTGACAGGAAGAACCTCCATAGAGCTTTCTGCAGAGGTGTGACATGATAAGATGCACATTTTTAAAGAATCCCTGTTTAGGGGAGCAGAGAAAGGATCAGGAAACAAATATGGATGCAGAAAGATAACACTAGAGGCTCTAAAAAAGACAAACTAATGTGGGGTGGAGACCAAATAAGAGTTAGCTCACTGATATTTATATATGTTGAAACTAAATGTAGAAAAATTGGAACACACTGATTTTCTATTTAAGTGAACAGAAAATGAAGTTTTATTTCTTGAAGTTTTGAAGACTTCTGAATTGCTTATTAAGTCATCTGTTGTCAAGATAATTATTAAAGCCTATTAAATATATAGTCCTATGTTTAGTCAAGTGGAGTGCAAACTGGAGTTCTAAGCTCAGGAATATATTTGACAATCTTTAGGATGTAAAGATTTCTACAGACACAGACATAGTCAATTCAGGTGGTCTTCGAAAGTTATCTGAGGTCATTTTCTTATAGGAAAAAGTTTTATACTCACCATGAAACAGTTTGGGCCAAATAAGAATTAAATGGAGCAAGAAATCATTTGATGGGTAAAACAACACTCAGAGAGACAAATGAAGAAAGTAGGTATGGAGGGAGAGGAAAATCAACTGGTGCAAGTACAGTTTGTTATTAGATTAAGATGAGAAATGAGATGTGATCTTTGTTTTAGAAATGGGAAAATCACTTGAGATATTAATCACGAAATTTCAGTGGACATGGTCTTGGAATGAAAATGAACTCAAGGTATAAAAAGAGTGGGAGTTGACAAGTTGAGTAGAGTGTAATTTTTAAAGATAGTGGAGAAATTGACAGAAGGAAAGCCTCTCACTTCCTCCTAATTTGGGATTGAGTTGAATTTCATATAAGCCTGTTGTCAGATTTCCCATGAGATGGACTCAGTAGGGTGCCTAGTGAAGAGTAAGCCTCTAGGTTTTAACTACAATTATGAGTTATAACAACAAAGACAAATAAAGCAACAGCAAGTTTTATCATTATTGCCACAAATGACCATTACTTCGATAAGGATAACATCGCACAGTCACTTATGCTTTTTCAATGTCTATAACTGCAACATGCAATGGATGTGTCTTGGCTCTGTTTTAATGAATTGATCTTTGGAGGCAATTAAAAACTGTACATTCAACATTCTTGCCTGAGGGAGGCTTCTTGGAGAGCACAGAATGATTTGGCATCATAAAGTGACAACCTTTCACTTCCAGATCCTGAGAACTCATGTGTAGAAGTTTAAGATATTCCCCCCTGTAATCTAAGCTTCTGGATAGCTTTGGGACACTTGAGTTACATTTAAAGGAGGGAAAAATTCTTGCCCTAACCATACTTCTTGTGCTCAATAAATTTCCTGTTCCTTTTACTATATTTCTTTAAAATACTCCATCTCCTATCTTTGTACCAATACTTCATTATTCAAGGTTTTGAAAGCACAGTCTCAAATTAATATTTTACTTGTATTAATTTTTACTCCATCCTCCCTTTTCAGAGGCAATTTAATGGTATTAAAGCCATATGCTTGCGAGGAAACCCATCTGAGTTTGAATCTTGGCATTTTCATTTCCAATCTGTGCTCCTGTGAGTATACTACTCAACTTCTCTGTGCCACCATTTATGTCTTGCTGAGAGTTAATCCCATGGCAAATATAGGAGTGGCTTCTTAAGGCAGATGTGCAATAAATCTGCCGCTAATGCTCCTGAGACAAGGGGCTCTGTCTTTGCCATCTGGTCCATTGGCATTATGTGGGTTCTTTATTCAGAGCTCTCACTAGATAGGAGCTTCTCTGGATTCCTAAACAGTTTATACCTCAGGCACTGCAGTCATGGTCATTTGCAGTTCTACCTGAGGCTTTTAAAGTTACGCCTTTGCCTTTACTGGTTGATCTGTCTCCACAATGAACAAAATCTCCCCAGACATTTTCAGCATCTATCTGGACATGAGCAGAAAGTGGTGCTACAGGACAAATTTCACATTATCCTTCTGCCTGTGGTTAGTGACCATCTCTGAACAACACTGTGCCTGGTTTGTTCTTTAAAACAATGTGAATCATTTTCAGTTAAAGTGCACACACAAATGCACACACACACACACACACACACACACACACACACACACACACACACACACAACAGCTGAACCCTATAACTGGTGCCTTTGAACAGCTGAAGGTGACTTCCCTGTCCCTGTCCCCTTGCCCTCTGCTCTCATAGGTGTGTTGGCACCATCAGCTCTAACAGGAGACTCCTTCTGCACTTGACAGTACAGCTTGTCTGAGTCTCATGCTAGCTCCACTGATCACAGCTGTGAACATCACCCAACCTTGAACTTCAATTTCTTCTGCTACGTGAGCAGTGAATGTGTTAGTACTTGTAGAGCTCTGTGCTGTATCTCAGTTCTTGTTAGCATCATTCAACATCATCAACACCATCATCAGGATCATCATCACCACCATGTAGCACATTCTGGGTACATCTGGATTGAAGACCCAGGCTTGCAGGTCCAACACCTGAGTGCAGCTTTACCTGCTCTATTCTACTCTGCAACTGCTCCACGAACACTTAGAAAATTATACCTTATATGAAAACTTTCTATGACTATTTCATTAATTACTTTACGATGTAAGAATCAATGTAATCCAAGTGTAAACTTTAAATATATATTAATGTATTTAAAATGCTTCTTACATATATTGAAATATTTTTCATAGTCAATTTCCCTCAAGTTTTTGCAAAGTGCTAAAACAATGGGAAACATTTGCTTGGGGATATGTGCTCACAGTTGTTTTATATTATTCATAATTTACATTATTGCGTGTTAGTAATACAGAAGGGTGAGGTTCCTTTGGGGCATCTGGTACATACATCTGTCATATCTTTATTATGTTCAATTCCATTACTCCCACACTTTTCTGTGAATTAACTCTGATCCCTTTTTCAATCTCCCAAATCTACTTTCCCATACCCCGATGTCTCTCCTTTATTTGTTCATTTGCTAATCTTTAGCTCATAGAACTTTTGGAGTCTGGCTCATTTTGTCTAAGATTATGTTCCCAAATTCATTAATTTTCCAGCAAATGACACTGTCATTTTTCCTTATGGTTAGATTATATAATTCATTCATTCATATAATTCTTCATTCATCATTTGATGGCTGCTAGTCTTTTTCCACAGCTAAAGTATTAAGAATTTCACCTCTATAAATACATGCTCATATGTATGCTGTCTTCAGTTGTTTTAGCAATATACCCAGGACAGTATTTGCAAAATGGTATTTTTCGTTTTAGTTTCTTAAGCATCTCCACACGGATTTCTATAGTGATTATACTGGTTTATCTTCTCACCAAAAATGTGGAAGGATTCCCTTTTCCCCATATCCAAGCGAAAACTCATCATTTTCTATGTTCTTGATGGTAGCCATTTTGACTGGGGTAAGATGAGACCCCTCCTCCAGAACTAGATGAGTTCTCTATACTTATTGGCCATGTTGCTGCTTCTGTTGAAAAAAATCTATTCAATCTATTTGCTCACTTTTTTGTCACTTTTAAAGTGTTGTTATATTTTATATATTCTATATATTTGTCTCCGACTAGAATCAAATGGTTTATCTCATTCTGTAGCTTGTTCTTCCACTCTGCTTGTTCCTTTTGCTGTTCAGAAACTTTTGAATTTATGTAACCCTATTTGTTCATCATCAATATTATTTTCTGAGCTATTAGAGTTCTCCTCTGGAAGCCTTTCCTTATTATCTATGTCTTCAAGTGTTTCTCCTGTTATCTTCCAGCATTTCAATGTTTCTGGTATTATATCTACCTTGATTTGATTTTAGAATAAGAAGAGAGACAGGGATCTAACTTCAGTTTTCTGCAGAACTCCTAAGTTTTGTCAACATCATTTCTTTTCCTTATTTGTTTGTTTTTTGGTGTTTTTTATTTAAAGAAAAAAGAGAAAAAGGGTAGAGAAAACACATAATTTCAAAAATATAAACACTAAGAAATCACTAGTTGGAAAACTACATATTGTATTCTTAGAAATAGTTGTTCAAGTTACAAAAGGAAAGCATACAAAGTAGACATTCAAATAGTAAGACTGCAAACCATTCTGTTCAAATATCCCACAAAAATTTAGTAATATGGTTATCATTCCTGCACACTTAGACATATAACGAGGTATATCCATACCTCCATAAGTGCTTTAGAGCACTTTCTTTTCCTCTCTTTTTTATAATAGCAATTACACATTTGGAGTTTTATTACTCCTACATTTCTTATTGCTTTTTACACACAATGTGACATTTATAAATATGATTCTTATTTATTTCACTAATGAGGACAGCCTCAGGTTGTCTCTATTTGCCTATGAAGGTCTCAAGATCATACATTTTTATAGCTAAGTAATATTCCATTGTATAAAAATACCACATCTTTTTCATCCATTCCACAGTTGATGGACATCTCGGTTGTTTCCCAGATTTAGCTACTACAAACTGTGCTGCTATGAACATGGGTGCCCATGTATTACTGTGGTATGACATTTTCAGTTTTTCTGGGAAAATACCCAGGATGAAAATAGCTGGACTGAATGGAACTTCCAATCCTAGTCTTCTGAGAATTCTCCATACAGATTTCCATAGAGGTTGCATCAGTCTACACTCCCAACAACAGTGGACCAGTGTTCCTTTTTCCCCACAGCCTTGCCAACATTTGTTATCAGTTGATTTCTTGATAGCAGCTATTCTGTCTGGAGTGAGATGAAATCTCAATGCTGTTTTAACTTGCATTTCTCAAATAACCAGTGAACTTTTCTTCATGTATTTATTTGCCATTTGTATATCTTCATTTGAGAACTGTGTGTTCATCTCAGATGCCCATTTTTGGAGAGGGTCTTTGAATTTGGGGGGCTTGATGTTTTTCAATTCTTTGTATGTTCTGGTTATAAGTCCTTTGTCTGAGGGATTGCTGGCTAAATTTTTTTTCCATTTTGTGAGTTTTCCTTTCACTCTGTTGGTGATTTCTTTTGAAGTGCAGAAACTTTTCAATAATATGAGATCCCAATTGACGATTCTTTCAAGTGTTTCTCATGCAGTTTGCATTTTGTTCATAAATCCTTTGCCTATCTCTATGTCTCCAAGGTTTCTACCTACCTTGTCTTCCAGTATATTTAGTGTTTCTGTATTAATATTTAGGTCTTGGATCCATTTTGACTTTAATTTAGTGCATGGTGATAGGCAAGGATCTAGTTTCAGTCTTCAGCATGTGGAGAGTCAACTTTTCCAACACCATTTATTAAAGAAGCTATCCCTCTTTGTCAAGTATCAGGTGGCTGAGTGTCTTTGTAGTTGTGTTTACATCTTCTAATCTGTTCCATTGCTCCTCAGGTCTATTTCTTTGTCAGTACCATGCTGATTTTATCACTGTGGCTTTCTAGTATAGCTTCAATTCAGGAATTGAGATGCCTCCTGCCTTGCCTTTATTGCCCAGAATTGCTTTTGCTATTCTGGGTTTCATCTGTTTGCAAATGAGTTTTAGGAGTGTTTTCTCTAGATCGAGGAGGTATGTTAATGGTATTTTGCTTGAGATTGCATTAAATCTGTGTAAGAGTTTTGGGAGTATGGCCATTTTCACAATGTTGATTCTTCCTAATCAAGAGCAAGGAATATCCTTCCATTTTCTAATATCCTCTTCAATCTCCTTTTTTAGCATAGCATAATTTTCAGCATATAGGTCTTTTACATTCTAGTTAGGTTGATTCCTAAGTATTTCGTTTATTTAGATGCAATTGTGAAAGGTGATATTTCCATAATTTCTCTCTCAGTGAGTTTTTTGTTTGTGTACAAGGACGCTATTTATTTTTGAGCACTGACTTTGTATCCAGCTACACTGCTGAATTTGTTTAATACTTCTAGTAGTCTTTTAATGAAGTTTTTTTGGGCCTTCTATATAGAGTATCATGTCATCTGCAAATAGTGATAATTTAACTTCTTCCTTTCCTATCTTTATTCCTTTTATTTCTCTATCTTGTCTGGTTGCCCTGCCTAATTTCCAGAAGTATATTGAATAGGAGTGGTGATAGTGGGCATCGTCTTGTTCATTTTAAAGTGAAAGCTTTCAGTTTATGTCCATTTAGAATAATGTTAGCTGTTGGTTTGTCATAGATGGCCTTTATAAGATTGAGTTAAACACCATCTATTCCTAGTTTCTGAAGGGTTTTTACCATGAAAATGTGTTGGACTTTAGCAAAAGCTTTTTCTGCATCTATTGAGATGACCATGTGGTTTTTGCTTTTGGCTCTGTTGATGTGGTGTATTACATTTACTGATTTGCATATGTTAAACCATCCCTGCATTCTGGGGATGAATCCCACTTCATCATGATATATAATCTTCTGGATGATTTGCTGCATTCTATTTGCCAGTACTTTATTAAGAATCTTTGCATTAATGTTCATTAGTGAGATTAGTCTATAATTCTCCTTTTTGGTTGGGTCTTTCTCTGGTTTTGGTATCAGAGTAACATTTGCCTTCAGGAATGATTTAGGGAGGATTGCTTCCTCTTCAATTTCATTGAAGAGTTTAAGAAGTATTGGCATCAAATCTTCTCTAAATTTCTTGTAGAATTCAGCCGTGAATCGATCAGGATCTTCACTTTTCTTTGTTGGTAAGTTTTTAATTATGTTTTCAATTTCAGTAGCTGATACTGGGTTATTCAAAATTGCTGTCCCTTCTTGGCTGAGCTTTGTAGTTCATATGTTTCTAGAAATCTGCCCATTTCCTCTGTGCTTTCCACGCTATGTGAACAGAGATTTTCAAAGTAGGTATTCATGATCTTTTGAATTTCCATGGGATCTGTAATGATTTCTCCCTTTTCAGTCCTTATTGTGTGAATTCGGGCTTTTTCTTTCTTTTTCTTTATAAGATTACCTAGACGTTTGTCAATTTTATTTGTTCTCTCAAAAAAGCAGCTTTTTGACTCATTAATTCCTTGTATTTTTTAGTTTCAATTGCATTGATTTCTGCTCAGATCTTTACAATTTCCTCTCTTCTATGTGCTTTGGGTTTAACTTGCTCTTGTTTTTCTAGAAGTTTGAGATGAAGCATTAGGTTCATCTTTTTTATTTGTGCTTATTCTGTTTTCTTAATATGACAATTTATTGCTATATATTTCCCTCTTAAGACCACTTTCATTGCATCCCACAGATTACAGTATGTTGTTTCCACATTTTCATAGATATTGCTTTATTTCTTCCTTAATTTCATGTGTAGCTCACTGGTTGTTCAAAAGGTTGTTATTTAATTTCAGTGCACTATAGTCAGATATTACACGTGGGATAATTTCAATACCTTTGCAGTTACTTAAGAAAGTTTTATGAGATAATATATCGTCTATTTTGGAGAATGTTCCATGTGCAACTGTGAAGAATGTGTATTCTGATGTGGTTGGAACACTCTGTAAACATAATAAGTCCAACTGCTCACAGGTATGATTCAGTTCTATTATTTCTTTGATGACTTTTTGTCCAGTTAATCTATCTCTTTGTGACAATGGGTGTTAAGGTCCCCTATTATAATTGTGATCTTATGCATTTAGTTTTTCATGTCCATTAGTATCTGTCTTATATAGTTGGGTGCTCCTGTATTTGGTGCATATATATTTATAATTGTTAGGGCTTCCTCTTGAATTTTTCCACTAATGAGTATGTAGTGACCTTCCTTATCTCTTTTAATCATTTTAGGTTTAAGTTCATGTTGTCTGCAAATAGAATAGTTACCCCTGCTTTTTTCTGGATTCCTCTTGCATGGCATACTCTTTTCCATCCTTTGACTTTTAATCTATGAGTTTCCTTTTGGGTCAGATGTGTTTCTTGTATACAGCTTATTGTGGAATCACGTTTCTTGACCCACTCTGTCAACCTCTTTCTTTTGATAGATGAATTCAGCCTATTTACATTTATGGATATCACTGATATGTACTGGCTCGACTTTGCCATGTTGCGTTCCTATTGCTGGTTTTCAGGTTCCCCCCCCCCTTGTTAATTTTCTTGTCCAGCCTGGTGGTTTCTTTCTGTTGTCATTCTGCCAATTGGGGTCATTTTTATCTCTATCTAGCATGTCTTTCAGTACTCGTGTTTGGTGGACATGCATTCCTTTAGTTGTTCTTTGTCATGGAAGTATCTTGTTTCTCCATTAAATTTGAAAGACAGTTTTTCTGAGTACATCAGTGTGGGTTGAAAGTTGTTTTCTTTCAGGGCTTGAAATACCTCACTCCAAGCTCGTCTTAACTTGAAGGTTTGTGCTGAAAAGTCTGCCGTGATTCTAATAGGCTTTCCATGATAGGTAAGTTGTATCTGTTCTCTAGCAGCTTTTAGTATTCTTTTTCTATGCTGTATGTCTAAGATCTTAATATGTCTGGGTGTAGATTTATGTTGGCTGTGACTGTTTGGCATTCTGTATGCTTCACTTATTTGTATATCAGATTTTTTCCCTACATGTGGGAAATTTTCTGCTATTATTTCTATGAATAGTTTAGTTCTGTTATTTTCATTGACTCCTGCATCTTCACTGATGCCTATTAGTGTTATATTGTTTCTCTTGCATTGTCTTGAAGCTACTGGATTGTCATTTCATGCTACTTTGTTGTTTTATAAGTTCTACCCTTTCATGATCCCTATCTGCAACCCTGTCTTCAAGGTCTGAAATTCTATCCTCGGCTTCATTTGAATTGTTTTGCCAGCTTTCAATAGTTTTTGTTTCTTGGGTATCTCTTTGAATTTGTTTCATGAATTCTGCTTGTTTTCTGCATTGTTCATTCAAAGTTTCAATCAATTTCCCATTCTCCTGTATTTTTTATCTATTTCTTCTCTAGCTATGTTGAGCAACTTATGTACTAAGGTTGTTATTTCTGTCTTTACATAAGCCATTATTTCTAATTTGATTTTCTCTATAGCCTCACGGATTTGTCTCTTTACTTCATTTGCTATATTTTCCAAGATTCCTGGTATATGACTTTTATAGTCCTCTATTTCAGTGTCACCTGTACTTGCTCTTATTGGACTAGATGTTTGAAACTGCATTTTGCCTTTTCTTTTTTGTCTTTTTTTTTTTCATTTTTATTGGTACCAGGGATTGAACTCATGACTGCCTACTTGCAAGGCAGGTGCTTACGCTACAGAGCTAAATCCCCAGCCCCGCATTTTGCCTTTTTGTCATTTTCACCTTTTGGACAAATATTTGGTCTCTCAATCCCAACAGTCTCAACTGTCCATAGTGTGAGTTTTAGGGTGCTGTGTGGTTGATGTTTGTCCAATTGCTGCGTACCACCAATTCCTCCTGCAGGACCTGTTGGGTGAGTCCTATATTATTTCTAGCTAACTAGCCTAGAAGTATTGATGTAGGTCAACTCTTAGTTCCTGCTGTTGCTATGCTTTCAGGTTGTTGCAGGTCATCAGCTCTCCCTGTCTATAGTGTTTGTGTCAGATGACGCCCTACTGTGTCACTATGGAGTCTCATAAACTCTTTTAATTTTCTCCAAATTAGGGGAGGCCTTATTGGCGCACTCCTTAATCTGTCTGATGTTCTCTGTATGGAGGAGGGTATTATCCACTCTCTTGCCAGGTTCATCAAGGTCTTATAGTTGGAGGGAGTTTCACTTCTGTTCCTATTTACCCACTGCAGACCTCTGTTTTAGGAGCATACTCACCACACTGACTGGAGCCTACTGAAGTCTTCTGTTTGAATGAAGGGTTCCTGAGACTCCCACATCCAGCCAGCATTGCAATTCACTGTAGTCCAAGGTTCTGGGAGAAGTGGTTGGACCCAAAGATCCTCTGCAGTACTAGATCCAGGAGGTGGGTGAGTTCCCCAAGGGATGGGCCCACAGTGGCAGTCAGGCAACCCGGGCCTGCCGGGGCAGCCCAAGTGTTCCTGCAGAGGGACAGGCCCAGTAGCAGCAGCCCCAGGTGGCTAGGTCATGCCAGGGCATCCCAGGTGTTCACAGCCGAGGGGTGGACCCAGCGGGAGCAGTCTGAGGTGACCATGGCTTGCCAGGCTGGCCCATGTGTTCCCATAGAGGAACAGGCCCAGTGGCAGCAGTCCCAGGTGGCTATCTTGCCAGGGAATCTCAGATGTTCCCATGGAGGGGCAGGCCCCACGGTGACAGTCTCAGATGGCTAGGTCTTGCCAGGGCTTCTCAGGTGTTCACAGCTGAGGGGTGGGTGCAATGGCAGCAATCCCAGGCAGCTAGATCATGCCAGGGCATCCCCCAACATCATTTCTTAAAGAGGCTGTCTTTGTTCATGCTTTTGGATTTTATCAAAATCCAGGTGGCTTCAAGTGCATAGGGTCATTTGTTTGTCTTGTGTTCCACTTCATTTTGTCTACATTTTTGTAGACAAGCAGGGCTGGTGCTGGTTGTGTTTTGCTGTATTGCTGCAGTATGACTTGAAATGTAGTATTGTGATGTCTCCAGCAGTACTCTTTTAGCTCACGGTTTCAACTATACTGAGTTATTTCACACAAATTTTAAGACGTTTAACTAGTTCTGTGAAGAATGATTTTGGTATTTTAATAGAAATTGAAACTACATCTGTGGATTGCCTTTGGTAATAGTGTCCTCTTAATACTAGTTCTGACCCATGAACAAGAATTCCTACTTTCTAACATTCCCTTGAACCCCTTTCTTCAAATTTCTGTAATTATCATTACAGAAGCCTTTCTCTTCCTTGATGAAGTTGGCTCCTCTGTGTTTAATTACTATTAAAGCTAATGTGAATTGTTTTCTTGATTCTTAGTGGACTCATTACTTGTGTACAGAAATGTGACTTTTTGTGTGTTGATGTTGATGGCCATTTGCAGAATTCATGAGATCTAAGTTTTCTAGGTTTCCTAGAGACAATCTGACTTTTTACTTTGTATTCATATTTCTTTTATTTCATTCTCTTGCCTAATTATTCTGGCTAGAGTTTTAAGTGCCATATTGAATATGAGTGGTGCAATTGACGTCTTCTTATTCCTAACTTTTAAAGGGAAACTTCTCAGTTTTTCCCCATTTCCCTATAGTATCAGTAGTGAGTTTGTCAAATATACTTTTACCAATGAGGTAGGTTCACTTTAGACAGGTTTTCATTTGCATTACTATGAACCTATGCAGATTTTGTGATAGTCATTTTCTTTATGTATTGAGATGATATGGTTTTTAAGCCTGATTCTGTTCATATAGTATATCACACAAATTTATCCTGACTTACCTTGATTTTACATTACAAATCTACATTGATTTACCTATGTTGAACCATTTTTGCACCCCTACAACAAAACTAACTTGGCCATTGTGTATGACCTTTTTCATGTGTTGCTGAATTCTGGTTGTAAGAATCTTACCTCTATTTTAACATCTATTTTTATCTATAATGTTCAACTGTTATTTTTTTTCTGGGTTTCTAGTCCAGTGTTCATAGCAGGGTAGTGCTGGCTTCTGAAAATTTAGTTTGCAAGCATTCCTTCATTTTCTAGTACATGGAAAATTTTCAGAAGCACTCGTGTTATTCTCTAAAGATTTGATACCATTTATGAGTCAATCCATTAGGTCCTGGGTTTTTGTTACTTAGAGTGCTTTAATTATTGCATCAAATCCATTGTTTATTACTGACCTGTTGAACTTCTTGGTTACATTTTAATGTATTCTATGTGTGTAGAAATTTATCCATTTCTTTTGGAAGCCAAATTTATTTGAATACATTTTTAAAATGATTTCTAACAATTCTTTGGCTTTCAGGGATGAGTATTGTAATTTCACCATTTTCATATCAAATGTTATTAATTTGAATTTTCTCTCATTTTATACGCTTAGCTGGGGCTTTATCGGTCTTTTTCATTTTAAAATCCAATTCTTTGATTCACTGCTCATTTGCAGTTCTGTTAATCTCAAGTTCATTTATGTTCACTGTTGTCTTCATTATGGCTTTCCTTCTTTTGGCTTTAGGTTTGGTTTGTTCTTGATTTTCTAGGCCCTTAAGCTGCATAATTAGGTTATTTTCTCAGTTTGACTCCATTTTCCTATTGAAGGAACTCATGCTTTTAAATTTTGCTCTTAGAATTGCTGGTATTACACCCTACAACTTGTTACTTTTTTTCATTTTTAGTGATTCTAAGAAATTTGAAATGTCTCCTCTGATTTTTCCATGACCAAATGATTTAGCAAGAGTGTGATACTCAATATTGATGTTTTTGTGTAGGCTCTGGTTTTCTTTGCTGTTGATTTATAGCTTTAGTCCATTAAAATCTGATAGGAAGCATGCAAGTTCTTTCTTTCTTTTTCTTTCTTTCTTTTCAGTCTCTTAAACTATTTACTGCCTAAAATGTTTTGGGGGGGAAAGTTCCTCAAGCTGCTGAAAAGAATGTTTATTTTGCTGTTGTTATATGGAACATACTGTTAATGTATGCTAAATCCATCTGATCAATAGTATATTTAATTCTGATTTGTTGTTGTTGATATTTTTGGTCTGGAAGATCTGTCACGGTGGGAAGATGAGATGCTGAAATCCTTTGTAATGTTACTGGGCCTCTTTCCTTTAAGATCCAAGTAGATTTTGCTTTACAAAAATGACTGTGCCAATGTTCAGTGTGTATATATTTGCAAATGTTCTCTCTTCTTCATGCATTGTTCTCTTTACAAATATTTGGTGGTCTTCCTTCTCAGATACATTTTAGTTTGAAGTCTATTTTCTAAGCTTTAAATATAACTATTTGAGCTTGCTTTCAGCCTCCAGACACTTGGAGTAACATTTTCCATTCTCTCAATTTCCACATGTGAATGTATTTGCATGTGAAACTTGCTTGTTGCAGGTAATGCAGAATTGGGTCTTGTTTTTTATCCAATCTGTCAATCTTTGTCTTTTAATTGGACTGTTAAGATACATTAATCACTAGTATTTAGAAGCATATAGTAATTTCTATCATTTTTTTTCTTTCTCTAGTGCTTAATTCATTTTTCTTCCGCATTAGTTGTCAAATCCTCAATGAGATTTATTCTATCAGTCTCATGGTTCTCTTTGTCTATGTTTAGGATTCCTTAAGTATTTTATGCAATTCTGGATTAGTGACCATGGATTTTTTTAGTCTTCAGTTATCAAAGTAGGTTTTTATTTCATGAATTTGAGCAGTAACATCCTGTAATTAGAGTTGACAACTATTTTCTTTCATGCCTGACATACATTACATTAAGCTCTCCTGACCTTTAAAATTTCTGTTGAGAAATATATTCTGTTTGGTTTGGATTTAAAGATGATTTGTCAGCTTTCTCTAAACAGCTATAAATATTTTTGTTGTGAATTTTTCACCTTTTAACTACAGTATGTTGTGGAGAGGTTCTTTCTGGTCATGTCTAGGTAGGGCTATAATGCCTCTACTATTTAAGCATCCATTGCACTCCCCAAATGTGGAATTTTTCTGCAATAATTTTAGTGCAACTAGCCTATAATACATCACCTTCCTCTAAACCAATGAGCTTTAATTTTTTGAGTATTTATCCAAGACTGCATAATCTGTTCAATGTTATTTTTCCATGGATAGTCTGAATGCTCTAGCATACACACTTTGTCTTCAAGACCTTATATTCTTTCTTGTGGTTTAAGCTGCTGACAGTCAAGTTTCAGTTGAGTTGTCATTTGACTTATTAAGTCTTAATTTTCAGAACTTTTGTTTGATTCATTTTTAGAAAATCTACCTCTTTACTGGTCTTTCACATTCTGCATTGTCTTGTGTATTTCACAGTGGTTTCTGTCTCCTTTTTGATCCACTTAATCATTTTAACCATGGGGTTTTTAATTTATTATTAAATTTTATCTATTTCAGTACCTGTTGGGTTAGCTTTTGAGGTATTTTCAATTTTTGGAGACATACTGCCTTTTATTGTCATTACAGCTGTGTTTTTGTGCTCCAGTCTGCAGACCAGTTGGAAAGGATGTCTCTTCCAGAGTTTTCTCGGTGTCATTTTTAGAAAGTAGCCTTTCATTTGTGATGTGTTCTGCTTATGGAAGTCTCCATGGGAAACTTTCTTCCTGTCTGTTTCACATGTAGGTTCTAAGAATGATTCACACAAAGTTTTCGAGAGAACAAAAGACAAATCATTTGCATTGAACCCAAACTGACTATGAATGGAGGAGCAGAACAACACAGAGTAGGCAGTCATGGAATAGGAGGGTAATGAACAATACAAGTGCTTCCTGCTTCTTGGCTGGTTGGTTTTACAAGCAAATGCAATCTCACCTTAATGGCTACCATACAGGAAAGTCATATGGAGTAGATCTCTTTTCTCCTTCTGTTAGTTTAGCCCAAAATATGTGATTTAAGTAAGATCTTTCTATTACTTCTTTCTTTTTCCAGCATTCAATGAATATCGCACATCTCAGAGTCTTAGAATTCTCACACAAGGGTAAGTTTCACTGATTTTTAAAAAAATATTCCCGTTTTATATTTTTAAGAAGTTATACATATTGACAACTGATTCATGAGAAGCACTATGCTTATGTTTCTTATTAGTACTTTTTTTGCTTCTTCCTATAATAAGACACATTTTATGTTTTCTCTGCTTATCTATCATACACATATGTTTTGTACTAATATATATCCTACTGAAAAAGGGAATACTTCAGGAATTATCTCAGTTGCCTTTTATTTTTCTCACCCTGCTACCTCTTTCCTCCTGCCTGCTTGCCTTTTGGCTTACCCCTTTACCTGAGTTCTTTGTCACCTGGATCCTACACTCTAATGCTTGATGCATTGTGTCAACTTGAGAAAATTAAGAGGCTTAACTCAGCAATTCCATGCGCTGCAGTGTAAAGGACATCCCCTTAGCACTCTAGGATGTTGGTTATTGTGTCAACTTGAGGATGCAGGGTCCTCACTTTGTAAACTTCCTGAGCCTATGCAAGGGGAGGGTGTTGGGAGCCGTGGCACTGTCAAGTCATCAGACGCGGTGATTGCGAGGCCTGTGGGAAAGTACAAAAGCCTGAGCTAGATTACCCCTCTCATTGAGCCCGCCTGTGTGGCACCTGTTTCTTATCACCCCACTAAGTTCCCGCCTCACAGGGTAGTCTGCCTAGCTATTAATCCTATATATAGCCAGTGCCTCCACCCCCGAGAGAGAGACTGAAGCACGGAAGGAGCCGCGGGGAGCGGACCGGTAGAGGCTTCGGGGGAGACTGAAGCACAAAAGGAGCTGCGGGGAGCGGACCGGTAGAGGCTTCGGGGCAGACTGAAGCACGGAAGGAGCCACGGAGAGTGGACCGGTAGAGGCTTCGGGGCAGACTGTATAAGGAGAGAATAAAGAAAAGCCTGACCACCGCCAGACCTTGTCGTGTGTCTTTCCTGCCGGCCGGGAGCGACATCGACATTTGGTGGCCCACACGGGGATTGATCAACCCCGAGACGCGGCGGTGGACTGCATTCTCCTACACAGTGCTGCAGCTGCAGGACAGGTGAGTAGAGGATAAGCCTGGGCCCTGGGTGGCGCGCACCTACAGGGTTTGTAGACTCCTCTCAACCTCACGCGTAAGTGGCGGGTTTCTTGGGCCTCACGCGGTGAGTATGAAACATAACACCAGAACTTAAGGTAATAAAAGAGTGTAAAACATAAACATAGAAGTAAAAATAACAGAAGATATATTAAAAATGGGAAACATGCCAAGTAAAGATACACAGCCTTGGTGTTGGTCCTTCGGAGACTCCTAAAGTCCAAGGACCTCAAGGTGGGGCGTAAGACTTTAGAAAATTTCCTTGCAGAGATTGACAGCTTTGCTCCCTGGTTTCTGCCTACAGGGCATGTAAACCTGCCCTCCTGGGAAAAGTTGGGCAGAGACCTTTCCCTAGCAGAACGGGAGGGTAGAGCTTCAGTCTCTGCTCGTCCATTGTGGGAAATGATACACGCGTGCCTAAAGAGTGAGGGTAGTTACGGGGGGAGCTCTCAAGAACTTGTAGAAGTACGCGAGGTGTTTGAACAGGCACAGTCAGGAAGCTCCCGAGAAGGGTCCGTCAAGGAGGGCAGAGATACAAAAGAGGAAGCCGAGGCGCGGTTTGTGTCTTTCCGCAGGAATCGGGACGAGAACCAATGTGGGTCCCAGAGAGGTTGACGCGACAAGTCCCTCGACTGAAGATCAGGCCTGTTCCACCAGAGGCCAACCGCAGACCCAACAACAAGATGAGCCCTAAAAGAACTGCAGGACAATCCCTTTTTGGGGGCCTGGAACGGCTTGCTCCCCTATGTGCTACCCTTGTATACGCATGGCTCGCTCGCATGGCCTACGACCGCGTTTAAAAGTGACAGGCTTCCCACATTCTCCTCCCTAGACAACAACATGTAGCAGGGTGGGTGAGTCAATGACGGGTAAGAGCGTGCCTCCCCAGCACGACTCAACCTAAGCCAGGCCCTACCCCGTTCCGCTCGAAAGCCGCTGGATTGTTAGATAAATTTCTCTCCGAGGGGATTCGTGGAGAGAAATGAGTGCATGCCTATGTGCAACCAGGTTCCGTCCGGTTCATTCCTGGCCCTAGAAAAAAGGACGAGGGCCTCAAGGCCTTGGTGGACCCTGGGACAGCCGACCAGGGTCTACGCTAAGGGCCTACGGTGGGCCTCAGTTCGGGGCATAGGCCTCTGCACTCTATCCAGGACGGGCTGCGATGCGCGTAGCCATCATTTAAAATAAAATAGGGGGAGATGTTGGGAGCCGTGGCACTGTCAAGTCATCAGACGCGGTGATTGCGAGGCCTGTGGGAAAGTACAAAAGCCTGAGCTAGATTACCCCTCTCATCGAGCCCGCCTGTGTGGCACCTGTTTCTTATCACCCCACTAAGTTCCCGCCTCACAGGGTAGTCTGCCTAGCTATTAATCCTATATATAGCCAGTGCCTCCACCCCCGAGAGAGAGACTGAAGCACGGAAGGAGCCGCGGGGAGCGGACCGGTAGAGGCTTCGGGGGAGACTGAAGCACAAAAGGAGCCGCGGGGAGCGGACCGGTAGAGGCTTCGGGGCAGACTGAAGCATGGAAGGAGCCGCAGAGAGCGGACCGGTAGAGGCTTCGGGGCAGACTGTATAAGGAGAGAATAAAGAAAAGCCTGACCACCGCCAGACCTTGTCGTGTGTCTTTCCTGCCGGCCGGGAGCGACATCGACAGGAGGGCACAGAGATGGTGGGAGTGCTACATCCACCTGGAGGCATGCAGCCTGTATACAACATAAAGGAGGAAAAGAGGCTTACTCTCCTGCACCATTATGCTCTTGTTGCTTCTGCACTATTATCTTGAACTGTTATCTCTCTGCCATGCCACCCTGCTTTGGAGCCAGCTGCTTAAGGACTGAAAACTCCACAAAATGTAAGCTAAATAAACGTTTTTTCCTTTAATTTTTTTTTTTGTCTTTTTTCTTTTTATTGGTACCGGGGATGGAACTCATGACTGCCTGCTTGCAAGGCAGGCGCTTATGCTGCTGAGCTAAATCTCCAGCCCCTCTTCCTTTAATTTTGAGGTCAGATATTTTTCACTCAGGAAGGAGAGCAAAATAACAAAGACACATGCTATCCTCTTTATTGCTCCCTCATTGTAATAGAACATGTCCTCCAATAAGTATGTAAATAAAACACATGGGAGGAAAAATATTGAGGCCTTCTATGTATGATGGAGACTTTTTAAAAATTTCCATTTGATGGTGGTTTGGTTACCTGTTAATCTATAGATCTGTAAGTCAGGAGTGCATTTTCTCATGATAATGGGGTCAGTGCTCCACTGTCCTCTTGCAGTCTGTTTCTACTGAGAATTCAAAGCTATTTCAGTTGTAAAGGTATCTTGTGAGTACAGTGTTTACCTTTTGGTGACCACACATGAGTCAGGAACCAGACTTCCTTTCAAGTCTTCACTCTAGCAAGTCGCGGTTTAAAACAAGGCACTATGCTGACATCAAGAGATGCAAGAAAAGAGAAAACCAAGTTTATTTCCACTGAGCAGAAGACCATAAAGAACCCAAAAGTCAGGTAGTTTCCCATCAGGTCACAGGAACTTGCCTGCTTGCAGGGAATCAGCTGCCGGCTCCAAAATGTTACATAGTATAAAGAAGAAAAAGAGACTGCCCTTAGTTTCACTAAATGAGGCAGCCACTTTCTAGATTTTCAGCCGTTTTAAGTTGATCCCTCATTAACACTGCAAGGAACTGATCTGTTCAAGCCATATGCAGTTCTGACTGTTGTGGGTTTATTCATTCACTCCAGAAACATTCAAAAGAGTGCTTTTGTGTAGCCATCCTTGAGCTAGTCACCTGAAACACCACAGGGACAAAAGAAAGAAAGTATAGACACATTCTAAAACCTATATCTGAAATAAATTGCATGCACACCTGAACAACTAAAAATAAACAGAAGAAAACGGCACACTGGCATTGGGGTCCACAGAATTTAGTTAATACTGTCCAGGGACAAAATTTTATCTAGAGTATCCCAGTCTCACACAGAAGCTGCACAGTCCCTAGTGAGGTGGTTCAGATTGTTTTAATAGGAAGGAGACGAGATGTCCGGACTTTAAAACTGTACTTTTAAGATAAACCAAAGCTCCTCAAGTCTTTTATCGTCCCAGGAAATGCACTGGTTTTCAGAATTTCTTTTTTTTTTTTTTTCCTTTTTTTTTTTTTTTTATTTAAGAGGAAAAAGAGAAAAACACAAAACAAAACAAAGCAGTGTAAGGTTACACATAATACAGAACTACAAAAAAAAAAACATAACAGTAAGAAATCACCTGTTAATAGATTACATATTATCATCTTGGAAATAGTTGCTCAAATCACAGTATCAAAGAATACAAAGTAGACATTCAAACAGAGAGACTGCAAACAGCTGTGTTTAATTTCTTAAAGACATCTGAGCCTGCACACGGACTGGGCCGTGCTTCTCACCTGTGCACCGCGCCTGGATCAGCTGGAAACCCGGAACCCAGCCCCGGGTCCGCACTGAGGTGCCTCAAGACCGGAGCCTACAAGCCCGGCTCCCTGGCAGCTGCCCCGCTGGCGCCCGCGCTCACGCTGTAACCCGGGCCCAGTCGGTGCCTCGGCCTCCTCGAGGCGTCCAGAACTCTGTCTTCCGGCCCCACAGCCGCGAGCCTGAGATCCCAGTCAGCACTCAGCCATGGGCTCCTCCTCTGGCTTCTGTGGGACAAGGACCGGGTCACTGGGTCAAGACCTCTGACCCAGAGGCAGTGGGGCGGGGAGAGGACCAGCGACCCGGATGTAGGCTGCTCTCACAGAGCCAGGCGAGTCTCAGAGCTAGTTCAGCCTCCTGCTCGCACAGCTCCACAGCTCGCCTCTCTGCTCCACCAGCCTCACGTCCCAGACGGAGAGCTGACTGCACCGCGGATCCGCAATTCACGAGATCCCCCAGTGAGCGTGAGCTTAGCACGCCGCCTGGCGATAGGAGGCCGCATCGTCCCTGAGGAAAGGGAAGGAGAGACAGGTGTTGACCTGAGCGGGACTTTCTGGACAAGAGCATGACCAGCGGGCAGCAAAATACAACGGAAGACTGGTGTGCACAAAACAAAGAGCACCTGTCAGCAGAAGACATGCAGAGCAGGAACGGGACAGCGTGCGGAACAGGAGAAAGAATTCTTAAAACACTTGCTGGACACTGTACTGATACATGGCCTATATAAAGAGCTAATACAAATCCTAACAAAATAAGAACAACACAGTCAAAACAGGTAAATCATCTGAATGGATAATTTTTCAAATGAAATCCACAAATGGCCAATTAGTATGTGCAAAAGTACTCAACATCATTACCAAACAAAGAAATGAAAGTCAAAGCCAAAATCAGAAACAATCTCACTCTAACTACAACAGTCTGGCAAAAACCAAAGTGTGACAAAAACCAAAATGAAATAAGTTGGTGAGGCTGTGAAAAAAAGGCAAGTCCTAAGGAGTGTAAGGGAGAAGAAAAAGTTGGTGAAACACTGAAGATCAGTACAAAGCTTGGTTAAGAAGTTAAAAACAATTCTATTATACCTGATGATATAGACAACTCTTTTTAAGATAGCAATGATAACCATTGTTGATTACCTGGTATTCTGTTTTTTTTTAATTTATTTAAAGAGAAAAACAAAACTAAATGAAGCAAAACAGTAAAAGGCTAGAAGTAATACAGAATTTCAAGAGAAAAAAATATACAGTAAGAAATCACCAGTTAATAGATCACACATTGTCATCTTAGAAACAGTTGAACAATTACAAAATTAAAGCATACAAAGTGGACATTAACACAGTGAGATTGCAGGCAGTTCTGTTCAATGATCCAACAAAAACTCAGCAATATGGTTCTCTATCCTACACATTTAAATATACTTGCAGTTATATCCTTTAGATCACTTTCCTTCCTCTCTTTTTTACACTAACAATCACACATTTTGGTTTCCATTACTCCCACAGTTTTTATAACTTTTTCTTTGAAGAGGAAAAGAAAAAAGATTTTAAAAAAAAAGAAAAACAAAAAACAAAACAAGGCAGACCAAAGAAAAACCCAGCGTGACAAAGCAAAACAGAGTCAGTTAGAACAGGAGGATGGACATAGTATATAATGCAAAAAAAAAAGAGATTACTAGTGATCAACAATGGTTACCATTATGCCTCTTGTTATCCTAAAAAGAGTTGCCTATATCAGCTGGTATAAAAGAACTGAACAAAACAGTACAGAAGACCAATAAAACCCACATTGGAGAGCTTACAGGACTTCCAAAGAAGATAATAGTCAAACAATAACAGGCATCATAGAATATCTGGTTGCCTTCCAAATGGTTACCTATACCTTCAAACTTGATACTATTAAGCAAAACAGAATATAACAAAATCAGTCAGAACAAGATGTGGAGAACAATACAGGGGTTTAAATCAGGTTAATAGGGAAACAAAAAAGTTAATATAATATATCGCAGTATTTTTAATTTAGTTTTCGCCTAGTTAAAAGATACTAAGAAATTAATTTTTTTAAAAAGGGAGGATATTGAGATTAAAAAAATATATCAATAGAACAATACCAGTAAGAATCAAAAAATTTAAGCATCATTGTGTTTCATTCACCACCAGATAGCCTGACATTAATAGCGGTTACCACAGTGACCCTTTCCTTGAAATATTTGAGTCTAACTTCGTATACTATAGCATCAAACTTATAAAGACAGTGTGAAACTGTTCAAGAGAGTGAAATTATTGTAGGGTATTTAGAACCAGCTAACAGAAACCAAACATCAGTTTCTACATTATCCCTTTGCCTATAAAAAATTTGCTTATACTATTGCATACATTAAAATATAATAAGATACAACACGTTAGAACCAATGGAAACAGATGAACAACAACTTCATGGGGCTTCAAAACAGGATGATATTAAATCAGCAATAGCTATTACGCTCTTATTTTCTTCAAAATAGTTATTTGTAGTATCACAGACAATAAAATAAAACAACCCAGATTAAAACCATTCCACTTACTGAGTGAAAACATTATATGGCTTCAAACCAGTGTGACTGGGAATCATGATTACCACGTATGTTTATGTATTCTTATCATTTCTTACACTAGGGAAACTATTCGGTATTTATACATGTGAGTTTGGTTTATTTCACTTTTAAGTATGGTCTCAAAATGCGTCCATTGATTTATAAATGTCTCAATGTGATCATTATTTACAGCTGAGTAGTACTCCATTGTATAAAAATACCACAACTTTTTTATGCATTCCTCAGTTGATGGACACTTAGGTTGTTTCCAAGATCTGGCTATTACAAATTGTGCTGCTATAAACATGGGTGCACATATATCACTGTGCCATGATGCTTTCATTTCTTCTGGGAATATGCCTAGAAGTGGAATAGCTGGGTCAAATGGTGCTTCCAGTCCCAGCTTTCTGAGAAATCTCCAGACTGATCTCCACAATGGTTGCACCAGTCTAAACTCCCACCAACAGTGCAGGAGAGTTCCTTTTTCCCCACAGCCTCTCCAGCATTTATTGTTAATGGTTTTCTTGATCTTGGCCATTCTTTCAGGAGTGAGATGAAATCTCAGTGTGGTTTTAATTTGCATTTCTCTAATGACTAATGATGATGAACATTTTATCATATATTTATTTTCCATTTGTATTTCTTCATCTGAATATTGTTTATTCATCTCAGATGCCCATTTTTAGATGGGGTCTTTGAATTTTGGGGGGTCAGATTTTTTTTAATTCTTTATATGTTTTAGACAGAAGTCCTTTGTCTGAGGGACAGTTCACTAGGATTTTTTCCCAGTTTGTGGGTTTTCTTTTCACTGTTAGAGATTTCTTTCAATGTGCAGAAACTTTTTAATAAGATGTGATCCCAGTTATTGACTCTGGGAAGTATTTCCCGTGCGGTTTGAGTCTTGTTCATGAATTCTCTACTTACGCCTATGTCTGCAAGGTTTTACCCAATTTGTCTTCCAATAGATTTAGTGTTTCTGTTTTAATATTTAGATCTTTGATCCATTTAGATTTTATTTTAGTATATGGTGACAGACATGGGTCTAGTTTTAATTTTTGGCATATGAAGAGCCAGTTTTTCCAACACCATTTATTAAAGAAATTGTCATTCTTCCAGTGAACAGGTTTGGCCCCTTTATCAAACATAAGGTGGTTGAGTGTGTTTGTAGTTGTCGTTGTATCTTCTAATCTATTCCGCTGATCTTCAGCTCTGTTTTGATTCCAGTACCAGGTTGATTTTATTACAGTTGCTTTGTAGTATAACTTCAAGTCAGGGATTGTGATGCCTCCTACCTTGCCTTTGCTGCTTAGAACTGTCATTGCTATTCTGAGTCTCTTCTCATTCCAGATGAATTTTAGGATTGATTTCTTGAGATCTATGAGTATGTTGATGGTATTTTTATCGGGATTGCATTGAAACTGTATAACAGTTTTGGGAGAATGGCCATTTTCACAATATTTATTCTTCCTATCCATAAGAAATGGATAGCTTTAAATTTTCTGAGATCATCTTCAATTTCATTTTTCAGTGTATTATAATTTTCCCTGTATAGGTCTTTCACTTCTTTCATGAGAATAATCCCTAAATATTTCATTTCTTTGGTTCCTAGTGTGAAGGGTGTGGCTTCACTTATTTCTCTCTCTGTGATTTTGTTGTTAGTGTATAAGAATGCTATTGGTTTTTGAGTATTGATTTTGTATCCAGACACATTGCTGAATTTATTATATCTAGAAATCTTTCAATTGAGTTTTAAGGGTCTTCTATGTAGAGTATCATATCATCTGCAAATAGTGATAATTTAACTTCTTCTTTTCCTATCTTTATGCCTTTTATGTCTCTTTCTTGTCTAATTGCTCTGGCTAGTATTTCGAGTACGATATTAAATAGGAGCAGTGACAGAAGACATCCTTGTCTTGTGCCTGATTTTAAAGTAAAGGCCTTCAATTTTTGGCCATTTAGTGTGATACTGGCTGTTGGTTTGTCATAGATGGCCTTTATTATGTTGAGGTAAAGACCGTCATTCCAATTTTCTGCAAGGTTCTTATTATAAATGAATGTTGTACCTTATCAAAAGCTTTTTCTGCATCTATATAAATGATCATGTGATTCTTACCTTTGACTCTATTGATATGGTGGATTACATTTATTGATTTATGTATGTTGAAACATCCCTGCATACCTGGGATGAATCCCACTTGGTCATGGTGTATAATCTTCTTGATGATTTGCTGCATCCTATTTGCCAGTATTTTATTGAGGATTTTTGTATCTGTGTTCATTAGGGAGATTGGTCTGTAGTTCTCTTTTTCAGTTGGGTCTTTCTCAGGTTTTGGTACTAGAGTAATATTTGCTTCCAGGATTGACTTGGGAAGGATTGCTTCCCTTTCAATTTCATTGAAGAGTTTGAGGAGTGTTGGCATTAGGTCCTCTTTGTATTTCTTGTAGAATTCTGCATTGAATCCATCTGGGCCTGGGCTCTTCTTTGTAGGTAATGACTTAATTACATTTTTGATTTCATGAATAGAAATTGGGTTATTCAGCAGTTTTACATCTTCTTTACCTAGCTTTGGTACTTCATATGCTTCTAGAAATCTGTCTATTTCTTCTGTGTTATCAAACCTTTGAGAGTAGATGTTTTTGAAATAGGTGTTGATGATCTTCTGTATTTCTATTGGATCTGTAGTGATTTCACCTTTTTCATTCCTTACTGCATGAATTTGAGCTTTTTCTTCCCATTTTAAAATAAGGTTGGCTAGGGGCTTATTGATTTTATTTATTCTTTCAAAGAACAAACTCTTCGATTCGTTGATTCTTTGGATTGTTTTCTTAGTCTCTATTGCATTGATTTATGCTCTGATTTTTATTATTGCCTCTCTTCTTTTAGCTTTGGGCTTGACTTGCTCTTCTTTTTCTAGATGTTTGAGGTGTAGCATCAAGTTATTTATTTGTATTTGTTCTGTTTTCCTGATGTGGGAACTCAGTGCAATAAATTTCCCTCTGAGGATAGCTTTCATTGCATCCCACAGATTCCAGTAAGTTGTATTTGTGTTTTCATTTGTTTGTAGATATTGTTTAATTTCTTCTTTAATTTCCTCTGTGACCCACTGATTACTCAAGAGTGTGTTATTCAGTTTTCATGTGTTTGTGGGATTTTTGCAATATCTTTTATCATTAATTACTAATTTCATAGCGCTATGATCTGATAACATGCAGGGGATGATTTCAACTCTTTTGCATTTCTTTAAATATGTTCTGTGAGTTAATATATGATCAATTTTAGAGAATGACCCATGTACTGCTGAGAAGAATGTGTATTCTGTTGTTGGGTGGAATACTCTGTATATGTCTATCAATTCCATTTGTTCACAGGTGTGATTCAGTTCTTTTATCTCTTTGCTGATTTTCTGTCTTGTTGATCTGTCCATGGGTGTCAATGGTGTGTTAAAATCTCCTGTTAGAATTGTATTACTGCTAATTTGGTTTTTCATTTCTGATATTACTTGTTTTATATAACTGGGTGCTCTGGAATATGGTGCATATATATTTAAGATCTCTTCCTCTTGAAGTTTTCCCGTAACCAGTATATAGTGACCTGCTTTATCTCTTCTGATCATTATTGATTTGAAGCTCACATTGTCTGCAAACAGAATAGCTACCCCCGCTTTTTTGGGGGGTTCCTGTAGCATGGAGCATTGTGTTCCATCCTTTGACTTTCAATCTGTGAGTATCTTTTTGGGTTAGATGGGTTTCTTGTAGACAGCATATGGTTGGATTTTGTTTCTTGATCCATTCTGCCAGTCTATTTCTTTTAATTAGTGCACTGAGACCATTTACATTAATGGTTATAACTGTTATATATTGGTTTATTGCTGACATGTTGTATTTCTGCTGTTGCATCTTTATCTTTCTGTTCTATTTGTCTGCTTTGTTAAGTGTTTTTTTTTCCTAAGTGTATCTTAACTGTCTTTCAGTATTCTTTGCAGGATTGGCTTGGTGATCATGAGTTTCTTCAGCTGTTGTTTGTCGTGAAAGTATCTTACTTCTTTTTTTTTTTATTTAAAGAAAAGGAAACGAAAAAAAATACATGGAGATTAAAAAAAAAGGGTAGAAATAATTCTAAATTACAGACAAACAAAAGGTAAGAAATTGCCAGTTGATAAGTTACAAATTGTCATCTTCGAAATGGCTGTTCAGGTTATAGAATTAAAGTATATAGAATGACATTCAAAAAAAATGTGTGTTTAGGGATGTTAAATATCTGACTATATTAATGTTTTTGGATCATTGAACACAGCTGTTTGCAGTCTCTCCGTTTGAATGTCTACTTTGTATTCTTTGATACTGTGATTTGAGCAACTATTTCCAAGATGATATTATGTAATCTATTAACAGGTGATTTCTTACTGTTATGTTTTCTTTTTTTTTGTAGTTCTGTATTATGTGTAACCTTACACTGCTTTGTTTTGTTTTGTGTTTTTCTCTTTTTCCTCTTAAATAAAAAAAAAAATGACCCTACAAACTATTCTGCTCTATGGCCGAACAAAAGCTCCGTAATATGATTATCAGTCCCACCTATTTGTTTTACATCTCTAAGAGGATAAGGTTAACCATATCAAAACAGAACAGAACATTTAAAAAAAATAAAAAACAATTTAAAGAAATACAGATTTCAAAGCAAGTCCACTGGAGATCTACCTTTTCTAACTGTCTCTAGCTTCTTACAAATAGTTGTCCCTAACTTCACCCACTTTCTATACTTATTGCATATTATAGAACTAATCAAATCATTACAGGATGATGGAGTCTTTTTAGGTCCTCAAGTTCCAAATTAGGGAAGACAATACCAACTACCATCGCATCTCTCATTCTCTTTGTGATAGCCGTCCCCATCTCTGCATATGCTGAAGTTGAGCTGAAGAAACCAGTCCAGAGTCATTTTAATCAGCAAGCAATAGATTGCTAGAATTTATATTATAATGCTACAAAATAAGCCTTGGGTTTTTCAGGTCTCTTCCTCAGAGTATTTGTTCCTATCCTCTCTGTATTATAGGGAAAACCAAGTCATAACAAGACAACGAAACAATTTCCTAGATAAACATGCAATGGATAGGACTTATAAAACTATAATATAAATGATCTTCCGTAGCTACTATGTTTTCTCTTGTTATTTTCAATAGATTTGTCGACAACACTGGCTTATTATAGTTAAACATACTATCACCTATTTTTATAAAAACTTATCTTTGACTGCATTGTAGTATTTGAGAGCTGTTACTGATTCATACCAGTATGGATATCCTTTACATCTTGTCATGCTCAGAGTAGTTTCCTCTACTTTTAGGGTCGATTCTAACACGCATACCGATTTCAAATAGGATCAGTCAAGGCCAACCAATAGTCTTATGATTCAGATACAATTAAGATCAGTCATAGTAAGACAATGTAAGTAATACAGAATTTCAGCGTAAGTCAATAGGAAAGTAAGGATAGTTGCCATGGTATAACCTGCTATTTTTGGTTCTAGAGGTCTGTGTCCTCAAATCTGATATGAGTGGACAGACCAGAACAAATTTAATTCAATCTAAATATGTCACTAGGACTACTGTGTCTTTTAAATCGTTATACACCATTAGCAATGACCTCTGCTTTTTTTTTTTAAATATAGTTTCAGAGCTGTCTCTACTAAAGACTAGCTTACCGTCTCTGCCTCATGTCTGCTACTCCATTTTTCTGCTATAATTTGTCCACCTTATTCCCTCATTCCATGGTCTGCCCCGTTCACTGAGGCTTCTCTGCCACTGTAGCTGTAATCCTGATATCTCTTCCTCTCTTTCTCTGTAATGTCCTTCAGCGCTCTCTGTAGGGTTGGATTGGTGGCCACGAACTCCCACAGTTCCTCCTTGTCTTGAAAGTATCTTATTTCTTCATTAATTTTTAGAGAGAGTTTTGACGGATATATGAACTTAGGTTGCATATTTTTTTCCTTCAGGACTTGGAATATTTCTCCCCACTCCCTTCTTGACTTAAGAGTTTGTGTTGATAAGTCTGCTGTTATTTTGATAGATTTCCCGTTATAGGTAACCTGCATCCTTTCTCTGGCTGCTTTTAATATTCTGATTTTTTTGGTGGATTTCTGGGATCTCGATTATTATATGCCTAGGCGTAGATCTGTTTTGGTTGTAGGTAGCTGGCGTTCTGTATGCTTCTTTTGTCTGGATATCATTTCTTTTTGCTATACGTGGGAAATTTTGCTTTAATATCTCTGTGAATATTTTTTGTATTTCATTTTTGGATGTTCCTGCTTCCTCACTCACATTCTTTATCCTTAGGTTATGTATCTTTTTATCATCTTCCAGTTTTAGAATTGCTTCTTTCTGGTTCCTTGTTATTTTTAAGAGGCTTTTTCTTTCACGTTCATAAGCCCTAAATCTCTCTTCAAGTTTCAGAAGGTTGTCTTTAGTTTCTGTCAAGGCATTTTGCCAATATTCAATGGAGTTCTGAGTTTCCTGATATTCTCTTTGGATCTGTTTCATGTATTCTAAGTTATGCTTAAATTCTTCAGATGCTTCTCTTTCTTTTCTGATTTCCTCAGTTCTTCCATCTATGTTCTCTTGGGCGGGGCTTGTCATTTCTTTAATTAATCTCTTTATATCTTGCCTCACTTGGATCAGGAGTACATCTTTAAATTCCTCTATGAGATCATGTAAGTACTTTTTAATTTCGGCTGATGCTGTGTCAAGTAGAGGATGGTTACTGTGCTTGTTCTCTTCAGTGTTTAGTTCTCTTGGGTTTAATTTCTCCTGTTGAACAGCTGAGGGTTTTTTTTTATTTTTATCTCTTGTCATGTTTCTGGTTTCTTTCAGACTGTCCTGGAGTTCTCTGGCCCTCTCCGAATTGCTTAGGGCCTTTCAGAAGCGTGCTGGCTTGAGTTTTTGCTGTCCTCCCCAATTTGCTGTTATCTGGGGTAGGCTGGGATGTAGGGGCGGTACAGTCTAGACTCCAGCCTCTGTGTCAGTTAGTTCATAGATTAGGCTGTACTTTCTGGTTGTCACTGAGTTGTGACTATTTTGTATCTGCTTATTGGGCCCCAAGCAGAGGCTTGGTTTAGCCCCAGTAGCTCCTGCCAGTTCTCTTTGAATCAGAAGCAGCTGAGTAATGGCACAGGATTCTGCCCAGGTCCCAGCCGTTCTCTTCCAAACCTCTCTGTGATAGGTGCACCAGAAAAGCAGATCTGCCCAAAACAAAGATGGCTCCCACTAAGTTCTCTGTGTGGAGCTGAAGCCAACAAGTAATCAGGCTCTGCCAGGACTCAAGATGTCTTCCACCAGCCCTCCCTACAGGGGGACCTGGTGATGTCACTAAGCTGCGATTTCTGCCGCCAGGCTAATATGTCTGCAACAGATTCTGTGTTATTGATTTCCCCGTGATGGCGGGCCAGCTGTTCTCTGGTTAAACCCAGCAGCGGCGGGGTTTTCTGTACTCACCAGAGTCTGGTGCAAGTCCTCGTTCCGGGACCGCCGCACACCAAGCTGTCCACTTTTCCCCCACTCGCGGCTCAGCGCTGACCAGTCAGATTTCTGTGCACCGTTTAGATTTGAATTGCCAGAGCTTTGTACATCCGCTCTGGTGCAGCGGTGCAGAACTGGCTGCTACTTGGAGTCTTGATCTGGGTCTCAGTTTCCCGCGGTCTCCAAAAGCAACTCAGCTTTTCGTGCTGGGTCCACGAGTCTGTTTGTTGATTTAAGGGTGCGGGATTTGTAGCCTCCGGTCTCAGCACGACTTTAAATCCTCCAGTTGTACTGTCTTGGTTAATAAGAATCGCTATCGATTTGTCTGGTCCTCTCCATGCTGTCTTTTTTTATCTTTGAGTTTGAATTCTCTGGAGAGATTCTTCGCTCGATCCCCTAGCTCGCCGCCATTTTCCAATCGACCGAAAGTATCTTACTTCTCCATCAATTTTGAAGGACAGTTTTTCAGGGTACATCAGTCTAGGTTGGAAATCATTTTCCTTTAGGATCTGGAATACTTCACTCCATGCTCTTCTTGCCTTTATTGTTTGTGTTGAGAAGGCTACTGTGATTCTGATAGGTTTTCCTTTATAGATGATCTGTCTTTTCTCTCTGACAACTTTTAATATTCTATTCTTTTGTTTGATTTCTGGAATGGTGATTATTATATGTTTGGGTGTAGTTTTATTTTGGTTATGGCTATTTGGAGTTCTATATGCTTCATTGATCCTGATATCAGTTTCCAATTTCATGTTTGGGAAGTTTTCAGCAGTTACTTCTCTAAATATCGTCTTGACATCCTTTATATTGTCTCCTTTTTCATTTATCCCTATCAACCTTATGTTGTTTTTCTTTGCATCATCTTGCAGGTGTTGATTTGTTATTTCTTGATTTCTTGTCATTTTTAAAAGATCTTTCCATTCCTGTTCACTGGCTGCAATCTTGTCTTTGAAGTCCGAAATTCTATCTTCACATTCATTGAGGCGGTTTTTACAACTTTCAGTGGAGTTTTTGATTTTCTGTATATCTCTTTGCATCTGTTGTATATATTCTGTTTGTTTCTTATATTGTTCATCCAGAGATTCTTTTTGTTTAGCTCCTCCAATTTTTTAACTGTGCCTTCTTTAGATATGTTCAGCATCTTCTTCATTTTTTTTATTATTTCTTCTTTTACCTGAGAAATTATTTCTAGTTTGAATTCCTTTTTTAAAGCTTCCTGGAGTTGCTTCTTTATTTCAGTTACTATTGTTTCAGGTACTTCAGGTATATGGCATGTATTTTCTTCTATGTACATGGCTCCTAGGCTTTCTTGGGATGGGTTGGATGTTTGAGATTGCTTTTTGGTCTTTCATTTTGTCATTTTCCTATATTACTGTGTTTTAAGTGTTGTTTCAGAGTTTCCCCTGGTTGTGTTGTAAATTGACCCTTATGCCCTGGGCTCTTGGGACACCTCTGGTAGTAGCTCCCTCCTTGGGCAGTGGAGCCCCGGGATTAAAAGAGGCTTGCCAGACTCCTCTCAGGTAGACCTAAAGCCTTCTCAATTTGCACAGTTTCCCCTTCTGGTAGCAAAGCTCCCCTGAGGGATAGAAGGCCACCTGGTGTGGACTAGGCATTCCAAAATCCTGCTAAGCCCACTCTAGTGTGGCTGCAAGCCCAGTGGGCTCCCCACCCCCTAGAGCAAGGATCTCATACTCTTCCAGAGATTGGATGTTGTATAACAATCCAGCTCCCTGGATGGCAAGACTCCCCAGGCTGATAGAAGGTTCTCTTATGGCCTATGTAGGCCTCAAACCTCCTCAGCAGGACTGCTTCTTCCCCCAGACAGTGGCAGTAGTGCTGGTGCTCTCCAGATCAAAGGAAGGTCGCAGGTGAGGTCAGAGCAGGTCTCAGCAGCTCGTCCCAGTTACCTCCTCCGGCAAGCAGCTGTGGTGTGCTCCTTGGCCAGACAAGGCAGTGGGCAGGGCTAGACCAGACAGAGTCCCTCTGCTTGGCTGGGCCCTCTCCTTCCCGCTGGCAGCAGTTGGTGCGCTCCTGGGCAGGAGAAGCAGGGATGAACGGGAGTCCCTGGCGCTCAGCTGGGCCCTCTCCTTCCAGCTGGCAGCGGTGGTGGTGTGCTCCCCGGGCAGGAGAGGTGGCAGGCGGGCAGTATTCTGTTTTTACATCATATACTATGTCCATCCTTCTGTTCTAACTGACTGTTTTGCTTTGTCACATGTGGTTTTTTTCTCTTCAAAAAAAAGTAATAAGAACTGTGGGAGTAATATAACCCAAAATGTGTAATTGTTATTGTAAAAAAAGAGAGGAAAAGATAGTGATCTAAAGTATATAACTGCATGCATATTTAAGTGTGTATGATAGAAACCACATTACTAAGTTTTTGTTGGATGATTGAACAGAACTGTTGGCAATCTCACTGTTTGAATGTCCACCTTGTATGCTTTAATTTTGTAATTTGAACAACTATTTCTAAGATGACAATATGTAATCTATTAACTAGTGATTTCTTACTGTATATTTTTTCTTGAAATTCTGTATTAGTTTTACCCTTTCACTGTTGTGTTTTGGTATTTTTCTCTTTAAATAAAAAAAAGCAAGTTAAAAACAGAATTCCCATATGATCCAGCAAGTCCAACGCTGGATACTTATTCAGAGGAAATTCAGTGGGTATTCAAGGAGACACCTGCCCTCTGTGTCTACTCAGCACCAGTCCCAATGGCCAAAAACACCCAAAATTTCATTAATGGTCACTGAATCAAGGAAGTGAGGCACACCTATACGATTCAGTAAAATTCAGCTGTAAAACATAGCAAAATTCTGTTATTTGTGTCACCATGGATGGAACCAGAAATCAAAATTTTATATGAAATAAGCCAGACACAATAGCAAAAACCACTGGATTTCAGTTACATGTGAAATCTGAAAAGAAAAAAGCTGAGCTCCAGGAGTGAGTGAGGAGAATAGAGACTCTCACAGGTAAGGAAATATTGAAAATTTCATAGAATTTGTACATCACTTTGAGACATGTAGACATTTCAATGATATTTGTTCTTTCCTTGAAAATGTAGTATCTTTGCCTTTGTTTGTATCTTTAAAAATAGATTGGGAGTAGAGAACAGATTGGTGGATAGATAATAACAGCTACAGTGGCTCTCTGAGGTAGCCAGCTTAGATTCCAGGAATGATGCAGTGTGGGGAGTCCTAAGCAGGGGGAGATATACCTTGCCAACCCAGGAATGAACTAAGCTGAGAGAAGCCAACTGGAAATGTAATCCCAGTGCTATGACTGAAATAGCTAAAGTGTTGCCACAGGAACCCACTCCTCTGGAAACCGTGGCTTGAATTCCCGTGCTGCTGCTGCTGCGTCTGAATTGGCACAGCAGGGATAGAGACACAAAAGCCCTGAGAGTGGGAATCGAATCAGTGAACCAAACTGAGAGCAGAGCTTGTGGGGAGCCCTGTCTCGACCTGCAGTGAGTGATAGAAACGGGGACCCTTCCACAGATAAGGAGTCTCCAAGAGAGAACATTCTGGGACCTGGCAGACTAGGTGGAACAGGATGCTGCAGTGACTTTAGTCACATATTCCCCTCTCAAGTAGGATTGGTGGGGAGTGTTTGACCTCGGTGACGCCGTAGACTAAAATCCAGTAGGCTAACCCAAACCAGGTCCCTGTACCTGGCAGTGCATCCTAAAGCATAGAAGCCTTCAGCAGGCTGACTGACCTGTTGGGGCGGGCCCAGAATAGGCTTCCCCAGTCTGTGTCTTCCTAGTACAGTGCAGTGGGTGGGAACACCTAACTGGTACAATTCAAACAAACTGTAACCCACAAAGAAAGAAACTGGGCCTCCTATATATGCCTGTATGGAAGGAACAAAAAATATGAGAAGAGGAGGCAATAAGAAAGGGTCCTCGGTCACCAATCCTGAGAACACTGATCCAGGGAAGGTAAATGCAAAGGAGAATGAGGACAGAAAGCATGCAATATCAGACATGGCACCAATAGACATAAAGCGATATCTCTGGAACCTAATAGACAAGTTCAAAAATGAAGTATTTAACCAAGTAAAGCAACATATAAGTAGAATAGTTAAAGAAATGCTAAGCACCTCCCAATAAAAAACAGATGGTAGAATGGAAGAACAGAAAAAAAGAGGATAATTGTTTGGTGGAGAAAATAGAAAAAACATAGAATATATGAAATGGGTTCAAAGAGAGTACCAGAAACTAAATACTCTATTGAAAGCATAACAGCTTGAAAGAAACTAAGGATAGATTATCTGAACTGGAGGACAGATTTATAATGTGGGAGCATGAAAGGAAAAACTTATTAAAAGTAACTTACAAGCAGTAACAATACAAAGGCTAGAAGATGATAAGAGGATCCATAACTTAAGAATTAAGAATGTAAAGGAAGAAGCAGGGATGCAAACAAATGAACTGCAAAGGCTATTCACAGAAATAATCAAGGAGAACTTCCCTAATATGGGAAAAGGTAAAGATACTCAGATCTATGAGGCATACAGGACCCCTGCCACCTACAACTCAAACAGAATTACACCCAGGCATATAATAATCAAAATTCCAGAAATCCAATATAAGAAGAGAATATTAAAAGCTGTCAGAGACAAGAAACAGATCACTTACAAGGGAACACCTATCATAATTACAGGAGACTTCTTGGCACAAACCATCAAATCACAAAGAGCGTAGGGCAAAATAATTCAAGCTTTGGAAGACAATGACCTCCAGCCAAGAGATTGATCTATCCTGCACAACTGTCCCTAGAAATTAATGGAGAAACAAGGTGCTTCCAGGATAAAGAGGAACTAGGGGAATTTGCAACCACCAGTTCAACTCTACAGAGAATACTGCAAGACATTCTAAAAGAGAAAAATACCAAGATTCCAGAAACAGTGGCAGAGGCCACAATGAATGCAGCAGAAAGCAAAATGAAGAAGACAAACTGACAACTATAACATAAAAAGAGCTCAACAGAAATGAGGAAGAGAAAGTTGAGTATAATTTCTAATGCAGATGGCCTAGATACACTAACTTAAGGGGAAAAAAGAGAGAATTGCAGGCAGAGTAGATCAAGAGATAGGGTCCACTGAGAGGCTCTTTATAGGAAATATAGTTAGCCTGAAGAAGGTTATATGGATCAAAATCAAACGTAAGAAAATGGAACTCGATGTGAAAGGGAACCAGAGTAATAGGGTTAACTAGACCAGTATTTATGGATAGGTTGAACAGACAGGCTTTAGTAAATGAAAAAAATATAACTAGAAATCCAGCCCAGGAGTGAGAAAATTCAGAAACTCTTAGGTAAATAGCAGGTTGTCCCCCGCCCCAATACAAAACCATGTTGGGGAGACCCAAAAATACACGGTTCATTCTGGGGGAGTAAAGGGGAGGAATAGTCCTCAAAAAAACAGCAGGAAGTATAGCTAATAGTGTATCAGGAATTAAAACCCTTATTACTCGCACCACTCTGCTTGGCTGTAACTCATTCTGTCCTAGTTTGTATACAAGCACTGGATCTGAGGGGCACAGACAGCTGTCCATAGCATCGGGGACGTCTGTAATTCCCTATTAACTCAATCAGGATCCATGTATGACTTATACTGTTGTATCATGACTTATCTTAGTTAAATATGACTTGTTTGATTGCTGCTTATTATTGCCAGATTTTATTCAAAACTGTAAGATTGATGGTAACAAGTTGAGGAATATAGTCAACTATACTGAAAATGACAATGATTCACTATGATATCCATTCTGATTTGATTATTACCTGTTTTTGTAGCTCTACACTATCTACAAAGTTGTATTTCTGTTAATTCTGTTATGTATTGATACGTTCAATTATACTTTATCTGATGATATAGCCAATTCTGTTGATGATAACAAAAAACAGCACAATGACCAGGGTAGAACTGCTTATACAGATTTATATGTCTTTTTAGTTATATATATATATATATATGAAAAAGTTTAGTTCTATCCTGCTTTGATATGATTCTCCCTCTAATATAGAAAGAATAGAAATACATGTTAAGACTCATGCTTACATAAAACCTATAAACAGCTTATGAGAACTGATCTGATGACACAGATGAAATGAACAAAAACTTTGAAGGAAAGAAAGTGGTACTGCAGTACCCAATCCTGATTCCAGAGTGTTATGATGTGAAATCCAGAAATATTATTAATCTTTGTGCAGAAGGATTTTAATCTAATAAACTGTGTTAGGTCTCAACATAAATGAAGATATGGATAAATTCATACATGTCTAAGTGTATAGGATTGATAGCCATAATACTTAGATTTGTTGGATAGCTGAACAGAACTGTTTGCAGTCTCCCTGGTTGAAATCCCATATATATGTTCCACTTGTGTACCTTGAACAACTATTTATAGGGGGACAATATGTATACCTCAGCTAGTGATTTATTATTGTCTATTTCTTTTCTTTGAAAGTATGTACTATTTCTGCCCATTTTCTATTTTGTTTTGTCTTTCTTTAAATAAAAAAACAGATTAATATTATTTTTAATGAACAAATATATATATGTACATATTGTTGACTGAGTGGTGCAATGTTCAGGTAGAAATAAAAAGTCTGAGATCTTATTATATAGGAGGGTGATTATAGCCAGTAATAATTCACTATATATTTGAAAATAAATGAATACATTTTAAATTCTCATCATAAAAACATAAGGTAAGTGAAATGACACATATAATCAAATTATCTTGACCATGCCACACTATAACACACATCAAACACATGATTTATATTTTCTTTTAATTTTGTAGAAGTCTTTGTTTAATTTACTAATTTAAATTGAATACATTTGGGCACTGTAGCTTTTTGAGAGTTACATGGGGTTAGTCCTTTCCATTTATGTTGAACCTCATGCAACTCTCCATTAGCATTTCCATTCTACTCAGCTATTGGGCTTTACTGCATCCTGGATAATTGGAGTCCAGGACCCTGGGATACCAGGAAGTTCCTCACTCAGAGAGGCCTGCGAGCCATGGAAGCTCAGCACCAAGGACAGCAGCCTAGACTCCACCTCCAACCTTATGGTCCTGTATTCCTGACACTCCCTCTCCAGCCACAGTGCTCAGCAACTGGCCTCAAATTGTGTCAACTTCCTGGTCTTCAGATGGCTAAGGCAAGTGTAAGGTTCAGGGGAGCAGAAAATAGAGAACCTGCAGGTCAGCCTACTTTGCCGCGTCTAATTCATTTCGGTACTTTTAATGTCCAGACCTTCCACCTACTTGGTTACGTCTAAGTATTTTATCATTCCTGATGCTGTAACAAATGGGATTATTTATTATTGGAAAGTTATATTGCCTCCAAACTTCTCTTCACTCCCTGCATGTCTTAAGAACATTCTCCCAGTTAACTTCTCTTTATGGTTTTGCTTTACAAAACATTCAAGAAAACATGAATATTCTTGTGTAAGATTTCCAAAAGGAAAAAATGAATACAAAATACTTTTTAATTTTAAATTATTATGTTATCCTTCTAAATAATAGCATCAAAGTGTCGAGTATAGCTCACTACAAGAGAAATAAAACACAACAGAAGAATCCATAATGGATGGGAAGAAAGATTTGGAGATACAATGTTCAAAGCACCTAACTACAGATGAAGCTGTGTACTATCATTTTGATGTGGACTTATATTAATTATATTTGCAATGCCCTAATATTAAAAAGTCCCATTCTGTCTCTTTGCCCTTAGCCTTACCGTCTGCAAGTCACCCGACATAACTGTCCCCTTGGTGCACAGCATGTCTTCACGTCTAAGTACCTCTGTGCAGACGTTCACCCCTTATGAAACTGTTTCCTTGGACTAGGTCAACATGAACACAAAGAGCTCTTCAGCTGGCCCAATAACATTCCTGGTAAATTCTATAATGACACCAAGTAAATCACCATGATGGTGACAAAAAGTGACATCAACACACAAGATTTTGATCAATTTCTCTAAATAGAGAGGTTGACAAAAGGGAAGAATTATTGTTAATTTAAATCTTCTCCACATCACCTTCCAAGTAGCAGTCTAACTTAGTATGTAAACAAATTAAAAATCTAATTTAAAAGTGTTGAAAAGCGGGGCTGGGGATTTAGCTCAGCGGCATAAGCGCCTTCCTTGCAAGTGTGCTGTCGTGAGTTCGATCCCTGGCACCGATAAAAACGAAAAAGACCAAAAAAAAAAAAAAAAAAGCTGAAAAGCCCCAAGTTTCAGGCAATAGAGAGGCACAGGGATAAAGGCGATCACGAGCAGCCAATTGAAGGAAATGCCCTGTAAGACCACACCTCCGTGTGCCCACCTTGGACACTCAGCGACTGCTCTTCTGGATCCTCTGAGCTACAAAAGCTCCTGATCCAGACAGGAGGCAGAGATCTCTGAACCTCTTCTGGCTCTGAGTATGTCCATCTCCTAAACTATCCTTTCGTGCAGTAAACTCCAAAGATTTATTTTGTCTCATATTTTTCTTTTACCACTTATTTTCTACTCATCTGAGAAAAGAAATAAAAGATACATCCCATAACCTTCTGATAAATTGTTCTAAAGACTTCAAATTTCCAAGTTATCACATTTGCTGAGATACATTATTCAAATCTCATCTTGATTTATTATCATGAAACATACATCTATTTGGGGAAAGATGGGTTTAGGACAAGATAAGAAACACTGTAGTGTCTTTATTAAGACCAGACTTTTCGGGGCTGGGGATTTAGCTCAGCGGCATAAGCGCCTGCCTTCAAGCAGGCAGTCATGAGTTCAATCCCTGGTACCGATAAAAATGAAAAAGACAAAAAAAAAAAAAAAAAAAAAAAAAGACCAGACTTTTCTGGACTGCAGGTACAGTGTGGGAATGGGCTGTTGTACCTGTAGAGTAAACTGGACATGGGGAGGCATAAGAAAGAAGTAAAGTAGCTGTTTCTTTTTTAGCTTATTTAAGGTCTAGATTTTTATTTAATCAAAGATTTTTTATGAAAATGTAAATCCTTCAACGTTTTTCTTTTCACTGTTGACATTTCTTCACTGTCTTCCTTAGAATCTGAGTCCTACTGCTCCCCACTTCCCCATGGACTTTGAATTCAGTTCCCACATGCTTCATTCCCTGACTTCTGTCTCATAGGTGAGACGACATTTATCTAGAGATCTGCACTCACCTGAGGCCAGTGTCTCCCGGGATGCTCTCTGAAAACCAGTCCACTCCCAATTCCAGGACACCTCTCGCTGGGAAACTAGAAGAGAAGTCTCTCCTTGAAACACTGCACAGCAGCCTTCACCATGACTGAGTTCACACACTGAGTCAGTCACGACTCCCAGTGAAACAGAGAGAGGCATCCTAATTCCTTTCGCATCATTGCTTCAAAAAGCGAGGATACACTGAGAAGCTACATGTTCTTTTACCAAGGTATTGTTGTTCTTATATTTCTCAGACTTTTATGCAATAAGGGAACTTAATTTATATACACATGGCTTCTGTTGGCAATAGTTTTAAACTCTATGAGAAAAAAATTAAGATAGATGTTTGAGTAAGGAGATTTGATGATATTCTCAGTAACGGTTTCATTTTTTAATGACAGACCCAAACAAACTCAGCAAAAAATTTGGGTTCTTGTCAGTTTTGTAACGATCTATTTTTATCATGGAACTAAGGAGGAAACAGCTCATGGTGAGAGATGTAACGATTTGGTTCCCAGATTTCCTCTCTGTTCCTAGGTAGGGGTGGAGTGGAGAGCATCTCGTGGGGCTTCATCTACTTGGACGGGGCCACATGGTCTCGTCATGCAGACCACACATAAATGGTTTCAGAGATGGTGGGGCAGCAGAGCCCATCTTACTTAATACTATTTTACATTTAAAGTAATTGAGATTAAGATTTCTTCATAGCTTTCCCCAGTTAAAACAGCTCAACTACGACTCAGGTTTCTTCCAATCCCATCACTCTTACCATGAGGCATACTTTGTTTTATTAACTTGAGGAACTCGACTTACTACTTCTTTCTTTGATATCAGTTTGCATATTAAAAATATGAAATGTCCAGAATCAATAGATTTTGAGCATAACAAGTGGTTGTTAATTACCAGTACCACATTTTACTGCTTATTCATATTTGTGCTGGTTTTAATGCTTTTTGAATATTAAAAGGTTGCAGATATAATTAATATTTTTTCACCTTATCTCCATCACATTAGTTTACAACTCCATGTACATTAACTGCTACTGTATATCCCTCCCATAACTGCTTTTATTTTATGTATATGTATGTTCACATAACGTACTGTAGTCTGAATATTCACACTCATATGATTAGAAACACATTCTGGTTGAGGACAGAGCTCAGTGGCAAATGTCTGCCTGGCAAGTGCGAGGTCTTGAGTTCGATTTCCAGTACCAAAATAAAATCCATAATCACAATCAAAAGAAAATCCATAGAAAAATATTTTATGTAGTTCTTTGAAGCTTATTTCCTCTTCTCAAATATGTTGAACTTTTTATATTGATATGTGTAGGCTGTCATACCTTGTGTAACTGCTACTGAGTGTTCCATTCTGGGTTGACATGGAGTAAATAATCTTTTCTCCTACTAGTATAAGTTAGAGGTTTAAAAATGCTGATGAAAAACTACTTAAATATGTCATTGTTTAAAACCTTTAGTATGTATCTGTTCACTATGGTATTGCATCACCAAAACCTTCACATCTCCAGTAGTGTTACCTAATGCCAAATGATATGCCACACCCAACAGCAGTAAGAAAGGAGTTTCATTTCTTCACCTCCTTGTCAAGGCATGACATAGCAAATATACATATTTTATGTGACAATATTTCATATTACATAATATAGTCTCTAAAGTAGTGAGCACAAAACAGTCACCTAATTAAATTTTTTCATTTTCATTTGTATAAGTAAGACTGGATTATTTTTTGAGACAAGGTTCCTCTGTGTAGTCCAAGCTGGCCTCAAACTTACTGCAATTATCCTGCCTCAACCTCTCAAGTGCTGGCATTACAAGCATGCACCACCATGATTGACTTTTGGATCTATTTTTGAGTTGGTATTTGGTCATTAGGTTTTTGGTTTCATGAAATGCTTGGCCATATTTTTTACTCACATTTTTCTTTTACATTATGTTTTACAGTTGTTCTTCATGAAAGATAGTAGTCCTTTGTTACCTATAATACACATATTTGTTACTCAGCACCTGAGTATGATGGTGTGATTCTTTTCGCTTAATTAAGGACACCATGCAAAGTTTAGACCACCCTATTTATGTTCTTTGGAAACACTACCTTTGAAATTTTTCATAAGCCATAGGGTCTTCCTGTTTTGTAAATAATGATAACTTCTGCCATTTGCCCATTAAGCAAGGCAGCTAGGGGCTTGCTAGAGTCAATCACTAATAGAACAAGGTGACCAAATAAACTTGACTTAATAAACCTGACCAAATAAACTTGATTAAGTCAGTAACCTGATTTTAAAATGACTCCCAAAAAATTGGCCCTCATTTAAAACAGCTTCATAGATTGTTTTGGAGTCTTGCAGACAGCAAAGCCCGCAGAGGAATTTCATAGAAACACATGTATTTTAAATATACAATCAACACTGTTGAGAAAAGGCACGTGTAATAGTCTGAGTAGCATAGAGAAGTATTCCTTCATTTTCACACAGTCATGGGTCTAGATGACTCCCCACAAGTGAACAGTAACAGGCACAGGGTTCACAGCACACACATGTGCACACACGCACACACACACACACACACACACACACACACACACAGCTCACCCCGGCGTCCATGCCAGCTCAGGCTCAGGCTCTTGAAGTCGCCTTGGCCAAGACCTTGCTCTAGATTATTTGACCAGCAAATTCTTTTTGATTTTTGTTTTTGTTTTCTTGTCTTTGTTTTCTGGTACTGAATGTGTCTGCCTCCACTTGGACACATGGAGGGTACTTCAAGGGCTCCAGGTCTTCAGCTGGACTCATGTGGGAAGTTGCAATGGGATCTGGGCCCTCAGCTGGATTCCTTGTGTCTTTAGAATGTGGTCCTGTGCTCTTTTGCATTTGACTGTTTGGGCGACTATGATAAAATAGTCCTATAAATTATGTGTCCTGTGTTAAATTGTTTCCTTTGCAAACCCTGACTACAACACTGGGGATCAAGCCTAAGCTTAGGGCCTTCACATGGAGCTATATCCCTGGATTCTTTTGTCTTGTATTGTTTTTCCTTTGTTGTGAGGTATGAGGGTCTTTAAGTTTCCCAGACTCCTATCTTAGCGCCCAGTGTCTGGATCACAGGTGTGCACCATAATGCCAGACCTAATGGGAAGAATCTTAATTTTCATGTTCAAGAAGTGCTGCATGGTACATGAAGAGTACTAATGAAAGGGTTTTGGAAATGTGCTATTCAGTTTTCATCTTGGTCATATTTTAGAATTTTTCATGCTAAAAATGTCATCCATCACCACCCTTCTGCATAAGTAGTGTGTACTTCATTTAATATAAGAGAATATTGTTTCCCGTGTTCATATTTCATGACCTCATTTCAAACTGTCACACATTTCCTCACCATCAGGGCCCAGACTTCCTTGCCACAGGGACAACCTCACCATGGTGACAGAGTTCCTGCTCCTGGGCTTTTCCAATGTTCAGGAGCTGCAGCTGCTGCACGCAGGACTGTTCCTGCTGGTTTACCTGACAGCACTGGCGGGGAACCTGCTCATTGTGATGGCAGTCACTGTCGATCTGCATCTGCATGCGCCCATGTACTTCTTCCTGAAAAATCTCTCCTTGCTGGACTTGGGCTACATCTCCATCACGGTGCCTAAGTCGATCCACAGCTCCCTGACCCACAACACCTCCATCTCTTACCTTGGCTGCATGGCCCAAGTCTACTTTTTCTTCACCTTTGCCTCTGCCGAGCTGGCCTTCCTCACTGTCATGTCGTATGACCGCTACCTGGCCATCTGCCATCCACTCCTGTATGGCATTGTGATGACACCAGGCAAATGCCAGCAGATAGCAGCCATGGTCTGGCTGAGCTGCTTTACCTACGGCTCGGTCCACACCAGCAACATGTTCAGGGAGCCAGTTTCGCGGTCCAATACCATCCACCAGTTCTTCTGCGATATCCCTCATGTGATGGCCCTGCTTTCCTGTGAGGTTTTCTTCACCGAATTCGTGACTCTGGCTTTGAGCTCATGCCTGGTGCTGGGATGCTTCGTGCTTATAGTCGTCTCCTACTTCCACATTTTCTCGACCGTGCTCAGGCTGCCATCTGTGGAGAGCCGAGCCAAGGCCTTGTCCACCTGCTCCCCACAGCTCACTGTCACCCTGCTCTTCCTGACTTCGGGGCTCTTTGCTGCCTTGGGACCAGTGGCAGAAACTTCCTCCACCCAAGACCTGGTGGTTGCTCTGGCTTATACAGTTTTGCCTCCCTGCCTGAATCCCATCATCTATAGCCTTAGAAACAAGGAGATCCAAGCAGCTGTGTGGAGACTTCTGGGGAAGATGCGCGCTCTGTGAAAGTAGAACTTCCCATCTTGGTTGCAGAAACTGAAACAAAGACCAAAGATGATCCTGCATGACTGAAGACAGCTGAAAACCTGTGGATATGATGATGAAAAACATTGAAAGTCTCATTGGATTGGAGAAAAGGAATATTTGTTGTACTGAATCAAGACAGCATTGGAGGTATTTCTTCAGGAAATAAAATCCTGTTCTTTTGAAGGGTATAGCAGTTGTGTGACTGTGCCATCCCAGGGTACTCCATCTCCTTCTGTCCCGCTTCAGACCCTCTCAAAACCTTCTGCAAACCTGCAGCCATGGCTCTGTCACCAGACTTCTTGGAAAAGAACACACACGTGTGTGCTTTTAGTCCCTGACTTAGCTGTTTGGCATCAGAGGACACACAGCAAGCATGGTGGTTACATCAAAGAGGAATGTGTGCTCTTTTTTAATTTTTCCCACTATTTTAAGTATATTCTTCTTTTACAGAGCTATTTATTTAAATTTTTCAGGAAATTAAATCTTCATCAATATATCTATTGAAAGTATCATTTTTCTTCTTTGAACTGTTATAATTATTGTAATGATAATGAATCCAATAAGTTTATAAGATTGACTTTATAGAAGATGGTAAAACTATTTTATATATATATATGGAGTCAATTGCCACCACATGACACTACAATATAGTTTCTACTTGTTTCCCCCAGATTTACAGACAAGAAACTTGACATGCAAATCAGAAGTGCACTCAGATTCACACTAAAAATTATTAGAAATACAAATTTGTCATTCAGAGTTTGGCAAGAGAATTTGTAAATTTTCCAAAACTTTAACTGCCTCAATGTTTAGCATAAATGAATTGAGTACAGGCAAACCATATCATTACATTTCATGCTTCCTTTTGTCAAAAATTATGCAAATTTGTTGTGCAAATACTTTAAAATTATAGACAAGCAGAAGAAAATAACCTCCTGCCCAAAGTTCTGGCCTCAATGCTTTCAGTAACTCAAGAAGTGTCTTCTTGAGGGTCAGTACTAATAGAGAAAAGCCAGTTGCTTGGTTACTTTTCTCTAACTGTTGAGACAAAATACCTGATACTCAAAATGAAGGAAAGAAAGATTTATTTAGCTTACAGGTTTTGGAAGTCTCAGGCCATACTCAGCTAGCTCCAAGGCAGGATGGCATAGCTGAGGGGCAGCTGTTCATGGTGGCCACAATCAGCAAGAGCAAAAGGATAAAAAGAGAGAAAAGCATACCTTCTTCCCTTTCCTTACATTGCATGCCAGCTCCCTGCCCTAGGTGAGTGCAACACACACACCACAAATCCCCAGTGCTACACAACAAACCAATCGCAAATGCCAGATTCAGCTGCCTCCATCACTGTATCAGGTTTGCAGGGGCCATCTGAACACAAACCTTAACAGCCAGGAAGATAGAAACTGAAAGAAGAAGAAAAAATGGAACAAAACAGGGAGATTAAAAGGAAAGAAAAGAAAAGTGGATTTTAATGATACTGCTTTTATATCTAGAAGTAAGGGGGCAGGGAGAAGGGGTTAAAAGGCTATGTGTGGAGGTGAGAGTGGAGGAAGATGATTTTCATAGAAAGGGAGGCTTCGGATTGTGAAAATGGCGGCGAGCTAGGGGATCGAGCGAAGAGTCTCTCCAGAGAATTCAAACTCAAAGCTAAAAAAAAGACAGCATGGAGAGGACCAGACAAATCGCAGCGATTCTTATTAACCAAGACAGTACAGCTGGAGGATTTAAAGTCCTGCTGAGACCAGAGGCTGCAAATCCCGCGCCCTTAAATCAACAAACAGACTCGTGGACCCAACACGAAAAGCTGAGTTGCTTTTGGGGACTGCGGGAAACTGAGACCCAGATCGAGACTCCAAGTAGCAGCCAGTTCTGCACCGCTGCACCAGAGCAGATGTACAAAGCTCTGGCGTTTCAAATCTAAACGGTGCACAAAAATCTGACCGGTCAGCGCTGAGCCACGAGTGGGGGAAAAGTGGATAGCTTGGTGTGCGGCGGTCCCGGAACGAGGACTTGCACCAGACTCTGGTGAGTACAGAAAACCCCGCGGCTGCTGGGTTTGGCCAGAGAACAGCTGGCCCGCCACCACGGGGAAATCAATAACACAGAGTCTGGTGCAGACATATTAGCCTGGCGGCAGAAACCGCAGCTTGGTGACATCACCAGGTCCCCCTGTAGGGAGGGCTGGTGGAAGACATCTTGAGTCCTGGCAGAGCCTGATTACTTGCTGGCTTCAGCTCCACACAGAGAACTTAGTGGGAGCCATCTTGGTTTTGGGCAGATCTGCTTTTCTGGTGCTCCTATCACAGAGAGGTTTGGAAGAGAACGGCTGGGACCTGGGCAGAATCCTGTGCCATTACTCAGCTGCTTCTGATTCAAAGAGAACTGGCAGGAGCTACTGGGGCTAAACCAAGCCTCTGCTTGGGGCCCAATAAGCAGATACAAAATAGTCACAACTCAGTGACAACCAGAAAGTACAGCCTTATTTATGAACTAACTGACACAGAGGCTAGAGACTAAACTGTACCGCCCCTGCATCCCAGCCTACCCCAGATAACAGCAAATTGGGGAGGACAGCAAAAACTCAAGCCAGCATGCTCCTGAAAGGCCCTAAGCAATTTGGAGAGGGCCAGAGAACTCCAGGACAGTCTGAAAGAAACCAGAAACATGACAAGAGATAAAAATAAAAAAAAATCTCCAGCTGTTCAACAGGAGAAATTAAACCCAAGAGAACTAAACACTGAAGAGAACAAACACAGTAACCACCCTCTACTCGACACAGCATCAGCCGAAATTAAAAAGTACTTACATGATCTCATAGAGGAATTTAAAGATGTACTCCTGATCCAAGTGAGGCAAGATATAAAGAGATTAATTAAAGAAATGACAAGCCCCGCCCAAGAGAACATAGATGGAAGAACTGAGGAAATCAGAAAAGAAAGAGAAGCATCTGAAGAATTTAAGCATAACTTAGAATACATGAAACAGATCCAAAGAGAATATCAGGAAACTCAGAACTCCATTGAATATTGGCAAAATGCCTTGACAGAAACTAAAGACAACCTTCTGAAACTTGAAGAGAGATTTAGGGCTTATGAACGTGAAAGAAAAAGCCTCTTAAAAATAACAAGGAACCAGAAAGAAGCAATTCTAAAACTGGAAGATGATAAAAAGATACATAACCTAAGGATAAAGAATGTGAGTGAGGAAGCAGGAACATCCAAAAATGAAATACAAAAAATATTCACAGAGATATTAAAGCAAACTTTCCCACGTATAGCAAAAAGAAATGATATCCAGATAAAAGAAGCATACAGAACGCCAGCTACCTACAACCAAAACAGATCTACGCCTAGGCATATAATAATCGAGATCCCAGAAATCCACCAAAAAAACAGAATATTAAAAGCAGCCAGAGAAAGGATGCAGGTTACCTATAACGGGAAATCTATCAAAATAACAGCAGACTTATCAACACAAACTCTTAAGTCAAGAAGGGAGTGGGGAGAAATATTCCAAGTCCTGAAAGAAAAAAATATGCAACCTAAGTTCATATATCCGTCAAAACTCTCTCTAAAAATTAATGAAGAAATAAGATACTTTCAAGACAAGGAGGAACTGTGGGAGTTCGTGGCCACCAATCCAACCCTACAGAGAGCGCTGAAGGACATTACAGAGAAAGAGAGGAAGAGATATCAGGATTACAGCTACAGTGGCAGAGAGGCCTCAGTGAACGGGGCAGACCATGGAATGAGGGAATAAGGTAGACAAATTATAGCAGAAAAGTGGAGTAGCAGACATGAGGCAGAGACGGTAAGCTAGTCTTTAGTAGAGACAGCTCTGAAACTATATTTAAAAAAAAAAGCAGAGGTCATTGCTAATGGTGTATAACGATTTAAAAGACACAGTAGTCCTAGTGCCATATTTAGATTGAATTAAATTTGTTCTGGTCTGTCCATTCATATCAGATTTGAGGACACAGACCTCTAGAACCAAAAATAGCAGGTTATACCATGGTAACTATCCTTACTTTCCTATCGACTTAGGTGAAATCCTGTATTACTTACATTGTCTTACTATGACTGATCTTAATTGTATCTGAATCATAAGACTATTGGTTGGCCTTGACTGATCCTATTTGAAATCGGTATGCGTGTTAGAATCGACCCTAAAAGTAGAGGAAACTACTCTGAGCATGACAAGATGTAAAGGATATCCATACTGGTATGAATCAGTAACAGCTCTCAAATACTACAATGCAGTCAAAGATAAGTCTTTATAAAAATAGGTGATAGTATGTTTAACTATAATAAGCCAGTGTTGTCGACAAATCTATTGAAAATAACAAGAGAAAACATAGTAGCTACGGAAGATCATTTATATTATAGTTTTATAAGTCTTATCCATTGCATGTTTATCTAGGAAATTGTTTCACTGTCTTGTTATGACTTGGTTTTCCCTATAATACAGAGAGGATAGGAACAAATACTCTGAGGAAGAGACCTGAAAAACCCGAGGCTTATTTTGTAGCATTATAATATAAATTCTAGCAATCTATTGCTTGCTGATTAAAATGACTCTGGACTGGTTTCTTCAGCTCAACTTCAGCATATGCAGAGATGGGGACGGCTATCTCAAAGAGAATGAGAGATGCGATGGTAGTTGCTATTGTCTTCCCTAATTTGGAACTTGAGGACCTAAAAAGACTCCATCATCCTGTAATGATTTGATTAGTTCTATAATATGCAATAAGTATAGAAAGTGGGTGAAGTTAGGGACAACTATTTGTAAGAAGCTAGAGACAGTTAGATAAGGTAGATCTCCAGTGGACTTGCTTTGAAATCTGTATTTCTTTAAATTGTTTTTTATTTTTTTTTAAATGTTCTGTTCTGTTTTGATATGGTTAACCTTATCCTCTTAGAGATGTAAAACAAATAGGTGGGACTGATAATCATATTACGGAGCTTTTGTTCGGCCATAGAGCAGAATGGTTTGTAGGGTCACTTTTTTGAATGTCATTCTAAATACTTTAATTCTATAACCTGAACAGCCATTTCGAAGATGACAATTTGTAACTTATCAACCGGCAATTTCTTACCTTTTGTTTGTCTGTAATTTAGTATTATTTCTACCCTTTTTTTTTAATCTCCATGTATTTTTTTTTCGTTTCCTTTTCTTTAAATAAAAAAAAAAAAGAAAGGGAGGCTTCGTGGAGCTTGCATCTAACTGTACTGCAGCAGAAGCCCAGTGTTGTGAGACCCAAGCATCAGCCTGTAGTGAGAGAGAACCTGCTAGGTCAATGGAAGACACAGTAGAGAAAGAGTAATTACACTCATACACAGTTCCCATAAAGATACCTCCCCACATGTGCTCTGACTGAAAAACCAAGGAAAAGTATGTTTGAATTATAGTATTTTTATACCCAAAAAAAAGTTGTAGGGAAGAGTGAGTGTAAGAGGGGATGTATAGGGGAGGGACTTAGAGTGGACAGGGACAGGGGTGGAGGGAGGTCAGGCGCAAGTAGTGACCCAAAGGTCACAGACCCCTGAGACAGCCCTTAGTGTGGGGAAGCCAGTGAAAAACACTAAGGCCTAGGTGTGATCAGGTTATCTCGACGGTCTATTTGTGAGAGAGAGGGAACACTAAGGGAAGGGGAAGTAAAGGACATAGGTGAGAGGAGTCAGAGGTAAACAAATTATGTACAAATCTAGAGAGGCAGGCATAGGCTGAGATTATGAATGGGAGGGGAAAGCGGACGGAGGAGACCAGAGACCGTATCCACTGCTGTCTTGGCCTGTGCATGAGGTTGGACAGCTCTAGGAGATAACTTCCAACATGGTGTATGGCAGCCTGAGGAAACACCATACAGTCAACAATAGACAAATATGAATGGAGCTACATCCACACACACAAAGACACAACAGTCAAGAAATCTAACAAGAGAAAAACAAATTATAAAAGAAAGAGAACCATTCTTAGTGAGCTCAGAGGCTGCTGGCTCCGGCAAGGGGCAGGCTCCAGCTCTCCAGGGAGTTTATGCCTCTGGCTATGCTCTCTGTTCTGCCACTTGCTTCTCTGGGTCTTCAGCCCCTGGCCCCAAACTCTTCCCCTCACTGGCCACCCAGAGGATGGGGATGGAGCACCCCCAAACCCGCTGTGCCATTCTGGGAGATCTTCTGCCACAGGACTTGGGGTCTAGCAATGCTCCCACGTGCTGGATTTCTTTCTTTCTTTGTTTTTGGGGTTTTTTGTTTGTTTGTTTGTTTGTTTTTGTTTTTGTCTTTGTGTTTTGCTTTTTCTTAAGTGAAGAGTTTGCTTTCTGGAAGTCAGCAAGAATCAGCTTTTACTGTCTGCATCCACCCCAGCAATCACCTGGTTTCTTAGTTTCTCTCTGTTTTTCAGCCTGAGAATTCAGAAGCTTTCTAATCTTATGAGAAGAAATCTCACTGGCACCCAATTCTGGGGTGGTGGCAAAAGTGCCCAGGCCCAAGCACACTGAGTTCTGGCCCTTGGGGACTCAGCAGGGACAGCGCTCAAGTGCTGCATTCGGTGCTGTTGGGGGGGCCTAGGCAGGGAGTGGCCACATCCACACAGAGGTAAGTGCACCACTCCAGCCTTGTCCCCGCCCTCTTGACTCCTGGGTCTCAGCGCTGCAAGGCCCTGTGTTTCTTACTGTCTCAGGGACCCCTCTGTTCCCAGGCTGGGCCCTTTGCAGGACCCTCTCCTTTGTGCTTCTGCCCCTGACTCTGGGACATGCGTCTCTAGCCGGGCCACTGCCTCTGAGCAGTTGTCTATCCTGCAACCCCCCTCGTCCCCTCGTCCAGAGAGGCCCTGACCCTGGCCTGTCTCCCAGTGGGAGGAGACCAAGGCCCACAATGCCAGGCAGTGGCAGCAAGGTTGGGCCCAGGTCACTAGGCCTCCTCCCTCAAGGGGATCTGAGAGTCTCCCCAAAGGTGTGGTCCCTAGAACTGGATTGAACACAGGACCAGATGAGGAGGTGACCCTGCTTCTTACTCTGTCACTGGACTGAAACTGCCCATCTTCCCTGGAGTCCTGTCTGCTCCATTCACTCCTTAGCCATGAAACCTGCTGCCCTGGACACACCCTGCAATGTCCTATGAGCCCTGCAGCCTTACCCTTGCCACGAGGAACCTCACTGTTCATGATTTTAACTTAAAACTTAAAGTTACAGCATTAAAGTATCTAAAACCAATATGTGTCATTTATTATGATACATAAGCACGTAGGTAGATGGAAATCTGTATGTCACAATATTGACCATTACGTAAAGACATAGGTGCATTGGATAGGTAAGTAGTTTTAATACACAGCATGACTTAAAAGATTGTTCCTCCATACAAGTAGAGATCACAGTGGTGGTGACCAGAAAGGGTGTGTAGTTTTGTGTGCATGAATTCTGTTTTGTTGATTATTGTTTTACTGTTCATGCAGTTTTGGGGTATTAGCTCTCATTTCTGCTACATGTGTGCATTCTCAGAAGCTCTCTCCTAGATGAGGTAAGGCCTCCTTTCTTTTGGAGAAGTGTTGCTTTATAATTCTAGATCACCAGCCCAGGACTCTCATCCTCACATTGACTAGGACTTACCGCTGTCATAGGCAGAAATGAGGCTTTGATGTTTACCTTATTCTACATGGTTCTAGCTATGAGTAGATACATTCCCCATAAAAGGGGACACATCTTACTGAAAGGGGAAGCTTGGAGTTTGGACACAAATAGAAGTCAGAATGAGGGTCCAAGCCCCTGGAGTGACACAGAAGTCCTGAGCTTGTGGTTAAAAATCTTTGTCCAGAGTTACTTGGCCTCTCTGGCCCCTGGGGCCACTTGTGGTTTGCTGGTTGATGTGTAGCCTTTCTGAGCCCTGTCCCCGAACCTGCCCACTTTCTCGATTGGTCGGCCGTAATGTTCAGGTGTCTGCCTTGGGCTCATTAGGAAAAGAGACAGCCAGAGCTGCAACAGACGTGTTACACGAGTAGAATAAACCAACTGCTGGAACTTTGAGAGGTGGTCTGCTGTCACTAAGGTAACCTGTATCCACTAAAAGCTGTGAAACAATACCTCCGGCTGACAGAGACGAGGACAAACATGTTCTCATATACTGGTTGTGCAAATGTTAAGTTTTACACGTTTTTTGAATGAGGCGTGACAATTTAAATTCAGCAGAATAGTGTTGTCCAAGATTTTTGGTAATTAGTTATTAAGTAAGAAACTATATTCTTATGTCTTATGATTTTTAAAGAAATAAAATTATTTCCATTCATGTGGAACAGACAAAATGCCCATTTGTAGTTTGTTTCAGAAAAAAGCCAAGATAACTAGATGCCGATTAATCTTGACATCTGAATTTTGAACTCACCTAAATCAGTTCATTTTAATACTTGAATTGGAATTTCAAATTATATTCTTACCAAACATACCAATCAGATTTAAGAAATCTATGCACTGAAATTCAAACATGAGCTCTTATTTGTTGGCAATATTTAATAATTTCATAAATTTCAGACTAAATTTAATTTTTCAACATAATAAAGAATCTTAATACTTTCCTAACTTAATGATGACCTGGTGATATTTACAAGAAAAGTATGTAAGTGTCCACAGAAGTTCTGAAAAATCATACATGAAAAGTTCCATTTACATAAAGTCATCTTGGTTTCCTGAAGCCACACAACATATGCTTTGTCTTCAAGCTTTGATTTGTAGCTTCTCCTACGGTCACACACATGTCATTGTCACATGGAAAGTTCATTCATCTGTTAAAACACCACACATCTCCCAGACAGCTTCCTGAGAGCTGCTATCACCTCCTTGTTCCTCAAGCTGTAGATGAGGGGGTTCAACATGGGTGTAAGGATGTTGCTGAAAACAGAGAGTGCCTGGTCCTGCTCTGGACTGTGAGAGGAAGTGAAAGTCATGTAGATGAAGATGTTTGGACCAAAGAAGAGACTCACTACTGTGAGATGTGAAGAGCAGGTGGCCAGAACTTTTCTTCTGCCCTTGACAGAGTTCATGCGGAAGACAGTGAGGAAGATAAGTGTGTAGGAAGCTGTGATGAGACTGAAAGGGACAACAAGCAGTACAATACTTGTCACTACCACCACTGACTGGTACAGTGAGGTGTCTTCGCAGGAGAGGTTGATGAGCACTGGGACCTCGCAGAAGAAGTGGTGGATCTCCCTGGACCCACAGATAGGAAAATGCATGGGGTAAATGGTGTGAATAAGAGAACTTGATGAACCTCCAGCCCAGCACCCAGCAACCATCTGCAGACAGATGCGGACATTCATGAGGGTGGGGTAGCGGAGTGGGTTGCAGACAGCCACATAGCGATCATAAGCCATGAGGGTCAAGATGAGGCACTCTGACATCCCCAACATCAGGAAAAAGAAGCTCTGGGTTCCACAGCCAATCCACGAAATGGTCCTTTTTCCTGTGAAAAAGTTGAAGGCCATCTTTGGGACAATTGTGGAAGTTAACGTCAAGTCAATGAGTGAAAGCTGACTGAGGAGAATGTACATGGGTGTATAGAGTCGAGAATCCCCCCAGATCAGGACAATCAGAAGCGTGTTTCCCAGGAAGGCAAGGATATACACAAAGATGATCACGGAATTGAGGATGACAGAATGCCGGAACTTAGGGAAGAGCCCCACAAGGATGAAATCCGTTGCAGAGGACTCATTCCCAGGCACCATGCTTCTTTAAGAAATGGAACTTAAAAAAAAAAAAAAGACACAGCTGGAATAAACACAGTTGACAGGGTCAAATTCCACTGGGGACATAAACAAAAAACATGAATAAGATTCATATGGATTTGGCAGTTAGCATTCAGTTCTGGAGAGGTCCAACCATGTCAGCTCAAGGACTCAGGCATTGAAACTTACCTCAGAGATGACCTATGCTGCAGGATGAGTGAAAGATAAATGGCACTGAGGCAGAAAGGGCAGGCTGTGCGGTGGGGGTGGGAGGCTGAGGAGATGCATGCCTGAGACCCACTTTCTCGGTGACCAGCAGCTCAGGCTTCTCCTCGCTAAGGGAAAGCGCTAAGGAGAGCATGTGATATTTGTAGGAGATGCTGCAGAATTATTTCCTCCTTAATACCCACCCCACCCTACCCCTAACACCCAAAAATAATTTTAATATGAATTAAGTAGAACTTTACCTATATTAATCCTCAAAAAGTGTAACAAGTCTGAGGAACAAACAAAAAGGATTCAAAGCACCCATGTTCCATATAGGTTTTGTATCAATCTGTGGATCAAACTGCCTAACATTCTTTGTGCTCTGGATTCTCAGTATTTGTCATCACAATGTCAGAAACATTTTACCATATACTGCTGAACAACTGTCTAAGTTTTTATTAAAATAGAGAAAATTGAAAAGAATGATCAACTTCAGTGCCTCTTCACCTCCAGAGTTTACTTTTTTTATGAAACTGGAGAAACTTGTAAACTATGGATCCACTTTCTAGAATTATAAACCCAAAATCTTAAATATCGTTTCTAATCACCATGGACTCTAACTATTAACATTAGAACATCTGAATGAAAGTGTGCCATGTATGTTGACTTACTCCCTAAGATTAAGAGAACATCATGTATTGCAAACAATTACAAATAAAATAAAATTTAAAATAACATTTATACCTGCGTTCTATTACTGATACCCAAATAAATTAATTAAGGAAGCTAATTAATTAATTAACATTTATAGCATTCAGGAAGATGGCAGAGTGGTAAGCAGGAGAGAAAGAACCTCTCTGAGATTTGGTGCCCAGATATTGGGACATGGTGATGTGAGGATAAGAAGAAGGATAAAAACGTGTCCCCAGGACCCAGGGAAGATCTGAAGTGAGACTTGAAGCCCATGAGGGGAGTGAAGAGAGAGACTTCAATAAAGAAGGAGGAGGTGGCAGATGCTGCTTTTCCCTGAGCCAGGACCGCATGGGAGGGGAGTTTTGAACCTGCAGATGCATGGTGACTACTGTCAACCCCAGAGGCCTCCGTGGAAAAATGAACCAGTGAACAATGCAGGGGATGCAGAGGGCTGCAGTGGCTGGTGAGTTATTCAGGTTAAGGCATTGACCAGGAGAGGGTGAGAGCCCAGCACCCATTTTGGAAATCAAAGGCTAAGCCATAAGCACTACATAAATCTATGTACATTAAATAGCACCCTCCTGAACAAAGGGTCACAGATGAAATTAAAGAAAAAATTAGTTTTTACAAGTAAACACTAATGCCATTGCAATATACCAAAATGTAGGAGACAAAATGAGAGAAGTCCTATGAAAGAAATTTATAACAATGAATACTTGTATCAGGAAAACAGAGAAAGCTCAAATAAATAACATAATGTTTCATTTAAAGCTTCTAGAAAAAGAAGAGCAGGTCAAGCCTAAAGTTTGTATGAGGGAGGAAACTATAAAGACCAGAGCAGAAATTAATGGAATATAGATGAAGAGAATAACACAAGGAATCAATGACTCAAAAAATTGACTTAAAAATTAAATAAAGCAGGCAAGCCATTGGCCAACCTCATCAAAACAAGAGAAGAAAAGGCTCAAATCTGTGCAATTAGGAATGAAAATGGTGAAACCACAACAGATGCTGCAGAAATCAGATCATCAACACCTACTCCAAGAACTATATTCTAATAAGATGCAAAACACGGCTCCGGGGATTTAGCTCAGTGGCATAAACACCTGCCTGGCAAGAGTGAGGTCATGAGTTTGATCCCCAGTACCAAAAACAAAAAAAAGGTTCAAAACACAGAAGAAATGGAAAGATTCCTAGACACATATGAATTACAAAAACTGAATCGAGAAGATAGAAATTTCTTGAATAAACCAATATCAGTTAATTAAATGGAACATGTAATTAAAAACCTACTAACAAAGAAAAGCCCCATCCTAATGGATTCACTGCTGATTTCTTTCTTTCTTTTTTTAATTGGGAATTGAACTCAAGACCTTACACTAGCCAGGCAGGCTCCATGCTACTGAGCTATAACCCAGCTCATCACTGCTGATTTCTACAAGAAATTAGAGAATACCTAATACCACTACTTCGCAAACTCTTTAATGAAATTGACAGTGAAGCAATATTTGCAAATTCATCCCTAGAAGCAAGCATTATCCTGATACCAAAATCGGAGAAGGATCCCACAAAACATAGAACTACTACAAGACAATCTCCTTAATTAACATATATGAAAAGACCCACAATAAGATACCATCAAATAGAATACAGGAAATCATGAAGATTTTTCATCATGACCAGGTAGGATTCATCCTAGGGATGCAAGGTTCAACATACACAAATCAATACAAGTAGTATATCATAGTAACAAAACCAAGGACAAAAGCCATATGATCATCTCAATAGATGCAAAAACAAATGTTTGACAAAGCGCAAAACACATTCATGATTTTAAAAACCCTAAGAAAAAATAGAATAAGGGATCTTTACCTAAATTTTATAAAAGCCATCTATAAAAACCAACAGCCAACATCATACTAAATGGACAAAAACTGAAAATTTTCACTCTAAAATCATCAAGGATGTCCTCTGTCACCAAGCTGATTCAATATAATTCTGAAAACATTATGTATAGCAATTAGACAAGAGAAAAAAATAAAAGGAAAGAAAAATTTAAATTATCATCATTTATGGATGACATGAGGCTCTATATAGAAGATCCAAAAACTCAGATTAATATCCAATTCAATCACATGGTTGGATACAAAATCCACCCACAAAAATCAGTAGACTTCCCCTACATAAATAACAAAATCACTGAGAGAGGATTTAGGAAAATAAGACCTTTTATAGTAGCATCTAAAAGATGAAATACCTAGGAATCAATCTAATGAAGGAAGTAAAAGACCTCTACATTGAAAACTATAGTGCTCTGAAAAAGGAGATTGAAGGCAACATCAGAGAATGAAAAAATTCCTTGTTCATGGTTAGGAAGATTAATACAGTGAAAATGTCCATAATTTCAAAATTGTAATAGAGATTTTATGCAATGTGGATCAAAATTTCAAGAGTGTATTTCACAGAATTAGAGAAAACAACCCTAAAATTCATTTGGAACAGAAGACCTCACATAGAAAAAGCTATTTTGGACACAGAGGCAAGACAGGAGATATCACAATCCCTGACTTGAAATTATACTGCAAAGCTACTGTGATTCAAACAACATGGTAGCTGAGGACACAGTTCAGTGGCACAGCACCTGCCTAGCAAGTACTAGATTGTGAGTTCAATTCCCAGTACAGAAAGACAACATGGTACTGGCCACAGAAAAGACCCAGAATCAAGTGAACAGATTAGAAGCTACAGAAGTCACTCCAGATACACTCAGCCACCTTATCTCTCACAAAGAAGCCAAACACCTTCAGTGGAACACAGATAGTCACCTTAATAAGAGGTTCTGGAAAAACTGATTTTTCCATATGCTAAAGATTAGACCCACATCTTTCACCATGCAGGGAACTAAAATCAAAATAGATTAAAAATCTAATTAGTAAAACAAAACACTAACTCTACTGGAAGATAAAATAGAGCTCTTGAAGATATTTCAAGGACTTTATCAAAAAAACCCCAATCACACAGGTATTATCACAAAGAATCAACAACTGAAATATCATCTTATTAAAAACCACTTGTACAACAAGAGAAACCATGAACAGAGTGGAGAGACAATCCATAGTGTGGGAAAAACCTTTCTCAGCTCTTCCTCAAAGAACTACTATCTAGAACATATAAACAACTCAAAAAAATCAGACACTGCCCCAGATTCAAAGATGTAATCCAAAAATGGGCATCTAACATAGACACTTCTCAGATGAAGTAGAAACAGAAGATAAATATACAAAAAAACATTCAACATTACTGGTCATTCAAGAAATGAAGATTGAAACAATGCTACCATTCTACCTCACAGCAGAAAAAATGGCTATTATCAAGAAACCAACCAAAAAAAATTGCTGGTAGGACTGTGAGGAAAAAGAACCATTCTTCACTGCTGGTGAGAGTGTAGACGGGTACAACCACTGTGTAAACCCAGGTAGAGATTCCTCAAAAACCTAGGATTATATCTCCAATTTGATCCAGATATTCTCCTTCTTGGTATCTCCCCAAAAGAATTAAAAGCATCATGATTCAGCAATATATGAATTCTGTGTTTATAGTAGCACAGTTTATAACATTTAAATCTTGAAAACAGGCCAAATGTCATCAATCAATGGATACATTAAAAAGCTATACTTTGTTTTATACAATGGAGTACTACTCTGCTATAAAGAAGGTTAATCTTGAGACATTTCTAGGTAAATGGATGCACCTTGAGACCATACTTTCCAGAAAAATCAATCAGACACATATTTTTAAATACTGCATTGTTTCCCCAATGTAAGAAACCAAAAGTGTAAATAAGGAATAAAATGTGTAGTAGAAATTGTGAAATAGGAAGAAAATGTTCAAATGGAAAGAGAAACTAGAGAAGGAGAATTGAAAGGAAGGGAAAAGAAAATATGAGGAAAGAAGAAAAAGTGAAAACAAAGCTTTTGTAAGTAAGAAGGGGAAAAGGAGTTCAAGGGAAGGGAAGAGAATAGCAAAAAGAAGAAACAAGATATACCACGACAGGTAAAAATTCCCTATGATGAACATGATCATTATGTATATATAATATGTACCAATAAACTTATAAATTTAAAAAATAATGTTTGTACACCTGAGCAAAAAAGTGAAGAAAAGCCCAATTCAATAATTTCACTTCGTTTTGAAAATTAAAAATCAATTATTTAGTAAATTTTAATGAAATGCCCTAGTGTTTTACTTTTTTGTTGGGGAACTATCATCATGCCTGAAGTAGGGTACCATAAATTGTCAGACTTACATTAACTGCCCTGCCTAAAATCATCAGTATTTTTCTCTGCCAACCAAATAAACTTCACACACTTAGTCCAGACTTTTATGTCTTTGATGCCTTGGAAGCAACCCACATTACAGAGCATGCTCCATGTTCATTAGCTCCATTATCTCTGGACACAGCTCAAGCTCCAGTCAAGGATATACTCACAGTTTTCCCGCTCTATCTGCCCACTCATACATCTGCACATTTCTTTTGTGATTATTCAGGGTCACCGGTCACATTTCCATGGTTCAAGCCTCCTTAAGGCTCATTCACAAACTCATGAAATTCTGAAGAGCTCTCCCTGTTATCTACTTTCCAACTGTCCTTTGATGCCATCATTCGGAGCCAATTTTTAAACAGTAGAGCCAAGAAACCGTGTAGCAAGGAGGTTAACAGCACACACATATTAGAGGCAGAGCCATACGAGCTGCATCCAGGGCCATTACTGCTTCTCCCTTTCCTCACCTTCAAAACAGACAGATTAACCAAGCAACCACGGGATAGCTGTGAGATGTGGAGGGGTTACTAAATATAAACTATTTAGGACAGTAGCTGATACCCAAATCTTTATCATAAATTTCGGGGTACCCATATTTCCCCTGAAATGGCTTTTAATATTTTGAATGTTAGGAGTGTATTTTACTTATCCAACGTCCACTAACATCTAACATCAAAAGGTGCTAACCTTAATAACTATTTATTAATCAGTTCATGAATTTCAACAATTACGCATTTTCAAGAACATACGACAACCCCCTTCATTGTGACATTATTTCTGGTAGAGCTAGAGCCAGTTCTTTCCGTCCTATCTTACTGAAATGTGGAGTCCTCATGCAGACTTGAGTAATATGAGTGTTATGCTTGTGGGATACATTGGTATTTCCTATCAGAACAGCATGGATGCACCACAAATGTCAAAATAACTTGAAATTCTGTGATCTTTTGCTGAAATAGGAAAATTCAAATATTAAGTTATGATGCCCTCTAGCTTCAATAGATGGTTCTTTTCTTGGTGTTATATTCAAATTTTTGTGACAAAAGAAATCAGTTAAGAAGAAAACTGTTAATAGTACTAGAGTCTGCTAAAATGTAAAATGCAGAGTTAATAATTAAACATCCTGTCACTAGTGAACAGTGAGCTCCACGTAAGTTATATTCACAATGTTTCCAAGATTGACAATCTAAATAGTTCCTCCAAGGTCTCCAACATCAATGCATTTTTCAATCTATATTTGCTGAGTGCTCACCATATTTCACACATATTCTGCTAGGTGTTAAAGTGAGAGAAAAAATGAATTCGGACATGGTCTTTGTTTTCAGTAAATGTTGAGGTGCGGTAAGAACTGAATGCTGTGTCAACCCACTGGTGAGCTGATCCTGAGTTAGATGAGGCTGGAGAGTTAGGTAGGAATGAGTGGAGCAGGATCTACCTAGGACATAGCAGCTCCTGGAAATGTGCCGCAGGTGGCCCCTGGTAAAAATCAGCTCACTGGGAGGTGAGGCTCATGTTGAGATTCTGCCTCACTCCAGAAAGGGTGGCTATTACCAATAAATAAATCAATAACAAATGCTAGAGGGATGGTGGGGAAAAAGGAACCCTTCTCTACTGTTGGAGGGAGTGCAGACTGGCGCGACCACTATGGAAATCAGTGTGGAGATTTCTCAAAAAATCTAAAACTAGAGGTTCCATTTGACCCAGCTATTCCTCTTCTTAGTACCTTTCCAAAAGAAATAGAAGTCACATACCACAGCAGTATGTACACACTCATGTTTATAGCAGCACAGTTTCTAATAGCTACATTTTGAAAACAGCCCAAATGCCCATCAATTGATATAAAAAAGATATGGGGTTTTTTTCATACAGTGCAGCATTAATCTCCTAGAAAGAAGGATAAGCTTCAGACATTTGTAGGTAAATGGATGGACCTTGAGATCACACTCTTACAAGTGAACTAAGTCAGGTACACATATGTAAATACCCCATTGATTTTCTGGTGTGAGAATCTGAAAGTGCAAATATAAATCAAATTGTACAATGTATACTGGGAAATCAGAGGAAAATGTTTAAGCAGAGAGGGGAACAAAAGAGGGGGAGGTGAAAGGAAGGAAAAAAGAGACTAGAAGGAAGAAATGGAAAGAAAGCTTTTGTAAATAATGAGAAGAAGAGGGATGGAAGAGAGGGGCATTAAAAGAGACAAAGAAAAATCAAGATATATCGTGTACAGGTACAAATTCCCTATGATAAGTGTGATCATTATGTATATCTGAAATGTGCCAATAAAAGAGACAGACAGGAGAAAAAGATCATATTGCATAAGTAAGTAGGAAAGTGTGGGAAAATAATTGGAATTCTTAAACATTTTATTCGACTTTTTTGAACCATATAATCTTGAAAGTTTGCAATTTTTTCATCTCACATAATCTTATTTAGAATGCTTACCTGTACTGAATTTAGATTCTTACCTGTATATTGTGCTACATCATTTGATCTGTCATTTCTGCCACTGAGCAGAGAAACTCATCTGCCTACTGGTGTATGTAGAACACATCCATCTATATAAGGCCTTGATTCATTTTTCTGAATAGAAATAATTGAAAGGCTTTTACTGTAAGGTGTAAGGCATCACAATGTTTAATGTCCCCAAAATTGACCGTAATTACAGTGATCACCAGCTCACTGCATCCAGCTCCCCTATAATGTAGAGTACAAAACTGGCAAAAAGTTCAAAGCAGATAAAAGCGTAAAGGAGCTAATGTTTAAACATTAAAACCTGAAGTTCATAAAAAGCACCAAAATGTGTTTAATTCACCTGTAGTCACTATTTTTAAAACTTCACTAAATATTTTGCATACATGTTAACAATGAGCCAAATGTCAGAAACAAAATCCATGTCACTTTTGAAGAAGTAAAAGTGTTAAATAATAGAGAAAACTATTAACTGAAAATACTGTGTGAGTAGAAATTTATATTTCTACACATAGTGAAGTAGAAATTCTAAATTATTCTAAAGAATTCTAAATTATTTATTAAGTTGTTCCCACAAAATTAAGCATATTTCATCATTTATTTAATTTGACATAATAAATATTTATTGAAGATCAAGTTTGAACACATTTCGATTATTTCCTTAGTGGACATTTTGAATAAGCAGCTCTACTCAAAATGAAGAAAACCAAGCTATGGATATTAATTTACAGGAGTTCAGCAACCTTTGAAACATCCTCCAGATTAGACAATATATATCATTATGGAATGCAATGTGCCCTATTGCTAAAATAATTTGAGGTTGTGCCCATGAGTACATACAAGTAGTTTTAAATACACTTATGTCACCAGTCATCGTTCAGTAAGCAAACACTTTTCTACATGAAAAGGAAAAATTCAAGGTATTAAGCCACTTGGTACTGAGTTTACCCACACAGCGGTGCCTGCTCCATGTTATACAAGGTTTGGGCAGACAAAATCCTTTCTTATATCACAATTTAATTGATACAGCTCATGCAAATGATCAAAATAGAAATGAGTCCATACAGCTTTCCCACACATCTTAATTCTGAGCAGCCAAACGCATATCAAAGACTGCCACGGATTTTTTTTTTTTTTTGGTCAAATGACCAAAGCCTGACATCTGTACAAGTTAATATTAGCCATATAAATTCTCTGTAAAATCAACATTACCAGGCAAAGTAGAGGATGTGCTTCCCCTCTTTAACATCTGCCTCAAATTCTCTTTACTAGCATTCAATTCAGTCCTGCACTTAGGGTTGCTGGTGTCTAGATTTCCTGTGATCAGATGCAATCTCTCCCTACACAGCATTAAGTCATTTTTACACTAACAAAAATCAATGCAGTTGGCTAGTGGAGGTGGTGAGTCATAATTGTCTGGAAATGAGCCCAGTAACTATGATTCATTATTACAATTGAGCATTAGAAACTGGTTTGTATATGAGCTAAAATTGCACTTAGTCAACTGCTTAGTAATTTGCAATTAATGGTCTGAAAACCTTTGCAGCGAATGACCCAGAGGGACAGAGTCCCCAGACTTTAATTAGTTTTGATCTCTGTCCAAAACAGTGCACCTCAGAAATTAGGTGTGATTGTGTGAGACAGATGCTCCTCGCCACGGAAAATGCTGCATGTTTGCAGATTCATCGTCCTATCTCCTGAGTGCCGGTTGACAAGTGACAGGGCGAATGACCAACACTCTCAGGGACATGCAATCTGCCCATCTGTGTGAAGACGGACGTCCCACAGCACTTTATGTTTTGTAGCAAATTCTGCTTTCCTGTTGTGCCAGTTACTTCTTTATTTTATCAGTGTATGTTTATAATACATAACTTATATTTACTGTTTGAAATTGCTACACAAACATATCTTGATTGTTTTTGTTTTCTAGTCCCTTGCCTCTCTGCATAAGCTTTGCTCTCCCCCAACATCTTTCACCATCTCCAAAAAGTCTGTTTTGCCCTTTAGCATCTTTTCTTTATTTATATTTTGAGTTTCTGCTGTAAGAAATATGCAGTGTTTAATAAGTCTGTATCTGACTTATTTCACATAACATTACAGTTTCAAGAGCCATTCATTCCTTCTACAAATGACATTACGCTTTATGGCTGAGTAAATTCCATTTTGTACATCGTGTTTATCCACTGTCTATTGATGGATGTGTAATTTTTCCCAGTGCTTAGTTATTGTGAACTGAGTTGCTATAAACATGGTTGTATATGTATCACTAGAATGTGAGGTTTTTACTGTTTCAGAAATATACCCAGGAGAAGTATAGCTCGGGCCCATGGAATTTTCATTTGTAGTTTTTGAGTGCTCTCCATAATAGTTTCCATAGTGGTTGTACCATTATGTACTACTATGTACCCAGCACCAGTGTTCAAGGGTGAGGAATCGTTGGTTACTTAACATTTATAAAATTTATAGCTTTTAACATTCTCTGAAATACATCAGGATTCTCACCTGTTTCAAACATAATTTCTGTCACCCATCTCCAGCACTAGCCTACCACATCCCTGAAAGTTGTTTCATCTTTCTAGATAATACTCATGTTTAACACTGATATTCCTGGAACTTCGAAGGTATTCATAAGTTACCAAAAACTGAATGAATCATCATTCTATGAAAGAAAAAGTGTTATGATTTCTTCTTCTCAGACATAGAAGTGTGGCATCCCATGTGCTCACTCTGTGATGCTATCTCCATTTCAGGTGTACTGTGACACCCATTCGGTGTGTGTCACAATCTTTTCTCTTGCTATCAGGCCCCCCAACACTAACAGGCTGCTCTCCTAGCACAAGTAATACCCATGTCTCTCTGGATCTTTAACTCTGAAAATATTTGGAGACAGCAAGTGGTAAGTGTTTTTTTCTTAAAGTAATTCTATTTAGAGGAAAGTCCAAGAATGAAATGCAAGTTGGTTTATTACTGTCACTCACATATCTCTCTACTGTTAAGCTCCAGCTTAACCATCCTTACCCAATGACAGCAATCACTCATATATCACTGAATGATTAGAAAGTTCCAGACACCAGACACCTTGTTTTACAAGGTGTTGATCTTTGAATTTTACTCAAGTTCAGGGGATCACTTTTGTTTATAAGTGCAGGTTTCCAAAGCTATTTTTTATACATGGTGTTATCCTCATAAATAGTGGCAAAAGTCTCTAAGGAATGGCAAAACACACATCTAATGTGACAGGGACAGAGATCAACACATCTTCATTTGCACTGACTCAGTGGCCAATGTGTGGCTCCATAATTGAGCAGGGGTTAAAGATGAGCTGGGCTGGGATAAAGACCCTTGAGGTCTCCTACTGAAGGAAGCAAACTCTCCTCACATGGGTAATTTTGGTAACAGCTCCAGGTCTCAGTTCATGCCCTGCTCGCCCCTATTCTTTCCATTCATTAACAGGGTTTTCCACTTACCTAATGACCAGAAGCCTCTCTACGATGCATCCAGAGGAAAACAGCAGCCTCTCCTCCCATAGGGCAGTGGGGACACCTTAGAGTTAGAGTTAGATTCTTAAACATTGATTTTAATGGATTCAGACAACACTGATGACCTTTCTCCATAAACATGCTCTTCTTTTTTTTCTATCTTTTTTTTTTTTTTTTGTCTTTTTCCTTTTTATCGGTACCAGGGATGAAACTCACGACTGCCTGCTTGCAAGGCAGGCGTTATGCCGCTGAGCTAAATCCCCAGCAAACGTGGTCTTCTTGTTACACTTCTGATGTAATCCTCGGGCCTCATGGCACTGTCAGAGCAGCTGCTCACATCACATCAACTGGGAACACTCATGGTCATAGCACAGCCCTGCAGCTGCAGTCAGAAGAGTGCACCACATCTGCACAGACTGCTGCTGGCACTTTCTGAAGACACCATCCTGTCCCAGTCATATATTTGGGGCACTTTTATTTTTAAAAAATCAGTTAGCTTTAAGCACAAGGACTTATTTCTGAGCCTTCTATTCTGTCTCCTTAGCCTTCATGCCTGTTCTTATGTTAGTACTATGCCACTTTGCTCATGTGTATTAAAGTCAGGTGGTGTCATCTAGGAAAGTTCTTCCCTGCTCAGCTTGTTCAGCATTCTGAATGGGCAGGTGCTCTTCATGACCTGTGAGTGGGCTTGCTGCTTGGGTCCTCAGTCATCCAGGTCCAGCACCTGAGTCTGCAAGAGACAGGACTGGGCATGGACTTGTAGGGCTGGTCTGAGGCTGGGGAGCTGAGAACCCTGGATTCCACAGGGCATGCCTGCAGGCTGTAATGAACCAACCTTGGTGTGATGATAGTTCAGTGTTCCCATGATATTCTGTGATGTCCTGCTATACTGATAAGTCTACCCAAACAGTCTTGGTTGAAGACATAGTAAAAGAGGAGCCCACCAGGAAGAAGTGTGCCAGGAGGTCTGTGTGGCCATGAGCATGAGCTGTGATGGAGGGGAATGAGGAGTGAGAGCGGTGGAGCCTCAGTAACAGGCAATGAAAGCAAGGTGCTTGAGAACAGCAAGGATCTTAGAAGCTTTCCCAGCACAGAACTGAGTCCCTCAGTTCTCACCCCCACATACAATCTCTTCTGGCTGTCTCAGGAATGTGCTGTCGGCCCAGCTTCTCACACCATCCAGGTACACCGAGGTACTCATCCAGACTGAGGATAACTCTAACTGGCACCACCCACCATCCTCCAAGCACACACACTGAAGATGGTGAGCTGTAATCTAAACACGGGCCCGGGCACTGGACACGCAGGCTGGAAACTTCAGCACAGGGCCAGTGCCTACTACGTGGCCCAGAGACTGCAAAGACCTGGCCAGCAGGAAGGCTAGTCATTTGGTCCCTTGGTCATTTGGCACACCACTGGACATACAAGAGGAGGAGGTGGAGTGAAGTACATCTGTCTGGCATGCTCCAGACATTGCTAAGGCTATGTCAGAAACAAGGACTCCAGCTGGTAACGACTCAAATGCCAGGATCCCAGATGCACACATTAAAGTGCTTCCACAGAATTACATCCTAGATCCCGCCAATATTTTCCAAGGTAACCTCGCAAGAAGTGTATGCTACACCTGAAAACTGCACTAATCAGTTTAACACAAGGAGGCAATAGAATTATAACAGGTTTTCATTACCCTTCTCCTATTAAGGGACTTTTCCCTAAACATAATTCCATGGCCAGGGGGAATATTTGGCTGATATTTTGCTTTACTTTAGTTATGGTTGAGATTTAAAATATCACACAAGTCTCACATCTTCACAGATGGGACATTTGGAACATGAATTAGACCATGAGGGTGCTATATGCCTATGCAGAATAGTCCATTGCTGAGCATGCAGCTGAATGTGCTGTTAAGGGGTTAGGACTGGTTAGAAGACAAGATCACTAAGGGTATGGCCTAGAAGGGTGTATGCCGGTCCTTGGCTCCACCCTTCCCTCTCTGCCTCCTGGTTACCATAGGATGAGCAGCTGTCCTCAGAACAGGCCTTTCATCATGCCCTTTCACTTGATGCAGTGGATTGTGGGCTGAGTCCTCTAAAAACCATGACCCAAAATAAACCTTTCCTCCTTTAAATTGTGAATGTTGTATATTTTCTCCTGGTGATGGGAAAGTAATTAAAGCAAATTTTAATACCAGAGAAGTGGAATGCTTGCCATGACTGTGTTTGACCACATGGTTAAAAGCCATTGAAACTGGTCAGTGGGAAGAGTTTTGGAAAGGCTAGAGATCTACCTAACTAAGCCTTAAAATTCAATAAGCTAAGCCTGGTGGTAGATTCTGCCAGAATTCAGAAGATCAGAACACTGATAAAAATTCAGACCATTATGGCCAGGCTCAGGGAGCTTCAGGTAGGAGCTGGCAAATGGACCAGAGGCTATGTATATTACACCTTGGAGAAAAATCTGTCTTCATTTTACCCATGTCCTAAGATGTGGGAGACAGTGACTAGGTTAATGAACTAATTTGGAAGAGGAACTTTTAAGGTAGTCCAAAATTCAGGGTCTGGTATGTTTCTGACTCCTTTAGCCAGGGAAAATCAAGAGTAAAATCAAATGGGAAAGATTTCAACTTTCACCAAGAAAGGAAGAACTTTAAATGTTGAAGCAATGGAGTATATGGTTGATAAAAAGATAACACTGAAAAGAAGCCAAGTATTTTGTACTGAGACAAGAAGAAAAATAACTTCAGGGCATCTCAGAAAGCAGAGATTCTCCACTAGTTACAGGCTCAAGGGTACAATACTAATTTTTTTATTTAAAAAGAGAGCCCCACAGTGCCATGGTCATTCAGGGATATATAGGAAAATGTATCCCACCATTCAGGAGCTCAGAGGCCTCTGTAGCCATAGTTCAGCAGGACCAAGCTACTGCTTGAACTCAAAGTGGCAGACTTTGATGTTATCCATGTGGTACTGGTTTCATGAGTATGCAGAATGCAGGAGTTATGGGATCAGAGAGGCCTCTACCCAGATTTGAGAAGAAGGGCTGGTAGCCAAGAAACTTCTCTCTTAGAAGGCAGTATGGGAAGCAGTGAGAGTGAAACTCAAAGTGTAGTGGAGGCTCCAGGAAGTTGCAAAATGCCAGGAACATGGATCATCTGTCGAGGAAAGCCATGGTGGTGAATAGAACCAGCACAAGAGAGGCCATGAGAGCTCTGCTCAGCAGCTCTGTAGGAGAGTCTACCCAAGCCCTTTGCAGCTCACATCTCTTCATGATCTACTCTGAATGCTGAACATGGAACTACAGGATTTAATAGTTACCCTTCTTGGTCTCAGTCTTGCTTTAGTTCTGTTCTTTCTACCTCTCTATCCCTTTTGTAATTAAAACCCCAAACCATTGTATGTTGGAAGAATTTAACTTTCATTTTTATTTTTACAGGGGCTTACAGCTAAGAGATTCTAAGAGGATACTTTAGGATTTGACTTTTCTGCAATGCTAAGAACTGTTAAACCTTTGGTGAATCTTAGAGAGGGACTGAGTATATTCTGCATAATGAAATGACATGATTCTTTTTGGGTCCAGAGGTAGAATGAAACGGATTGGATGTGGAGCATCCCCCCAAGAGTCTTGTGAGTCCAGAGGTGGAGCTTTTAGAAGGTGAATTGAATCTTGGTGTGCTACACTCATCAATGAACTGATCTACTGATGACTTTATCACAGAATGTTCTGTGGAGGTGGGGCTGGTCAGAGGAAGTAGCTCACTGAAAAAGTGACATGGAAGAGCACATTCTTATTCCAGCTTCCTCCCTTCCTTCTGTGTCCTGGATGCCATGGGATGCCCATCTGTCCCCATCTGATCCTCCCACTATGCTCTTTCTGCCTTGAAGCCAGATGGCTATAAATTTAACTCCCTAAAAACAATGAGCCAAAATAAGCCTCTCCTCTTTTGAAGTGTGGCTAATGGGAAAGTTACAAAGGGGACTTGGTCTTTTATTTCTCTTTTACTTTTGCCTTTTCCTCTGCCATTCTCACTTTCTATATCTTTCATGTAAGCTTTATTTCTCACTATTTTCATACTTTTATTTTACTGTACTACTTTTTTCTCCACTCCTTTAATTAGATTTTACCATGTACAGTCGTACCAACGTGAATGCACCCAAGCTTATCTAATTAGATTTTATCTCACCTTTATATTCTCTTCTTTCCAATTTTTGCCATTTACTTATATAATTCTTCTAACTTTTTTGTCTGTTCTTTATGTCACTTCTGGATTCTTTCTGGCACCTCTAACATCCTGGGATCTCTACTACACTTTTAGTTTCGAGTGGCTTGACACATTAGCTCCACATACTGCCCTCTCACGGGGAAATTTCCTGGTCTCTCAGTGTCCCTGAGGTCTGGGTAGAAGCTTCTCTGATCCCATAACTCTTACATTATGCATTCCCATAACACCAGCACCACCTGGATGACATCAAGGTCTGCCATCAATTCAAGCAGTAGCGAGGCTCCTCGGGCCATGTGTGCAATGGCCTCAGCACAACAGGAAAGCTGAACTCAGCTAAACAGCCCTGGATAAGCAAGCACCTCATGGATTCTCAAATGAAATATTTAGTTTTGCACCCTTGCACCTGTGCTTCATGAGGAATTGCTGGTTTCTGAGATGTCCTCAAGGTATCTTTCTTCCTGTCTCTGTACAAAGCAGTTGGCTTTTTAAAATGCTAATATTTTCAGCAGTGATCTTACCCATGGCCTCATCTTAGCAGGTGCTTTCTTTCTAGAAAAACTAAAAACTTTATATCATTAAACTCTGCCATTTACTCCTGATTCTCAATATAGCTCTGGCTAAAGACAGCCAATAGTACTCATGCCACAGTCTTAATGTTGGACTGCCTTGAAATTTACTGCACTAGACTAGTTAGTTCACTATTGTTAATCTTAGTCTTTCAGGGTCTCAGGACCATGGTATAACAAATATGTCTTCTATTCCAACTGCCAATAAAGCCTTTGTTTCCAACTGAAATCTCCTTTGCTGTCTACATTTCTATCAGTGTTCTACTCTTCTGAGTTTTGACCAGAATCTCACATCAAGCTTGGCTGACAACATTCTAGGGCTTCTCTAATAGGCATCTCTAAACCTTTCCAAATTCCTTCCACAAACCAGTTCCAAAATTTTCTGAACCACATGGTGAACAATATTCATAGTAGAAAAAAATCTTTCCTGTGCCAGTTTTTGTCTTACCCATTTTCCCATTACTGGGACAACATACCTGATACCCACAGTTTAGAAGAGAAGTTTATTTTGTCTCATGGTTGGCTGACTCCATGGTTGGCTGTCTCCAAGGCAGAAACAAATGATCAGAAGAGCAAGACCAAGGAAAAGATGATAGCCCACAGCAGCCAGGAAACAGAAAAGGGAGGAACCAGGGACAAGAGAGCACTATTCCTCATCATGTCTGCAAGTACTCATCTCTAACAAGGCCACACCTCTGATAGTAAGTCAGCTATGAATAATTAGTAGACTATGCCACTGGTGAGCATAGCACCCCTTGATCAAATCACCTGCCAAACACACAAAACTTTTAGGGGATATTTTATATCTAAACCATAACAAAAAGCCATTTCAATTTTCTTTTGAAGCAGAGATCTATTTGTCATTACAGGTAGGAGGGAATCCAGAAATAAGCTTAATCATATATGTTAACCAAATATAATTGACTAAAACCCACATGATGCCATTATTACCAGCAATAAAGATGACTATAGTCATGGTGTGGAGGAGAAATAAAGTATTTTCAAACACAAGATGTCATCAAATTTCTTTTAATTCTCCAAAGCCCTTGTTCACTTTGGCTTCAATAGTGTGGCCAATAAAATATGAGGTCTACTATAACACCTTTATTTATTCATAATGTTTATGAATCATAGTAGCTTCACACTAGATAGTTATTGGGGGTCCAATCATGTAGTAACCAGGCCACTTCCTTCCTTTGTGTTGGAAATGTATATTTTAGCTTTCCTTTGTATATGTTCCAGCATCAATCTCTACCCGTCCTACAGATTCTGCATCCATAAAAAATTGTCAATAAATTTTTCCATAGAATTTGTTAATCTATCTGCTTTGGCCTCAAATGCAGCCTCGTGATTATTTTGGCCTCATGATTAAATTTCCTTCATTGGTTACCTTCATGGAAGATTCCTACTTAATCTGCAATATCCAACTCAGATAATAATTGTCTCACATAAACTGTTCTTTAAGCATTAACCAATTTTTCACCTAGAAAATTTCCCTTCTTCCATATGCTGGCCCAAGGATATACTTTTATTGCAGAAAAATATCTCCCATATGGTAATCTTTTTTAATAAATCATTTTGCTATATTATTCCAGGCTTTGGTGGATTTATTTTTTCATTAGCTGAAAAAAATCCCAGCACAAAGTTTATCACTTGTTGATTTTAATGATATTTAATTTAATTTATAATGCTAGATAAGTACTCATTAAAACTGTGATAAGCTATCTACCAACAGAAGATTGAGGCTTCCATAGCTTAACGTCCATTGCCATCTATAATGAAATGGTGGAAGTCCAACAGCAGCGCAGTATAGCTGTAACATGCAAAAGATAGAGGGAGATGGACAGAGACGGACAGACACAGAGATATCAGAACTAAGAAAAAGTGCTGTGTCTATTGTGGAAACAAAACAAAAGAAATAAAGAGGTGGAAGGCTTAAATTTGACCTTGAATCAGGGGAAGATTTTAGGAACACAGGATACAGAAAATTCTAGGCAGGAGAAATTTGGTTAGAGTGTGGCTCCTATGAAGAGAAAAGAAAGAAAAAATAAGAAATTAGAAAGAATTATCAGTAACTTTGGTGATTATGTGGGATCGATGATTATAAGTCAAAGAAAATCACACAAAAAGCATCTGAGGAAATGCCAGTAACATTAATAAAAACTTAACAAAAAAATAATTCCAGAACATGCAGCTAGCAACTAGTTTGGAAAAACTCTCGCTGTGCCCTAGCAGAGGAGTCCTCAAGGATGTGGCGCCTGGACACCTCGGCCCCTCGGGAGAGGCTGGTAGGGCTGAGTTGAGAGATGCGATGTGAGAGCTGTCAGAGCCCTGCACTCAGGCAGAGGAGTTGCTGTGTCTATCAGAGCATCTCACGGTCTCATCTTCCACTGAAAGAGCTTACATTTATCTGTGTGTCATCACCAAAGGGCAGAAAAGAATTCTGAATCCTTCACACTTCCTGGGAAACTGTAATATAAGTCATGAGGTAAGCACCCTGGTAGAGAAATAAACCAATTTTTCTGGTTTGTGAAAATCCACTCATAATGCTAATTCTGTAACCATTTGCATAATGAGGCTCGACCTTAGCAAACAGACACCTGACAGAGATCAAGAAAGCTATTATTGTCCAACTGCATGAGTAGGCAAAGCTGGGTGCACCTTTGTGTATCCTTTCTTAAATCAATGTAATAATATGGGGTCTCTTTCTACACACCAGTAAGATAAAATATTGGGAAGTGCTGTGAAGCCAATAAGATAAAAATAAATTACTTCCTTTAAGTTGAATTTTTGTGCTAAAAGCTGCAAACTTGATCCAGGCACTGGATTCAGCCTCTGAAAGTTTTGCTGAGCAAACACGCTTTCTTCAGCACTAGTCTCATGGTCCATCAGTTAGAACAGGTGTTACAGCCCAACACCAAAACCAGTGATGACACTGACATTTCAATCCAGGCTGTGATGAGGAAAGTTTCAAAAGAGATTTTACAATAACAGAACCCATCCAATGTGAAGATACTAAAATCTGGGAAAGCAGCATTGGAACTAGAAATGAAGGTTGACTGGGGGGCTGAGGAAGGAAACAGTTAAACTGCAGAGTTAAACAATTTCCAAAGTCTGGCCACTCTGCAATCTCAGAATCTCTCTGTTTAATGACTTTAATTCAGGCCCAGGCAACCCATCAACTCCACCAAGACTCACATGAAAGAAGGAAAGAGCAGATGCAAGCTGGAAAATTTTGTCATTAAAATAGTTTTTTCATTGACATGAGGACTAGACCTATGTATGGGGTAAAGTGAAATTTCAGCACATGTACACACTATATGATAACCAAGAGTAATCAAGGTATCTGGCACCTCAAACATTTACATTTCTTTGTGTTAGGAACAAAGTCCTCTCATGCAATTATTTGAAATATACAGTAAATCAATTATCATAACCACTCTACTGTGCTGCAGACCTCTGGAATTTACTGGAATCTTGCATCCTTAGTTAAGCTCTCCCTGCTCTGCTGCTCCCCGCACCCTTCCCAGCTGCTGGTCACCTTAGTTCTGCTTTTTATTTCTATGAGATCAATTTTTAATCTCAAATCCACCTCCAAATCTAAAGTAAGAAAGCTTCTCAAGACTGTCAGACATCCAGTAACATTCTGTAAACATGATCAATACATAGTCTCTCGATCAGAAACTGATAGTCACACATGGTTCCTCTAAGGCTGGCTATGTACAGATCAGGAACTTCCAGCAGTGCCAGCCAGTGGTGGTCCACTCGTGTCCACAAGAAGTTTGTACCTCTTTAATGATTGTATATGCTCTCATCCTTACATCTTTTTTGCTATCACAATTTCTGAACTCAAAATTTACCTCTATTTTAGTGAACAAATTTAAGTCAAGGGTCTGGATGGAAGGAGGTCCTGGGTTAAAACCAAAACAGCACAAGAATGAGGAAAGTAAGTGATAACCAAATGGTGGAGACTACTCTTCACTCTTGCTGAGAGGATGAAGGCACTGAATTCTTCATGCAGCAACAGAAATTAGTGTGTTGTTATTGATGTTGACACATACACACATAAACACCTTTTGGAAGACGGTAGGGTAGCCTTGGACATTTATAATTAGATTTGTGATCACTTCATGAAGATAACAGAATAGGATGCCAGAGTATCATATTCCACTACTGACTTCCTTGGATACTTTTAAGATCATGTTTGTGGATAAAATTTACCAATTTTTTGATAACTAGTAGAAAGAGATTTTTTCCCTTCACGCCATTGCACTAATTTCATAAACCTGGTGAGGTAAATCTCTTTAATTAAGTTTTTAGTTACATTTTTTGCATATGCTATTGGAATAAATTTCTCTAGTTTTAGAATTTCTGAAACTTTGCATGACTGCAGTTTCTTTGTGGCTGTCCTTTCTTCCTGCTTTCTTGTTAAGTTCTTGCAATGAGGAATAGAAGCCTTACGAGAAGATAGGTGTGTTATCTCTTGTTACAAACTCAGGAAAATCTTGTATATCATTTAAGTGGTTTTATAGATACCATCAAGGAAATTATGCAAGATTTAATCAAAATATATTTAAACATTTAAGTTTCTAAAGTGCATTATAGTAAAAGATACATTGTTGTATTTTACAGAGAAAAACAATAAACAATGATACAAAATTTCAAAACAAGATAATAGGAGATTAGCAATGGTTAATATGTTGTGTATTGTTATCTTCAAAGTAGTTGCTCAGATTACAAATATAGGCATGGAAAATCAATCAAACAATACAAGCACAAGTTGTTCTTTTCAGTTAACTAACATAACTTAGTAGTATAATTATCTTCTCTATCTTTTATATATTTTTTCTTTTCTCTTCCTTTTCTCTTTACCCTATCCCAGCTCTTTCCCTTTGAGCAATTTCTTCCCCTTCTACTTTCACAGTATATATCATACGCTTTGGATTTTAGTTACTCTTTCAGTTTTAACAATAGGGAAACAATACAATGTTTACATATGCAAGTTTGATTTATCTCACTTATTAATATCCATTTGCCTATAAAAGTCTCGAGTTTATCCTTCTTTATAGCTGACTAGTACTCCACTGTACAGAAATACATCTTTTTTATTCCTCAGTTGATGGACATTTGAGTTGTTTCCAAGATTTAGTAATTACAAATTTTGCTGATATAGACATGGGTACACATATATGACAGTGGTATGGCATTTTTACTTCTTTCTAGAAAATGCCTAGAAGGGCAATAGCTGAGTCAAAGGAAACACTAACCCTAGTTTGTTGAAGAAATGCCACACTAATTTCCTACAGTCCCACCAACAGTGGAAAAGACTTCCTTTTTCCCCTCAGTCATGCCAGCATTTGTTGTTGGTTGACTTCTTAATCCTGGCCATTCTTTCTGGGGTGAGGCAGAACTTCAGCATTGTTTTAATTTGCATCTCTCAAGTGACCAGTAATGTTGATTATTTTTTATATATTTTCCATTTGTATTTCATCATCTGAGAAGTGTGTGAAATTCATCCCAGATGCCCAATTTTGGATTGGGTCTTTGAATTTTGGGGGCCTGAGTTTTTCCATTCTTTATATGTTCTAAACAGCTGTCCTTTATCTGAAGGACAGTTGGTTAAAATTTTTCCCACTCTATGGGTTTTCTTTTCACTTTTTTGGTGATTTCTTTTGATGTGCAAAAACTTTTTAATAAGATGAGATCCCAGTTGTTTATTCTTTCAAGTACTTCTCATGCAGTCTGGGGTTTGCTCATGAACCCTCTGCCTTTCCTTATGTCTTCAAGATTTCTACCAACTCTCTCTTCCAGTAGATTCAGTGTTTCTGTTTTAATATGTAAATCTTTAATCCATTTTGACTTTAGTTTAGTGCATGTCGATAGACACAGGTCTAGTAGACTTCGACATTGAGGAAGCCAGTTTTTCCAGCACCATTTATTAAAGAGGCCATCTGTCTACCACTGAACATTTGGCCTCTTTGTCAAAGATAAGGTGCCTGAGTGTCTTTATAGTTGTGTCTGCCTCTTCTAAGCATTGATCCTCAGGTCTGATTTTTTGCCAGTACCATGATGATTTTATCACAATAGTTTTGCAGTATAATTTCAAATCATGAATTGTGATGCCTCCTGCCTTGCCTTTGTTGTCAGGATTGCCTTTGCTATTCTAGGTCTCTTATGTTTCCAAATGAATTTTAGGAATGTTTTCTCTAGATCTGTGAGGTATGCTAATGGCATTTTGATTAGGATTTCATTAAATCTATATAAGAGTTTTGGGAGCATGACCATTTTCACTATGTTGTTTCTTCCTGTGCATGTGCAAGGAATATCTTTCCATTTTCTGATATTCTCTTCAATCTCCTTTTTCAGAGTAGTTTAATTCCAACATACACATCTTTTACTTCGTTTGTTAGATTGGATCCTAAGTACTTCAATTTTGGGGTGCTATTATGAAGTATGTGGTTTTCCTAATTTCTCTCTTATTGAATTTGTTGTTTGTGTACAAGAATGTTATTGATTTTGAGTGCTGACTTTATATCAATCTCTGCTACTGAATTTGCTTATTAAATCTAGAAGTCTTTTGGTAGAATTTTTTGGGGTCTTCTATGTGGTATATCATGTCACCTGCAAATACTGATAATTTAACTTCTTCCTTTCCTGTTCTTATTCTTTTTATTTCTATCTCTGTTGTCTAATTGCTCTGGCTAATGTTTCCAGAACTATATTGAACAGGAGCGATGATAGTGAGCATCCTTGTCTTGTTCCAAGACACATTGTTATTAATTCCCCTCAAAATACACCAGCTCACCTCAAGTGCATTTATCCCATCATTCTTTCCACTCTCTGAAGCAGTTCTGGAAGTTCTCTTTGCTGAGTGTCCTTAAGAGATATTATTAAAAGTACAGTGAGGGTTACTGCTAAGCCCCAGTGGGAAAGCAGCCTTGTAGAAGCATTATATGTGTCCTTACCCATCTTATTCATCAGACCTGGCACAGTAGAAATTTTGACTCTTCCCCAGAATCAAAATGGTCATGGACAGAAAGTGTTTTGCATCGATGCAGGAACAAGGCAACTAAAGACACTCACAGAACAAAATTTCAAGAACTGCCTCAGAAAGTGGCAAGCACAATGGGATGAGTGTGCTTGAAGTGAAAGGGAGAATTTTGGGTTTCATGTCACTGTGTCTTTCACTATAATAAAATTTCTAAAAATTTAAATATTCAACATAGTCTCCAATCACACTTTATATAGAGCTAAGGAAGCCTGAGGAAAATGTAATCATGAAGGAAAGGAGCCCCCAAATTTTTCGCTATGTTCCTTAGACACATAACTGCTTTAACTAGGGGCTTAGGGTAATAGGAATTTTTCAACAGCAGGAACTTTGCAAGTCATAGAAGAAGAAAACTTTCACCATTACTAACAATCTAAACTGACTGCAGACCTTGTAAATAAAATGAACGTTCTCCTCAGATAGAACTCAGGGCTAATTAGGTTAAAAGCTTACATAACTGTAAGATGTAACACACAATAAGCAGCCCTCGAGGCTTACTGCATTTCCCCTGATTATAATACACTAGCCAGGAGGTCTGAATAAAGCAGAAATATTTTTTAGTTTGTTAAATCTTCCTGTAGGTTAAAGTCATGATGTTTTATTTCTAACCACTTAAAATATATAATATTTTATCTGAAATTATTTTGGAAATATTTTACTAAAGTAATCACTGAGAACCTGAAATTGGAACCACTGTCATTTTCTGAAATAGTGAAGAACTGGATAATGTGCAAATGGAGATTGTGGGTCATCAAATCAACAGCACATATTGTAAAGAAATTATAATTGTTAAAATGTTGTGGTAACACATGGAAATATCTAAAACAGTAAATTTAATGGTATATTGTACATACTCTGGCTCTAAAATACATTAGCACATGGACTAGAATTATAAAAAAATTACTAAGCATTGACTCAAGTGATAGTGGATGACCATTTTCTGTATCTCCCACTGTCATCATAGCCATGTTCCATCACAAGCTTCTAACATTGCTTAGTTCTCTTTCCATCTGCAGCCATGGTTAAAGGAAATGAGACAGAAGCCACTGACTTCACACTCCTGGGCTTCTTCCCAGAATTCAGACACATCACAGCGCTGGTCTCCAGCATCTTCCTGACCTACACAGCTGCCTGCACTGGCAATGCTCTCCTGGTCGTACTCATCTGGCTGGACCCCCGGCTGCACACCCCCATGTACTTCCTGCTCAGCCAGCTCTCTGTAATGGATCTTACTTTGGCCACCAGCATCATCCCCAAGATGCTCGCCAACTTCTTTTCTGGAGGGCGGAACATCTCATTCCTGGCTTGTGGGGCCCAGATTTTCTTCTCCCTGACGGTAGCCATTGCAGAATGCATCCTCATAACATTCATGTGCTTAGATCGCTATGTGGCCATCTGTAAACCCCTCCAGTACGCAGTCATAGTCAGCCCCAGGGCTTGTCTGCAGATGGCTGTCCTGGCATGGGCTGGAGGGGCCCTCACATCCCTGGGCCACACTGCTTTCACCTTACACTTCCACATCCGCAGCCCCAGGGAGATCCCCCACTTCTTCTGTGAAGTCATGGCAGTCCTCAGGATAGTCTGCGAGGACATCTCAGTCTATGAGAAGGCTGTGGTAATGACCAGCATCCTTGTTCTGCTGCTGCCCTTGTCACTCATCTTGTCCTCCTATGTTGTCATCTTTCTGACCGTGCTCCGAATGAGCTCCCTGGAAGGCAGGAACAAGGCGCTGGCCACCTGCTCCTCTCACCTCTGTGTTGTGGGGCTCTATTTTGGTCCTGGGATGTTTATCTACATGAGACCTGGCTCTGCCAAGACTCCAAAGCTGAATCAGGCCTTGTTTCTGTTTGGAACGGTCCTGACCCCTTTCCTGAACCCACTAGCCTACAGTTTCAGGAACAAAGAAGTTCTCAATTCACTGAAAAAGTTAGTGAGGTGGAGTAGGGAAAGAATTATCACTGTAAGTTGAGGAAAACACAGAGGTACACCAATGAAGAGATATTTTTCAGTTAAACACTAACCTCTCAAGATCTTGAAACACTTGATTAATCTAGAGTCATACTTCAGAAAATACATGATGATCGATTTCCTCTCTGTGTCCTGGTATTTTCATACAAATGTAGTAGATGATATTCTGATGAGGGATGAGAACTATGTCTATCAAGAAAAAGCATCCTTGGTGTCTGCACCCTAGGAACTCAGAACTCTACCTACACACAGAGCATTGGTTCCTCAGAATGCTCCCTGGTTAAAGGAATGGGGAGGGTGGTAGATTATGAAGAATCAAGTAAATTGGCCACCATTGTTTTCTCTTACGTTAATTTCTCGTTTAGTTCTCCACATGAGTGAAGTCTTCGATCTGTAGCAGTACTTCCATCTAGTGCTTCCTGATCACTTGCATTAGACAGTTGTGATCTTCACTAAGAACAGCAGCTTTGGTCTCATTTCAGAGCTGTAGAGTTGTAGTCTGTGGTGTGAATCTCAGGGGTCTGGCTGCTGGCCATTGACTGATTTTTCACAAGTCAAGGGATGTGAACCACTGACCTATGTGTTCACCTATTTACTCTTCTAGACCAGCTTAGCAAACTAATTTATCAGTCAAGAATTTTCCTGTCTCTTTATAATAGAGAGGTAGGGTGGGTTAAGACAGCAAAATATTGGTATTTGCAAAAATAATAGAGAATAAATTTTCTTTGTGTTTTGAACAGCTCATTAATTTAAAATTTGAGCACAAAAAATAAGTAAATGGAGATTTTTTAGAAAAGAAACAAATTCATTGTAAAGACATGGATGATTAAAAATATAAGGTAGTATAAGATTTGAAGCAAGATGCATTATAGGAATTTCCAAAAATTGCTGATTCCAGTTGTTCTATTTCATTCACAATATCTATTGTAAATTTTGGATCTTATTACATTTTCAATTTTTTTTACACTAGGGAAAGAAGAAAAAGAAGAAGGGAAAAGATTATATGCATATGTGTGTGTGTGTGTGTGTGTCTAAGTATGCATAGATAACTGTAAGTTATCAATCTCTGTAAGTTAACCAAAAAGTAAAGTTTGTGCTTTCATTATTTGATTATCTGATCATTTTTTTCAGGCCTAAATCTTGTAATCTGAGCAACTACTTCTAAAACCACAATACGCAATATATTAACTAGTGCTAATTTTCTAATTTTTTTGAAATTCTGTATCATTTCTATGTTTTGGTTTTGTTTTGTTTTGTTTTGTTTTGTTTTTAAAATAAAATTTTTAAATATTCCCATATCACAAAAACCTGAGTATTCTATACAGGTAAAAAAAAAAAAAAAAAGTACTAGGACTAAGCACAGATGGTTTTTGTTGACTGAGTGAAGCAACAAGAAAACCACTTTTTAAGTGAAGGGAAAACACTCAAAAGGAGCCCTAACATTAACATATGACATGTTCCCCTTTAACATCCACAAAGCTGAGGGTGGCAAAGTTCAAGGTTTGATAAAATTTACTTTTAAGTGGAAACTTTTAAACTGTGTATATGTGTTGTGCCTAACATGTTGTCTTGAAACTTGTGCATCATGTACTTAATACATGGAGATAACTGACCTCCACATAACTCACATACTTAAATGTTTGTTTGACAAGAATGCTTAAAAATCCACTTCCAGACGAAGGCTCCACCATGTGGATCAGCCTCCATCATGTGGATCAGTCAGAAGACAAAGCACACTTTCCCCTGACCAAGCCAGTGTGTGAGCTAGGAAACCAAAAGAGCATCCCCTCCGACTCCACCACAGTAAGCAGCTGGCTGATTGGGAGGACGCAGGGTGAGGTGACAGCAACTGAGCAGAAGGCACAGCTGGATGCCTGTGTAGTTCGGTAGGCTCTGCAGGCCTGGGGCTGGGGGTCTGAGTGTCTACCTGGAGGACGGGGTACGACTGTGTCAGTGTGGGGGTTTCCTCCTGTCTTGCTTTTGAAATCCAAAGTTTTGTTCCATTTTCCTGTTTTGTTTTATACCTGTATCTGGTAACTTGAGCGGCGATTTTGAAGATAGCAATGTGCAGTGTCACGACCACTGTTACATTCCCATCATCTTGTTTTAAAAATCTACGTAGCTGTTGTTTTGTTGGGGCTTAGGGTTAGTATAAATTTTAGTATGTTTTAAAGTCAGGTAAGATGGTATATCCAAATTTATTATTTTTGCTAATGATTGCATTGGCTATTTGGGTTTTTTATGTGGTGAGTATAAATTTTAGGATTTTTTATTTCTAGGAAAACCGTCATTTGAATTTGTGTAGCACTGTGAACTTATAGTTCATGTATATTAATACAGACATTTTAGCAATATTAGTTTTCCAATTCATCACCAACATCTTTCTATTTGTGCATCTCTTCCTCAATTACCTTTATCAACATTTTATAGTTTCCAGAGTATATATTCTTAATCTCTTTGATGGAAGTTTTCTAAGTACTTTTATAGTTATGACAAATAGGGTTGATTTCCTTTTGAACAGTTGATGGCATATACAAATTACACTGATTTTTATATGCTAGTCCTATGTCTGTGCATTGTACTTTATTAATTCTAATTCTTTGATGACATCATTGTAAAATTTTATCACACAAGATCATTTCTTCTGCATACAATGACGTTATTTCTTCCATTCCAATTTGAATGCTTTGTATTTGATTATCTTGCCTAATTATTATTTCTAGGACTTACAGGACTCTGCTACTAGATGTAACAAGAGAAACCACCTTGGGTTTTTCCTGTTTTTTTTTAAAGCTTTCTGTTGTAATTTTTAATTATTGAATATTATGTTAGACTAATTTGTCACATGTAACTTTATTGCATTGAAATATATTACTTCTGCACCTACTTTGTTGAGAGTTTTCATCACAAAAGGGTGTTGAATTTTGTCCAGTGATTTTCTGCCTTTATTGGAGTTACTATATCATCTCTACCCTCCATGCATTAATAGGGTTTAGCACACATTCGTCCTGTGTGTGTTAAATGACTTGCATCTCAGGATAAGTCTCCTTCGGCTGAAGTGAGTGAGCAGCACAACACATTGCTGCACTAAGTGTGCTGCTCTGTAATGAAGATGTCTGCATCTGTCGCACAAGGGACACTGATCTACAGTTTGCCTTTCTTGTAGTGCCCTTATCTGGCTTTGGTCCCAAGGTAATGCTGGACTCAGAAAATAAGTTTAAAATGATTCTCTGTCCCCTTTTCAAGTTTTTGCAAGAGCTTGGGAAGCAGTTGTCTTATTTCTTCTCCAAATGTTGATATAATTCAGAATTGAAGACATCTATTCCTGGGAGACATTTTATTGCATGATTCAATGCATTAGTCTGTTTTTATTTTCTGATGTTTTTATCATTCAGACTTGGCAAGTACTCAGTCTCCATTAATTTATGCCTTTCTTCTAGGTTGCTCAAATTGTTTAAATATAAATTTTTATATTAGTCCCTTCCGATCCTTTTTATTCCTGTGGTATCAGTTGTAATGTTTCCTTTTCACTCCTTTTTTAAAATTAAGATTTTAATTGTACAAATATATAGGTAGTGTGACAATTTTATATATGTGTAATGATCTTATATATTATTTTTATTCTTAGCATTTTCTCCCCTTTTATGAGTGTAACTAAATGTTTGTTAGTTTTATCTTTTTTAAAAAAACATTGATCATTTGTGTTGTTTTTCAAAACTTTAAAGATTATATCTAATTTCCAACATGGCAATGAAATAAAATGTTCAAAAGTTCTAAGAGAAATATCTTAGGTTGTGGAAATCTGAGTCAAGATGAGGTCCTGTGGATTTCCCCTGAAGCTATGTCATGACACTCTTTATTGAAGAATGGAAATGGACTCCCAGCTCTTGCAAATTCTGGACCCTGCTGTGAAGCCATCGCAGGCCACATAGTGCTGCCACAATGCTCTAACACTTAAGAATGGGCTGCACACTACAGTACCCAGTGCTGATTCCATAGTGTCATGGTGTGAAATCCAGCAATACAATTATTCTTTGTTCGGAGTGATTTCAGCCTGTTTGTTTTGTTTAATTTTAACATACATGAAAGGATGGACATCTATTTTGAAGAGAATGTGACAGCCATTGTTGACTTCCCTGTTGTCTGGCCTTGAAGACCTAAAACACCTTCCTCATCTTGTTCAGAGGAGTTCTATACTATGTTGTTTCATGTGAATTCTCTGTATGTGAAGATATGGTCAACTATTCTGAAGAAAACAATAGACAAAATGATAGATAGTGAAGATCTCTGATTGTCTTGCTTTGAAATTTATGCCTTTTACATTGCTTTCTTATGTTCTGTCTTGTTCTGTTCTGTTGTGTTCAATTTTACCCTTTTTAAAATTAAAAAAAAAAGAATGGGCTGCAGAAAAGATTGGGTTTGAACAACAGCACCAGGAGGGAAGCACGAACTGATCAATAAGAAAGATGATGAAAGATAACTGATGAGTTTCCACTTTTAAAATATAGTTTCATGAAGCAAGTTATTTAAATTTGGCATTTTAATTAATGGTTTTATTTTATACAGAAGTTATAGAAATAAACACTTCAACTTTCTGAAACTCTCAGCAAAGAATTATTTAAATGTGTCTCATGAAAATGGCCATACTCCCAAAACTGTTATACAGATTTCATGCAATTTCAATCATTAGCATCCCTGAAAGATCTACAAAAATTCATCTGGAACAAAAGAGACCTAGAATAACAAAGGTAGTCCTGGGCAACAAAGGCAAGGCAGGAGGCATCACAATCCCTGACTACAATTATACTACCAAGCTGTTGTGATAAAATCACACGGTACTGGCAAAAAAAAATAAATAAATAAAACAGACCTGAGGATCAATGAAACAGAATAGAAGATACAGACACAACTACAAACACACTAGTCACCTTATCTTTGATAAAAGGGTCAAATATGTTCACTAGAAGAAAGATAGCCTAGCCTCTTTAATAAGTGGTGCTGGAAAAACTGGCTTTCCACATGCTGAAGACTTAATCTAGACCCATGCCTGTCTCCATGCACTGAACTAAAATCAAAATGGGTCAAAGATCTACACATTAAGACAGAAACAATGAATCTAGAAGACAGAGTGGTAGGCAGAGAGTTCATGAACAAAAATTAAAATGCATGGGAAGTACTTCTAAGAATCAACAACTGGGATCTCATCTTATTAAAATGCTTTTTCATGTCGAAACATGAGTATGCATGGATTGCTATAATATGGTTTTAAATGTTTCACTGGGAAAATTTCTAAATCTTCATTTCTGTAATATTATTGTTCCCAGGTTCTTCCTATCCTCTTCCTCTGACCTTTTGGCATCCTCAGTTGTTAGTATGTTCAGGAATCACTGAAAAGACAGGTCTTATTACTCTTCATTAAGCTATGATGTGCCTTAACTCTTGCCAGTATTTCTTATTTACAGATTAACTGAATGTCAAAATGCATTAATTCCTACTTTACCTTTAAAATTTCCTGTTTCAAATATGCTCTTGGTCTGATTTGTTCTTCTTTTTATAGAAATTTGAGGTTCAACATTAGTTTGTTTATTTGAGCTCACTCCATTTTTCTGATGTGAGAATTCAGTACTGTAAGTTTACCTTTTAAGATTCTTTTCATTGAGTTCCATAAGTTCTAGGATATTATATCAGCAACATCTTTTAGTTGTAATTTTTAATTTCTTCTTCAATGTCATCTATGACCCACTGGTGGCTCAGGAGGGTGTTACTTAAGTAACACCAGATGTTTATAGAGTTTTGTGGGGGTTTTTGCCATTGATTTCCAATTCTGCACTATAACACGTATGGGATAATTTCAATTTCCTTGCATTTATTTGAGCATGTTCTATCAGCTGATACATGGTCTATTTTGGAGAATGTCCCATGTGCTGAGAAAAATATGTATTCTGATGTTGTGGGCTGGAACACTCTGAAGACATCTACTAAATCCATTTGTTCACAGGTCTGGTTTAGATCTGATATTTCTCTGTTTCTTGTGTAGTCCATCTGCCTACTTGTGATAGTGGGATACTAAGGTCTCCCATTACAATTGTGTTAGTGCTCATTTGAATTCTATGTCCATTAATATTTGATTTATGTAGTTGGGTGTACTTGTTGGGTGAATATTTATTCATGATTGTTATATCTTCTTTTTGGAGTGTTTCTTTAATCAGTATGTAGTGACCTTCTTTACCTCTTTTGATTAGCCTTGGCTTGAAGTTCACATTGTCTGCATATAGAATAGCCCTTGCTTTTTTCTGGGGTCTTGTCCTATGGAATATTATTTTCCATCTTCTGACTTTCATTCTATGAATTTCTTTTTTAGTTAAATGTGTTTCATGTATGCAGCATATTGTTGGGTCTTGCTTCTTGATCCATTCTTCCAGTCTATTTCTTTTGACTGGTGAATGGAGACCATTTCCATTGATGGTTATAACTGATAACTATTGATTTATGCTTCTCATATTTATTTTCCTGCTATTGAGTCCCGGTCTCTCCTCTCTGTTTAGTTGCTTGCCCTTTCTGGTGGCTTCTTTCTATTAATGTTTTTAGAATTAAGGGCAAGTATGTGAGAAGAATACATTGCTGGGAGGAGGTGGGAAAAGGTATTTCACCTCCATTGTGGTGGGGATGTAAAATGCTACAACCACTCTGGAGCTTCCTCAAAAGTTAAAGTAAAAATTCCATTTGACCCAGCTACACCACTCCTGAATATTTTCCTAAAATAGTTAAAGACATCATACTACAGTGATAGTCATGTATCTATGCGCTTATGCCACTGAGCTAAATCCCCAGCCCCATGTATCTATGTCTTTACAGCACAATTCACAATAGCTGGGTTCTGGAACAGCCTAGTGGTCAACTACATTAAAGCTGATTTAAATATATATTAATTTTTGAGCTATAAAGAAGAAATTATTTATGTCATTTGCAAGAAAATAGATGATCTTGAGGCCAGTGTTAAGAAAGTTAAATATCAAATTGTCTGTCACACATACAGAACCCAAATACAAATGAATTAAAGATGGCAGAAACAAAAATCAAACTTTCAGTAGAGAAAGGGATTGGAGAAGCTGTGAGGGAGAGAGATTAGGAGACGGAAAAATTGTTGAAAATGATCTACATATATATTCTTGTATATTATATTCATAATACATACATAATACATTCCCCCCAAATAAATGTAAATATTATATATTAAAATATATATCAATGAAAATAAATTAATGAAATAAACAAATACATGTAACTGTACTCACCCAATGGGTACTAAGTCTAGTGAATCAAGCAAATAGTTAAATCACCCTGTGTATGCATATTTATAAATAAGTATGCAGAATAGTTAAAGCATGACTTTATGGTGCTGCAAGTACCTGTGCACCTGAGGGTCTGAATTAGGGTTCTCACTCAGTCCTGTTTAGATTCGAGTTTAATTTTCCACCTCCAGGACAGTTTGTCAGCACAAGTCACAGAATACTGAAATTTAAGGGTGTCCCGTTTAGAAAGTGTGATATTAAAAATGGTTGCTGGTAGCAAGCATAGTGCACTCTATTTACTGACAAACTTCTCTTTCCCTCCCACCATGTACTCAGTTACATAGTCTGAGACCCTACGCAGAGCTAACTTTTCTGCACTTCATCTCTGACATCTGTAACCTGCAAGAGCACCAATCTCTGAGGATTATGACTGGGCCTGAATACAGCAATGTATGTAAAGGTGAACCCCTTGCTACATAATAAACATCTAGTATTTCTTTCCTTCAGTTAAAAAAAAAAATACTGACAAAACAGGATCTATATCTTCCTTATAATTGGACCCTATTAGGTATTTGCTTATTTAGAATGACTTTGCACAGTGATGCAAAAACATCCAAAATTAAATCTGTGTATTAAATAGAAACAGATTAACATTAAAACACAAGGCAAAGTAAATGAATCACACAGAATGCAACATTTAAAACTTTTGATAATCAATGAAAAGTCCAGTTACATAGCAATTGCCACGGTAGCCCATTCCTTGGAATTTAGACCATCTGGTCCATGAGTTCTTTTTTGGAACCAAACTCATGACTTCATGCTTGTTAGGCAGGCACTTATGCTGTTGAGCTAAAACCCCAGCCTCAAGTGTTCTTTTCTGACAGAGTTGTGGAAATTCGTGCTAAGTCCAGAGCTCTCTTGGGTATGTTGGCCGGGATTCAGGTTTCTTTCCAGCTCTTACATCACCCCTCATGAGGTGCATTCCCTACCAGCAAGCCACTCTGGCATCAGGAAGGAGAAGAGCACTGTGCACATGGGTAACACCTCTGCCTTTGTGTTTTCAGGACAGCTCTGACAGTGAATACAGGCAAAGCCAATATGTAAGACAGCAGGAATGAGAGAGTCAGGCGGCCACCACACAGAGCTACCTGTGCAACCTCTCTCCAGTCTGTCAGGCCCCTGGGAGAGGTGGGGTCAGCAGATGCAGCTCTCTTGAGTGTCCCTGGCCACCATAAAGTGCAGCATGTACAGGGAGGGTGAGCTCAGCTGTGCCTGGTCCTTTTACTTTCAAGACAGCTGATACCATGAAGATTCACTTCCCTCTACCTGGCTTTCTGCTCTGACACTCTCACAGATAAAAGTCACAGATGCAAATGAGAGATTCAGCACAAGAACTGCTGTGATTGATGAGGTAAGCACATTCTACAAGGCAATTCATGAATTATGTGACATTAAAGCATTCTAAACCTGCTTTATCTTCAAACTCTACTAAGTCCCTTGTTAAAATACCCAGTACCACCTTAGCTTTTGGTTGTGCTTCCCAAGTCTGTAGTTGACAAGAGACCAGTTTACCTCAGCTTTGCACATATCTTCAGAAAACATTTTATATAAGTTGAGTGCAAACCCTCAGCTTAGACTTCCTAGGGTTGCTGTAGGACCTCTTTAAATTTCAGAGTTCCTACAGGTAAAATGAATCTATTCTGATCTCAAATGTTGAGGAGATATAAATAAGGTAAAATGATGGCATTTAATATTTTGTTAGTATTCTCACTGTCCTTATTCTTAAGATTATGCCCTGGGAGCCAGAACTGTGGACTGTTAAAAATGATGTCACAGGGGCTTCCAGCTTGAAGACCTCACGGTTATAACCAAGATGTTTAAAGCTGTATACCATTCTGACGCCAAAGTCTCTTACTTTATATTAAGCATTTTCCCTCAGTGAGAGTCTAACCTCTCCCCCATATGAGCATGGCTCACATTAGGATAATGTGCTAGCATATTACTCAGAAGGAGCATGCGAACATTATCAGAAACATTCCGAGCCCTGGGCAGCCCTGGGCAGGGAAACTATCTGGCAAAGAAAGACTTACACAGGAATTGCCAGTCTTCTCCACAACTTGCCTTAAATCAAAAAGCAGCCAAAGAAGTAGATTGTTTTCATGGAATACCAGCACCAAAGAAGCGCATCCGTTCTCCAGGGTGACAAGTCAGTGCAGCGTGCAAATGACTTGTGGCCTCACACGACTGAAGCACAGCAGTCCTGCGAGCCTGGGACACTTGGCAAACAGTGATTTCCATGACTGCGGAGTTGGCTGCCACAGGGCTCACGGATCCGGTTGGTGACATGGCACATGGATAGCTGTACAGATCAGGGTGCCTGACACACTCAGAAAACAGCCGGCATTCAGGAAATGTATGCTAACACCTGCAGGGCTCCCGAAGTCAACTTCTTAAATTCCTGCTGAAGCTATTGGTCTTCTTCACTTTGCACCCATTTTCCTTTCTGGTAGTCGTGTTGATGCCACCGCTCCCTGTCCCAACCGCAGTGATGCAGGCAGCTACCTACACAGCATCTCGCCTCCTCTTGCTTGGATCCAGAAGCTCTGAGCCCTGATCCAACAGATCGGTGGAAATGTTATCCTCCTTGCTACTCTATTTCATCTGCACTGTGTCCCTGACAACAGGGCACCCTTGACCCCACAGGAAAGCTCTTACTGCCTTCAAGATGCAACTGAATGCCTCTTTCACTACAGAGCCTGCTCTCACCTCTGTGTAACCTTTGGGCCATGGTCAGGATAGAGAAGCTTTCCCACATCTGAATACAGGGAAAGATGCACCTGTTTCCCTCAACCTCAGGAGTTCAGCAGTCAGGTGATTTTATCATGAATCTTCAAGGAAAATGTACCCTCAACAAATGAAGAATGAGTAAGCAAGACAAGTAAGGGGAAAATATGGCATTAATTCCCAAACCTGTTGACACAAGAGCGTTTAAATTCGGAATTCACCTGGTTAAGCATAAATAGTAGTTAAATCCATCAGAAAACTACATGGTCTTATAGAAATATATAATCTTAAAGGAACACTGAAAATAGAAAAAGCATGAGAAGATCCTTTATGTTACTGCAGAAATAATGTGCAGTAAAGTATAATGGCTGTTTAGATTGTGTGGATAGCTGGGAGATGTATCAGATGGGGTTTCCAGTCAGATTTGCAGTATCATGTGAATCATATATTACTGCACAAACATGTCCATGGTACAACCTCAGCAAAACTCATGCACTTATTCATAAAATGTAGACATTGTAAACTGGCGTTTCTCATCCTGGACTGATTACAGTATAAAGATTGTCTGGAAAGTATAAGCCACCAAGTCTAAAAAGGGAGATATGTATTTTTATTTTTAAGAAATGTTACAGTTTTTTTCATCATGTAAGTTTAGGAACTTTCAGAATGAATAATTCAGGGGTCTCGGGCAATGGGATCAAACATTCCATGACTCATGTCTCCAAAACAGAAAACACAAAAATTCAGTCTATTGCTTAAATATTAATCATCTGTCACTTCAAGGTACCAAGGATGCAGAGTTGGAGACTTGAAACATTTAAGAAAGAACATAATTCCCCTTCAGTAAACTGTATATGAATGTGGTAAGTGTAATATTTGTCTATAGCTGTGTTGTAAAGCAAACTGCAACCCCCATGAACACAAGAAAAGAGAAACAGAGAGAAGTGAAGGCCATCTGGGAGAACCAGGTGTCAGGCAGAGAATTTGAGAGAGGGCTTTGAAAGTGAGAAATATACTTCATTAAAGCAAAACTAAAGTTTTGTTCCTCCAAAATTTTTTTTAAAAATTAGCCTCCAAGGGGCTGGGGATTTAGTTCAGCGGCATAAGCACCTTCCTTGCAAGTGTGCGGTCATGAGTTCGATACCTGGTACCGATAAAAACGAAAAAGACAAAAAAAAATTAGCCAAGCCAAGAAATGCTCACCACACGTGCCTCCATTACATTTATGCCCCACCTTTAGTTTCTTCTGCTTGATATCACTTCTTTTTATTTAATTTCAAAGAAAATAAAACAAAAACAATGGTATGAAATTTCAAAACAAGATCGTAGGAGAGTAACAATGGTTAGTACTTTCATTTTGTCTTCAGAGTGGTTGCTCATATTGCAAAATATAGGCATGAAAAATTGATCAAACAATATAGGCCCAAACTTTTCCTTTCAATGAACTAATAGCAATTAGCAGTGTAACTGTTTGTGTATATATGCATATTTTTTCCGTTTCCCTTCCTTTTTTTCTCCATCTTGGAAATAAGTATGAAAATTCCTCAAAAACCTAGTAGGAGTAGAGGTCCCATTCTTACCAACTATTCTTCTTCTGAGTATCTTCCCAGAATGACTGAAAATTTCATACCACAGCAATATATGTGCACCCATGTTTGTAATAGCACAATTTGTAATAGGTACATCTTGTAAACAACCCAAATGCCCATCAGCTGAGAAATGGATAAAAAAAAGATGTGATATCACTTCTTAATGGCACAGTAGAGGGACAGGTGAACCTGAAGGAACGTTAAAGGCAACAAATCTGATATTTTTGCAAAGTAACATTTCAGTTACATCTAATGTAGCCAGTGTCTCAGAACTGCTGGCCTGGCAGTGTTCTGTACTCTCTGAATGCATCAGTTTTTAAATCAGTAACTCATCCATGTGTGACCAGAAGTTTTAGCCCAGTTTTACAAAGGAATGAAGAGATACAGAGAAGGATGACCCAAGGTCATTAGGCAGCCCTTGTGGTCACTTGCTAAACAGAGCTAGAATCTTTGATACTAAGCTTCTAGACTTCATAATCACAACCAAAGATTTCTTAACAGAATAGATCATTTTTGTTGGTAATGGTTCAGTTTCATTTGGTTTGGTTTGGTTTGGTTTGGCTTTGAGACAGGGTGTCATTATGTACTTCAAATGGCCTTGAACTCACTATGTAGCCTAGGGTGGCCTCCAACTTGCAGTGATCCTCCTGCCTTGGCCTCCCAAGTGCTGGAATTACAGGCATGCACCACCATGCCCAGCATTCAAATGAGATTTATATGTTTAAAGTGAATCATCTTTTACAAATGCACCCTAGCAATTTCCTCTATGACAGTCTTGTACATTCCACTCTGTGTCATCAGCTGAGATCTCAAATTACTTCTATTACACATTTCCACCTCCCATAGCACAAGGAGAATGGAAAAATTGAGACCTTCTCTTTGTGCAATGGAAAAATAAGCACAAACCACAAGGAATTCTGAAAATGCTGTTCTCCTTTCAGGTTATCCAGTTTTCTACTTTTTGTCTTGAAGAGAATCTTTCTTTTCCATGACACCTCACAAGTTTAATGAAAAACAAGGACTTTTCAAAATCCAAAATGACTATACCTCTTCTGCTGAGTTAGCACCTACAAAGGAACTCAAAATGGTAAGTTGATTATTTAAGAAATGCTTATAGTGGGCCGGGGACTTAGCTCAGCAGCGTAAGTGCCTGGCGTGAAGAGTGCAGTCCTGAGTTTGATCCCTGGTACCACAAAAATAAAAGAATAAAAAAGAAATGCTTATAGTAAATTTTCATCAAATCAATTGCCTGTTTGTTGCAAAAACATTGGAATATACTTCTGTTCACTACTAGCTATGACCAAGTTTACAACTTATAACATAGATAAGTATTCTAAGCAATCCATAAGAGAAAATAAGTGAAAATCTTAGTGTTGAGAAGTGACTCATAATACTGAAGACACCACAACAAGAAAAGAAGTTGGTGTATGATAATCCAAGGTGACCTGAGAGTGAGGGTAGACTAGTTGCACAGTCCCATGTCATTTGAAGTTATAATATTCTTCTTCTGGCTGCATAAATGACTGACTTACCTCTCCTTCCGTGTGTTTGCAGTGTATACAGTGATGCTTATCTAGGTTAATTGGTCCATGCACATAACACAGTGTGACCACTTTCAGGCATTTTGGTGCCACCACCTCACCCCTCTCTGATCCCCTTCTCTAGCTCCAAAAAGCCTGCTTTCTCATTTTCTTCTCTCATGTCATCTCTTCTTTATTTTACTCACTTTCTTACTTGTATTTTAATCTCTCATGTAAGACAATGTTTTACTTTCTCTGTCTGACTTACTTCATGTAACATCATTAACATCAAGATCCATCATTTTCCTGCCAACAACATCATTTCACTCCTCTTTTCCTCATTAACACTTACAAGTTCCTCACACCTGTCTGCAGATGGGTATCAGGGTGGCTGGCAGAGCTCAGCTGTTGTGAACGGTGCTCAGCTCTACAGCAAGATGTGCTGAGTGCTAGCATGACTGTGCTAATCACTATAGTAATGATGCCTCTAATTCCTTCAGGAATGTGGCTAATTTTAAGTCTTTATATATGTTAGATATTACTCCTCTGTCATGATAGCACTTGGAAAATCTCTTCCCATTTTTTAGGTGATCTCTTCACTCTGTGGACTGCATCCTTTGCTGTACAGAACTATTTAATATAAAGATGCTGTGACACGATTGCCTGTCCTTTCTCGACAGTGGTGTTCAGCTATGCGGAGAAACAATGAGACAATCACCACAGACTTCACTCTCCTCGGACTCTGGCCTGAGTCCCACCACCTCCTTATACTCATCTGCCTCATTCTTCTGGTTTACTTTCTGGCAGTGCTGGGCAACGCTGTTCTTATCCTCCTCATCTGGCTGGATTCACGCCTCCACACCCCCATGTATTTCCTGCTCAGCCAGCTGTCCTTCATGGACTTCACTTTGATCTCAACTACTGTCCCCAAAATGGCCACTAACTTCTTCTCAGGCAGGAGAACCATATCACATGTTGGCTGTGGAACCCAAATCTTTATTAGTCTAACTCTGGGAATTGCTGAGTGTCTCCTGCTGACTTTCATGTCCTATGACCGCTACATCGCAGTGTGTAACCCCCTGAGGTACTCAGGCATCATGAGCCCCTCTGTCTGCACACAGATGGTCATAGTGTCCTGGGCAGGAGGAGCAGTCACCTCCCTGGCTCATACGGCGTATGCCATGCACTTCTCCATCTGCCGCCCCAGAGTGATCCCACACTTCCTGTGTGAGGTTATGGCTCTGTTAAAGCTCACATGTGAGGACATCTCTGCATATGTGAGGTCAGTGGTAGTGTCCAGCTTTCTGGTGGTTCTCATTCCCCTGAGTCTCATTCTGGCCTCCTACACACTCATCTTCTTTGCTGTCCTCCGCACATGCTCTGTTGAGGGCAGGAGCAAGGCTCTGGCCACGTGCTCCTCGCACCTTTGTGTGGTTGCCCTCTACTTTGGCCCCGCCATCTTGGTTTACATGAGGCCTGGATCCTCAAAGACTCCTACATTAAACCAGTCTCTCTTTATGTTTAATGCCATCCTTACCCCTATGCTCAATCCTCTCATTTACAGCCTCAGAAACAAGGAGGTCACCGCAGCTTTAAAGAATACAGTCACCAGCAGATGCCCCCACAAAACATGAAAAATCACCAGGCTAGCTCTGGGTGATTCCAATTTTATGTTGGCATATTTCTTCCAGTTATTTTTTAGAGATTTAGGACTTCACAAGCTCTCATAAGATCTACAAATATGTTACAAGGCACATACTTCCCTGCTCTTTTGTGTCACTAAGACTAAAGGGTAAAACAGACTGTCCATGACCTGAAAACACATCAAAAGGACCACTTCTTTGAACTTAAAATCCTGAATTTATGCTAGTCCTCTGATTAGTACACATCACCATTTTATTCCACTATGCCTGACACACAAATACACTCATCTACCTAAGCTTGCTTCAGAAGAGAAAGATTTAATCGTCTGCTGGGAGCAAGAAAATTCACATTCTTGGGTGGGCTCTCAAAGTGGAAGTCTGAATGACTAAAGGCATCTGTTCTGGTGGCACAAGTAAGCAGCGTGTGAGCCAGGAACAGAACCAGTCAGCATCTCCCGAGATGGAGCCATGTGAGAACTTAGGGGCCTGAGCAAGAAAACAACATGTCCTCCTTCCTGGTAAGTGGCTGCAGTGTGAGTGAGTGGTGGATGAGCCGGGAAGAGAACAAGTCGATGTCTCCATGAGCTGACCAGCACGCAGGCCGAGAATCAAATGTCCCATCACCCCACCCACCCCATTAGCAACTGGATGGTTCGGAGGACAGCCTGAGTTGAGAGCAACTAAGGCACATAAAGCAACTAAATGCTTGTATTTTGGGGTTGATTATGCTGACCCGAGCCAGAGGTCTGAGCATCCCTTGGGAGGATGACAGTATGCAATATAGCAAATATGAGGGATTTCCTTCTGTCTTCTCTTTGAAGGCAAATATTGTTTTCACTGTTTTGCTTTGTTCTGATGAATTGTTTTGCTCTATTCAATACTCTGTCTTGATAAGTCTTATAATGTTCTGTTTCTGGCTTAATTTTACTATACCTGATTGAATAGACAACTATTGTGAAGATAACAAGATATACTATGATACCAATTACTGTTATCCCAGTATCTTACTGTGAGGTTCTGTACCAATTTCACTGTACTGTCTCAACTGACTTTGTTCTGTCTTGTTTTGTTGTATTTCACTACCTTCAAAATACAAAAATCAAGAAAAATAAATAAAGTCATCTGTTCTGCCTTGAAGTGTTGAAAGGTCAGCTAAAAGAATCACACACCAGCACCCCAAGCCAAGATCCTTCATGAAGCAAAACACTTCCACTTTCTTAGACCCAACAAGTATCTCTTCTTTGTGTTTCTTGTCAGTTTATACTCAATCTTGTGCCTCTAAGAAGACCATGCAATCTTCCCCTGGTGATCGGAATAAACCAACAGCACCAACCTGCTAGCATTAGGGTTAAATCAGCTGATGTGTGTGAACCCTTCAAGCCAATATGTGCAAATCCTTCAAGCCACTGCAGGCCAGGGATGAGTGCAGCATTAAAGGGGTCATGCATCTGGAGTCAGGCTGGGCTCTTGTCACTCACTGTGGACAACTCAGCCTTTCTAGGCCTCCTAGGCATGATAAATGAGGCCTTATGTTATAGGTAATGAAAATGAATCTTAGTTATTTTAGCTGAGAGTCTAACAGATGGAAGTTAAAATCAGACTAGGCAAGAGTAAGACAAAACATACACACACTTCTTTAGAATTTAGAGTAAATCTCAGTTTTTTTGTACCAGGATTCAAACTCAGGACCCTACACTTGCCAGGCAGGTAATGTGCCCAGTGAGCTACGTCCATGGCCCCTCAATATTTATTTAAAATGTAAGAACACAAAGTTGGAACTTCTCTAGTAAAAACATAGTGGTCAGATTTTAAGATCCTATTGCAGTCTGAATCCAAAGTGTCTCTGAGAAGCTCGAGTCCAGGGCTGAGTCCCCATGGTTGAGGGGTGCAGCCTTTAGAGGGTGACCAGTTCATCAGCGCATCAGTAGACTAATCCAGTGATGATACCACACCCCCATGATCCAACCACTTCCAGAAGCCCTGCCTATGAGCACATGAGGCTTGGGTGGACTCCCAGGTATAAACCTCAGCAGCACATCTGTCACCAGTGTATAAAATGCTACTAGTTTTGTGCACTGATTTTTTTCACCTTGCAACGTTACTGAATTGGTTTATGCAGCATTGACAGCTACTTTTTATTAATACATGTTAGTAATACATGTTAGTAATACATAAATATCATTTTGGAGATTTAGTTCATATATGTAATTTTTTTTTTCTTTTGTGGTGCCAGAGATTGAACTCATGACCTGGCGCTTGCCAGGCAGGTACTTAAGCCACTGAGCTAAATCCCCAGCCCTGCATGTAACATATCTTGATCTTGTTAAATCCCATCGCTCTCTTTTCCTTTTCTTACCTTTCCCAGATAAATCCTTCCATCTGTCAAAGTCTACTTTTGCCTTTCCTGATATATCTGCTTTATTCATTTATTTATTCATTTAATTATTTAATTAGTAGGTTTTCCCTATAATAAAACATGCAACATTTAACTTTGTGTCTCTTTTGTATTTTATGAAATCTTTTTATATTAGTGAATATTAATACTACATGATCATGGGACCTATTTGAGGAAGTTGGTGCACACGTAACATATCTTCTCAATTTCAATCCCATCTTCACCCCCCTTCCATCCTCCTCCCTCCCACTGTCCCCTTCTGTGCCTCCAGAGCTCTATAATCTGGTTTCCTGTATGCTTTGTTTTATTATGTATTCATCTACATGTTTCTAAAGTTTCCCACCTAAGAGAAAACCTGAGATATTTAATTTTGTTATCTGGTTAATTTGACTTGGAATAAGGGATTCTGCATCCACCCATTTTCCTGAACATCAGATTATTCCACCTTTCTTTATGGATGACGAATATTGCACTGTGTATAAACGATGTGATATATATATATATAGTGAATGTTTAGGTGAAAGATGTATTACAGTGAAGACCCATTAATCCTAGAATCTGAGTAGCTGTGTGAACCTCAAATATCACTCTAAGTCCCCGTAATGCTGAGATGATAACACCTATTCTCCTTCTGACTCTGTGCTGTAGAGGATTATGTGTTGTACAGTACGTTAAAGAATTTTTGTAAACTCTAAATTTCAGAAAAATACAGTTTTCTGTTTCACTCTCAAAACAGTGCCACAAGAATCACAACTAAACCACCTTGGTTCCCCTGGGCAACCGATTCAACACTGAGCAGCATCCAGGATAACCAAGGGATCCACAGAGACTCAAGGGAGCTCTGGGTCCACTTCTATCTGGCTCTAGAGAAAGGACACCATAGAAATGTCAGGTGAGAGCTCTTCTTGTTGAAGGCAAAAAGCAGCTATGCGCAGGGAAAAACAGAGCTTCCACCAAGTGGATTGAAATCTAGAGCCAGTGAGAAGATTCTGAGCATAAAACCATCACCCCACCTAGGTAACAATTTCTGAATTTTCTTGTACAGAAGGCAACACAAAATTTTCACTTATATCTACTGGGATGGACTACCCCAAAGAAAATGGACAAGTATAGAAATATACATTGGTTGTTTAAACTCTGTACTTATAAAATAAACTAGAAAACCACAGTAAGACAAAAGAAAATGGGGAACTGTTCTCCTTTATAATATAAACTTTACCTTGATAGAGGTCAACACATACATTAGTAGTTGCATCTCAATGGGGTCAGAAGCCTGTTTGTTTTACTAAAATGCAAAAGATTTTACCAAAGCTTTCAGATGAGGGTCCATGAGCTGCCTTTTTATCTCGTGAGCTGCTTGCAGATATGACTGCCTTCAAACTGCTTTTCTTGGAGCAAACCACATTTGCTCGATTTATTGAAGTAATTATTTAAATGAAAGATGACCAAATGTGATAAAATTCTACATTTTTACCTTGAAAATTAATAAACCCTCCTAGAATTATGGATCTTATCCAAATAGAACTCTGGAAATGAGAGAATGTGCCATGTATCACAATTAGTTGCTCATCAGGAAATAAGGAGGCCCCTTTCTTTGTATACCACTGACATTTTCTGAGCATAGTTTCCTCTCGTAGTGGCAAGTATCAGGAAAACTGGGATTTATTTCCTGTTAAAGGCAAGGTGGAAAAAGATATAGTGTATAAGAAACTGGGGGAAGGGGAGTCGTCCATAAAATTAGAAAGCGCAGATGGACAGAGTCAATGCTAGCAAGAAAGGAAAAGCAGAACAAGAACGCCAAACAGAGGAGTAAAATTTTAAATGAGAGGAAGCATCGAGTGAGATGCTGTTTTGAAGGTGTATCTGTGACTCGGTGGCACATGCGCCTGAAGTCAGTGCCCATGGGGCTGCGGGAGAGCAGAGCGCGAAGCCGGGGTGAAGGAAGAGCTGCTACTCTGCTGCATGAGTGGAGGGCGCTAGAACCCTCACTCCCTGCCCCCAGGGAGTCCTGAGCCCAGAGGCGCCACTCTCAGAAGCCCACTCCTTCATCTCCTGGCATCCCTTCTCCCCGAGCCCGGGACCTCCCCGTGGAGACAATCTGCTAATCACAGGGCTCTGGTCCAGCAAAGGACATCTGAACAACAGGGCGACGGGCTCATCGAGCCTAAAAGAAAGGAAGTCACCCACAAGACTCTGCTGGCAGTGGGACAGACCTCAAGACACTCCGCTGTCACATCATCATCCAAAGAACTCACCAATGTGCAAAGTTGTCAGAAGACTTCAGGAGTGAGTACAGTGGGTACCATGGTGGGTATCATGGTGATAAACTTGTTCACTATTTCACTGGGGCTGCAAGCCTTGGAAAAACCCTCTAAGTCTACACCTGTGATACCGTACAAGATTCCAAACCCAAATGAGAAAGGCTATACAGTAGGAAAAGACCAAGCCCAGTGTGTTCAATAACAGGTTAAACCAAGTAGCAGAATCTATCACAACACGCAGTCAACACTGCCGACTTTCTAATCCTGCTTCCTAGCACCCACATTGAAATGATTTATTTGCTCAACATTCCAGCGAGATGAGGGTGGCTATCAAGTCACTAGACCTCCCAGTAAACTGACCTACTGCATGGGTGAATCAGTATGAATAACTTGGAAATTCCTCAAGTGATGACTTATAGCAAAACCCAGAAAGTAAATAAGAAAATCACAATAATATTAGAGGCATGTGTATGGTTCCTTCACTATTATCTTGGCTGAGAATCTATTGAGTAGTCATTAGCTAAACTTTATCACTAAAATAATAGCAATATAAAAATAACAGGATACGAACAAACCGATTTTTTAAAGGCATGGTCTGAACTTAAAATCGAAAAGTACTACAAAAATGTAATGAATTCAGAGAATGTTTGTGATAAGCAGCCTCCAAGATGGTCCAAGGAATCTTTTGTCTATATCCACAGCCTTTACAATCCACTGTCTAAACACAGGTTGGATTACTGTCACTTGTTACTTCTGTTTATTAGGTTTCAAAACACTGTGTTCTCCTTTCTCTCTTTCTCTCTCTGCCTTCCTCCCTCCCTCCCTCCCTCTTCTTTCCTTCTCCTCTCCCTCTCTCTCTCTTTCTCCAAGAAAACCAGCTTTCATGCAGTAAGCTGACCCCATGGAAAGCAATAAACTGAACGAAAGCCTCCCCCCCAACAACCAATGAAAATTGAGCCTCTCAATCTGAGAGTCCACAAGAAAGAGACTGATCTTTGCCAACAACACTCAAGCCTGGAAGCAGATCCCCACCCGGCTGAGCATTGAAATAAGTTTAACATCAGCCAGGATGTCAACTCCAGTCTGGTTAAAAATTTTTATGCAAAGACAGCAGGTTGAGGTGTGCTCAGATCCCTGATAGAAGAAATTGTATAGTATTTATGTGTTGCTTTAAGCCACTGAGTCTTAGAATGCTATTATGCAGTACTAGAAAACTATTGTTTGGCTGGTAGATATCATTAGGGTTGCATTATGCCCAACACCTCATCTGTCTCTTAACTTGTTGGAAATCTCACAGTAAACTGTGCTTTAGGTAAACAAATTGTTAGACAGGCAAACTTGCTTATAGGCACAGATGGCAGGAATCTTGTAAAAAGTGCCTCGATATTGATAACTCAGGAGTATTTTCCCTAAGACTCTCTTCATCCTTTCCGGGAATCCTCCTCAGCCAGGAGTATTAAGAGATGGGGGGAATTAGATGGGGGGAGGGGGAATACTCAGTGCTTTCCATGCGTATAAGGATTTCACTTTGCTTATGCTGTTCCTTTTGCCTTTTCCTCACTTCCTACACACTGGAGAGGAGTTCACAGGGGGCAGCTGTCATGCATCAGTACACTACATGGTGGTATTCAACATGATAGAGCTCCTAGAGAATAAAAACTGCATCCATAAAAATGGGTTATTTTTTAATTTTTAAATACTTATGATATATTAGCAAATCAAGTAAATTTGAGAGATTTCAATTAGATTACTAACATTTAAAAAGAAAACTATTGCTCCAAACCAAGATGGATCTGATTTGGAAAGTGCCCAGAATCAGTTTCCCAAAAGGGAAGGGAAGAACCGCGCTCCTGAACGAAAAGTGGCCTGTTCCCCTCCATCCAGTGAGTCCTGATGGCACTGCCGCTATGGTCAGGCACAGAGGTAAAACAATGCAAAACGGTGTCCTACCATGAACTGCTTCTAGGTGTAACAGACAGGACTGACTTAGCAGCCACAACAGAGACCGGCAGCTGCTTGCAGAAGCATTTCCCCCTCCTCCTGAGCACCCTTAGCAGCCTCCCACAGGGAGGTGCGCTCTCTCCTCCCCTGGCTGGATCCAAGCACAAGGCAAGGCCCCCTGAAGCACTCTCAGCTCTGGCCCAATGATACTGACATCTCTTCCATGCCGCCTGCCTACCGAGCTGGTTGATGTGCCCATGCTGAAGATGGAAATCCACAGGACGGCAGGGAACGGGCCCCTGCAGTGTCACTCCGACTGGAGCCCGCTGCAGGCCTGAACCACTGTAGACTGATGAGAAATATACTTCTAGTGTCTGCAGCCATTGAGACTTGGGGAATTATCTGCTGAGGAGCTGTCACTGGCCTAACAGCTACGGCAAGGAGAAATTGAAGGCCCTATTGCCTGAAAACGTCATTATGCATATTTTTAATGATGAGCTGAATGGAGGGTGCAACTGGAAAATTGGCAGGACATGAATCTGCGTCCTTTTACTTCACATAGAGTGGTGATGTGATTGTGCAGAAGCCATGAACCTTATCCTCTAGTCTCTTAGTCATGGTCACTTCTCAAATGCCTACAGTGTTGTACTGCTATGTCCCACATTTGGTGTGGCTCGGTTTAGGAAAGATAAAAACTGGGTGAGGTTAGACTTTTGTCATCATGTAATTGCTCTAGCTCTTTTAAAAATGAATATTTTGAGTCACCAAATTGCAGTGTGTTATGTAGGCTATTTTATAATATTTCCATAGTTATTTTCACGTGAGCCTTTCACCAAACACCATCTGCACAATGGTTATCTTTTCAACATCAGAAACTCCATTTCATTCAACTTTATCCAGTCCAGATTCAGAACACTGGGGGAATGTGTAAATGTGTGAGGGTGGGGCGAATCCTGGGCGCTTTGCAAGGTTCGATCTGATGAGTGAGGAGGCAAAAGGGAAGAAAGAACCTCTGTGCAGTGAGGGGGGCAGAAGGTTACTGGTGCTTCTGACTCTACCTATCAGAACTGGACATAGAATGGGCATTAACTGACCTGGCTGGTGGCAGTTCATTGTAGAAGCAAAGAGGATGGGTGAGGGCTGAATTTGAACACCTCTCCTTGTAAATAGAATCATTGATTCAGGTTTAGTTCTTTTCGCCATGAAAATAGCTAAAGTGCTATCATTTACAAAACTACACAGTTTGCTGATGTTGCTGGAGGATGAGAAAGGAAAAGAATCCCACACATTTTCATGGTTCTCCAACTCTTGCTTCTTTTCAGGATTGAGGAATTCCAGCTAATAAGGCAGAGGCATGAATAAAGGGAATGAGTCTTCAGACCTGGATTTCATCCTCTTGGGTCTCTTCCCTGGTATGAAACATATCAACTTCCTCGTGTCTGCTCTCCTGCTGATCTACAGTGTGGCTCTCACTGCAAACTCCATGCTTATTTTTCTCATTTGGGTGGACTCTCACCTCCACACACCCATGTATTTCCTGCTCAGCCAGCTGGCGCTCATGGACCTGACACTAATCTCTAGCACTGTACCCAAGATGGCAGCTGACTTCTTCTCAGGGAAGAGAAACATCTCGCAGGTGGCTTGTGGGACTCAGATCTTCTTTTTTCTGACTTTAGGAATTGCTGAGTGTATCCTCATCACTCTCATGGCCTATGACCGGTACGTGGCCATTTGCAACCCTCTGAGATATGCCCTTATCATGAGCCAGAGAGTCTGCCTGCAGATGATTGCTATCTCGTGGGCTGGAGGTGCCGTTACCTCCCTCGCACACACAGCCTACGCCATGCACTTCCCCATCTGTGGCTCCAGAGAAATTTCCCACTTCCTCTGTGAGGTTATGGCTATCCTAAAGCTCGTCTGTGAAGACATCTCTGCCTATGAGAAGGCTGTGCTGGTGACGGGCACTGTGGTACTTCTCATTCCGCTGTCCCTCATCTTGACCTCCTATGCTCTCATCTTCCTCACTGTGCACCGAGTACATTCCTCTCAGGGTAGGAGCAAAGCCCTGGCTACCTGCTCCTCCCACCTCACAGTGGTGAGCCTCTACTTTGGTCCAGCCATGCTGGTCTACATGAGGCCTACGTCCTACCACAGACCCATGCTGGACCAGGTCCTCTTCATGCTTGGTGCCATTCTCACTCCCACGATGAACCCTCTCATCTACAGTCTAAGGAACAAAGAAGTGGTGTGTGCTCTGAGAAAGCGCTTGGGAGACTTCCTGTCCTCAAGTTGACCCCAAGTAAAGAGGAAAGAGACTAATCATTAGCTCTAGTCCAGTTTAATCAGTGCCAGTTAGATGTCAATGTCTTAGCTCTGGTCTTCCACGCTTAAAAGCATGATGAAACAGCTGGCTCTATGCATTCAGATCATGCATACATAAAACTGGTAAAACATGTTTGTCTACGTTTATACAACCCCAAGACAACCTAATCAAACATGTGAACCATGAATGAGCTAGCAGGATTTGGCAAGCCAGAGATGACAGCAGTGGTGATGCTGGCAATGATGAGATTTCTCCAAGAAGGGAAGTTAAATCAGTGATGCTTTATTCAAGGAGCCAAGTTTAGTCCCTGAAAGAGGGACTAACTTGCCACTCAATGTGCCAAGTTTAGTCCCTGAAAGAGGCCAACCACAAAGCTTAGAAAGTCTCCAACCTCCAAAATATCCTGCAGTGCAGACTAAAAACTGAAGAGCTCCCTGTTTTCAATATTTAAAAAAAATTAAGAAAATGACATAAAACAAGATACAGTGTTATATAGACTCTAAGGAATTTACTACATGTAAGCAGGTATCACTTATTTTGAAATATTATTCTGCTACTTAAGTTTTTAATTTTATGAGTTGTATTACAAAAAGTTAAATATATTAAGACTATATGTCAAATTCTTTTTAATTAATTTTCATATTTATATACATAATTATATTGGACTTCACAGAATGGTTATTCTGCATATTTACTTCACTCTATGAAATCTGAGCATTTTTTACATTTCTATCCCACTTCTGCCATGTAGCACTGTATGAATTTCAACAGAAGATAACCAAGCTGATATAGCAAATCTTTAGATGTGGAAATGTTACTATCCTGACCTCTGACAGTGTGAGCACAAACGGTCTGGGACTGAACATGATGCAAATATACTAGAATCCATCCCGGTTCAATTGACTGTGTTACACAACTGAACTAGAAGCACAATTATTGAGCCAGTCCCTTTAAAGGCAGAAAAGAAAGTGCAAAGAAGTAACACACATCGGCTAAGAGTAAAACAGAAGGGTCTAAGTTAGAAGCTGTATTTATAAGTCATCTGCTAATCATCACAGAAAAGAAAAAGATTATATTTAAATCCAAAGTGTGTTGGGAGTTTGTATGGGAGAAGCATTTTCATCTACAAAGTGTATAAGAAGCAGAGTGGTAAGACATTCTTCTTATAGCAGATTAATGTAAATTATCTTTGAAGGAAATAATGTACTGCCAGAGTGGGTGGCAGGGAAAACTGGAGGAGAAGGAGAAACCACAGGCTTTTGTGGTAGTGACTAAGTAAATAAGTGAAAGACATGATTTTCCCCATAAGAATCAGGTCAGGTATCGGCCATCAGATGTGATAAGTTCTAGTTCTGGAACAAAGCTGAATACTTATATTTCCAACACAATCATTCTTTTCCTAATTAAACAAGATGAGAAAATTTTCAGGTGCTCCATGCAGCAAGTTGAGAGAAAGAACCTTAAAGAACCTGACCTTCTGCTTCAGTGCATCACAGGGAAGTTGGAGAGCAGTGTGGGCAGGCTGTCCCCATGCCTACTGTATCAGTGACGACTCAAAGTGCTGTGCCCCATCCCAACAAGTGCAGGAGAGCATCTTCTCAGCTGGGGGTTTGGGGGTAGGAGGAAGCCACCTGAAGCAGGCTTGGGGTCTTACTTACTCTGGAAGTCTAAAAATCACGCATATAGAGATGCATAACTACCCTCATCATCCAAGCACAAACAGGAGAAAGCGTAGTGCACTGATTTCTCTTACCATAACACAGAGAAAACTTAGGAAAGAAAATCACCAGGTGTAACTCATCCACCCCATTCACTATTGCTGGAGTGACAGCATTGTCAGCAGGATTCGGGTCACCAGGAAGCATCACCAACCACATTCAGGAGTTCGGAAAAGAAAAGCCACTCCAAGCCCGGAGGGAGTCCAGACCCTGTCAGAATTTCTCTGTGGAGACCAAAGTCATCTGAGAGCAACCTCATTGTTCTCATCTAACTGGAAATCTTTCTCTAGATGTGCATAAGGGCAGATGGAGCTGTTAGTGCAGCCTCCTTCCCTCATGTTCTGAAAAGAGGTGAGAGCATCAGAAGATGCAAGAGAAATAAAAGACATGGAGAACTGTGAGAGAGTGAGGGTAAGGTACATGGACAGCAGCTCTTATCCTAGATGAATTTTTTTTTTCCTGAAGGGAAACTCTCAGTAGTGGATGGGGGGCATATTAGGTAAACTTGACCTCTTGATGCATTTTTGTTGCGATTTAAATAAAGTTCCTCCCACCCTACAGTTTTGCCACAGATTCCTACGGTGTGATTGTGATGCCCTATTCCTTTACCTTCCCAGTATAGGGTGAGTTGGGTTCCCCTTATGACTCCTGCAATTTCAGCCTCCAGGAAGTTTCAGCCTCCTTGTCGCCCCCTTGAGCCGACTGGTGGGAAAGCACGCTGCCCTGATCACCTCCATGAGCACAAACTAAGGACAGACTGGAGCCCGCCCACCTGGGCTTTTTCTGTTTTAATGCCACGAGATTATCAGACTGGAGCAGAGAAGGTCCTGTCTCCAGGGCACTTTCACCACGCTACACTGAGACTCCTGAGCCTTTATATCTAAGGAACTTTAGATACTTGCAAAGGGAGTATAACATTTCCTCACCTTCAGAGAGGGAATCCTGCATAACCAAGGGTCAGGCAATTCATGCAGCAAGTGATGTGAACAGGTATGCAGGTCATTCTCCAGTGCAGGAGGGTGATGACGGAGGTGTAATCAGGAAAGGAAAAACAGTGATGACAGGCAGGTAGCCTTCCTGCAGTTCAGGCCAGTCTGCCCAGAAGAAGCATCCTTTATCTAAGATTTCATGATGATTGAATTTGGCCTGAGGAAAGAGAGAAGCCAGAGGTGCAGATGCACCAGGCTCCTGGCAGTGGACACCCCGTATGCATAGGGACCAGCAGCCCCTCACTGCTGCCTGAGAGTGTAAATGGGGAGAACCCCTTGCAGATGCTGCTGGTCCCTATCTCCCTCATCGAAGTCTCCTAGGTGCAGCCTGGTCACCGTGCACCCCATGAGCTCAGCCCAAGGCCAGCACAAAGCCTGGACCACTTGCTCCTCCCAAGTCCTGGTGGTGAGCATTTTCTACGGGGCGGCCTTCTACATCAATGTGCTGCCCCACTCCTACCACACCCCCGAGAAGGACAAGGTGGTGTCCACCTTCTACACCATCCTCACGCCCATGCTCAACCTACTCATCTACAGCCTGAGGGTCGTGACTGAAACTCTGAGGAGGGCACAGGGAAGAGACACCTCCCCCAGGAGAGTCAGGGACAGGGACGCACTCAGGAGGAGCTAAGGGGGTGACAGCAGCCAAGCCTGGGGATGTAGCTGGTGACACAGTCCTTCTAGAATCTGTGTTCTTGGTGATGAAAATTCTTAAAGTCAGGTTGACAATGAGTTCTCAGCCTGCATCATTCAAGGACTGCAGCTGCAGGTGGACCGTGTCTCAGCCTTTCCCAACTCACCTTCCCGGATTCACTAACATTTTCCACACAGTGCTTTCAGCTCAGTAGCACTGGGAACCCCCCCTGGCAGGTGGAACACAGATGTGTTTATGTGGAACATGCAGTCATGAGGCTATTATGTCTATTGCTGACTACCTTTGGGGGGCAGTGCTTGGAATTGAACCCAGGACTTACCTCATGTGCTAAGCCCATGCTGTACCACTGAGTTACATCCACAGACCCTCCTGACCCACTGTACATTCATGCTTTTGATGAATGAAGATGAGATGTTCTATTGGGGACCAGGAAATGCAAACTGTCATGGTATGTCCTAGGCTCTCCTTACCCTGCCTGCTTTGTGAACTGGGCTTTGGAACTGGGAAATCACCTTCCTCTCTGGGTCACTGAGATTAGCACCCGAGTATGGGGTGGATCTTTACCTGATTCCTTTCTTATTTAACCCTGACCATTTTACAACTCCTTCTGCACTGTTTCAAGAAAAGCACCTTGCCACCCCTATACCAGCTAATAAGTAGCAGCTGGCCTGGGGTGCCCTGGTCTCTGCCCATCCTGAGGCACTGACCTCCCTCCCAGTCCCCCATCACGCATTACTAAATTTGGCTCTTATTTCATTCTTTTGCCAAACTCACATGCAGGCAGTTGGGGATCTTGGCCTGGTCCCCGATAATGTTCAATAAACAAAATACCCTCAAATGTTCCTAACGTAAAGGTTTTATTCAAGAGGATTTGCTGTGTAGGATGTGAGGGTGATGTATTATGAAGACAGTTGTATTTTGGGTTCTACCTTCTGAATTGTATTGCATATATGGCTTTACTTTCTTACCTATGAAATTACACTGTGGAGTCTTACTATACCTTTATTTACCACGGTCTAATATAAACCTAGAAATTAATAAATAATTATTGGCTGATAGATTGGTTGATCAATTAATTGAAAATTTACCATTAAACATTGCTAAAACTAGAAATTCTATTTATGCTTTAACAAAGTGATATGGATGAGTGTAGAATGAATAATTCAAGACGTTTCATTAGCTGGCTTAACTCCCCCAGGTTAAACTGCTCATCATCATTACTCCCAACCTCCCCTCTGGTGTACTAGAAGGCACATATTTCTCTTTTCTGAGGAGTTCGGGTCAGAGCTGGTGTTTCCATAAGTGAGAAAAGTGGACTGAACTTTAACCATACAAAGACTACAGTGAGCCTGCCACACCTACTGATTTAACTTCACCCTCTCATGTATATAAGTAAGGTCTTAAAAGGGGAGATCTGGGGTGCCCTCACTGGCCTCTCTGCGTGTCTGGAGGACTCTGGATTTCTGCGCCCAGACTGCTGGAGTTCCCTCAGGCTTCCAGGTGCAGTGAAGGAGAGAGGTGGGTTTAAGGCTTCCACATCAGCCTCCCCATTCCCGGCTTCATTTGGAGACCTGCTGAGCTCCCGATAGGTGGGCTGGCCCACACTACCAGCCTAGCCCAGCCTGTTTAGCTGCCGCGCCTGGCCACAGGTCTGCAGAGGAGGAGCTGGGCAGATCTGGGGTGCCCTCACTGGCCTCTCTGCGTGTCTGGAGGACTCTGGATTTCTGCGCCCAGACTGCTGGAGTTCCCTCAGGCTTCCAGGTGCAGTGAAGGAGAGAGGTGGGTTTAAGGCTTCCACATCAGCCTCCCCATTCCCGGCTTCATTTGGAGACCTGCTGAGCTCCCGATAGGTGGGCTGGCCCACACTACCAGCCTAGTCCAGCCTGTTTAGCTGCCGCGCCTGGCCACAGGTCTGCAGAGGAGGAGCTGGGCAGATCTGGGGTGCCCTCACTGGCCTCTCTGCGTGTCTGGAGGACTGTGGATATCTCTGCAACCAGGGAAGGTCCACAGGTTCCTGAAGCACTGCGGCCTGTGGTGAGTACCCTAACCCGGCTGCGATTGAAGAACTGTGGAGCTTCCAAGGGGCAGGTGGGCGCACAGTGTCCCTGAGGCCCAGCTTGTCTGGAACTGCGGAGTTCTGAGCAGGCAGAGGAGGGCCACTGGTTCTGTAGGCCTAATGGCTTGGAGTAGCGCGGCGCCAGAGTCCCAGTAGCTCCAAACATAGAAGGGGATTTTCAACAGATCCTGAGGAAGCTTTCAAGTAACACTTGAAACACAGAAATATAGGAAAATGACAAAACGAAAGACCAAATTACAACCTCAAACCTCCAGCCCATCTCAAGAAACCCTAGGAGCGATGTATATAGAAGAAAATATATCCCATCCACCTCATATATCGGACACAATAGCCACTGAAATTGACAAGCAACTCCAGGAAGCTTTAAAGAAATTCAAACTCGAAATAATCTCCCAGATAAAAGAAGAAATGATAAAAGAAATGAAAGAGATTCTAAATATATCTAAAGAAAACACAGATAAAAAATTGGAGGAACTAAACAAAAAGATAGAATCCCTAGACGAGCAATATAAGAAACAAACAGAATACATAATGCAGATGCACAGAGATATACAGGAAATAAAAAACTCCACTGAAAGTTGTAAAAACCGCCTTAATGAAAGTGAAGATAGAATTTCAGACCTTGAAGACAGGATTGCAGCTAGTGAACAGGAAAGGAAAGATCTTTTGAAAATAACAAGGAACCAGGAAACAACAATTCAACAACTGCAAGACGATGCAAAGAAGAATAACATAAGAATGATAGGGATTAATGAAAGAGAGGGAGACAACATGAAGGATGTCAGGAGGATATTTAGAGAAGTAATAGCTGAAAATTTCCCAAGCATGAGATCAGAAACTGACATCAGGATCAGTGAAGCATATAGAACTCCAAACAGTCATAACCAAAATAAAACTACACCCAGACATATAATAGTCACCATCCCAGAAATCCAACACAAGAATAGATTATTAAAAGCTGTCAGAGAGAAAAGACAAATCACTTATAAAGGAAAACCTATCAGAATCACAGCAAACTTCTCAGCACAAACGATAAAGTCAAGAAGAGCATGGAGTGAAGTATTCCAGATCCTAAAGCAAAATGATTTCCAACCAAGACTGATATATCCTGCAAAACTATCATTCAAAATAGATGGTGCAATACGATACTTCCATGACAAAGAACAGCTGAAGAACTTCATGAACACCAAACCAACCCTGCAAAAAATATTGAAAGACAGTTTAGATACACAAAGGAAAAAACCACTAAGCAAAGCAAATAATTAAACAGAACCGAAAGATAAAGATGCAACAGCAGAGAGATAACATTCCTACAATTAACCAGCATTTAACAGTAATAACCATTAATGTAAATGGTCTCAATGCACCAATCAAAAGAAACAGACTAGCAGAATGGATCAAGAAACAAAATCCAACCATATGCTGTTGACAGGAAACCCATCTAACCCAGAAAGATACTCACAGACTGAAAGTCAAAGGATGGAAAACAATTCTTCATGCAGCAGGAATCCAAAAAAAGGCAGGAGTAGCCATTCTGTTTGCAGACAACGAGAACTTTAAACCAACAATGACCATAAAGGACAAAGAAGGTCACTACATACTCGTAAGGGGAAAACTCCAAGAGGAAGAGATAACTATCTTAAATATATACGCACCAAACTCCAGAGCACCCAGTTATATAAAACAATTATTAACAGAAATGAAAACCCAAATTATCAGTAACACAATTGTAACAGGAGACCTTAATACACCACTGACACCAAGGGACAGATCAACCAGACAGAAAATGAGCAAAGAAATAACAGAACTGAATCACACCTGTGAACAAATGGGTTTGATAGACATATACAGAATGTTCCACCCAACAACATCAGAATACACATTCTTCTCAGCAGTACATGGATCATTTTCTAAAATAGACCATATATTAGCTCACAGAACATATTTAAGCAAATGCAAAAGAGTTGAAATCATCCCTTGCATATTATCGGATCATAGCGCTCTGAAATTAGAAATTAATGACAAAGGATACTGCAAAAATTCCACAAACACATGGAAACTAAATAACACACTCTTGAGTAATCAGTGGGTCACAGAAGAAATTAAAGAAGAAATTAAACAATACCTAAAAGAAAATGAAAATGCAGATACATCTTACCGGAATCTGTGGGATGCAATGAAAGCCGTTCTGAGAGGAAAATTTATTGCACTGAGTTCCCACATCAGGAAAACAGAACGAATACAAGTAAATAACTTGATGCTACACCTCAAACAGCTAGAAAAAGAAGAGCAAGTCAAGCCCAAAGCCAAAAGAAGAGAGGAAATTATAAGAATCAGAGCAGAAATCAATGCAATAGAGACTAAGAAAACAATCCAAAGAATCAATGAATCAAAGAGTTGGTTCTTTGAAAGAATAAATAAAATCGATAAGCCCCTAGCCAACCTTATTAAAAAAAGGAAAGAAAAAGCTCAAATTCATGCAATAAGAAATGAAAAAGGAGAAATCACTACAGACCCAATAGAAATACAGAGGATCATCAACACCTATTTCGAAAACCTCTACTCTCAAAAGTTTGATAACACAGAAGAAATAGACAGATTCTTAGAAGCATATGAAGTACCAAAGCTAGATCAAGAGGATATAAAACTGTTGAATAACCCAATCTCTGCTAATGAAATTGAGAATGTAATTGGGTCCTTGCCCACCAAGAAGAGCCCAGGCCCAGATGGATTCACTGCAGAATTCTACAAGAAATATAAAGAAGACCTAATGCCGACACTCCTCAAATTATTCAATGAAATTGAAAGGGAAGCAATCCTTCCTAAGTCATTCCTGGAAGCAAATATTACTCTAGTACCAAAACCTGAGAAAGACCCAACTATAAAAGAGAACTATAGACCGATCTCCCTAATGAACACAGATGCAAAAATCCTCAATAAAATATTGGCAAATAGGATCCAGCAAATCATCAAGAAGATTATACACCATGACCAGGTGGGATTCATCCCAGGAATGCAAGGATGGTTCAACATACGCAAATCAATAAATGTAATCCACCATATCAATAAAGCCAAAAATAAGAATCACATGATCATCTCTATAGATGCAGATAAAGCCTTCGATAAGGTCCAACACTTATTCATGATAAGAACTTTACAGAAAATTGGAATAAATGGTCTTTACCTCAATATAATAAAGGCCATTTATGACAAACCAACAGCCAGCATCATACTAAATGGCCAAAAATTGAAAGCCTTTACTTTAAAATCGGGTACAAGACAAGGATGTCCTTTATCACCACTCCTATTTAATATAGTACTGGAAGTACTAGCCAGAGCAATTAGGCAAGAAAGAGAAATAAAAGGGGTAAAGATAGGAAAAGAAGAAGTTAAATTATCATTGTTTGCAGATGACATGATACTCTACATAGAAGACCCCCTAAACTCCATTGAAAGACTCTTAGATACAATAAATAAATTCAGTAATGTGGCTGGATACAAAATCAATACTCAGAAATCAATAGCATTCCTATACACAAACAACAAAACCACAGAGAGGGAAATAAGGGAAACTGGACTATTCACATTAGCAAGCAAAAAAATGAAATATTTAGGAATTACTCTTACGAAAGAAGTGAAAGACTTATACAGTGAAAACTATATTACACTGAAAAAGGAAATTGAAGATGATCTCAGAAAATGGAAAGACATCCCTTGCTCATGGATAGGAAGAACAAACATTGTGAAGATGGCCATTCTCCCAAAACTCTTATACAGATTCAATGCAATCCCAATAGAAATACCATCAACATACCTTATAGATCTAGAGAAATCACTCCTAAATTTCATCTGGAACCAGAAGAGACCTAGAATCGCAAAAGCAATTCTAAGCAGCAAAGACAAAGCAGGAGGCATCACAATCCCTGACTTGAAATTATACTACAAAGCAACAGTAGTAAAATCAACATGGTATTGGAATCAAAACAGAGCTGAAGATCAATGGAATAGATTAGAAGATACAACCACAACTACAAACACACTCAACCACCTTATCTTCGATAAAGGAGCCAAGCAGGTTCACTGGAACAACGAAAGCCTCTTTAATAAATGGTGCTGGAAAAACTGGCTCTCCATTTGCCAAAAACTAAAGCTAGACCCATGTCTATCACCATGTACTAAATTAAAATCTAAATGGGTCAAAGATCTGAATATTAAAACAGAAACGCTAAATCTATTGGAAGACAAATTGGGTAGAAACCTTGGAGACATAGGAGTAGGTAGAGAATTCATGAATAGGACTCAAACTGCACGGGAAATACTTCCCAGAATCAATAACTGGGACCACTTCTTATTAAAAAGTTTTTGCATGTCAAAAGAAATCTCCAGCATAGTGAAAAGAAAACCCACAAACTGGGAAAAGATTTTAGTGAACTCTCTCTCAGACAAGGGCCTCTTGTCTAAAACATATAAAGAATTAAAAAAACTCAGACCTTCAAAATTCAAAGATCCAATCCAAAAATGGGCATCTGAGATGAATACGCAATTCTCAGATGAAGAAATGCAAATGGCAAATAAATACATGAAAAAATGCTCATCATCATTGGTCATTAGAGAAATGCAAATTAAAACCACACTGAGATACCATCTCACTCCTGAAAGAATGGCCAGGATCAAGAAAACCAACAACAACAAATGCTGGAGAGGCTGTGGGGAAAAAGGAACTCTCCTGCACTGTTGGTGGGAGTGTAGACTGGTACAGCCTTTGTGGAGATCTGTCTGGAGGTTTCTCAAAAAGTTGGGATTGGAAATCCCATTTATTCCAGCTATTCCACTTCTAGGCATATTCCCAGAAGAACTGAAAGCATCATACCACAGGGATATATGTGCACCTATGTTTATAGCAGCACAATTTGTAATCGCCAGATCTTGGAAACAACCCAAGTGTCCATCAACTGAGGAATGGATAAAAAAGTTGTGGTATTTCTATACAATGGAGTATTATTCAGCTATAAAGAAGGATCGCATTGAGATATTTATCAATAAATGGGCGCAGCTTGAGACCATACTCATAAGTGAAATAAATCAATCTCGCATGTATGAATACCGAATAGTTTCCCTAATGTAAGTAATGATTCAAATATATAAAAATATGTGATAATCATGATTCCCCATTATGTGGCCTTGAAGCCTTATAAAATTTTCACTTATTAATTAGAAAGGCTTTACTCTGGGCTTTTTGATATGGAAATATTTGAAGCTATAGTATATGAAGTTTTATCCAAATATTTTAAGGAAAAAGACAGACACTATGGTAACTACTATTCTTTAAAAAAAATTATTCAGCTATTTCTTATGTTTATTTTAATTAAGGGAAAAACTTAAAAAATTAGGATATATAGTAGTAACTTTTTAATCTCCTATTAACTTGTTTTGAAGTCCTGTAATACTCCCAAGATCTTGTTTTGACTGATTAGACTCTGTTCCATTCTGTGCGATAGTAGCAAGTTTGAAGGTATAGGCAACTAATTTGAAGGCAATAAGATTCACAAAGATGCCCATTCTGGTTTGACTATTGTCTCCTTTGGAAGTCCTGTAATGTTCACAATGCCTAAGTTTTATTGGTCTTGTTCTCCACTGTTTTGTCCGGCTTTATAATATCTAATGAGATGGACAATTCCTTTTAAGGAAACAAGAGACAATGTTGATAACCATAGTTGATGACCTTGTACTCTGTTCTACATCATGTGCTATGTCTATCCTTGGTTTGGACTTACAGCTTTGTTTTGCCATATTTGACTTTATTCTCTCCCCCCCAAGAGAGTAACGAGAACTGAGGAGTAATAAAATCCAAAATGTATAAATTTTGTTATAAAAAAGAGAGGGAGGGGAAAAAAAAAAGAGCTCTAACGGATATAACAACAAGTGTGTTTAGGGATGTTAAATAGCTGACTATATTAATGTTTTTGGATCATTGAACACAGCTGTTTGCAGTCTCTCCGTTTGAATGTCTACTTTGTATTCTTTGATACTGTGATTTGAGCAACTATTTCCAAGATGATATTATGTAATCTATTAACAGGTGATTTCTTACTGTTATGTTTTTTTTGTAGTTATGTATTATGTGTAACCTTACACTGCTTTGTTCTGTTTTGTGTTTTTCTCTTTTTCCTCTTAAATAAAAAAAAAAAAAAGGAATTACTCTTACGAAAGAAGTGAAAGACTTATACAGTGAAAATTATAATACACTGAAAAAGGAAATTGAAGATGATCTCAGAAAATGGAAAGACATCCCTTGCTCATGGATAGGAAGAACAAACATTGTGAAAATGGCCATTCTCCCAAAACTGTTATACAGATTCAATGCAATCCCAATAGAAATACCATCAACATACCTTATAGATCTAGAGAAATCACTCCTAAATTTCATCTGGAACCAGAAGAGACCTAGAATCGCAAAGGCAATTCTAAGCAGCAAAGACAAAGCAGGAGGCATCACAATCCCTGACTTGAAGTTATACTACAAAGCAACAGTAGTAAAATCAACATGGTATTGGAATCAAAACAGAGCTGAAGATCAGTGGAATAGATTAGAAGATACAACCACAACTACGAACACACTCAACCACCTTATCTTCGATAAAGGAGCCAAGCAGGTTCACTGGAAGAACGACAGTCTCTTTAATAAATGGTGCTGGAAAAACTGGCTCTCCATTTGCCGAAAACTAAAGCTAGACCCATGTCTATCACCATGTACTAAATTAAAATCTAAATGGGTCAAAGATCTGAATATTAAAACAGAAACACTAAATCTATTGGAAGACAAAATAGGTAGAAACCTTGGAGACATAGGAGTAGGTAAAGAATTCATGAACAGGACTCAAACCGCACGGGAAATACTTCCCAGAATCAATAACTGGGACCACTTCTTATTAAAAACTTTCTGCATGTCAAAAGAAATCTCCAGCATAGTGAAAAGAAAACCCACAAACTGGGAAAAGATTTTAGTGAACTCTCTCTCAGACAAGGGCCTCTTGTCTAAAACATATAAAGAATTAAAGAAACTCAGACCTCCGAAATTCAAAGATCCAATCCAAAAATGGGCATCTGAGATGAATATGCAATTCTCAGATGAAGAAATGCAAATGGCAAATAAATACATGAAAAAATGCTCATCATCATTGGTCATTAGAGAAATGCAAATTAAAACCACACTGAGATACCATCTCACTCCTGAAAGAATGGCCAGGATCAAGAAAACCGACAACAAATGCTGGAGAGGCTGTGGGGAAAAAGGAACTCTCCTGCACTGCTGGTGGGAGTGTAGACTGGTACAGCCTTTGTGGAGATCTGTCTGGAGGTTTCTCAAAAAGTTGGGATTGGAAATCCCATTTATTCCAGCTATTCCACTTCTAGGCATATTCCCAGAAGAACTGAAAGCATCATACCACAGGGATATATGTGCACCTATGTTTATAGCAGCACAATTTGTAATCGCCAGATCTTGGAAACAACCCAAGTGTCCATCAACTGAGGAATGGATAAAAAAGTTGTGGTATTTCTATACAATGGAGTATTATTCAGCTATAAAGAAGGATCACATTGAGATATTTATCAATAAATGGGCGCAGCTTGAGACCATACTCATAAGTGAAATAAATCAATCTCGCATGTGTGAATACCGAATAGTTTCCCTAATGTAAGTAATGATTCAAATATATAAAAATATGTGGTAATCATGATTCCCCATTAGGTGGCCTTGAAGCCTTATAAAGTTTTCACTCATTAATTAGAAAGGCTTTATTCTGGGCTTCTTGATATGAAAATATTTGAAGCTAGAGTATATGAAGTTTTATCCAAATATTTCAAGGAAAAAGACACTATGGTAACTACTATTAAGTCAGGTTATAAGGTGGTGAAGTACTAGGTTATTAAAACAGTCATGCTGTGACCTCTATTGTTATATTGTTATGTCCTGTTTTATCTCAATCTCCCCCTTATTGTTTCAAAAAAAATTATTTAGTCATTTCTTATGTTTGTCTTAATTAAAGAAAAAATTCAAAAAAATTAGGATATATAAATAGTAACTCTTTTCGATTTCCTATTAACTTGTTTTGAAGTCCTGTAGTACTCCCACGATCTTGTTTTGACTGATTAGACTCTGTTCCATTCTATACGATAGTATCAAGTTTGAAGACATAGGCAACTACTTTGAAGACAATAAGATTCACTAAGATACCCATTCTGGTTTGACTATTGTCTTCTTTGAAAGTCCTGTAATGTTTACAATGCCTAAGTTTTATTGGTCTTGTTCTCTACTGTTTTGTCCAACTTTATAATATCTAATAAGATAGACAATTCTTTTTAAGGAAACAAGGGACAACGTTGATAACCATTGTTGATAAACTTGTACTCTGTTCTACACCATGTGCTACGTCTATCCTTGGTATTGACTGACAGCTTTGTTTTGCCATATTTGACTGTATTCTTCCCCCCCCCAAAGAAAGTAATAAGCACTAAGGAGTAATAAAATCCAAGATGTGTAAATTTTGTTGTAAAAAAGAGAGGGAAAAAAAAAAAAAGAAAAGGAGCTCTAACGGATATAACAGCAAGTGTGTTTGGGGGTGTTAAATAGCTGACTTTATCAATGTTTTTGGAACATTGAACACAGCTGTTTGCAGTCTCCCTGTTTGAATGTCCACCTTGTGTTCTTTGATACTGTGATTTGAGGAACTATTTTCAAGAAAATAGTGTGTAATCTACTAGCAGGTAATTTATTACTGTTATGGTTTTTTGTTTTGTTTTTTGTTTTGTTTTGTAGTTCTGTATTGCGTGTACCCTTACGCCGCTTTGGTTTGTTTTGTGTTTTTCTCTTTTTCCTCTTAAATAAAAAAAAAAAAAAAAAAAAAAAGGTCTTAAAAGGGGACACGTTCACAAGTGTACTGACTCACCTAGTATCCAATTCCTCTGTCCATAGGAGGCTCAGCTAATGTTAGACAAGCTTTCAGAAATCACATGAAAAACACCAAGCAAACACTTTCAAGCTTATGCTTTTTGGCACTAATGCAGAGATAGAGGGAAATGATTTTCCTCTCCCAGTTCAGATGCAGAGAAAGAATATTCCCTTCAGTATGAAAATCATGAGGTTGTCTTGCATCAGATTGCTAACAATTTTATCTTTGCACTAAAACAAAACAATAGAAGAGAGATCACAGAATGGCCTGGAGAGATGAGTGTCTCCATGTGCAGAAACAGACCTGTGTCACTTAGGAGATCCCTTCAGCACTGTCTCTGTTCCCTTTTAATTCCCTGTCCCCCTGCACTGACGCTTTCCCCTTCCCCTCCTGCCTGAGCCTGCGCCCCCTTTCCATCCCTCCCTCTGCTGAATCTCTGCCTCTCACACAGCACCTTCCTCCACCACCCCTGGCTCCTGCATCTCCTTCCTCCCCTTCCCACAGGGTCTTGCTGGCATCAGGATGCCATGCATTAACACCTAGAAGGGCTTTTGTTCTTCTACTTACAATGTGCTCTTTGCACAGTGAACCAGGACACATCAACAGGGTGATAGATACATCAAAAGTACATGAGAAACAGAGAGTTGGAGAAGTGCATTTAGACAAATTCCCAGAAGTGTCGCAGGTGTGAGTGGCTGGGGCATGGCATGAGGGTTTTCTGCAATGCTGTTCAGTGTCTGTTCAACAAACACTAGTAGCTACCTGGATGTATCATTCTACAATGATTTACTAATCTCCCCACTTCCAACAGGTGAATTCTAATACTGAGTGTTCTACAACCAATTGATTGACTCTTTGATTGTTGACTAATTCATTCAGAAAGGTCTTACTCTGTTGCTGCAGCTGGCATCGAACTGCTGGGATAAAGGAGTCCTCCTTCCTGACACTGATGGTAACTCAGAGCCACCTGCAAGTGCCATCATGCACAGTTTGAACATTCTAAGCATTTTTTTTCATTTTTTGAATTTCATCCTATGTGTTGTAGCTGCCCACAGCCTTCTGAGAGATCAGTCTTTACTTAAGAGAGTGACCAGAGCTTTTCCTCAGGCATTTCATCAACTTTACATATAAGGTAATGTGTCATTCTTAGGTCTTCCTTCTTATTAAAAATAACATATTAATGTGGTAACAAAAATTATAAATTATACCACCTTAAGACCAATTTTGATCCAATCATACATTCAGTGCAGCATGACTGTTCCAGATGTGAAGAAAAGTTACAGAAAAAAGTGGGATTTTTTTCCCAAACACTGCCAGTGACAATATTGGATTTTGATCCTGATCCCTATGAACTCCTCTGATGAAGGCTGAGCCCCCGGGGGGAAGGCAGAGTCAGATTCAGACTGCAGCCCTGCATCTCTCAAGCTGACACAGACTGCATCTGCAACCCACGGTCAGGTGTTTTGCTGCCAACCTTGATATTATCTCTCCCAAAGGAGAGAAGCACATGTCTCCAAATGCAGCTTCTAGTAGTCATGACAGGGGATGAAAGACCCCCAGGAGCAGCACACAGATAAAACCCATGTTTATTCCCTGCTGAGTACCAGCTGAGCTGGACTTGTGAGGACCACCCAGCTCATCTTGGAGGGACATGAGAGCCCTGGGCTCTTCCTGCAGGTATGGGATATGGATGTGAAATTACCAAATCTTCCCTCCTACACCTTGAAGTAGATATTTATATCTCTATAATGTAAAGTCTAGTCGTGAAAATCATAAAGTCTCCCTGCTAAATATATTTTTAGTACCCAGGCAGATTTCAGACAAGATGAGGGATCCAGGAAGTGGAAAACACTTAGACAATGATTTAACATAAAGAGAATGCAGACCTTGGTTGCCCACAAAGGGAAGCAAATCCCTGAAGTTCTGCTTCCCTGAAGTTCTTCCACACCATTAGACCCTGACTCTACGGAGCTGTTAAATACAGGAGTCAGGGTAACTGGAACAACAGGTAACATGAGAACGTGGAGAAGTTGTTTACCTAAAACCAAGGGCTGCTTCATACTTAAATATGCAGCTAAATCAGATGCAGTTTACTATTTATTTGATCTTGTGTTGAGGCTGAATTTCTTAAATCCAAATACCACCAGAGTCATTAGCAAACATCCCATTGTGTGCTTTCAGCAAAAGTGCAGAGATGCAAGGAGGTATTCTTGCTTGTAGTTTGGGCCAGTATGTCCAGTGGTGTCAACAAATGGGTAGAAGCACAGATTGGCAAAGAGGATGAGACTAGGCACCTACTAGGAGGTGACTTTGCACAAAGCCCTAAAGAACACGAGGCCATGACCTACACAGATTGATGGGCCCAGCTAGGTGACCAGTGGGGACTGGGGCTGTGAGCTGCGGGTACTCAAAGGGCACAAAGGCAGGAGGTGAGCGCTGGATCTCTGGCATAGAAACAGACAGGAGGAGGTAAAGAGACCAGAACCTGACGAATGCTGAACTGCAGAGCAGTATGATGCAGAGTGGGTTCCCAATATCAGTGTGATTCCCAAGCTGAGAGGAGACTAAAGAGACAGAGCCGAGGGCAGAGAGGTCAGGGACAGCTCCCAGAACATCAGGCACAGACAATGATGTATTATAGCCCTGAGTGTGCTGAGAAGTGTGCATGCTTCATTTCAACTTTTATTCCTTTTGATAAAATGTGTAAATTCTCTAACATAACTATGAAATTTTCTCTCTCCTACTTGGTGTGGGTTAACTTCGTAAAGAAGTTTCAAGTCTAACTTAAAATGACATTTTGATTCATAGACGTCAACTAAAATGTCTCTTAGATAATATTTATTTCCACTTGTCCTGGGTAGGTGGAAGAGAACTCACATGAGGGGATGGGTGGCTGGGACCCCCTGCGAGGGCCTTAGCTCTGAGCACAGGTGTTGGGGGGCAGCCAGCAAAGGAAGCCCCACCTGCAGCCACCTGCACAGTCATCAGGACCTCTGAGGTTAGGAGCGGGAGCACCTCACTCTGCTGCGAAATCTTACTTTGTCTAAAGCCAAGCTTACTGGTGCACTTTGGATGTATAGTGATTACATCATCACAGGAAACTTGTACCTATGCATGATATGTCTTGATTCTTCTTTTTTCCCAACCCCTCTTCTCCCTTAAATCACTCTTCCTCTCCCTACTTACAAATCTTTTTTTCCACTTTATAATTTGTTTTCTACCATTATTTTCATTTATCCTTTCTTCCTTTCACCCTTTCCTCACCCTAGTTCCTTTTTCTTTTTGATTCATTTCTTCCCACTTCACAATATCTATTGAATATTTTGGTCCTTAATTACTCTTTTGGTTCTCACATCAGGGAGACAATATGGTATTTACACTTCATTCTAATTTATTTCACTGAAAAATATGGTCACAAATTGCATCCATTTACTGATGAATGTCTCAGGTTTATCTTTCTTTATGATAGAGTATACAAAATTATATCCAAAAAACCCATCTTCTTTATCCTGAAGGAGCGGTGCTCCTCCTTTTGCCCTTTTCCTTCTTGCTGCTTGTCACTGCCATGAACTGTTGCCCCTTAGCCTGCTTTGGAACCAGCTAAGGAAAGACTGAAACCTCGAAAATCTGTAAGCGAGATAAAGCTTTACTTCCCTAAGTTTGAGGCTCAGATATTTTTCCCCCAGGAACAAGAGAAAAGTAATCAAGGCAATGCTTACGCCTGTCTTGCACCCTCAGAAAATTAACTGAGTATAACGACATCATTTTCTTCAAGTGTCCGATAAATCGTAAGCAATAACATTTTTATTGGGTTTGTATGTTTGGGAGTCTGTAGTTGTATGTATTTGTTAAGGAAGGAGGTGAGGTACATATCTGGGCATTCCCACAGAGCTACATCCTCTACTTTTTTTAGTTTTAATTTTTTGAGACTGGATCTCATTAAATCACTAATTTGCACAGATCAGGTTCGAACTTGCAACTATCCTTTTTCTTCCTCATGTAAGGTTATCATTACAGGAACGTGTCCACTCATCTAACTAAAAAGTATTGTTTCTTGGTGCTGGGGATTTAGCTCAGTGGCATATGCGCCTGCCTTGCAAGCAGGCAGTTGTGAGTTCAATCCCTAGTACCGATAAAAAGGAAAAAGACAAAAAAAATGTATTGTTTCTTATAATTTATGGAGTGTTCTAGTCATCTGGTCACAAATAGGATTGAATTTCCAATATATATTTCAAAGGGAAAAAGAAAATATAAATGTAAAATTGAATCCATATTTGATTTTATGAAAAGAAACGTTAAAAATATAGGAAAAAGAAAAAATTCACTGGTAGAAATCAGCTGAACCTAAGCAGTACATTTGATGGTAGTGCCTAAAATGCTTTTCAATGTAGAATTTAGGGACATTTCTCTGTAAATTTAAGGTGCCTTAAATATCATAACGAAATACTAGACCCCCAAAGGGCAACATAAATAAATACAAAAAAGTAGTAGTAGAAAAGTAGATACCTATGTCATAGGAAAATAAACACTAATGTTTCAAAGTAAAGAAAGAAAATAGTAAAATATGATGGTTCTTCATAAGAAGTTTTAGAATAGAGAAGCTGTGCAAAGTGAAAAATAGTTCTGTATGATAAAAACTCCAAGTTTTAATATAACACCACAGAATTATTTCTGGAAAGACAATCACAGAATCACACCACGTCTGGAGAAAAAGTTGAGCCCTCAAAAAAACAAATTAGTATCAGAGTGCATTTGCAGATTAAAAGCAAGAAAATCAAAGTCAGATTAGCATTTGGAGTGTCATTCCATCAGTGATGGTTGCATTAATTTTAGAGAGGTGAGGGAGGGGCCAGTTTCAATGGAGAGGTCAGTTGGAAAATACAAAACTGAATGACGGGGAACTGCACTGTAAGCCAGGAGAAATAGGCATGGGAAGGATCTGACGAATGGGGAAAATTAGTGCAGTAAAGTCCCAGAAGTTTGTGGGTTATTGGGAAGATGGAGAGAGATGACCCTGGATTTTGATTTGTCTGTCATGGAAGGAAGTTATCATTAGCCAAGACTGGAAATACAGAAGGTGAGAAAGATTATGATGTGAATAAACTAAATCAGATTTCCTTGAAAAGATAGCTTAGTGGAAATGCACTTCAGAATCACCAAGTACATGAAATTCTAGGTGGAGGAATGGTAAAACACAGAGAGAAAAGAGGATTAAAGAATGATATTCACCAACACTAGAAGATCACACTGCAGAGAGAAATAAACCAATGACAAAGCAGGGATGGTCCCGATGGTGAGAAAGAATGGCCAGATCAAGAAAATCACCAATAACAAATACTGGAGAGACAGTGGGGGAAAAGGAACTCTCCTGCACTGTTGGTGGGAGTGTAGACTGGTGCAGCCATTGAGGAGGTCAGTCTGGAGATTCCTCAGAAAGCTGGGATTGGAAGTCCGATTTGACGCAGCTATTCCACTTCTAGGCATATTCCCAGAAGAACTGAAAACATCATAGCACTGTGATATATGTGCACCCATGTTTATAGCAGCATAATTTGTAATAGCCAGATCTTGGAAACAAATTTGTTGCCCATTAATTGAGGATTGGATAAAAAAGATGTAGTGTTTTATATAGTGGAATACTACTCAACTATAAAGCAGGATTACATTGATGCTTTTACAGGTAAATGGATGCGACTTGAGACCGTATTCATAAGTGAAATAAAGCAAACTCACATGTGTAAACACTACATTGTCTTCCTAGTTTGAGAAACAGAAAGAGTAAATTAGATACAAAATCTTCAATAAATATTGTGAAAGGATAAGAAACTGCTCAAAGAGGAAAAAATAAGTCAAAGAGGGAAAAGAAGGAAAAAAGGAAAAAGAAGTTTTAAATGTGTATATACACACTTAAGACAGCTAAGATGATTGTGCTACTGATTCTTTTAGTTCTTTGAATTAAGCAGTTAACATTTATAAGACTGGATCAACTTTGCATGTAAATATCTGGTAATCTGAGTAACTCCTTAAAGATAACTATGCAAAATAGCAACCTTAGTTATGTTCCTACCACCTTGTTTTGAGGACCTATATCATCATTGTTTTGAGCTCTTTGTTGTGGTTTTTTTTTTTTTTTGTCTCTTTTGTTTTTCATTTTTCTAGTAATTTGTTTTGTTTTGGATTTGGTTTTTCTCTCTAATGCATGGACCTATATATGCCTAGAACTTGTCCTAGAGAATTTATAAGAATGATTTTATTGTGTGTGATGGTAAGAACAGCTACTTTGAAGAAAACGAAACAACATTATGGTTTCCCTTGCTGATTCCTATCACCTTGTTGTGAAGCCCAGTACAGCTTTGATTCTTTGTTCTGATTAATTTTAGTCTGTTTTGCATTATTTAATTTAATATGTGAAGGCATGGACAGCTACTTTGAAGAGACTAAGAGATATTATGGTAGCCATTGCTGATTTTCCTATTGTCTGGTTTTGAAGGCCTGTAATGCTTTTATTCTTTTCTTTTGATCAGTTTTATACTATGTTGTCTTGTTTAACTTCATTCTGTGACAATACGAACTGTTAAAAAAAAAAAGAAATATTAACCACTGTTGATTTCCATTGTCTTATTTTGAAATCCTGTGTTACTTGTATTATTCTTTTCTGATCTGCTTTGTTCTGTTTCACTTTGTGCTATTCTCTTTAAAATAAAAAAATTAAAAATGCTTATGAAATAACTATTGCTTGTTTTATTTAACACACATATTTTCAAATTCCAACTTTACTAGAGGTGAGTATTGTAACCATTTTAGAAAATAGTTCACCAAATATCTTTTCAGCCTGCCAGCACATGTCATGCCAATTTTGACTTTCCTCTTTGTTTATATTTTTATTATTCACATTGCAATAAATGTCAGTGTTCTTGTTTAATTTTCCATTTCAGGAGTTGTTGTTAAATTTTTCATTCAAATTCAGTAAATAGTAGAGATATTAAGCACTTTCCATTCCATGTATGATTGATTACTTTTATCAGTTTTAGTAAATATATAAATGTCATATGAGATATATATAAAATACATGTAAGCCATTAAGATACACACTAGAGACATTACAGTTTTGTTGTAGCTGCCGATAAGTATTTTTATTCTATTTTAATAGTTACCATCAACTTACATTTAAATTATTAATATTTATACTTTTAGTTCATAAGTGGTAACTGTATATGCTCTTTCAGTTTTGATTGATTTTTCCCAGAAGTTACATACAACTACCATTTTAACTTGCATTTTTCATTTTTAAAAAATTATATATTCCTTGTTCCTGACAAGGTAATTAAGGAAGCCAAGCCTCATGTAGTCATGGAGGCACTGAATCTAGCATGTGTGATTGGTTCAATGTCTAGCGCTGGGATTGGTGGTATGAGTACAGTACCCTTGCAGGGCAGAGCTGACATATAATGTAATATAATATAATATAATATAATATAATATAATATAATATAATATAGTATAGTATAGTATAATAGGAGGTTTGATTCCCCCTTCTTTGCCCTTTCTACTTTTGCTGTTTAGGGTCAACATGAACAACTGACCCTCAGCCATGCCACCCAGCCTTGGAGCCAGCTGATTATGCACTGAAACCAACAAAAATTGTGAGTTAAGACAATCTTTTCTTCCATAAATTTGACCATCAGTATAGTGATGAGAGGAAAGTAACCAAGATATAGCTTGATTGGACTTCCCGGAGAACATGGTGGACAGAGAGCAGCAGAGAGCAGAGGCTCTCTGAAAGATGCAGCTTAGAATTCAGGAATGGTACAGAGTAAGGAATCATAAGCAAGTGGAGATATGCCCTCTGACCCAAGAACGAACTGGGCTGAGAGAAACCAACTTGGAATGCAATCCTGGTGCTATAACAGGAACAGAAAAGCCTCAGTGTGGAAGCTGGAGCCCGCGGCATTGGAAGCTGCGATTTGGGTTTCCCACCACGCGGCGGCTGCGTCTACATTGGCTAGGCAGGGAAAGAGACGCGCGGAAGCTCTGAGAACAGGAATCGGTGAACGGAGTTGAAAGCAGGACGGGCGGGGAGCTGTACATTGACTTGCGGTGAGGTGAGTGAGAGAAACTGAGACTCTTCCACAGTTTAGGAGATGCCAACAGAGGACATTCTGGGACTGGGCAGACTTGCGGGAACAGGGCGCTGCAGTGACTTCAGCCACGTATCCCCCTCTCAAGCAGGATTGGTGAGAAGTGTCTAGGCTACATGACGCTGCTGGCTGAGACCCAGTAGGCTATCACAACCCAGATCCCAGCACCTGAGGGTGACCTGGAGGGGTGGGCCCCGCATAGGCTGCCTGGTCCGCAACTTCCTGGTGTGGTGCGGTGGGCAGGAACACCTAGCCAGCGCAATTCAATCAGACTGTGGCTGACAGGGAAGGAAGCTGGGCCTCCTAGATACGCTTGCATATATAAGGAACAAAGAATATGGGAAGAGGGAGCAACAAGAAAGGCCCTTCGGCCCCCAATCCTGAGAAACAGGCAATAGCAGACACCACACCAATAAACATAAAGCACTATCTCGAGAACCTCATAGATGAGTTCAGGAATGAAGTTATTAATGACCTGAAGCTAGAAATAAGCAGAATAGTTAGAGAAATGCTAAGCACCACCCAAGAAAAAACAGATGGTGGAATGGAAGAACAGAAAAAGAGGGGAGAATTGTTTGATGGAGAAAATAGAGAAAGCATTAAATATGTGAAGCAGGTTCAAAGAGACTACCAGGAAACTAAAAACTCTATCGAAAACTGGCATAACAGCTTGAAAGAAACTAAGGACAGACTATTTGAATTGGAGGGCAGATTTGTAATATGGGAGAATGAAATGAAAAACTTCTTAAAAGTAACAAAGAAACAAATAGCAATAATACAAAGACTAGAAGATGATAAGAGGACCCATAACTTAAGAATTAAGAACATAAAAGAAGAAGTAGGGACACAAACAAATGAACTACAAAAGCTACTCACAGAAATAATCCAGGAGAATTTTCCTAATTTAGAAAAAGGTAAAGATACTCAGTTGTATGAAGCATACAGGACCCCAGCCACCTAAAACCCAAACAGAGCAACACCCAGGCATATAATAATTAAAATTCCAGAAATTCAATACAAGAACAGAATATTAAAAGCCATCAGAGACAAGAAACAGATCATTTACAAGGGAACACCCATCAGAATTACAGCAGATTTCTCTGCACAAACCATCAAATCACGTAGAGCATGGGGGGAAATAATTCAAGCTTTGAAAGATAATAATCTCCAGCCAAGATTGACATATCCTGCACAGCTACCCCTGGAAATTGATGGAAAAACAAGGTGCTTCCAGGATAAAGAGGAATTAGGGGAATATGCAACCACCAATTCAACTCTACAGAGAATACTGCAGGATATTCTTAAAAAGTAAAATACAAAGAATCCAGAAATAGTGGCAGAGAGGCCGCAATGAATGGAGCAGAAAACAAAATAAAGAAGACAAACCGACAACTAATGACAGAAAAAGAGCTCAACAGAAATGAGGCAGAGAAGATAAGATGGTAGGAACAGCTATTTTGGAGAAAATGACGTCTTAATAGGTAATACTGATTTAATATCATCTTGTTTTGAAGTTTCATCAAGCTTTTGTTCTTCTGTCTCCATTGGTCTAAACAGGTGGTATCTTATTGGATTTTATTATGTATGATAGTATAAGCAAAAACTTTTAAAGACAAGGAGATTATACAGAAACCATTGTTCATTTTCTGTTAGTTGATTCTAAATACCCTGTAATGCTGTCACTGTCTTAAATGGTTTTACATTGTTTTGATATATTTGGTGCTACAGTATGCAAAGTTATACTCAAAGATTTCAAGGAAAGAGACAATATGGTAACTACTTTTATGTCAGGATTATCTTGCGGTGAAACACTATTCTACTTAAATGGTTATGTTTTGATCTGTGCTGTTTTGCTGTTATGCCCTCTTTTATCTCAATCTCCACTTCATTATTTACTTTTTTATTTTTATCCTTTTAATTAAGGGAAAAATAAATAAAAAATAGCAGGATATATTATAGTAACCCACTTTGACTTTCCATTATCTTGATGTAAAGTCCTGTATTACTCTCACCATCTTGTTTTTGACTCATGTCCCCCTATTCTGTTTTGCTTGATAGTACCAGGTTCGAAAGTTTAGGCAACACCTGTGAAGATAGTGGGATTCATTATGATGCCCATTCTGGTTGACTATTATCTACTTTTGAAGACCTATAATGTCTCCAATGTTTTGGTTTTGTCGGTTTTGTTCTTTACTGTTTTGTTCAATTTTATTATAACTGATGATATAGGCAACTCTATTAGAAATAGCGGGAGGCATTATGGTAACCATTGTTGATCACCTTGTATTATGCTTTTACATTATCTATTATGTCCACCCTTTTGATTTGATTGACTCTGTTCTGTTATGTCACATTTGGTTCTACTCCCTTCCAAAAAAGTAATAAGAACTGCGGGAGCAACAAAACCCAAAATGTGTAATTGTCATTGTACAAAAGAGAGGAAAAGAAAGTGCTCTAAATGATATAACTGCATGTATATTTAAGTGTATATGATAGATAATGATATCACTGAGTGTTGTTGGATCATTGAACAGAACTGCTTGCAGTCTCACTGTTGGAATGTCCACTTTACAAGCTTTAATTTTGTAACTTGAACAATTATTTCTAAGATGACAATATATAATCCATTAACTAGTGATTTCCTACTGTTTATTTTTTTCTATAAATCTGTATAACTTGTACCATTTCTCTGCTTTTTTTTGTCCTTAAATAAAATTTAAAAAAAGATATAGCTTGATTTCATTTTTAAACAATATTAAATAACAAATGTTATGGTTGCTCTTCTCATCTTGCATACAATTAAAGAATTTTACATATTTTTAGAGTTTATCATCATACGTAATTCTGCAACTGAATATTCATCACGTTATCAGAAATTAGCTGTACACAATAGAATACTCTAATTAAGGCAGGCTTTCTTACATGCCTTTCTCAGCTGTTTTATAGTCTTACATTTAAAAGCTGTAGACCAACACTATATTAATGATGTAGAAGTTTTTTTTCAGCTTTCTCCTGTCATCTCTTGTATATGAATTTTCAAAATGTGATCAAGTCTAGCTTCTGAATAACTACCCATTGTGTCATAGTCTACATGAAAGAAAAAAGAACATGTGCCTTTTAATCAATGTTTCTGAACATTTATAAACCATATATTATTATAACTCATTAGCTAGAACTTAGTCACATATATTGCTTTTAGAGACTCTAGAAAAGATAGTCTTTAGTCTAGGTAGTCAAATACCTAGTTCTGGCTCAAAGGGTTGCTTTGTGAAATAAAAAGAAACAAATTAATTGAGATTTAGTTAACTTGGACACAATTATTCTCTGTAGTTACACACACACATACACACACACACACACACACACACACACACAAAGTGAACTTCACATTTATTGTGCTAAGGAGAATATACTTACCATTTCTCTAACACAAATATTGCTTCTTATATTTCAAAATTCATCCCATTTTCTGAAGTCTGAGACTGTAATGTTGCGTATTCCCTCTACATATGTAACATGGATGATGAAACAGAAACAAAAGATTCTGAAGAAACAACTTCTGGTGACGAAAATGGAGTTAAAAAAAAGCATAAGTTGATAGTTGTCTATGATGGGACTCTAATTCTACACTTTCTTATTTGTGTAGATTCTATGCTTCAAAGAAATGCAGTCTTTTTAAATCACAATTTAAAAAATCTTCTTGTAGTCTCGTCAAAGAACTTCTTTGTGTGGTGCATCCAAGGGTCCACAACTCAGAACGCTGAGAAATTCATTCTTTTCTTGATGTCCCTTTCTCATCTACAATGATTTTTAGAGGGTTAGGGTTAGGGTTAGGTATGCATACAAAATAGAGTATATCCAGCCATAAAAATTATGTCAATTGTCAGAAAATGGATGCAAGTGGACATTATTGCATTAAATAATATGGTAGACTTGGAAAGATAATTCATCATGTGTTGTTTCTATGATGAAGTACATTTTTAAAAAGATATGAAAATAGAAGTGACATTACTATTATACAAAAGGAAAAGAATAAAGCTTGCAAGAGGCATTAGTGAGGTTGGATATCATCAACATATATTATAAACATTTATGAAAATAGAACAAAACTGTATATTTTGTAAAATTAATATATGCTAATAACATACATCTACCAAGTTAAAATATTACCATCTAGTATTTTACCTGATGTAACTGCAAGAGCAAAAATGCTGAGGGAAAGCATATCAAACTACAAGTGAAGTTTTATCCAAATTTGAGGATACATGTATCTATATCTTGCCATGAGAATATACTTAATTAATGAATTTTAGAATAATGGAGTCTTTCTCAGAGTTGTGGCCTCACTATTGAAAATTTATTTCTAGAATTTTGGAAAAACATGACATAAACTGATATCTGAGGGTTCATTTGTAACCTACTCTTATTATTGTCATTTTCCACTGTCTTACAAGTAAAACCCAACCATGATTTTAGAAAGATGGTTAGGCAAGAATAGACCAATAGAGATTTTTGCAAGCCTTGGAGAGAAAATTTAGTCATTGAAGAAGAGCCAAATCCAGTACAGTTTTACGAAGTGGAAAAAATCTGTGTAATCTGAAGAGTCAGTTGTGAAGGCAGCACCATGTCTGCTTGTCCTAACACAATACACCCTTCCTGGTAGACCCCTAGGGCTCAACCTTACGATCAATCATCAAGTGGTATGCAGACTATAAGTTATGCTCCAAGACAACGTGGTTAAGGGTAGAGCATAAAACAAAATAAATGAATTGATTCAAGAAGAAACCATATAATGTAGTTCAGCTACTGTGGAAATTTAGAGCAGATGCAAGATTATAAGTACAGAAGCTTGAAGTTGATTTGTAAACATCAAAAGAACTAACACACTATAATCAATGTAAAAATCTGTTGTTAGAACATATTTTTTAAGAAAAAATAATTCTCTCTCTTTGGGAGGATATACAGAAAAAATTATTTTTCAGTTTGGCTACAGAATTAGCCTAGGACAGCCACTGACTTAGTGGCTCATCTTTGATCTGAAACAAATGGAGAAAAGAACATGCTGAAAGCTGTATGTCAGCAGAAGGTTAAAGAACATCTGTCTTGTCAGTGACATGCTCCTCATGCCTGCATCCTCATACCTGGGTGGATATTAAACCTCACAGCTGAATCCATAGCTGTGATAGAATCCTAGAAAATAACCCTTTTAACCTTCTGAATGCTAGATGCAGTGCTGGATTGATTACCACTGGATCGCAATAATACCAGGATTGATTAATTCTGCATATTGCCAGAGATGCTCTTAAGTAATGTACCACAATTTATCTTTCCTCTTCAGAGGATTAATCTCCAGGAAGGAATCTCTGTCGTGAATTCAGGCTAAAGATGCTTTCTACAGTAAAGTAAGAATAGACAGGAAGATTATTTGCATTGAAAATGAGTCTGTGAGATTCAGTCTATATACAATGTATAGGTGGACATCTGGGCACAGCCTCAAGTCTTTATTCAAGGTGTGAAGTTCAGAAACTCATTCCTGCATGGAGGCACTGAGGGCCAGTCAGTCATAATCACTGCAAGGTGGATTCCTCCTACCTGTCAGTTCAAATTCAGAGAACAACACAAAAAGCAAATCCATGGTCCTCCCTGTCCATTGCTCTACTTATCCCTTCCCGCAGGCTCTCATTCCCTCTCCCATTTCCAATTTTCCCTTCATGTTTCATTTGTCAACCCAGTGAAGAGCAGAGACTCTGACAGAATAGGACAGAACATAAGCTCCTTGTATAACTAGAAATCCGTGCTGTCCCTGGTTTTACTCATTTAAATTGTATCAGTTAAGAGGATTCAAATAAATATGTAAGGCATTCCCATATTTCAGAATTCTCATTGATACACTACAAATGAAACTTCTTGTTATTTTATAATGGCATACTGGAAATGGTAAGGGGATGAATTTGCTTACATGTAGTCTTGCTCTGCATGGCAATGCCCAATGGCAGAAAGACAAGATATTAAATTATACCATGCTGTTCAATCATGAGATGGGAGCAAGATATTCAGGAGTTTAGAGAAGGAGCATGTCACACATTCTTCTCAAAAAAATATTCCTAAATGAATGAGAAAATTGATGCAAGTGAGGACAAATTGACGTGGAAGAATATTCCAGATTAAAAAAAAAAACATAAGGGTCATGGCAAGACCTGAAAAACAGAGACAAAGACAGAGAAAGACAGAGACAGAGAGAGAGGTAGAGAAAGAGAGAAACAAACAGAGAGAGAGAGGAGGTGAGGGGAAGATGGATACTGCTTGAGATTGTCTGAGGCACTGAAGAAGATATTTAACATGAAACCAGTCATATGGGGCTGGAATTAAGGGATGTCCAGGGATGGAGATATACATGTGAGAGACAGGAAGTGATAGTTTAAAAATGCACAAGTTGATTAAATCAGTCAGGAAGGGAATATAGAATGAGAATAACACTTCAAATAAGGACGTCAAAGAAAAAAATGAGCCAAATGTCACTAAATCCAAGAAGGAAAAAGAATAAATAGAGAGACCCAGAGCACACACAAGAACATGTGGTATGTGGACAATCAAGGTGTGTAAATAAATTTGGAATTAAAATATCTAATGATGGCAGAAGAAACCATCCTGGTGAACAAAGGACTTTTCTTCCTTGTCAAGATAATTTCAGTGACTTATGAGATATGTGGTCTGGCAGTGTTTTAGGCTGTGTGTTTCAAAAATGCACTTCTTAGACTTTGGGAGACACAGCATACTGTTATCTCCACATTGGCTTTCCTTCCCCACCCCCACATAACACCATCATCCCAGAGATAACCAATGGGAAGGGGTGGGGCTGTAAGGATGGGCACATGGCAGGCTTATGGGGATGTGTGGCACTGGGTTGTTCCAGGACAGAGAGCAAAATAAGAGCCCCTGAAGATCTCTCAGCAGAGGGAAACTGAGTCCATGATGCCTGACAAATCATGTTTCCCCGAGTTCCCCTCAATTCACCCCCTAACCAGCTCAGCAGTGGGCCACTCCCGTCGCTAAGGTTCAGGACCAAACACTGAACATTCCAGGCCAGTACTGGGGCTCAGCCAACTAGTCACGCAGCCTTGTGTGATGGAGTGGGCAGACACTGTGGGTCTTTTGACCCTTCTTTTGATTTCATGGAGAACTTTTCGTTCTGTTAGAAGTCGGTTGGCAGTGAGCGGAGAAAAACAGCTCGCTCTCCAGCTCGCAGGACTCGTTAAAGAAAAGTGCCAACTCGTGGCCCAATTCAGCCAGCTTCAGGAAGAACACGAAGCCTTAGAGAGGCTCTCAAGGAGGACCGCCCAGAAGAGGAGGCCAGGGCAGCACAGCGGTGGGAGATGGCCAACAAGAAAGTGTTGGTGTTGAGGAACAGATCCAAGATTCGAGGGCAGATCGACCGCCTCCTCGAAGAGCGAAAAAAAGAGCAATCAGAATGTGTTCGACAACAGCGATCAGAGATGGCAGAGATAGCCAACAGGATCCGGTCCCTAGCAGAGGAATCAACATCAGTGACTTCCGAAATAGCTAACGTGAATCTCGCCTTGTGGAACATGCGCAAACAGCGGCTCCAGAGAGAAAGGACAGATGCTCTGAGTGAGAATGCCCAACTCCACGAAAGCCACTCACAGCTTTCCCAGGAAGCTCAACGGGGAAAGGAAGAAGTGGCTGAAGTCAAGAGTCAACTGGAAAATGGTCCTGGCTCAGGTCATCAGCCAAGAGTGCCTTTGGAAAAACTGTCTATGGTGCTCGATTAAATGCGTCCTTAAAGACCATGGAAGAACAAAGAAACCAACTTCACACTCATCTCTGGGAGGCAGAGAAAACTGAGAAAGAACTGCAAGAGTCTCTGTACCATCTCCAGTCTCAAAAAGGATCTCTGGAGTCAGCCAAAGCACAGCTGCGAGCGGAGTGCCAGAAGCTTCAGCAGAAGGTCACAGTGAGCGGCGAGGTACACCACCAAACTGTGCTGCGCTGCCACACCAAACTGAGACAGCAGGCCAAACCCCGGGCAGAGGAAGGAAAGAAACCGCCCATACGGGAAGAGGAGGTGGGCCACACTGCTCAAGAGCTGGAGACCTACAGGAAGATAGCCCAGGATATGCAGGAGGAGTGGGAGAAAACCATTCAGTCCCACCAAAGGCAGGTGACCTGCATGCAGAAGGAAGCCCGCAAGAACTGGGCTGCAGCTGCCACTGCTGGAAGCCTGCTCAGGGAGTTAAGGAGGGGAAATGCTCTCACCAAAGACATTCTGCGTGCCATGGAGATGAAGGCTCCCCTCTTAGGCCAAGATCCTCACACTGTCAGTGTGATGAAGAGCTCAGCTGGCACAAAGCATTGCCTGCATGGTCCTTCCCATCAAGGTAGGCCAGCCCGAGCAAGGAGCTCTGCTCACCCTCTTCCAACACTGTGGGAGGAGCCGCTGGCATCCTAGGCTTCCTCTTCTGCCTCCTCCAAGAGAGTCTCCACCTCATAGGTATCTCCCCAACCCACAGCCCACATTTCCCATGAGAAAAGTCACTTCCCAATGACCTATTCCTCCCCTCACTGTCTGCATTTCTGCTCTTGATCCGGATTAGTAGTTAGTGAATCAAGAGAATTTAATACGAAAAACTGTAGCTGCTCAGTTCCTAAGTCTATATTAAATACAAGTTAATAAACAGGAATACAGTGTACATTTTACAGGGTATACACTGACAAGCCCCATGGGGAACTCCCCTCCTGCCTCACTCCAGCCTAGCAGAGCTGTGGGAAGCACACACCTAAGTTCAGTTTGTAAGTCTCCATGAAGACATTCCAGTTATCAACTGGGCATATCAAAACAAGAAGTGGAGGGAATGGATTCAAACAACCTTTTGCCTGGCATGCTGGGCTTTACTCCAGTTGGATTTTTTGCCTCCAGGAAACATCCAAGCTGAAGTAGCCAGGTGGACTGCACTAAGAAATGTAGGGCACTGGCTGTGGCTGCTGCTTCGCAGTCCTCGAGGACCAGGTGAATCAGAAAGAGTAAGACAACAAAGTGGATTGTAACAGACATGAGGTGTAAGTATTACCAGCAGGAGATATGGAGCTTTTTTGTTTTTTTGTTTTGTTTTGTTTTTTAACATACGAATATCCTCAGTTTTCCTTACGAGAGACTAAGATAGAATACTTAACCTGAGAAAAAACCTACCCATTACTGAAAATGCATTCAGGGCCATTTTGGACACTGCAGTTATGCAGAAGATTGCTTTAAAGCTTCAGCATGACAAAATAGATACCCTTTATTTACCTTTATTGACACTGTCACTGTGCTTTTACTTGACCTTTTGTAAAAGTAACAAATGAATCCTAAGGCTTACTAAGACAGTTTAAGAACTAGTACATTTAAAATATGTAGTCTCATTTAAAACTTAGAGAAGGATTTCCATTTCCAGACAACAACTACAATAACATAGAAAACACCGCAGATGAAGTGGCAATTTGACAGTAGATAAAATAAAGTAATAAAACACATTTTACCTTTAGTTACTATGTCTCTGTACTTAGTAGCTCAGATACAATATGACTGAAATTTGAAAATACTAATTTGGAAACCAATATTTGAAAAGTTACTACAATTGTGCAATTGCTTATAAAAGCAGGGAATCTATAATCTTCAACTGCAATATCTGGTCAATGACAGGAGGAAAGAAAAAGGAAGCAAAATGGTATTAAACACACGGGCAAAATAATATCTAAAATTTATTAGTTAAAGCAAAGGTTGTGCTTCAGGAACAGGCATTTCCAGGGACAGGAAGTCACATCAGGGGCTCTGAGCTATGGAGTCAGCTAAGAACCACCAGAAGCTCTCAGGGAGAAGCAGTGTCTACATGACATCAGCCAGGCCTTGAAGCCTGTGATCACAGCATTCCGGATGCTGAGGAAGGAGAATCTCCATGAGTTTCAGCACAGCCCGGACTACTAAATGATTTCAAAGCAAGCCTGACTTGTGTAGTGGTAACCTATCTCAAACAAAGCAAAACAGAACACCTAAATAAAATAAAAGAAGTAATTCTATATATCAGCTTTTTCAGCTTAGGTGAATATTCAATCTGATTCTCAAAAATTCAATTCTAGTTCCCTCTACATCAAAATCTGAAGGTTACATTCAATGAGTGACGTTTGGCTCTAGGAGAGACTTGTCAAAGGCTACAGAGTTGGTGACTACGTCATATACCAGGACTCCTCTGCCCTGTCACAGCTTCCCATAGTCATGAAAACGATGCCACTGCTTCCGCTGGATTCTTCCAAAAACAGAGTCACAGAACAGGTCAAGGATCGTGATGTCTCCTGTCTTTGTTTTGTTGTCCAGAACTGCCTTTGCTATTTTAGCTCTCTTCTGGTTCCAGGGGAATTTTAGGAGTGATTTCTCTAGATATAGGAGGTATGCTAATGTTATTTTGATTGGAATTCCATTAAATCTGTATAACAATTTTGGGAGAATGTACAGATTCACATTGTGTCTTCTTCTTATCCATGAGGAAGGAATGTTTTTCCATTTTCTGAAATCCTCATTAATTATTTTTAAAGGGTACTGTACTTTTCAAGGTATAGATTTTTTACTTCCTTTGTTAGACTGATTGCTAAGTGTTTCATTTATGTGGGTGTTATTGTGTTGGGTGTCTTTTCCCTTATTTCTCCCTCAGTGAGTTTGCTGTTTGTGTATAAAATGCTATTGTTTTTAGTTGTTGATTCTGTTTACAGGTATATAACTGAATTTGGATGTTACTTCTAGAAGTCTTTCAATGGAAATTTGGGGTCTTCTACGTAGAGCATCATGTCATGTGCAAAGAATGATAATTGACTTCTTCCTTTCCCACAACTTTTCGTTTCTCTCTCTTCTCTAATTTCTCTAATGATTCCAGAACTATATTGAACAGAATTGGTGATAGTGGAGTCCTTGTTTTTTTCCTGATTTTAAGTCAAAGATTTTCTTCTTTTATCCCTGAGTAAGATGTTGACAATTGGTTTATAATTTATGGCTATAAAAGCCAGACTGGGAACACACCACCTATGTGAATTTTCCAAGGGGTTTTTACCATGAATTAGTACTGGATTTTATCAAAAGGTTTTTCTGCATCTATTGAGAGATGACCATGAGATTCTTATCTTCGGCTTTGTTGATTTTCTGTATTACATTTATTGATTTTTGAATGTTGAATCACCTTTCATTCCTGGGATGAATTCCACTTGATTTTGCTGTTGAACTTTTTGATAATTTGTTGCCTTATGTGTGCCAGTTTTGTATTGAGGATTTTTCCATGTATATTTATCAGAGAGATTGGCCTGGAATTCTCTTTTTTGGTTGAGTCTTTCTCTGAATTTGATATCAGGGTAATATTTGTCTCCAGGAATGTGTTAGGAAAAATTGCTTCCCATGATATTTCATTGAAACATTCAAGGAATGTTGGCAGTACATGTTTCCTGAATTTCTTGTAGAAATCAGCAGTGAATCCATCAGGATCTGGATTTTTCTTTCTGGTAAGGTTCTAATTATATTTTCAATTTTGTTCAGTGAAATTGAGTTATTTGGAAGTTTTACATCTTCTTGATCCAGATTTGATTATTCATGTGTTTCTAGGAATCTATTTCTTCTGTGTTATCAAACCTATGAGAGTATATGTTTTTAAGTAGATATTGATGATCTTCTGTATTTCCCCAGGGTCTGTTGTGATTTTATGCTTTTCATTCCTTATTGAGTGGATTTGAGTTTTTTCTTCCCTCTTTTCCATAAGGTTGGCCAGAAGTTTGTCACTTTTATCTATTCTGTCAAAGAACCAACTCTCCAATTCATTAATTTGTTTTATTGTTTTCTTAGGTTCGATTGCATTGATTTCTGCTTTGATCTTCATAATTTCCTCCCTTCTTTGGCCAGGGGGCTTGATTTTTCTCTTTGGTTTCCAGAAATTTGAGGTGCAGCATTAGCTTGTTTTCATTCATCCCATTTGCAAAATGTGGGAATTTATTACTGTAAATTTCCCTCTAAACATGGCTTTCATTTTGTTCTACAGGTTCTGATACATTATATTTGCATTTTCTTTTGATTATGGATTATGGATATTGTTTATTTTCTTTATTAATTTCTCCTGTGATCCATTGGTTGTTTAGGAGAGTAATATTTGGTTTCCATGTTTTTATGGGGTTCTTGTTAGTATTTTGTCATTAATTGCAAATTTTATTGCACTATGGTCAGATATTGTGCATGAGATTATTTCAATTCCTTTGCATTTACTTAAGCACATTCTCTGGGCTACTATATGGTCTATTTTAGGGAATGACGCATGTGCATCTGAGAAGACTGTTTATTCTGATGTTGTTGGATGGAGCACTTTGTTCATATCTACTAGCTCCATTGTTCACAAATTTTATTCAGTAATGTTATTTCTTTGCTGATTTCTCGTTTGGTTGATCTGACTCTTTGTAATAATGGGGTACTAAAGTCCAATGTTATAACTGTGTTATTGTTTGTTTGATTTTTATATCTATTAATATATGTCTTACATTGGGGGATACTCCCATATTTCTTGCACTTGTATTTATGAATGTTACCTCTTTTTTATGAAGTTTTCTCCTAACAAGTGTATAGTGAACTTCTTTATCTCTTTGGATCATTCTTGTTTGAAGTTTGCATTGTCTGGAAACAGAATGGTTACCTTCACTTTTTTTCTGGGTTCCCATTGCATGGAGTGTTGTTTTTCTTCCTTTGATTTTTAGTCTATAAGTTTGTTTTTGAGTTAAATGTGTTTCTTGTATACAGCACATTGTTGACTTTTATTTCTTAAACCACTATGCCAGTCTGTTTCTTTTTATTGTTGATGTGAGGTTATTTACATTCGTGGGTGTAACTGGCTTGGGTGTACTGACTTACTTTGTCATAATATCTTGTCATTGTTCTCTAACTTTTCTGTTTAATGTGTGCTGTGCTTGATGGTTTCCTTCTCCTGTTGTTCTCGGAATTGTATTCATCTTTATCTCTTTCTAAAGTACCTTTCAGTACTCTTTGTAGTGTTGACTTGGTGGTCATGATTTTTTTTCATCTGTTGTTTGTCATGGAAGTATTTTATTTCTCCATCAATTCTGAAAGATAGCTTTGCATGGCACATCACTCTTGGTTGGAATGTTTTTATCTTTTATGACTAAAAATATTTCACTCAAGTTCTTGACTTGAAAGTTTGTTTTGAGAAGACTGCTGTGATTTCGATAGGTTTTCTTTCATAGGTGAAATATCTTTTGTCTGGCATCTTTTAGTATTCTATACTTGTGCTGAATTTCTGGGATCTTAATTATTATACGTTTGGGTGAAGATTAGTTTTGATTATGGCAAATAGGAGTTCTTTATTCCTAACTGACTTGTAGATCAAATCCTTTCCCCATTTTCTGCCCTCATTTCTTCAAATACTCTTTTTATGTCCTTTGTGTTGACCCCTGCTTTTTTATTGGCACCAATCAATCTTACATTATTTCTCTTTATATCATCTTGCAGTTGTTGAATTATTCCCTAGTTCCTTTTTATTTTTAAGTGGTCTTTTCTTTCACAATTGAAATCGCCCATTGTGTCTTCAAGGTCTGAGAGTGTATCTGCCGCTTCATTCATGTGATTTTGCCAACTTTCAATGAAATTTTTCATTTCCTGAATATCCCTCTGAATCTGTTTCATGTATCATAATTCTGTTATATTATTCATTCAAAATTTTCACCACTTATATTGCTCTATTTTTAATCTACATCTTCTTTAGATACACTCAATATTTCTTTCATATGTTTGTCCTTTCCTTTTTTAATGTGAGAGATTATTTCTTACTTGATTTCCTTAACTTCATGGAGTTGTTTTTTTACTTCAGTTGCTCTCATTGCAGAAAGTTCAGTTGCACAGTTTCCAATGTCTTCCATTTCAGTGTTTCCTGGGGTTTGTTCTTGATGTCCTGGAGGACTGAGACTGCATTTTGTTCTTTCACTTAGTAGTTTTCCCCTGGGAACTCTGCAACTGGTCAAGAACCATCTCTGTGGATTATACTGGGATGCTGGATTTGGCAAAGCTTCACTCCTCTGATACCCACATGGCTAACTTGGGTGCACCCCTGAACTTAGGCCTTGACTCTGATGGGCAGAGCTCAAAATCTCCAGCACTCATCAGCCAGGCTGGTTTCTCTCTGATGGATGCCTCCTGGTCTCTGGGTTGCTCAGAGCTCAATACCTCTGTGACCTGTGCAGGTGGTTGGTTATTCCTTTGATTGACAGTGCTGGGATGTTGGCTGGACAGGGCTTGGATCCTCTGGACCCCAAGTAGCTAGCAGGGACACACCCCTAAAATTTGGTGCCAGGACTTTTTGCCTGGCTGAGCAGAGTTCAGAACCTCTGGGACCCACAGATATAGCCAGGAAGGCACTACATTTTTCTGTCAGTTTGCATCTTCTGGCACGTCTTTTCTTGCTGTGTTGAACTTGAGACATGCTGATGCTCACTTTTTAACTTCTTAAAATCAGGAGTTATATTTTAATTACTTCTGTTTCAGCTTTAATCATATTGTAGTACATAAGATAGTACATGTCTAATAGTTTTATTTATGTATAAATGTAGAACTTATGAGGTTTCTAGAATTCTTAAGCCATTGTGATTTACTTAAATTTTACTAATATCTTTATTCACATTAAGCTTTTGCTTCTTTATCTAAAGCCTATTTTCCATAGCAAGTAGACACAGAAACTATAAAGCATACACAACAGAAATTCAAGCTTTTCCATATCTCAGGAGATATGTTTAGAGATCATAAAACTGTGTAGTCAAAACTCATTTAGAAACAAAGCAATATACTTTTAAATACAATTTAAATTTGAATTGTATTTCAAATTCATGGAATAGTTCTGGATGCCATAGAAATAAATGTGAGTTTATTGTGCTAAATTAAGTAAAAATATGGACAAAATTAGTAGAGAACACTTCAAAATGGCCCCAGATATTCTTAGCAATTCATAACATCATATTTTACTGTTGACAGGGATTTTTTTTTGTAGAAAAAGCAGATTGGTTGCTTCCCCCCTGCAGATTTTCAAATGTATAGGATCGTGTTCCATAACCCTTTTCCCAGATGGTTGGAAATAGCAATTTCTCATGTGTTCACTTTTGTATTTCTCTATGACTTTATGTATTGCCTATTTCTTTTTCTTTTCCAAACAGCAACAAAAACTAAGATATAGTCCCTTTCCTTAATTTCTAATGAAGTCAAAAAGGGTGAAGATATGCTAAGCAGTAATATCACATTCATTAAAGACATGATAAGGCTTTCAAAATACCTTTTGATGAATTCATTTAAATTTTTGATGAAAAAAACCTAGAAAATTCTAGCAATACTCTGTCAACCCTGAAAGAATTTAAATTCTGATAATAGGACTTATTAATCAAATATACTATTATTGAGGAAACAATGTAGAAAAGAAAATAGAAAAGACTATGTTGGAAGCAAGACAGTGTGTTCAGAATATGTCTATAGTTCTAATTTGTAGTTGTCTCAGTATTTTTTGTGTTGGATGATGTAGTCAAATTACCAAGCTGCCCTTTGATAAATTATTTCATTTTCTGATATAAGATATATAATTCTAAATTAGCCCAAATTTATTTGATTGAATTTTATTATTGTTATAGTATGTATCTAGAAGACATCATTCTTAAGAATAAGAGAATATGTCTATTTGCGTTTTCAGTTATTATTGAAACTAGGGTCTCATATTATGCCAGAAATGCTCTGCAACACTGAGCTATATCTCTAGTCCCAAGAGTAAAATAAAATACCTAATATCTACTATAAAGTAGGAATTTTTTATTACCAGGAATACTACTGCTGTAGAACTATATCTAAACTCAATTAAACAAGGAGATGTCATTTACACTTGGCTCCCAACAGTAAAAACCATTTATTAAATGTTTAAGGTACTACTCAAACTTTCCAATTGAGAAGTAGGAAAATTACAGGCGAAGCACAAAAATACCATATCAAGTTTTGTGTTTCTATCCTTTAATGTAGTATACAATGAATTTCAAATGCTTCCAAATAGAAGCTATAATTTTTATAAAATATCTCTTGTTTAATTGTTTTTAAATAAAAGGCTAGAAAGAAAATTGATCTGATGTGCATGCTTAATACAAATAATAAAAGATAAGCCCTTCATGATATCTTAGTGCTATATTCGGGTTATATTGAACAGAATTTAATTTGAAAATTTCTGATGTTTCTATGACACCCAAAGTTGATGACAGATATTAAAGTTTACAATTCAATTTCTAAAAATGTACCAAGTGAAATAGGGAAAAATCATACAAATATTTAAGTCAGGTATAGACCTTGAGACAGTCATCACACTTTAAACTCATTTGTTTTTTTATCAATATTGTGTCAGAAATGTACTATGCTTCACATATGACACTAATAAATTTAGAAATGAATTTAAAGAAAGGCAAAAAAAGAAAAACATTAAACACTATCCTACCTTGCCATGGTTGGCAGTAATTCATTGCTTCCAAATTTCACACAGTTAACAGGTATCTAAAATGAATATTTTCAAAGAAATAGTGGCACAGAAACTAGCAGAAGTATGAGGGTATGAGGTTCGCAATGGCCACGTCACTTGGTAACAGTAAACTTATTGAAAAGTCTTTTTGAGCAAATACAGTTACCTCTCGGCCTCTCCATATACAAGGGAGTGTGTCTTCTGCTCAGCTAACTAAAGCCTCACAAGGACAATCACGTGCAGGTGAGCACACAGAGCTGGTATCACAAGACTGTGAGTGAGCTCGTGCCAAGAAGGACCTTCTGTGTGATTTAATGTTCCTCTGTGTCACTTTGGAATTGTTACTTTTTCTTCCCTAAGAAACTCACATTTTCATTTTGCCTGGAGCATCCCATCTTATGGACCTTGTCATCCTATGAGGTGGCTGTGCAACCTCTACTGGAAACACTCACTGGCTCTCCTGGTGTCTCCAAAGCTCATGTGGAGCAGTTGAACTACACAATCAGCAAGACCCACAACTGAGAGTTCTCCCATATTCCATGGGTTGGACACTTTGATGACACCTCTCCTCTTGATGCACACTATTCTCTCATCCATCCGCCTCAGCAGCTTCCTCAGTCATAGAGAAAGGAGCTGCCTAACAGGAGATCATAGCAAGAATGGTGAGTAAATTCTTCCTTTCTCTCTTTGCTGAGAGAAATGGCGAAACCCACCGTGTTGCCATATGACCCTGGCAGAGTCTTTGCCTAGGACAGCCAACCAGCTGTGCTTCCGTTACCTTCTGCTGTTTTCCCTCTGTCGAAGACAAAATTACAACAAATTTAGCTTAAAGATCTCAATTGGCTTTTATTTCATCCTCTCTAATCAGGCAACACCTCATTCTATAAAACAGAGTGAGGGCTCCAAATAGACAAGCTGAGGAGCTGGATGTACAGACAGGAAAGGGCTGAGGGAAGCAACCACAGAGAACAAAAGGAAAAGTCGTCATTCTGTAAAAGGTTAAAATGCAAGAACTTCCCAAAATGGGCATTTTAAGAAGTTTGACTCTTTTCTTTCTCTTACACTTCTTGAATGTTCAGATAAACTACTGTTTTGTCTTTAAACCTCAGCATGAATAATTTCATTTTGTTCTATTTTGATTGATACAGGAGTTCATTAAAAAATAATTCCTGTACACATTATGATTATTTTGGACTACTGGGGGTTGAACCCTGATCCTCACACTTGCTTAGTAAGTACTCTTTGTCAGTGAGTGACAATAAAGATTCTGCTTCTATAAATTTTGCTTATATCTTTGCAGTTAGGCAGTAATACACATACAACATTTTGCTACATGGAATTTTTGAAGGCATCTAAACTAAGATTTCTCTGACAACACAGTTAAGAGCAGAGATTCTGATTGAATAGGACAGAACATAATCTCATTGTCTAACTAGAAAGCCTTACTGTCCTTGGTTTTCCTGTTATTTAAATTGTATCAGTTAAGAGGATTCAAATAAATATGTAAGGCATTTCCAGAGTTTAGAATTCCATTGATATTTGGACATTCCCAAGAAGGTCTGTATCTCATTGGTAGATTAAAATGATATTTTCTAATTATTTTATAATGGCTACTAGAAACCCCCCCAAAACAACGTCCAATAACTGAGTAACATGAAGATTAAGGATGAGTGCAATTTGCAAGAAAAAAATATATAGCTATATGGATAATAATACTAATGAAATATTTTAAAATATTTTTCAAATTTTTTAAAACCATTTTCTTTTTTGGTACCGGGAATTTGAACCCCAGGCCTGGTGCTACTAATAATACATTTAACTGTGTGATAGTTCTAGACTTGTATGATGACTTTTTTCCCAAGAATCACTTCAACTACAGTTATTCTGTACAACTTAGGAAAGAACTTTTCAATTCCATAAAATGGGGGGTTTTTTGGAACTGTAGGTAAAGTAGCTTTTTTCCGTTTCCTGCTTTAATTTGTAAACGCTCATTGATTTTATTTTTTTTTTAATTTTTATTTAAGGAGAAAAGAAAAGAAAGAAAAAAAAACAGTGAAGGGGTACAAGTTATACAGATTTACAGAATAAAAAAATGCGCAGTAGGAAATCACTAGTTAATGGATTACATATTGCCATCTTAGAAATAATTGTTCAAGTCACAAAATTAAAGCTTGTAGAGTGGACATTCCACCAATGATACTGCAAACAGTTCTGTTCAATGATCCAATAAAACTCTGTGATATCATTTTCTATCTTATACTTTTAAATATACATGCAGTTATATAGTTTAGAGCACTTTCTTTTCCTCTCTTTTGTACAGTGACTATTACACATTTTGGGTTTCATTGCTCCCACGGTTCTTGTTGCTTTTTTGGAAGAGAGTAAAACCAAATGTGACATAATAGAACAGAATCGGTCAAGTCAAAAGGGTGGACATAATAGATAATATAAAAACATAATACAAGGTGATCAACAATGGTTACCCTAATGCCTCCCGCTATTTCTAATAGAATTGCCTATATCATTAGTTGTAATACAATTGAACAAAACCGTAAAGAATAAAACCGACAAAACCAAAACATTGGAGACATTGTAGGTCTTCAAAAGTAGATAAAAGTCAACGAGAATGGGCGTTATAATGAATCTCATTATCTTCTCAGCTGATGCCTAAACTTTCGAACCTGATACTATCCAGCAAAACAGAATATAGGAACCTCAGTCAAAAACAAGATGGTGAGAGCAATACAGGGCTTCAAATCGAGATAATAGAAAGTCGAAGTGGGTTACTATATTATATCCTGCTATATTTTTCCCTGTAATTAAATGGGTAAAAATAAAAAAGTAAATAATGGAGTGGAGATTGAGAAAAAAAAGGGCATAACAGCGAAACAGGGCAGATCAAAACATAACCATTTAAGCAGAACAGTGTTTCACCACCAGCTAATCCTGACCCAAAAATAGTTACCATATTGACTCCCTCCCTGAAGTCCTTGAGTACAACTTCATACACTGTAGCATTAAGTATATCAAAACAATGTATATCCATTTAAGAGAATAACAGCATTACAGAGCATTTAGAATCGACCAACAGAAAATGAACAATGGTCTCTGTATAATCTCCTTGTCTTTAAAAGGTTTTTTCTTATATTATCGTACATAGTAAAATCCAATAAGATACAACCTGTTTAGACCATTGGAGACAGAAGAACAAAAGCTAGATGAGACCTCAAAACAAGATGGTACTAAATCAGCATTACCTATTAAGATGTCATTTTCTCCAAAAAAAGCTGTTCCTATCATCCAATCTTCTCTGTCTCATTTCTGTTGAGCTCTTTTTCTGTCAGTAGCTGTCAGTTTGTCTTCTTCGTTTTGGTCTCTGCTCTATTCGTTGTGGCCTCCCCGCCCCTATTTCTGGGTTCTTTGTATTTTTCTTTTTTTAGAATATCCTGCAATACTTTCTGTAGGGTTGGATTGGTGGTTGCAAATTCCCCCAGTTCCTCTTTATCTTGGAAGCACCTCGTTTTTCCATCAATTTCCAGGGACAGTTGTGCAGGATATCTCAATCTTGGCTGTAGATTATTATCTTTCAAAGCTTGAATTATTTCTCCCCATGCTCTTCGTGATTTGATGGTTTGTGAAGAGAAATCTGCTGTAATTTTGATGGGTCTTCCCTTGTAAGTGATCTGTTTCTTGTCTCTTACAGCTTTTAATATTCTGTTCTTGTATTGAATTTCTGGAATTTTTATTATTATATGCCTGGGTGTTTCTCTGTTAGGGTTGTAGGTAGCTGGGGTCCTGTATGCCTCATACATTTGAGTATCTTTACCTTTTGCTAAATTAGGAAAATTCTCCTGGATTATTTCTGTGAGTAGCTTTTGTAGTTCACTTGTTTGTGTCCCTACTTCTTCTTTTATGTTCTTAATCCTTAAGTTATGGCTCCTCTTATCATCTTCTTGTCTTTGTATTATTGCTGTGTGTTTCTTTGTTATTTTTAAGAAGTTTTTCATTTCATTCTCCCATGTTTCAAGTCTGCCCTCCAATTCAGATAGTCTGTCCTTAGTTTCTTTCAAGCTGTTATGCCAGTCTTGGGTATATTTCTTGATTTCTTGATAGTCCCTTTGCACCTGCTTCACATACTCAATGCTTTCTCTGTTTTCTCCATCAAGCAATTCTCCCCTCTTTTTCTGTTCTTCCACTCCACCATCTGCTTTTTCCTGGGTGGTGCTTAGCATTACTCTAACTATTCTGCATACTTCTAGCTTCAGGTCATTGATAACTTCATTCCTGAATTGGTCTATGAGGCTCTCTAAATGGCGCTTAATGTATATTGGTACAGTGTCCACTATTGCCTGATTCTCAGGATTGGGGGTCGAGGAGCCTTTTTTGTTGCTTCCCTTCCCCATATTTTCTGTTCCTTATAAAATGTAATCTTACACAGGAGGCCCGGCTTCCCTGCCTGTCAGCTACAGCTTGATCGAATTGCGCTGGCTAGTTGTTCCCGCTCACCGCTGCGCCCCAGGGAGTTGCGGAGGAAGCAGCCTACGCGGAAGTCGGTGGCTCCTCCGGGCCACCGTCAGGCTCTGGGATCTGGGCTAGGCCAGCCTAGGGAGTCCGCGAGCAGCGTCCCTCCGGCCAGGCACCTTTCACCAATCCCGTCCGAGAGGGAAATGCGCGGCTGCAGTTGCCGCCGCGCCCTGCTCTTACAGGACTGCCCGCGCCCAGAAAATCCTCCGCTGGAGTCAGACTGCGGTAGGGAGTCAGTTCCTCGCTCACCTCGCCACCAGTCAGCCTTCCTTCCTGCCCGTCGCGTTTCCGAGACCGTTCCCAGACGCCCGTTCCCAGAGCTCGGGGGTCGCGTCTCTCCTTGCCGAGCCACTGTGGAGGTGGCCGGCCGCCGCGCGGCAGGAAATCCAAACCGCGGTTTCCGATGGCGCGGAGTCGAGTCTCCACACCGAGATTTTTCTGTTCCTATTTTAGCGCCAGGGCTGTATTCCAAGTTGGATTCTCTCAGCCCAGTTCGTTCCTGAGTCAGCAGAGCATATCTCTACTGGTTCGTATCTCCTTAGTCCGCATCATTCCTGGCCTCTGAGCCGAGCCTTTAGAGAGCGTTCAGCAGTTGCTGTTGTCTGTCCGCCATGTTCTCAGGAATCTCCCGCTCATTGATTTTATTTCTGGATCATTTTCAGGAGCTGCATGGCAGCAAAGCCCATAAAGTTGCATAGCCAATAGAGACACTGAAGAGAATTGGTAGATACACAAGCAGGTGAAACACCAGGCTCTGGTGGCTGATGAGTATTTGGGTTGTTCCCAATATTTAGCTATTTAAACTGTGCTACTACAAAAAAAAAATGGGTGTACACATATCACTGTGGTATGGTGTTTTTAATTCTTCCAGGAGATACCAACAAGGGAGTAGGTGAGTCAAATGGGTCATTTAATCCTACTTTCCTGAGGAATCTCCACATTGATTTCCACAGTGGTTGCACCACAACACACACATAGCCCCTACAGCATTTGTTATTGGTTGATATCTTGATGATAGCCTTGTTTCTGGAGTGAAATGAAATCTCAGCAGTATTAGCACAAGATCTTGAATAAATGGTGATGGTTTTAGCATGAATCTCAAATAAACAGTGATATTGAACATTTTTTCATGTATTTATTTGCCATTTGTATTTCTTCAGTTGAGAAGTGTGTATTCATATGATATATCCACTTTTTGGATCATGTTTTTAAATTTTGGGGCTTAATTCAATTCTTTATATGTTTTAGATATACATGTAAAGGAGGTGAGCCTTTGTCTGAAGGACAACTGGCTGAAATTTTTCCCCCCTCTTTGGGTTGTCTTCTCACTCTGTTGGTGATTTCTTTTGCTTTGCAAAAGCTTCTTAATAGGATGAGATCTAGTTATTGATTTTTTGTATTGTTTCCTGCACAGTTGGGGGTTTGTTCTGAAATCTTTACCTATGCCTCTGTCTTGAAGAGTTCTGCCTATTCTCTCTTCTAGCAGATTTAATATATCTGTTTCAATATCTGTATCACTGATACATTTTGATTTTAGATTAGTGATGGGTCTAGTTTTAATCACTGGCATGTGGAATGCTTGTTTTTCCAGATCATTTATTAAAGACGTTTTCTTTCTTCTAGTGGCTCTTTTGTCAAATATAAGGTGACTGTGAGCTTGTTGCTTCTGTTCTGGTCCTCAAGTCTTGTTTCTTTGCCAGAATCATGGTATTTCTATCACAGCAGCTCTGTAATATAATTTCAAGTCAGGGATTACAATGCTCCCAGCCTTGCCTTTGTAGCACACATTGACTTTGCTATTCTAGGTCTCTTCAGGTTCTAAATGAATTTTAGGAATGTTTTCTCTAGTTCTGGGAGGCATGCCTATGGCATTTTGAAAGGGATTGCATTAAATTTATATAACAATTTTGGGAATATGGCCATTTTCACTACATTGGTTCTTTCTGCCTATAAGCAAGGTATACTTTTGCATTTTCTCATATCCTCTTCAATCTCCTTTTTCAGAATACTGTAATTTTTAACTTATACAATTTTTACTGCCTTTGTTAGTCTGATTCCTATTTCATTTTTGATGGTATTATGAAGGGCATGGTTTTCCTAATTTCTTAGTGAGTTTGGTGTTTATGTACAGGAATGCATTTGATATTTGAGTGCTGATTTTGCATGCAGCTACATTACCAAACTTGGTTATTAAATCTACAAGTCTTTTGGTGCAAATTTTGGGTTCTTCTATTGTCTTCTATGTAGAGTATCATGTCACCTGCAAATAATGATAATTTAATTTCTTATTTTCCTATCCTCACTCCTTTTATTTCTCCCTCTTGTCTAATTGCTCTGGTCAATTTGTCCATCACAGTATTAAATAAGACAGGTGGTAGTGGACATCCATGCCTTATTCCTGGTTTTAGACTGAAAGCTTTCAGTTTTTGAATATTTAGTATGATGCTGGATGGCAGCTTGTAATAGACAATTTTTAATGGATTGAGATAAAGACCATCTACTCCAATTCTTTGGTAGGGTGTTTATCATGAACGGGGGTTAAACTTCACCAAAAGCTTTTTTCTGGGCTGGGGATTTAGCTCAGCGGTGTAAGCGCCTGCCTGGCAAGCACAAGGTTATAAGTTTGATCCCCAGTACCAAAAAAAAAAGCTTTTTTCTGCTTCTATTGAGATGATCATATGGATTTTGTCCTTGGCTTTGTTAATATGCTGTATTACATTTATTGGTTTGTGTGTTGAAACATCCCTGCATGCCTGGGATAAATCCTACTTGGTCGTGTTGTAAATTCTTCTTGATAATTTGCTACATTCTGTTTGTCAGTATCTTATTGAGGATTTTTGTGTCTATGTTCATTAGGGAGATTGGCCTGTAGCCTGTCTTTGGTTTGGTCCGTCTTTGGTATTGGTACCAATATGATACTCGCTTCTAGGAATTATTTTGGAAGAATTGCTTCCTTTTCAGTTTCACTAAAGAATTTCATCAGAAGTGGCACTAGATCTTCTCTAAATTTCTTGTAGAATTCATCTATTAATCCACTAGGGCCTGGGATTCTTTTTGATGTTAGTATTTTAATTATATTTCCAATTTCATTGATTGACATCAAGTTGTTTAGGATTTTTATATCTCCTTGACTAAGTTCTGGCAATTCATATGCATCTAGGAATTTGTCCACTTCTTCTGGATTTTCCATATTATTGCAATGTAAGTTCCTGAGGTAGGTATTGATGATCTGAATTTCCACAGGATTCAATGTGATTTCAACCTTTTTCCCAATTACTGGAATTTTATGCTTCTCTTTCCTCTTTTAAGTAAGATTACCTAAGGGTTAATCATTGATCTTTGTTTTCTTAGTTTCAATTACATTAATTTCTGCTCTTCTCTTTGTAATTTTCCGTCTCATAGGAGCTATGGATTGGATTGGTTCCTTTTCTAGAAGTTTGAAGTTCAAATTTTAGTTGTTTATTTGAGCTCATTCTGTTTTCCTGATGTGACAATTCACTGCTATAAATTCACTGCTATAAATTTCCATAATATAACTTTAGTATGGTGATGAACAACCAGCAGATTCCAATTCTAGATAAACAGTGACTTTTCTTTCTTCTAAGTGTTTCACAAACTTATATTAAAGTAAATTTGGAATGTTTATCTGAAAAGTAGGATTACTCAGCATCCTACCTTTTTATTTACTAACCTAAGAAGCCATAGAGAGATGCTGAAGCCCCAGTCTTGTGACTGGAGAAAGTGAAATTATAGCCTGTGCCTGGGGTTCTGGTGGTTTGGTCTCTGATTCTGACATGAACATATATTTGATTCCAATTCACAGGGGCCACCACTGAAGGAGGAGGAGGACATCTTATTACATGTGTGTTTTTCCTTTTCTCTTTTAAATCAATTTTAATCTGGTAAGAGGAAGAGATGAAAGTCCCTCTCTACATGTGGCAAGTTGCGTCTCACTCCTGTGTATCTGCTCTGTTGCTCTCTGGTCCTGGACTCAGTGAAGTGAACACTGGTAGCCACAAAGCACAGTTAACCCCTCCCTCCTGGCCTCTGGATGACATGGCCACGAGCTGACACTGAGTGTGGTCTACTCCATTCTCTTGTTGTCTCTCGGTGACAGAGCACCAAAGTGATGTCAAACATGGTTGAATCACTTCCAGGAGAACATGGCAGATAGATAACAGCAACTACCGGAGGCTCTCTGAAAGGCTCGGCTCAGAAATCAGGAATGATGCGGACCAAGGAGACATGATCCGGCAGAGATATGCTCTGCTGACTCAGGAACGAACTGGGCTGAGAGAAACCAACTTGGAATGCAGTCCTGGCGCTAAAGTAGGAACAGAAAAGTCTCGGTGTGGAGGCTGGACCCCGCACCATTGGAAACCGCGGTTTGGATTTCCCGCCGCTCGGCGGCTGACTGCCTCCACAGTGGCTCGGCAAGGAGAGACGCGCAGAAGTTCTGGGAATGGGAGTCTGTGAACGGAGTCGAAAACAGGACGGACAAGGAGGCGTACACTGACTGGTGGCGAGGTGAGTGAGAGAAACTGACACTCCACCACAGTTTGACTCCAGCGGAGGACTTTCTGAGCTCGGGCAGTCCTGTAAGAGCAGGGCGCGGTGGCGACTCCAGCCACACATTCCCCTCTCGGACGGGATTGGTGAAAAGTGCCTGGCCTGCATGATGCTGCAGGCGGACTTGGTAGGCTGGCCTAACCCAGATCCCAGAGCCTGACGGTGGCCCCGAGGGGTGACTCCCGCGTAGGCTGCCTAGCCTGTAACTCCCTGGTGCGCAGCGGTGGGCAGGAACACCTAGCCAGCGCAATTTGATCAGGCTGTGGCTGACAGGCAGGGAAGCTGGGCCTCCTATGTAAGCTTGCATTTTATAAGGAACAGAGAATATGGGGAAGGGAAGCAACAAGAAAGGCTCCTCGGCCCCCAATTCTGAGAAACAGGCAATAGCAGACACCGCACCAATAGACATTAAGCACCATATAGAGAGCCTCATAGACCAATTCAGGAATGAAGTTATCAACGACCTGAAGCTAGAAGTATGCAGAATAGTTAGAGAAATGCTAAGCACCACCCAGGAAAAAACAGATGGTGGAATGGAAGAACAGAAAAAGAGGGGAGAATTGTTTGATGGAGAAAACAGAGAAAGCATAGAGTACGTGAAGCAGGTTCAAAGGGACTATCAAGAAATTAAGAAGTCTATCCAAGACTGGCATAACAGCTTGAAAGAAACTAAGGACAGACTATCTGAGCTGGAGGGCAGACTTGTAATATGGGAGAATGAAATGAAAAACTTCTTAAAAATAACAAAGAAACAAACAGCAATAATACAAAGACAAGAAGATGATAAGAGGAGCCATAACTTAAGGATTAAGAACATAAAAGAAGAAGTAGGGACACAAACAAGTGAACTACAAAAGCTACTCACAGAAATAATCCAGGAGAATTTTCCTAATTTAGCAAAAGGTAAAGATACTCAGATGTACGAGGCTTACAGGACCCCAGCTACCTACAACCCTAACAGAGAAACACCCAGGCATATAATAATAAAAATTCCAGAAATTCAATACAAGAACAGAATATTAAAAGCTGTAAGAGACAAGAAACAGACCACTTACAAGGGAACACCCATCAGAATTACAGCAGATTTCTCTGCACAAACCATCAAATCACGAAGAGCATGGGGGGAAATAATTCAAGCTTTGAAAGATAATAATCTACAGCCAAGATTGAGATATCCTGCACAACTGTCCCTGGAAATTGATGGAAAAACAAGGTGCTTTCAGGATAAAGAGGAACTGGGGGAATTTGCAACCACCAATTCAACCCTACAGAAAGTATTGCAGGATATTCTAAAAAAAGAAAAATACAAAGAACCCAGAAATAGTGGCGGGGAGGCCACAACGAATGGAGCAGAGAACAAAATGAAGAAGACAAACTGACAGCTACTGACAGAAAAAGAGCTCAACAGAAATGAGACAGAGAAGATTGGATGATAGGAACAGCTATTTTAGAGAAAATGACATCTTAATAGGTAATAATGATTTAGTATCATCTTGTTTTGAAGTCTCATCTAGCTTTTGTTCTTCTGTCTCCAATGGTCTAAACAGGTTGTATCTTATTGGATTTTATTATGTACGATAGTATAAGCAAAAACCTTTTAAAGACAAGGAGATTATACAGAAACCATTGTTCATTTTCTGTTAGTCGATTCTAAATACTCTGTAATGCTGTCATTCTCTTAAATGGTTTTACATTGTTTTGATATACTTAATGCTACAGTATATGAAATTGTACTCAAGGACTTCAAGGAAAGAGTCAATATGGTAACTACTTTTAGGTCGGAATTATCTGGTGGTGAAACACTATTCTGCTTAGATGGTTATGTTTTGATCTGTGCTGTTTTGCTGTTATGCCCTCTTTTTTCTCAATCTCCACTCCATTATTTACTTTTTTATTTTTATCCATTTAATAAAGGGAAAAAATAGCAGGATATAATATAGTAACCCACTTTAAATTTCTATTATCTCGATTTGAAGCCCTGTATTACTCTCACCATCTTGTTTTTGACTGATGTTCCCCTATTCTGTTTTGATGGACAGTATCAGGTTCAAAAGTTTAGGCATCAGCTGAGAAGATAATGAGATTCATTATAACGCCCATTCTCGTTGACTTTTATCTACTTTTGAAGACCTACAATGTCTCCAATGTTTTGGTTTTGTCGGTTTTGTTCTTTACTATTTTGTTCAATTGTATTATAACTAATGATATAGGCAATTCTATTAGAGATAGCGGGAGGCATTATGGTAACCAGTGTTGATCACCTTGTATTATGTTTTTATATTATCTATTATGTCCACCCTTTTGACTTGACCGATTCTGTCCTGTTATGTCCCATTTGGTTTTACTCTCTTCCAAAAAAGCAATAAGAACCGTGGGAGCAATGAAACCCAAAATGTGTAATAGTCATTGTACAAAAGAGAGGAAAAGAAAGTGCTCTATACTATATAACTGCATGTATATTTAAGTGTATAAGATAGAAAATGATATCACAGAGTTTTATTGGATCATTGAACAGAACTGTTTGCAGTATCATTGTTGGAATGTCCACCTACAAGCTTTAATTTTGTGACTTGAACAATTATTTTTAAGATGGCAATATGTAATCCATTAACTAGTGATTTCCTACTGTTCATTTTTTTCTTCTGTAAATCTGTATAACTTGTACCCTTTCACTTTTTTTTTCTTTTCTCCTTAAATAAAAAAAAAAACATGGTTGAATCTTTGCTCCTGAACATCCCTTGGTGACACAGATCCAAGATGCCAGCACTTTTCAACTCCTTCACCTGTTTTCCAAACACACAGTAGTAATGGGGATCAATAAGGGAATCAGCCTGTCATAATCAGAACTGCTTTTTAATAGTCTAATTCTAGCAGCTGTCTGAAGAACGAATGATGAAATAAACTATCAGGCAGTACTAAGGTGCCAATCTAGAGACTAGTAAAAGAAACAAAAATGAAGACTGGGAAGGTGTAATCCATGAGCACCTGTGAATATCCTAACCCTTCGCTCCTTGAGTTATTCCCCTTACTCATCTTCAGTCATTTAATTAGTGAAGTTCCCACCTTTTTCTCCAATTGGAATCCCTTAGACCTCCTGGGAACCTGAGAGATGGTGAATGAACACAGGTGGTCAAACTCTGCTGCACACATAGCACACACTGCTTCTATCAGGCATCACCATAAACTACGTAAACTATGCCTAGGGGCATAACCACAGGTCTAACAGCTGAGTTCTGTCAGGGGAGACAGCCACAGTTACTACTGTGTGGCACAATTGCTTCTGTTTTTCTCTAGTGCTCTACTCTGGAAAATTACATCCCATCCAAGACCCTGTGCAGTGTGATCTCTGTCACAGGATCTCCCACTACTGAATACATTGGGTCTTGCTTCTCTTCCTGTGCCCCTGCTCCCTGCAGCTGCCATTGGCAATGTCAGTGAGAAACACAACTTCCTCTTCCACTGTTGCACTGCTGGGTTTTTGGGTGTACAGTGAGGCGACAAGGACAATACTACGTTTATACATATTAGTCCAATTTATTTCACTTTATAGTATGGTCTCACGTTGCATCCATTTACCTAGAAATGTCTCATTTATCCTTCTTTATGGCAAAGTAATACTGTATTGTATAATTATACCACATTGTTTAATCCATTCCTCGGTTGATAGGCGTTCGATTGTTTCCAAAATTTAGCTGTTACAAATCATGCCTCTATAAACATGGAGATATATATATATATATATATATATATATATATATATATATCTGTGATATGGTGTTTTTAATTCTTCCAAAGGATACCAAGAAGAGGAATAGCCAGGTCAAATGGGATCTCTAATCCTGCTTTCCTAAGAAATCTCCACATTAATTTCTACAGTGGTTGCACCAGTCTACACTCCTACCAACAGTGGAGTGTTTTTCCTTGAAGCCCCTCCAGCATCTGTTATTGATTTATAGATGGTAGCCCTTCTTTCTGGAGTTGGATGGAATCTCAGCAATATTTTAATTTGTATCACTTGAATAACCAATGATGCTGAACATTTTTTCACGAATTTATTTGCTATTTGTACTTCTTCATCTTAGAAGTATATTTTCCTCTGAGATACTCAAATTTTTGGATTGGGTTTTTACATTTTGGGGTCTGATTTTTTTCAAGTCTTTGTATGTTCTAGATGTACATCCTTTGTCTGAAGGACAACTGGCTGAAAAATTTTCCCACTCTGTACGTTGTCTTTTAAGTATGTTGGTGATTTCTTTTGCTGTGCAAAGTATTTTTAATAAGATGAGATCCAAGTTATTGATTCTTTGCATTATTTTCTGTGCAACTGGGGGTTTGTTCATGAAATCTTTGTCTATGCTTCCACCTTTATTGTAGAATTCAGCAGTGAATCCACAAGGTCTGGGATTTTTTGGTTGCCAAGTTGTTTTTTTTTTATTGCTAAGTTTTTAATTATATTTCCAATTTCATTGACTGACATCAAGTTGTTTAGAATTTTTATAACTTCTTGACTCAGGTTTGGCAATTCACATGTATCCATCTATTTCTTCTGAATTTTTCATCTTATTATAATTAGGTTCTTGAAGTAAGTATTGATGATCTTCTGGATTTCCACAGGATCCAATGTGACTTCACGCTTTTTGCCCCTAATTGCTTGAATCTTTCCTTTCCTGTTTTTGATAAGATTGGCCAAGGATTTATCAAGTTTGTTTAATCTTTCAAAGATTAAACTCTTCAATTAATTGATTCTTTTGTTTTCTTAGTCTCAATTGCATTAATTTCTGCTCTTATCTTTATAATGTCCTCTTTCACATGAGATTTTAATTTTATTTATTCTTTTTTCTAGAAGTTTGAGGTTCAACATTAAGTTGTTCGTTTGAACTCCTTCTATTTTCCTGATGTGAGAATTCACCTACATATTTCATTAGTAGGACTGTTTTCAATGTGTCCCATAAGTTCCAGTATGCTATATCAGCATTTTCATATAATTGTAGATTCTGTTTAATTTTACCTTTAATTTACTCTGTTACTCACTGGTTGTTCAGGAGAATGCTGTTAAATTTCCTTGTGTTTGTGCAGTTTCTGTGTTTTCTGTTGACATTGATTTCCAACTTCATTGCAGTATGTCAGATAATATGATTTGGATAATTTCAGTTCCTCTGCATTTACATAACCATATTCTATGGTCCAACATGTGGTCTATTTTGTAAAATGTCCCATGTACAGTATTCTGAGGTGTTAGAATGGAGCACTCTGTAGATATCTTCTAAGTCCGTTTGTTCACAGGTTTGGTTTAATTCTGATGTCTTTGTTGATTTGTCAAGTTGACCTATCTAATTGTGACAGTGGGGTGTTGGGGGTCCCCCACTACATCTATGTTAGTGCTTATTTGATTTTTCATGTCTGTTTATATTTATTTTATGTAGTGGGTGCACCAGTATTAGGTGCATGTGATTATCTCTTCTTATTAGAGTCCTTCCTTAATAATTATTTAGTGACCTTTGTCTCTTTTGATCAGTCTTCACTTGAAGTTCACATTGTCTGCAAATAGAGTAGTTACCCATGATTCTTTCTGGGACTTATTACATACAGCATTGTTTTCCACCTTTTGACTTTCAATCTACACATTTCTTTTTGTGTTTCTTGAATGCCAAATATTGTATCTTGCTTCTTGATCCATTTTCCATCTGGTTTCTTTTGCTTGAGGAATTTAAACTATTGACATTTATGGTTACAACATTATGTATATTGTCTTATCTTTCTCATATCATTTTTCTGTTGCTGTTTCCAGTCTTTCCCTTCTGTTTAACTGCTTTCCCTGCCTGGTAGCTTCTTTCTATTGGTGTCTTGTGTTTTTGGTCTTCATTTTCTCTTTTTAATATGTTCTTCACAGCATTCTGGTCTATGGTCATGAATTTCTCCTGCTGTTCTTTTTCATGGAAGTGTCTTATTCCTCCACTGACTTTGAAAGATAGTTTTGTGGGGTACATCAATCTGTGTTGGTTGTTGTTTTCTTTTATGACTTGAAATACCTCTCTTCAAGTTCTCCTTGAGTTGAGTGTGTTGAGAGGTTTTCTGTGATTCTGATGGACTTTCCTTTATAGGCTTTTGTTTTGTTTGTATTTGTTTTGTTTAACTACTTTTAGTATTCTGTGCTTGTGCTGAATCTCTAGAATCTTCATTATTATATTCCTTGGTACAAATTTAGTTTGTTCGCAGCTGTTTAGAGTTCTGTGTGCTTCATTTATTTGTCTGTTGATTTTTTTATCCATGTTTAGGAAGTTATCTGCCATTATTTCTGTGAAGAGCTCTTAATGGCCTTTTGCTATCTCCAGCTGTCTCGTTGACTCCAGTCAGTCTTCTGTTGCTCCTCTTTACCTCATCTTACATGGGTTTCATTGATTTCATGTTCTCCTGCTATTTTTAAGATATCTTTCTTTTCATTGTTGCTAGCCACAATCCTGTCTTCTAGATATATCATTCAATCCTCATTAAATCTTTTGTTAAGTATACTATGATTGGAGATTTTGTTCTTTTTGAATTCTGCTTAAATCTATTTCATTAATTCTATTTTTTCCTGTGTTGAGTATCCATGGTTTCCATCATTTTCCCAAGCTCTTCTATTTTTTATCTGTTTATGCTCTAATATCTTTCATTTTTGTTAATGTTTTTTTTTATACTTAAGAGATTATCCTTCCCATAGCATTGTCCATTTGTTTTCTCACTTCTGTTGCTATCACTTCTGAAAGTTCCTGTGGTTGGCTTCTGATTTCCTCTATCTCACTGTGCTCTGGGCTTGTCCTTGGTGAGCTAAGGGTCTGGAGCTGCATTTTGCTTGTGTCTTGCCATTTGCTATTTTCTGTTTTGATTTGCTTTGATTTTCTGTATTGATGCTTGCTGATTTCTTATGGAATGCAGCTTTATCACTAGTATCAAGGACTCCCTAGGATATGTGTTTTTCTGGGATGTCTTCTAAATGTAGGTCATACTAGCTCTTTATGTCTATCCCAAGAACATGCTTTCACAGATTATTAAGGATAAGAAATTGCTATCACTTATGATAGGTGAATTGAGACCATTTGCATTTATGGATATAACTGATATGTACTGGCTCAACTTTGCTCTGTTATGTTCCAGTTTGCTTTCTGCTTTTCCCTGTTTAATTGCTTATGCTGCTTGGTGGTTTCTTTCTGTTGTTGTTCTAGAGACTGTGGTCATTTTTATCTCTAAGTATGTCTTTCAATACTCTTTCTAGGGTTGGTTTGGTGGACATAAATTTCTTCAGTTGTTCTTTGTTGTGGAAGTATCTTGTTTCTCCATTAAATTTGAAAGAAATTTTTTTCTGGGTACATTAATCCAGGTTGAAAGTTGTTTTGTTTCAGGTCTTGAAACACCTCACTCCAAGTTCGTCTTGACTTGCAAATTTGTGCTGAAAAGTCTGCCATGATTCTAATGGGTTTTCCTTGATAGGTGAGTTGTATCTTTTCTCTAATAGCTTTTAGTATTCTGTTTTTATGTTGTATATTTGGGATCCTAATTATTGTATGTCAGGGTGTAGATTTATGTTGGTTGTGACTGTTTGGCATTCTATATGCCTCACTTATCTGTATATCAGATTTTTTCCCCGTGTTTGGGTAATTTTCTGCCAATACTTCTGTGAATAGTTTATCTATGGCACTTGTGTTGACTCCCGCATCTTCACTGATGCCTATTAGTCTTATATTGTTTCTCTGGGCATCATCTTGAAGTTTCTGGATTATCATTTCATGCTGCTTTGTTATTTTAAAAAATTCTAGCCTTTCATGATCGCTAATTGTGATTCTGTGCCCAAAGTCCAAAATTCTATCTTCAGCTTCCTTTAAGCAGATTTGCCGGCTTTCAATAGAATTTTTTGCTTCTTGGAGTTTTGCTTCTTTGAGTTTGTTTCATGGATTCTGCTTGTTTTCTATATTGTTCATTCAAGGTTCAATCAGGTTCCCATGTTCCTGTACTTTTTTATCTATTTCTTTTCTAGCTGCACTTAGCAACTCCTTTACTAAGGTTGTTATTTCTGTTTTTTCATGGGACATTACTTCTAATTTGATTTCCTCTATAGCCTTGTGGATTTGCCTATTTCACTTGCTATCTTTTCAGAGATTTCCTCCTGTTGCATGGTTTTGAAGTCCTGTAATGCTCTCATTCTTTTATTTTGATTGGTTTTTGTCTGTTTTCTATGATTTGATTTCATTATGTGTGAAGATATGGACAGCTATCTTGAAGAAAGCAAGAAACATTATGGTAGCCACTGATGATTTCCCATTGTCCTGTTTTGGAGTCCCATAATGCTTTCATTCTTTTGTTTTAATTGGTCTTATACTATTTTGTTTTGTTTGATTTTAGTGTGTGTAGGTACGGACAACTATTTTGAAGAAAACAAGAGATATTATGGTAGCCAGTGTTGATTTCTTGTTGTCTTGTTTTGAAGTCCTATGTTGCTTGCATTGTTCTGTTCTGCTTTGTTCTGTTATGTTTTGTTTTGCTTTATTCTCTTTAAAATAAAAAAATTTTTAAATAAAAAAATTGCTATCCATTTGGCACAGCACCCATTTCTTTGGTACTGGACTATGATGCTGGTTATGACCCAATACAAGCACAGAGTAGTCATACAAGAGATAAAAGCATTATCACAGATATGACATCCTGGATAAAGTAGTGTACTTAGCAAAAACAATAGCATCAGATACAGCATTGCTACTGACATACTGTAGTAACTATGTGGCAACTATGTCTTTTAGACCTAGGAGCATATTCTACAGTTAAATAACAAATTCCAATGTATACCAGTAATTTGGGTGCAATGATTTTCCCCTTAGCCAAGTGATTTCACTCTGTTGTGGTGGAAGGTACTTAAGGAGGACAGGAGACAAGATAGATAGATGAATGGCATCAACTATAGCAGAAGCAAAACTGGAGGGTAAAGGATGCCCACCCCCATTGGCAGACAGGGGAGAGAAAGAATGAAAGAGAAAGTGAAGGGGCACTGAGGCAAACCAGAAAGAGAGGAGACAATGTTCACAAATGTGAAAATACCATGAAATCAAGCGATGTAACTGAGGAAAGAGAAAGTAGATGAGCAGAAGAAAACAAAAAGAAAGGTAAATATCTAATTAGTTAAAAAGATAAAAACTAAAAAGGGCAGTTTTCACTTTCACTATTCAATTGTTTATTTTTTTCATGCTTATATTTTGTAACCTGAACAACTAGTTTGAACACAATATGTTAACCAGTATTAATCTCCTATTATTTTGTTTTGAAATCCTGTATCATTTTTTATTCTTTTTTTCTGTTTTTAAAAATTAAAAACAACTACCACACAAACAGTAGTAAAATTATTTTGGTGTCCACAGTTCTATGGTAGTATCTACACTGCACCTCAGAAATGTGTTGAGTATTCCAGCTAAGTTTGCAGGGGGATTTCTGCTGGGTATCAGGCTTGTCTTGGCTTCTGCATGTGGGTTCTGGGACTGGTCTTCTGCTGCTGCAGTTCTCCCAGAACCCATTTTCTATCAGATGGAACCCTGCATCATGTGTTTCAAGTGTCTGTACCACAGCACAATACTGTGTCGCCTGACTGCTTCAGACTCTTCCACACTGCTGGTCCTGCCAATCCAGCATGTGTATCTGTGCCAGGGCCTGCTCTCTCGCTTTTCCCATGTTAGCTGGATGTGTACCTGGGGGCCTGCTCTCTCCCTCCAGAATCTCATTTTTGTATTCAGTTCTATTGATTAGGTTTTACTGACACCGTTAGTGACTTTTTCACTATCATTATAATTCCTGAACTTCTGTGAAGTCTTGAATGACTTTAGCATGGTAAAGAAAACCAGTACATTCCAATCTTAAATAAATGATGATTTTTCTTTAGTCTAAGTACCTCACACACTTATATCAAAACAAATTTGAAAGTTTGAAAACCAGTACATTCTAATCTTAAATAAATGATGATTTTTCTTTAGTCTAAGTACCTCACACTTATATCAAAACAAATTTGAAAGTATATCTGAAAGGCAAGATTACTCAGTATCTGTATTTTTATTTTCTAACTCAGGAAGCCCTAGAGAGTGGGGCTAAAGGCCCAGTTTTATAACCAGAGAGAGTGAAATTGCAGCTTGATCTCACTTTTCTTCCTGTACCCCTGCTCTCGCAGCTGCCATTGGCAATGTCAGTGAGAAACACAATTTCCTCCTCTGACTTCACACTCCTGGGTTTCTGGTGAACAGTGAGGCTACAGGATTCATATTTACAGTTATCTTCACTATCTTTGTGGTAGCTTTAACAGCACACTTGGTCATGATATTCCTGATTCAGGCAGACCCTCAACTCCACACCCCCATGTACTTCCTGCTCAGCCAGCTCTCCATCATGGACACCCTTTTCATTTGCACCACTGTCCCAAAGCTCCTGGTGGACATGGTTTCCACAGAGAGGACCATTTCCTTTGTGGCCTGCGGAATCCAGATCTTTCTCTACTTGACCATGATTGGCTCAGAGTTCTTCCTACTGGGGCTCATAGCTTATGACTGCTATGTGGTTGTCTGCAACCCTCTCAGGTACCTGGTTATGATGAACCACAAGGTGTGCCTTCTATTGGCTGCTGGTGCCTGGTTTGGTGGCTCTCTTGATGGCTTTCTGCTCAGCCCCATCACCATGAATGTCCTCTACTGTGGCTCCCACAGTATCAACCACTTCTGTGAGATCCCTGCGGTGCTCAAGCTGGCCTGTGCAGACACATCCTTGTATGAGACCCTGATGTACATCTGCTGCATGTTCATGCTGCTTATCCCCATCTCCATCATCTCCGCCTCCTACTCTCTCATCTTGTTAACAGTCCACCACATGCGCTCTGCAGAAGGCCACAAGAAGGCCTTCACCACGTGTTCATCCCATCTGACTGTTGTTAGCATTTTCTACGGGGCTGCCTTCTACACATACCTGCTGCCCCAGTCATTCCACATGCCTGAGCAGGACAAGGTGGTGTCCGCCTTCTATACCATCGTCACGCCCATGCTTAACCCACTCATCTACAGCCTCAGAAACAAGGACGTCACAGGGGCATCTAGGAGGATATTCATGTACTGCTCTTCGTCTCAGAAAGTAGGAATGGGCAGCAGCTAGAGATTCAGTGACAAGAAGACAGGTCTTCCCAAGAGCTTCCTCCAGGATCTCTGATCCACCAGAGACCACTTGGTCAGCTATCACAGTGGACTTTCTATTGGACAATGTTATGCTTTTTGCCTAGATGTTCCCTCAAAGCCTCATGTGGTCTTGTGGGGATGGTTTAATCTTGAGTTTATGATTGGCTTTTTGTCTAGTGCTGGGATTGAGGTGTGGGTGAAACACCCACCCTAGGGTAGGTAGCCTACATATAGAAATAGCCTTGCACCCCCTTCTCCTTTTGTTCTTGTAGCTTTTGCTCTCTTCCAGCACCATGAACAGTTACCCCCCTGCAACCCCACCCTGCCTTAGAGCCATCTAAGTATGAACTGAAAGCTCCATAGATAAATAAACCTTTCCCCGTTTAACTTTGCATGTTGTATATTTTATCTCACCAATAAGAGAAGAGTAACTAAAACAGACATTAGGAGGATTCATTTCATTTGGATTCTTGCTCCTGAAGGTGAAAACATGTTTCACTAGTTACATAAAAATTATGGGTAAGTTATCTAAAACAATTTACTACTAAGTTAAAGTATTTACCAGCTCTTAGTTCTAGTTTCTAGAGGAAAAACACAAATACCAGAGTTCACAGTAATCTTTTCCTTGTAAACCATGGAAATTTACTCAGTTGAACAAAACCAAAAGCTATACCATTACCAAACTTCACATGCCAAATATTCTGGGGTCATTTTTGCATGAGCAAAATAAAAGAAAAAAGGGAAAACCACATGACTTAATCATGTTGTTCATTAGGGATTACTGGCAATTAACTGTATACTCCTATCATTTTGGAATCTTCTGGGCTGAGTACAGCAGCTGCCAAATACTCAACCACAATACACAGTGCATGAATTAAATGGAACCAACAATGAATGAGTATCAACTCCACACAGACATTCAAGGGAAACAGAGTCCAACGTTTAGCATCAAAGAACACAGGCCCACTCTTCTATGGACACCTAAAAACACACTATGCCTATGAGGCCCAAAAGTTCAGACTCCCCAGTTCTGTGGGACTCAACAAGAGCATCTGGTAGCCTTCAGGTTATAAAAGTTCTCTAAAGACTCAGTTTGTTGTTTCAGATAGAATTCTAGAATTATTTGAGATCACTTAATTACAGGAAAAGGTTTCCGAATCAGTTGGGAGCTAATGGAATTGAACAAGAATAACAGGAAATGACAGGAAATAAGGTTTGATGAAGAAATATGCTTAGAGTTACAAATGAAGAAAGTATGCATGGAGAGGACACAGAATCCGCTGGCACAAGTCCAGTGCATAGCTGGATTAAAATGAGAAGTAAGATGATCTTTGTACTTGGCAGTGGGGAAATCATGTGAGATACTGAGAAATTTCAGTGGAGATGGTCAGCTTCTAAATAGAAGTTAGAAGATGACAGGGTGAGTAGAATATAAAGATTTAGATGGTTTAAATTTTTAAAGATAATGGAGAAACAGCATAGGAAACCCTCTCAGAATTACCAACATCTCGAAGTCATTTATACTTTGCCAATGCCTATAATTGCAGCATACAACAACGGATGTGTAATAGCTCTTTGTTTCACTGAATTGGTCTTGAAGGCAATTAAAAATTGTACACCCAACATTCATGCTTTACTGGGGCTTCTTGGATAACACAGAATGATCTGGCATCATAAAATGAGAACCTGCCATGTGCAAAAACTGAGTATTGTTGTGTAGATGTTGAAGAGCTGTTCCTAAAATACTCCCTTCATAGTTGGGGCCTTCAGATGTCTTTGGAATGGTTGGGTTTCCATTTAATGTGATTTTTAAAAGAGGCCCCTGCTGTAGCCATATTTCTTGGGCTCAGCAAACCTCCTGTATATTTTTGTAATTTTCATTAAAATACTCCAGCCCACAGGTAACCAGCTCAGTAGGGAGGCACCAGCTGGCCCTGCCCCTCCCCATCCAGCAGCCCTCAGGAAGCTTCCACCCCAGGAGGCCAGCACAGGCTAGGACAAACAGCTGCCAGTCCTGCACCACCACACACAGTGGCCACCATGGATATCTGTAGCCAGCACTGGCCAGGAAAACCCAAGAGAACCAGTCACACTCCAGAGGCCAATGTGGGAAGTGCCTACTACCTGCTTGTTTGGAAGAATCCAAGAAAATGTCAAGACAAATAAGCAAAAGGCAGCCTCTGCACCCCAATCCAAGCAGAGTAAGTCCAGGAGATGAAAATAAGGAAGAGACTGAGAACAGCACACCTGAAGTTGCTGAACTGATGGCAACTGAAGTAAAGAGACCACTTCATGAGGCTATAACAGAAATTAGAACAGCAATACCACCTCAAGTAAAACAAGAAAAAAAACATAATAAAAGAATGGCTAAGCATCTCTAAAGAAGACATAGATTTAAAAAAAACAGAGGAGCATAAGAAAATGAGGGAAACCATAAATGAACAATATAAGAGAGATTTAGAATGCATAAAACAGATTCAAAGAAATGCCCAAGAAATTAAAAACTCCAAAGCTTGCAAAACTACTTGAAAGAAACTGAAGACAGATTTTCAGACCTTGAAGACAGACATACACATTGCGATCATAAAATGCAAGATCTGTTAAAAATAACAAGGAACCAGGAAATAACAATTCAATGACTTCAAGACAATGTAAAGCAAAATAATTTAAGAATAATAGGTGTCAGCGAAAAACACAACACATTTAATGTCATCAACACAAATGACATTAAAATCCTATTTACAAAAGTAATAGCAGAGAACTTGCCAAACAAGGGGAAAGGATGTAATATACAGATAAGTGAGGTATATAGGACTCTAGATAGCCATAACCAAAATAAATCTACACCCAGACATAAAAAATCAAGATTCCAGAAATCCAACACAAGACAGAATATTAAAGCTGTTAGAGAAAAGAAATATCACCTATAAAGGAAAACCCATCAGAATCACAACAGACTTCCCAACACAAATCATCAAATCAAGAAGAGCTTAGAGTAAAGTACTTCAAATCCTGGAAGAAAACAACTTCCAGCCCAGATTGATGTATCCTGAAAAACTGTATGTCACAATTAATGGAGAGACAATGTATCTCCATGACAAAGAACAACTGAAGGAATTCACGACCACCAAACCAACCCTACAAAGAATACTGAAGGACAGGAGGCTGGGGATTTAGCTCAGCAGCATAAGCACCTGCCTTGCAAGCAGGCAGTCGTGAGTTCGATCCCTGGTACCAATAAAAACGAAAAAAGACAAAAAAAAAAAAAACATGGTTCCAAGAACAGCAGCAGAGGGGGATCACTGAGCAGGGCAGACAACTGAATGAGGGGAAAGGTAAGCAGCCAATGGCAGGAAAATAGCATGGCAGAGAGGAGCCAGTGCACATTGACCACAACCATTAGTGTAAATGGCCTCAATTCACCAATAAAAAGAAACACAAAGTGGATCAAGAGACAGGATCCATCAACATGCTTTATTCAACAAACACATTTAACTCAAAAGGACATTAATAGACAAAAGTCAAAGGAGATAAAACAATGCTCGACGTGACAAGGAATCAGAAAAAAAAGCAGGAGTAGCTTGCCCATCAACTGCAGAATGGCTAAGAAAGATGTGGCATTTCTATACAATGAAAAGCTACTCAGCTATAAAGAAAGATAACCTCAAGGCTCATGTAGGTAAATGATTCAACTTGAGATCACGCTCATGGGTGAAATGGTTCAGAGTCACATGGGTGAACACGGTATTGGCTCCCTAGTACAGAAAATTAAAGGAGTTAATGGAATCCAAAATGCACAATGGATGTTGTGAAGGTGAAAGAGGAGGAAATGTCTAGAGGGGGAAGGCAGTGGCCACTGTTAATCTATATGCTGTATTGAAACCCTGTATTGCTCTCATTGTTTTGTTTTGTCTCTATTCTGTTTTATTTCAGTTTTATTCTCTTCAAATAAAAAATACTCCATCTCCTATCTTTGTATCTAATGCCTCATCATTCAAGGTTCTGAACACATAAGTCTTCAATTAATATTTAATTTGTATTTAATTATTTTTAGTCCATCCTCCATTTTCAGAGGCAATTTAAATATATTAAAGTCAAATGCTTGGAAGGAAACCCATCTGAGTTTAAATCTTGGCCTTTTCATTTCCAGGCTGTGCTCCTGTGAGCATGTTACTCAACCTCTCTGTGCCACTATTTATGCCTTGCTGAGAGTTAATCCCATGTGAAATATGAAAGCGGCTTCTTAAGACAAATGCGCAATGTTGCTATTGTTCCTTGAGGCAAGGAGCTCTGCCTCTGCCATCTGGCCTCTTAGCATTCCATGGGTTCTCCAGTCAGAGCTCTCTGGAGGTCTCTAGAGTCTTAAACAGTTTATATCTCAGGCACTGCAGTCTGAGACTTTCAAACTGACCCTCTGGCATGCTGATCTGTCTCCACCAGAATGAGGATCTACAAATGGACACAGTCTTCTGGTGGAAGCTCCCAGAGTCTGTCCAGAGCTCAGCAGAAGGTGGCGCTCTGACACCATCCTTCTGCCTATGATGTGTGTCTAACTATGAACACTGACTACTCTTGGTATTTTCGTTAAAACAGTGAGCATCATTGGAGCTAAGTGCACATGTACACACACACACACACACACACACACACACACACACATACACACACACACACCATTAGAATGATTTAACGGGTGCCTTTGAACAGCTGAAGGTGACTTCCCTGTCCCTGTCCCTATCTCTTTGCATTAGGCATTTTCTGCCCTCACAGGTGTGTTGGCATCAGCAGCTCTAACGGGGTGCCACCTTCTGCACTTGGGAGCACAGCTGATCTGGGTCTCATACTAGCTCCACTGCTCACGGCCATGGGCATCACCCAACCCTGGGCTTCAATTTCTTCTCCTACGTGACACAGTGAATATGTTAATACTTGTGGAGCTCTGTGCTGGATCCCAGTTCTTGTTAGCATCATTCAACATCATCAACACCATCATCAGGATCATCATCACCACCACCTAGCACATTCTGGACACATCTGGATTAAAGACCCAGGCTTGAGAGACTTGCACACATCTGAGTGCAGTTTCACCTGCTCTCTCTCAGTTCTACCATGAAACTGCTCCACAAAAGTTATACCTCATATGGAAACTTTCTGTGTGATTATTTTATTTAATTTTTATGTGTAGAAATCATTTAATGAACTCTGAAACAGTACCAATAAACCTTCTGGCATGTGTGTGTGTGTGTGTGTGTGTGTGTGTGTATCAGGAATCAAACTCAGGACTTTGCACTTGCCAGATAAGCACAGTGCCACTGAGCTATATCCCTGATCCTGCCACTATATTTTTTAATTTTATTTGAGAGAGAATAAAACCAAGCAAAATAAAACAATAAATCCAATCAAAACAAGACAGTGTAAGTGACACAATTTTAAAACAAGACAATAGGAAATCCACAAGCGCTACCGCTTGTCGTCTTCAAAATAGCTGCCTAAACCTTCAGACGTAGTAAAAGCAAACAAAACAGAAACAGAATAGAGCCAAACAAAACAAAACAGTGAATGCAATTCAGGACCTCCAAATTAAGATAATAGTAATCCAAAATGGCTACCATAAAACATCTTATTATCTTCAAAATGGCTGCCCATGCCATCAGATACAATAAAATCAAACAAGAAAAAAAAACAGAATAAAAGCCAGCCAAACAAAACAATGAGAATGATACAGGAACATTTTTTAAATTTACTTAAAATGGGGCTTTTTAAACAGACATGATAATTTTTTTTTCTGATTCAAAATATGCAGCTTGAAGTCCTCACACAAATTTAAAATAAAGTTTATAAACCTATTAAATTGTACTGTATTTTATATAGGGATCTTAATATTATACAGGCTAGATTTTAGGAGAACTATAGACTATTTAACAGCTAATTCCACATATACAGTCTACTTAATTATATCAACCTTGCTTTGCCACAACTTTTTTTATGTGCCATAGAATATTTTCTAAAGATAGGCACTTATGCTTCCCAAAGAAACTCTCTGCGCTTTGTTTACTCCTAAGGGAGGCAGAGCTCTTCAGAAGAGGTGAAGTCATGTGCACAACAGAAAACAGATAAGCCACAGAAAAAACCTCCATGATTCATTCTCACTTCTCGAAGAGCGTCTATAATATGGTCCCCGCCCACTTCAGATGTGGTTCAGCCAGTCTCTTTATGATCTCAGTAAAGCCAGGAAAGTTCAGTGCATTTGGAGGTATGAACTGAAACTGAGCAGATTCAGGGTTCTATTGTAAATTTCGGGTTCCATCAGTCATGATCTATCTAGTTTTCTTCTATTCCTGAGGGGTCAACTCCTGTCACAGTCTCTTTAGCACCAACCCAGTCTTCACTGATTTCATGATCTTTTCCGCACTCTTATCATCAAGTTTTAGTTGACCAAAGTCTACATTGATATCACCATTTTTTAAATCGTCTTTCCTGGGTGATGAGTCTTATTTAGGATGCTATTGTCAGATAATGACACTTGACAGTGTGTTCTTTCAGGCGTGGAGAAACCTCACTGGCAGATGCAGTTTGATTATGAGTTCAGAATCTGCCCCTGAAAAGTCATGTGATTCTCCTTCAATAGCTCGCAGCAGGGCCTTCATCCCCATGCCACGAGCCAGGCACCCACTGGCCACTTGCGATTATTTTCTTTAATTAATTGCTTTAAAATGTTTTCTTTCTTATAAGATCTATTCAGTAAGGATCAGTGTAATCAAACAGCTTTAACATATTTATCAATTTCCTTTGTTGTTTTAAACTTAAAGGAAACAGTTTTGCAAAGAGCTACACCCCTGGGAAACACCTGTTTGGGATTATTTCCCTGCAGCAACTCCATATATATGAATATAACTTCAAAGGATGCTCTGGGAACCTGGTGCATACATCTATCATATATTTACTATTCCTTTACATTACTCCCCTCGTTTTTATAAACACTTCCTCTTATCCCTTTCTCTATCTCCCTTCTTATTCCCTGATGTCTGGCACTTATTTATTTCTCATACAAGAGAAATTATGACATGTGGCTTACATAATAAGGCTGGCTTATTTTGCCTAAGATCTTCATCTCAAATTTGATCCATGTTCCTGTGAATGACATGATGCAACTCTTCCTTATGATTAAGTAACATTCATTAGATCAATAACATTCATAGATACACCTAATCACATTTTGTTTTTCCATTCTACTCTTGATAGGCATCTATGCCATTTCTACAGCTAAGCTATTGTGAGTTTTGCCACTGTAAACATAGGTATGCACACATGTATGTTGTTTCATGTTAGTTAGGTATGCACACATGTTAGTTCTTTCAGGAACATATCCAGGAGAGTTATAGCTCCATCAAGTGGTGTTTTTAGTTGTTTGTTTAAGAATCCACTCACCGATGTTCATAGTGACTGTGCTGCTTTACCTTCCCCCAGCAGTGCAGGCCACGCCCTTTCTTTATAGCCCTGCCAGAAGGCATAATTTCTTGTACTCTTGATGGAGTACATTTTCACTGGGGTAAGGTGAGATCTCCCCTAGAACCTGAAGGTGTTTTCCTGTACTTTTTGGCCTTTGCTTCTACTGTTGAGAGGTCTCAATTCTGTCTATTTGCCCATTTATTACTTGGGTCAGTTTTTAAAATTTTTTAGAGTTTTATATATTCTAGCCATTTGCGTGGTATTAGAAGAAAACATTTTCTCTCATTCTGTCCCTCTGTTGGCTATTCCTTTTGCTACTGAGAAGCTTTTGAATTTCTGCAATCTGATTTGTCAGTTCTCAACATTACTTTCTGTGCTATTAGGAGTTCTCCTCGGGAAGTCTTTACCCATGCCTATGGCTTCAAATGTTTCCCTTGTTAACATTCAGCATTTCAGTTTCTAGTTTTATATCTGCATCTTTTTTTGTGGATAAATCACTTTTAATTCTAGTAAAAATGCTACCAAAAAGGCACTAATTATAAAAATAAGATAATGTATCCACAATGTTAAAAGTACTTTATTATGAATGAGTGTCAGACTATGTCAAGTTTTTTCTGCATCTATTGAGATGATCATGTGATTTTTGTCTTTGGCTCTGTCGATATGGAGTATTACATTTATGATTTGTGTATGTTGAACCAACTCTGCATTCCTGTTATGAATCCCACTTGGTGTATAACCTTCTTGAGAACTGAAAAACCTCAGGACCCCCCAAATTCAAAGACCCAATCCAAAAACTGGAATCTGACATGAATCTGAGAATCGCGAGCGGGAGGGTAAGGTAAATGGCCAATGGCTCTTTTGTCAGAGACAAGCTTCTTTGAAAGGTAAATTTCACAGATTCTAATATAAACTGAGATCTCAGAAACTACTCTCAAGAGGCCTGAAGTTGCCACTGGCTCTGCGCTGCCTCTTCCTCTGAAACAGTTAGGAAACCAGCGATCCTACTACCTATCTTGTCACTGAAGCCAGTAACTCAGTCTCACCTGAACGTCCACAGCACTACCCCACAGCTCCAATTCCTTCACACCTGGCTTTGGGTTTTGTTTGGGGAGGGGGCATACTTGGGTAAACTTGACCTCTTGAGGCATTATTTGTTAGGATTTAAAGAAAGTTCCTCCCACCCTACTGCTTTGACGCAGATTCCTAAGGTGTGATTGTGATGCCCCATTCCTTTGCCTTCCCAGTAGAGAGGGTGAGCTGGATTCCCCTTATGACTCCTGCAGTTTCAGCCTCCTTGTTGCTCCCTTAAGCAGACTGGTGGGAAAGCACCCTTGCCTATGTGCCAGCACCTCCATGAGCACAAACCTGAGGTCAGACTGGAGCCCGCCCACCTGGGCTTTTTCTGTTTTAATGCACCACGTTCACCAGGCTGGAGCAGAGAAAGTCCTGTCTCCACAGCACTTTCACCACACTGCACTGAGACTGGCGCCTTTATACCTAAGGAACTCTAGAGAACTGCAAAGGGGATATAATGTTTCCTCACCTTCAGAGAGGGAACCCTGAATAACCAAGGGCCAGGCAATTCCTGCAGCGAGTGATGTGAACATGTGATAGAGGTGTAATTGGAAAGGAATAGCAGTGAAGACAGGCAGGTAGCCTGACCCTGCAGTTCAGGCCAGTCTGCCTGGAAGAAGCATTCCTTATCTAAGACACCATGATGATTGAGGTGTCTTAGACTGAGGTGTCTTTCCTGAGGAAAGAGAGAAGTGGGGTGCAGATGTGCCAGGCTCCTGGCAGTGGACACCCCGTGTGCCCAGGGACCAGGAGCGCTGCCGCTGCTGCTGCTGCTGCTGCTAGTGTCAACAGGGAGAGCTGGGACCAGCCCTGGCTGCTCAGCCCTGTCCAGACCACAGAACAGTGTGTGCACAGTGCCACTGTTTATTTCTGTTTGTTTTTGCTCTGTACCAATGACAGGAAGAGAGTGGTGTCGCTGCTATGGAAACAGAAGGCATCCCTCAAAAGAAGGACAGTGTCCCCGTGTCATTCAGGCTGGCCTTAAACTCACTGTGTACTCCAGGCTGGCCTCCAGCTTGTGGAACTCCTCTTGGCTCAGCCTCAGAATGCCAGAACTAGGGATGTACACTGCCACGCCCAGCCAAGTGCTGTTGTCTGTCGAGGACCCTCTGTTCTGAATGTGTGCCTGCAGTTCTCCTTAATAAATCTCTTTATGCCTCTCAGCGATGCACTGTTTGGTTCTGGGCAATCCTCCTGCCTCAGCCTCCTGAGGCTGGGCTTACAGGCATGTGCCACCACGCCCAGCCACTGACGCATTCTGAAAGCTCATTTTCTCTCAAGTTGGTGCCAAATTGCCTTCCATGCCCACTCTCAGGACCCTCTTCAACCCCACCTTTGACAACCCCTTTGGCAAGCCAGCCAGGAAGTAAACAAGGCAGCAGTGTCAGCCCTGGCTATGATCATTCACAGATCAACAAGATCTTTCCGGTGCTTCAGATCTCCCAGCATGAGCCTTGATCACTGGGTCAGGGTCCCAGCCCAACCAGCTCCTGGAGCAGGGATAAGAAGGTGGGCCTTCAGTTCCCCTGCATCCCTTAAGATGAGATTAAAATTTGAGGGTACAGAGGGAGGATGAGGTAAAATAGAAGAAATAAAATAGCTAAGAAGGAACAAGAAAAATCGTAGCTTCCAACATCATCCTGTCAACAAGACTGCAACTCTAGGACAGGAAGTGCTCCAATTTTACCACATCCATCCTCCTCTTTACTCCCAGATTGCTTACATTCCTAGATGGGTCTGGCTTTTCTCCCAGGCCCAGCTCACCCACAATCCCCTAAAGACACTGTGACCCCATAAATGATAGTTGATAAGGTAAAGGGCAAAAACCTGACCTGAGATAGAAAAACAGATGCAAAGGTTTCAAAGAATGCTTCTGGGGAAAGAGAACACAGAATACCCATCTTTAAAAATTAGGGCCTATGCCTTCACTGTAAAACGGGCCATCCTTTCACCACTAAATGAAGTCAGCATCTGTCTACCTGGGTGGATTACCGCTTTTCTCCTGTAAACCAAGTTCAAACTTCCTGTAGCTTCACAAATTCCACAGATTTCCACCACTAAAACCCTCAGCTCCAGGATATCATGTGCCTTCTTCAAGGGCCCCAAACTCTGTGCTGAGCATAGACTTCCAATTCTTCCAGCCTCAAGGAATTTTTTTTTTTCTTTTCCATGGTGGGAATCACACCCAGGACGCCACTAGCCACATCCCCAACCTCAAAACATTTACAATAGAATTACCATATGATCTAGCAACCCCACTTAGAGTCTATATCCAAAAGTAATTGAAAACAAAATCCAGAAGAGATCATCATTACACATGTCCACTGTAGCATTTTCATAAGTGCAAAAGGAAGAACTCACGCCCACGAATGGATAAATGGAGAAAGAAAATGTATAACACACACCACACTATTATTCAGCCCTTTTAAAAAACAAAATCCAGTTCTACACCACAACATGAACAAACCTTAGCGTTATTCTAAGAGAAATAAGCCAACCACAGAAAGAACAGGACACCATGATTCCCCATATAAGAGGCACCTAAATTAGTCAACAAAACCAGAAAGTAAAATGCTAGTAACCAAGACCGAGGGCGGAGAGGTGGGGCGTTGTCAATAGAGTTCCCGAACTGCAAGAGCAAAGCCCCCAAGAGACCGTTCCCCGACGTGAGCACACTGCTAAATATTGTACTTAAGTCAAGCTTCACAGCTGGTCCCGATTTATTAGGAGCACAGCTGAGACGCCACCTGCAGGCACCAGCTTGATTTCCACATCGCCATTTCCACAGAACTGTGGTGAGCAAGAGGGTACACGGTGTTTAGGGGTCCCTGTCTGCACACTTGCTGGCTCCCCTGGTTTCCTTCACTGTCTGCAGGCTCACTTGAGATTAGCACTGAGCCTTGACAGCCGGTGGGGTGCACGGTGACACTGTCAACCTCCCACTGGACAGAGCTTTGGAGTCAGTTCATGACCTGGGAAAGGCCACCCCCGCTCCCACATCCACTGCAGCCTGAAACTGTCCGTGTCACAGCAGTACTTCCTTCAACCCACAAAGGACTCACGACTGACCACTCTACGGTGTTTCCACATCGCCGCAGGTCCTTCTCCCAGACATCAGGAAGATGAGCGGCTCACTAGAGCCCAATGAGAGAATTTCCTCAAAAGCAAACTTCATACTGTGCCAAATACCTAAGGGCACAGTTAGACTACTGAAGTGGAAACAGCACCAAATGCATGAACATTTTTTCTAATGTTCCGTTTGTTTTGTTGTTGTTTTGTTTTGGTCTTTTTGAGGCAGGGTCTCACTATACTTCAGACTAATCTAGCCTTGAACCCACTTGTAGTCCATGTTGGCTTCAAACTCAAATTGATCCTCCTGTCTCAGTCCCCTGAGTGCTGGGATAACAGTCACACACCACTGCATCCAGCTCTAACGTCCATTTTAAATTATTTCAAAGTTACAGAAGTCTTCCAGAGATGTGTTACCGCCCTCTACCCATCTTCCACAGACACAAACATACTGAATGATCACAAAACAATTATCGGTCAGGATAGTAACATGCACAAAATATTGTAAACTAACCTGCAGAACTTACATCTTACCTGTTGGGAGCCTGCCGTATTACCCATGAGAATATAGCCACAGGATGGCGTCCGCCTACCGCCTCGCTGCTCCCCCGCCCATCGTGTGCCCAAGATGGCGCACACATCCTGCTTCCTGGTTCTTGCTCGGCTTACTGTCCCCGCCATATATGGTAATGTTTGATTGCTTCCTTGTTGCCGCCCAATCGCCTGTCCCCACGTGTAATCCCATGATTGGATAACATTAGCTATATAAGCCCAAGTATAGGAAGTGCCCGACGCACAACACGTAGGAAGCCGTCAAGGACGGACGTGTATTGAGGTTGTAGCCCAGTCAATAAAGGAGCCTGCAGAGACAAAGTGTTCGTGTGCTTCATTCTGCGGGACAGACGCAGCGCCGGACACTTACCAGTTTTCGACTGTCACTTTTTGAGAACAGTGCAGTGGGTCTGGGCTAGGACCGCACCCAACATCGTGTTCCATCTCCTCTGTGGTCTCTCTGTGGCAGCCTCCTCTCGGGCTTTTCCAGTGCGTGGGTGTGAGCCCACTGTGTGGCGGCCACACCTGACCTGGGCTTGTCTTTTCCTCACCCTAGGACCCGCATGCACACCCCACTGGGAGAGTGGCAGGGGAGCCGTGAGTGCTTGGTTCAGGTGGCTCTGCCTGATACTCCCCGATTCCTCCATTTGTAACTGCTAGACCCTGTGGAAGATAAGCTTTGCCCAAGTGCAATGCATCCAGCTGTCCTCACCCGCAAAATTACACTGTGTGTGCAAATCAGCAGTGTCTTATTTCCCTCTCTCTACATTTATTAACTGTAGTTCTACTATAAAGAGTATCTACTGCCTCCATCCACTGATTTGTATCATTACAGGCTGACTATCTGCTCTACTCCATGAATATAAACCAGCTTTAAGATTTTTGGCAGAATTTATTAAACTGTCTTCAGAAACACTGTGGATTAACACTCCTTCAGGTGCCGCCTGAGTCTGCCACCTCCCACTCCCACACTGTCACCTAGCAGAGCAGGCACGCCTGAAGGCAAGGATCGGACCCCGTTACTTCCTTTGCCTTTTACTATCAACAGCACAGTCCCTGACCTGTCTTCACTGCTCACCTTTCCTCATTTCTTCTTATACAATTCGGCACATTTTTCCCTGCCACTTACATCTATGGGTTCTTTATTCACTGAGGATTTACAGAGTGCTAACCTGAAACACGCATTTCCGATTTCTGTGCCTTTTGACAGCAAGCCTTGTTATAGCTGAATTTATCAGGGTTCCACTTTTATTTCCTGCTGTTGAAATGTTCTTTCCCAGAGAACAAACACTCAACTTGCTCTGAGATTATCGTAATTCTTAGATTTATGACCTCAGTGATTATGTTTAAGCCATTGGTCCATTTTTTAGTTAACTGCAGTATATGGTATGAGGTAGCGGTCCAGCGCCATTCTCTCACCTATGAACACACAATGAGGGGCCAGGGATACAGCTCGGCGGTATAGTGCTTCCTGGCAAGCGCAAGGTCTGAATTTCATTTCCAGCACATATATATATATATATATATATATATATATATATATAGTCTTCCAGCACCATTTCCCCACTGTTCAAAATCGATTGTCTCCAGACTCTCTGCTCTATTTCACAGGTCTCCATGTCCATCTTCATGTCAGTGACATTCTGCTCGTTATTACTGTAGTTATAACTCTGCCATCACTGCTGTGAGCCCTCCAGCTCTGTTCTTGTCCTCCCAGGTTGTCCTGCCTAATTGGAGGCTGTCCCAATTCCCTTCCAACTTAAAGACAGCTTCCCATTTGCTGTCTTCTGTTGCAGTCCTGGGATTAACTGGACCGAGACCTTCACACGAATTACAACCCCAGCCCTTTTATTTTTTTATTTTTAAACAAAGTCAGGCTAAGTCACTAAGTTGGCCAGGTTGGGCTTGAATCTGTGATCTTCCTGCCTCAGCCTCCTAAGAGTGCTGGGACCAAACTATGTTCCCCTAAAGTTCAGAAAATTTTAACAGTGGAATTTAAATCAGTCAAGACATATATTTCTCTTTTCACAAATTATGTGGGGAAAACATGGTTCCCTACCATCTCATATTTATTATAGATTCCACATGAATACATTTAAATAAGAAAATATTTTTACCAAAAAATATAACTCTGCCGCTCTAGCTTTCGGAACAAATACAGGACAGGCTGTGTATATACGGAGAATCTGATAGCCCTAGACTACGTGAGCCAGACCTCTCCAAGGAATCCTTCACTGTCTCACTGTGATATTTAGTACACGACCACCTACACCTCAGATCATGGCACATACTAGTAAAATTCTTTTACTGGTTATCTAAGTTCTTCTTCGATCATCCCTACTAGAACTCAAATCTACCCCAACGCAAAATTTTATTTGAATAAGTTTAAATAAATAACAGGATAAAACACAGACCTGTAAACACTTCAGCACCCAAATGTAAATACTAACTTAGGCCACGGGGAGGCGCGACAACGTCCGTGCAAACCCAGGATGACCGTGGGGGTGGGGACTGAACGCCAGGGCAGGCGGCAGGGTTCGCCCTCCACCCGGCATGGGATGTGGTGGCCCTCCCGCTCAGCGGGTGTGGTACTCTTGGAAGCACTTGGCGCGCACGCCCTGCTGGCACTTCTCACACCGCGTGTCGGTCTGCGAGTGCATGGGGGCAGCGGGTCCTCTTGCTCTGGTGCATGATCCAGGGCCCGATCCTGTTGAAGCGGCTCTCGGTCTCCAGCCGTCGGCCGCGTCGGCCCTGCGAGGTAGGGTCCGCATTGCTCTCCAGGTACACCAGGCCACGTACCTGCGGAAGGCCAGCAAGTCCACCTGCGCGTCCAGACAGCACAGCCAGTGCAGCTGCCACGTGTTGTTGAGGGCGGCGTCCATGATGTAGCCCAGGAAGCTTGAGTACCACTTCAGGCCGCGGATCTTCACCCTGTACCTAGCCATGTTCTGGTCCAGCCGGCTCACGCCGCCCGCCTTGTCCCGATGAAGCCTTACCAGCCAGGGCTGGGGCACCTGCGGCTGCACCCCGGCCGCGCCTGAGTGCCGCCCGGCTGGCTTCACGGGCTTGATGCCCACGGCGTTGGAGCAGAGGCTGAATACGCCGCTGTCGCACCAGTGGCACAGGATGATCTCCTCGTGCTTGTCCACTTTGTAGTCGAAGGTGCCCCTCTTCATCCTCCTCAGCTCCCAGGGACCTTTGAGGGGACACCGATCCGTCCTGTGCCCACAGCCTTAATGCCCCTTTTCCTCAAAATGGACAGCAGCCTGACACTCGCGAAAACCTTGTCGAAAAAGATGTGGTAGGCAGGCAGCTGCGGCCCTGCAGACCGTCCACAAACCAGACCACCATGCTGCCGCCCAGGTCCAGGGCACCGTCCGGCCAGCTGAACAGTGTGCCCTGCGAGGGCTCGAACCACACCAGGTAGCCGCCGCTGGTGATCCCGCACCAGACCCTGCAGCCCAGCCGCATCGAGGGTAGCTGCCGGCTGCCCTGCGGCCCAAAGTACTCGCAGGCGCGACTGGCCGAAGCTGTAGCACTCCTCCAGCGGCGTGTGTCTCTGGAAGCTACAGTTCATCCGCTCGATAAGCAGGTGGACCTTGGCGAACCGGTCACTCCCATCCAGCTCGCTGTTGTCCGCGAAGTGCAGGTACGAGAAGAGGATGAGATCGAATCTGTCCCTCCTGATGGCACCGGCCACGAGACGATGGTGGGAGTCGGGAGATGTCTCCCAGGACATCTTGCGGCAGGGGTAAGAGACATAGCCGCTCAGGATCAGGACGCCCAGCGCGCACTTCAGCTCCTGGGCAGCGAGCCCCAGGCAGACGCCCTTCTGCGTAGCGATTGGTTCCTTCACAATAAAGCTGATGGCGCCTTCATCAAAGAACAATTCAAAGAGGCCCACGGGGCTCGGCTCTTGAGGTCCTCCATGTGAGGGTCTGATGCCGTCCAGCTACCTAAGTCCGGCTGGATGTCTCTCTTGGTCCAGACGTGCTGAGCCTCCGCCCCCGCCTTGCTGCCTCTCCGGGTCGACTGCAGCACGGCTCCTCTCTGTCCTCGCGGCAGGAGTTGTCCTCGGACACGACCAAGGCGTGCAGCACGCTGCCGGCAGCTGGGGGCCGCGCTGGCCGTCTTGTCTCCGGAATCCTCGTCAGTGAAGTCTCCCGCCGCATTGTCGGGGGGCCACGATAAATATCTCCTCCCTGCTGTGGCCTGACTTGCTCCTCTCCAGGGCACTCAGAACCTCCAGCAGCTTGGGGGCCTCGGCCTTGGGGGGGGGGGCAGCGGCCCCCGGAGGGACACCTCTGCAAGGGAAGGGGACACTGTCAGGCAGAGACAGGGAGGGGGGCGCTACTTCACCGGGAACCTGGCAGCCGCACAGTCTCGCCCCGCCAGGCTCAGGGCCACGAGGGGATCCCGGAGCAAAGAGCCCCCTCCACCGCACAGGAAGTGTCCCCAGCAGAGGGCTCCCTTCTAGCCTGGCTGAAGGAGAGAGGGCGACTCCCTGGGAAAACCTGGGTGCCTGGAACCCCACCGCTGCTGTTTCTCGCCTTCCTGCCTCCCTCTCCCTCCCTCGTCTGACAGAGGACGGCCCCCTTCCCCAACCCCAGAACCGCACAGAATCTCAGACACCCCCCACCCCCACCCCTGCAAGCTCCTTAGTGCGTCCAAACCTGGCTCCAGAGCAGGAGACTCGCTGGCTCTCCCTGCGCACATAGGCCACGGACCCGAGGGGACACTGCTCCTGACCAGCGGGGTACAGGGCTGGGCGGCAAGGAGAGGCTCGTGGGCAGGTTGAAGAAGGGAGCGTGCCTGCCCTGGGACGAATGTTCACAGGGAAAGACCCTCAGCACAGGGCTCCGAAGCCCAGGCCCGTGGGGACTGTTCCTCGGGGATCATAGGACAGCACAAGCCCCAGAGGCCCGGCCAGGAGCCATCAGCCCCCAGCTGGGATAGAGCAACTGTGACAGTGAGAACAGCGTGGGGAACGGGCACGGGACCCCCACTGTCCGGGTTCTCTGTGGACCCACGCTGGGGGCCCGCGCAGAGACCCAGCCACCCCATGGTCCTGACATGCTGACCGCTGGGGGCTGAGGTCTTGGGCATCTGAGCTGTAGGCCCAGGGTCAGGTTCTCAGAGACAGTGGCAAGAGCCTCGTCAGAGGGCCAGCCCAAGCCACCAGGCCACCCGGCAGCCTCTCCGCCCAAGTGCCCTGTCCCCAGACCCCCAAACACCTTCCTGGGTACAAGTCCAAACCTTGCCCACCTCGAGCTGCCAGGCACACAAGAGGGCCCCAGGTGACCACGGAGTCTCTGTCTGCAAGGATGAAGACAGCCAGATGGGTTTGTATCAGGCAGACACACAGGTACTGTGTAGGCCCTGCTGGCCCCCTCTCTTCTCCCACCTCCTCCCTCCTCCCTGCTCCCCCTATTCCTCCCGCTCCTCCTTCCAACTCTTCCTCCTCCTCCCTGCTCCCCCGTCCACCTCCTCCCCTACTCTCTGCTCCTCCCCACTCCCTCTCCTTCTCCAAGCTCTCCAACTCCTCCTCTCCCTTCCTCCCTACTCTCCTCCTCCTCTCTCTCCTTTTCCCCCTCCTCCTCCCTCTTCTCTCTACTTCCTCCTGGGCCCTGCTCTGGGAACACCACTGTGCAGGACCCAGAGCTAACAGCCTCACAGATTACAGCATTTTGTGCCAGCACTCCTACCTTGACATGGTGGCCATGCTGAGCCGGGATGAGGAGGCTGCCTTTACTCAGAGCTCAGGAAGCTGTAAGACAATGAAGTCAGTTTTTAAAAGTAGTGTCTTGACCTGCAAAGCCACAGCACTCTCGCCACCTTGGAGGGAGCATCTCCTGCTGAGGGCTCACTATGGAGCAGAAGGGAGCCATGGTCCATACAGGAGCCGCTGCCTGACCGAGCTCTGCTCAGGGAAAACCAAGCCCACACCCCCAATCTCACTCTGAAACACAGGCCCGTGAGGCAGGGCAGCCCTCAGGACTCTGCACAATGGCATATTCAGCATCACACTGGCTTCTGCCCACCAGATGACAGTGGAACACCTCTGCAACCCGAGCTATGAAAATCAAACATTTCCCAGACACTGCCCAGGGTTCCCAGGGGGGAACACTGCTCTGGGCGGGTGCAGACAAAGAACCTCCCAGGTGACAGGAACGCTCGGCACCAGAGTGGCCCAGAATGGCAGCCAGGAGCACCTGCACCCTGAGCACTCAACCAGGGCTGAGGCAACTGGAAACCACACTTCAGGTGCTCAGTGAGTCCAGCTGACACCACTTAAATGGCAGAAGGCAGTGGATAGCAGGGGCCTCAATACACTAAAAGCAAATCATGAAAAAGGAAAGCTTTCAAACATTTTGAGTATCAATTACACCCAGAAGAAGGAAGACTTCTTTAAAGAAAATAAACACTGAAAAGAAAACAGATCCAATGTCCTCACTAAATGTGCACCAACCCTGTAGCAAGGGCCTGCAGGACAGTTCTCAAGGTCTTCCTCCCTTCCAAGAGTGACTGCTCCCTGGGGAGGCTGGCATCCTGACTTACGTCCACAGACGGGAGATGGCCCCGATTGACAGTGGGCTGTCCTGTGCCAGGCTGGGCCACAGGGGCCAGGGCGCTCACCTGCCTCTGTCTCTGTCTCTCCTGCTCACCTTTCACTCATCTGAGAGAAGTCAGCTGCCCGAGGCCCAAGCTGACAGAGGCAGGAAATGCCCGGGGGTTCAGTCCCCAGGCAACATGCAGCAGGAACGGCAGCACTCAGTGCATAAGGAACCCCACACTGGGGGACAGCACACATCCTGCCCCCACCCACACTGGGCTTCACCCTGGGGACTGTGGATGCAGAAACAGTGCAGCAGCTTGGGGTTCATGCTCTCATCTCCAACATGGGAGTGGAAGGCATGAGCGGGCACAGGGCTGGCCACGCAGGCTGGCGCCTCCTGTGAGGCCCTAAACTTCCCGCACCTTCTCTGTCCCCTAGCCAGCAAGGAGACAGCAGCACCAGCTCCCTGCCATGTACAAATCTCTCTCCTACCCCTGAACAGCACAGTTAGCACAGGGAGGCAGCACAGACCCTGGGGGGCAGTGGTGCAGGCCCACTGTCCTATGGGAGAAGGGCACACAGGAGCCGGCCAGCTGGGTGAGCCACGGAAACGGGAGACTCTGGACCCCAAAACTCAGAACATTAGATTGCCATACATGCAGATCACTAGGCAGCAGGGTGTCACATGACACTAAGTTGCTAAATGTATAAATAAACGCCCCTCCAGTGAAGGGGCAGTTCCTTTCCTCCTTTCAGGAGGCTAAGGGCTCCACCTGATCCCAGCTTTTGTCTTTTATTTTCTCATCCTCTCAGAGTCCTTATCCCCAGAACCTCAAAAGCTATGTAGGTCACAGCAATACAGCAAACACTGAAGAAGTACCAAAAGAGCATGACTGTCCATTATTTAGCATCCTAGTGCCATTCTGGAGAATTATGGCACCTGTTACATTAACATCTGTAGTGCAGCTGTCAGCATGACACAAGTGAGCCCTTCAGCACCACCAGTGACCCACCCACAGTGACCCACTGCCATGCGGGAGGATGCACCCAGCACACAACTCACAGTATGCGCCCACGGACGGCTCTCCACTGGACATTGTCACCACTGGAGCATCACTGAATGAATGCACACTTCTGTTGGGAGCCGCGTCTGTGATAGCTCGCCTTGCGCGACGGACGTGCGGCCTGTGGTAAAGAGCAAAGCCTGAGGTAGATTACCCCTCCCATCGAATATGTTAGTTTCCTGCTTACCGCGTAAACAACCCGCTCAACAATATAGTCTGCCTGGCAACTGATGATGTTAGCCAATCAGCTTTCCTTGCTTACTTTAACATGATTGGACACTGTACCCGTATATATACCGGTGCCACCCCTGGGCGGAAGAAGAAGCCAGGTAGAAGCCCGGAAGTAGAAGCCCAGAAGGAGCCGCGGGGAGCGGACCAGAGGAGGCTTCGGCTGGGAGCGATCCCAGGGCAGGCTGTACGGAGAAGGAAAATAAAAAGAAAAGGTTGTCCACTACCAGACTTTGTCGTGTGTCCTTCCTGCCGGCCGGGAGCGGACATCGACATTTGGAGGCCCGCACGGGGACTGATCACCCCCGAGACGTGGAAGTGGACAACGCTCCAGTACAGAGCTGCGAGACAGGTGAGTTGGGGATAAGCCTGGGCTCTGGGTGGCGCGCACCTACAGGGCTTTTAGACTCCCCTCAGGCTCACGCGTAAGTGGCGGATTCCTTGGGCCTCACGCGGTGAGTAACATATTAAAAGATGGGAAACATGTTAGGTAGCAACACTAAGAGCGAGGGTGGTTGTGGAGAAAGCTCTCAAGAGCTTACAAAAGTACGCAGGGTATCTGAGCAGGCCCAGTCAGGGAGCTCCCGAGAGGGGTCCGTCAAGGGGAACAAGGATGCTAAGGAGGAGGACGGGGCTCTAGCCTCGGAGTCGTCTGACTCCGAGGACTAGGGAAAGTTGAATGGCAAGGAGGCCAAAGAGACCAGCTGTCAGGAGCCTAAATCGCTCAATAAGGAGTCGCAGGGTTCTTTTCCAGCGTTGCCCCGCGAATTGCGCTCTGCTCAACCTGGTCTGCGGAGGAGTAGAGAGCTCCTGAGCGCTCCCCGGCGCGAGAGGGAGGCGAAGCCTTCCGCCCCACCTTGGGGGCCGTTTCCGGAGGCGATCCCTCGCCACGAGGCGGCCGCCTGGGAGCTCCCTCCCCTTTCGCCAGAACAGGAAGTGATGCACGGGCCCCCATTTTCCGCCCAATCACGGCCGCTGTCTTATGCTCCGCCGCCGGCGGGTCGGTATTTTTACAGGCGGCTTTGGCAGGGGGGACGCTTGTCTCATGAGGTACATCCACCTGGGATAGATAGTGGCCCCTACGGGATATTTCCTGTACAAGTAGCTATGGGCCAGGGACGCAATGTATGGGAGCCTTTTGAGATAAAGCAGATTAGAGAACTTAAAAATGCAGTTACAACCTTTGGGCCGACTGCGCCTTACACCATTGCCATGCTGGAGAATCTGTCTTCTGGGCCCCTCACCCCCGCGGACTGGATTCAGCTGGCAAAGGCGTGTCTGCCCTCGGGCAGTTACCTGGATTGGCGAGCCTGGTACGCAGAGTTCTCTGCAGAGCAGGCTGAGAGAAACGCCAATCGGGGAAACCGGGGGTGGAACAAGGAAATGCTTATGGGAGAAGGTCGGCACGCTGATGACCAGACCCAGTTCCCCGGCGCTGTCTATGAACAAATCAATGCCATAGGGCTCCGCGCCTGGAAACAGGTAAGTGGTGCCGGAACTGCCTCCTTGTGTCTTTCAAAAATAATTCAGGGTACCACAGAGCCATTTGTTGACTTTGTGGCCCGAATGCAAGATGCTGCCGATAAGATATTTTCTGATCCGGGAGTGGCTCGACCGCTGGTAAGACAGCTGATTTTTGAGCAATGTACAAAGGAGTGCAAGGCAGCGATAGCTCCTCATAAGAACAAGGACCTCAACGCCTGGATTAGGATATGCAGAGAGATAGGGGGGCCGCTCTCCAACTCGGGAGTGGCTGCTCTCCTGGCCGCGGCTGTACAGCAGAGGGGACCTCGCGGGTTAGAAGGGGAATGTAAGGCTAAAGGGTGTTTTGCCTGCGGGGAGCCAGGACACATTAAACGTCATTGCCCAAACAATGCAGATGCTAGGCCTCGCCCTAGGAATGAAGAACCATATGTTTGTGGGCGATGCAAAAAGGGATCACACAAAGCTGAGGAGTGTAGGTCGGTCTTTGATGCTCAGGGCAACCGTATTTGTGGACAAGATGCTAGAGAGCCAAAAAACGGCCAGAGGGGGCCCCCTTCACAGGCGGGCCCCCGCCCCAGAGACAGGACAGCTCAGGGTGGCAGCCTTCAACAAGGGCCACCCCTGGGTCAGCAGGTGTGGACCTCAGTGTCGCCTCCAGACTTATACAGAAGGTCACCATTAGGACGGATGGCGTTAGGACCCTAAATGACATGCAAAGGCTATTGGGAGACATTAATTGGATTAGGCCATATTTACATATACCAAATTCAGATCTCAAACCCCTGTTCGACCTTCTGAAGGGAGACCCAGATATAGCCTCCCACAGGAGGCTCACTCCTGAGGCAAGAGCTGCCTTACAGAGAGTGGAAAAAGCCTTAGGTGGGGCTACCTTACACAGAATTGAACCAGGGCGACCCTTTGATGTCTGTTTGCTACAGACTAGTCTACAGCCTACAGCGGTGATTTGGCAGAAAGGACCACTACTGTGGATACACCCTAAGGTCTCACCTGCAAAAGTCATAGAGCATTACCCGGAGGCAGTCGCTTCATTGGCCCTTGAAGCGCATGATAGAGCTGTCCAACATTTTGGCTCAGGACCACAAGCCATCCGAGTACCCTATACCGCCAGCCAGATCAAGACCCTGGCTGCCTGCATAGATACCTGGGCCATTCTGAGATGTGTTTTCCATGGGGATATAAACAATCAATACCCTAAAGACCCTATCTTGTCATTTGTCACTCAGCACCCTATAATTTTTCCAAAGGTTACTGCCTCTGAGCCATTAGTCCCAGCAACTACAATATACACAGATGGCTCCAAGACGGGGATAGGCGCCTATGTGATCCTAGGCAAGCCCCCGGTTACCATACAATTTAAACCAGATCAGCCTCAGGTGGTAGAACTGCAGATCGTTAAAATGATTCTTGAACGGTTCTCAGAAGCCATTAACATTGTCTCCGATTCTAGGTATGTGGTCAATGCTATGCAAGTGCTTGAGACTGCCAGTTTAATTAGATCCACTTCCACAGTGGCTGGACTGTTCCTGTCTATCCAGACATTGCTTCAGAACAGACACCATAAGGTCTTCACCACCCACATAAGAGCACATACATCCCTGCCAGGGCCCATGGCACAGGGGAATGCGGCTGCTGACACTGCCACTCGCCCGTTATGGATTTTTACCTTACTAACACCAATCGAGCGAGCCCGTGCCTTCCATGATAAATTTCATGTTAATGCCAGGACACTAGCAAACCATTTCCATGTTTCTAGAGCAGATGCACGAGATATCGTGCGACTATGTGACTCCTGTGCCACATACAAACCTGCCATACCGATGGGAGTAAACCCTCGAGGTTTGATCCCTGGTGATGTTTGGCAGATGGACATCACACATATACAGGAGTTTGGGACTCTTAAATATGTTCATGTTTCCACAGACACCTGTTCTCACGTCATATTCGCAACAGCAGAAACAGGTGAAAAAGTGTCTAATGTGATCAATCATTGCCTGGCAGCTTGGGCCGCATGGGGCAAACCAAAAATATTAAAAACTGATAATGGACCAGCCTATATAGGCAAAGCCTTCAATGAGTTCTGCAAAATGATGGAGGTTCAATTAAAACATGGTATCCCATACAATCCCCAAGGTCAAGGAATCATTGAGAGGGCTCATAGAAGCCTCAAAGAAATTTTACAAAAACAAAAAGGGGGAGTAGGCCAAGGCCTGGCCCCAAAGGCACGATTATCCATGGCACTATTCACACACAATTTTTTAAATTTAAATAATGATAATCGCTCCCCAGCTGTGGAGCACTGCAACCCTTCCCCCAACCATAAAGGGTGGGTGAAGTGGAAAGATGTCCTGACAGGACAATGGATGGGCCCGGATCCAGTGGTCAGCTGGAACCGAGGCGCGGTTTGTGTTTTCCCACAGGAACCGGGACGAGAACCACTGTGGATACCGGAGAGACTGACACGGGCAACAAAGCCCTCGACTGAAGATCAGACCTGCCCTACTGGAGATCCATCACAGACCAACCAATAAGATGAATAGAAATAGCGGTAGCCCGAAATGGACAAGAAGATCCTCAGGCATATGCATGGCTTGCTCAATTGGCCCACGACCGAGTCTAGATATGGCGGGCATCCCTCATTCTCCTCCATAAGGTGACAATACACAGCAGGGTAGGTGAGTCAATGACGGGTAAGAGCGTGCCTCCCCAGCACGACTCGACCTAAGCCAGGCCCTACCCCATCCTGCACGTAAGCCGCTGGACTGTTAGATGCTGCCCAGGTCTAAATTTCTCTCCGAGGGGATTTCTTTACGGAGAGGAAATGAGTGCAAGCTTGTGTGCATCCAGGTTCCGTCCAGTTTGTGCCTGGCCCTAGAAAAAGGACGAGGGCCTCAGGGCCTTGGCAGACCATGGCATGGCCAACCAGGGTCTAAGCCAAGGACCTACGGTGGACCTACACATAGGGCATAAGCCTCTGCACCCAGTCCAGGAAGGGCTACGATGCGCACATTCATAAAAAATAAAATAGGGGGAGATGTTGGGAGCCGCGTCTGTGATAGCTCGCCTTGCGCGACGGACGTGCGGCCTGTGGTAAAGAGCAAAGCCTGAGGTAGATTACCCCTCCCATCGAATATGTTAGTTTCCTGCTTACCGCGTAAACAACCCGCTCAACAATATAGTCTGCCTGGCAACTGATGATGTTAGCCAATCAGCTTGCCTTGCTTACTTTAACATGATTGGACACTGTACCCGTATATATACCGGTGCCACCCCTGGGCGGAAGAAGAAGCCAGGTAGAAGCCCGGAAGTAGAAGCCCAGAAGGAGCCGCAGAGAGCGGACCGGTAGAGGCTTCGGAGCGAAGCCCGGAAGGAGCCGCGGGGAGCGGACCAGAGGAGGCTTCGGCTGGGAGCGATCCCAGGGCAGGCTGTACGGAGAAGGAAAATAAAAAGAAAAGGTTGTCCACTACCAGACTTTGTCGTGTGTCCTTCCTGCCGGCCGGGAGCGGACATCGACACACTTCTACTCTCATGTCAGTGAAGCCTCTCCCAGCCTGTAGTCTGGCCGTCACACAGCCTGTGTCCACTACAACCCCAGGTCCCCTCTGCAGTCACTCAGAACCCTCTACCCCAGGCTAGTCACTTGGTATCATGTCTGCTTCAGACCAGTCACACAACACCCGTGCACAAAGAGAGCATGTAGATCACCCCCTCCAATGCCCAGCTCCTGCTCAGTGGAGCCCAGGCCTAATGGACCCTGTCCACAGTCCAACCAGGATGCTGGCAGAGTCAAACCCTCCTGTGAAGGCTGAAAGGAACCCCACGCCATCATCCTCATCTCCCTGCTCTGCTTCCTGATCAGCCCTAACATGAGACATCAAGGGTCTCTGCTCTTCCCATCTCCCAGGGACTCTTTCTTGGCAGCGTCACTTCAGGGCCACCGATCCCCAACCTTGAAACCTGACTATAGAGACCTAGGACTTGAGTGCAGAATCTGTGGAGGTAAGGTGGCCCCAAGAGTCCCCCTTCTCAAAAGGGACAAACCAGGGTCACTCTAAAGCCTCCAGCCTCTGCTCATCCATCACCCACCAGGAAGATGGTCAGGGGGCCACTCCCCCAGCCAACCAGCAGCTCCCCAACCTCAAGGTGTGTAGCCGAGGTAAAGGGAAGACACCACCTGACCAGGAGATACCATGGAGAGGAATGGTCTCTGACACACATCTCAACCCAGGTGGTGTGTGAGGCCTCTGCAGGCTAACTCGATCCTTAGAAGCAGAGGACCATCGGGTTTACACTTTCAATAAGCTTGCTCTAATTGTACTACACACATCAGAGTGAAGACACCAAAGCAGGGACAGAGACAAGGGCCTAAAATGCCCTGCAGGATGGTACCACCCACGGGGAAGAGGAATGAAAACAGTAAAGCCAGGCTTGGCGGGATGGCACACGCCTATGCCCACAACACACAGGGAGGCTGAGGCAGGAGGAGCGCAAGTTCAAGACTTACCTGTGCAGCTGCACGCCTAAATGAAACCTTGCCTCAAAAAAATAATAAAGGGGCTGGATGGAGCTTACTGCTCAAAAAAGAAAAAAGTAAAGGCATGGAGTCTAGATGGTTGCCTGAGAGGCAGGGAGAGGCCGGTGGCTCAGGTGCCTGCGCTTCCTGGCTACCGCCTCCTGCTCCCTTCCAGATGCGGGTCGGGTGAGCGCAGGAAGGGAGCAGCTCCTGCCTGCTCTTCGCTCCTGGAGACCCTAACGCTCCCCGGGGAGGCTGGGAACCACGCACTGTGGGAATTTTTTGTGCCACTAGCAACTTTTTTCAAATGCTGAAAATATTTCAAAATGGAAAGTTATTTTTAAACGCATTTTGTAGTTATAAATAGCGTAAGCTAAGTCAGGTGTAAAGGGGCTCTAAAAAGGACTCTGTGAGATGTGGGGGCACCTTGCTCCCTACATCCCCGCACCCAAAGCAGCAAGCAAACAACAAAGAGGCCGGCCAGGCCACAGTCCGGATCCCGCTGCTCCAGGACATCAGCTCCCTACCAACTCTGCCAAGCGTGGCAGCCCCGCCCCGCTGTCCTAGCTCCGCCCCACCCCTACAGCCCCGCCCACCTCTCCGTGACAACGCCTATAGCGCATCCCTCTTCAGTTCAGCCACGCCTCCAGCCCGCCAGATGGCCCCGCCCAGCTCCACCCAACCCTGCCTCAGCCCCGCCCCCAGGCGTGCGACCTTAGAGCCCCCACGCGGCCTTGAAACCTGGGCGCCTCGCGGCCTAGTGTCTATGCCCGGTCCTGTCCACCTACTGTCCGCGTGCCTCACTGAGGGTGAAGGCCTTGGGCGCCGTTGCAAAAACGCAACTTCAAGTCCCGGTGCCTGTCGGGGGCTTCCTTGCGGCACAAGCTGGCTAACGCATACCAGAGCAGGCTGAACCTTAACCCAGCGGGGATGCGCCAGATGCCACCAGCGGCTGCGCCGAGCTGGGACAATACGCTGGCCTGAGGTGTAGCGGCCTCGCAGCCTTCATCAAGAGAAAACTATCTGCGTCTGAGCCCGCCTTTCTTGCCACGCCCCCTCAAGGCCACGCCCCCATCCTGGGTTGCCAGGGAGATGCAGAGACCTCCGAGGCGCCTGGAGGAACCTGGACGTACTCACAAGCCGGTGGTCCGGATGCGGAAGTCCCCCCAGTTGGGAGCTGTCACGGAGATGTCTCCACGCAGGGGGTGATGGCCCCTGCCCAGTGTTCTAGGACGCAGTTCTCGCGGGAGGCCTGAAACCAGCAGTAGCAGTCCGCAGGGAAACTGAATCTCCCCAGAACTCCTGAATCAGAAACGGGGATAAGGGATGCAAAGATGTGACTCAGTGGTAGAGCACTTACACGCCATGGTGAGGGCATGGGCTGAAGCCCCAGCAACAAGCACAAAAAACAGAAGAAAGGAGAAAATGTTGCAGTCTAATAGTAGGTCAAAATCTGTACCTCACAAGCCTTGGAGAAGGTTGTGATGTAAACTAGGACTTTAAGACCACCACTGTTTAGCAGGGTTTCTCAACTTCTGCACTCGATACTTTTGCCTGGTAACACACTCTAGGTAAAATCACCAGATAAAATGCAAAGTTGAATTTCAGGTAACTGGGAATCCTATTACCTCATCTTACTATCTTGTTAGGACCTGTGTTTTTACTTGTTACAAATACCATAATTGTAGGAAGTTGAGCATACCTGGTTTTTACCTAAATCCCAGTAATGTACAACTCTTCCTCCTCCCCAGTTTATTGTCAATGGATGAAGTCCAAAGAGGTCCCCTCAAAGAGATGATGCTTCCACTCAGGAGGAGGTTCTTGACTCCTGATTTCAGGATGTGTCCGGGAGGCACAGGCAGAAGTCAAGTTAGAAATTAAGAGACATAGAAAAGGTAGGATAAGACAGGAGGAATAAAGACGGGTAGAGAGGTAACAAGGCTGTGTTTTTAAGGAACCTGCAACTTCAGGACACAACCAAGTTGCCTGACACAGTCCACATCGGTACTCCCAGTTTTCACTCCCTAGGGTTTTGGGGGTTTTTTCATCCACACTCATCACACCCAAATCTCCTAAAGATACTGTGAGTCCATCAACTAACCTAGTTAATATGATAAAAGGCAGCATCACCCTGTGTTCAAAATGAATAAATAGATTCAAAGAATGTTAGGGAGCAAAAAGTCTTAGAACCTCTATCACAAGGGATAGCTCCGAGAAAACATCCATGATACCACCAAAGAAGGTCGCACAGTGTGAGTGCCACTGTTCCTTCTGGCTTCTGCCAGATCAACTTTCCTGTAGCTTTCACTGATGCGTCCTGGAGTTGTGTTTTGTTTTGTTTTGCTTTGCTTTGTTTTGTTTTGTTTTGTTTTGTTTTGTTTTGCTATAACAAGAAACAGGATAAGTTGAGGTCCCCATCTTCCCTTTGTGGAACTCCTCAGACCCCCATCTAAGACAAAGTGACCTCAGCTTGAGGACTGAAGAACACAGCTCTTATGAGAAGGATTAGATCAGCAAGTTAATAGAAAAACAGGTAGCATTTATAGATTAGCTGAAATGGGCTAGGTTTTGTTTGACTGTTAGCTCACTTCTGGTTTTAGGGGATAGCTCTGAGTAATTTAGTCTATGGTGTGCTTGTTTTGACTTGGGGCAGTCTCAGTCTCATGGAAGGCTGTGCTGAAATCCAAGGTGACCATGGGTTCAGGGCAATGACTAAAGATGTCTGAACCTGAAAATACTTGTAAATTTTGTATCTTGGTGTCATCAATCCTTGTCTTTTCTTGTCTTTTCTTTTCTTTTCTTTTCATTTCGTTTTTCTTTTTGAGACAGGGCCTTACTATGCAGTTCAGGCTGGCCTTGAACTTATTACGTAACCCAGGTTGGTCTTGAACTCACAGCATTCCTCCTCAGCCTCTGTAGTGTCCTCAGTCTTAAAAGAGAAATTAGATGGGCTCTGTAAATCTAGGGTCTCCAGAGACTACAGGAGTAAAGTTTGAGCCCAGCCTGGGACACTTAGCAAGACCCTAAATCAATACATAGGCATAGGACTAGGATGTAGTTTAATATAAAGGCTCTGGATTCAGTCCTGAGCACCACAAAAATACTACTAATAATAGTCCTAATCAACCTAAATTTGCCAACCTTTAAACAGACCTTCCCTAAATAATCACCATAGCTATATGAAGATGAAACAAGGGCTCCATCCCAGGATTTGAGGTAATAAATGAAGGCCACATACCACTCTGCTTTTAGTTCCTCACTGAGCATCTGTAGACCCAAGCGAAGTCACTGCTGATAAGCAAAAAATGCTTTTATTTCCCTGACTGCCTCAGAAAACAACACAAATCACGCTTTTAATTAGTAACAGGCTGAGGGTCCAGGAGTTCAGTTGTCCTATGTCCCTGTTGTGGTCTCTGTGGTTATGACAACAAAAAAGATTGTGTCCCTTGCAGGGTCAAACTCTTCCACTCCTACTGCCCCTTGAGAATCGCTGCTTTCTAAGAGCATCCTCCCACTAAAACTGTCACCAGAATTGGGGGGCAAAAGCTGCACAACAGGCCAGGCTCAGCCATCTGTCCTAAAATGCCAGCCAAGGAGATGACTAGTGGTGAAGGGCAGAAGAGCTCAGTCATCATGGCCACTTTGGGAAGCACAGATGAAGCACTCAAGCTCTGTCTTAAAGGCGCTGACAGCAGGGGTGTAGGGACAGACTACAATGGGGTGCAGGGTGCAGGTAAGCAAGGACCCAGGGCAAGGTCGGATGGCTGACCATGGATCATCATGTGTTCATCTATGGCTGACAATGTTAAAAACATTACGTGTGTCTCTGTGTACCATGTGCTAGAGAAAATGTGCCCTGCCATGTCCTTTTAAGAATGTTACTCGTGTTTAAGAAATCCCTAACTAACCTTGTACCCTTCCCAGAAACAAAAGTGCAGACCCTGATTGGACCAATCGATAAAATCGTTACTGTTGGAAGATCAGCTTGCTCCTGTAATTATGGGCAAGGTAAAGAAGCCCTGCTGAGAAGCTCACATTGGCTTCTTCCTGCTGTACAGCTCACTTGCAGGGCGACAGTCCTCCTCCAACTGTGCAGTACTATCAGTAAGACTCCTGCTCTACTACACTTCTGTCTTCTGAGTTCCTCGTTCTGTGCTGGAGAGAGTTTTGGTTCTGAGTCAGCCTCCCTTACCCTCTCACGTTCCTGCCAGGGTGAAGAGATGAAGCAGGGAAGCAGGAGTCTCTTCACAGGAGAATCCTGGCCTCCCAGACCCTTGGCTGCCACAACAGGGGCAAAGGTTGGGAGCTGGAAGAGGTGGCAGCCATTGGTCATGCTGGTCAGGTCGTGGTTTGGGTGGTGGCTGTCACAGGCTGGTTCTGTGGGGTCCTGGGAAAGCTGTCATGGCTGGAGGGAGCAACTGCTCCCTCATGAGAGATCCCTCCCATTTAGGGCAGCCTCGCTTTGCTTCTCTTTAAACGCTCTCTGGAGCACCTGATTTTATTTCTTCTTTCCTTTCCCTCCTATCTTGACCCATACACCAGTCCCCTTCTAATCTCCACAAAATCTTTCTCCCTCTTTCCTATCATCTTTTATTTTGCTCCTAAATTATTTAGACTTTAAATCTTTCATGGAGGAGAAACCTTGTGGCATTTAACCTCCAGTGTCTGATTCACTAAATTAGCATTTTGATCCCAAGGTGCATCCATTTTCCTACAGCTTACTCATATTTACTCTCTCTTATGGCAAAGTAATATTCCCCTGTGTACAGTTCCTAAATTCTCTGTATCCACCAGGCACCTGCAGTTGCAGTCATGGGGTCAAAGCTCTCACCTGGGGGAGACCTCAGCATAGGCTGGTCTGTGAGGCACTGCTCTTCCTGGAATCCAAGGTGGCTGACGTTCAGATGGGAGGAAACGAACCACTCAACCATAGCAGTGTTTATTTATACATTTGTTCATAAATCCAGCAGCCTCACATCAAGCAACACCCACTGCCTAGCAACCTGCCTGCATGGCTACCTACGGGTGTTCTCTAGACTGGAGCAGCTGTTCACTAGGCTCACATTGGGCACCAGCCCCACACATGAGATGGATCTCCAGCTTCAGACCCTCCCCACGTCACCCCCTTTTATGCTCTGTAGTTGCAAGCGATGGGTGATCAGTTGAAGTTGGAGGATCTGTGTTTGGAGGACTCTGCAGGAGACCTCATTCTTGAAGGATTTTTATTCTAAGTGAGTTTACTATTTAGGCTGAAGATTTCCAGTCCAAGGATATTAGGTCCCTGTATCCAGCAGTTTAACCCTGCGCAGCTCATTAATCCATAACAGTAGTCAGTGTCTGGTGTAGCTGGAAATTGTCAGAAGGTATTAGTGATTAGTGATTTATAACCAGCATATTACCATGGTATTCTTTTATATCTCTTGTAGTTCTACTTTTCTGCAGGATATTCAAGTTAAAGTAAGGCCTGTATTGATTAAATTAATATTTGCTATCCATCACGGTCTGTGAAGTCTCCTCAGGAATCACCTTGGAACCATGCACAGTACCGCCTAATTCTTGTATCAGGGTCAGCTGTCTAGATGAGTCAGGACCATTGCTCGACCAAGATGCTCTGTGTGAGAGCTCAGGAAACATTCCCTCCTGGTGATTCTCCTTAGGCACACCACACACCCATGATGACTTTCCTCTCTGATCCCACCATCTCCTTGGTCAGAAGATCAGGGCCTCACTGAGTTACAAGATGTAGCAGCAGAGGTTCTCTTATGTCCTGGGGCCAAAATATTGGGTGTTCTCCAAGCCCATCTATCTTTCTAGTTTTTGGTCTCCAAACCTGAGTTGGTAAACATCCAGATGAGGTGTTTAATGACATTACATTGTACTGAGAGCAGCAAGCTTAATAGTATACAAAGTAGAACCATTATTTCCTACCAAGTATGGATGTTTTATCATTTGAATCTCTTTAGCATTTTTACAAACAACAGTTATGTATTTTACACAGAAAATTAGAAATTAAAGTAATATTGTAACATGACAATCATGACATTTTTATGATACTGAAATTTCTTTTTTGTATAAAATTGCCTTTTTAGTCAGTCATCTCTATCCAGTACATAAGACACTTCTACCTAACTTGTTAACCTTTAATGGGATGTACATCTCATAAATTTTTGTTAACGACAGATGTCTGAATCTGAAAGAAAAGTCTATCACACTAAACAATCCCTGTTTTACATTTTGGAAGACCTGTATATCTGAAGGCATGAATGCATTTAATATTCCACAAGAGTAATAACAATCAGTTGTCACAGTCATATAAAAACCTTTGTACCAGAGCATTTTTAAATCAAAAACCTTATTGTCTAGAAAACTTAATCTTTTTCATGATGACCAACATAAACATCACAACAATATATATATCCCTGGCCCTAATAATATATTTAATAACATTTAATGGGGTGTCTCCCATATGGCTATGGAGATGACTGGGGCTTCCTATTAAAGAACACAGGCTGGGATAACTTCTAGGCAGCTGTTTCTTTATTCACCAAAGGGAACCTTCTCCAATAATTTCTCCCCTCCCTAAGGGATTTTTGTTTAATTATCTTAATTTGTTGATGACCTATGAGAAAACAAATTTGATATTATTTTGACCAGCTGGCAACCTAGGTAGAAGCATGCTTTTTAAGTCTATAACCCAAATTAAATTTTGAACAAATGATCCAAAAATACAAAAGTAAAAAGGAAAAGAGAAAAAATTGTTGAGCTCAAATTTTTAAAAAAGCTGTTATTGATTGGACAAACTGACAAACAAGGACACAGATTAACAAATTAGCCAAATAGACAAACATCTTAAAAAATCAGAGTGCACAAAAATATATTTTTAACCAAATTGAATTCTAATAACTCTTTTATAATTTTAGAAATTTTAATTTGAATAGATCAGATTTTGTTGTAGGTCAATCAACAGGTATCTCTTATAAGAAGAATTTGGAAGGACTTAAATCTTATACCTATGATTAATATTTTTTTCTGTATTTTATGTAGTCTTAAGAATACTAGTAATTTGTATATCCCTTGCATATCCCTTTCTTTCATGTAGGTTTCAGCTCATTATCCATGTGCACTCTGTCACCTACTCAGACCTTGGGTTCCATTTTTGGCCCCCATCTCCTGGGCATCCTGGAGTCAGTCTCTTTAATTGGCCCAGGTTGGATCTGTCTCCAACCTTGTCTATCCACTTTGGTTGGTCTTTGAGGCATCACTGTCATAGGACTGAGCATCAGTTTTCTGAGATGTGGAATCAACTCCTCCAGGTCTGGGTCCATGATACAGCAGACAACATACTCTGGCACCCAGATAAGCCATTCAGTGCTCTCTGGAAAGACAAAAGCATACTCTGGACCCCAAATTAGCACCAGGCTGAGTCTCTTCCATTGTTCAATATGAAGATCATTCCAAAGACCTTTCTTAACTTTTTCTTTTTTTTTTTTTTCTTTTACCTGAATAATTTGTTTTTCTGCTGCTGTAGTCACATCCCTAGTGGGATTTTAAAAGTTAAAAGTGTATACTTCTAAGTGAAGTCTGTTGTGCAGTGTGAATTTTATAAGAAGGACTCCCCCTTCTGTGCTGGTAGTTGGCTGGAGATACAGCTCAATGGTACAAGTGCCCATCTGCCAAACACAAAGTCCTGAGTTCGATTCCTGGTACAAAAAAGGCCTGTTTTTGTGATTGAATTTTGAGTGTATGGTGAGTACATTCAATTTCTTGACCTTGAGGGTTAGGAGGACTTGCCATGGTAAGGGAAATATGAAAAGTTTTACAAAACGTTTGGAAGCAGCACTTGTGTAGGCTGGACCACGGTCAGTCTTGTGCCTGTGGGCAGCCAAGGGTGCCAAGGATCTGAGCAATGAGCAGTGGCAAGCTCAGCCACTCCAGTGTGGGCAGAAGCAGAGTAAATCCTGAGAAAGTGTCCGCGGAAATGTGGGCCCCGCTTAGAGAGCCACACTCAGCAGCATGAGATAAATGTAAAGATCTCTCTGGTCAGTGTGTACAGTGTATAGTTTCAGCACGGGGCATCGCTCTCCAAACACAGGCACCATCTGAAAAGAGGTCAATGGGGTGAATGAAGAATCTTGCAGGGCCCATATAACAGCCTGAAAGTCGGTCTTTTGTGCAGAAAAGAAACCCATAGCCTGTATTGGGTACCTGGGGCTCCTACCTGCCGCTCCTGCCTCACCACCAGGGATGGGCTCCCTCTCTGCCCACTCCCTCCCCAGCGGATGCAGCAATCACCTCTGCAGCCCAAAATTGCTCTGCCTTTTTATTTTTTCTTTTTTGGGGGGAGTAGTTGGCACCGGTGTAGCTTGAGTGACATGGCAGGTCAGCAGCTTAAAATGAGGGGGGCAGAAGTCCAGTGGGATTCAAGCCGCAGCACACAGGAGGCAGGACTGGCTGGGCTTTCATCCCTCTGCCCGCCCACCCCATCGTGGCATGCAGACACCATCTCCAAGGCACAGGTCACACCATGAGCTACCTGTGGCACCAAGCTGAGCCAGACCGGGCTGGGCCAGGCAGGCCACCTCAGGGAAGCTCTTGCAAACACACTGCCTGTACCATTTGGTGGAGCTGGAGCAGGCCCCACTGGACATTTTGTAGTATAGGCTGGCCCTCAGGATCAGTTCTGTATATACACTCATCTGCCTAACGATACCCTCATCAACACTTTGTGCAGATACTAGAAGGTTTTATCAAAGGAACAGGTAATGGCAGTGCTGCCTTACAAGTGCAGCAGAGCAAATTTGGGCAAAATGCCCTTCGCCCCAGCAGCTGAAGCAAGTAAACTTGCTCTTTCCCTTTTCTCGAGGCTATGACAAATAACCTGAGTGACAGTTGTCGCCAAGGTGGCCCCTTGTACGTGAGGGCCCAATGTCTGCACAAATCTGAATCATCTCAGACAGCATAGTCTGCTTTTGGCAGGCTCTTAAAACCTCTTTACACATTATTTGCATTTCAAAGACCAGTTGGTGAGCAATTAGCTTAAGGATGATTCTATTTTAGGAGGAGTGGAAACTGCAGCACAATTTCCCTGAACTGAGAAAGCAGAAACAGCCACTTGTGGTACAGCTAGTGTTATTGGGCACTGTGAAATGGAATTCACAGTGAAAGACCCCTCTCTGGGAACTTTTTTATCATCCACAGCCCCTTCTCTGACTGAGCAAAACTGAGTGTTTCAGCTCTACTGGGGTGGTAGCTCTTCCAACATTGTTTCTGCTCAGAACTTGATTTTAAAATGGCACTCTGAGCCAAATCCTCTGTGGTTGTTTCAACAAATTTACAACCATTAGGACACTCTCTAATCCAGATCCACAAAAAGAAAATAAATACAAGAATCAAGAATACAACAAATATTTCTGTACACATCTGTGGCTTTTGAGAACCTGTTCGCCCCATGTTTTACACCTGATGATTTCAATATGAACATACCTCTGTGATCAATATGGATGCTGTCACACACTCTCCTGCTTATGTACACACTGTGGGAGTGTCCTCTCACCTGCTATTTCTTCATATGCTGGTCTCTGTTCAGGCACCAGTGAGCTGCACCCAGCACAGCTCTCAAAGTTCCGGGGGGGGGGGGGTGTGGATGATGGCAGGGGTGGGGAAATAAGGTAAGAGTCAGAATACAGAGAGCTGAGATAGGTGGAGTCCTCTCTCCGGATGGGAGGAAAAGAATTGCTCAACCACCACAGCTCTGATTTATAGTCAGCAGGTTGGTGTCACATGACACCCCTCTGCCTAGCAACCTGCCTCATGGCAGCCTCAGAGCTGGAGCAGCTGTCCATGTGGCTCACCTCCAGTGTCTTTGTTCCCCAGATAGCCCCACATGTGTGATCAACCTCCAGCTTCAGCTGCTCCCCACACACTCCATAACCAACCCTGTGTCTGAGACCCACATCCTGCAGCCACTTCTGCCCGACCCACCTCCCTGCTGTGGCTCTCAGAGGTGGTACAGCAGCCCTGCTGTGAGGTAGGGGAGAGGGGAAAGTTCAGGAAAGAGCACAGCTCAGGCCTGCCTCCAGGATTTGTCCTGTGCTCCTGAGGAGGGCCTCTGAGGAGGGCAGCCAAGCCCCAGGCATCGCCAAGAGGAGAGGCAGGAAGTCACCTGCAGAAGCACACTATGGAGGGGGAGGTGACCTCCCCTGGAGAAGTAGCCCACTGGTGGCCCTGCAGCAGCAGGAGGGTACTGCTGTCACTGCTGGGAGGGGTTTTGGAAGGAGACACACCTTGCATAGGAGGCTCTGCTGGTGCACCCTCCTGGCAAAGGGCCCCAGGGCACAGGAGAGTGGGCAGCTTGGCTGCATTGGGCAAGAACAGTGAGGATGACCTTAGGCTCCCTTTGCATGGGAGCCATGGAGCCAAACAAACCTTGGTGGATTCCACAAGGCCAACTCGGAGTTGGGGCCAACTACCTTACTGACCCCCAACTCAAAGGCTAATCGCATCTGGACACAGTCACAGACCCGGTCAGAAATAAGGTGTGATGGACACCCGGTGGCTCAGTTCATTTAATAAAATTTAACAAGCACAAAGAAACACTCAAGAGATGTGATGGCCCATGTGTGTAAGCTCAGCACTCTAGGAGGCTGAGGCAGAAGGATCACAAGATCAAGCCCAGCCTGGGCAGTTTAGTGACTCAGCAAGACCCTGGCTCACATAAAAGATTTACAAAGGGCTGGGGAGTAGCACAGGGTGAAGGCCTTGGATTCAGTCCCCAGTGCCACAAAAATATGCAAGACACTTTAGCTTCCCTAGATTATGCTTGGGTGGGCAAATGCATAAGGCTCATGGGTCCATTAACACCATGGCTGTCCATGATGGACCCTTCCATACTGCCACCAAGTGTCACTTAGGTTACTATTTGCACCTATAGCACAGAAACAACGGCATCTCCCCGTAGGTTGTGCTGTGATGAACTCTATCTCAGAAGACCTGTAACTGTGGCCACCTGAGCCACTTTTTGGTCACGGCAGGTCGCTGATGCTTTCTTGAAAGTGTTTGCAGGTAAAAATGAAGCATTTACCTTTTGCCCCTCCCTGAATCTCCGTCATTCAGAAATTCTCACTGAGCATTCTTATTTTCAAGGCGATATAGTTACACAAGTCCAGTAAGAGTCCGTCCTGTTTTATAAGAGGACAGGATGGGAAAGGTTTGTTTCACTACTATGCCATTGAAAAGAACAGCACATCTCAAACTAATGGATGAAATCGGAGGTGAGCAGGCAAATTATGGAGTGGAGGCTGGCATCACGGAGCTGGGTTTGCCTGGTCCGGTTCACACAGCTGCCAGCCTCTAGGGCAGTTGGTTCTCTTTCTCCATGGGATGTTAGCCCCAAGACATGGGAATTTTTGAGAAGAGGTGATGCACTCAAATTGGTGGGTTTTACAGGGGAAATCGGGCGAGGGGCTCTTGGCGTCTCAGCCTGAGAAGGCTTTGAAATTTCATGTGAGGCAGTCCAGCAAGGCTGACCTGACAGCCTGTGTGGTAAGTGCTCATTTTTACCACCCTTACAAATAAAATCAACTGTCACCAGAGTAGATGTATTTTGTAAGTAAGAATCTCCTCTGCTTGGCTACTGTTGACCAAAAAGGAGGGAACTAAGAAAAAAAATGGTAAGATTTCAATGGAAAACTGTAACACTGCCTCATAATTTTGAGATAGGTTATCTCTACACAGTATAGGTTGGCCTTAAGCTAGAAGTCCTCCTGCCTCAGCCTTCCAAATGCTGGGGTTATAGGTACCACCAAGCCCAGCTTCCCTTCCTGGTCTGCAGTTTAGGCGGCATCCTTCCTCATCTGACTATTGCTCACCAAATCATTTTCTATTTTTCTCCCACCATCCAGAATTGGAGTCCGTGGGAACTGAAACTGACTTTTTCCTGAAGCCGTGGAAACTGAGGCTGGATGCCCTGATTGAAGCTGTAATTTCACCAGAGGTCCTTGGTGGCTGCTGCTGTACAGACCACCCAGGATCTTACCGGACACCTAATGGCATCACCAGAGTCTCCAGCTCAAGCCAGGGCCTCAGCTGGCCGGCTGCTCTTCTGCCTCCCACCACGTGAGGCTTCTGGCTCAGCGTTCAGAGGTCTGTCCACCTGTGTGGCAGCTGTCCTGCAGGAGCCCAGCAAGGGCTTGAGCTGTTGGATGGAAAGACATCCTCTACTCTGAACCACCTTTTCCAGACCAGACTCGAACACTGGGCTCTGTCCGTGGCCCACTTGGTCCAGTTTAGCAGGAATCTTGCTAAGTCAGGCTTTCCCAAAATATCCCACCCTTGATATCTGATCAGATTTCGCATCCCCAGCTCTCAGCGTCTTACCTCCCAGGAATACCTTTGGCAACAACCTCCTTGGCAAATCTAGCAAGGTCTCCCTCCTCTCCCTGGCTCCTCTTTGTGATTGTCCAGCCTTGTGAATCTCTGCTTGTCATGGTACCTGGATCCCAGCCTCCCTCCCCTGTCATCAGCCTCTGGCAGGGCACCGTGAAGACACAAAGGGGAGGGGCGGGTTCTTCCATAACTGGTGTTGGGAAACTGGATTCCCATGTACAGAGCAATGAAGTCAAACCCTTTTGTGCACCATATACAAAGATCAACTCAAAATGGACAAAAGATTTCAGTGGATGAAGGCCTAAAACCATCAGACTCCTAGGGAAGAATATTTGGGAGAAGCTCTTTGATGCTGAACTAGGCAATAATCTCCTACTGAAAGCTCAAGCTATAAAGACAAGTGCATCAGTCAACAAACAACAGAGAATGAGACTAAAAATCTGCACAGCAAAGGAAACAATCAGCAAGTAGAAAAGGCAGCCAGGTCTCGAGCTCAGTGGTACAGGTATCTGCCTGGCAAGCACAAAGTCCTGAGTTTGATTCCCAACACCGAACCACCCCCTGCAAAAAAAAGGGAAGAGGCCCCTATCCATTGGGAAATTGTAATGCAGATTGCACATCTGTGAATTAATATCCAAAATTTATAGGGACCATGTATAACTCAATAGCAAAATAAATAACTTGTTCAAAATTGGTAAATGGACTGAAAAGACATTTCTTGAAAGAAGACATCAAAAATGCCCAGTAAATACTATAAAAGGCACTCACCTGGGCCAGGGATTTAGCTCAGCTGCATAAGTGCCTGCCTGGCAAGCATAAGGTCATAAGTTCAGTCTCTGGTACCAAAAGAACAAAACAAAACAAAAACCAAAAAACAAACTGCTCACCAGCACTAATCATCAAGGAAATATGTAAATTAAAGCAACTACATAATATCAGGTCACACCCTAAAGATGACGGTTATCCAAAAGACAAGCAATAAATGTTGGCGAGGATGGGGAGAGAAAGGAACCCTGGAAATAGCTTCTGGGGGGTGGATTTGAGGCTTCCTAACAAGGTCAAAAACAAAACCTGAGCCAGCAGCGCTCTTCCTGGATATCCAGCTACAGAGATAAATCAGGGCCCCTAAAGACACCCGCATTCCTGGGTTCACTGGAGAAGCACTCACAGAGGCAAAGACACGGAAACAACAGCAGTGTCCACTGGCAGGCAGGTAGATAAGGAAAACATAACTGGCACACAGCGATAGCTGCCTTCCACGTGTGCATACGAGCGCCTGATGGGTGGTTCAGCCTTGTAAAAGATCTTGCTGATGGCCACAACAGGGATGGACCCAGGCCACTCGGTGCAGCAGAGAGAAAACCAGCGTGAGGAGGACAGATCAGTTTGTAAAAGCACAAATCCGAGGAGATACAAAGAAGCAGTTATTGCCAGGTGCGGGGGCAGGCAGAGGAAAGATGTGGGTCAGAGATAAGAAGGACCAGGGAGGAAAAACAAGTCAGGAGACCTCAGGCCCAACCCCCAGGCTAGTTAATAAGAATGTGCTGGGGATTTTGTTAAAGCAGTAGAACTTAGCTGCTGACATCACAAAAAAAAAGAAAAAAGAAAAAAAGCCCAGGTGAGCTGATAGATGTGCTAACTTTTCCACCGCTAGGGCTGTCTGTGAGTGTTCTGTGGCTTCACAGTAACACCGTAACAATTCATAACTGTTGTTGCAATACAGTAATGATTTGTTCTTCTCTCATGAGTCCCAGCCCCTGTGCATGGTGTTTCCACACCTCCTGTGCCGTGGGGGCACAGGGAAACAGCTTCACCCATTTCTAGCCATTACTTGACCCCTTTCCATTTAAGGAAGATCGCTTCCCACTTCCTGTTACCCATGGTTCAGTTTTTAAAAACTCCTCGTGGTACTTTTTTGAAGGTTCGGTGTGCTTCTCCACCTTCAGTGTCACAAGAGTTTTTATCGTTAACAAGAGCCATGCTGGAGGCAGCATCCCAAGGCCAGGTCACTGGTGCCTACCGTTGTCCACCAGAGGACAGCTGTGCCCCCATGTGCAGAAGGGTCACAGGTGGGAGTGACCGGGCTGGGGACACGGCGGGGCCAAACAGAGCCCCTTCACACTGGAGCCTGCTGGGCCCACTGGCACTGTCCGTCTATGTGCAGCCCATGGAAGAAGGACAAGCAGGTTTAAAGGTGGAGACAGGTGCCTGGCCAGAGCCAACCAGGCCACTCAGGTCCACACAGCAGCTGGGTCACAAGTGGTGGGAGGCAGAAACTATGCCCACCCACCAGGTCCAGGCAGCCTGGTCCTTTGAGTGGCACAGCCTGGCATCAGGAACAGGACGCTCCCTGGACGGCAGGCAGAGACACCATTCCCATCTGCCTCGGTCTTTGTCCTCTCCAGGCCTTTGTGTCAGGTGTGGGCTCTCCTTGGAGGAGCGGCGTGGGGATTTCACCTCCCTTCCAGCCTCCTGGACACTGGCTGCTGGCTCCCACCCTGGCTGCACGGACATGGGTGCCCTCGGCCCCAGGCCAGCTCCCAGGTACATGTGCGAGTGTGTGTCTGTACATGTGTGTGTGCTAGGGGCTGACAGGCAGGGGTGTTACTGAGCATGTCACAGGTGCCATCGGCTGCCTTCTCCCTCCCCGCCCTGCTTGTCCTATGACATTTTCCACATTCTAAGGTGGCTGGGAGCTGGGCATTTCTCTCTCTCTCTCTCACACACACACACACACACACACACACACACACACACACACACAGGGGCCACAGGTTGAATAGTCAGGGATCAGGGGAGTGGCCCCCAGGCTCCCTGGAAGGGCTCCAGTTGGGGTACCCCTCACCTCACTCAGGATCTCACTCCTTCCAGCTCCTGGATTCACCGTCTTCCCCCACCAGGTCCCCACTATAAACAGATGTAAAATCAGGAAGCACCATGGGGCAACTGCCGTGCACCCCAGACTAGCAGGGGCTCCCTGGCTCCCCAGGACAGGCATCTAGGATGGGGATGGCGACCCTTTCTGAGGCTGAGCAGGCCTGCATCTCCAACCCACTCATTTACCTCAGAGTGCCAACACCACCCCTAGGCCCAGGGCTTTCTGATGCCCTGATGCTGGGGCCAGAGAGAGGACTCCGCACACCGTGGGTTCACCAGCGCTGCCCTGGGATAAGGCCCAGGACAGGTCCCAGCCACGTGCCACTGGTCGTGGCAGTGCCTTTAGCCAGTGTTGCTGCTCCAGCAGTCACAGGGCCCATCCTGGCTCTGGGTCAGCTGAGGCTGGGATGTGACTGGGCTGATGCCTCAGCAACACCAGGGCACTGAGCTTGGTCTCACAGCCTGGCCTGCCTTGTGGAGGGGACCCGCCTTCAGACTCAGCCTGTCTGCCTTGAGCGCTGACCTGCTCCCTGGCCTCTGATGTGCTTGGGTGCATCCCTGTGTGGCCGGAGGCTGAGCCATGTATTGGTTCCATTTTTTCCAATCCTGTGGCCCCGGCACCATACCCCATAGCCTGAGGCATCTGGCATCTGGGGAGCCAGGAGGATGTGCCAGGCCCAGCTCTGAGCACCTGTGCAACATGATGGACCTGGGTCCAGGCCCTGGGAGGGGGAGACAGTCAGAGCCCAAGCAGCCAGAGCGAGGTCCACCATCCAGGGTGCAGCAGTGTCCAGCGGCCTCCCCGGGCCAGATCCAGTGGCAGCTCACAGCAAGCAAACGCAGAGCTTCCTGGCCTTCTCTGTCTGCGTGTGGGTCTGCCATACTCAGAGTTCCACAATTGATGGAGAAGCAGCAGGAGGACACCACTGTCTGCTCCCCCTGCCCAGTGGGGAGGGGGCAACTTCTCAGGGTCTGATAAATGAAGTTGTTTATGCTCTGCAGTCTATCAGCTCTCCCTTCCTTTCTTCCTATTTTTGGGGTGGGGGAGAGGGGCTTTGACACAGGAGGATCTGGCTATGTAGTCCAGGCTGTTCCGGAATTCACAGTGATCCTCCTGCCTCAGCCTCCTGAGTGCTAGGGTTACAGGCGTGCACCACCACACCTGGCTCTTCCTTTCTTTTTAAAACCTAGAAAAAGTCATTTCGGTGCTAGCCTGTCAGTACATTTTTATGGTGTAGATGTTTTTGGAGGAGGTGGGGAGGTTCAGGAGATCAATTTAAGGACTTCGTGCTTGCCAGACAGGGTGCTGCTGAGCTCCACGCCCCCTGGGGTAGCTCATGTAGCATTTTAGAGGCGCGGTTGAGCGTACGGCGGGCCCTAGGCACTGGGGAACCGCGTGGCCGGCGCTGACGGAGCCCTTAGGCTCTGTGTCACCCGCGCCGAGTCCTGTGCTCCGCGCTCTCACGCGCCCGCGGCGGCGGCGGCGGCGGTGGAGGCGGAACAGCGGCTGGCGGAGCAGGCGAAGGCGGAGGAGCAGCTGCCCGTCTGCTGTTCCCGGCGCTGCTGCGTTGCTCCTCCGGGGGTCTGCGCCACGGCCCGCCTCGCCGGCCCGGACCGGACCAAGCGTCGCCACCGCCGAGCACGCAGCATCCCACGGCCTCCAGGGCAGCTCAGGGGCGCGGCTCCTGCTGGGGGAGGGAGGAAAGGTTGGGCAGAGGAGAAGGAGGGGTGGTGGCGGGAGAGGAGGGGAGAAAAGGCCAAACGCCAGTTGCCCTTAAAACCATCACCCTACAGCAGCCAAGGCAAAGAAAGTAGGCACGGGGCGCCCCCCCCCAACCCGTGAAGAAAGTCGGGTGCTGGGCGAGGGGCGGAGCCGGCCCAAGGGCCCAGGCTGGCCCAGTGGGCAGCCTGGCAGACTGACGCACAGGAGCGCCAGGTTGTGCGGTCCGCCGTCCACGGAGGTCCCCGGAGGCGCTGGGTGGGCTGGGGGCCCTGAGCAGAAAGAAGGTGGGCCGAGGCCTGATAGGTCTCAGTGGCCCCAGAGGAGATCTAGGACGGTGGCCCTGGCCATCGGGCCGCGGGTGAGGCAAGCGGTGGTGCATGGAGCCCTGAGCCCTGAAGCCCACTTCCAGCACTGCTGTCCTGAGGACCCAGTCCGTGGCACGGAGAGCGAGTAAGTGACTGAGAAGCTCCACCCGGTTTATAGGCTTATTGGAGTTGTAAGACCCTCAGGAATTGTTTGGAGTGGAATAAAAGCACTGTGGCTTTGGGTAATTGTGTCCTGAAGCTGCAGTTTTAAAGAGTACAGTTTAAACATGTTTAAATCTGGTATGGTGGTACACACCTGTGATCTCAACACTCAGGAGGCTGACGCAGGAGGATCTTCAAGTACATAGCAAGACCCTGTGTCAAAAAAATATATATATATATATATAAAATTTATATATATATATATTTTTTTTTTTTTTTTTTGCTTTTCTTCTTATTACCTAGCTTCATCTCATCAACCCTACCTCCTTAAGACTCAGGTCCTCGTTTGGTAACAGTCCCCACATCCCTCAGACATACCTCAGAAGCCCAGCTCCCCTGGGGACTCCAGAATCAGGCTGAGATTCTGTGAGGAGCCAGCCAGAGCTAGGCAGGACTCCAGGCCACGATGCCTCGCAAAATCCTCCCCTTCACAGCAAACACCCTCATCCCACCCTCCTTGCTGCTTTCTGGAGTCCTCTTTCCTGAGTGTCTTTACAAGATGTGATCAAAAATAAGGTAACTGCTGCCACCAAGCACTGTCTAGCTGCACAGAGGCTCATACATAGAAAGGTGACACTTAGTCACTGGGTCTGGTGCTGTGTGTCTCCCAGCTCTTCCCCAAAGTCAAAAGGACCATGACAAGGAAACGAGGTTCCAGACCTCGAGGCACCCAGGACAGTGCAACTAAGACACCCAGGAAAGAGGGCCCGGAGCTGCTGCAGAAGGCGGCCGTGACCGTGGGATAAGCTCACTCACAGTGGACGCGGGATCCCCTGAAACAAACAGCCGTGTATGTCTGTTGATGTAATAAAATGTGGAAGGGTAAGCGCTTGCCGTGTCTTGGGTCACACGTGGTAACAGAGCACATTAACCACAGAGCTCTGACCCGCAGGTCTCTGTGCTTTGGAGCCCACTGGGCCTACCTCGTCTTCCTCTGCCCTCCCAGGACTTTTGTTCCCTTCCCTTCCTCACCGAGATCAGCTCTTAGCTTCTCTTTTTCTCTTTCCTCCTAGTTGGAGATCTGGGATGTGTGTTTCCACCGCTGTTCCTAAGTCACTCGTGCCCAGTACACTATGTCCCTCCTGGCCTGGAGGCCACTTGAATTGACAGAGGAGCAGGTCCCTGACTCCCAGCAGGACATGGGACTGAGGCAGAGTTGACTGGCTCAGGAGGGGAAAGGATGGGTGGAGGGGCTGCTGTTGACTTCCTTATTTTGCAAGTAGCAGATATCTGTGTGTCACCAGCCACGGCACACTGCTTCCTGGGTCGGGTTTCCTCTACCTGGGCTGCCCAGTAGCTCCTGGCACTCAACAATGCCTCATTCTCTCCTCCCAGGACGCAGAGGAGCTCTCTGTCCCAATCCAGGCTCTTCTGTGCAGGCAGGTGCCAGGAAAGGGAAGAGCTCCACCAGCATTCCCCACCCCAGGGAAACAGCAGAGCCTTCGTGCTTCCCAGAGGCCCATGAGACAGTAAGGGCTGGAGCTGCTGGCCCCACCAACACCCCTTTCCAGCTGCTGAGTGATGCTGTCCAGTGATCAGCACACCTGTGGGTGTGTCCGGCACACCGAGTACCAAGACTGCGTGTGGTTAACACAGGCGATTAATAGGTCAATACACACATCACGAGAGAGTAGACCTAGGATTTTAAAATGAGTCAGGTTCTGTCCCCTGTGTTCAAAAAAAGAAAAATGGAGAAGTCTCACTTCCACCCTTAGAGAAAGAAGAGAAGGATGAGGGGCTGGGGATTTAGCTCAGCGGCATAAGCGCCTGCCTTGCAAGCAGGCAGTCGTGAGTTTGATCCCTGGTACCGATAAAAACGAAAAAGACAAAAAAAAAAAAGAAGAAGAGACGGATGAATTCTAAGGGGACAGAGGGGCTGGACTCTGCCGTGTGTGTGTGTGTGTGTGTGTGTGTGTGTGTGTGTGTGTGTGTGTATGTGTGTGTGTACTGAAAGGGATTGGAAAGCTAGAAACACAGAAGTTCCAGAGGGAAGCAGGAGGCAGCCGATGCCCCTTCCACTCGCCTGCACATTCATCCATCCCATCTTTCCACTCCCAGTCCTTCCATCTGTCTGTCCCTCTGTCACCCCACCACCACCCCACCCCCGTGCCCTGCAGCTGGCTGAGCACTCCTGCGAGCTCGCTCTGGGCAGTAAGGGTTGATTTCGTGCAGATGCAGGGAGCCCCGTCCTCTGGGCCCAGACAGTGCGGCACCGTTTGGCTCTGGCCTCTCATCACTGTCTGTGGTGCGTGCTGTCCACCCCCACCAGCCGGCGCCTGTCCGAACTGGCAGAGCCCGATAAGGCCAGGAGGGGATGGAGGCCCCATAACCTCCCAAGCACCGAGCACCGCTCTGGCGGTCCTAATTAAAGCCCTGCAGGCTTCACAAGGCAGGATGGCGCCTCGTGGGGCTTTGGCCCTCGAGCCATCCCTTATCATCCATCACCCTCAGAACCTGATAACCTTGGTGGTGCGCAGGGGCTGGGTTTCAGGGGACTCATCTCAGAGGCGGGTGTGTCTTTTATATCTCTCCAGGAAATGTGTGAAACATCTGTGCCTGGACACAGAACCCACAGGCCAAGAATGAGTCAGGGAACAGCTTGTGCAGGGGAAGTCCCAGGCTGGGCTCCTCCGAGTAAGGGTGGTGCGTGCTTCCTTGATGACCTGCCTGAGAGCAGGGGCACCTGACAGAGTAGTGAATGTCCTGTGGTCCCTCCTTTGGATGATAGGATTTGCTAATGAGATATCCACCCAGGGACATCTAGGGTGGCCCTTGGCCTGCGCACCAGAGCAGTGGTGACTGTCATGGGTATCCAGGATCCACCACGATGGCTAGGGGGTGCCCTAAAACACCCAAAAGATCGGTACAAATATCGTCACCTGTTACAGAGCAATGTGATGGACAGCAAAGGAAAGAGGAGTGTAAAGAGCAGGGCCACTCACTGTGAGCCCAGCACATATGACCCAGTGCGGGGCACCAGTCGGACAGACCTGGCATGAGCCTGTAAGGGCACTTCCGGTAGATGGCTCTCCCCTAAAGACAGGCATGGCGGAGGGTCCAAGCCTCCAGACTGTGCTCCACACCACTGGGAGCAGGGTGCTATCGGCAAGGAGGCCGCACCGGCCTGCCTAGGGCCTATCTGGGTCTGCCTGGAGTGTACACAAGCCAGGGGAGAAAGATGACCCCAACGAAATGGGAATCTTCAAATCAGAGACAATTTAACCTTGTGGATTTCTAAGGAAAATGAGCCAGGCATGGTGGTGCACTCCTGTAACCCCAGCACTTGGAAGGCTGAGGCAGGAGGATTATAGTGGAAAAATGAACACACATGCTTTTCAAGGTCTGTGGTGATAAGTGTACCCCAGAGGGCCCAGCGAGAGCCCACTCACCTTTTTTCTCCACCACGGGCCAGAGGCAGGGGCACAGACTGTTACCTTGGGCAGCTGAGCTGCTGTTACAAAACCCCACAGACTCGAGAATTCAACAGCAGGGAGCAATCTGCTCCTGGGGGGATCCCCAGATGGAAGAGGTTTAGCTTCTTCCGAGGGTTTGGCTTGGCTCTCTTGGCCTCACAAACCATTTCCTCCTCTTCCTGCCATCCTGTGGCATTTCCTCAGAGTGCCTGAGGTTCCTCCTTACAAAGTGTGTGGTGATAGGGTCCCCCCAGACCCAGACAGTTGGTTTTCAGTGGCCTTTTCATAGGCTGCCAGCTCTCAGTGGATCTACTGGGGGTTAGGGCTTTGACATGCAGATGTCAGGAAGAGGATGCTTTTCAGCCCCAAATACAGAGGGTAGCTTTAAAAACAACAACGAAAGCAGAATAATCATAAAGCACAGACATCGTACAGACAGAGTGGCTGGACACATCTGCCCCAGGGCTGCTCAGAGCAGGAGAGAAGCCCTCAGGAGTCACACATGGGAATTAGGGCTTAGCGTCTGAGCTCTTTCAATGCACCGATCCTCTCCGATGGCCCAGTGATAACCTCCGAAGTGAGAAACGGTAGCTCATCGTGCTGCCAGGCAGTTTATGGAACAGCGTCTCCGGGCCCTCCCTCCTCACCCTGTCCTGCCACAACTGCAGTGCATCACAGCTGTCCTCACTGCAGCCAACCCAGCTTGCTGGGCACAGGAGCCTTGCCTGCATACACACCTGGCACCCACACTTGAAGAGGGCAGGTTTATGTGGGCTCACAGTTTTTGAAGGGGTCAGTCCATGGTCACCTGGCTCCAAGGCAGGAGGTCTGGCCGAGGGGCCTGTCGGAGGAGAGTACTCAGGGCATGGTGGGCAGGAAGCAGGGCCAGTCAAGGGAGGATCCGGGAGGGAGGTGAACCCACCGGGCCTCACTCAGGAGATCCTCCCTTCCCACCAGAGCGCCCTCCCGAGGGCAAGTCATCTGTGACCTGCAGCCCAGTCACCCTCCACCAGTCCGGCCTATGAGTGCACGGGGCCTGGGGCCATCTCCATGTAAACCTTGGGGTGTGGCTGTGCTGAGTGCTCAGGCTTCTGCACTGTAGTCCAGCTGGCCAGGAGGAGGGCGGGCCCTTGGATTCGCCCTGACCATGGGCACTGGTCCCTGAGCAGCATCAGCGGCCAGTGGAGCCCATGGAGGCTGGCCGGGGAACCCCGTGACTAATGCACACTGTAATGGGGAGGAAGGAAGCAGGGGAGTCTGTTGGGTGTTGCATCACAGGCCCAGTGATAAATCCTGCTCAGATCAAGGGCTTAGACAGGCTGTCTCTGTCCCCAGCCACTTGCTTGACTGCTGTCTTCACAGCCATGTCCCCAGGGTGGCTGGCTCTCGCCCTCCTGAGTGTGCTAGATGCGTGGACCCAGGCCTTCAATGCCCGGCTGGTCAAGTGTTTCGAGGACCCCCAGTATGAGGAGCTACTGCAGCTGGCTCGGAGTGGGCTGTGGCGCACAGCCAACAGCAAAGAGGTGGTGGTCATCGGGGCAGGCATGGCTGGGCTCACTGTGGCCAAGACCCTGCAGGACGCTGGCCACCAGGTATGCGTGGGCTTGGGGAGTCTCGTGGTGGCTGAGGATTGAGAGCAAGGTGGGCACTGGCAGTGGACAGCCTCAGGGCACAGGAGACAAGCTCAGCCTGGGGCTCTTGGCCAGGATGGAAGGGTCAGGAGAGCAGGTAGCTGATCCCACAGCCAAGGGCCACCTCAGAAAGGCACAAAGGGGGAACAGCTGGCCCTGCCTAAGGGCAGAGGGGTGTAATGGCCATCTCCAGTCAGTGGTCTCTTTCCAGGTGACTGTGCTGGAGGCCACAGGGCGTGTGGGTGGCAGGATAGAGACGCACCGGGTTCCTGGAGCGGATTGGTACATAGAGCTGGGCGCCATGAGGATCCCTGTGAACCACAGGTATGGTGGTAAGAAGTGGGGACAGACGAGGAGCCTGGGCTTCAAGCTGCCAGCACCGAGGTCAAGGGGACAGCAAAGGGGCAGAGTCCTTTCCTCCTGGAAGCCAAGGAGTCGGGATCTGTCCCCGCTCATTCCTCAGCTCCAGGGCTCTTGGAAAACTTCCCAGGCTGGATGCTTTAATTTACATAGTGGCCTGGACACACCTGCCTGGCCTGCTGGGGACACCTGAGCTTAGGGGAGGGGAGCCCAGGAAAGTCACTGGCAGACAGGGGGATCTGCTGCTGGCAGGAAAGGGAAGCCCTGAGGTCAGGAGGGCACCGGAAGAGGTCAGCCAGAGAGACACTGCTAGGCACCCTTCATTGTGACACCCAGCACCTGGAGTCTGAAGCCTTCCAGTCTCTGATAAAGTGAGGGTGGCTTTGGCCAGCTTGGAAGGCAAGGAGAAAGGACCCTCCTGGCCATGTGGTGGTTAGTCCAGCACAGCAGCTGGGACCCTAGCATCCATCCATGCAGGAATCAGGGAGGACAGGGGCTTCTCATTCAGGATGCACTTCTCCCCCACCAGGCTGACTCAGGAGTTCATCCAGAAGTCCAAGCTGATCCTCACAGACTTCTGCTCCTGCAACAACCAGACGTGGGTGCTGGTGAACAGGGTGCGGCAGCGCCTGGGGGCTGTGCAGGCCAACCCTGACCTGCTGGGCTACAAGGTCAGACCCCACGAGGCAGGGAAGACGGCGGAGCAGCTCTTCGAGGAGTCCCTGAGGAAGGTGAGCCACGGTGGGAACAGCAGTGTGCGGGGGACCAGCACAGAGATCCTCCCAGGCACTGGGCCATGGGAATCCCCACCAGCCTGTCCCTCCTGACCCTGTGCCTCTGTGCATTCTGGGACCCCAAAGGTCTACAACCCGGCAGACGAGTCCAAGCCTCCTGCTGCTGAAATCATCCCAGCAGGTGCAGGCTTAAGGCAGAAGGTCATTGAATGCAGGGATGACCTGGGCAGGACGCCTGCCATATCTGTGCCCAGCTCTCACAGAGCAATCCTGCTCTCAAGATGCCTCTCCCAGCTATTGGGGAGATGAAATATGAGGATAGTAGTTGTAAGGTCCATGCCAGGCCACAGCCAGCCCTTACCTGAGTTGTCCTGAGGGGAGGTTTGAGCCAGGGATCTAGCTCAGCAACATGGCACCTGCCTGATGGGGATCTGAGGTCCGGCTGGGAGCTGCCTGCCCATCACAAATTTTTGTCTTCTGTGACCCATGGTCCAAAGGGAATTTGGGTGACAACTGAGTCCATGGGACAGGAGCCCTGACAGGTTATTCCGCAGTGGTACTGGCAACAGCCCTGCTAACCCCTGAGCCCGTGGACCCAGTCCTACCTCCTCTGCCAGCCCTGTCACCCACCAATCCCAACAGCCTCGGGGGCCATGAGAATGCTCTCCTCAAAGACAGAAATGCAAATGATGGAGACCAGGGTGCTTAGGCTCAAAGTAATATATTTATAAAACAAGAAAAGTGCTATCGGGAGGAAATATCACAATGGCATCTAAGGAAAATTAGAGAAGTGATTTATACTGCTTGATTTGTTCCATAACCCATTTTCCTCCCAACCGTTCTTTACAGTAACTTTCCAGACCAGCATCTAATCCATATAGCGGTAGTTTGTCTGCTTAAATTTTACTATTTTTACCTAAACATTGTATTTTTTCAGATACCCACTTAGCTAAAAGATGTTGCATTTTGCAATTTTTCCACACTCTAGATTTCCTGTTCATTATAAATAAGATATAAAGTGCTCCTTAAACCTAAGGATTCTTGGTTCAAAACACAAGCCTGTCCTCAATGGCTGAGGAGGTGTTGATGTCCCCTGCTGAGACCTGGGGTGCAATCTGGGCTGCCAGAGAGCCTAGTGGCTGCTGGGAGCAGAGAGGGAGTCTCCATCCTCCCAGCACAGCCCGACTGGGGGGCTAGACAGGCAGGGCTTCGGGCCTGAGTCTCATGGTGGTCTTCCCCTCCCCCCTCCTCCTCTCCCCTCTCCCACCTTACCCCTCCCCCACGCTTCCCCTCCCCTCCCCTCTCTCCTCCCTCTCCCACTTTGTGCCCAGGTTGAGGAAGAGCTGAAGAGCAGCAGCTGCAGCCAGGTGCTAGAGAAATACGACTCCTTCTCCACCAAGGTCAGCGCCCCCACCTGCTGCCCGCCCTGTCACAGGTGCCCCCTCTCCCGCCCCAGCAGCCCAGCAGGACCTCGGCCCCACATGGAGAGATCTCTTGCTCTCTGCCTCCTCAGCTACATGAAAGCTCTGACCTTGCCTGAAGGCTGACCCCAACCCCACGCTAGCTCCTCCTGGGGCAGCACCCAGGGAAGCAGCCTCTTCTGGCAGGGTCTGAGGCAAGCGGAATGCAGATAGAAAAGAAAGTCCAGTGGCCCTGCAGCACTGATCGAGGGGCTGCACCCAAAAGTGTGCCCTTACATGACTTACAGCTGTGCAAAAGTCACCCCTGACACCTGCTGCAGTGGCAGCTGCAGCCCCGTGGGATGGGGAGCCACGTGCTGCCTTCACCAGCAGGGGCGTCCTCACACAGGCCCCAGGGTCCTGAGAAGTGGGGGAGCTCAGTGGCTCCATGCGGGCCTGGCAAGGGTCTGGATTCCATCCTCAGCACAACCAGCAAGTACAGAGCACCAGGAAAGGGTCTGCGGGCCCTGTGTGGCAGCAGCAGACACTGCAGGGTGCCCAGGTGGCCAGTGGGGAGCATGTGGCTCTTCTGAGCTCCCCAAGGAAGCAGGATGGGGATGCAGAAGCAGACATAGATGGCCCTTGAGCAAATCCCAACCAGCAGAGGCTGCGGGCTGCAAGTGGACTGCTGAAATATACTCAGCTCCAGAAGTGAAGTGGGGGAAAGGTGACCCGGGCTGGGATGTAAGGTGACCACGGTGTGCTGGGTCCCCAGGTCCTGGCCTGATGCTGCAGTCTACAGACACAACCTGTCCCCAGGCACTCTTTAGGCATAGCTGGAGATTGCTGGGGACCCAGGGCCTTGACACTGAGCTACATCCTCAGCCTTTTTCTTTTTTTCACTACTTAGTTTGAGGCACCATTGTTCTGCCTCAGCCCCTCCACCCCCCCCCTAGAGTGCTGGACCACAGGTGCTCCCCCACCACTTCTTGACACGCTCTGCCCCAGGACGGGGTGCCTGCAGCTATGTCACTGTTGAATAAAATGCCTGTAGGGGCAGAGAGCCAGCTAACACCAGGCTGGTGCCTGCCAGCTACCCCGGGGCTCCTTCTGACCACTGCCTTGGTGCCAGGGAGCTGATGCAGCCCTGGGAACTGGGCTGACCACACTCATTGTGTAGCCCTCACTGCCAGCCTGGCCACAGCCATGTTGGTCTTGGCTGGGGAAAGAGACAAGGGCCAGTGGGTGCCACAGGCTCTCCTGGCCCTACATGGATGGAGGAGCCAGGACATGGGCTAGGGGTGAACGTGAGGCTGGCGTGGGAGCACTGGGCTGCTCAGAGCCCCTTCCCCACCCCGGTGCCACCTGCAGCAGCCAAGGGTCTGTGCGGATGAGCACAGAGCTCAAGCTACAGCTTCCCCAACTTCCTTAGCATCTTTCCTAGACCTCGTGTGCAGCACAAGAGGGTCATAGTCCCCAAGAGGAGCTGGTGCAGTACAGGGCTCCGCTCTTGCTCCACCCCTGCCCTCCCCGTCCTCCTCTTGTCCCCTCCCTGCTGCAAAGGACACATCTCCCGGGGTCCTGTCCTCTACCTTTTACTTTGCTCTTTCATTTATGGATACTTTGAGTTTCCTAACCAGGAGCTACTGACACCCGCAAGCCTGGTTCAGGGTGAGTGCTGTGGTCCCACAGGATGATGGCACAAAGCAGGGCTCCCAAGGGAAGCTGCCCTGCCGGGCACGCCCCCTCTGCTAGGACTGAACCTCTGAGGATGCCTGGGCCCCGGGCGGGGCGCTGTCCCATCCCTTCCCTCGATGCAAATTGGGTGGCAGCGGGGCACCCATGCTCACTCCTTTCCCACCCCCAGGAGTACCTGATCAAGGTGGGGAACCTGAGCCGCGGCGCAGTGCAGATGATAGGGGACCTGCTCAACGCTGACTCCGGCTACTACGAGGCCTTCACGGAGACGCTACGAGGCTTCATCATCTTCTTCCATGAGCCCCGGTGGGCAGTGGCGTGGGGAGGGGCTCTGGAGGGTGGGTACCTGGAAAGACAGGGACAGGAAGGGCCCTCGGAGGAGCAGGAGGCTCCCAGACCCACCCCAAGGGGCTGGCTGACTCCCACACAGACAGGGACCCTCAGGACAGTCAGCAAGGGACAGGAAGGAACTGACTGGGCACAAACTGAACAGGACACGGAGCACAGACATCAGGCTCTAAAGAAAGAGGCCCTGCGAGCAGGAGCACACTGGGAGGTTGGGGTAACTTTGAGTGGGTGACAGCGTAGGGTGTGCATCCTGCCATCTGTCCAGCTACCCGTCTGGGGCCGTATCACCATGTAGACCATGGCCCTGGGCGTCAGGCTGATTCCTGCTGCCCACTCCGCAGCCGCTTCCTCGAGGGCAGGGAGGGGAACTCAGGCCCAGGGCTCACTTCACCAGCGCTGTGTCTTCAGTGCCCTAGGAAAGTTTGTTTTCTAAGTGAGTTTCCCAGAAGAGAAAGGGCTTTGAATAACTTTTGTCTCCTCAACCAGTTTTTCCTGCAATTTTAAATTCCAATTTCTGCCGGTGTTGGTGGCACACACCTTTCATCCCTAGCACTTGGAGGCCGAGGCAGGAGGACTGCTGTGAATTCAAGGCCAGCCTGGGCTACATAGTGAAACCCTATCTCAAAAAACCAGGCAAAACTCTGATTTCCTTGTCCTCTTTCACCCATATTTATTTCTTCTATTCTATCTCAGAGAGGGAAGCCACAAACTAGGTGAACATCCCTAGAGAAATGGGAGCCAGGGAGGAGCAGGTGGGACTTTCCAAACTCCAGGGAGCCTGGGGACACACAGAGGGGGGGTCATCACCCCCAGAGCTAGGGCCCAAGAATGCACCCCTCTGATGGGTTCCAGTAGTGCCTCTCAGAGTCGCACTTTGAGAACCCCTGGCACACAGGGGCTCAGGAAAACGATCCAGGGTGCTAAACCCAGAGCCCACCTATTGGCAGCTGGCTCTGAGATGAACAGAGTGTCCCGGTGGACACAGGCTCTGACCCTCCAGGAAGTCAGAGGGCACACAGGTCTCCTCCTGCCTTGCCCCTCATTCTCAGGCATGGGATTCAGGGTTGGTCCATTGAGATTTTTTTTGGTCTTTTTATCGGTACCGGGGATCAAACTCAGGAACACACACTTGTAAGGCAGGTGCTTATGCCGCTGAGCTAAATCCCCAGCCCCCGGTCCATTGAGATTTAAGCCAGGAGCCAGCACAGGGAGAAGGAACAAGGCAGACCTAAGACAGAGCGAGTACTTCTCGGTGGCGTCCAAGCTGCACTTCGGGGGTCCTGCGCTGGGCTCTCCGAGGGTGTGGCCTAAGGGACTTCAGGATACATCTTCCCTAGCCCGGACCAAAAAAAGGAGGGTTGGGCTTCCTGGTTGGGCCCAAAGCAGCAGCTCTCTGCTCCCTGGGACCAAGAGTCGCCTTCCAGCACTGTCCCTTTGCCTCAAGTGCCCTCCTGACACGTGGCCCAGCTGGGCACCCCCGTGCCTCCTCCACTGACCCCTCCCTTTGCCTCCCTCACACCCTCAGGTTCCATGAGATCATCGGGGGCTTTGACCAGCTGCCCCAGGCCCTGCACGACGCCCTGCGGCCGGGCACCGTGCGGCTGCACTCCCCGGCAGAGGAGGTGGAGACCTCTGGGGACCGCGTCCACGTCACCTACCGCACGCCCGACCCTCTGCGCCCCAGGGCGCGCCTGACCGCAGACTTCGTGGTGGTGGCCACCACCGCCAAGGCCGCCCGGCTACTCCGATTCCGGCCGCCCCTGTCCCTCAGCAAAGAGGACGCGCTGCGCCTGGTCCACTACAACAGCGCCACCAAGGTGATCCTGGCCTGCAGCCAGCGCTTCTGGGAGCGCGACGGCATCTACAGTGGCAGGTCCGTCACCGACCGGCCCTCCCGCTTCATCTACTACCCCAGGCACGTCTTCCCCAATGGCACGGGCGTCATCCTGGCCTCCTACACCCTGGACGACGACGCCACGTTCTTCTCGGCCATGGACCCCGCGCGGGTGGTGGACATCGTGCTGGAGGACCTGGCCGCTGTGCACAACCGCCCCAAAGAGGAGCTCAGGGCCCTCTGCTCCTACTCCTCCGTCAAAAACTGGGGCCGCGACCCCTACTCCATGGGCGGCTTCACCTTCTTCACCCCCTACCAGTATGTGGACTATGCCAAGGAGCTCAGCCGGCCGGAAGGGCGGGTCCACTTCGCGGGCGAGCACACGGCCCTGCCCCACGGCTGGATCGACACAGCCATCAAGTCTGGGCTTAGGGCGGCCCGGAACATCCAGGCGGCTGCGGATCTGGAAGGGCAAGGGGGCACCGAATGGCCCCCCTCCAAAAGCGAGCTGTAGCCAGTGTACGAGCACCAGTGAGTCCGGTCGCCTGGATTCACCAGAAAAGCCCAGAACTTCCTATCTCGCCTCATCCTGTCCTCCGCCCAAAGGTGCCAGACGAGGGAACTAAGGCCAGGGATGGAGTCCCTGGGACATTAACTACCCAGCACCACAGCACCTCAACAACAAGAATGTGTAAGGTAGTCATTAAACCAGTAAAGCGTTTGTTGAAGCTAAGGTTGTCACCAAGTGTTTATCTGCATTCAGGGTACAGCTGTCATTAGTTTTCCTGTCACTGAGACAAACACCCACGCCTGCCCACCTGCTCCAAAGCCAAAGCATCTGGCACAAAGGGAGGTGGACCAAAGCTGGACGCAGGGCAGGCAACAGTAGCAATGAGGAGGGGTGAGGAACCAGGGAGACCCACCCAGAGGCAAGGGCCCCACCACTTCCCGGGACCCCGAGGCCAGTCAGGCTGGTGCCATGATGAGCTCCAGCAAATCCCAGAGAGGGGTGTTGAAGGCCAGGTTCTCGCCCCCAGGCTCCTCCCCACATCCTGCCACTGTGCAGTTTCAAAGAAGTTGGGAACTTTGTTACCCAGCAGCAACTGCGTGGCAGTGTTACTGTAACTGCCCCAGGGTACATGGCCGAGAATCCTTCTGTATGCAGTGGAGGAAAACTGGCTCTCAGAGATTAATGCTGGTCACAAATGTTGTCCACAGTGACCCAGACCTGAACCTAGCTGTAAATATAATCACCAGTCCTCTTGTTTCTTCTTGGCTCTGCCACTCTTATTCTTTTTGTGCTCCTGAGATGGTTAGCAATTCACTTTGGAGACATCCAGCAATGAATAAATATGTCATATGTTTGGATGAATAAAACATACCTGAAAACCCAGCACTTGGGAGGCTGAGGCAGGAGGATCCTTGCAAATTTGAGACCAACCTGGGCTACAAAGTGAACTTAAGGCCAGCCTGAACTGCATAACAAGAACTTGTCTCAAAAGAAAAAAAAAAAAAAAAAAAAAGACAGGAAGAAAAAAGAAAAGAGAAAGAAAAGTTCTCAAGGTGCTCAAGGCTGTAACTTTCCCAGTGTCCTCAGTCTTCCCTCCTGGCAGCCCTAGGAAGTAAACAGACAGACAGAGAGACAGGACAGAGCAGGTACAGATCAGAACTTGAAGGCAGAGAGACATGAGATGGCTGAGCTTACAGGCGATGGGCTGGGATCCTGTCACAGTCTCTGCCCTGGGTCTTGTCCTAAGGGACCCCTCAGGGGTACGAGTTGTCACCCAGGGAACTGGGTACGAGTTGTCACCCAGTTGTCACAGAGGGAAAGACCAGCTAGCTACAAAGGGACCAGAGGAGGCCTTCAGAGCTGCTGAGCCTGTGCCTCTGTCCTTGGCACGGACAGTGGGAGTGAACACTTGCCTGCACCACATGCTGTGTCCCAGGGCCAGGGCCAGCGCTGGACCTGCCTGCAGGCCTCAGTGTCAGCCGGCAGGGGTCCCTGGACACTGACAGAATACACCAGGTTTGCAGGGCAGGGACAGAGGACCTAAGCAGGACTCTCCCCACCCAGGGCCCGAGGGGGCCAGGAGCGGATCCAAGGTCTCCCTCAAGCCAGGGAACTCCCCTGGTGGCCAGATCATGGGTGTTGGGTGGGGTAAACCATGTCATCCCCTGGCATCACTCACAGAAACAGCCCGAGGAATGACCGTCATGAGATCAGCCTGGCCTCACACTGGGAACCCCACAGTCTCAGGCGCCTTACTCCTCCTGGCAGCGGTGCCCCACCTGCCAGCTTCCTCCCTGCCTCTCTGGTACCCAGCCCCACACCACCACTGACTCCCCAGGCTCCTGCTACCTATTATGAAGGAAGCAATAATGTAAAAAATAATTATTACTGTAATCCCAGCACTAGGGAGGCTGAGGCAGGAGGATCGCTGTAAATTTGAGCCCAGCCTGGGCTACACAGTGACATCTTGTTTCAAAAAAAAAAAAAAAAAATATATATATATATATGTATATATACCCATACATAAATATATCTGGGTAGAGTGATACCCACCTATAACCCTAGCCCTCTAGCAGGCTGAGGCAGGAGGTTCACAAATTCAAGCTCACCACAGTGAAGATAAGAAACACTCCCATCAAACAAGAGGTGCCCTTGGGGCACCTCTTTAGAAGCTGCACTTCCTAGTCCTAGCCCTGACATTCCTTCTTTACAGCACTGAGGACTAAACCCAGGGATGAAACACCGGCCTTTGGTGGTTTTTACTTTGAGATGGGTCTCACTGAACTGCTCTAGCTGGGCTCCCACTTGTGATCTTCCTGCCCCAGCGTCCCAGAATGCTGGGGTCCCAGGCCAGGCCAACGCGCTGGGGTCTCAGAGTAATGCTCTGTGGCCTGGTAGCATCGCCATTTGCTTAAGCTTCCCCCAGACAGGGACTTTAGGTCACATCCAGTTTGGGATTGTGACAAATGACAACATTTGTCACACACAGCCAACATTCATGTGTAAATTTTGTGCAAACATGAGTTTGCACTTCTAGGGGACATCATCAGGCCCCTCAGAAGGTGCAGATTTATTTATTTATTTTTTAAGCCAGTCAAATTTAGCAGTGGGGGGGTGGTATACCAACTTTAGTGACACTAAGGTGCGGATTTAGAAGTGTCAAACCTCACCACACTTCCCCCAAAGGCACCAGCTCAGCTGCCTTTCACTGGCATTTGGCTGTGTGTTGTTTAATCCCGGCCATTCTGATAAGATCGTAATCCAGTCTCCTCGGGGCTTTAATTTGTGCTTCAACTATCTTGGGGGTCTTTTTGCATATTTCTTTCCTGAAATATCTTCTCGTGTCTGCTTTGTTTTCCACTGGAACGTTTGCTTTCCTGCCGGTGAGTGGGGAGATCTCCGAGTGTACTAGGTGAGAGGTGAGAGGGCTTTGCCAGGCCTGGGTCTGCGGCTCCCTCCCTGCATCCCCCTCACCCTCTCATCCTACTCTCCTCTGCAAGTTTTATAGTTTCGTGTGTTATGTTTAAATCGATGGCTCCTTTTGAGTTAATTTTTGTGCAAGATGGAAATAGTTTGGTTGGGGCAAAATTGCCAAGCCAAGCCAAACCGAACCAAACCGAAAGGAAGACACTTTGCACCGAGGAGATAAGAAGCCAGCATTTAATACTTACACCAGCAGACTGCAGCGGGGATCTTTCCTCAAAAGCAACAGCGCTGAGTTTATTTAGGGAAGGCTCAATTCACACAGAATTGAGAAGTGGGAGGTACAACACAAATGACACAAGGTTACGTGATTGGTTATATACCTCCTCACAAAGTGACAGGCAGGCGGGTTTTGAAACAAAAAAAATTGTTTATCATAATACAGAAATACACTGGGAACAAGCTACCGAGTGAGCTGTTAAAGGCATCAGCATAATAGAGGGGACCCTTGAATGAAAACAGGGTACCCCAATCACTCTGACTCAGTGCTCTTGAGAGCTGTGCAGCTGGGCTGCAGAAATCGTGAGCTGAATTCAGCAGAAGAAGCAGAACACAAACTTGGTCAGAGATCAAACTTGATTTTGCCATCTCATAAATGTGTTCCTACACTATAATTGTGCCCCAACAGTTTCTCAAATAAAATGTATTTTCTACCAATACATTTTATATTCTTGTGGGGGAAAATTTAGCATATGCTTAAATGATAACAAAGACAATTTTAAAATTTACAAGGCAACAAACACTACGGGAAATCAGTATCTGTCCGTGTTTGCCCTTTTGGCTGTTTTTTTTTTTTTTTTTTTTTTCTTCTTTTCTTTTCTTTTCTTCTCCCTTTGTGCTTTTATATTTGTAACCTCCTTTCAGTTCAGCTGGAAAATCAAATAAGATTTCCTTCCAAATTTACAGTTAGCTACAATTTCACCCTTGTCCTGCCCTTTCCCTGCGCGCTGAGCCGCGTCCCCGCTCCTTCATTCATTCACTGGACAGGGTCTCGCTCGGAGGCCACATTTTTTACCGGTGCTGGGCTGAAGGTTGGGACGCTCCTGCCTCAGCCACCCAGGGGATTGCGATGACAGGGAAGTCCCAGTACGCCCGGGTCCTCGGGTTTGCCTGGGCAGGAAGCAGAGGGCTCCGGGGCAACAACGCGCCGGGGGATCAGCTTTGGCAGTGCAACTGCTGTTGTGATCACCAGGCTCAAAACAAAAAGTCCTTCCCTGACCGGGAATCGAACCCGGGCCGCGGCGGTGAGAGCGCCGAATCCTAACCACTAGACCACCAGGGAGGTGCTGAAGGCGAGGTGCCCGTGCGCTCTGAAGGAGCCATGGTACCGCCCACGGAGGCCGAGGGGCGGGCCCTGCTGGTCGCGGAGGCGAGGGAGGTGCCAGGCTCAGGAAAGAAAAAAAAAAAAAAAGAAAAACAGAGCCGTGTCAGAAGTGGGATTCGAACCCACGCCTCCATGCGGAGACCAGAACACCCACAGGCAAGGCACAACCTTGAGTCTGGCGCCTTAGACCACTCGGCCATCCTGACACCCGTGAACAGGCTGGTGCCACTTGTTCTGCAGTCTGCGCCCGGGTACAGCCCGCGGGGCCGAGTCAGCTGGCTGTCTCCGCATCACCCGAGGCCGAGGCAGAAGGCTCGCGGGATCCAGCTCCGTCTGGGCAGCCCAACGACTTAGAGAGACCCGGGCTCAGACAATTTTTAAAAAAAAGCTGAGGCTGTAGGTCGAAGAGAAGACCCTGGATTCAACCCTTGTACCACAAATTAAACCCCAAGTCCAGGCCTCAGGCACCGCAGCCGGGCGCCGGCCCCAAGTCAGGTCGCTGCCCCGGGAAGCAGAAGCCTGCGCTCCCGGGTGCCCGCGCCGCCCGGACCCGCTGGACCGCAGGCGCGTTGTTCGTCCCCGTGGCGCTGTCAGAGGCCTGTTTTCTTGCGGCCTTGTTAGGCGGACTCCCTGCGCTACTGTCCGAGCACAGGGGGCAGTGTAGGGCCGGAACGGCTGCCCGCAGTCTCCAGCGAGAGACTGGTGTGCGGCAGCGACTGCGCCGCGGGTGGTCAGCGCCCGGGCAGGTTGTGATCTGCGCCGCAGAGCAGCGCAGAATCGGCTTCCTGGAAGGCCAAACGCCATCCCCTCATCCCCTCACCCCCATCCCGCCATCCACCCATCCCCCAACCATTCTCCAGCCCCCTTTACCTACCCCCCTTACCTATCCCCCCACCCACGCCTCTACCCTTCCACCCAGCCATCCACCCATCCACCTATCCACCTGTCCAGCCACTTTATCATCCAGCCACTTCCAACCCACCACTGGCCCACCCACTCATCTATCCATCTTTCTGTCCATTGAAATTTCCTGTACTGCAAACCCAGTTGTAAAGTCAGAATCCTGCCCTGCTGGGCTGAGCAGCTTAGTGAAGAGGATAATCAGCACAAATGTACCAGCTTTGAGGAGAAAACAAAAGCAAAGTAACTAAATCAGGCAGCGGTTCTATTTTACAGCAGGATGTTAAGTAAAGCCTCACTAAGGTGACTTGAAAAAAATATATCTCAATCACCAAAGTGCATGCATTGAGGTTTCATTCGATTAATGATGTGAAAGAACAAATTTATTCCGACACTGGTTTAAAATAAAGATTCAAACTACTGCAGTAGGATTTGCAGCAGGAGAAACGAAGCTCCATTTCAATTCAACACAGACATTAGTGGATTTATGGCCCTGTGGAGCAGGTTGTGGGCCAGTGGGTGGAAAATTACTAAGCCAAGACCTGGAGGGTAAGGGGATTCTTGCTAAACTGGCCTTACAGGAGTCTTGCTAAAACCAGGCCAGGGGTTTAGGGATTCAGAGATAAGGGGTGATCAGATAGAGACGCTGCTATGCTGGGTGGGACAAGCCCAAGATGTCCACACCCAGAGAAAAAGAGCTTCGGAGGCGTGGGCAGGGCTGGACACTGCCCACGCGAAGGAGAATTAGAAGAGTTTTAAAATAATCATCCAGCCAAACAAATGCTGCATAGAGGCCTCCTGACACCCTGAGTGTAACCCTTCGCAGTGCTCGGAGTTAGCGCTTCCGCTTAGAAATTACCTTTTTCTTGTGGGAAGGAAAAGTTCATCAACTGTGTCTCTTGACAGATTCTATCTGCATTGTTAGGAGCAAGAATCCTTAACCTTGCCCAGACAAAAAGCCTCCGCATCACTGTCTGTCTGCTGCAGGCCTTCTCCACCCTGGCAGCTGAAGCACCCAGGTCTGAGGCTCAGTCCACAACAGGGCTGCCCCACCAGAGCACTGGGCTCCTGGGCTCCATGTAAAGGACCACGTGGGCACCTCTGCTTGAATGCAGAACAACTGCTGCAACATAGTTAAATGGAATCTTATTTCCATATACTGACATGTCCAGAGCCGACTATGGTGTCGGCTCTGGACATGTCAGTATATGGAACTGGCCCGAAGCAATGCAAACAAGGCCTGCAGAAGTACTAACATGTGATCTTTATTCTGACAGTCTCCTGTTTCCTCACACAGTGCTTTCTGTAAAAGATATGAGCACAGCCGGATGGCAAAGCCAGTCAGCTCCAGGAATGGTAGTTGGGTATGAGCCTTGAAATAAAAGGGATATGAGTCTCCAGGGCTCTAAGTTTACACATTAGAAATTGAAGCAACAGCCTCCAAAAGCAATTCAATTGTTACCTTAATTGAATTATGCAGAGTGATCCTTCTGCAAGTCATTCTCCCTGCATTTTGCAGAGATACTTTTCTCCCTCCCTGGCTAGCCAGCTCAAGTTACTCACCATCCTCACTGTCACTCAGCCTTGAGCCACCCCTCTTCTTCAGGAGATAATAAACTCTGGGAGAGGCGTTGGATCAGGGCTTTGTCTGCACATCCTCACAGGGATGGGCTTAGGACCCCTTGGCTGCCCTTAACTTGGAATATGTCTTGGTGTCTTCTCTGTCCGTGGGTTGTACTGGAGGTGGTAGATTGGAATTAACTTGCCAAGATTCAAATAACTTCTCAATGGGATTGCAAACATAACTTTTTGGGTTATAAGGAAGACTGAAAAAGGGATAATAATGCTTGGATTACAATACTCAGACAGACAAAGGGGTCTGCCTCACAGCACAGCTGCTGCAGAAAGGGGCTTCGTGACCACCTGCATGCATTCCTGGGTGGGGATGCTGTGTTTTCTCTTTTTAAATATTTACTCTATTTTTAATTGGCAGTAATGATTCTATGCATTTATGGCATGCAACCTGGTGTCGCCATACAGGCATCCATCATGCAGTGACTAAATTAGGCCAAAGAACATATCCATTTCTTCCTTCACACACATGCTGTTTCTGCAACCAGCTCTCTCCAACCTTTAGGTCCTTGTTTTGGGGCAATGAAGACTGAAGCTGATAAAACAGCAAACATCAAGCAGTGGGGAGTGGCCAGATGTGCGTTTATGGGAAAGAAAAAGAGAAAAGCTCTGTGCTAGTCAAAGAGGTGTCCCATGAGGCAGATGCCTTGCAAGTGCAGACTCAGGGTCTCTGTAGGGTTTTTCATACTGATGCACATGACAGGAAGCAAGATGCGCTGGTCTTTGACGTCTGGAGTGTAAATTGCTTTATTTGTATTTTATTTTTTCCAAGGTGTCTTTCATTTTTTAAGGATGCTTTTGGTCTCTTGCATTTTATTAGTCTATTTTGGTATAACTCACTTAGGCTGTCACCTTTAGTTAACTTTAGGTTAGCTATTTAGGACCTGTATCCTACGTAAATTTTTTTTAAGTTTCTGGCTTTAAAGAACATTGAAAATCCACTCTTGAAGCCATTTTGCAATTCAAAATAATTATTAACTGTAACCACCATGCTGTATATGTGTAACATATCCCCAGAGAATATTCTTCCCGTCAGACTGAGGTGTGGGCCTTCTGACACACATGTCCCTTCCTCATCCTCACCACCCTGCCCCGGGCCCTAGGAACCACTGTCCTACTCTCTGCTTCTATGAGGTCCACTGAGCACAATCCACATACAAGTGACATCGTGCAGTGCTTGGTGCTTGGCTTACAGCACTGGGCGTGGGTCTTCTGGACTCATCCATGTTGTCACCAGTGATGGAAGGTCATTCTTTTAAAGACTGAATAGTGTCCCGCTGGGTGCCTTCATCCCTTGATGGACACTTTGAGAGTCTCTGTATTTTGCCTGCCATGATTAATGCTGCAATGAACATAGGGTGCAGATCCCGCATTCGGATTGCAACTGTTTGGATTCCCATTCAGAAGTGAGGTTGCTGGATCATATGGAAATTCCACTTCTTGTTTTTTGAGGAACCCCCAAGTCATTTTCCATACAGCTGTACCACTAGCTCCCACCAGCATGTACAAGGGCTTCCTTTCCTGCACATCCTCACATTTGTTCAAAGTGCCAGGGAGGTTGTTTAGATAGATGTAGCCACAGTTGAGTCCATGCTGGAAAGCCTGCTCTCTCCTCTTACTGAGTCCTATGGTAACTTTTTTCTTACTGTTTCAGACTCCAGTCTGAAGGCAGGAAGCAAGAATCCCAGAAAAGTGGAGGATTTTTTTTACCTAATCATAATTTAGCAATGCCCTTGGTGGCTACTGAGCCTTCAGGCCTTTCTCATCTCTCTGACCACACCTCCTAGTCTTGCACGTGGCCCAGCAAATGATGGACCCTTCTTAACCTGACTGGTCAGCCTGCGTTCCCTATGCACAGCCTGGAAATCTCCCTGGCTGTAGGTGAGCTCCTGAAGTCCAGCAACTCAGAATAAAGCAGAGAATAAAACGAAGGGCAAAGTGTGTTTGAAATGTATGGTGAATGTTTGAACATGTATTACACAAAGAAATTGCCATGAACACCCTTCACAATCCTCTCCCTGGCTACAAACACACTGATCCCATCGTTCTGCCTCTTTCTGCAGTAGTTCTGAAAACACTGTTTCCAGAGTGTCCTTCATTGTGCTGTGTGGCTGCCTTGATGTCCTGAGCCCACTCATAACATTTCCCCTTCACGGTCATTCTGACTTTGGAAAAGAGCCAAAAGTCACACAGAGCCAGGTGACTTTGGAAAAGAGCCAAAAGTCACACAGAGCCAGGTCCAGTGAATGAGGGGGAGGAGGACACCGTGTCATATTTTTACGAGCTGCCCATCAGATGGCGCTCCGCAGCAGCATTTACATTTTTTTTTTTTAAGGCTAGTCAAGTGAAGCAGTGGGAGTGGAGAAGGAACAAAGAAATCTGTAACTGGTTGTGATCAATTAGTTGTAAACACCACTGCACTCGGAGCAGCCAGCATTCACATTTTTTTCATGCTTCAAAAAAAATGCACTTGTGAAAGAGATGGACAGAACTTCTTTGGAAAGTGGCAAGAATGATGGGTTGTTTCAAAGCCAGGGAAGGATTTTGAGGGATTCAGGGCAATGTGACTTCTTCGAATTTTTTTTTTTTAACATTATTAGAGGTGACTCTACCTCTACCTGACCAAGGGGAGGCTGAAAGGGGCCGATTGTGGAGAAGGAGGCTCAGTGTTTGAGATGCTTCCTCACGAAGTCAAGAAAGCAGATAGATGCAAACTCCTGGAGCTCAGGGGAAGCCTAGGTTGGAAATGTAGATTGGAAAATCACTAGTCAACAGGTGATACTCAAACCCATGACGAAGGATCAGCTTTCCAGCCCAGGTGGGTATGGAGGCCAAGAACTGAGCCCAGTGACATTCCAGCTGAAAAGAACGGGGAAGCAGTAAACAAGGCTAGGGAGGAACAGCCCCGGAGGAAAAAGGGCAGGGGAGTGTGACGCAGAGGAAGAGTACAAAGGAGAAGCAGGCAATCAAGGATCACTGTTCCTGATGGGGAGGAAGCTGGGGAAGATGAACCCATAGGGGCAGGGCTCTAGCGAGGAGGGAGGATGGCACCCATCTGTAAGGACAACACCATTACAGTCCTGTGGGAGACATTCTGACGCAGAAGATCTACAAAATGTCGTGCTAGCTGAGGGTGACCATTGCCAGCAAGGAAGAGTAGCACTCCTTTGACACTGACCGTGAGGTCTGCAGGGTCAGGGAATGAGCCAGTGTTGCCCAACTTTTCAATATTCTGTGGACCCCCGTTTATGTAACAAAACCCACAGAAATCCTTGCAAAAGTGTTTTTGTATTTTTTATTGAGGTTAAACATAACACAAAATTAGTGCTCTAAACAATTCAGTGGCATTTAGCACATTTACAATCTTGTACAAACACCATCTGTATTTATTTCACACTATTTTTTTGGGTACCAAGGATCAAACTCACAAACTCATACTATGCTGCTGAACTACATCCCCAGACCCTGCTTTTGTCATCTTAAATGGAGATCCTGTATCTATTAAATAGTCCCCAGTCCTCCTCCCCTTTCTCCTTCCCTGTGGCAAGCACCAATCTGCCTTCCATCCCTGCGAATGCCTTAAGTCACTTTCCTGGCCTCTGAACCACTATACTAGACATCTACAACTTAAAGGACAGCTGTATCTTGGCTTACCTTTTCAGTACGTAGTTGGCTGGCTCCACGGCAGGAAGAGCCTGATGAAAGATAGCAGCTCACATCATGGAGGCCAGAAAGCACAATCAAAGAGGAGAGAGGGAGGAAAGGAAGATGAATCCTTCCAGGCCACGCCCCAGTGACCACCTCTTCCTACCAGACTCCACCTCCTCACCACGCGGCTGCGCGGTGTGCTCACCAGGATTCCATCACTTTGCAAGACCCCACCTACAAGTGAACGAGGCATTTAGCGGACATTCTCTAAAGCATAACAAAGGATTTGCCTATAACAGATATTACACATAAATGGAATTGTACAATACACGCCCTTTTGTGTGTGCCTTCTTTCCCTCTGTATATATATGGGGGTTTGCGTACATCATTCCTTCTAATGATTAAAGTTCTACCCTTTGTCCACTCATCCACTGATGGACATTTGAGGAACTTTGGCTATTATATCTTCTAAGAACGTGTGCACACAAATGCTTATCTAAGCACTTCTTTTCGATATTAGTAGTATACATGCAGAGGCAGAATTTACACTCCCAGTAGCAATATATGGAGTTCTAATTCAATATACTTGTTTTTAATAGCTATCTTAGTGAGTATGAAATGATATCTCATTAGAATTTTAATTTGCATATCTCTAATGACTGTTAGGTATCATATCAAATGTGTTGTAGTAATTTAGTATTTTCTTTGGAGTAATATCTATTATACTGGGAATCCAACTCATGACCTTGTGCTTGCCAGGCAGATGCTATGTCTATTCAATTCTTTTGTCCATTTTTCAACAGGATTATAGGCCCTTTTGTTACTAAGTGTTCTCTATATATCTTGGACACTAGATCATTATTAGCTATGTGGCTTTAAAATATATATATATACATATATGTATACATATGTGTATATATACATATACACACATATATTTATATATGTACATATATATATATATATATATGTACATACAGTGGGGTGTTTTTGGAAACAGGGTCTTGCTGTGTAGTTCAAGCTGGTCTTGAACTTGCAGTGATCCTGGTGTCTCAGCTTCCCAAGTGCTGGGATTACAGATGTGGGGCACCACACCTAGGCTTTTCTCATATATATATATATATATATATATATATATATATATTTGGGGGGGGGTACTGGGAATCAAACTCACAACCTCCCTCTTGACAGGCAGGTGTTGTGCCACAAAGCTATATGGCCTTTTCCTCCCATTTTGCATTCTATCTTTTCACCTTCTTTAAAATGTCCTTGGTGCATAAGTCTTTAATTTTGAGTGAGTGAATTCACCTGTTGTCCTTCATCTGTTGTCCTTTTGTTACCCATGCTTTTGATGGGGTATCTAAGAATTCACTGTCAAATTCAAAGTGAGAATCTCTAATTTCTTCCAACAGTAGTATGGTTTCAGGTTTTACACTTAAGTCATTAGTCTATTTTTTGTTGACTGCTATTCATTGTGTGAGGTAGAGGTCCAACTTCTCTCACCTATCAACATGCAGTCATTCCAGCAGTATTTGTTGAAGAGAGTACTTTCTCCCATGGTTCAAACCAGACCATTTCTAGGGTTTTTTTTTCCCTCTGTTCCATTGTTCTCCATGTTATCTTTATGCCAGGGACATAGTTTTGATTACTTTGGTTGTAGTTTTGCAGTAAGTCTTGTGAGTCCTCCAAATCTGCTCTTTCTTCAAGATTGTCTCTGGCAGTTTCTGCAATCCTGTATAAACTTGAGACTTGTTTTTTTTCCCTGTCTTTCCGTACTGGAGGTTGATCCAGGCCTATGCACCAAGCTACAGTCCCAGCCTTTTTTTTTTTTCCCGAGACAAGGTCTCACCTAATTGTCCAGCCTGGGCTCAGACTTGCAGTCCTTCTACTACAGCCTCCAAGAGTATGGGAATTACAAGTGCATGCAACAGCATGCCTGACTTCACCCCTCATTCTACTGCTGGAGATTAGTAGACTTCCTTTCTCCCTTCTTTCCCAGGACTTCTAAGTAGAAAAAGACAGTGGGAGGGAAACTGATGGGGACCTATTTACACATAAGTTCCCAGGGTTCTTAGAGAAGCCTGTCATGCAGCACACTTTTCATTAGAGTCTGGAGTACAGTGTGGTGATTACTCTCACCACGAGTTCCTGGGAAGCCTAAATGTAGCCCAAGGGCAGTTGTGCTGATGAGGCATGAAGCCCCACACTGGATTAAGAAGACTCTGCTTCTGGCTTCACATTCGATGTACAGCACAAGCTGTTTCAGGTGCTCCCTGAGTAGACTGCAGACTGACGATGAGGACAGGAAAATCCTCAACTTCCAACCAGCTTCCCCATTCTCACTGCAAAAGAGCTTCAGTTATCACTAACTAAATGAGCAGGCTGGGGAAAGCAAAAAACTATCCAGTCCTGGTGGGGAGAAACAAAGGAGATCTTGGGAATACAATCAGATGCACACCTGAAATCCCAGCACTCTGCAGGTAGGAGGACTGCAAGTTTACAAGTGCGTGAGTGCACACTAGAAGAGGAATAAACACACACACACAGGTACACTAGCCACCACCAGAACTGATTAGGAGGAAGGTCTTCAAAATGTTCATAACTCACAAATTCTTCTATATAGACATGGTGACAGCAGATGACAGACAATGAACAACTGGATCCATTTTTGGCCCAAATATAAAACTTTACAAGTTCAGAAGAAGGAGATGCAACAAGGAGGCAAAAAAAAAAAAAAAAAAAAAAAAAGGGTGGGGGAGTGGGGGGGGGAGAAGTCAAGAGGAGAGAAGGGGGGGCAAGTACCAATGAAAGGGCCACAGGAGAGAAAAGATGGAGCAAGACAGAAATTACAGTAAAAGGGACAAAATACAAAAATTAGAACAGTGATAAAAAAAAAATAAACACAACTTCAAGTTAGCCTTTGTAAGTAGATACTAAAACATAGTTCAGGGTCTCATAATGCCCTGAGGTCACTAAAAGGCAAAGAGTAAACCAGAATCATGGCATCTGTGATTTCATTCAAGGAACAGGGAAACTAGAATTTTACAGTATCTATGAAGAGACTATGAGGAGAAATGAGAAAGTGGGGTTTTTCTGGTTTTCTTGTGTGTTCCCTATGGCATTCTGCTCTTCTGATGTAAAGGTTACACCTTCATTAATCAGTGAAGTATCTGGAATTAGGCTAAGTGATCTTCCTTACTGTCTTATACCAGACAAGAACGTTGAGTTACTGGCACACAAACTATGGGAACACAGATGGGACTTCTGTCAGATGTGACTGTTTTAGGATACTGAAATGGGGAAATATCTGCGATTATCCAGGAGACTTTAAATGTTCTTCCAAAAATCCTTCTAGTTAGAAGCAGAGTAACAATTTGAGATAGAAGAGGTGGCAATGTGGCCACACAGTGAGAGACTATAGTGAAATGTCCACAAGTTAGGGAATGCCAGAAGCTGGAGGAGGCAAGCATAGAAGTCTCCCCTATAGTCCGTGTAGGGCACTGAGTCCAGACTTTGCTACTGGTCTCCAGACTGGAAGGGAATATATGTCTACTGCTGTCAGCAACTACAAACAAAAAGTGGCTTGGAGGAGTTCAGCAGTGGAGAAAACCAAAAGTCACAGGATTAAAGATGCTATATTATTTTGCAATAATAAAGAGCTGCCTAGCAGGGGTATGGCGCTGGTTCAAATCCCAGCAAAACACACACACACACACACACACGACACACACATACATGCAACATAACACATGTCTTTTTGGAAGACCAACAGGACTTGCTGTTTACGGTCCAGGCTGCTTTGATGGGGTGGACTGAAGATAACATTTATGAAGGAAGGGGGACAAGGATTCAGATGGCTGCGCCTGCGACGGTACTGCGTGATAAGGGTAAGGCGGCTCGAGTCCAAGTTCACTGCAACCGCACTGCCCGGTTCCTGACCTGCATGGATCGGGGACTGTGGAGGCCAAAGTGGGCGGCTGAGGCAGACAGCCTGGGGCTGGCTGGGCACACAGACGTGTGCCAGCCGTGTCTCCAGGCACCCGAGTTGACGGCAGCTGGTCTCACTCTCGGCGGGGTTCCGACGCTAGCAGAGGCCCAGCTGTGGCCCCGAGATGGAGAAAGCTCGGGTTGGCTCTCACGGCGGCGGATTTCGCAGTGCTTGCTGTTGGACTGAGAAGGGCACGTGGCGGGAAAGGCCAGCCGGGCACGCGCCCCTCCACGCCCCCCCCCCCCCGCACTCCACTACAGCAGTATCCGCGACCTCACTCCCTTCCGCCCGGCAGACCCCGCGCGGGCACAGTGCGCATGCGCGCGCCGTCGCCCCGCCCCTACCCTACACGGTCCAGCCCCTAGCCCCGCCCGAGCGGAGGGGCACGGTTTCCCCTTAAAACAGCAACGGCGGCGGGCGCACGAGGTGGGCCCCGGCCCCGCGCTGCTCTCCCGGCCCGCGCGCGAGGCGAGGCGCAGGGGAAATCCCGGCGCGCAGGCGGAGACTGGAGGCCCCGAGTTGCGAGCGCTCGTGCGGCATCCCGCGGAGCGGGGGGTGCTCCGTAGACCCCTCCGGCAAGAAAGGCGCTCCGCTGGCGCCGGGGTCCGGCCGCGCCTTCCGGCGGGCAGAGATCCGGGGCAGCCTTCGTGCCTAGACGCCGGGGTCGGCCTGCTGACCAGCTCAGCGCCCAGCCCGCTCCGCCCTGCTCTGTCCCGCTCCGCAGGCCCCACAGCAATCCGCATGGCCTCGGCCCCCGCTGAGGACGTGGCGCGCGGACGGCGGGAGCGGCGGAGGCGGCTGGACGCGCGGCGCAGCAAGTGTCGCATCCGCCTGGGCGGCCGCATGGAACGCTGGTGCCGCCTCAAGGAGCGCCTGGGCTTCGCGCTGCATTCGCAGCTCGCCAAGTTCCTGCTGGACCGGTCGGAAGGGCGCAGGGAAGGGGCGGGGCTCAGAAGAAGGGAGGGGAGAGAGGCGACGCGGGGCGGGGCGGGACCGGGGCGTCCCGGGTTGGGCGACCTGGGGACCTCACCTGGCTTGTGTCCTCTGCAGGTACTTGTCCTCAGGCTGCACCTTCTGCGCAGGTCCGTGGTAGATGGGGCCGGGGTGGAGGGAGCAGAGGGTTGGAGTTGGGGTTAAAGTTGTACCTGAAAGACTCCCGGGAAGGGGAAGGGGCCGGGAAAGGGAAAGGGCTGGAGTTGAGGGTTCCAGGCAGCCTCAGGGACCTTGGAATGTGGGTGAAGAGTAAAAGGGCTGCTGCCCCGGTGTGAGGGCACCAAAGATTGGGGAGCGTGGCCGTCTCCTGGCCTGTGGGTGAGAGGAGGGGATCCCATCCCAGCTGACCGCTCCTCCCACCCCAGGCCCGGAGCCTCTGCTCCCCAAGAGTCTGCAGCATCTGGTGCTTCTGTGCCACGCACACAGCCGCGAATGTGGCCTGGCACCTGAGCTGCGGGGACCTGCAGACCGCGGGGAGCTGGTATGGGAGTGCTCGGCCGGCCACAGCTTCTCCTGGGAGCCCCCACTGTTTCCTGCGCCTGCGGGGGCGCCCAAGCAGGCCTGGAGGAGCGGACAGGAGCTTGCAGGTAGGAGCCATGGAGGATGGGGGAGCCTTCTAGAGAGGCTTCAGTGACTCAGAACCCGGTTTCTTCATGAGCCCCTTCTGCTAGCAGGAATATGTTTCAGATGTGAGAAGGAAGCCAGCCGACTGCAGTGGGGAGGGGGGAAGGGTTCAAGGCCAGGCTGGGAGACAGCAAGCCCTTGTCTCAAAGGAAAAGTGAATGCAAGAAGAAGGAATGAGATGCACTGTATGCTTCATTCATGGAAATGGGGAGTTAAGATAAAAGAGTGGGTATTGGTAGACTCTCATGAGATCTCTGTGGAAGGACACTTGGGGAACCAAGGTGTCAGTGGGAGGGCTTCGAGATCCGAGGCAGAGCTGGACCAAGCCATTTTAGCGTGCTGCTGGCACTGTCACCGCTGGAGCCCTGTCCCAGCATTTCCCACTGTGGCAGCCTTGCCCTGTTTCCCCTTCCACCGCACAGGTCTCCCTGTTCTTGTCTTCTGAGCCCCATTTCTTCTGACCCCACTGTCCCCACAGGTCTGGAACCTAAGCGCCATGGGGCCACTGCAGAAGCCCAGCTGCTGGGGTGAGGCTGGGAGGCCGGAGGGCCAGGCCAGCCCTGCAGAGATCATGGGGCAGGGCAGGACCTCAGGCTGCCTCACTTGGGCCTGCAGGGAGGTGGGACCCCCACCGGAGATCTTGCCACCCCCAAGAGAGGAAGAGGATGAGAACGAAGAGCTGCTGAGTGATGCCAGCCCATGGAGCTACAGCTCATCCCCAGATGAGTAAGTCGGGGCTGGGGCACACGCAGAGCCAGGGGGTTCCAGATGTGCAGACCTGAGTGGGGCAGGCTGAGGTGTGGAGGGAGAGGATGCTGGAAGCAGTGTGAGGGGGAAGCCCGGCTGTAGGTGGAGATGTTCCAACTCAGGGGTGCTTGTGATTTAGGGCCTAGGATTGGGCCCAGGGCCAACTGGGAACCTGGAGAGATAATACCCCCTCTTCTTGGTTCTCCTTTTAACAGCGAGTCAGATGTGCCCAGGCCACCCACGACCCCTGCCACCTGCATGCCTGAGGAGGGGGAGACACAGACAGTCCCCACTTCTCCTGAGCCATCCCAGCCAGGTTCCCCACTGCACCCTGGGGCACCTCCAACCTCAGAAGCTGAGGTCCAGCTGGAGCTCAAGGAGACTCCACAGGCCGAGCCTCACGCCAGGTATGGGGCAGACTTGAAGGTAGAGGATGGGATCCTGGCTCTGGTCCTCCCTCCAGGCCCTGGCCTTCCCTCCAGACCCTCTGCCCCTCTCTGCCCCCACAGCCCCAGGAGTCAGCCCCTGCCCCCTTTGACACTGGCCCAGGATGAGGACACCGCACAGATTGGACCCAAGAGAATCCGGTAGGGTTTGGGGTTGGGGCCCGGAGGGCCCAGGATGGGGTAGTGTGCAGAGCTATTGGCAGGAGCCTGCTGGACCCCTCTTCCTATCCAGGAAAGCTGCAAAGAAGGAGCTGATGCCCTGTGACTTCCCTGGCTGCGGCAGGATCTTTTCCAATCGGCAGTATCTAAATGTGAGGGGCAGCTCGGGCATGGGGGGGGCTGCTGCCATGGGGAGAAAGCTGAAAGGATGAGGGACTGTGGGTCAGGGTGTTGCTCGGTGCTTAGCACCCGGCTGGCCCAGTTTGACTCCCAGCACAGTGCCCCACAGCTGGGTGAGCCACAGTGCCATGCTGGGCGGCTTGTCATACGGGGGACATTCCTGGGAGGGTGCAGTGAGGAAGGGGCATCAGTAGAGCTCAGCTGCCAGGGTGGGCTGGGTGTGATGCCAGTGCAGCATGGTAAGGACTGGGCAGGGCATCCTCAGCTGTGACAGGGCAGGCTGCCAAGGGGCAGGGAGTGGAGGGGTGGCAGAGACAGCCCTTGTCCTCCTCTGAAGCACCACAGGAAGTACCAGCACATCCACCAGAAGTCCTTCTGCTGCCCAGAGCCAGCCTGTGGGAAGTCCTTCAACTTCAAGAAGCATCTGAAGGAGCATGTGAAGCTGCATAGCGGTGAGCGGCCCTGTGTGACACCGCCTCCTGGGACCAGAGGAGGCTAGGGGAGGAGAAAGCAGGGCAGGTTGAGCAGACTCAGGGGGTCAGGGGGAGTACTGCTTCCACCCCAGATGCCAGGAGTTCTAGGCCGGGTCAGCTACTGCGGGATCTCGGCTGTGGAGAATTAGGGTCCTGCTGAGCAGCGACAAGACTGTGCCTGTGTACACACTGGGTGGCTGGGCTGTGGCCTGGAGGCTGAGGCAGGCTGGCACAGAGGGACGGATTGACTTGCGGCAGGACCTGTGGGCTGGGCAGAAGGTGACATCTTCCCAAGGACAAGGGACAGCCAGGCCCTGGGCTGTGGGAAGCCTGGGTGTCCCGAGAGATGTGGATCTGTAGTTCTGGGGAGATGCTGGGCAGAAATATCACTGTGTCCTGAGCACGCAGGTGGAGAAGAGGTCTGAGGAGCCCAGATGCTGCCTCCAAGGGCAGCCAGCAGTGCAGGGAGGAGGCCAAGATGGGACAGGAAGCGCCACAGGGTGGGGAGCATGGAGAATCTGGCAGACAGAGCAGCAGGGATCACAGGAGGCTGCTGACCGGGGCAGCTGACCGGAGAGGAGTGGAGACCGTGGGAGTGGGATCCTCAGCGGGATCACCGTGGACTGCAGTGGGGAAGGGATGGGTGGGAACAGAGGCCAAGCAGCTGTGGAAAGGAGATCCCTACTGGTGCCAAGGTGGCACCTGGTGAGAGGCTGAGTTCCGGCTGTGGTTCAGTGGCTGTGGATGTGTAAGGTGGGTGCCAGGGCAGGCTGGTCAGCAGGCATTACTCCTGGTATCCTCTGTGGAGACTAAAACGGGTGACACTGGGGACCAGTGCAGAGGGCCCATGGTGTGACTCATGTTCTGATCTGGACAATGGGGTGAGCTGGCAGGAGACATGGGCGTCCAGGGAGCCTGGTGAGAACAGCACTGTGCAGTACCCACATGCAGGCCGACATGGGCACAGCTGTGGAGGGGCAAGCTGTAAGGATGATCATGGGGACCGAGCTGGGGCAGGGGGCCTGCAAAGGAAGTGGTGCTGCCGCGGCTTGGAGCTGCAGGTTAGTGACCACAGCAGGTCGGTCGAGACCACCCCACCGCAGGAGTAGGATGCGGGGAGATGTGACTTTCGGGGCTGCATGGTCCTTGGGTACCCCTAGGGAGCACGCTGGGGCTCAGTGGGGCAAGGGAGAAGAGCACACAGCTGTCCATGGAGCTGCCAAAGGGGTGGGGCACTGAAGTGGGCGGTCCTAGGGGGGACAGGCCCAGGGATAGCAGGAAGACCCCGAGGGCTGCGCAGGCCAGGTGGATGGGGTGGTGACTCCAGGGACCAGGAGGCACCCCTGGACCTTGGTCTCCAATCCCTCACTGCATCCTGTGCTCCTGCCTGGTCCGGTACAGGGAGGAACACAGGTCAGAGGCAGGGCAAAGTCTCAGCCCGAGGGGGGTGGGGTGGGGTTGGGGGCACAGGCCTCACCAGGCCCTGGTTGGATGGCGCAGCAGAGCCGCCCTAAGCCTGGCACGGAGCGTCCCCTGTGCCCGCAGACACCAGGGACTACATCTGCGAGTTCTGCGCCCGCTCCTTCCGCACCAGCAGCAACCTGGTCATCCACAGACGCATCCACACCGGGGAGAAGCCTCTACAGTAAGTGCGGTGGGGTGGGAGGCACGCCGGCCAGGGAATGGGGGCCAGAGTGGAGGCACCATCTCTCAGCACGGCACCTCCTCCCGGCCGTCTGGTCCCCAGATGTGAGATTTGCGGGTTCACCTGCCGCCAGAAGGCCTCCCTGAACTGGCACCGGCGCAAGCACGTGGAGACCGCGGCAGCCCTGCGCTTCCCCTGCGAGTTCTGCGGCAAGCGTTTCGAGAAGCCGGACAGTGTGGCGGCTCACCGCAGCAAGAGCCACCCGGCCCTGCAAGAGCCGCTGGGCCCCACAGAGCCCTGTGCTGCCCTCTCTGCCTCAAAAGTCCTGGGGTCCCCAGAGGGGTCCGGGCCACCTCCTGCCCCGCAGGCTCCAGCCTCAGTCCCTCAGCAGTGAGTCCCAGCTTCAGTGGAGGACAAGGACCAGGGATGGGAGTAGAGGGCCTAGGGAAAGGCCACGCGCCCAGCCCCAGGAAGGCTGAGGGAGCACAGGGCAGGGCGAGACAGGCCCAGGAGGCACGGCTGGCTGCCTATCTGCAAAAGGGAAGAATAAACAGGATTTTACGAGTGTACGTGAGCCTCAGGCTTCCTGGACTCTGGAAGCTGACTGTTGGGATGTGCCAGTTGCACCAGGCTGCTGGCCTCTCCACGGGACTCTTGGGACCCTGTTTTCTTCCCTGTTTCCGCAATTCACAGCCTTTCCCTGGGTTGTGACCCCCACCCTCTGAGTGGTGCCAGGTTCCACTGCGGGGACACTGGTCAGGCCAGGGTAGGGTCCTTCTCATATTTGCTATTAGTGTTCAAAACCAGCTTGCAGGCTGGAGACACCGGCCTCCCTGAGCAGAAGTGGGGTCTGACATTCGAGGTGGTGTGGAATTGTGGGCATGCTGGTCCAGGGTCTCCCGAAGAGCAGTTCTTCATGTGGCAAAGGGGCTTGCAGCATCTGGACCCCACACAGAGCCCCTTCATGAACCAGCCCTAAGCAGAAAGTCCCCAGCTGCCTCCAGTGCCTCCCTCCAGGGAACCAGATGCCCTGGGCTGCCAGCTAGATTTGCAGACAGAGCCTGACTTGCAGACACGGGCTTGTCCTGGGCCCTGGGGCAGAGGGAGCAGGATTAATGAGTGGCACTGAGGCAGGGAGACCATGGGACTCTGAGGTGTGGCTGTGGCTGGTCTCATCATCACCCAGAGGCCAAGGAGAGGCCAGTGTCTGGGCTGAGGGAGGAGGCTGAACATGGAGACCAGTGAAGCCGGGACAACGTGGGGCCCAGGGACACCAGGGTGGCAGCAGCAGGCCAGGAATGGTGCCTTCCTATTTCTCTGCCTCCAAGCATCCCCACCCCAGTGCCCACATCAGAAAACCCTTTCCTAGAACCCCACCCCAGTGGACAGGGCCCAGCACAGCTGTGGGCCCACAAGTGCTGAGATGGGCCGCCCTGTATGGCCTAAGCTTGGAGGTGACATCCAGTTCTGCTCACAGGTGCAGGTCACCTGTGGGTGGCTTCCCAGCACAAGGGGCCCAGATGGGCCCTTCACCTTCTTCAGGCCTAGAAGAGGCAGGGAAAGTGGGGAGTCAGACACAGGCCTGTGTTTCCCTGGCTCCACATTTCTGGGGTCCACACCAAGGCCAGATCAGCTACCCAAGCACCCTGGTGGTGGCAGGGAATGGATCTGGAGCCCAGCGCCTTGGAGATATAGGAGCGTCCTGCCACTGCCTTCACTCAGGAGCCCACACCCTCCCTGATCCTGTCCCTGGGAGCCCCAGACCATGCATGGTATCCGTCAACCATAGGCATGGCAGGGGACAGGCCATACCAGTCCCAGAAAGACGGTAGTACGGGCAGAAGGGGAGCTCTCTCCAGGGTAGGCACAGGCACAGCACTGCTGAGCAGTGCCCACGGGTCCCCAGCTGGGATGTGGAGCACCCCCTTCCTGAGTCACCAGCTGGATCCCAATCAGGCTAGAAGGACCAGGAGCAACTAATAGGGTACACCAAGGGCCATCCATGAGAAACCCCACAAAGTGTGCTTTGGTTTCTACAGCATGTGGTGAAACACTCCACAACCAGCCCCAGCATCGGAAAGCAACTCGATCTAGGAAAAGAAGGTGAAGAAAGGCAGCAGCATCACCCACGCAGTGCTCGGCTCCTCTTTGGGAGAGGCTGGGACCTGAGGGGTGCCCTTCCTGGTTTTGGGGTGCCCAAGGCCTTTGCTTACTGCCCCCGCCCAAGCATCTACCCAGCACTTCATGGAGCAGGGCTGTACAGTGAGCACAGGGTGTCCCTCCTTCAGGGCAGGGCTGGCCCCATCACACAGACTAAGCCACCAGATAAGAGTGTAAGGGTGCCCCCCCTGGCTGCCCTCCAGGCCCTTGGTCCTGTCCTCTCCACTGTGACCCCGTGGCACCGGTCATGGGTGGTCACCGGTCACTCAGGAGATGGAAGTTCACCTGTGGCCAGGGAGGACTGCACGGCTCTCATGGACGAGTCCGCATCTTTTGGCTACAGACGGGGCCAAGTGAACAAAGCTGGGAAGGTGGCCATTGGGCAGCTCCCTCACCTGCAGCAAGGAAGCCCAGGGGTCTCAGGGTGAAGCAGGAGAGAAACTGAATCAGCTGAGCAGGGTGCTATGGGGAGGGAGTCTGGCAGAAGGTATTTTTAGGTGACATCTTCAAATGTAGAAACCCAGGGAGAACTGTATCAGGAGCTCCCTGTGTAATCCAGGCTGGCATTGAACTTGTGACCTCCCAAGTTCAGCCTCCTGAGTGCTGGGATCACAGGGCTGCACCGCCACACCTAGTTGCCCTTCTCTGGGGGTGGTTCTAGGATACCCTAACCCCAAGACATCTTACACAAAGGTAATTTGCTGGGAGGCTGGCCAGGACCCCACCTGCCTGTCCAAGGGGTACAGCAAAAAATGAAAAGGCAGAGACAATACTAGAAATGCACAAAGTAGGGGCCAGAGACACAGACCTGTGGGCTGGCCTACTTTTTATCCAGCATGTTCACACACTAGGGGGACAGAGTCAGGGCAGCAGTGATCGCTGTGGGTTAGTAAAGAGCAAAGCTTCCTACAATGATAAGGCAATGGCTAAAAAGCCCTTCCCTAAGCCAAACTCTGAACACTGCTGCTGCAGTTTCTAAAGATCCTTGTCCTCCTCACAAGATGTTACCTTGCCCGGCGAGGCCACGGTGATGGACCCAGAGACCTCAGAGGTGGCCAAGAGAAAGCGGGACTTTCCACATTCCAGACAGCCCACGAGCAAGGCAGTTTGTAATCTGTGGTCTGACAGTGATGTGTTTTGCTTTATTTTCGCTGTCTTTGCTGCTGCTGCTGATCACACCTGAGGTCTTACACTAACTAGGCAAGTATCCTATGACTCACATACATCCCCCTAGGCCCTTTCCTTTGGAGACAGAGTACCCCTAAACTGCCTGGGCTAGCCTCACCCTTGAGAGCATCCTCCACAGCTACCCTTTCCAGGAGTGTGAGTCCAGCTGGGCAATCCAGGTTGGCTCTGCCTCAAAACAAAATACTACAACTGTGACCCCAATCCATGGATTTGCTGGCAATGTATTTTTCTTGCTAAGTAGTAAACAACCAAATGTTAAACCCTTCAAGCAGAGGCTGCAACCTTCCCACAGACCTCAGAGGAAGCACCTTGGATCCCCAGGGAGCTTTTCACCGAGTCACATGGCTGCTGACTCCAGCTGCACATTAGTCCAAAGGGCTGTTTGTCCTGGGAACAGACTCCCTGGAGACCCAGCGGCTGACCCAGAATGACAAAGATGGTGAGGCTGGCGCCTGTTGTGACCCTGCCTCCCAGGTCTCAGGCAGTAAGGTACTGTGCAGCCCATGTTTCTGGAGCCCAGCGTCTCTCAGGTGCTCTACTCCATGCCCAGGAGAGGTGAGAAAGAAGCCAGCACATCAAAGGGCTGCCTCAGAGGTGCCCTTGCCTCCTGTGCCTGCTGGGGAGCAGGGTATGGGCCTTGTGCATGGGGCCAGAGCGGCCCCTGCAGGTCTCTCTCCTCCCACAGGGCTTCGTCTCTGTGTGTCAACCCAAAAGAAAAGATATTACTGTGTCCAAAAAATCCACTTCTAGACCATCTGGCATCACCTTCTTAGTACGGGTTTTGAAGTTGTAAGGCCACCAGTTTTCTTTCACTCCTGGGAAAGGAGTATATATGGGAGCCTTGGAAAGGGAAGAGGACGAGTCCATGTGAGTGGAGAGATGTCCCTGATGGACCGATCCAGCACCTTGAGTGGCTTTCAAGCCTTTGATACTCACACATGAGTGTACATGTAACTAATAAAAATGTGTGCCAAGAAATGCACTTTCATGGTAGATTCAAGATAAACTTCCGGATTTCGCAGATCACTTTATTATGGTGGTGTTTCTGAGACGTTGCAGGTATTTCACACCAGATCTAAGTGATCACAAAGGGGGAATCAGGAGGGTTACAACACATCAGGTTTCAGAACATTTATTGTCAGTCCACAGTGAGGGATTGTTCTGAGTTGTGTCCTTTGGTCTGAGCATGGTCTCCTCCCTGGGTACCTGCTCTCATGCCTGTTGGACCTCCTGAAGCTGAATACACATAACAGGCTGTGGCGTGGCCCAGGCATGGCTGAACTAAAAATGAGGAGACTGCTCAGGGGGCAAGATAGGCCACAGCTGAGGCCACCTGGAGACTTTCTCCTGGGCTAGTTCTCCTTAATTAGCATCATCTGTTGCTTGGAGAGGTTCTTGAACCCCTCCCAAGGCCCTGCTCAGGTTTCCTGTGTTTTCCACTCTAACCCCTTCCTTGTTTGAATACTAAATAAATAGGGGCTTCCCAGAGACATTGCCTCTGCCACCAGAGTTAAGAACTCTGCAGAGGGTTTTGGTCCTCCTGGAGCACTAAAGATCATGCTGCTTGTCTCATCCATTTGGGCCTTCGCCATGCACTCATTTGGGAGATTGGGGATCTAGGCACAGACCCCAGTACACTTCTTGGGTGGGAGGAAAGGCCCAGGGATGTCAGGATTCACAGGAAGTGGGCATTTCTGTTTTGAAGCCAGGGAGCAAAGTTGAGGGATCCTGCAGAGCTGGACTGGCTGGCACAGTCACAAAGAAAAATGACTTTCTGTGAGAAGATAATAATACGCAATAGTTCACCAATCATGCTTGACACTGACTAGGGCTGAAATGGTAATTTTAAAAAATATATTGTGTTAATAAAGTGTATTATTAAATTTTTACCTATTTTTAAAGAAATTTAAGGTTGCAGATGGGCTTGCATTTTGTTTCTATTGGACAGTCTGTTTCACTGACCTTTGCAGATCTTGGGGCAACTTACATAGAACTTACAGCTTCCAGTCCAAGGAAGGCTTTGGTTAGAAAAAGGTGGCTGAACTTGGGGGACCTCAGAGCCTCCTTGATGGGGTGCGGGAACTCCCCTCCTCTGTTTTCCTCTCTCTTCTCCCAAGGCTGCAGCCCTGACCACCTCCTTCAGAGGACCCACCCACTTCTCTGGGAAGAGGGCATCTGCAGTGCCACCTAGATATCTGCTGGACACTCAGCATGGTGACCCATGGCACACTCGCCCCACCCACCACTGCGCAAGGGAGGCTGGCACAGCTGGCGCACATATCCACACAACGACACGTGTCCCTTTCATCCTCCCAGCAGTGCTCTGCCTTGGTGCCAGTCAATAGCAAACCCGAGGTCCTCCACAGATCGGTCTAGAGTCGGGCTGGGAACAAGAAGGGGGCCAGAAGACAGGTGGCCAGTCTCTCAAGTTCCCCAGGACCTCAACCCTGAGCCAGGAGGTGGAACTGTCCCCAAAAGAGGGGCTAGGAGCTGGGTATGGAGATAGGGGAACTCAGCTGCTTCCGGCAAAGGGGTTGTCCTCCTGGGGTCTCCCTGCACCCCTGCTTGTCTCTGGGAAGCTGAGATGTTGCTGTCTCCACAATTCCGTGACATCCCTAGGCTGCCGCAAGCCGGATAAGCATTGCACCCCTGGCCTGGATGGTGTGTGACGTGGAGACGTTCACTCTGCTGTACTTCCCCTCGTGCAGTATTTCCATGGGGAAACCCACCCCCTTCCTTCAAACCGCTTCAGATAATCGGAAGAGCAACCCCTGCCACCTGTGCCTCCTCCCACCCCTCACTCAGCATTATTCCGAATTAATTAATCAGGGAAAATCAGAAGAAACAGTAGTTCCAGTGCATTCTGGAAAGACCGAGGCCCTGTTCTAGTAGGTGAGGAAGGGAATGGAATTCAGAGCAACAGGATAAGGAGCTGGGTCTGGCACTGCAGTGGCATTTCCCTGGGCTCCGGAGCCAGTCTGACCTGTTCCGGGAGCCGCTGGGAATCCCCCTCAGCCTGAGAAGCAGACAAACACTCTGGGAAATTTGGGTTTCGCAGTTTTTGTCATGAAATGTGTGAAGTCTGGAGAAGGCTAAGTAGAAGAGGCAGAACACACACATACTAAGTTCCTGCTCCGCACCAGCGACCCAGGGGGAAGTGAAGCCGGCGTGTCCCAGAGGACGGACAAAAGAGACGGGCCGACCTGCTGCGCCCTGCCAGGGCTTCCGCCGAGCAGCTGGGTATTAAAACCTCCGCCAGCTTGTGCCACACGTGAGGAGATAAATGACCCTGACACCCGAAGCCAGCATCCTGCCTGTCTGTCCCTACCGGAGCGTCACCGAGCAGCGCGCGCTGACCTCCGCGCGCGGAGGGAAACCAGAGCACCCCTGCAGCCCGAGGGCGCCTCTTCTCCAGGAAGCCCCTTCACGCATGCAGCGCAGCATTGGCTGCGGAGCCCGCATGGCAGAGCCGGGACTTCAGCGGGAATAGATGGAGACACGCCGAGCAGGGTTTCCCTGAGGTCCACCAGCCAGCACCAGGAGCGCCCTCCCGGAGACCCCGTCCCCGGGGGCACGCGCAGCGGGCGGAGGCTGCGTCCGTCCGGGTCCCTGCAATCCGGCGCCATCTGGTATGGGCCCTGCCAGCTCCAGCCAATCGCTCGCGCCGTCGAGCCTACGTCACCGGTTGCCGGGTGGCTCTCCCGACGCGGCGAGCAAACCCTGACTCTCGGCCGCTCTCTGTCGCCGCCGCCTTACCCTGCCGCCCTCCGCGCCCTCTCCAGCCTCTGGCGGGCTTTGCAAGCATTGAGGACATCCTTGGGGACCTGCTGCGCAGATGTCCAGGCGTGGCGGGAAGAAGGAGGGGTCGCCTAGGCGCGCCACGCTCTCCTGTGCACGCTTAACCGAGCGCGAGCTCGTGCTGCTCCGGGTTGGGGACGTCGGAAACCCAGCTCAGGCGGGATATGTGCAGGGTGCACCGCGACTGCCTCAGAGCACAGCTGTCCGCAGGCCAGGGGCCAGCGAGGGCAGTTCTTTCCCGGCCAAGACCCGTGTGTGGGAGGAGCCACTGAGGGTGGAAGTGAAGTGCGGGAGCAGAAATCAAAGAAGCTTCAGGCTGAATGAAGAAGCCCTCAGATGTAGCCAAGGATTACAAAGAAAACAATTTATATGGGACACGCATCTTATAGGCTTGTTTTGCAGGAGTCACCAAAGAATCAAATACAAAAAAAGGGCAGGAGATCTATCCTATCCACACATTTAAGACCCAAAGAACTCAGCTGAGGCCTGGATCCCAAGGCAAAGTCCCGCATGAGTCCAGCTGGAGGCCTTAGAGCACACAATGTCTCATGCAAGTCTGTTTCACAGATCTGCACTGGGAAGGCCCATATGTCAGCGGTGGAAGCTAGAAAGTCTGTTACAGCGGGGTGAAGGATCTGCGCCAGCAGGCTGAGGGATCTGCACTGAAACCAGGAAGTGACGCTCAGAATAAGGATCAGGGCTTCCCGGAAAAGTACCGCAGCCATCCTCAGTGACAAGGTCTTGAGCTCCTTTGATGATGTGAACAGCCGAGTCCACACCAGGAAAGAAGCTCCACAGCTACTCCTGGAGAACCCACAGCAACAGGAGACTCAACACCTCTTTTTCCTCTCCAGTTCCTTCTTAGGTTGGCAGTGATCCTGAGGTGGGCCCTCTGCACCCAGCACCATGCTGACTCAGCTCAGTTGGTTACAAGCTGAACACAGGGTGTTAATCCAATCCAACACATCCTCCTTCCCGTGAATTTCAGTTTGGTGCTGGGAGTTGAACCCAGGTCCTAGTACATGCTGGACACAGGCCCTGCCACCAGGCCTCTTCCTCCTCGAGCTTGCACGAGCTTTCAGTGGGCCACCGAGTCTGCACCTGGCTGGGGAAGGGAATGCAGAGGAGAATGAGGTACTACGAGCCCCTCAGGACCTTACAGCATGTGGAGAATCTGTCTGTACCCAAGAGGTGTCCCTCCAAGGACACAGACCATAGAGGAAGTGCCCCTAGGGGGTGGATGAGAAGGGTAGCAGTGAACCCTAGAGCACCTGTTTCCAAAAGAAGAGGGCTGCAGAAAGGACAGCAGAGCAGTGGTTCTCCTATGTGTGTGTGTGTGGGGGGGGGGAATTCAGACGAGCATCAGCTTGGACCCCAAGTGAGGAAGGAGTGGGCAGTTCCCAGTGCACCAGGCTGTGGGGGCTCCAGCACCGGTTTAACAAGAGATTTAGCACTTGAAGGCTGAGGTGGAAGGATCCCAAGTTTGAGCTCAGTATGAGCAATTTAGGAAGATCCTGTCTTAGAATTGAAACTTAGAAAGTTGTTCTAAAAAGATTTGGAGATGTAGCTCAGTGAGAAGGCCTGGGGCCCATCTCCAAGAGACAGAGGGGAGAGTGGGTGGAAAGGGAGTTATCTATTGGAGCTGGGTGCAGTGACACCCATAATCCCAGCACTGTGGGCATCGGAGGCAAGAGGTTTGAAAGTTTAAACCCGGGACAGGACAATTTAGTGGCATAGCAAGGTCCTGTCTCAAAACACAAAATACAATTTAAAAAAAGGACTGAAGCCATAGTTCAGTGTGAAGGCCCAGAATTAGTTCCCTGGACACCCCCACCCCCACCCCATGGGGCCATTTAAAATTTAAGTGGATAGTTTTTAAATGACTGTAAAGCCTAGACTGCTGGCACACAATTGTGATCCCAGCACTGGAGGACTGAGGCTAGTCTTGGATACATAGGGAACTCAAGGCCAGCCTGAAAGGCTTAGATCCTGGCTCAGCAAGGGAAATAATCTTGACCACTTCTTTAGGAGGCTTCCTTGAGGCCCTGTGACTTTTGTCTGTAAGGCCCTGGGTTATCTGGGTTCAGACTACACCTGCCACTTAACCACACCAAGAGCAGTTGCCAGCAGAGTGACCCTGGGCAAGTTATTTAATCTCCTTGTCTCTGAATTTCCTTAACTGTAAGATGGGCTTATGGCTTGCTTCAATCCTGTTGTGAGAAGCTGATGAACAGTTGAAACAAAACAATTCAGAAATTCGCCTCATCCCTGACTTGCTACTTCAGCCAGCGGGGCCGAATTGGGCACCAGCAGTACAGAGGTGAAGAGGGATCTCCTGGACACGGAATGGAAAACAGTAAAGATGCCACAAATTGGAGGTTCTGTGGGGTGAATGTGGATTACAGAACCAATCACCAAGAGGGTAAATGTGGAAAGAGCAAGGTGGTGGGGAAGAGGATGAAATACAGACCTAGTGATCGAGAGAAAATCTGGGGCAAAACAGCTACTCGCCTCGCGAACTGGGTGGGGAATTGGAGGAGACAGCCCTAGGGAGGAAGAGTCCTAGGGAATGGGGTCACACTCTTGAGCGGGGCAAGAGTACTGAGGGAGGCAGCATGAACTGGGCAGAGGCTGATTCCCAGACACTGTGGCGGCTGTGGTGGCTCCTGTAATCCCAGCAGGAGGATCCACATGAGTTCAAGGCCAGCCTGAGCTACACAGGGAGACCCTGTCTCAAACAAAAAGTATTGAAAGTATTGGTGTGCTTTGCATATGACTTCAGTAAAGATCTTTTCCTGAAACCCTGCATGCATTTACTGCTCAAATGCATCTATCATGAGCTATGAGGATAATGCATTTCCAGGTTGTTTCTAAGTAGACTAGAAATCAGTTTATAAGTGAGTGCCAAGGACTATGCTACACAGGAGCTAGGACAATGCCTTTTTCTCACCATCACCTGAATTCTTGCACAGAAGGGACTTTTCAGTAAAGACAAACTATACTAAATGAGAGAATGAACCCACTGGCTAGAGACAGGCACAGAAGGAAAAGGAAAAGAAAGGACCAAGTCAAAGTCCAGTGTCCAGTGTTACAGCCTGGCTGTATTTTTTTTAAAAAAAATTTTTTTTATTGATACCGGGGATCAAACTCACCACCACACACTTGTAAGGCAGGCGCTTATGCCGCTGAGCTAAATCCCCAATCCATCCTGGCTATATTAAAGACACTGAGGAACACTGGATGTCAGACATGTTGAGTTTTTTGCTTGCTACCAGTCACTTGAGCTCCCTAAGTCCAAGCATGAATTCTAAGGAACAATGGCGGTCAAGAGTAGGACATTTACTGGAGAAGAGGAATGGGGAAAAGCGATGGGGGGATGGGGAATGGAATAGCTCCGGAGACAGGAGTGTCCCAAATGGGTTGCCAAGGAGCCCAACTCTCAAAGGAAGCTTTATACAGCAAAACCATGAGGTGGATATCCCATGGGACAGAATCATGATCAACCGGTTAGGCTGTAACACCCATAGTATTGCTCCAGTGGTAACAAGGGTATGTGGATGATGCCACTCACACTGGTTGATAATCTGCAGGCTTAGTCTTGGTAGATGGGAGAAGATGGCTTGCCCCTAATGAGATACTGGGAAATCTCAAAAGGCTGATACCAAAGACCCCAAGCCTCCATCTACCCCTCAGGGAAGTCTGTGAAACTAGCCTTTGTGATTTCACCCTTCAGGCAGGCCTCCAGAGCCCACCCTGTCTGACTGCCCACTGTATTTCTACCTAACTTAGCTGCCTATGGTATTAGAAGGTTGTTCACCCTTGCACTCCTTATAGAGACGGCAGCAGAGGCCAGGGAAGAAGGCCTGTGGATGACACTCATGACAGGGATGTTGAAAGCCATTTATTTTTATCGAAGCTGTGGCCGTCCAGTACTTTACTGAGAGGAGCCAATGCAGTGAGGGAAGCTCGGAACTGTGCTACACAAATGGGAACCGCGGGCTTCATATGCTGTTTACATTGAAATTAAATAAAATGTTTCAGCTGTGCTGACTCCATTTCAAGAGCTCAAGGGCCACAGGTGGCTCCAAGAACCACATGGCACAGTGCAAACGCACAGCACTTCCTTCCTTGCAGAGGTCTGCTGGACAGCGACACCCTAGAAAAACCTTCCGATCCATCTCATCTGCAGTGGCTTCAAGAAACCAAACAGGATTAAAACTGTGTGTTGCTGGGGCTGAGACTTAGCTCAGCAGCATAAGCCCCTGCTTTGCAAGTGCATGGTCGTGAGTTTGATCCCTGGTACTGATAAAAAAAAAATGTTGTACCCTCCGGCTGCTTCCTACCTGAAACGTCACCCAGACCCAGAAGAGAAACCTCTGGGGAATCACAATGTACATGTGAGATCTGGCTTGTCTCAGTGGGTGAGAGGTAACTTCAAGGGCTGCTGAGCCTTGGGATGTGATAGGGGAGTCAGGGCTTACCTGCACACGCAGGCTCGCACGAAAGCAACAAAGACCCCGTGACAAGGAGAAAGTGCTGGTGATCACCACGGACTGAACACACAGAAAAAGAGGGTGCTGGTGGGAGAACAAGGGTGATGGGTACTGAACAGGTAAGTAGGATAATTCACACTAAGGAAGACAGAAGATGGGGAAATGGGGTCATTACAGCAAAATTCAAGTTTTTAAAAACTGAAATGACTGGTAGCAAACAAACTACATTCATGCTTGCTGTGATTTTCATAGCTTCTCAGTGTGGCAGAAGATGAAGGCATTTTTATCCTGCAGCACTGTTCACTGAGGCACCATTGCTCAGGGTCCTGCTGACCCACTGGGATGACAAGTCACTTTCGGAACTTTTTTTTCACTTTTGGAATTTTAAAACTAAAACTTCCCCAAGCTGAGTATGGTGTGATTCGCAAGTATAATCCCAGCACTCAAGAGGCTAGGGCAGGATTTTGGGTTTGAGGGCAGCCTGGATGATACAAGAAAACCTTGTCTCAAAAACTGGGAGTGGTGGTCCATGCTTCTAACTCTACAGCACATAGGAGGCTGAGACAGGAGAATTGCTGAGTTTGATGTCTGTCTGGACTCTATGGTATAGAGTTCAAGACCAGTCTTAACTACACAGTGAGACTGTCTCAAAAATAAAAACAAACAACAACAAAATCCCCAAAACTAAAAACTTCCAACTTTATAGGAAAATTTCTCTTAAATTGCCTTATAAAAAGGAATGTATTTGGCTTCCTACAATGCCAAAGCTGAGGATTGAACTCAAGGCTGTAAGTGTGTGGGGCAAGTGCCTCATCGCTGTGCTGCACTGCAGTTTATATTATTATCTGTAATGTGATCATGAGATTGGAGGGTGGGAGGGAACCAACAACTACAGAACTCCTGGTAAAACATGCCTTCACCAAAACCTCTGCAGGGCAAGACAAAACTCTAGCACAGCTTTTGGCCACAAGAGTCAGGTTCCTAGGACGACCCCAGTCCTTTCTCCCCCACTGAAATGCCTCCTGCCTAAGCTCTGATGCTGCCAGAATTTACTATTTTCTCCTAGCCAAAACCTGGTCACAGAAGAACTCACTGTTCTGACAGATTTCTGGCCTCCCTTCCTTACAGCATTTACTAGAGAACCAACACTTCCAAACCCTTCATTTCAGGTGTGTAGTTAGAGCTAAGGGCTGTGCTTTTCAAGGACCCCAGAGCCACCCCTTTGAAGTGCGATCATTGGGACCAGAGCTACCCCTTTGAAATGCGATCATTGGGACCAGAGCTACCCCTTTGAAATGCGATCATCGGAAAGGCAGAGCCTCTGACTTCCAGGCTCAGTGAGAGGTTACAAAGATTCACAGTTTCAACTCTCATTAGGCTTCTGGATCTTCTCCCAAACCCATTTATGCCCTTCTTTGGAAAATGCAGTCTCTGAACAGTCTAGTTTGGAAAGGCCTGCCCCTCCTTCGCCCAGGACGTGTGGCCAGGCTCCTTGCCCTCCATCTCAAGCACGTCTTCAGCTGCTGTCCTTCGGGGCTGATGCAGCCTGCTGTTCGCTCTTGGTCATACATTCCCACGGTTCCACCTAGTAACTAGAGTTGAGTCTTTTCTCCACAGCAGGACGCCTCTGAATTTGTCCTGATACCTATCTGTATGGTCCGAAATAAAACTTCCTTTTTTTCCTTTTGGGGTATTGAGGATTGCATGAGACTTCATACCGAGCTACACTCCAAGCTCTTTTTCATTTTTCGACAGGGCTTCCCTAAGTGGGTAAGATACCCAAAGCTGGGCCGAACTTGTGATTTTCCTGCCTCAGCATCCCTGAAGTGTTGGAATTACAAGAGTTGTACCACCACGCTAGGCTCTTCTCTATTGTTTTGTACGAAGTACTGTTGAACACTTTTCTTTTGCTGGACATAAGCCTAACACGGGTAACGACCAGCGGCCACAGCTGGCCTGGTCACACCCACACGATAAACTCTCACCTCCCTTTTCATTTCCCCTAAAATTCCTAAATAGAATCGCTCTGTGCAGGAAACTATAGCAGTTACCGAGCAAATCCGTTTTCACCTCTGAAGGAAAGAGGGTGACTGCGGCTCCTGTCCGGGATGCCCGCACGGAGCCCGGGAGGGAGCGGGTCTGCAGCCCTTCCTTCCCGAGACGCCCCGGCTCTGTATCGCCACACCTCGGAGATCGCTGCCTGGGGCACGGGGCGGCGACGGGAAGCCCAGCGGATTCACCCACGAGAGCCGGTTAGGGGACGCCGTTAAGGGTCTAGCTGACCTCACCAGAGTGAGAAAAACGACTTCGGGGAGACACTTAATGTGGTGGTCACAGGTCACAGCGATGCATCCTCAGACGAGCGATCCCGCCGCCTCGGGCGGAAGTTTGTCAACTCACTTCCGGCGTGGCTCCGCCCTTCTAGGTTGAAGCCGGAAGTGACTTCTCAAGGCCAGAGGCCAGTCCAAGATGGCAGCACTCACTGTAAGGCTATTATCTAACTTCCGTTGTATTTCTAGCCCTCATCTAATTATAGGATTTCTCGGTCTCCATCGCCCGTGCTCGTTGTCCTCAGAAACACACGACTTTTTATTTTATGGAGCCTTATTGGAGGATAGGCTGGAAGAAACGTCAGAAGAGGCTGAACTTTAGGGGAGCACCATGTTGTACGGAAACGCGAAGGCCGACCGGGGGGAGTGTCAAAGATCTTGACTGGGCCGGGCCTGCGCGAGAGCGTAGGAGGGCGTGCATGTTACGTCCTGACGTATTTCCGTTTCTGCCTGCGCCCCCCCCCCCCTTAGTGTTTGGTTGGACCGGCTTGTTGTGGGGCGGGCGGGGTTAGGTTGTTTGCTATCTAGGAGCTCCGCGAATAGGAGGGTAAGTCGAGGTAAGACTGCAGATGGGACTTTGGCGCCAGGCTGTGCCGGCAGGCAGGGGTTGGCCCTTGGAACGTCGGGGGAGTGCGGGTTTGGTGATGGGAGGCGCGGGGCAAAGCGAGGCTGGGGCTGCATCGGGATCCGGAGGGCCGAAGGGGGCGCGGCGGGTTGGACGGGGCTCCCGGCCCGGGGCTGAGCGAGGACGGGGGACCGGGCGGCCGGACTGGGCCTGGCGGGGCGGAGGCCGAGGTAGGATGCAGACGTGGCCCCAGTCTTGCTCTTTGTCTCCCTCCCTGCAGCTCCCCGGAGACGCTCATCTGACGCCTCTGCCCGCGCTCGGCCTTCACCACCCACAGCCTGGAGGCGCGCCTGCTTCGGCCTCCCGAATGGTGCGTCCTTGCGCAGGCCTCGGCCCAGCATCCAGGTCCCTTTTCCCCCCTGCCTCGGGGCTGTGGCTCTGGCGACTCCTGGGGGATTCCCTGTGGTGCGGAGGGAAGAGAGTGTGCTTACAGCCCTCAGTTCCCGGAACCCCCCGCATTTGGAACCTCAGCCTCTAACCGCGCAAGGGACCTTCTTGTGCGCCCAGTCTGCCTTTTGATCCGAGAAGCCTTCTTCTTGCCATCCAAAGCCCAAGAAGTCCCCAACTGGGGCCCTGGTCCCAGCATGTCGGTCCTGCCCTGTGCCTAGGGCTCTGCCCTTCGGGGGCCGATGGCAGAGTTTAGGCAGGTCCCAGGGGGACGGGAGACACCACAGGGCGAGCTGCGGCCTGAGGTGGTGGAGGATGAAGTCCCCAGAAGCCCAGGGACAGAGGACCCTGTTGGCGGTGGCAGCAGCAGCAGTGAGTCCAAGTTGTCACCGCGAGAGGAGGAAGAACTGGACCCTAGGATACAGGTGAGGAGACCCAGGGGGAGAGAAAGCGAGCCTGGCTCAACCCTCTGAAGGGCTGTATGGTGATGAGAGCTGGCCCTGTTTCCTGTACTGTGTGACAGTACAGGTGTTTTCTGTGACAAGCATAAAGAGGCACGTGCATTGAAAGTTCAGAAAGCGTGCAGAGAAAGCCCATTACACTGACAAAGGAGGGCTGGTGCGGTGTGGCAGCAATGCCCAGCCAACCAAAGTGGCCCTGGTGAAGCTGCACTTCATGGGGAAGCTGCTTGGACAGGTGATGTCCTGTGTGTCCAGTGCTGGGGAGATGACTCATACCCCTTTCGTTGAGCAGGGGTGTCCAGGCCTCCAGTTCTGACTTTGCTGTCCACAAACCAGGATCAGAGACTCCAGAGGGATGGCAGGAAATCAGCCAGCGCCAACATCTCTGTGTTCTTGGGAAGGACCCCAGGGTGTACGTGTGTCTAGGGGCTTATCGTGGATGGGCTCATGCTCACTCTGGAGCAGTGGGGCGCAATTGTTCCTGGCCTGAGTCCATACTTTGTCCTGACTTGCTTCATGGTGCTATACTGGAACTGCTGTGTCCTGCTTATTCTCAGTGATTTGTGGTCCACTGAGGAAACCACGATTTCTAAAGAAACAAGTCCTGGGTGTGATTCGAGCTTCTTGATTGGTGATTTTGTTGGAAGTCAGTTAACTGCTCTGAAATTTGGTTTCCCTAACTGTTAAGTGAAGCTGATTGGCCTCGCTGATTTATCCAATTTATATTCATTGTGCTCAGACACAGATCTATTTATTATTTTGTTATAAGTTTTTTTGTTGCTTGTTTTTTCTTTGATCTCCCCTCTACTTTTTCAGTTCTGGAGACTGAACTTAGGACTTTCACACCCTGCCCCATCCCTTTTTAAATCTTTTTATTTTGAGGCAGGATCTCACTAAATCGCCAGCCTCAGTTCCCTGGGGTAGCAGGGTATAAATCACTAAGTTGCCATCCTGGGTGTGACTTCACGATTCTCCTGTCTCAGACTCCGAGTCCTGGGCTCACAGGTGTATGCCGGCTCTCCCAGCTTTTGCTTGCTTTGTGGTGAAGGCTCAGACGGTGTTTTGCAGGGGAGCTCTCTGTTACTGGAGGAGGAAGGCTGTGCTGTGAGTTCTTGGCCTCCCAGAAGCTTTCCCTGCTCTGCTGGGTAAAGGGATTCTAGGAACAGGTCCATGGTGGTTTTTCTGCTCTCTCGTTTTCTCCTCCAGTGTCCTTGTAGGCAGGGGCGGTAGAGGTAAGAGTCACAGGTACTCTGTGCCTTCTGGAAGGGTGCTCACCAGCTTTTGTGGACCCTGTGAGTAAAGTCAATAAAGTAAACCAGAAAGTGCAATAAAGTAAACCAGAAAGTGCCGACGGTGCCAGTGTGGGACTGCGGTCATCCAGACATTTCAGTGGGTCGAGCTCTGTGAGTGTTGGAGGACCCCAAGAAGCCAGCAGAGGATGTGGGCTCCCTCAAGCTATGGAGAGACTGCACAGCAGGAGCCGGAGCCTCTTTCTCCCGGCCAAGCTGTGTGGTGCACCGTGTGCTTGTGGGTTGTGTGGAAGAGGTCTGGTTTCTTCCCCCTCATCCCAGCTTAGGATATGTGGAATATGCTGGTGGTGTGGGGTCCTCCGTGGAGAAGCAGGGGCACCATGGCCCTCTATGTCAGGCTTCTCTGGAGGGGGAGGAGATCAGTGGCATTTGAGGTTCGTTTTGGTGTGGACTATGCACTTGACCACATCCCCCAACCCCCTACCCTCAGTGTCTCCTGGGCACCCGCTTGTCCAGATTCTCAGTACATTATGGGTCATCACCCACAGATCCATGAGCACCCACCAGGGAGCTGTAAACACACCCTTTCCTGAGCTGTGCCAGCTTCAGTTTCCTGGGTAGCAGGGTAGAAATGCTCTTGGCAGCAGGGACCCTGTGGCCTGTCCTGGAGCCTGCAGGACGAGGCTGTCTGATGGGGCGGTGGAGACCCACATTCTGCAGTGTTTCTACTTCTCCCAGCAAGGCCAATGCCTGTGTCTCCATCATATTGAGGCCCCAGTGCAGCTTTCCATGTGCTGAGGCTGGGAGGGATGGTCTCTGTGGCCTCAGAGTGGCCTGTTCCTCCCTCAGGTCCGAGGATTCGCCCACTGGGCCATGACCCTCTGGGAACACCGGCCCACCCTCCCCCACTGGCCTGCACTTGAGCCCTGATGCTCGAACCCCCTGGGGCAGGGAGTGCTAGCCTTGACTCAGTGGCTTGGCATCCTGGAAGGCGCCCAGTGTGCCCGAAGAAGGTCACCTCCGGCCAGCTGATGCTCCCTAATGGATGTAGGCGCTGACTCAGGCGTTGGCCTCTGGGATGGCACTGGAGCTGCGTGGAATGTGTCACTGCCTGCCCAAGTCAGCACCTGCATGCCCAGCGCTGTTGCCCAGCCTGGCTGAACCTCTGCACCCTGCAGGCTTCCCTGCCTCACCCTGTCTGCTGAGGAGGAGGCCTTCCCAGGTGTGCTTGCCGACAAGGGTTTCTGTTTAACTGTGGAGGTGCCATGCCGGTTGTAGTCCCCTTGTAGGAAGAGAGTGCCACTCCTGCTGCTGCCAGCTGTAGAGCCATCGCCTATTGGTGATGGCACAGGCTGAGCCAGCAGCACCTCTGCCCCCTTGTCAGGGACTGGAAGCACCTGGGGCTGTGGGCAAGGTATGCAGCCTGCGTGAAGTGAGCACCGCAGGATGGTCTCACCTGCTTCTTTTCTCCCTTCCCATTGGCGTTGATCCCTCCTGAGTTCTGGCCTTCACTGCCCAGGCTGGGTTTTCCCCAGTGCAGGGCTTCTGTCTTGTCCAGGGCATTCATGTGAGAAAGGCCTGAGTCCCAGGTTGGTGGTCCCCAGGGCTGGAATGATGTCCAGAGTGGCTTCTGGATGCAGACCCAGTTCTCTCCCTAGCTCCCCGACTCACTGCTCCTCAGCTTTGTGGGGTGGGGGGGAAGCTGCCAAAAGCACTGGCTGCCCTTCTAGATGCCAGGCTCCCCAGGAGGCAGGAGCCACAGGCAGCAGGGCTGTAGGAAGCCAACCTCCCTGGCCGGAGTGGCCCTGTCCCTGTGTTTGGGCCGTCAGTCAGGTATGCGTCCCTGTCTGGAAGGAGCTGTGTGTCTGGCCTTGGCACTGCCCCATGGCCTTGGGATAAACATTGTACTTTATCATTTTATCTGCTTACTACTTTTACTTTTGTAAAAATGTGGCTGCTCTAAAATTAAAATTCTAGGCCAGGAATGTAGCTCAGCAGCACAGTGCAGAGTCCTGAGTTTGATTCCTGGTACCAAAAATAAAGGAAAAATCAAATTAAAATTTCACCTGCCACCCACATGGCGTTTCTGGCTGATGGCTCTGTTAAGAAAACTTCACAGCCAGGCTCCTGGTCCCCGGGGGTAGGGTCTTCAGGTTGCAGGTGTGCCTGTGTCCTCCATCTACATGTGAGGCTGTTACAGGTTCCCATGTGTTCTTCCTCTCAGGCTGTGTAATGCACCGGCCAGTTTCCTGTGTTCTCAGTCAGTGCTTCAGATCTTCCAGGACCGAAGTAGGGTTACGGGGAATAGAAACAGGAGGTCATGCAGGCTGTCACCTCCTCAGGCTGCTGGAGCAGGTGGCGGGTTGCTGTGGAGAGCAGCTCATGTCTGCAGGGAGGCAGGAGCAGGTCAGGATCCTGGTGGCAGAGCCTGTCCTGGGCACAGGACACCCCCAGGCAGGGCCTTGGTATAGCCTGGCTCTGCTCCTGGGAGTTTCCCAGCTCGCTGGGCTTCCAGGAACTCTCTCATCTGCTTCCCCTGGCAGGGAGGGTGATGAGAGGCCAATGTCTGTCACGCTTTGCCATCTCCGAAAAGCTGTGGGTAGCACATGACTTATTTTTCCAGCATGGGATCTAGCGAGGCCTGCGTACCAGAGACCCCACTTGCCGTGCCAGGAACCGGGCTTTCATCATGCCTGCCCAGATGGCTCTGTGTCCCTTAGCCCTGTCCCACCTCCTGCCTGAACCCCACAGGCCACCTTCAGGCCTTCTCCAGCCCTACCCTCAGCAGACCCTGGTGGCACTGGCTTTGTGGCTCCATGCTGCTCCCCCCACGCCCTGCTGCATCTCAGTTCCTGTCAACGCATCCTTCCGAGTCTGGGTCCTCTGTTAGCTCCCTGGCTGGGCAGCCATAGGGCCTGGGGAGTCAGCCCTGCTGCCCAGGGACACTGTGCTCACTGCCACAGAGCTCTGCATGCTGCCAGGAGCCTTGCTCAGTGCCCACTGGTGGCCACTGTTCTTGGATCTGGTGCAGAAGGGTGGGTAGTGCACCAGAAGCTATACCAAGACCCTGCTGACCATGCTTGCCCTCCTGGCCCAGCAGATTGCCCTAGAGAGACCCTGCCTTGACAGGAAGTGGTATGGAAAAGTGGGGAGGCTGGGGACTCAGCACTGTACCTTGCCCTGAGGGGTATCAGACCTCAGTTGTGCCCCTTCCCTGCCTCCTGCTCGCAGGGGCCCTCCGCCCCTCTGCACTCCAGTGTCACTCACCACCTGTCTCCATGGCAGGAAGAACTGGAGCACCTGAACCAGGCCAGCGAGGAGATCAACCAGGTGGAGCTGCAGCTCGATGTGAGTGCCTGTCCCCACACCCTGGGCTGAGACCCAGCTGGGTGGGTGGAGGAGGGGGCATTGTTGAGACCCACTGTGCCCTGACCCTTCTCCAGGAGGCCAGGACCACCTACCGGAGGATCCTGCAGGAGTCGGCCCGGAAGCTGAACACCCAGGGATCCCATCTGGGCAGCTGCATCGAGAAGGCACGGCCCTACTACGAGGCACGGAGGCTGGCTAAGGAGGTGCGCAGGCACACAGTCTATGTGCGGCAGGGAGTGTCCATGAGTGCCTCGGGCAGAGGGGCAGCGCAAGGCTCCAGGGATGAGGTCAGGCCGAGGCTGGTGGTTACTTTGGATCTGCCCTGCTGCTGGGGCCAGTTAACTGCTCCACCGCCCAGCCCACCTGCTGGCCCTGGGTTCTGTTGGAAGTCCCTTCTTAGGGGCGAATCTGATGCAGTCAGCTGCACTTTCATTTTTCTCATTTCCCTTTCTTCTCTTCACTTGGTCCTGGTCTCTTCCTTTGCTTAACTCTCCTGCTTAGCCTCCCTGCCACCTGGAATTCTGTTGCACCCAGGCCTCACACACTTCATGCCCAAGGTTTGTTCACTCCAGTGCCAAGGTGTTGGGCTAGGGCGGGAAAGAGTTCAGGAGGGCCTGGACAATGTCACATGGGGCCAGGCGAGCAGGAGGGAGGTAGGTGAGGCCATTGCTTGGGGTGCTCACTGCAGGAGGCTCCCTCCAGACCACAGGGATGGTCTCTGCCTGTGTGCGGTCCCTGCTGTCTCCCCATGGGGTTCCAGGGCTCCCCCCATTGACACCCTGATGGCCCACACCCCGCAGGCGCAGCAGGAGACCCAGAAGGCAGCGCTGCGCTACGAGCGGGCCGTGAGCATGCACAACGCAGCGCGAGAAATGGTCTTTGTGGCTGAGCAGGGCGTCATGGCTGACAAGAACCGCCTGGACCCCACATGGCAGGAGATGCTGAACCACGCCACCTGCAAGGTGCCCTGCACCCTCTTCTGGGCCCCTGGGGCTCTGCAAGTCATATTCCTGAGACTTAGGCTTTTGCTTGGGGCCCTGGGCTGATGTTGACTGCTGGACGATCGAGGGCAGCTCTGCCTTTGTGTGTGGTCAGATGCGGTGTTCTTGCTTGTCTGTGGAGCTGAGTGGGTGTTGGTGCCCTGAGAGGCATACTTATGTCTCTGTCTCTCAGAATGTTACTTTTCTGTACAGTTAACAATAACAGGGCTCTGGTGGCCCCGGAGGTGGTGGGAGTCCAGTGTGCAGCCCCTGCTTAGGAAGAACTGGTGAGAGCCTGGCAGGGGAGATTTCTTACCCTCTCTGCTTCAGAGCTTTGCTGGGCACCTGGGTTTCTGAGTGATCATTTGTATATTATTTCCCAGGTCAGGAAGCTAGGGGCGGGAGGGTCTCTGACTTGGGCTCCCAGCCACCCACGACTGTCCATCTGCCCTCCTCATGTTCTGCACACATGGTCTGCAGCTGCAGGGCACAAGGTGCCAGCTCTAGGGCAGGGCCAGTGCTGAGTCGCCAGGCCACAGAGGCCTGGGGGAGAGATTCAGCCCTTGCAGCACCAGTTCTCCATACCATGGGGTTTGTGGAGGCCTTTCTTGCCCCATCCCTAGGGCAGCCCGAGGTGGGCAGCCAGGACGAAGCATGTCCAACTTAGGCACCATCTCCCCCACCACGGGCAGGTGAATGAGGCCGAGGAGGAGCGACTGCGGGGTGAGCGGGAGCACCAGCGGGTGACGCGGCTGTGCCAGCAGGCAGAGGCCCGGGTCCAGGCCCTGCAGAAGACGCTCCGGAGGGCCATCGGGAAGAGCCGCCCCTACTTTGAGCTCAAGGCCCAGTTCAGCCAGATTCTGGAGGTAGCTGGGTGGGCAGGTGGGGTGTGGTGGGCAGGGGAGATGGCGCCCATGTTTGGGGCCAGCAGGCGTGCGGGGCAGCACTGTGGAATAGGGATCCACCAGTCACTGGTCTCGCCCTGCAGGAGCACAAGGCCAAGGTGACAGAGCTGGAGCAGCAGGTGGCCCAGGCCAAGACCCGCTACTCAGTGGCCCTGCGAAACCTGGAGCAGATCAGCGAACAGATACATGCACGTCGCCGCGGCCTGGTCCACCCACGTGGCTCACGGCGCTCATCCCCGGTAGGCGCTGAGGCCGGGCCACAGGGCCTCGAGGAAGCCGACAGTGGGGCTGAGGGTGCAGAGAGCGGCCTGGAGGAGGTGGGCCTGGGCCCTGGCTCCGCCCCCGACACGGACACGCTGAGCCTGCTGAGCCTGCGCACCGTGGCCTCCGACTTGCAGAAGTGCGACTCAGTGGAGCACCTGCGTGGCCTGTCAGACCACGCCAGCCTGGATGGCCAGGAGCTGGGACCCCGGCCCGGGTCGCGGCGGGACAGTGACAGCGGGCCCCGAGGAGGCCGCCACCAGCGTAGCGTCAGCCTGTAGTGGTCAACCTGTGGCTCCTGGTCTCTGAGGGCCGCACAGCACCCCAGGCTGTGTCCTCCTGCTGTGAGGGCCTGAGTGTCTCTGGGGCCATCTCACCTGGTTCCCGCCCTGGCTTCGGGGCCTCCCTCTGACCCTGGAGGCCCAGGCTGCTGCTCCCTGCCACCTGCGCCTTGCTGGGCTTCCTCTGTGTGACTGCTCGTTGCCCTCACCCAGCTGTCCCTGGGATCCTTGGTCTGGAGGACACAGGAAGCTCTGTGGAGGAAGTGAGCCCCAGTACGGCCAGCCCTCCACGCTGTGTGTGACCTGCAGGACAGACTTCGAGCCGCAGGAAGCCTGAGGATGCAGTGTTGGGGACAGGAGCCAGCCCATTGACCACAGGGCCTGAGGGACCCTCACCACTCCATACTGGCCTTTTGTGAGGTAGACCCTGGGCAGCTGTGCTTAAATCGCCAAGGTGCTAGCAGGTCCCTCGGTGCTGTGTGGGCTGGGCATGCTGAGAACCTGGGGTCCCCTGCTGGCCTGGTGCCCTCTCACAGGGACATTTGGAACTGGGTGCTCAATTGCTCTCTCTGGATTGAGTGATACCCCCTGCAGCCTCCCTGGTCACAAGCTTGGCCCCCTGGTCCAGGGCCTTGGTTGAGGAAGCTTGGGCTGGCAAGGCCCTGTCTTCGAGGCAAGTCATTGGTCAGGAGCGCGCTGAGCAGTGCTCATGCCCTGGAGGGCTGGTTCTTCCTGTCAGGACCGGCTCATATTTGACACGGGTTTCCTGGTTTTGGGATGAAGGGGCGGTCACAATGAGAACCTTGGGGGTTTGAGGTGGCCACGAGTGAGGTGGAGTGAGGCTGGGAGGATGGGCGTGCGTGCGTGCATGTGCTGGTGTGTGTGGGAGAGGGTCTGCCCTGGTTTATTTAAATAAATAGTTTATGTACGAGTGCCATGCCTGTGCTGTGCCTGGGAAGGTGACGGGGGATTCAGGTGCTGGGGTGGGCAGAGTGGGCCACACAGCCAGTCTAAGAGGCCAAGTGGGGCATGTGGGGTTCTGGAGTGTGGACCAGGTGCAAAAGGCTGGGTGGGGCCATCAGACACACACAGCCGCCCACTCCAGCCCATATGGGAGGAACCTGTGGCGTCGGGGTGGGGAGAGAGCTGGGCTGTGGCCTGGCTCAGCCACTCCGGAGTTGGGGAGCTCAGCCTGGGTGAGGTGGAGCAAGCCACCAGGCCTGAGTGTCCTGTACCATGGGCCTCGGCCACCCTGACGCAGCTGCTGGGTGCCAGATCGGATTGTGTCTTCTGGTCTTGGAGAAGCTGCTAGTGAGCTTGGCCGTTGCCTGCAGCTGGGTGGATTTGAATGGTTACTGTGTGAGAGTGTGAATCCTGCGTGTGACGGGAGGGTGACAGCTGCGTAGATCTGCAAGTTCATGATTCTCACCCATTTATTTTTTTAATTTTTGAGATTAACTAAAAAGTTTCAAAACAGATGAATAGGGTAACAACAGTTAATACATTGTATATTATTTTTATAGTCATGACTCACAGTACAAAATACAGGCATGAAATACTGTCCAAACAGTATTAGCACAAACGCTGTTTTGTTTTGGTACCAGGAACAGAACTTCTGCCAGGCAGATGCTGTGTACTGCTAAATTGTACCCCTGGCCCCGAGTCTTTCTTTTCAGTGAGCTAAGAGAAACTAGCTGTATAACTATCGGATACTTATATAGATCCTAACCGTCATATTTATGATAGTATCCATTGTATATTTTGGGTCTTATGACTCATTCAGCTTCTCACACTAGTGAAACAATACAGTAATTCCCCCTGTGGGTCTGATTGATTCACTTACAAGTATGCTTTTGCATATTTGCATCCATTTACCTAGGAAAGTCAAGTCTACCCTTCCTTATGGCTGAGTAGTACTCCATTGTATTAAAAGCTACATCTTTTTTTATCCATTCCTTGGTTGATAGGCATTGGGGTTGTTTCCAAGCTATTACAGATGGTGCTGCTTTAAACATGAGTGTACATATATCGCTGTGGTTTGATGTTTTTAATTCTTTTGGGAAGATACCCAGAAAATAGCTGGGTCAAATGGGATCTCTAATCCTAGTTTTTTGAGGAATTTCTGTACTGATTTCCACAGTGGTTGTACCAGTCTAAACTCCCTCCAACAATGGAGAAGAGTATTTTTTCCCCAGTATTCCCTCCAGCATTTCTTATTTGTTGATTTCTTGATAATAGCCATTCTTTCTGAAGATGGAATCTCAGTGTTTTAATTATCATTTTTTGAATCATTAGTGATGTTGAACATTTTTCCATATATTTGTTGCTTTTATTTTTTCATCTGTGTGTGTTCATCTCAGGTTCCATTTTTGGATTGAGTCTTTGAATTTGGGGGCCTTGTTTTTTCAATTCTGTGTATGTTTTAGATACAGTTCCTTTGAAGGACAGCTGGCTCACAGGAGAAAAATTAGGAAACCACACCCTTCACAATAGCATCCCCAAAGACGAAATACTTAAGAATCAGTCTAGCAAAGGAAATAAAAGATGTACATTTTGAAAATTATAGCACTTTGAAAAAGGAGATTAAAGAGGATATCAGAAAAAGGAAAGCTATCCCTTGCTCTTGAAGAGCCAACAGTGAAAATGGCCATACTCCCAAAACTGTTGTACAGATTTAATGGAATCCCAATCAAAATATCATCAGCATACCTCACAGAACTAGAGAAAACATTCCTAAAATTCTTTTGGAACCAGAAGAGACCTAGAGTAGCAAAAGCAATTCTGGGCAACAAAGGAAAGTCATCGAGCATCACCATCCCTAACCTTAAATTATACTACAAAGCTACTATGGTAAAATCAGCTTGGTATTGCCAAGGAAAACAGACCTGAGGATCAATGTAACAGGTTAGAAGATGCAGACGCAACTACAAACACAGCCACCTTTGACAAAGAGGTCAAACATGCTCACTGGAAGAAAGATAGCCTGTTTAATAAATGTTGCTGGAAAGACTGGAATTCCACATGCTGAAGACTGAAACTAGATCCCTGTTCATCCCCAGGCACTGAACTAAAGTCAAAATGAATTGGAGATCTAAATATTAAAACAGAAACAACCCACTGGAAGGAAAAGTAAGTAGATGTTCTAAAGACATAGATGTAGGCAGAAACAATGAACAAAACCCAGACCATATGGGAAGCACTACAAAATGAACAAATGGAATCTCACCTTTGTACCATAAAAGAAATCACCAACAGAGTGGCAAAAGTCATAGCCAGTTGTGTTTCTGTTTTTTGGGACAGAGTCTCGCCATGCATTTATTCTGGCCTTAAGCTCAGTGTGTAGCCCAGGGTGGCCTCGAACTCACCTGCTTCAGCCTTTCAAGTGCTGGGGTTACAAGTGTGTGTCACCATGCCCAGCACAGTGTCACAGTTCTGGGGGAGTGGGCATCCTGAGAGGACATCATTTTGTCCCTGGCTGGCAGGACCCACAGGGCCAGGTGTGCAGGAGCAGGGAACGCGTGCTGGCTGTGCATTGGCTGCCTGCAGGCAGGGGCTGCAGCTGGTCAGGTTTCTCCAGGGGGACTGAGGCCCTCAGCAGGGAGTGCCCACCCCATATCTGTCCCGCTGTCCTGGGTGAGACTGAGCTCTGTCCTGTGACCTCTGCACTCAAGGCTGGGCCTGTTTACCCTGTGCCCCGCACATGCTCTGCACCTGTTGATTAATCAGTGAAGGTGCTTTGGCTTTGTGTCTCTCCTTTGCCTTGCAACCCAGACCTACCCCAGGGACTGGTCTGGAGCAGTACAAGGGCTGGGAGGTCACGACCTGGTACCCTGTGCCTTCAGGAGAAACCACACTTCTCTATGCTTACACCTGTAAAAGGGACAGTGGCCAGCCATGGTGGTGTATACCTGTAACCCCAGCACATGGGAGGCTGACGCAGGAGGATTGCCATGAGTTTGAGCCCAACTTGGGTTACATAGCAAGACCCTGTTCCAAAAAACAAAAAGCCAAACAGAAAAGAGACAGTGTCTGTAATGCATGGCATGGGCTCTGTCAGTGGCTTTCAGTTGCGAGGCCTCTTGTCACAGCGCTCTTCAGCACTGGGAAGCTCAACTTAGGAAGGCCTTGTCTTTTCTTGTGCTAGACAGGGAACCTCTCTCTCAAGGGGTGCATCCCCCCTGAGAGTGGGTATGCGTATGACGAGCCTCACCCCTCCAACACCCTCTGCAGAGCACCTCCCTGGAAGAGGACCTCAGGACTGTTGGCAGGAAGTAGCATCACCCAGGAGTGGCCTGGTGCCATCTGAGCATGCGCCTGGGCTGAAGGGCAGCAGGGTTTACCCACCAGACAGCAGGTCTTCCTGGTTCTCACTGCAGAGGCTGAGCCCTGACGCTGGAGAGCTGGGGAGTGTCATGCCAGGACAGAGCTCCATGCCTCTCACTGCCTCCTGCATCCCCACATGACCTTGGAATACCTAAGTCTCAGGGCACAGCTGGCATTTGAGATAAGGGAGCTGCCAGCAAGCACACCCGGCTCCCGGAGCGGCCTTCCTCACTGCCCGGAGGCCACAAAAGGATGTGTGGTTAATAGTTAGCAGGGCATTTGAACATGTGGAACACCAAGCTGGGGAGTTAAGAAGCACACCAGGCCTGGTGGGGTGTCCAGGTAGGGAACCCAGGTGAGCACAGGAAACAGTGATGGTTGCTGGTGACACATCAGTTACTGCAGAGGGCTAAGGACGGAAAGGGGAGCCCAGGGTGGCCTCTCACAGCCCAGGGCTGTGAGACTGCTGTCCGTCCCCACCCTGCTCTTCCCCCTCTACCCCTCTCTCCTCTTCCCTCCCCCTTCTCAGGCTCTGAGACTGATGATGCTTGTGAGCTGAAGCTGAGCTCCTGTGGGCTTCTGACCAAAGACCTAGTTCTCTGGCTCTCAGTCCAGGCTGCGTGGATCTCCAGCACTCCCAAGCTGCCCACAGCTCTGACATGGAGGCATAGACTCAGTGTCCCCCCAGGACAGTACATACCTCTTGTGGTGTGTGGTCCAAGTCAGAGCTGAGTGGGGCAGAGGAGACCCCTGTGACTCGGGGTCTGTGGCCACTCTCAGTCTAGACAGCAGACACCTGTTGGTGCATGAGCTCAGGTGTCACACCATCTGGGGAACTGGTCCTTGGCCAGCCTCTACCACGCCGGCTCCATGTGCAGGGCTTCTTCACTGGAGTCCTCTGGGCCTGAAAGCATGGCCAGACTTGGTCATCACCCCTCAGGCTCCCCGAGCAGTGACCTGCAGGGAAGCTTAGGGCCAGAGCCTGGGAACTCAGAGCAGCTCCAGGTGGGAGAGGCACTTGAGGGAAGAAGAGCTGCCTGCTGCTGGGAGGTGAGTGGAGGGTCTGCTGTTCAGAGCCTGGGGAGGTCAGTGCCAGGCCATGGCTTCCCCTTCCCTGAGAAGGCAGGCACACTATGGAGTGTGAGGAAACTAGTGGATGTGTTTATCTGTAGTCAGGAAGCAGAGGGGACAACATCAGTGTCCTCCCTGATGAGCAAAGAGGAAGATTCTACGACTAGGTGAAGAACAGCTGTGCAGTTCAGAAGAGCTTATCTCTCCTTCATCTTCTTTTCTAGACTGGCCATCCACTCTTCCTCCCCTTCAATCACCCATCTATCCACCTTTCCATCCATCTGCCCTTCCTTCCAACCATCTGTCTACCCACCTTTCCATCCATCCATCCATCCATCCATCCATCCATCCATCCATCCCTCTTTCCTCCATCTGTCCATCCATCTACCTATCCACCCTTCCTTCCAACCATCCATCTATCCATCTTTCCATCCACCTTTTCATCCACCTATCCATCCATCCATCCATCCATCCATCCATCCATCCATCCATCCATTTGTACGTGTGTGGGGGAGGAGTCACTGTTCTTCAAGCATGCCTACTTGGTACATGACTGGCTTCCCCATTTGTCCCTAATGTAATCAATATTACTTGAGCAATTAATCTTATTGGTTGACCATAGTTCTGTCCCACCTGCTGTCCCCCTGCCTTTTGAGTTCCCATGTTTTTCCTACCTTGGACCTGCCTCACATTGTGGTTTTACTCTATAAAAGTCACTAGAAAAGACAGGGTCTTTGGCAATCCACTCAGGACCCCTTCTGTCTCTCTGAGATAGAAGCTTTCTTTCTCTCAATAAATATATTCTGCTCTTAAATAAAATAAAATAAATGGCATTTAAACAAATGGATATTATATGTAAATAAAAAATTAGATACAGATATTACATTTTATACAAATCTAATTGCATGTAGATATAAATGTAAAGCATAAAACAGTGAAGCTCCTGGAAAAGATAGAAGAAAATCTACATTTTTTTCAATATAATATCAATAAAAATTTAATAAATAGGATTTATTCAAACTAAAATGTTCTGCTCTGCTAAGGACATGTTCAGAAAATGAGAGTACAAACTACACATTGGGAGAATAACAACGCATGCAAGGCCTTTGTGATTGTTAGTCTTGATTTTCAACTTAATTGGTTTGAGAGACACCTAGGAGACCAGCAGAGCGCACTGCTAGGTGTGCCCGGGTGTGCTGTAGGGCCGTGGCCTGTGTTGCATGTCTGCTTCCTACCCCGTTTATCTTGGGATTGTCCTGTTTGCCTCTTCCTGGCTGTCATGAGATGGACATTTTTCCTTTATCATACTCTTTTGCCATAATGTTTCTGCCTTAAATTTGATTGGCCATGAGTTAAACCTCTGAAATTATAAGCCAAAGTTAAGTTTTTCCTCCAAGTTGTGTATGTCAGGTACTTTTCCAGCAATAAGAAGGTGACTAAGACAATCTGGGCATGGTGGTGCATGCCTGTGATCCCGGCACTTGACAGGCTGAGGAAGGAGGAGCACCGGAGTCTGAGACCGGTCTGGGCTACCTAGTGAGTTCAAGGCCAGTTTGGGCTACACGGTGAGACCCTGTGACAAAGAAACAACCAACAAACACTAAAATGGAAAACAGCACTGAGAGTGAGGGTACTGCCACGACAATACCTGACAGAGTGGTTCAAAAGCCTTTGGAACTAGTTGGCATGGGAATTCGGAGAAGCGGGCTACAAAAAGCCCAGAACGCTGTCACTGGTGCTTAGTGGCAGTTCTCATGGAGCTGAGAGTACCAAGTCACTGACGGGAACACGGGCAGTAAGAGCCAGACTCAGAAGACTGAAGATGGGAACAAGGACTCCACTGGGAATAGGACTGCAGGCCGTTGGTGCTATATTCTGCAGAAAACTTACCAATGTTTCCCTCATGCTCTAAAACTTTTTATAAGACTGGATTTAAACGTGACAGACTAATTAATCTACCTGAGAAAATTTCAAGGCAATATAACATTTGGTCTGGGTCATGGGTATTACTGGTTCTTTTAATTGGATTTACAGTGAGAATCAGGAGGAGAATGAAGAGAATGATGTTAACATTGTTTTCAGTTTAGTTAGAAAACAAGCCTTGAATAACTGTGCCCAAGGAAAATGTGCTGGAAAAGACCGGCTCCATTAAAAAGAAGCCAGCCAAGAGCTTTTCACTGGGGCTGTGAGAAAACTGGCTGGAGCAAATCGGGAAGGGCCAGATGTTTTCCTGTTGCAGGCTAAGAGTGTGAATGTGTGGACTCCTCTAAAGAAGCAGAAGACAGCTCCACCATGTCCTGCTCACTCTAAGGAAGTGTTTGCCTGTGCTCAGCAATCCAGTCACTTAGATGGCACCGCAGCCATCATTCAAGGGGGACTGAACACTGCTCGAGGCAGCAGTGGATCCTGGCATCATCCATGTAATGATGGTGTTCCCAGCATGCAGAGCGCAAGAGTCATAGGATTATGGGGCTTCCACTCATAGTTCTAGGGAAGACCCAGGAGCACAGCTAATGTGCGACAGAGTCGGAGTCCCTTCTGGGAGCTCTGACACTGTGATGTATGAAGGTGAAGCTGTAAAGCAGATCCAGGAAGCTGGAGGTGTCAGGAATGTGGGATGTCTGCTACAGGAAGTGTTGGGCAGTGAGTGGAACCAGCCCAAGAGGCAGGCCACATAGGCTACTTCTGGTAAGGTGATATGAGCAGGATTGCCCAAGACCGTTGAAGCTCACGCCACGCCACCATTTGTTCTGGATCGTAGACACGGAGCTACAGTGCTTAATGTTATCTGTCCTGGGTTTTGATCTTGCTTTGGTGTGATTCTTTTCTATCCTCCTACATTTCCCTTTTGGAATGGGACTGTTTGCTCTGCGCTACTGTATCTTGGTAGCATGAAACTTGCTTTTTGAATTTTACAGAGGTTCATGGCTAAGAGTTTGCCTAGAATCTCAGAGCAGACTTTGAACTGGGACTTTTGAGCAGGGCTGAAATTGCTAAGACTTTGGTCAAGAATTAGTGCATTTTTGGTTGTACATGGAATAGTTAAATCATGGTAGGTGGAATTTGGGCCTTGTTACTGTCTATGTTTGGAAATGGTTAAAGAATGTGGTTGGGTATCAAGTGGACAAGGGGTAGACTTGTGGTAGTTACTCTTGATTGTTAATTTTATTGACTGGAAACACCTAGGAGATTAGTAAAGAACACTTCTGAAAATTTCATGGGAATGTGACCTCAGAGACTCCATATATGGTCCTCGTTCCTTCCCCTTAGACTCTTCCCCTGCTCTCTGTTTTCTGGAATATTATGTGTGTAATAAAATAGTAATAAGGTATTAAGCCATTGAAATAAATCTAAGAATATTGAATGCATATTGTTATATAAGAAGTAAATAAAAAAAAGCTGTGAAATGTATACTTCCAGTTATATGAAATTCTGAGAAATGTGGTTTTAGTAATTACCAGGAATTCAGTGGGGAGGGAGTAAAATCTGAACAGGTGAAGCACAGGAGAGTTTCAGGGTGGTGAAACTTCTGTGTGATAATTCAGTGAATAGCAAAGCATTTAGCATTCATCAAAACAGAGAGAATTTAAGCTCTCACAAAGGGAACATTTAAGCTTATTCAATTTAAGAAATCGTTTAGGATGTAGGGAGAATCACAAGAGAAATGAAGACTGTGACAAAATAATCTAACTGTATTATATGTGTCTGAGCCAACCTAACAGAAGGGGTTGGTGAAATAAGGAGCTGGTCTATCTGTGGAGATGAACAGAATCTGTGAACTTAAAAGCAAAAGGAACTGTCCCTAAACACTATATTCTATTTAGTAAAGTCACCTCCCATGAAGGCGGTGATTCCGATACTGCTACCCGTGTATAGTAGGAAATGAACAATTAAATAAAAGAATGGCATGTGGCGGGGACCAGATTTGTCACTGTTGGACTGGAAGGCTTCAGGAAAGCAAGAGGAGGAGGCCAGAAGGATCCATTTGATATTGAATTAGAACTGCAAGCATAAGTGTGGATTAATGTTTAGTTTAATATAGATACAGATATGTACACATGGACACACACGCATGCGTACACACACACTGAGAGGGGTCGAGACAGTGACACCTCAGTGTTGGCTGAAGCAGCTACTCCTGCTGCTGACACGCAGATTTTGATCTACTGACTCCTCTCAGAGTCTAAGAGGTATGCTACTATTTATATCCAATCAAAAGGCACAGACTTTCAGACTGGATTAAAAATACCCCCATCTAACAATAGACCTTCTAAGGGAAGACATACCTTACATTCAAACAAATACAAATAGGTCAAAATACACGTCATGCCAGTGGCACCATGGTTAAGCTGGAAAGGTTGTGTCTTGTCAGGAAATGATATTCAAAAGCAACAAATATCACCAAAGATATTTTGTAATGATAAAAATGTCAGTTTGTCACTAAGATATCCCAACTATAAACAGCTATGTAGTTAAAATTTCACGAAGCAAAAACTGTCAGAAATAAAAAGAAATGATAACAGTAAAAATTGGATACTTCAGTACCTCACTTCCAATGATGAATAGAATGCTTTGGGTCAAAGAATCAAAATAGAAATTAGAAAATACTTCTAAATGTTTACCCTGTGCCACTGTATGTTGGAGGTGCTTAACTTTCTTTCTGATTTTTACAGGACTGACAGGTAAGGGTCCACACTGTGTCTCAGAGGACACCTTAGACTTGGACTTTTCAGCAATGCCGAACTGTTAAGAGTTTAGTAACTCTTGGAGATGGACAGAATGTCTTTTGGGTAAATGAGTGTACATAAGTCTTTTAGGGGCCAGGGACAGAAGGTTATGGTTTAGATCTTAAATGTCTCCTGAAAGTCTCATGTGTTTGAGGGGACTTGGATTATGGGGTTGCTGCACTTATTAGTGGAGTGTGTGGTTAAAGGTGGGTCACTAAGGGTGTGGACGGGGGAATTCTCACCCCGGCTCCTGACTGCTGTGGGCTGAGCCCCTTTCTTCTGCTCTGACCCTTAGCTGTGCTATTCCTGCCCTGAAGCCAGCTGATCATGGGCTGAAACCTTGAGCCAACATAAGCCTCCCCTCCTTTAAGCCAGAGTCTAAGGCATTTTGTTCTAGTGACACAAAACTAGTTCATTGCTCTACTAATTTTAGAGCACCGTTACAATTGGACGACTCTAAGCTCAGTTAAAAATTAAGTCTATTCTTTTGGGAAGTGCCTGTTTTACCCCAAATGGGGTATGGCTCTATGCTTGATGATTGGAAGCTTTTTCACTCTAATCTTTAACTATTGGAAATGTTATGAATTTTTAACATGGGTTTTATGTATCCCTGACCATCTAAGGAACAGTCAGGGGGGTTGATGACTCTGGGTAAGAAAAAGCATTCTTTCTCCAGCCTTTATAGAAAAGTAGCCTTGCCTTCACAAGGAATGGAGAGAACAAAACACAGTAGATTAAGAGGACCTGTGGTTTGTTTGCCAAGAGTTGTTTTGAGACTCAAAATTTTATTTATATTCACTATGACTTACTTCAAAGTTATTGTAGTTATTAGAACTTCTTCTAAGTCTATTCTTTAACTGAGAACTACATGTGATTTTTCAAAGGTTATTTTACTATCTTTACAACTATATTTTATTGTAATGTGTTTGTTGTGATCGTATTTGTTTCATGCACCTAAAACTACGTTTCCAAAAAATGGTTTATAAATTTCACCCAGTGACCAGAGGATCCTGTGACCAAAGAGGGTTATGCAGGCCTGTCTAGGCACAGCAATTTCCCATCCGCTTCCATGTTGAAAATACGCTACTGTAAGTCATCTGGATGCTGGCTCCATGATTTCACCTGAACACTCTCCTCCACGAGGTTGAATAGTCAGGATCTCAGTGGTCAGTTTTACGTTTTCTGTCCCATGATCAGAGTCCCTTCTTCCTCAAACTTCCTTCTTTTCTGTAGTTAGGCTCCAGCTCTGTCTCTGTCTCTTCTGCAACCTGAGAACCATTGCTTCTCCATGGAAAACCACTGCAGTCTCATACCTTCCTTACCCTTAAGGCTGTTGAGTCCTTGAAGACACACAGAACAACTGGTGGCATTGTCCTCCAGTTTCCCAGCAGATGTTTGCACAGTCCCTATTATGTTCCTGTTTGTAATACGAGAGTGACAGGGATAAGGTTAGCAAACAAGTGAATCCTTTCTCCTATCTCCAAGTTCATCTTCCAAAATTAATTTTGTGCTGTGTCTCTGTCCTTCAGGATGAGGCCTCTCCTAGAATTAAAGCTTTAGGAGAACTGGTGGAAAGTGTCCTGACTGGCCTGGTCGGGCTTGTGGCTTGCATAAAGAGCTTCGCTGATAAGCCATCTACTAGCCCTGGGATTGTAGTTGTCCCAGGAACTCACAGTCACCTTGGGCATCCCTGCTGGGCCATGGTGTGCTTGGCATGTTTCTAGTATTTTTGATTACGCAGCTGCTGTTTTTGCTGTGTTCCTATCTGTTATGATTTGTGTTCAGATGCCCCCCCATGCCTCAAACAATCATGGACATGGCTGAATCTGGTGTTTTTGATTGGTTTGTTGTCTAGCACTGGGATTGGCAGTGTGAGTGCTGCACCAGCCCAGGGGCAAAGCCGACATACTGGGTAAGGGCAGGAAGCAGATGTACTCTGTTTGCTCTGGCTGTTTGCCATGGTCACAAACAGCTGCCCTACCATGCCATCCTGCCTTGGAGCCAACTGAATATGTGTTGGGAGCCGCGTCTGTGATAGCTCGCCTTGCGCGGCGGACGTGCGGCCTGTGGTAAAGAGCAAAGCCTGAGGTAGATTGCCCCTCCCATCGAGCACGTTAGTTTCCTGCTTACCGCGTAAGCAACCCGCTCAACAATATAGTCTGCCTGGCAACTGATGATGTTAGCCAATCAGCTTGCCTTGCTTACTTTAACATGATTGGACACTGTACCCGTATATATACCGGTGCCACCCCTGGGCGGAAGAAGAAGCCAGGTAGAAGCCCGGAAGTAGAAGCCCAGAAGGAGCCGCGGAGAGCGGACCGGTAGAGGCTTCGGAGCGAAGCCCGGAAGGAGCCACGGGGAGCGGACCAGAGGAGGCTTCGGCTGGGAGCGATCCCAGGGCAGGCTGTACGGAGAAGGAAAATAAAAAGAAAAGGTTGTCCACTACCAGACTTTGTCGTGTGTCCTTCCTGCCGGCCGGGAGCGGACATCGACATTTGGAGGCCCGCCCGGGGACTGATCACCCCCGAGACGTTGAAGTGGACAACGCTCCAGTACAGAGCTGCGAGACAGGTGAGTTGGGGATAAGCCTGGGCTCTGGGTGGCGCGCACCTACAGGGCTTTTAGACTCCCCTCAGGCTCACGCGTAAGTGGCGGATTCCTTGGGCCTCACGCGGTGAGTAACATATTAAAAGATGGGAAACATGTTAGGTAGCAACACTAAGAGCGAGGGTGGTTGTGGAGAAAGCTCTCAAGAGCTTACAAAAGTACGCAGGGTATCTGAGCAGGCCCAGTCAGGGAGCTCCCGAGAGGGGTCCGTCAAGGGGAACAAGGATGCTAAGGAGGAGGACGGGGCTCTAGCCTCGGAGTCGTCTGACTCCGAGGACGAGGGAAAGTTGAATGGCAAGGAGGCCAAAGAGACCAGCTGTCAGGAGCCTAAATCGCTCAATAAGGAGTCGCAGGGTTCTTTTCCAGCGTTGCCCCGCGAATTGCGCTCTGCTCAACCTGGTCTGCGGAGGAGTAGAGAGCTCCTGAGCGCTCCCCGGCGCGAGAGGGAGGCGAAGCCTTCCGCCCCACCTTGGGGGCCGTTTCCGGAGGCGATTCCTCGCCACGAGGCGGCCGCCTGGGAGCTCTCTCCCCTTTCGCCAGAACAGGAAGTGATGCACGGGCCCCCATTTTCCGCCCAATCACGGCCGCTGTCTTATGCTCCGCCGCCGGCGGGTCGGTATTTTTACAGGCGGCTTTGGCAGGGGGGACGCTTGTCTCATGAGGTACATCCACCTGGGATAGATAGTGGCCCCTACGGGATATTTCCTGTACAAGTAGCTATGGGCCAGGGACGCAATGTATGGGAGCCTTTTGAGATAAAGCAGATTAGAGAACTTAAAAATGCAGTTACAACCTTTGGGCCGACTGCGCCTTACACCATTGCCATGCTGGAGAATCTGTCTTCTGGGCCCCTCACCCCCGCGGACTGGATTCAGCTGGCAAAGGCGTGTCTGCCCTCGGGCAGTTACCTGGATTGGCGAGCCTGGTACGCAGAGTTCTCTGCAGAGCAGGCTGAGAGAAACGCCAATCGGGGAAACCGGGGGTGGAACAAGGAAATGCTTATGGGAGAAGGTCGGCACGCTGATGACCAGACCCAGTTCCCCGGCGCTGTCTATGAACAAATCAATGCCATAGGGCTCCGCGCCTGGAAACAGGTAAGTGGTGCCGGAACTGCCTCCTTGTGTCTTTCAAAAATAATTCAGGGTACCACAGAGCCATTTGTTGACTTTGTGGCCCGAATGCAAGATGCTGCCGATAAGATATTTTCTGATCCGGGAGTGGCTCGACCGCTGGTAAGACAGCTGATTTTTGAGCAATGTACAAAGGAGTGCAAGGCAGCGATAGCTCCTCATAAGAACAAGGACCTCAACGCCTGGATTAGGATATGCAGAGAGATAGGGGGGCCGCTCTCCAACTCGGGAGTGGCTGCTCTCCTGGCCGCGGCTGTACAGCAGAGGGGACCTCGCGGGTTAGAAGGGGAATGTAAGGCTAAAGGGTGTTTTGCCTGCGGGGAGCCAGGACACATTAAACGTCATTGCCCAAACAATGCAGATGCTAGGCCTCGCCCTAGGAATGAAGAACCATATGTTTGTGGGCGATGCAAAAAGGGATCACACAAAGCTGAGGAGTGTAGGTCGGTCTTTGATGCTCAGGGCAACCGTATTTGTGGACAAGATGCTAGAGAGCCAAAAAACGGCCAGAGGGGGCCCCCTTCACAGGCGGGCCCCCGCCCCAGAGACAGGACAGCTCAGGGTGGCAGCCTTCAACAAGGGCCACCCCTGGGTCAGCAGGTGTGGACCTCAGTGTCGCCTCCAGACTTATACAGAAGGTCACCATTAGGACGGATGGCGTTAGGACCCTAAATGACATGCAAAGGCTATTGGGAGACATTAATTGGATTAGGCCATATTTACATATACCAAATTCAGATCTCAAACCCCTGTTCGACCTTCTGAAGGGAGACCCAGATATAGCCTCCCACAGGAGGCTCACTCCTGAGGCAAGAGCTGCCTTACAGAGAGTGGAAAAAGCCTTAGGTGGGGCTACCTTACACAGAATTGAACCAGGGCGACCCTTTGATGTCTGTTTGCTACAGACTAGTCTACAGCCTACAGCGGTGATTTGGCAGAAAGGACCACTACTGTGGATACACCCTAAGGTCTCACCTGCAAAAGTCATAGAGCATTACCCGGAGGCAGTCGCTTCATTGGCCCTTGAAGCGCATGATAGAGCTGTCCAACATTTTGGCTCAGGACCACAAGCCATCCGAGTACCCTATACCGCCAGCCAGATCAAGACCCTGGCTGCCTGCATAGATACCTGGGCCATTCTGAGATGTGTTTTCCATGGGGATATAAACAATCAATACCCTAAAGACCCTATCTTGTCATTTGTCACTCAGCACCCTATAATTTTTCCAAAGGTTACTGCCTCTGAGCCATTAGTCCCAGCAACTACAATATACACAGATGGCTCCAAGACGGGGATAGGCGCCTATGTGATCCTAGGCAAGCCCCCGGTTACCATACAATTTAAACCAGATCAGCCTCAGGTGGTAGAACTGCAGATCGTTAAAATGATTCTTGAACGGTTCTCAGAAGCCATTAACATTGTCTCCGATTCTAGGTATGTGGTCAATGCTATGCAAGTGCTTGAGACTGCCAGTTTAATTAGATCCACTTCCACAGTGGCTGGACTGTTCCTGTCTATCCAGACATTGCTTCAGAACAGACACCATAAGGTCTTCACCACCCACATAAGAGCACATACATCCCTGCCAGGGCCCATGGCACAGGGGAATGCGGCTGCTGACACTGCCACTCGCCCGTTATGGATTTTTACCTTACTAACACCAATCGAGCGAGCCCGTGCCTTCCATGATAAATTTCATGTTAATGCCAGGACACTAGCAAACCATTTCCATGTTTCTAGAGCAGATGCACGAGATATCGTGCGACTATGTGACTCCTGTGCCACATACAAACCTGCCATACCGATGGGAGTAAACCCTCGAGGTTTGATCCCTGGTGATGTTTGGCAGATGGACATCACACATATACAGGAGTTTGGGACTCTTAAATATGTTCATGTTTCCACAGACACCTGTTCTCACGTCATATTCGCAACAGCAGAAACAGGTGAAAAAGTGTCTAATGTGATCAATCATTGCCTGGCAGCTTGGGCCGCATGGGGCAAACCAAAAATATTAAAAACTGATAATGGACCAGCCTATATAGGCAAAGCCTTCAATGAGTTCTGCAAAATGATGGAGGTTCAATTAAAACATGGTATCCCATACAATCCCCAAGGTCAAGGAATCATTGAGAGGGCTCATAGAAGCCTCAAAGAAATTTTACAAAAACAAAAAGGGGGAGTAGGCCAAGGCCTGGCCCCAAAGGCACGATTATCCATGGCACTATTCACACACAATTTTTTAAATTTAAATAATGATAATCGCTCCCCAGCTGTGGAGCACTGCAACCCTTCCCCCAACCATAAAGGGTGGGTGAAGTGGAAAGATGTCCTGACAGGACAATGGATGGGCCCAGATCCAGTGGTCAGCTGGAACCGAGGCGCGGTTTGTGTTTTCCCACAGGAACCGGGACGAGAACCACTGTGGATACCGGAGAGACTGACACGGGCAACAAAGCCCTCGACTGAAGATCAGACCTGCCCTACTGGAGATCCATCACAGACCAACCAATAAGATGAATAGAAATAGCGGTAGCCCGAAATGGACAAGAAGATCCTCAGGCATATGCATGGCTTGCTCAATTGGCCCACGACCGAGTCTAGATATGGCGGGCATCCCTCATTCTCCTCCATAAGGTGACAATACACAGCAGGGTAGGTGAGTCAATGACGGGTAAGAGCGTGCCTCCCCAGCACGACTCGACCTAAGCCAGGCCCTACCCCATCCTGCACGTAAGCCGCTGGACTGTTAGATGCTGCCCAGGTCTAAATTTCTCTCCGAGGGGATTTCTTTACGGAGAGGAAATGAGTGCAAGCTTGTGTGCATCCAGGTTCCGTCCAGTTTGTGCCTGGCCCTAGAAAAAGGACGAGGGCCTCAGGGCCTTGACAGACCATGGCATGGCCAACCAGGGTCTAAGCCAAGGACCTACGGTGGACCTACGCATAGGGCATAAGCCTCTGCACCCAGTCCAGGAAGGGCTACGATGCGCACATTCATAAAAAATAAAATAGGGGGAGATGTTGGGAGCCGCGTCTGTGATAGCTCGCCTTGCGCGGCGGACGTGCGGCCTGTGGTAAAGAGCAAAGCCTGAGGTAGATTGCCCCTCCCATTGAGCACGTTAGTTTCCTGCTTACCGCGTAAGCAACCCGCTCAACAATATAGTCTGCCTGGCAACTGATGATGTTAGCCAATCAGCTTGCCTTGCTTACTTTAACATGATTGGACACTGTACCCGTATATATACCGGTGCCACCCCTGGGCGGAAGAAGAAGCCAGGTAGAAGCCCGGAAGTAGAAGCCCAGAAGGAGCCGCGGAGAGCGGACCGGTAGAGGCTTCGGAGCGAAGCCCGGAAGGAGCCGCGGGGAGCGGACCAGAGGAGGCTTCGGCTGGGAGCGATCCCAGGGCAGGCTGTACGGAGAAGGAAAATAAAAAGAAAAGGTTGTCCACTACCAGACTTTGTCGTGTGTCCTTCCTGCCGGCCGGGAGCGGACATCGACAAATATGGACTGAAACTTCCAAACTGTAGGAAATAAACCTTCCTTTGTTTCACTTTGGGCATCAATTATTTTGTCTCAATGATGAGAGAAAAGTAACCAAGGCACCATCATTCTAGACCCAAATACACACTCCACATGGTTCACCCCAAAACCTCTGGGATGATGGTATTAAGGCAAGGATTTCAACTTGTGAATATTTAGGAATTCTAAGTTCTGAATGTGCTGCAGAGTAGCTCCTTGCCCACCTTGCCTTGTCTCTCACATTATATGACTGGCTGCTCACGGATATGTCTGGTCACTGGTGGGGGCAGGTGAAGAGGACCCTTGTAGAGTCAAGGGGAAGTTGCCATAACATATTAATGATACACAGAAGCATTTATGCACCTGCCACCCACCAGTCAGTCTGTGTTATCTCTGTACAAAACACAACCTCAGTCCTGAAGATTTAGTCACTCTGAGGTCTCTATCCACAAGGAGTCCTGGGTGATGTGTGGACCCTCCTTGCAACTCTTACTAACTCTCATTTGATATGTTCCTAGAGGAAGACAAATATTTGTCAAACCAATTTTTTGAGCGTCATTTGTTATCACAGTATAACCTAACCTAAACTAAATATTAGAAGGCTATTTTAAAAGAGAGTGTAAAGAATAAGTCTTTCCATATCTTGGAGCTTTTATTCTTTATTTTTAATCTTAATTATTTTAATATACATATACATACATATATTCATATGTTGTTTCTCTCTATCTTGGAGATTCTAAACCACAAGTTTAACTTCAACAATAAATATTTTAGGCACATGGGCCGTGTGGTTTCAGTGGCAGCTTTTCAACTCTGTGATTGTAGAGTGAAAGGCAATAAAAATGGAAGGGTTTTCCCCATGTTCCAATAAATCTTCAGTTATATGAACAGGCATTGGGTATGGGCTCCAATTTGCTGATCATCTGAGTTTTCTATACCGATGGCTTTCATCCCTGACTGCAAGTGAATTTCCTGAGGCAGATTTAATAAAACAATGCCAGGGTCCTCTACTTCCAGCTTAATCTTGGGGGACAGAGTGGACATGGATTTATATTTATCTCCAGATGACTGTAAAAGCCGATACCCAACACTGTGGCTAACGTGGTTCCTGAGACTACTGCTTAGACTGGGTGCATGTGCGATGTCTTAAAGCCACTTATAGCTTTCTCAGCACGAGAGCACAGTGTACTTATCACTGTAAGATAAGAGGAAATGAAGTTGTCTGCAGAAGGTGGCCTGAACCTGCCTTTGAGGTTTGAGAACCCAACACAAACATTTTTCTCTGGGGTGTTCCTCAACTTGAAGGGCACTGCTCAGTACACCTGGCTTTTATTGGTCTTTACCCTGCCTATGGAGAGATCCCCTTCCTCACAGACATCGGAATCCACAGCAGTTCCCAGAGACCTAGCACACAATTCCTTTCCAGTTTAGTCTTGCATGAGTGGACATCCATAATATGCAACCAAAAGAGGATTAGCTGAGACTGGTAGCCATGCCACATGCCTCTCTCGATTTTTCTATGTCTGTCAGTGTGAATGTCCACTCAGTACGAGCTCAAAGCCTGGACTGTGTTTCATGGAGCCTTTCTGCTTACTTCTTAAGCCCTTCTGATTTATACCTGCTCACTTTGAAACCTGTTATGGTTGCCAAGCAACGATGATCGTGAATGCCCCTGACAAAAATTTATGGATGAAAAAAGGATCCATCTATTATATTTTATATTATATTGTATATTATTTTTATATTTATATTGCCATACATATATTCCCATTATATTTTATATTTTTTAAAAGTAGCTTTTCTCTTTTGAAATCTGTATCAAAATAATTGAAAGGGTTGTTTACACAAATGTGAGCATCACTTAATTTCTTTGATTGTTTGCTCCATGCATTACATGTTACACAATCATATCCACACCAACTTTTGACAAAGGAATTCAAGAGTTTGTTGGGTCGTGTTTAACCCATTGAAGACAAGAGTATTTTGCCGAAAAGTTAGTGCTAGGAAACACATAGTGCTTGGCATTTGTTTCACAAGGTAACCACATCTGCTCCTGGATGTCTTCATCAGAAAGTGATGTCTCCCAGCTAGTCAAGTTCAGAAGTCCCTGAGTTCACGATGAACAATTTTAGAAGGAAACTTCTGGAGCTCATGCACATTCAGGCCTTCAGAGGAAAAAGAACTGGCCATTTGGACCTGTAAATCACCTTTCTCCAATGAGAATACTAGGCTGGTTCCAATGTTTTGTTTTAAATTTAAAAAGCTGGAGTTAAATAAATGCTCATTAAGACATTTATTGATGCAGCTCCAGACGTTCCTTCCTCGAAAGAGCGTATCAGTCAGTAATCAAGTGAGATTTGAACAGTGCCTACAAATCATGCATGCTTGTTTTTTCAGTGCAAGTGATCAAACCCAGGGTCTCATGCAAGCTAGTTAAATACTGCTCCCCTGGACTCCTCCTGCCCCAAGATATGTGTTTAGTAAGGAAAAATCCACCGGAGATATTTACAGTTTTAATGTTCCCATTTTGCTTTTTTGACTACAGGTACTGATCGTGGGCATTACAGTGCAGCCCAACATCTGGCCACAGGGTTGTACCCTGCCCCCCATCCTGATTAGACTTTTCCAATACCCACCCATCCCATGTCTCAGAAACCTGTTTATCTTTTGTTTCAAGCCACTTTCTTTCTGAAGAACCTAATGCTGTTCATGTTAAATTGATTTAATGTTCAATTAATGCTTACTTAATGTCAACTAGATACTAACTTAGTAATTTAATGTGTCAATAATCAGTGTTAACATTAACAAAGTCAGTGTAGTTAGGGACATTGGAACCATGAGTTTTTTCTTGAGACTTTTTTGTGCCTTGTGCATTGTAAAACACCATCTTGATGAGTAAGGCTGTTACAGAAATGCGTGTGTGCTGCAAAAAGTTCACCGTGTAAAAGTAAGCAACAAGTAAAAGTCACCTCCACTTCTGTGCCTTCTGTGTCCTACAGTGGCCTCCAGGTTGTGGGTTCTGTGGTGTGGCTTTCCCCAAGGAATAGCTGTTCTTACCTGTATAGAAGGATAGCTTAGCAAAATGATCCTACACAGACACACCCTGGATACAACCCACATGAGTTCAAATCCCACCTCTTCTGCTACCAACTCTTCCCACTTGAACTCAGGATCTCATGCTTGGCAGACAGGCGCTGCACCACTGAGCTAAATCCCTGACTCCATTCTTTATTTCTAAAACAAAAATGGGATCTCCTTTGCATTTCTGTGAGAATTAAATGTTTTTATGAATATGGTGATTCTTGGCCATTTATCATCCCATCACCATCATTGATGACTTCATGTGGAAATGTGTGTCTTCTTGAAGACAATTGTGATGGCCACTCAGATAGGCACCTAAATGACAGAACTGGAGGCCTGGGAAAAGGGGCTGGAGCTCAGAGTGTGCAGAACTCAGGAGAACATGTTTTGGTTATGGGTTTAATGTTACTCTATAAAAAATACATTGAAATCCTAACTTCCGTACCTTTGAATATGATCGTATTTGGAAGTAGGGTCATGGAAGATGTTGTCAGTCAGCTCGACATGATGCCATAGCAGAGTAGGTGGGTCCCAGTGCAGTACATTTGCTATCCTACAAGAAGAGGTCTGAAGGAAGTACAGTATGACCCCAATGTGAAGATGCAGCAGACATCAGAGTGAGGCATCCACGAGATGAGGGATTCCGGGAATCTTGACAGCCAATAGTATTAGGATAGAGTCAGGAAACAGATTCTTCCCTTAGCTTCTAGAAGGAACAAAGCCAGCCAGCACCTTGATTTCAGACTTCTGGCCTCCACAGTCATGAGAGAGTGCATATATTGTTCATGTGTCCTCTTGGTAACAATATGAAACCATTGTTTTAATTCAAGATGCAATAACAAAGTACTGTGGTCTGGGTGGCTTATGAACAAAAGGGCTTTATTGCTCATAATTGTGGCGGTGTGAAGCCTGAGGCATGGTGCAAGTACCAACCAAGTCTGATGTGGGCCTTTGTTTGGTGCAACCCTACATGGCTGAACTAAACAGGTGTCCCTTCGTAGGTGAGGGCTCCACTCCTATGACCCTGTCATCTTCCAAGGGCCCCATGTCTCAATTCCAGGGGTTAAGACTCAGCATGTGATTTTTCCAGGGAACAGGAACAATCATCCCAACTCACTTATCTTCATAAATGGGACATGAGCTGACTTCTGGCTGCTTGCTTTCATACCTTTTATGTCAGGTCACAAATCAGATCCCTACCTAACTCTGGCCTTGACCCATCATGCTTATGTAGGGCCCCCAAATCACCTTTCATTCTTGGACAAACTGTTTTGAGGGTAGTAATGGGAAGCAGCTGAGATAACCCTTTCACTCTTTACTACTCTTCTCTCACAACCCCAAGGCAGCTGGATCCTATCCCAGGGACTCATGTAAGGAAAGCTGCCATCGCAGACTGTAACCATCGGTGCCCCAAGACCAGCTACCCTTGAAGGAAAGCTTCCAGGACTTAGTGGTGTCGTACGTGAGGCCTCATGCATGAGGCACTAAGCTGTGAACTCATCGCCAGGCTGTCTGACTCAGCCTCCCCACTACTTGAGTAACCAACTGTAGTCCTTGTGATGAAATTCCATGCCTGCCTTTTCCCACTGTGTCTTCACAGTTTCTGGTTTTTAAAATCAGATCTTATTGGTACATTTTAGATACATGTGATGATCATACTCATCATAGAGAGTTTATACCTGTGCATGATATAACTTGATTCTTTTTCCCCCCCTTTCTCCTATCCTCCCTTCACAGTTTCTACTTTTTGACTTGAGCTAAATTCTGAGGTGCAAGTTTGGGATCCTCAGGCATGATCTGATGGTGTTTCCATGCACAACCGCCTCTTCATTTGACCTTCAGGGTTGTGCAGGTGGGACTTTCTTCTATCAGGAGCTGTGGCTCCATCTGAATGTCAGGTTCACACCAGCCCAAACACATCAGCACTCTTGTCCTGTGAGCTCCACAGCAGGAATGGGCAGCAGCGGCAGCGAAACCTTATTCAGGTACTGGTCTAGGTGCTTCAAGCTCAGGCATTCTGGGGCTAGGGTCTCTGCAACCTTTGTAACTCCTATTCTTTCCTGACACCTGAGTACTTAGCAGGACCAACATTTGGTATTAGTGGGTCCGTGAGGGAAGTGGAAGGCACTGTTCCAAGGCTCAGCCCAATTCTCCCGCCCCCAAGCCCTGTCTTGGCTCTTCATGCTTCCGTCCACTTCCTTTGTTCCCCTGTTTAATGCATCCAGAAGGAACAGAATTTTGAGGAGTTGGTCAGATGCCAGCTATATAAAAAGATGCCATAAAAGGAAATTGAGTGTGTTTGCAGAGTCTCTATTTCCTTCTTCATTTGTGCATGACACAACTCTGTTCTTGAAAGGCATAAAGACACCATCTGCCCCTTGTCAACATGAGGCAAATGACTCAAACATTCCAGGAGGCCCTGTCCTCTTGGGTTCCAGGGTCTAGGAGTAGTGTAAGCAATCCCAGGTCAGAGACCAGAGAACCTGACACTCTCCCACCTCTGCATCTCACTGGCCTGTGTCTCTCTGAGAGTTGTCAGCAGGAGGCAGTGATGACAGGGGGAGTATCTTCCACATTGCCTTGTCTTGTTATCCTTGCTGTGCTTCTCACTGAGATGAGAAAACTGGACCTGACACTCCTCACTGATCTAACTGGTCTCAAGACATTGTTAGGAAGAGAATCCTCCATGAACAGCTCAGGAAATCAAGCCATTTGTGGTCCGCTGCTCTGTAGCTATTTTCTCTCTAGGTCTGCATTCTATATCTTGAGGGTTTAGGGGATACACAACTGTAAACCTTTTTCTTTTTTAATTAGGCATTGTTTAGAATGAAAACATCATGATGTGCAGTCAGCAGTATGGGGAGCTAGTGAGAGATGGCACCTGTATTATATTGTGTGTCAGCACAGGTGAGGCAGTTCTACAACAAGTGGCCTTGAGGTGCAGAAGCCACAACACTAAAGGCTTAATTCTTTTTGCTTATTTATTTATGTTGTAAAGATTTGATTCTTCTTGTGTACCAGTTTCCTTTGTGTTCTTCACCTGGGACCATGCTGATGAAGAAGTCTCTATGTGAGGACTTTTTAGTTGTCATGGAGAAGGGAGAAGAAAGCAGGAGAAGAACTTGCTGAAAGCATCTGCTGCATCCCTGCTGCTCATATTCCACCAGTCAGGGGCAGGTCATCTGACCAAGTGTGACATCACAGAAAGTATATGACCTGCTCCAGGGAGAATCAGTGCACCTCTAGAAGCATCAAAGCATCCTCTTGGCTCCTACCTGAATCCAGCAGCAAGTCTGTAGCCATCGCTCTCAGAAATGGGAGGTAAGACAGCCACAAGGAGAGTGCCACACCTTCCTTAGATTTTCTGATGTCAATAACAATAATCAAGAGAAGTGAGCATCAGAAGCATTAGGAGGAGTTAGAACATCTGGATTAACTCATATTTAGTATCAGTCCAGCTGTGCATTTCTTTTTTTTTTTTAATATTTTTTTTGTCTTTTTCGTTTTTATCGGTACCAGGGATCGAACTCACGACTGCCTGCTTGCAAGGCAGGCGCTTATGCCACTGAGCTAAATCCCCAGCCCCACTGTGCATTTCTCTAAACCCCAGATTCCTCATCTGATAAAGAAGGGTTTAGATTACAGAAGTACTAAGGTTGGTGCAATAACCATTCAGAAAACCAGTCGTGGCATGTGACCCAAGGTAGTGGAGCATAACTGAAAAACAGCTGGAACACTTCCTGAGCCCTCACCAGCACGTGACCTGGTGAGGGCCCAGGTCCCAAACTTGGGAATCTTAATCTGATTCTACACCTTGTTTATTTTTCTCCTTGGGTTGGTATGCTCTCTCCTTTTTCTCTGCTTCCTTAAAACTTGATTTATTCCTATGAGAATTCTCACAGAAAGGAGAGTGTCTTGCAGTTTTCTACACTCATGTATTGTCTTCTCAGTTTTCCTTGAATTTCCTGGATATTGTCTATTTTTGATCCGGTCCGCAGATCAATCCATGGGGTGTACCTGGAGGGGGAATGGGGATGAAATAGAAACAGGGGGGAGACAAAGAGAGATGGAAGCAAGTCGAGAGAGTCCGATCAAGCCTGGTTTATTCAGGAAGTGATTACATCTTTTATAGGGAAAGGGCGGGCTGGTGGGACAGGAAGAGCTACGGGGATGAATACAACAGGGTCATCATCACGTCCGGGTATGTGACATAAGCAGGAGAGGATTATGGTTAACATAGGCAGGTACATCATATGCCCATAGGAGAGAGAGATGAGGAGGCAGCAATGGAGCAGTCATGCCACTCCGTATATCTCCTCCCTTTCTGTATTATTTAATCAGGAGTATGGCAGGCCCTGTGAGGACAGTGCCTGTGTTAGGTCAAGGAACCTCATTACATGAACCCAACCAGTCCTTACCCGTCATGGGCTTGCAGGACAGCAATTGGTCCTGTGCCTGTCTTAGGCAGCCGATGGAGTAACATGTTTGTCCTAGTTGCCCGTCTCTGGCTGCCTGTCCCTTGCCACAGGGCAGTTAGTTCATATCATCATATGGGCCACTCGTGGGAATTCCTTCCTGGTAGGTTTGTTGATCTGCCATCTCCATCTGGTGATAGTGTACCTGAATGGGCTTTGCCATAAACACGTCTATCCAGTTATTAATGAGCATCATAATCCTCTGAAAAATACAAGGACCCACAGATAGGAGAAGCAACAGGGCAGCTAGGGGACCCAAAAGGGGCGCTAGGTAAGGGAAAAGTCCCCCCCCCCACTTTGAGGAGAAGGGGTTTGCATCCATTTGTTGTAGTCACTGTTGAAGCTGTTCTTCTGTTTCTTGGAGCTTGCCTCGCATAACACCGGACTGATTGACATAGAAGCAACTTTTTTCTGCAGTCTATTTGGCTGGTTTGTGGTCCTCCAGACTGAAAAGAGCCTCCTCCACAGTCACGGGGGTTGTGTGCATGGCTGTCAGCAGTTGTAGTCTGTTTGGCGGGGGTCTAAATCCACCATGGGTGTGGTACGGTCTGAGGAGAAGGCTGAGTAGGCAGCATAAGGCTCAGAGGAGTTGTGTCATCTGTAAAAGAGCACAGGGGGTTGTGCCTCAGGAAATGACATTATTCCTGGGCATCACATGGGGTCTTTGAAGAACTGTATACTTGTTTTACAAGGCACTCAGGTAGCCATCTAGCCTCTCTGTCTTGTTGAGAGTAAACACATACTGAACTGTGTCCCCATATGAGAACAAGGTCAGGGCCATGCAATGAATTAGTCAGAGGGTCTCTCCATAGTACAGAAGCAAATTGCTTTTGTGTTTCAGAATGCCAAAAATGCATGGCTACTGACTGTCCAGAAGCATCCAAATTTAAAAAATTAAGGATTAATAAGGCAGGAGATAGAATATTTTTAGGTGTCCTCCTTGTGGAGTACCATTCCCCTCTTTTTTTTATTTTATCAACAGTGAGTTTTAGGGAAAGATGTGCCCTTTTAACTATGCCTTGAGCTTGAGGGTTATAAGGTATGCCTTTTATATGATCAATATTAAGATGTTGACAGAAATGAGCAAAGGCAGAACAAGCATAGCCTGGACAACCACCAGCCTTCAATTGCTGTGGGCATCCCAAAACCGACAAGGTGGCCAACACATGGCTAACAACATGTCTGGTAGCTTTGCCAGGCCGGGGAGAGGTATAAATGAAATCACTAAAGATAGCTATAGTTAAATGAACATATTTAAGACTGCCAAGCTCAGGAATGTGGGTGACATCCATTTGCCGTAATGCATTGGGATAAGTCCTCTAGGATTAACCCCAAAGTGTGGAATTGGGAGGTGTACGGCACAAGACAGGCAATTTTTTACTATCTGTCTGGCTTGTTTTCTAGTGATCTTAATACAGCATTACAGAAAAATAAATGGTAAGAAATCACCAGTTGATAAGTTACATATTGTCATCTTAGAAATAGTTGTTCAGGTTACAAAATTAAAATATGTAAAGTGACATTTAAATAGTGACACTGCCAACAGTTCTGTTCAATGATCCAACAAAAACTTAGTAATATGTTTATCAATCCTACACACTTGTTTTTTATCTCAAAGAGGGCAAGACCAAACATATCAAAACAGAACAAAACAGTTTAAAAAAAAGATTTAAAGAAATACAGATTTTAAAGCAAGTCCACTGGAGATCTTTACTGTTTACTTAATTATCTCTAGTTTCCTCCAAACAGTTGTGCCCATCTTTATGCACATTACATACACACTGCATATTATAGAACTAATCAAATCATTACAGGATGATGAGGGCTCCTCAGGTTTTTAAGATCTGACATTGGGGAAGACAATAATAACTACCATAGTGTCTCTCATTCTCCTTTTAGCAGCTGTCCCCATTCTTACATATGCTGAAATTAAACTTAAGAGACTAGACCGATATCACTCCGATCAGTTAAATGAGTCAAAGTAATTGACATTGGAATCTCTATCTCTGGAGTCTTTTTGTAAAATGACCAGTCTCTCTACAGGTAAAACAGTTTTGTTTATGCTTTTAAGATAACAACTGTTTAACTGTAAACCCTTGCAAGGCAGCAGCCATAGCAAGGCCTTGCTGACAAGCGGTTTCAATGTCAATGGTACCAGGGATTGAACTCACAGCCTTTTATTTATCAGGCAGGCAACTGTGCCACTGAGTTAAATCTCCAGCCCTGGGGACTGAACTCACAACTTTGTGCTTCGCTTATGTCACTGAGCTAAATCTCCAGCCCCTGCTTAATGCTCCTGAGGAATTCATATTGCCCTTAAATTGGTTTTGGGCCTCTCTGTTGGCATAGGCATCCTCCACTATTAACATATTAAGGTCCCACCCACTGCCGGGCTTGTGTATTGCGCCTGGTGGTCTCTTTGCAATTTTTTGTATATTCTGATTTTTACAAAAGATTATCCCCACTGGATAAAATCACTTGGGTCAATCTTTGCCAATCTGTAGGTGTGAGCCAGCCGTCAGCCAGAGAATTTAAAACAGCAAGAGTGAAAGCAGCTGTAAGGCCATATTGGGCAACTGCTATCTTTAATTCTTTTAAAGCTGCCACTGTGAATGGCATATGGGTTCTAATGACTTGTGGAGCTAGCAGCGTGGCGCTCATGCTGTCTTGCGGCTGTGTGGCGCCATCTTGGGGAGGTACGTTTGTTTCCGTCATCGGAAATGCAATTTTGGGGAGGGGCCCACCCTGTTGTGGCAGAAGTGAGGCAAGTGCCATTTTAAGAGTGCCATGAAGCCTGCTGGAGGAAGGCACCATCTTAGGAGCACTATAAGGCTGTGTAGCTTGGAGGGCATTGTGCGACCGTCTCCTCAATCTGAGGATCTGTATGCTGCTGGGCAAGCAGCTCAGAAATTAAATTCCAATATGCAAAGGTGGTCACCGGAACATTTTCTGGACCGAAAACCTTATAATAATCTTTTAGAGCATCTCTTACTCTTTTCTACCTCTTGGTATCTATAGAGCCCTCTAGGGGGAACCAAGGGCAAAGTTTATGGATAAATTGAAAATACTGCAACAATTCTTTTATTCTAACCCTTAACCCTCTTGTCTTTAATGCCTTGCTGAGGCTTCCCATGAACAATTTATGTTCGCTCAATGCTTGACCCATGTCTGGGAAAGGGAATGGTGTTGCCGTTCACTCACCTTGACTCGGGCGGCACTCTGGGCAGTCGTCCATGCAGGCCTCGGTCCTTGATTTAATGTGCTTTCACTTCTAGCCTTGGTCCTTGATTTGGTTTGCTTTCACTTCTAGCCACGGTCCTTGATTCAATTTGCTTCCACTTTTAGCCTGCATTCTCGAACGGCTCCCTCGTTAACTCCCCCATGCCAGGAGCCCCCACGCTGGGCGCCACTTGATTGGCCCATGGATCAATCCTTGGGGTGTATCTGGAGGGGGGATGGGGATGAAATAGAAACAGTGGGGAAACAAAGAGAGAGGGAAGCAAGTCGAGAGAGTCCAATCAAGCCTCGTTTATTCAGGAAGTGATCACATCTTTTATAGGCCAAGGGCAGGTTGCTGGGACAGGAAGAGGCTACGGGGATGAATACAACAGGGTATCGTCACGTCCGGGTATGTGACATAAGCAGGAGAGCATTATGGTTAATGTAGGCAGGTGCATCATATACCCATAGGAGAGAGAGACGGGGAGGCAGCAATGGGGCAGTCGTGCCTCTCCCTACATATTTTTATTTATTTATTTATTTTATGTTGTCTATTTTTTGAATCTTGATTCTTGAGCTGCCTTCTGTGTTTCTTCCTCGTCTACCTCCAAGGCTTTCATGAAGCTGTACTCAATTGCTGTTTTAAAAATACCAGCTATTGTTTGGATATTGTCTTGGTTATCTCTTTTTCATTGATGAGACAAAATACCCAACACCCAAATGAAGTAAGGAAAGACTTATTTAGCTTACTGTTTGTGGAAGTTTCAGTCCATTATCAGCTGGCTCCAAGGCAGGGTGGCATGGCATTGGGGCAACACTCCAAGACAACAGCCAGCAAAAGCAGCCAGAGCAAAAGAGAAAAGAGCAAATCTCTTTTCCTTGCTTATATTGTATGCAGATCACCCCCAACCCTCAGCTCCTGGGCAGATGTAGCACTCACAAACCTCTGTGCCGTCCTCTTGTACAGAATGAGGATATTTAGAGGCTCCTCCCTTACTGTTCAATCATTTAGTTAAACTTCAGACCTTCTCAAATTGACACAGTGAACAATATCCCAGGAATGGTAAGGGCTTGTCCTCTACATCCCAGGATGGAGAGCTTCTGAGCTGCTTAGTTAACCTTCTAGATTTCTCAAATTGACAGAATGTATAAGCCACAACAGATACTTTATCTTATTTGATTCTCAAAACATTACCACAAGGAAGATATTATTTACCCCATGATAATGTCTACTTCATAGGTTTTCTGTCAGCCCAGCAAAATGTCAAACATGTAATACACAGTTGGCGATCAAAAAACAGTGACATAAAATCTCAAGTAAAAATTTTCACACCTGACTGCCGATGGTTTAATGTATATGAACTGAGTTTCATGTACAAAGTCATAAAAATAGTATATGAAGTTACCTAAGGCTAAAATCCTATAAGAGATATACAGAACATAAATGAATTTCTGTTTGGACCTGGTCCCATTCCCAAGGTATCTCATTATGTATATGCAAATATTCCAAAATCTGAAAAATGCAAAATCCAAACAGAGAGTTCCTCAGGCAGGGAGCTCCGTGGCTCCAATTCAGGGTTTTGTGAACACGGATCTTGTTTTCAAGAAAGCTCCAGGAGTGGGAGCAGGAGCTGGAGAGCATCCACTGTGTGGGTGTGGGCCATGACCACAGAAAGCATCCACTGGAGGTTCCAGGGGCAGGCTGTTTGACTCCACAGTGATGCTCTTTATTGTCCAGCCTCTTCTCAGGATGGGTGGCCTTAACTGCCCACCTCAGTGGCAGCATGGGCTGTTCATGGACCCTGTGACCTTACCTTATTTTGCAGCTGGATGTGTTGGTGGGTTACAGTGGTCCACTCCCCAGTGGGGATGGCTTGGGGACAGCTGCCCTGCATGGAGGTGGTTGCAGCTCAAGTAAACATGGGCTTATGTCACATCAGAGTTAAACTATAGATAAATGGGCTCAACAGACTGTGATCCAGCCAAAAAACACAATACTTATTCTTTTCAGCAGCTCATGGAGCTTTCTCCAGAATAGACCATCATTTAGTCCATAAAGCAAGTCTTAATAAATACAAATTAAAATAAATCTCATGGTACCAGGTCACCATGGAATGGAACTAAAAATTAACGCCAAACATGTAAACACTAAGTAATATACTTTGAATGATCAATAGGTCAATGAAAAAATCAAGGGATAAGTTTAAAAATTGCTAGAATCAAATTATAATGGAAATATAATGTGTCCAAATCTGAGGTAAAGCAAAAAAGAGTTCTAAGGGGACGTTTACAACTATGACTGACTACATCAGAAAAACAGAGCTGGACAAGGAGACACATGCCTGTAACTCTAACACTCTGGAAGTTTGAGGCAGGCTTGTGTTCAGTCCACTTTGCTGGAATTGAACCGAGGGCTGCTTCAAACTCCTATATACAATAATTGTATGAAGGCTGTTCAGCATCTTTATCCATAGGGAAATGTAGATCAGAACTACAAGGATCCCAGTTAGAATGGTTCAGTTAAAAATACAGTAGTTTCTGGCAAAGATGCAGGTTAAAGAAACCCTGTACTGTTGGCAGGAATATAAACTAGTACAACCACCTTGGAAATCAGCATGGAGGTTCTTCAGAAAATGAAACTAGGGCTACTATTTGACCCAGCTATATAACTCCTCAGTATATACTTGAAAGAATTGAAGTCAGCACACTAGAGTGACACCAGCATACTCATGTGGGCCAGTTCACAATGGCTGATTATATAAACAGCCTAAATGTCCATTAACAGAGGAGTGGATAAAGAAAACATGGTATAAATACACAGTGGAATTTTTGGGGAGTATTGGGAATCAAACTCATAACCTCACACTTGTGAGGCAGGCACTATGCCACTGAGCCATATCATCAGCCCTGCACAGTGGAGTATTATTACACAGTCATAAGAAAGTGAGACCATACCATTTGTAGGAAGATGGGTAGAGCTGAAGCCCACTGTGTTAATGGGTAAGCCAGACTCAGAAGCCAAATATGACATTTTTTCCTCATAAATAAAATACACCCACCCAAGAAAATGACCAAGAAAAAAGAGCAATTATAAGTAAGGGGAAGGGAGAGAATTAATGAAGAGAAAGAGGACCCGAGGTCCAGGAAGGGAGGAGAAGGGGAAAATGGAGAGGGTAAAATAGTCAAAGCATATTACATGCATGTAAAATATGCAAAAATGGAACCAATGTTTGTGTGTAACTAATAGACACCAATTAAAAGGCGAGGGAATAAGGGGTTGAGATGGAAGTGGGGAGGGTGAGGCCAAAGCCATGGAGAAAGCCCAGCAGAGGAGGAGGGAGCTGTGCTGCCCCTTTGGCTCTGGAAAGGAGCTTCTTGTAGCTTCTGTCAAGAGGAGATGACCTCAGAAGAGTGAAATTTGTGGCTGGGGTTTGTGTACGCCCCAGTCAGGAGGCAGAAGGAGGAGTAGGAGAGGGCAGAATTTAAGATGACAGCTTGGTGACATAACCATTTCCTACTGCAGGTGGAGACAGTAAAACAAACAGCTCTTAAGAGGTGAGATAGGGGAGGCTCCCGGTGAAGTTCGAGGTACAGGGGTTGCATGAGGAAGGCCAGGCCTGGGTGGCCTCAACTCCTTCAGTGGAGGGTCGTCAGTTTTGGTTCTTTGGTTATTTTACATTAAAAGTTGTCTGGAATACACCTCATAGCTTCTCCTTGCAAACATCACGTAAGTGTAAACCTGGCAAACAGCATGTTGAGAGGGCTGTCCTAGAGAAGGCTCAGGCCTCCAGGCTGTGTCTCTGTGTGTGAGTGCATGTGCTGTCAGCTTTTCCAACGTCATAGATGGCAATGCCCAGCTGGCAGCAGTCCTACCCCAAGCTCAGTGCTGAGAGCTGATAGGCCCTACCCATCCTGCCACCCTGGCACACGCTTCTCCACTGAGGAAGTGGTGTTCCATTCAGGGCATCAAAACCTGATTGCTGGGAACTCTTGGAGGTAAGTTTTCTACGTGCTGAGGCCCCTGATTTTCACAGGAACTCCATTTTAAATACCCAGAGAAGTGTCAGTAATTACTAACCCATTCCTCTGTCTGTCCTTGACATACAGTATTGGCACCATTTATTAAAGAGACTGTCGTTCTTCCAGTGAACACGTTTGGCTCCTTTATCAAGATAAGGTGGTTGACTGTGTTTGTAGTTGTGGTTGTATTTTCTAATCTATTACATTGATCTTCAGATCTGTTTTTATTCCAGTACAATATTGATTTTATTGTAGTAGCTTTTTTTTTTTTTTTTTTTTTTTTTTTTTTTTTTTTTTGGTCTTTTTCATTTTTATCGGTACCAGGGATCGAACTCACGACCGCGTGCTTGGAAGGCAGGCGCATATGCCACTGAGATAAATCCCCAGCCTCAGTCTCTATTGCTTTAATTTCTGCTCTGATTTTTATAATTTCCTCCCTTCTTTTGACTTTGGGCTTGACTTGCTCTTCTTTTTCTAGATGTTTGAGGTGTAGCATCAAGTTGTTTATTTGTGATTATTCTGTTTTCCTGATGTGGGAACTCAGTGCAATACATTTTTCTCTAAGGACTGCTTTCATTGCATCCCACAGATTCCAGTAAGTTGTGTTTGTATTTTCGTTTGCTTGTAGATAATGTTTAATTTCTTTAATTTCCTCTGTGACCCACTGATTGCTCAAGAGTGCATTATTCAATTTGCATGTGTTTGTATGTTTTTTGCAGTTTCTTTTTTCATTAATTTCTAGTTTCATGGCACTATGATCTGATAACATGCATGAGATAATTTCAATTCTTTGCATTTAGTTAAATATGTTCTGTGGGCTAGTATATGGTCTGTTTTAGAGAATGTCCCATGTACTGCGGAGAAGAGTGTATATTCTAATGTTGTTGGATGGAACACTATATATGTCTATCAAGTCCATTTGTTCACAGGGGTGATTCAGTTCTGTTATTTCTTTGCTGATTTTCTGTCTGGTTGATCTGTCTCTTGGTGTCAATAGTGTGTTGAGGTCTCCTGTTACAATTGTGTTATTACTTATTTGATTTTTCATTTCTGTTAATGCTTGCTTTGTATAGCTGGGTGCTCTTGAATTTGGTGCATATATATTTGAGATTGGTATCACTTCCTCTTGAAGTTTTCCCCTAACTAGTATGTAGTGACCCTCTTTATCTCTTAGGATAATTCTTGGTTTGAAGTTCACATTGTCTGCAAACAGAATAGTTACCCCCCACTTTTGCGGGGGTTCCTCTTCCATGCAGGAACATGAAGTATTGTTTTCCATCCTTTGACATTCAGTCTATGAGTTTCCTTTTGGGTTAGATGGGTTTTTTATGGACAGCATATTCCATTCTGCCAGTCTATTTCTTTTAGTTGGTGAATTGAGACCATTTACATTAATGGTTATAACTATTATATATTAGTTTACTGCTGACATGTTATCTTTCTGCTGTTGCATCTTTATCTTTCCATTCGGTTTAGTTTGCCTTACTTAGTGGTTTTTTTCCTACGTGTACCTTGACTGTCTTTTAGTATTCTTTGCAGGGTTGTTTTGGTGATCACGAAATTCTTCAGCTATTCTTAGTCATGGAAGTATCTTATTTCTCTATCCATTTTGAAGGACAGTTTTCAGGGTACATCTGTCTAGGTTGGAAATCGTTTTCCTTTAAGATCTGAAATACTTAATGTTCTTCTTGACTTCATTGCTTGTGTTGAGAACTCTTCAGTGATTCTGATAGGTTTTCCATTATTGGTGATCTGTGTTTTCTCTCTAACAGCTTTTAATAATCTATTCTTATGTTGGATTTCTGGGATGGTGATTATTACATGTCTGTGTATAGTTTTATTTTGATTATGACTATTTGGAGTTCTATATGCTTCACTATTCCAAATATCAGTTTCCATTGTCATGTTTGGGAAATTTTCAGCTATTACTTGATATCATTTGTGTTGTTCCCTTCTTTTTCATTTACTGCTATCAATATTATGTTGTTTTTCTTTGAATCGCCTTGCAGCTGTTGAATTGTTATTTCATGATTCCTTGTTATTTTTACAAGGTCTTTCCTTTCCTATTCACTACCTGCAATCTTGTCTTTGAGATCTGAAATTCTGTCTTCGTTTTTGTTGAGGTGGTTTTGACAATTTTCAATGGAATTTTTGATTTTCTATATATCTCTTTTAATCTGCTTCATGTATTCTGTTTGTTTCTTATATTGTTCATCCAGGGGTTCTAACTTTTTTTTGTTCCTGTAATTTTTTATCTGTGTCTTCCTTACATGTGTTCAGCATCTCTTTCATTGCTTTTATCATTTCTATTTTACCTCAGAGATTATTTCTAATTTGAATTTCTTTAAAGCTTCCTGGAGTTGCTTCTTTATTTCAGTTGCTATTGTTTCATGTATTTCAGGTGTATGGCATATATTTTCTTCTATGTACATGGCTCCTAGGCTTTCTTAGGATGGGCTAGAGGTTTGAGATTGCATTTTGGTCTTTTGTTTTGTCATTTTCATATATTTCCATGTTTCAAGTGATGTTCCAAAGCTTACCCTGGGCATGTTGGAAATCTTCTCCTACACCCTCAGTTCCTGGGAATAATGGACATTGCTGAGTGTCCAGTCAGGCTCATGGATCTCCCATGCCACCTCCAGTGTTCCAGGAAGCTGGGAGGGCACCTAACCACTGTGGATGATGGTCCAAAGCTCTCCCCATGCAAGCACCGATGCCCTGGAACTCACTTCACGTGCCCTCAACTCCCATGATTTAAGAAGGTCATCTGGCATGGGCTAGTTGGGCCGCAAAACCTCCAAAGCCTAGTTTAGTGTGGCTGGAAGCTACACAGGCACTTAACCACTGGGAGTAATGATCTTAAACTCTTCCAGGCCAAGCTGGTATGCTGGAACTTACCTCGGCAGCCTAGTTCCCCAGATTGAAAGAAGGTCACTGGGTGTGGCTCAGCCAGGCCAAGAAGCCTGCAGATCCCAATCTAGTGTGGCTGGAAGCTGGGCAGGTCCTTGACCACTGGGAGAAATGATCTTAAACTCTCCCAGGCTGAGCTGGTGTGCTGGAACTCAACTCTGGCAGCCCAGTTCCCCGGATTCAGAAATTCTGATTTTGAGTTCTGTTTTTCCTTCCCATTGTTGTGGCTCTGTCAGTCCTGAGCTGGTAGTGTCTCTTCTTTCTATAAGAAACCCAGGCCCACTTTGGGGTGATTCTGTAAGGAAATATCAATAGCTTTCAAAGCTCTTCTCTGAAATACATAGAAATGAGGGGGCATGATCTCTTGCATTTGGCAATTAGAAGTAGTTCCTCTAATTTATTCTCTCATTATTTCTGCAATTAGAGGAAGCCAGCAAAGCAAAGGTTGACAAAGAGACCGCACCTGAATAGGCCTCTGGGAGTGGAGTATCCTGGCTTCTCCCTGCATCCCCGTGCTGACATCCCTCCACAAACTGTCATTGGCCAAATCTGTTGGGAAGAAGTGGGTAAAGGATCATGGGAAATGTGAATTTCAGAGGGAGGCCCTTTGGGAATGGAGAAGTGTGAATCAGGAAGGCTCAAGAAGGCCCTGACAATGAGCTTAAGCATTTGGCAATTCAGGGATGTGTATTTCCAAATTCATCTCCTGGCATTAAAACATGACTGGGAACAGGAATCACAGCAGCTTCTACCTGAGCAGTGCCCCAACCCACCTCAACAGCTGATAAATGCAAAGACAAGGCTCAGGGGTTTGGTCAGCATCATACCACACTGGGAAGCCTTGGAGAGCTTAACTGTGAATCCCATCACTAATTCCAGAATTAACAAACTTTCTCTTCTTCAGACACTTGTGGAAGTTTGAGAGTTTTAGGAAAAATCAAACGTGTGGGCTTCCACACATGTGATACATTTAAAGGGTTTTTATTTTTAAGTACTTTTAACAGGGAAATGCTGAAAGCAATGTACAGGGCTTTCTCCACATTGCTTCTGCTCCTACACATGCACAGCCCTCTCTGCTGCCAATATGTCCACTGGGGCAGTACACTGATTCCAAGTGAGAAACCTACATGATTCACATTAGGTACAATTCTCTCTCTCTCTCTCTCTCTCTCTCTCTCTCTCTCTCTCTCTCTCTCTCTCTCTCTTTGTGTGTGTGTGTGTGATTAGTGAGGACAAATATGCCATCACAGTTCCATGCACCACGCATCTCAATATTCTGCTAAACTGACAGCCCCTCACAGTTAAGCACTGTGTGTGGTCATCCTGAGGAGCCCTAAGTGTGCTCTGGAGGAGGAGCAGCTAGAGTCAGAAAGACAAAAAACTGTGGCAGTTATAGATGCAGAGCTGAGGTCTAGAGAGGAAGGACACTAGCTCCAGCCCCCCCCCAATGTCGTGAGTGAGGGAGAGGCAGAGTCTGGAGGGGAAATACCTCTCTGCATTTTCAGAGCTCCAGCACATTACTGGAGGGTGGTGTAGATGGCAAGCTTCTGAGCAATGGCCAGATGTGTGGCCTTGGAGGTTGAGAGGTGGAACATCCAGGTATTTGCTGTACACCACACCTTGGTGTGGGAAGCAGAGGACTCTGTTGGCTACCTGGGGCCACGCTGTGCCTTCCAGCCTCCCTATCCCTCATCTCCCTGCTGCTCCCTTCCCTCCAGTAGCCTTGCCCTTTGAACTGCTATTGCCCATCTTTCCTGCTCCAGGAGAATATGTCCTGGGGAGGTGTCCAAATGGGCATTAAATTGTGTGACAAGGAGTAGCGCGGCTTGCTTTCTCAGACAGGGAAATGGAACTGGTCTGCCATCACTCCTTCCTCTCCTGAGAGGATGCATTCATCACCAGAACTGTCTCCTCCTGGCCACCATTCATCATGGTGAAGCGTAGCTGAGCCTCCCCACTCCATCTTTTCCCTTCAGTGTTCTAGAATCTTCCTTCCCCATTCTCTCTTTTCCTAACAAAGAAAAAAGGAAGTTTTATATCACACCTCTTTTCTTCCAATGCCCACTCCTTCCTTCTTCCTATCTTCTTCTTCCTGTTTACAAAGCTTTGTTTCCATTTTATCCTTTTTAAAAATCAGTTTTTCTTTTCTCTTCCTTCCTTTTACATTTCCTCACTATCATTCTTCTTTCCTTTTGGACAATTTCTCCCCATTTTGCGATATCTACTGTACATTTTGATCCTCATTTACTCTTTCAGTTTTTCACACCAGGGAGACAATGAAATGCATACACATATGTGTCTGACTTATTTCACTTAAGACTATGGTCTCAGGTTGCATCCATTTGCCGATAAATGCCTCAGATTTATCCTTCTTTATGGCTGAGTAATATTCCATTATATATATATTTTAAAAACCTCCACCTCTTCTTTTTTTTTATTTAAAGAAAAGGAAACGAAAAAAAAAATACATGGAGATAAAAAAAGGGTAGAATAATACAAAATTACAGACAAACAAAAGGTAAGAAATTGCCGGTTGATAAGTTACACATTGTCATCTTTGAAATAGCTGTTCAGGTTATAGAATTAAAGTATTTAGAATAACATTCAAAAAAGTGACCCTACAAACCATTCTGCTCTATGATCGAACAAAAGCTCAGTAATATGATTATCAGTCCTACACATTTGTTTTACATCTCAAAGAGGGTAAGATTAACCATATCAAAACAGAACAGAACATTTTAAAAAAAATAAAAAACAATTTAAAGAAATACAGATTTCAAAGCAAGTCCACTGGAGATCTTCATTATCTAACTGTCTCTAGCTTCTTACAAATAGTTGTCCCTATCTTCACCCACTTTATATACTTATTGCATATTATAGAACTAATCAAATCATTACAGGATGATGAAGTCTTTTTAGGTCCTCAAGTTCCAAAGTAGGGAAGACAATAGCAACTACCATTGCATCTCTCATTCTCTTTGTGATAGCCGTCCCCATCTCTGCATATGCTGAAGTTGAGCTGAAGAAACCAGTCCAATGTCATTCTAATCAGCAAACAATAGATTGCTAGAATTTATATTATAATGCTACAAAATAAGCCTTGGGTTTCTCAGTGTCTCTTCCTCAGAGTATTTGTTCCTTACATCTTGCATGATATAATCTGTTCCCGTAAATAATTTAAGAAAAAAAAACCCATGTGTGAATTTCTACCTATATATCTATTCTCTCTGTATTATAGGGAAAACCGTCATAGCAAGACAGCAAAACAATTTCCTAGAAAAACATGCAATGGATAAGACATATAAAACTACAATATAAATGATCTTCCGTAGCTACTATGTTTTCTCTTGTTATTTTCAATAGATTTGTCCACAACACTGGCTTATTATAGTTAAACATACTATCACCTATTTTTATAAAAACTTAACTTTGACTGCATTGTAGGATTTGAGAGCTGTTACTGATTCATACCAGTATGGATATCCTTTACATCTTGTCATGCTCAGAGTAGTTTCCTCTACTTTTAGGGTTGATTCTAACAAGCATACCAATTTCAAATAGAATCAGTCAAGGCCAACCAATAGTCTTATGATTCAGATACAATTAAGATCAGTCATAGTAAGACAATGTATGTAATACAGGATTTCAGCCTAAGTCAATAGGAAAGTAAGGATAGTTACCATGGTATAACCTGCTATTTTTGGTTCTAGAGGTCTGTGTCCTCAAATCTGACATGAGTGGACAGACCAGAACAAATTAAATTCAATCTAAATATGGCACTAGGACTACTGTGTCTTTTAAATCATTATACACCATTAGCAATGACCTCTGCTTTTTTAAAAATATAGTTTCCGAGCTGTCTATACTAAAGACTAGCTTACCGTCTCTGCCTCATGTCTGCTACTCCACTTTTCTGCTATAATTTGTCCACCTTATTCCCTCATTCCATTGTCTGCCTCGTTCACTGAGGCCTCTCTGCCACTGTTGCTGGAATCCTGATATCTCTTCCTCTCTTTCTCTGTAATGTCCTTCAGCACTCTCTGTAGGGTTGGATTGGTGGCCACGAACTCCCACAGTTCCTCCTTGTCTTGAAAGTATCTTATTTCTTCATTAATTTTTAGAGAGAGTTTTGATGGATATATGAACTTTGGTTGCATATTTTTTTCTTTCAGGACTTGGAATATTTCTCCCCACTCCCTTCTTGACTTAAGAGTTTGTGTTGATAAGTCTGCTGTTATTTTGATAGATTTCCCGTTATAGGTAACCTGCATCTTTTCTCTGGCTGCTTTTAATATTCTGTTTTTTTGGTGGATTTCTGGGATCTCGATTATTATATGTCTAGGCGTAGATCTGTTTTGGTTGTAGGTAGCTGGTGTTCTGTATGCTTCTTTTATCTGGATATCATTTCTTTTTGCTATACATGGGAAATTTTGCTTTAATATATCTGTGAATATTTTTTGTATTTCATTTTTGGATGTTCCTGCTTCCTCACTCACATTCTTTATTCTTAGGTTATGTATCTTTTTGTCATCTCCCAGTTTTAGAATTGCTTCTTTCTGGTTCCTTGTTATTTTTAAGAGGCTTTTTCTTTCACGTTCATATGCCCTAAATCTCTCTTCAAGTTTCAGAAGGCTGTCTTTAGTTTCTGTCAAGGCATTTTGCCAATGTTCAATGGAGTTTTTAGTTTCCTGATATTCTCTTTGGATCTGTTTCATGTATTCTAAGTTATGCTTAAATTCTTCTTCAGATGCTTCTCTTTCTTTTCTGATTTCCTCAGTTCTTCCATCTGTTTTCTCTTGGGCGGGGCTTGTCATTTCTTTAATTAATCTCTTTATATCTTGCCTCACTTGGATCAGGAGTACATCTTTAAATTCCTCTATGAGATCATGTAGGTACTTTTTAATTTCGGCTGATGCTGTGCTTGTTCTCTTCAGTGTTTAGTTCTCCTGGGCTTATTTTCTCCTGTTGGGTAGCTGGAGATTTTTTTTTTATCTCTTGTCATGTTTCTGGTTACTTTCAGACTGTCCTGGAGTTCTCTGGCCCTCTCCGAATTGCTTAGGGCCTTTCAGAAGCGTGCTGGCTTGAGTTTTTGCTGTCCTCCCCAATTTACTGTTATCTGGGGTAGGCTGGGATGCAGGGGCGGTACAGGCTAGTCTCTAGCCTCTGTGCCAGTTAGTTCATCAATTAGGCTGTACTTTCTGGTTGTCGCTGAGTTGTGACTATTTTGTATCCGCTTATTGGGCCCCAAGCAGAGGCTTGGTTTAGCCCCAGTAGCTCCAGCCAGTTCTCTTTGTACCAGAAGCAGCTGAGTAATGTCACTATGGCACAGGGTTCTGCCCAAATCCCATCCGTTCTCTTCCAAACCTCTCTGTGACAGGAGCACCAGAATAGCAGATCCGCCCAAAATCAAGATGGCTCCCACTAAGTTCTCTGTGTGGAGCTGAAGCCAGCAAGTAATCAGGCTCTGCCAGGATTCAAGATGTCTTCCACCAGCCCTCCCTACAGGGGGACCTGGTGATGTCACCGCGCTGCAGTTTCTGCCGCCAGGCTAAAATGTCTGCACCAGACTCTGTGTTATTGATTTCCCCGTGGTGGCGGGCCAGCTGTTCTCTGGCCAACCCCAGCAGCCGCGGGGTTCCCAGTACTCACCAGAGTCCGGTGCAGGTCCTCATTCCGGGACCACCGCACACCAAGCTGCCCACCTTTCCCGCACTCCCGCCACAGTGTGGAACGGTGCACAGCGTGCGCTCCCAGCACAGCGCTGAATGGTCAGATATCTGTGCACCGTTTAGATTTGAAACGCCAGAGCTTTGTACATTCGCTCTGGTGCAGCGGTGCAGTCCTGGCTGCTACTTGGAGTCCTGGTCCGGGTCTCAGTTTCCCGCAGTCCCCCAAAGCAACTCAGCTTTTCCTGCTGGGTCCACGGGTCAGTTTGTTGATTTAAAGGCGCGGGATTTGCAGCCTCCCGTTATCAGCGTTCAAGGTCTCAGCACGACTTTAAATCCTCCAGCTGTACTGTCTTGGTTAATAAGAATCGCTATAGATTTGTCTGGCCCTCTCCATGTTGTCATTTTTTAGCTTCTAGTATGAATTCTCCGGAGAGACTTTTCGCTCGATCCCGTAGCAAGCCGCGATTTTGAAGAACCTCCACCTCCTCCTCCACCTCTTCTTTATCCATTCCTTGGATAATGGAATTAGGGTTGTTTCCAAGAGTCAGCTGTTACAAACTGTGCTGCTATAAACACGAGTGCACACATATCACTGTGGTATCATGTTATTAATTCTTCTGGGAAAGTACACAGAAGGGGAATAGCTGGGTCAAATGGAACCTCTAATCCTCGTTTTTTGAGGCATCTCTGTATTGATTTCCACAGTGCTCACACCAGTCTACACTGTTTTCCAGCAGATTTAGTGTTTCTGTTTTAATATTTAGATCTTTGATTCACTTAAATTTTAGTATAATGTATGACAATAGACATGTATCTAATTTTACTATTCTGCAACTGGAAAGCCATTTTTCCAGCATCTTTTATTAAAGAGGCTATCTTTTTTTCTAGTGAATGTGTTTGGCTCCTTTGTCAAAGACAAGGTGGCTGAGTGTGTTTGTAGTTTTTTCTGTATCTTCTAATCTGTTTCCTGGATTCTCAGGTTTTTTTCAGTATCATTCTGTTTCTATCACAGTAGTTTGTAGTATAATTTCAAATCAGGAATGGAGATGCCCCCTGCCTTGCCTTTGTTTATAAGAATTGTTTTTGCTATTCTAAATCTCTTCCGATTCCAAGTGAATTTTAGGGATGTTTTCTCTGGTTCTGTGAGGTATACAGATGGTATTTTGATTAGGATTTCATTAAGTCTGTATAACAATTTTGGGATAAGGCCATTTTCACTGTGTGAAAAATCCCTGAGCAAGGAATATCTTTCTACTTTCTGATATCTTCTTTGATCTCTTTTTTCAGAGCACTATGATTTTCAATGTATCGTTCTTTTACTTCCTGTGTTAGGTTGATTCCTAAGTATTTCACTTTTTTGGATGCTATTGTGAAGAGTATGGTTTCTCTAATTTCTCTCTCAGTGAGTTCATTATTTTTTTTTTATTTAAAGAAAAGGAAACGAAAAAAGAAAAAAAATACATGGAGATTTAAAAAAAGGGTAGAAATAATACTAAATTACAGACAAACAAAAGGTAAGAAATTGCCAGTTGATAAGTTACAAATTGTCATCTTCGAAATGGCTGTTCAGGTTATAGAATTAAAGTATTTAGAATGACTTTCAAAAAAGTGACCCTACAAACCATTCTGCTCTATGGTCGAACAAAAGCTCCGTAATATGATTATCAGTCCCACCTATTTGTTTTACATCTCTAAGAGGGTAAGGTTAACCATATCAAAACAGAACAGAACATTAAAAAAAAATAAAAAATAAAAAACAATTTAAAGAAATACAGATTTCAAAGCAAGTCCACTGGAGATCTTCATTATCTAACTGTCTCTAGCTTCTTACAAATAGTTGTCCCTATCTTCACCCACTTTATATACTTATTGCATATTATGGAACTAATCAAATCATTACAGGATGATGGAGTCTTTTTAGGTCCTCAAGTTCCAAATTAGGGAAGACAATAGCAACTACCATCGCATCTCTCATTCTCTTTGAGATAGCTGTCCCCATCTCTGCATATGCTGAAGTTGAGCTGAAGAAACCAGTCCAATGTCATTCTAATCAGCAAGCAATAGATTGCTAGAATTTATATTATAATGCTACAAAATAAGCCTCGGGTTTTTCCGGTCTCTTCCTCAGTGTATTTGTTCCTATCCTCTCTGTATTATAGGGAAAACCAAGTCATAACAAGACAGCGAAACAATTTCCTAGAAAAACATGCAATGGATAAGACTTATAAAACTATAATATAAATGATCTTCCGTAGCTACTATGTTTTCTCTTGTTATTTTCAATAGATTTGTCCACAACACTGGCTTATTATAGTTAAACATACTATCACCTATTTTTATAAAAACTTAACTTTGACTGCATTGTAGGATTTGAGAGCTGTTACTGATTCATACCAGTATGGATATCCTTTACATCTTGTCATGCTCAGAGTAGTTTCCTCTACTTTTAGGGTTGATTCTAACAAGCATACCAATTTCAAATAGAATCAGTCAAGGCCAACCAATAGTCTTATGATTCAGATACAATTAAGATCAGTCATAGTAAGACAATGTATGTAATACAGGATTTCAGCCTAAGTCAATAGGAAAGTAAGGATAGTTACCATGGTATAACCTGCTATTTTTGGTTCTAGAGGTCTGTGTCCTCAAATCTGACATGAGTGGACAGACCAGAACAAATTAAATTCAATCTAAATATGGCACTAGGACTACTGTGTCTTTTAAATCATTATACACCATTAGCAATGACCTCTGCTTTTTTTTTTACATATAGTTTCAGAGCTGTCTCTACCAAAGACTAGCTTACCGTCTCTGCCTCATGTCTGCTACTCCACTTTTCTGCTATAATTTGTCCACCTTATTCCCTCATTCCATTGTCTGCCCCATTCACTGAGGCCTCTCTGGCACTGTAGCTGTAATCCTGATTTCTCTTCCTCTCTTTCTCTGTAATGTCCTTCAGCGCTCTCTGTAGGGTTGGATTGGTGGCCACGAACTCCCACAGTTCCTCCTTGTCTTGAAAGTATCTTATTTCTTCATTAATTTTTAGAGAGAGTTTTGATGGATATATGAACTTCGGTTGCATATTTTTTTCCTTCAGGACTTGGAATATTTCTCCCCACTCCCTTCTTGACTTAAGAGTTTGTGTTGATAAGTCTGCTGTTATTTTGATAGATTTCCCGTTATAGGTAACCTGCATCTTTTCTCTGGCTGCTTTTAATATTCTGTTTTTTTGGTGGATTTCTGGGATCTCGATTATTATATGTCTAGGCGTAGATCTGTTTTGGTTGTAGGTAGCTGGCGTTCTGTATGCTTCTTTTATCTGGATATCATTTCTTTTTGCTATACGTGGGAAATTTTGCTTTAATATATCTGTGAATATTTTTTGTATTTCATTTTTGGATGTTCCTGCTTCCTCACTCACATTCTTTATTCTTAGGTTATGTATCTTTTTATCATCTTCCAGTTTTAGAATTGCTTCTTTCTGGTTCCTTGTTATTTTTAAGAGGCTTTTTCTTTCACATTCATAAGCCCTAAATCTCTCTTCAAGTTTCAGAAGGTTGTCTTTAGTTTCTGTCAAGGCATTTTGCCAATATTCAATGGAGTTTTTAGTTTCCTGATATTCTCTTTGGATCTGTTTCATGTATTCTAAGTTATGCTTAAATTCTTCTTCAGATGCTTCTCTTTCTTTTCTGAATTTCTCAGTTCTTCCATCTGTGTTCTCTTGGGCGGGGCTTGTCATTTCTTTAATTAATCTCTTTATATCTTGCCTCACTTGGATCAGGAGTACATCTTTAAATTCCTCTATGAGATCATGTAAGTACTTTTTAATTTCGGCTGATGCTGTGTCGAGTAGAGGATGGTTACTGTGTTTGTTCTCTTCAGTGTTTAGTTCTCTTGGGTTTATTTTCTCCTGTTGAACAGCTGGAGATATTTTTAAATTTTTATCTCTTGTCATGTTTCTGGTTTCTTTCAGACTGTCCTGGAGTTCTCTGGCCCTCTCTGAATTGCTTAGGGCCTCTCAGAAGCGTCCTGGCTTGAGTTTTTGCTGTCCTCCCCAATTTACTGTTATCTGGGGTAGGCTGGGATGCCCGGGCAGTACAGGCTAGTCTCTAGCCTCTGTGCCAGTTAGTTCCTAAATTAGGCTGTACTTTCTGGTTGTCACTGAGTTGTGACTATTTTGTATCCGCTTATTGGGCCCCAAGCAGAGGCTTGGTTTAGCCCCAGTAGCTCCTGCCAGTTCTCTTTGAATCAGAAGCAGCTGAGTAATGGCACAGGATTCTGCCCAAGTCCCAGCCGTTCTCTTCCAAACCTCTCTGTGACAGGAGCACCAGAAAAGCAGCTCTGCCCAAAACTAAGATGGCTCCCACTAAGTTCTCTGTGTGGAGCTGAAGCCAGCAAGTAATCAGGCTCTGCCAGGACTCAAGATGTCTTCCACCAGCCCTCCCTACAAGGGGACTTGGTGATGTCACCAAGCTGCGGTTTCTGCCGCCAGGCTAATATGTCTGCACCAGACTCTGTGTTATTGATTTCCCCGTGGTGGCGGGCCAGCTGTTCTCTGGCCAACCCCAGCAGCCGCGGGGTTCTCTGTACTCACCAGAGTCCGGTGCAAGTCCTCGTTCCGGGACCGCCGCACACCAAGCTGCCCACTTTTCCCGCACTCCCAGGGTAGCGCGGGGCGGTGCACAGCGTGCGCTCCCAGTACAGTGCTGACCGGTCAGATATCTGTGCACCGTTTAAATTTGAAATGCCCGTGCTTTGTACGTCCGCTCTGGTGCAGCGGTGCAGACTTGGCTGCTACTTGGAGTCTCGGTCAGTTTCCCGCAGTCCCCAAAAGCAACTCAGCTTTTCGTGCTGGGTCCATGAGTCTGTTTGTTGATTTAAGGGCGCGAGATTTGCAGCCTCCCGTTGTCGGCAAAGGTCTCAGCGCGACTTTAAATCCTCCAGCTGTACTGTCTTGGTTAATAAGAATCACTATCGATTTGTCTGGCCCTCTCCATGCTATCTTTTTTTAGCTTCGAGTTTGAATTCTCTGGAGAGACTCTTCGCTCGATCCCCTAGCCCGCTGCCATTTTCAGAATCTGAGTTCGAGTTCATTATTTTTGTACAGGGATCTTACTAATTTTTGAATACTAATGTTGTGTGCAGCTACTGTACTGAATTTGCTTATTAAACCTAAAAGTGTTTTGGTGGAGTTTTTAGGATCATCTATCTAGAATATCATGTTATCTGCAAATAATGATACTTTACTTCTTCCTTTCCTAGCCTTATACCCTGTCTTAGTCACTTTATGCTTGTTGCTGAGACAAAATACCTGATGCTCAAGTTGGGAAAGGAAAGGTTTATTTCTTACAGTTTTTGGAGGTTTCAGTCCACACTCAGTTGGCTCCAAGACAGGTGGGCATGGCTGGACCGCAGTTCATGGCGGCCAGCAAGCTCGAACCAGCAAAGAGAAAGACAGACCTTCTTCCTGCCATTACATCACATCCTGGCTCTACCCCTGAGTGGGTGTAGCACTGACACCATCAATCCAAGCACTAGACAATGAACCAATCACAAAGGCACAATGCAAACTCATGAGGCCTGGGGGACACAAACATAAACCATGACATACCCTTTATTTCTTTTTCTTGCCTAATTGTTCTGGCTAGTGTTTCCAGAAGTATGTTGAACAGAAGTGGCAATTGTTCTTGAATTTAGGGCAAAATTTGTCAGTTTTTGATCATTTAGTATGATGCTGGCTGTTGGTTTGTCTCAGATGGATTTGATCAGATTGATGTAAAGACTATGCATTGCAATTTTCTGTAGGGCTTTTATCTTGAAAGAGTATTGAAATCTCTCAAATGCCTTTTCTGTTTCTAATGAGATGATCATGTGTTTTATTTTTGACTCAATATAGTGGATTGCATTTATTGATTTATGTATGTTGAACCATCCCTGCATCCCTGGGATGAATCCTACTTGATGTTAGTGTGTAATCTTTATGATGATTTGCTGCATTCTGTTTGCCAGTATCTTATTAGGGATTTTTGCATCTGTGGTCATTAGAGTGATTGATTAGTAGTTTTCTTTTTTAATTGGGTCTTTCTCTGGTTTAGCTCTTAAAGTCATACTTTCTTCCAGAAATGATTTTGAAAATATTGCTTCCCTTTCAATTTCATTAAAGTATTTCAGCATTAGTGGCATTAGATTATTTCTAAATTTCTTTTCTAAATTTCTTGCTTTTCTTTGTTGGTTTTTAACCTGAGCTTTTCTTTGTAGATTTTAAACTACTTTTCAATTTCATTGACTGATATTGGGTTATTTAGAATATTATATCTTCTTGATTCAGTTTTGGTAATTCATTTGTGTTCAAGACTGTCCATTTCTTCTGTATTTTGCATCATATTAAAGTACAGATTTTTGAAGTAGGTGATGATCTTTGGATTTCTACAGGGTCCAATGTGAGTTCACCCTTTTCATTTCATTATCATTGATTGAATCTGAGTCTTTTCTCTTGTTGATAAGGTTGGCCAGAGGTTTGTCAATTTATTTAATCTTTCAAAGAAACAGCTATTTAATCCATTGATTCTTCATATTGTTTTCTTAGTTTCAATTGCACTATTTTATGCTCTGATCTTTATAATATCCTCTGTCATATGAGCCTTGGGTTTGATTTGTTCTTCCTTTTGTAGGAGTTTGAGGCTCAACATTAAGTTGTTTATTTGAGATCATGCTGTTTTCTTGATGTGAGATTTTACCAGTATGATTGCTTTCATTGCATCCCATAAGTTCCAGTATGATCTATCTGCATGTTCATTTAATTGTAGATAACGTTTAATTTATTCTTCCATTTCTTGTGTGACCCTTTGGTTGTTCAACAGGGTGTTGTTTAATTTTATGTGTTTATGTAATTTTGTGGTTTATTTTGCTGTTGATTTCAAATTTCATTGCACTATGGTCAGATAATTTCAGCTCCTTTGCATTTATTTAAGCAGGTTCTAAAGGTTAACATGTGGTCTGTTTTGGAGAGTGTCTCATGTGCAGCTGAGATGTTGTAGGGTGGAACACTCTGTAGGCATCTCCTAAGTCCATTTGTCCACAAGTTTCTTTTAATCTAATATTTCTTATTTGATTTTTTGTCTCTAATTATGAGAGTGGAGTTCTAAGATCCCCTATTAAAATTGTGCTTTTGAATTTCATGTTTGTTTTGTGTAGTCAGGTATACCAGTATTGGGTGCATATTTATTTATGATTGTTGTCTCCTCTTCTTGGAGTCTTCCCTTAACAAGTATACAGAGACCTTTTTGTTTCTCTTTTGATTAGTTTTGGCTTAAAGTTCATATTGTCTGCAAATAGAATAGCTTCCTTGCTTGTTTCTGGGATCTTCTTGCATAGAGTATCATTTTCCACTCTTTGACTTTCAGCCTACAGATTTCTTTTCAAATTAAATGTGTTTCTTGAATGCAGTATATTGTGGGACCTTGCTTCTTAATCCATTCTACCTTTCTGTTTCTTTAATTGGTGAATTTAGACCATTTATCTTGATTGTTATCGTAGATATGTATTAACACAACTGTCTTATATTATTATCTTGTTGTTGGTTCCTTATTTTTCCCCTCTATTTAATTGCTTGTACTATCTGGTAGCTTCCTTCTATTGGTATTCTCGTGGCTATAGTCTGCATTTTTCCTTTCTAATATATCCTTCAGAGTACTCTGAAGAAGTGGTTTTGTGGTCATGAATTTCCTTTTTATTTTGCAAGTAACTTATTTCTCCACCCATTTTTTTTTTATCTCTTTGAGACAGGGACTCACTATGCAGTTCAGGCTGGTCTTGAGCTCACTTTGTATCCCAGGCAGGTTTTGAACTTGCAACAATCCTCCTGCTTCAGCTTCCTAAGTGTTGGGACTACAGGCATGTAACACTATGCCTGGCTTCTCCATTCATTTTGACAGATAGTGTTGTAGAGTACATCAATCTGAGCGGAGGTTGTGTTCTTTTAGGGCATGTAATACTTTTCTCAAAGCTTTCCTTGACTTGAAAGGTTGTGTTGAGAAGTCTGCTGTAATTCTGATGGATTTTTCTTTATAGGTGCTTTGTTTATTTTTTCTAACTGCTTTTAGTATTTTGTTGTTATGCTGTACTTCTGGAATCTTGATTATTATCACATGCTAAGGTGTAGATTTATTTTGGCCATGTCTGTTTGGAGTTCTATATGTTTCATTTCTTTGTAAAATAAATTCTTTATCCATGCTTGGAAGTTTTCTGCTATTATTTCTGTGAAAAGGTTTTTTATGGCATTTGTGATGTCTCCCACTTTCTCATTAACCCCAGTCAGTATTATGTTGTTATTCTCTGCTTCATCTTGCAGCTGTTAGATTGATTTTTCATGGTATCTTGCTATTTTTAAGACATCTCTCTTTTTGTGGTTGCTAGCTGCAATTGTGTCTTCTAGAACTGATATTGAGTCCTTGCCTTCATTCAATCTGTTGCATATACTTTCAATGGAGGTTTTAATCTCTGGGATTTCTGTTTGGAGCTATTTCATAGATTCCATTTCTTTCCTAGGTTAGGCATTTATTGTTTCCATCATTTTTCTAAGCTCTTCTATTCTTTTTTATTTGTGTCTACCTTAATGCCTTTCATTTTGAGCATCATTTCTTTTTGTACCTTAGAGACAATTTTATATAGCCTTTTCACTTGTGTTGCTATCATTTCAAAAACTTCCAGTGCCTCACTCCCAGTTTCCTCTATCTTATTGTTCTGTGGGTTTGTCCTAGTGGGCTAAGGGTCTGTGGTTGCATTTTTTGTTTTGCTTGTTGTTATTTTCTGTCTTGTATTTCTTACTTTATCTTGTTTCTGGGTTGATATTCTTATGGTAGATAGTTTTATCATTAGTATTGACTCCTCCTTGGGAGATATCTGTCCTTCGGGGATGTCTTCTAGATATAGGTGGATCTTTATGTCTATCTCAAGAATGTATCTCCAATTTGTGAAGGATGAAAAGTTGTTATTTAGCTCAACACCCAGTCCTTTGGTACTGAACTATGGTGATGATTATGACCAATTATAATGATGATGATTATCATGCAAGGGAGAAAAATTGATTATAACATGTGTGACATTCTGGCTCAGGTAGTACAGTTAGCAATAACAGCACCAAGCACAGCTTAGCTACTGACAAATTGTGGTTATTGTTAACCTGATACCTTTAATCATAGGGGAAAATTTTGCAGTTGAATAATGAAATTCATGGTAAACACAAGGACTTGGGTTGAATTTTTGGTTAAATAATAAAAATGTCTATTGTATAGCAGGTATTTGTATGCAATGATTTTTCCTTTGTGGCATGATTTCATCCTGTTGCAGCAGAGTAAGGGACAAGACAGGGAGAGGAATGAAGTGAAATATCATAGAACCAAGACCAACAATGATTACCCAAGGTTTGGAAAACTGGAGGACACAGGAGAGAAAGAGAAAGTGAAGGGGTATTGAAGTCAGTCAGAAAGAAAAACTGCAACATTTACTCATGTGACTGTGTCATAAATTGAAGAGGTAGTTGAGGAAAGAGAAAGATCAGTTGAAGAAATCTAAACTGAAAAAAAGAAGGAATAAAGACAAAAGAGGCCCTCCTAAAACAGGGAAAGCTAAAAACAAAAATAAACACAAAATATAAAATAAAACATGACAAAACCCAACCAGACAGAAAAAAGGATAACCACACAAAGAAAAATGTAAGTAGTATAATTCTTCTGGTGTTCATGGTTCTGTGGTAGCATCCAAGAGAGATCCCAGAAATGTGCTGTGTACCCAGCTAAGTTTTCTGCTGGCTGTGGAGCTGATCTTGGCCTCTGGATGTGGAGGCCGGGACTATGGCTGGGGTTCTCCAGAGCCCCTAGATACAGACTGACTCACTCGCTGCTTCTGTGCTGAAGCACAGAGCTGGTTCTGTTCATGGACCCACCGCAGGCTCCTCAAGGATGCCCCAGACATTTCCCTGGTGCTCATCTCACCTCAGTCTGCATGTTCTGTGGGGGCCTGGTCTCACTGCTCACATCTGCGCACCCCTGTGGAGCCTGGCCTGGTCTCCTACTCCTGTCTTTGTGCCTTAGTGGCTTTGGAATGAGTTCTGCTCACTGTTCAGCCAGGTAAGTCATGACTTTGGCCCTGTGACTTCTCATTTTCTTTTTATTGACAGGTAAGTTTAAGACATTTTAATTGTTTTTATCCTTGTCATACATTTTGATATATAATAATTAGATGCATCTTGGGTAACTAGTGACACAAACTCTCCATCTTGACCATTTTTACTCCCCCTTTGGCCGAGCCCTCCTTGTTCCCCTTCCCCAGATTCACATAGACTCTCCATGAAGACTGCCTCCTTGTTTGCTGCCATCCCTTCTATTTTGCTCTTTAAATTATATTTTGGATTCATAAGAGAGCCATGAGATATGTAACTTTCTATCTGACATATAATTTTATTTAGCATGATAGTGTCAAGATCCATCCATTTTCCTCCAACTGACTCAATTTTCTCTTTCTTGATGGTGTGTGTGTGTGTGTGTGTGCAGAGTGGTTGCTCCCTCCATGAATCCCTTTCTCTCCATGATTCTGGTCACAAACTGAGCTGGACAAGAGCTGAATCAAATTTACCCATAAGGTCAACACTGAACCTCACCACTGAATTATTTATTTATTTGGTACTGGAAATCAAACACAGGACCTTGTGCTTGCCAGGCAGATGCTTGTGTCACTGAACTTTTATTGCTGACCTGTAACTATTGAATTTGATTTGGTTCTCATCCAAATCAGTTTGCAGCCTGAATAGTGGAGAGAAATAATTTTTTTATTCACTCATCTGGGGATGGGCATATAAGCCCTTCCATAACTTAACTATTATTATTAAGACAGAGGATTTCGGAGCTTGATCCAATGTTCTGAATACAAAGATGATATTCAGCATTCTGTTTAGTTATTGGTGCAAAAGCTATTTTAATAGCTGAGCTGTTTTATAATTCAATGAAGACACAATTAAACTACACACACAACCTAATCTTTTATAGTATATAGTCCTATCATTTTTAGTACATTGACAGTGTTATGCAATGTTTATTGCAATAAATTTTAGAACACTTCATTATTTCTGAAATAAGTCTCAGTCCACTATGCCTCAACCCTCATCCTGTACTCCTCAACTCTAGGGGTCTGTTAGTATACTTCCTGGAAATTCATATATGGGATCATACAAAAATCCCAGCACCATTTGTTAAAGAGGCTTTCCCCCCCAGTGGATATATTTCTCTCCTTTGTTCAGAATCAGATGGTTGTACTTACCTTCATTTTTGGATTCTCTATTTTATTCCACTGATTACGATGTCTATTTTTATGTCATTACCATGCTTTTTTTTGTTACTATGCCTTTGTGGTATAATTTGAAATCAGATATTGTTGTGCCCAGATCTTGTACTTTTTCCTCAGAACTTCTTTACCTGTTCTGAGTCACTGGTATTTCCACATGAATTTTAGGATTTTTTCCTAGTTCTGTAAAGTAGTTCATTTGCATTTTTGTAAGGATTTCATTGAGAGCATAGACCTGTTTTAGTAATATGACCATTTTTAGAGTATTAATTCTGCCAGTTCATGAGCACTATAGGTTTTTCTGTTTTTCAGTGTCTTCTTCAATACCTTTCTTCAGTGTTCTAAGTTTTTTTTATAGGTCTTTCACTTCCTTGGTTATATTGATTTCTAGGTATTCTAGGTTTTTTAAAAAGTGATTGTGAATGGAGTTCTTTTTCTACTTTCTTTCTGAACTTGCCCATTATGAGTGTTTATAAAAGCTATTGATTTTTAAATGTTGATTTTGTATCCTGCTACTTTGCAGAGTTTATTAGCTCTAAAAGTCTTTTGATGATATCTTTAGATTCTCCTACGTGTAATATTATGTCATCTGCAATAAGGATGAGTTGACTTTTTCCCTTCTTATTTGTATTCCTGTTATTTCTTTCACTTGCTTAAGTACTGTAGCTAAAATTTACTTAAAACCTTACTGAATAGGAATATGAGTGAACATCCTTGCCTTGTTACTGATTTTAAGGAAATTCTTTAATTTATTTCCCCCCATTCAGAGTGATGCTGGATGTGTGTTTCTTATATTGCAGAACAAGATCTCATTATTTAGTTTCATCAGCTCTCTATGGTCATAGGATCTTGAGTTTTGCTGAAGAGTTTTTCTGCATGTACTGAGATGACCATGTGACTTTCATCCTTGATTTTATTTGTGTGGTGTGTTATATTCGATTTGCATAGTTGAACCATTATTGCACTACAAGAATGAAGCCAACTTGATTATGCATACTTTTAAAGTGCTACTGAATTCAATCTTAATTTTATTAAGGGTATTTGCATCTATGTCTGTCAAGGATATTGGTCTGTAGATATTATTTCTCTCTCTCTCTCTTTTCTTTCTTCCTTTTTTCCATTCTTTTTTGTTGTTGCTTTTTTCCCTTGCCCAGTTTTGGAATCAGGTTAAGGTTGGCTTCATAGAATAGATTTGAAAGAGTTCTGGCTCTTTGTATTTCACAGTGTAGTTTGAGGAATACTAATATTTGTTTATCTTTAAAAGTTTGGCAAAATTCAGCAGTGAACCTCTCTGTTCCTGGGCTTTTCTTTCTTGGGAGATGTTTTATCTCATTGCTTTTTATGTATCTGGTTAGAGTTTTAATATCCTTTCTGCTCAGTTTTGGTTGTTTGTATTTATAAATTTACCATTTCTTGAATGTTTATTATAGGTTTTAAAATTACTCTTGAATAAAACCATGGATTTTAGTAATGTCTGTGATAATAACATCCTGCTTTTTATTGCTAGTTGTATTTATTTGAGTCTAGTTGTATTGATTGAATTGTTTCTTTTGGTTGGTTGGGCTAATAGTTTACCAATATTACTAACTCCTGGGTATTGTTCTTTTATTTTCTATCTCATTACCATTCCCTCTGGTCTTTATTATTTCTTTCTTTCTGTAGGTTTTCATTTGTTCTGTTTGTCTAAGATCTTAAGGTATATATGTTATTTTTTTGAGACCTGTCTGTTTTTTTTTTTTTTTACATAAGCACTCATAGCTATAAATTTCTGTTGGTACCTAAAAATCTTCATCTCTTTGTTGAATTGTTTCTTCATATAATACATTGTTTTCCTTAATTTATTTATTTGTATCCTCATTAATTATTTTATAAATCAGTGTTTTGTATTCTGTGGCATGTCATCAACTGATGTCTTTACACTGACTCACTGACAAGTTACAGACATCTGGATGAGATATGCTGTCTGGGTCTTCTGGGAGAACATGGCGGACAGATAGCAGCAGCTACGGAGGCTCTCTGAAACACCCAGCTTAGAATTCAGGAATGGAGCTGAGTAAGGAATCATAAGCAAGTGGAGATATGCCCCGGTGACCCAAGAATGAACTGGGCTGAGAGAAACCAACTGGGAATGCAATCCTGGTGCTATAATAGGAACAGATAAAGCCTCGGCATGGAAGCTGGAGCCCGCGCCATTGGAGCCGCGATTTGGGTTTCCCGCCACTGCCGCTGCGTCTGCATCAGCTTGGCAGGGAGAGAGATGCACGGAAGCTCTGAGAACAGGAATTGGTGAATGGAGTTGAGAGTGGGATGGGCGGGGAGCTGTGCATCCACCTCGGGTGAGTGAGGGAAAACTGGGGCTCTTCCACGGTCCAGGAGCCTCCAACAGAGGACATTCTGGGACCGGGCAGACTTGCAGGAACAGGCGCTGCAGTGACTTCAGGCATGTATCCCCCTCTCAAGCAGGATTGGTGAGCAGTGCCTAGCCCACGTGATGCTGCTGGCTGAGACCCAGTAGGCTAGCACAGCCCAGATGCCAGCTCTTGAAGGTAGATTGACCTGGAGTGGCGGGCCCCGCATAGGCTGCCTGGTCTGCAACTTCCTGGTGCGCTGCTGTGGGTGGGAACACCTAGCCGGCGCAATTCAATCAGACTGTGGCTGACAGGGAAGGAAGCCGGGCCTCCTATATACACTTGCATATATAAGGAACAAAGAATATGGGAAGAGGCAGCAACAAGAAAGGGTCCTCGGCCCCAATCCTGAGAAAGAGACAAGAGCAGACACAGCACCAATAGACATAAAGCGCTATCTCAAGAGCCTCATAGACAAGTTCAGGAATGAAGTTATTAATGACCTGAAGCTAGACATAAGCAGAATAGTTAGAGAAATGCTAAGTACCACCCAAGAAAAAACAGATGGTAGAATGGAAGAACAGAAAAAGAGGTGAGAATTGTTTAATGGAGAAAATAGAGAAAGCATAGAATACGTGAAGCAGGTTCAAAGAGACTACCAGGAAACTAAAAAGTCTATTGAAAACTGGCATAACAGCTTGAAAGAAACTAAGGACAGATTATCTGAACTGGAAGGCAGATTTGTAATATGGGAGCATGAAATGAAAAACTTCTTAAAAATAACAAAGAAACAAAGCAATAATACAAAGACTAGAAGATGATAAGAGGGTCTATAACTTAAGAATTAAGAACATAAAAGAAGAAGTAGGGACACAAACAAATGAACTACAAAAGCTACTCACAGAAATAATCCAGGATTATTTAGCAAAAGGTAAAGGTACTCAGTTGTATGAAGCATACAGGACCCCAACCACCTACAACCCAAACAGAGCAACACCCAGGCATATAATAATTAAAATTCTAGAAATTCAGTACAAGAACAGAATATCAAAAGCTGTCAGAGACAACAAAACAGATCACTTACAAGGGAACACCCATCAGAATTACAGCAGGTTTCTCTGCACAAACCATCAAATCACGAAGAGCGTGGGGGGAAATAATTCAAGCTTTGAAAGATAATAATCTCCAGCCAAGATTGATATATCCTGCACAACTATCCCTGGAAATTGATGGAAAAACAAGGTTCTTCCAGGATAAAGAGGAGCTAGGGGAATACGCAACCACCAGTTCAACTCTACAGAGAATACTGCAAGATATTCTAAAAAAGAAAAATATGAAAAACCCAGAAGTAGCGGCAGAGAGGCCACAATGAATGGAGCAGAAAACAAAATGAAGAAGACAAACTGACAACTAATGACAGGAAAAGAGCTCAACAGAAATGAGGCAGAGAAGATTACATGATAGGAACAGCTATTTTGGAGAAAATGACATCTTAAGAGGTAATACTGATTTAGTATCATCTTGTTTTGAAGTCTCATCAAGCTTTTGTTCTTCTGTCTCCATTGGTCTAAAGAGGTGGTATCTTATTGGATTTTATTATATATGATAGTATAAGCAAAACCTTTTATAGACAAGGAGATTATACAGAAACCATTGTTCATTTTCTGTTAGTTGATTCTAAATACCCTGTAATACTGTCATTCTCTTAAATTGTTTTACATTGTTTTGATATATTTGATGCTACAGTATACAAAGTTATACTCAAAGATTTCAAGGAAAGAGACAATATGATAACTACTTTTATGTCAGTATAATCTTGTGTTGAGACACTATTTTGCTTAAATGGTTATGTTTTGATCTGTGCTGATTTGCTGTTATGCCCTCTTTTATCTCAATCTCCACTTTATTATTTACTTTTTTATCTTTTTAATTAAGGGAAAAATAAATTAAAAATAGCAGGCTATATTATAGTAACCCACTTTGACTTTCCATTATCTTCATTTAAAGCCCTGTATTGCTCTCACCATCTTGTTTTGACTGATGTTCCTCTATTCTGTTTTGCTTGATAGTATCAGGTTTGAAAGTTTAGGCAACAGCTGTGAAGATAGTGGGATTCATTATGACACCCATTCTGGTTGACTATTATCTACTTTTGAAGACCTATGTCTCCAATGTTTTGGTTTTGTTCTTTACTGTTTTGTTCAAATTTTATTATAACTAATGATATAGGCAATTCTATTAGAGATAGCCAGAGGCATTATGGTAACCATTGTTGATCACCTAGTATTATGCTTTTACATTATCTATTACGTCCACCCTTTTGATTTGACTGACTGTTCTGTTATGTCACTTTTGGTTCTACTCTCTTCCAAAAAAGTAATAAGAACTGTGGAAGCAACAAAACCCAAAATGTGTAATTGTCATTGTTCAAAAGAGAGAGAAAAAAAGTGCTCTAAACGATGTGACTGCATGTATATTTAAGTGTATAAGATAGATAATGATATTACTGAGTTTTGTTGGATCATTGAACAGAACTGTTTGCAGTCTCACTGTTGGAATGTCCACTTTATAAGCTTTAATTTTGTAACTTGAACAATTGTTTCTGAGATGACAAAATGTAATCCATTAACTAGTGATTTCCTACTGTTTATTTTTTTCTGTAAATCTGTATAACTTGTACCCTTTCTCTGTTTTTTTACTTTTTCTCCTTAAATAAAATTTTTTAAAAAGCAAAAAAAAAGATATGCTGTCTGATTTTCATACTTCTTGTGTTTCTATGTTGAGATTTGTGCATCTGTTGGAGTGACTGGCTCTTCCATTTTTATTTGAGGATCTTCTTTTAAGGGCTTGATCCCCAGAACCTCTCACTGAAGTGAGAATTAACTGCAGTATTGTTGATGACACAAATAAAAACAGACATTGACATATAGCAAAAACCAATTAAAAGCAAAAACTGTACTACCATTAACAGCAGACAAAATTAGCAATAATAACATGGAATAAGCTAAAGAACTAAAAATTAATAAAGGTTAGTGGTAAAAATAATTAAAGTGGGATGGGGAAAGGAAAAAATGAAAGGTGACATAATTTTAAAAATAAAGAAAAGGAAGATGAGATAGAGGAGGGGAAAAAGTGAGTAAAAATCCAATTAAGTAGTAAAAACGTAAGTAGAATTTGTCAAAAGTAACAGTAAAATGATAGACGAGAAAAAGAAAAAGGAAGAAGGAAAAAAGAGCAGAACAGAGCTGGTCATGGTGACACACCTATACTCCTAGTATCAGGAGTCTGAGCCAGGCGATCTCTGCAACTTTAAGACCAGTCTGAGCTACATAGTGAGTTCAAGGCCAGCCCAAACTACAGAGTAAAACCCTGTCTCATGCAACAAGAACTACAAAACAAAAACAAAACTATAACAAACAAGTAAACAAACCAAAAGGTAAGAGTCCAAAAAATCCCTCTATGTCAAAGTATTTGAATGGGTAGTTTCTTCTCTAGATCTACAATATTGGGATCCACCAAAATATATAGAAAGATAGTGTCATGCTTGGGGTCTATTGTGTTTCCATATCTGCTTAACATGCTTTTGCTTCATGGATTCTGAATCTTGCCCTATGTTTCCTGTTAGGTGGGATCAGTCAATAGTATGCCATCTTCCTCAGGGCTCTGTTCAACACAGGGGCATTTACTATTTATTTTTGTCTTCATCTTGTGTTCTGAGATATTGCTATCTTAATTAGCCTGTAGCCTGTGCTCCAAATGCTTCTCTGTCCATGTACCCAGGACATGGCAAATGTCCAGGAAGAGGCACATCTCTTAACACATTGGTGATGGGCAAAGCAAAGAGGGCAGGGTTCTGTGTTGAAAGAGGGCAGCAAGGGGCACCAAGTAATGTGGTAGACTTGGTGCTGGTGTTCCAATTAGATTCAGCCCTTCAGAAAACTATGTGTGAGGACTCTGGGAAACCAAGAAAGCAGCTCCCCTCCCTAGTAAGTGGTGGCGGTGTGGCTGGCTGTGGCCCTTCCAAGGGGAGAACCACCAACATGTCCTGAGATCCGTGCCATGTTGGAACTTAGGACCCTGGGAAACAAAGCAAGCAGCTCACCTCCTTGGTAAGTGGCTGAGGTGTGGCAGGCTGTGGCCCTTCCAGAGGAAGAACCGCCAGTGTCTCCTGAGATCCGTGCCATGTTGGAACTTAGGATGCTCGTATTGTAAACCCAAAAATCGAGTTCAGTCATCCAAGTATTATAATCCTCTTTCTAGTTTTCCTCTCAACCCAAAAGATTATATTTGTAAACCCATTGAGATGTTATTGGAATTCCAGCCGGTCAATTCCAATCTACCTCCACCAAGACAACCCACCATGACGTAGAAGATACCAAGACATATTGCAAGTTAAGGGCAGCCAAGAGGACTCAAGTCCATTTCCTGTGAGGACATGTGGACAAAGGCTACACTCCTAGGCCTCTCAGAGCATTTATTGTCTTGTGAAGAAAAGGGAAGGGTCCCTCAGGGATGAGTGATAGTCAAATGTCAGGGATTGCTGAGTAACTTGAGCTGGCTGGCCAGGTGCAAGGAAGACATCTCTGTAATTTGTAGAGATAAAGACATGTAGAAGGATCAATTTTACATAACCTGACTAAGGTATCAGAGAAATTGCTTTGGGGGGCTGTTGCTTCATTTTTGATATGTAGACTCTTGTGCCCTGGGGAGTCATAGCCTCTTATCTTGAGGCTGCTTCCCAGTTGACATCCCCAGAGTCTGCTCTGCATCTCGCCTGCTCAAACCTTTAATGTGGAGAGCACCATGCATTAACATTTCTTGAGCTATTTGCTCTGCATCTTGCCAGCTCAATCCTGTAATGTGGAGAGCACCATATGAGGAAACGGGGCTGTCTGATGGCCAGACTTTGCATATTGACACCTCAGCCAGCCAATTGAAGAGAGAAGGAAAAATCCTACCTAGCCTTTCAGTATAAGGAAATGAGTCCCCAAGTAATCAAAGTCAGAGTAATTGTTTTGGATCCAAAGGGAGTCACTGGATTTGTCTCTCATATCTGTGACAGCTGCACATTAGCACTTGGGCTAGCCTTGTTTGCCATGCCCAGAGTTAATTGAAGAGAAGGAAATACCCTAGCCACCTTTTTACATATCAGTGTAAGGAAATGAGTCTTCAAATATTTAAAGTCACAGTAATTGTTTTAGATTCAAAGGGAGAGACTGGAGTTGTCTACCACAGCAGGGAAACCAAGCAAGCAGCTCCCCTCCCTGGTAAGCAGCTGTGGTGTGGCAGACTGCGGCCCTTCCAGGGGGAGAACCACCAGTGTCTCCTGAGATCCACGCCATGTTGGAACTTAGGTCGCTGGAAAACCAAGCAAGCAGTTCCCCTCCCTGGTAATCAGCTGCGGTGTGCCAGACTGCGGCCCTTCCAGGGGGAGAACTACCAATGTCTCCTGAGATCTGCACCATGTTAGAACTTAGGATTCTGGGAAACCAAGAAAGCAGCTTGCCTCCCTGGTAAGTGTCTACAGTGTGGCAGACTGTGGCCCTTCCAGGGGGCGAACCACCAGTGTCTCCTGAGATCCATGACATGTTGAAACTTAGGACGCTGGGAAACTAAGCAAGTATCTCCCCTCTCTGGTAAGTGGCTGAGGTGTGGCAGGCTGCGACACCTCCAGGGGGAGAACCACCAGTGTCTCCTGAGACCCACACTATGTTGGAACTTAGGATGCTGGGAAACCAATCAACCAACCTGCCTCCATGCTAAGCAATAGTGAACCTACTGCTGCAGTGCCTAGAGTCAAGCATCCCACATCCCATACCCCCTTTTCCTTGTCTCCCCATTAGCAAATGGGAACCAGAAATTTGAGTATCTCTTGGGAGGTTGACCATAGCAAATAAGGGGGATTTCCTTCTACCATCTCTTTGAAGGCAAATATTTTCATTACTGTTTTGCTTTATTCTGATTAATGGTACTGCTCTATTCAATATTCTATTTTGATAAGTTCTATAATGTTCTGTATTTCATTTTATTTTGATGTACATAATTGAAAGAACAACTATTGTAAAGATAATGAAATATACTTTGATACCTGTTACTGTTAAGAAAAGAAAAGAAAACTATGTGTGGTGGTCCCGGCTCCTTATGGCAGAGTGTGGTGTGGCTAAGCACCATTTTCTCCTCACCCTGAGTCCCCCACTACTTAAATTTCTCAGGGGATTGGTGAATAGCCTTACTACCTTCATGACTGCCTCTATGACTATCGCTATGGCTACCTCTCACCTACTCATAGTGGTAGGGTGACCCCATGACCCCAAAGTGACTTCTGATATCCAGAGTAGCTCAGTCTTAAAAATAGATCCCTTCTCAAAATAGCTCCTGATTGAACTTCTAAATATGATGAGTGGTCCACTAGAGTCCTTTTTCAAACCTAGCCTGCCATGAAGAATAAAGAGTAAGACCCCAAATGCAGCTTACTATAGCTGCAGGTTTTTTGTGGGGTTTGCAATACCAGCCTATTGTCTGTCACTGAGATTGCTGCCCCTCTTCAGGCTTAACCTGTTTCTGCAGAGCCAGGTCCCCTCCCTGAAAGCCAGGGTGGACATTTTGGACTGCTTACTTTTTTTTTTTAACATTGTCTTTTCTTCCTTCATAATTTTTAGGTTTCCTGTCAGCTCTTTCTTAATTCCTGAAGTTATTTTTCTCTTTCTCCTTGCTAAGAAGTTACTTTCCAGTGTTTCAATTCCAGGTCTTGGAGGTGGTATGAAATGCTGCCACCTCCAGTGCCTCCGTCTTGAACATCCTTTATCATAATTGTTTTTAATTGACACAGAATAGTTGTACATATTTGTAGGTACAATGTGATATTCTGATGTAGAAATAAAGTGTAATGACCAAATTAGGGAAATTAGCATGTCCATCAACTTATTTTTTTTGTATTAGAAACATTTAAAATCTGTTCTTTTAGCTGTTTTGAAATAAACAACAAATTATTAACTAAAATCACCACATACTGTATTATAAGATGCCAGACTTTAATCCTCTAATCTAACTAGTTTTGTGTGCCCAAATCAACTATTTGTGACTTCATCACCTCCCTCTCTTTTCTAGTCTCTGATAAGCCATATTCTACTCTATACTTGAATTAGGTCAACTTTCAAGCTTTTACACATGAATAAGAACATGTGGTAATTGCTCCTCCTGTGTCTAGCCTATTTCACTCAACATAGTGTTCTTCAAATCACAGGCAGAGTGGATCAAGAGGTAGGATCCACCAAGAGGCTCTTTATAGGAAATACAATTAGCCTTAAGAAGATTATATAGACCAAAATCAAATATGAGAAAACGGAACTCAATGAGATAGGGAACCAGAGAGTAACAGGTGTAACTGGGCCAATAATTATGGATAGTTTGAACAGACAGGCTTTAGTAAATGAAGAAATATAACTAGAAATCCAGCCCAGGAATGAGAAGGTTCAGAAACACTTAGGTAAATAGTAGATTGTCCCCCCCCCCCAATATAAAACTGTGAGTGATGGGGAGACCCAAAAATACACGGCTCATTCTGGGGGAGTAAAAGGAGAAATAGTATTAAAAAAAACAGCAGAAGATATAGCTAATAGTGTATCAGGAATTAAAACCCTCATTACTCACACCACTCTGCTTGGTTGGAACTTATTCCATCCTAGTTTGTATACAAGCACTGGATCTGAGGGCACAGACAGCTGTCCTGAAGATATCAGGACATAGCACAGTGGTCATCTTTAATTTCCTATTAACTCAATCAGGATCCCTCTATAACTTATACTGTTGTATCATGACTGATCTTAGTTAAATCTGACTTGTTTGAATACTGCTTATTACTGACAGATTTTATTAAAACTGTTAGGTTGCTGGTATCAAGTTAAGGAGTATAGACGACTATACTGAAAATGACAATGATTCACCATGATATCCATTCTGATTTGACTACCACCTGTTTTTGTAGCTCTCCACTATCTACAAAGTTGTATTTCTGTTAATTCTGTTATGTACTGATATGTTCAATTATACTTTATCTGATGATATAGCCAATTCGGTTGATGATAACAAGAAACAGCACAGTAACCATGGTAGAATTCCTTATACAGCAGTTTTATATGTCTTTTTAGTTTTATGTGTCTATAGGAATATGTTTAGTTCTGTCCTGCTTTGTGTTCTGTCTCTCCCTCTAATATAGAAAGGACAGAAATACATGTTAAGACTCATGCTTGTGTAAAACCTATAACGAGTTTATGAGAACTGATATTATGACATATGATGAAATGAACAAATACTTTGAAGGAAAGAAAGGGCCACTGTAGTACCCAGTGCTGATTCCAGAGTGTTATAATGTGAAATCCAGCAATATTATTAATCTTCGATCAGCAGGATTTTAATCTAATAAGCTGTGTTAGGTCTCAACATAAATGAAGATATGGATAAATGCATACATGTCCAAGTGTATAGGATTGATAGCCATATTACTTAGTTTTGTTGGATAGTTGAACAGAACTGTTTGCAGTCTCCCTGGTTGAATTCCCATTTATAAGGTCCATTTTTGTATCTTGAACAACTATTTTTGGGGGTATAATATGTATACATCAACTAGTGATTTATTACTGTTTATTTCTTTTCTTGGAAAGTATGTACTATTTCTGCCCACTTTCTATTTTGTTTTATCTTTCTTTTAAAAAAAACATAGTGTCCTCCATCTACAGTATCACAAATAGCAGAATTTCTTATGACTGAATGATATTACACTGTGCCTATATGCTGTATTTTCCTGACTTACTCATCTATCTTTCTTTCTTTTTTTTTTTTTTTTTTTTTTTTTTTTTTTTTTTTTGGCTCTGGGGATCAAACTCATGACCTCATGAGTGCCAGACAGGCACTTATATCGCTGAGCTAAATCCCCGGCCCCTATTCATTAAAGTAGGCACTTTGGTTGACTTCTCCTCTTGGCTAATGAAAATAATTCTTCACAAATATGGGAGTGCAAGCATACTCCTATACTTACATACGGCTCTCCCATACTGATATACTGACTTCATTTTCTTTGCATATTTGACTTGTAGTGGAATAAGTGGGTCATGTGATACTTGTAGTCATTTTGGGAACCTCAATACTATTTCCATAGTGCTTATTTAATTTGCATTTCTTTCTTTCTTTTTTTTTATTTAAGAGGAAAAAGAGAAAAACACAAAACAAACCAAAGCGGTGTAAGGGTACACGTAATACAGAACTACAAAAAAACAAAACAAAACAAAACAAAACAAACAAAAAAAAACATAACAGTAAGAAATCACCTGTTAGTATATTACATATTATCATCTTGAAAATAGTTCCTCAAATCACAGTATCAAAGAACACAAGGTGGACATTCAAACAGGTAGACTGCAAACAGCTGTGTTCAATGATCCAAAAACATTGATAAAGTCAGCTATTTAACACCCCTAAACACACTTGCTGTTATATCCGTTAGAGCTCTTTTTCTTTTTTTTTTTTTTCCCTCTCTTTTTTACAACAAAATTCACGCACTTTGGATTTTATTACTCCTTAGTGCTTATTACTTTTTTTTGGGGGGGGGAAAGAATACAGTCAAATATGGCAAAACAAAGCTGTCAGTCAATACCAAGGATAGACATAGCACATGATGTAGAACAGAGTACAAGTTTATCAACAATGGTTATCAACGTTGTCCCTTGTTTCCTTAAAAAGACTTGTCTATCTCATTAGATATTATAAAGTTGGACAAAACAGTAGAGAACAAGACCAATAAAACTTAGGCATTGTAAACATTACAGGACTTCCAAAGAAGACAATAGTCAAACCAGAATGTGTATCTTAGTGAATCTTATTGTCTTCAAAGTAGTTGCCTATGTCTTCAAACTTGATACTACCATATAGAATGGAACAGAGTCTAATCAGTCAAAACAAGATTGTGGGAGTACTACAGGACTTCAAAACAAGTTAATAGGAAATCAAAAAGAGTTACTATTTATATATCCTAATTTTTTGAATTTTTTCTTTAATTAAGACAAACATAAGAAATGACTAAATAATTTTTTTAAAACAATAAGGGGGAGATTGAGATAAAACAGGACATAACAATATAACAATAGAGGTCACAGCATGACTGTTTCAACAACCTAGTACTTCACCACCATATAACCTGACTTAATAGTAGTTACCATAGTGTCTTTTTCCTTGATATATTTGGATAAAACTTCATATACTATAGCTTCAAATATTTTCAAATCAAGAAGCCCAGAATAAAGCCTTTCTAATTAATGAGTGAAAACTTTATAAGGCTCCAAGGCCACCTAATGGGGAATCATGATTACCACATATTTTTATATATTTGAATCATTACTTACATTAGGGAAACTATTCGGTATTCACACATGCGAGATTGATTTATTTCACTTATGAGTATGGTCTCAAGCTGCGCCCATTTATTGATAAATATCTCAATGTGATCCTTCTTTATAGCTGAATAATACTCCATTGTATAGAAATACCACAACTTTTTTATCCATTCCTCAGTTGATGGACACTTGGGTTGTTTCCAAGATCTGGCGATTACAAATTGTGCTGCTATAAACATAGGTGCACATATATCACTGTGGTATGATGCTTTCAGTTCTTCTGGGAATATGCCTAGAAGTGGAATAGCTGGAATAAATGGGATTTCCAGTCCCAACTTTTTGAGAAATCTCCAGACAGATCTCCACAAAGGCTGTACCAGTCTACACTCCCACCAGCAGTGCAGGAGAGTTCCTTTTTCCCCACAGCCTCTCCAGCATTTGTTGTCGGTTTTCTTGATCCTGGCCATTCTTTCAGGAGTGAGATGGTATCTCAGTGTGGTTTTAATTTGCATTTCTCTAATGACCAATGATGATGAGCATTTTTTCATGTATTTATTTGCCATTTGCATTTCTTCATCTGAGAATTGCGTATTCATCTCAGATGCCCATTTTTGGATTGGATCTTTGAATTTCGGAGGTCTGAGTTTCTTTAATTCTTTATATGTTTTAGACAAGAGGCCCTTGTCTGAGAGAGAGTTCACTAAAATCTTTTCCCAGTTTGTGGGTTTTCTTTTCACTATGCTGGAGATTTCTTTTGACATGCAGAAACTTTTTAATAAGAAGTGGTCCCAGTTATTGATTCTGGGAAGTATTTCCCATGCGGTTTGAGTCCGGTTCATGAATTCTTTACCTACTCCTATGTCTCCAAGGTTTCTACCTAATTTGTCTTCCAATAGATTTAGTGTTTCTGTTTTAATATTCAGATCTTTGACCCATTTAGATTTTAATTTAGTACATGGTGATAGACATGGGTCTAGCTTTAGTTTTCGGCAAATGGAGAGCCAGTTTTTCCAGCATCATTTATTAAAGAGACTGTCATTCTTCCAGTGAACCTGCTTGGCTCCTTTATCAAAGATAAGGTGGTTGAGTGTGTTCGTAGTTGTGGTTGTATCTTCTAATCTATTCCACTGATCTTCGGCTCTGTTTTGATTCCAATACCATGTTGATTTTACTACTGTTGCTTTGTAGTATAACTTCAAGTCAGGGATTGTGATGCCTCCTGCTTTGTCTTTGCTGCTTAGAATTGCCTTTGCGATTCTAGGTCTCTTCTGGTTCCAGATGAAATTTAGGAGTGATTTCTCTAGATCTATAAGGTATGCTGATGGTATTTCTATTGGGATTGCATTGAATCTGTATAACAGTTTTGGGAGAATGGCCATTTTCACAATGTTTGTTCTTCTTATCCATGAGCAAGGGATGTCTTTCCATTTTCTGAGATCATCTTCAATTTCCTTTTTCAGTGTATTATAATTTTCACTGTATAAGTCTTTCACTTCTTTCGTAAGAGTAATTCCTAAATATTTCATTTTTTTGCTTGCTAATGTGAATAGTCCAGTTTCTCTTATTTCCCTCTCTGTAATTTTGTTGTTCGTGTATAGGAATGCTATTGATTTCTGAGTATTGATTTTGTATCCAGCCACATTACTGAATTTATTTATTGTATCTAAGAGTCTTTCAATGGAGTTTAGGGGGTCTTCTATGTAGAGTATCATGTCATCTGCAAACAATGATAATTTAACTTCTTCTTTTCCTATCTTTACCCCTTTTATTTCTCTTTCTTGCCTAATTGCTCTGGCTAGTACTTCCAGTACTATATTAAATAGGAGTGGTGATAAAGGACATCCTTGTCTTGTGCCCGATTTTAAAGTAAAGGCTTTCAATTTTTGGCCATTTAGTATGATGCTGGCTGTTGGTTTGTCATAAATGGCCTTTATTATATTGAGGTAAAGACCATTTATTCCAATTTTCTGTAAAGTTCTTATCATGAATAAGTGTTGGACCTTATCGAAGGCTTTATCTGCATGTATAGAAATGATCATGTAATTCTTATTTTTGGCTTTATTGATATGGTGGATTACATTTATTGATTTGCGTATGTTGAACCATCCTTGCATTCCTGGGATGAATCCCACTTGGTCATGGTGTATAATCTTCTTGATGATTTGCTGGATCCTATTTGCCAATATTTTATTGAGGATTTTTGCATCTGTGTTCATTAGGGAGATCGGTCTATAGTTCTCTTTTATAGTTGGGTCTTTCTCAGGTTTTGGTACTAGAGTAATATTTGCTTCCAGGAATGACTTAGGAAGGATTGCTTCCCTTTCAATTTCATTGAATAGTTTGAGGAGTGTCGGCATTAGGTCTTCTTTATATTTCTTGTAGAATTCTGCAGTGAATCCATCTGGGCCTGGGCTCTTCTTGGTGGGTAAGGCCTTAATTACATTTTCAAGTTCATGAGCAGAGATTGGGTTATTCAACAGTTTTATATCCTCTTGATCTAGCTTTGGTACTTCATATGCTTCTAAGAATCTGTCTATTTCTTCTGTGTTATCAAACTTTTGAGAGTAGAGGTTTTCGAAATAGGTGTTGATGATCCTCTGAATTTCTATTGGGTCTGTAGTGATTTCTCCTTTTTCATTTCTTATTGCATGAATTTGAGCTTTTTCTTCCCTTTTTTTAATAAGGTTGGCTAGGGGCTTATCGATTTTATTTATTCTTTCAAAGAACCAACTCTTTGATTCGTTGATTCTTTGGATTGTTTTCTTAGTCTCTATTGCATTGATTTCTGCTCTGATTTTTATAATTTCCTCTCTTCTTTTGGCTTTGGGCTTGACTTGCTCTTCTTTTTCTAGCTGTTTGAGGTGTAGCATCAAGTTATTTATTTGTATTCGTTCTGTTTTCCTGATGTGGGAATTCAGTGCAATAAATTTTCCTCTCAGAACGGCTTTCATTGCATCCCACAGATTCCGGTAAGTTGTATCTGCATTTTCATTTTCTTTTAGGTATTGTTTAATTTCTTCTTTAATTTCTTCTGTGACCCACTGATTACTCAAGAGTGTGTTATTTAGTTTCCATGTGTTTGCGGAATTTTTGCAGTATCTTTTGTCATTAATTTCTAATTTCAGGGCGCTATGATCCGATAATATGCAAGGGATGATTTCAACTCTTTTGCATTTGCTTAAATATGTTCTGTGAGCTAATATATGGTCTATTTTAGAAAATGATCCATGTACTGCTGGGAAGAATGTGTATTCTGATGTTGTTGGGTGGAACATTCTGTATATGTCTATCAAACCCATTTGTTCACAGGTATGATTCAGTTCTGTTATTTCTTTGCTCATTTTCTGTCTGGTTGATCTGTCCCTTGGTGTCAGTGGTGTATTAAGGTCTCCTGTTACAATTGTGTTACTGATAATTTGAGTTTCTTTATCTGTTATTAATTGTTTTACATAACTGGGTGCTCTGGAGTTTGGCGCGTATATATTTAAGATAGTTATCTCTTCCTCTTGGAGTTTTCCCCTTACGAGTATGTAGTGACCTTCTTTGTCCTTTATGGTCATTGTTGGTTTAAAGTTCACATTGTCTGCAAACAGAATGGCTACTCCTGCCTTTTTTTTGGATTCTTGCTGCATGAAGAATTGTTTTCCATCCTTTGACTTTCAGTCTGTGAGTATCTTTCTGGGTTAGATGGGTTTCCTGTAAACAGCATATAGTTGGATTTTGTTTCTTGATCCATTCTGCTAGTCTGTTTCTTTTGATTGGTGCATTGAGACCATTTACATTAATGGTTATTACTGTTAAATGCTGGTTAATTGTAGGAATGTTATCTCTCTGCTGTTGCATCTTTATCTTTCTGTTCTGTTTAATTATTTGCTTTGCTTAGTGGTTTTTTCCTTTGTGTATCTAAACTGTCTTTCAATATTTTTTGCAGGGTTGGTTTGGTGTTCATGAAGTTCTTCAGCTGTTCTTTGTCATGGAAGTATCGTATTGCACCATCTATTTTGAATGATAGTTTTGCAGGATATATCAGTCTTGGTTGGAAATCATTTTGCTTTAGGATCTGGAATACTTCACTCCATGCTCTTCTTGACTTTATCGTTTGTGCTGAGAAGTCTGCTGTGATTCTGATAGGTTTTCCTTTATAAGTGATCTGTCTTTTCTCTCTGTCAGCTTTTAATAATCTATTCTTGTGTTGAATTTCTGGGATGGTGATTATTATATGTCTGGGTGTAGTTTTATTTTGGTTATGACTGTTTGGAGTTCTATATGCTTCACTGATCCTGATGTCAGTTTCTGATCTCATGCTTGGGAAATTTTCAGCTATTACTTCTCTAAATATCCTCCTGACATCCTTCATGTTGTCTCCCTCTCTTTCATTAATCCCTACCATTCTTATGTTATTCTTCTTTGCATCGTCTTGCAGTTGTTGAATTGTTGTTTCCTGATTCCTTGTTATTTTCAAAAGATCTTTCCTTTCCTGTTCACTAGCTGCAATCCTGTCCTCAAGGTCTGAAATTCTATCTTCACTTTCATTAAGGCGGTTTTTACAACTTTCAGTGGAGTTTTTTATTTCCTGTATATCTCTGTGCATCTGCATTATGTATTCTGTGTGTTTCTTATATTGCTTGTCTAGGGATTCTATCTTTTTGTTTAGTTCCTCCAATTTTTTATCTGTGTTTTCTTTAGATATATTTAGAATCTCTTTCATTTCTTTTATCATTTCTTCTTTTATCTGGGAGATTATTTCGAGTTTGAATCTCTTTAAAGCTTCCTGGAGTTGCTTGTCAATTTCAGTGGCTGTTGTGTCCGATATATGAGGTGGATGGGATATATTTTCTTCTATATACATCGCTCCTAGGGTTTCTTGAGATGGGCTGGAGGTTTGAGGTTGTAATTTGCTCTTTCGTTTTGTCATTTTCCTATATTTCTGTGTTTCAAGTGTTATTTGAAAGCTTCCTGAGGATCTGTTGAAAATCCCCTTCTATGTTTGGAGCTACTGAGACTCTGGCACCGCGCTACCCCAAGCCATTGGGCCTACAGAACCAGTGGCCCTCCTCTGCCTGCTCAGAACTCCGCAGTTCCAGACAAGCTGGGCCTCAGGGACACTGTGCGTCCACCTGCCCCTTGGAAGCTCCACAGTTCTTCAGTCGTAGCCAGGTTAGGGTACTCACCACAGGCCGCAGTGGCTCAGGAACCTGTGGACCCTCCCTGGTTGCAGAGATATCCAGAGTCCTCCAGACACGCAGAGAGGCCGGTGAGGGCACCCCAGATCTGCCCAGCTCCTCCTCTGCAGACCTATGGCCAGGCGCGGCAGCTAAACAGGCTGGGCTAGGCTGATAGTGTGGGCCCGCCCATCTGTCGGCAGCTCAGCAGGTCTCCAAGTGAAGCCGGAATGGGGAGGCTGATGTGGAAGCCTCAAACCCACCTCTCCCCTTCACTGCACCTGGAAGCCTGGGGGAACTCCAGCAGTCTGGGCGGAGATATCCAGAGTCCTCCAGACACGCAGAGAGGCCGGTGAGGGCACCCCAGATCTGCCCAGCTCCTCCTCTGCAGACCTATGGCCTTAATTTGCATTTCAAAGAACATTGTATAATGGTTTTCCTTTTCCCATATTCTCATCAGCCGTGTTAGTTTTTGATGATGGTCATTCGATCTTGGGTAAGATGGTATCTCACTGTGATGTTTATTTGCATTTTTCTGATTATTAGTGATGCTGAGCATGCCACACACACATTTTTGGCCATTTCTGTATTTTTGATGGAGAAATATATATTCAGTTTATGTGTTGTCTTACCTACTTTCTTCTGACTGCTGGGTTTAAGTACCTGACCCCCAAAGTCAAAGGAAGAAAGGCTTCTTTGGCTCACAGTACATAGAGGTTTCAGTCCACAGTCACATGGCTCCAAGGAAAGGTGACAAGGAGGAGGGACACTGCAGAAGAGAAACAGTCCATAGCAAGCAGGCAAGCAAAAGTAGGAGACGGCAAGTGTAAGACCCCTTAGCATCTTCTTTCTGCCCCTTTTATATTTTAGCTAGGGTACGGAAATCAGGGCAGTGCCAAATCAATCTGTGGGCTGATTTAGTAAACACATACCCTTATTCCCAGCATCACACCCTCTAGATTCAGCCACCTCTGAAAAAGGTCCCCACCAATGATTTAATTAGGCTTTGGGGGGACATAGAGACACAAGGCATAATATTTGCCTATTTTTTATTTGATAACTTGTCTCATTGCAGTTTTTTTTTACATATTTTAAGTGTTACTTCTTTGTCAAGAGAACAGTTTGTGTATCTTTTCTCTGCAGATTGTCTTTTCACTGTTTTTACCAGATTCAGCCACCACTGTTAATTTTTTTTAGCTTGACACAGTTCCATTTGTCTATTTTTTTTATTTAGTTTCCTATAACTTGGGGGTTTTATTTAAAAAATCATTTTGGGGCTGGGGGTTTAGCTCAGCGGCATAAGCGCCTGCTTGCAAGCAGGCAGTAGTGAGTTCGATCCCTGGTACCGATAAAAACGAAAAAAGACCCAAAAAAAAGAAAAAAAAAAAAAAGAAGTCTTAAAATAAAAAAAAAAGAATCATTTTCTAGAAGGGCAAGAAGACACATGCCTGTAACTCCAGCTACTCAGGAAGCTAAGACGGAAAGATTATAATTTCAAGGTCAGCCTGGGTATTTTAGCAAGACCTATCTCAAAAAAAAAATGCTTGGAGCTATATCTCAGTGGTAGAGTTACTTAAGATTCCATCCCCAGTATTACAAAAACCATTGCCTTTACCAAGCTCTTGAACTGTTCCTCTGATGTTTTCTTCTAGCTTCACAGTTTCCATTTTTATATCGAGGATTTTGATATATTTTGCCTTGAGTTTGTACATAAGAAGTTGCAGGGGTCTGGTTTCAGTCTATCTAAGGACATACAGTTTCCCCAGCACAGTTTATTGAAGAGATCATTTTTAAAATTCCATGTATATTTTTAGCACCTTTGTTGAAAATCTGTTGTCTGTAGAAGCCATAGCTTTCTTCTGGGTTTTCCATTCTGTCTCATTGATCTACATGTTTATGGGGTTACGTGTGTTTTTGGTTATTACAGCTTTGTTTTACGTATTGAGATCAAATATTGTGATGTTTCTAGACTTTCTTTTTGCTCGTTTGCTTTGGGTTTTTTGGATTTTTTGTGGTTTTAGATTATTCCAGTACTACCTTTTCTATTTTTTGTTGAGACAGGGTCTTGCTATGTAGATCAAGCTGATCTTGAACTCACTATACAGCCAGTGCTGGCCTCGAACTTGAGACAATCCTCCTGTCCCAGCCTCTTACCTGTGAGTATTTCAGGCATGTACCACCATACCCAGTATCCTTTTCTAGTTTTGTGAAGAATGTCATTGATGTTTTGATGAGGATTTCATTGAATTTGCAAAGTACTTTTGGTAGTACAGGTATTTTAACCACATTAACCAGTCCAACGAATTCATGATTATGGTATGTCTTTCTATTTTTGTGTTCTCTTAATTTCTTTCAATGTTTTATTAGCAGTCATTTACTTCTTTGTTTAAATTTATTCCTTATTACTTTTTTTATTTTTTGGAGGGTATTGTTACTACTGTCTTAATTTCTCTGCAAGTTCACTACTGGTTTGAAAAAATGCCATTCTAAACACATCATTTTACAAGAAAGGAAATTGTATGTCAAGGAGAAAAGTTAACATACAGCTCATAGATTGCAGTGCTATGTTCCAAACAAGCGGCTCTTTGTACATCATTTGGGCTGCTTGTGAGAAGAACCTGAGCTCAGCAGGAAGGGTGTGGAAACTGACCAACCTTGTAATTCTTCAGTGAACTTTAATCAGTCTCTTGAGCAAGACAGTGAGACTTGTTTTTCAGTCTTGCTATGTAGCTCCAACTGGCCTTGAACTCACCACCTATCCTGTCCAAGACTAGAACTCATGGCAATCTTTCTGCCTCAGCCTCCCAGGTGCTGGGGTTTCAGGTGTGCCCCACTACGCCTGGCTGCAAGGAGACCCTTCTGTTTATGCTTTCGGATCTTTTCTTGGGGTCACCTTTCCTTTCTCATTCTCTGCCTGGATTCTTCTCGCCTCCCACAGTGACCTCTCTGACCACGCTCTACACCACCAGGTTTCAACCTTTTTATTCCTGTCTCTGTTTCCATCACACTTCAGTTGGTGCTCATTCTCACACATCTATTTGTTGTTTTAAAATTCTGCTTACTACTCTGCCTGTAGTTGTCTTTACAAACTTAAAATCATAGGGAGGACAAAAAATTCATCTGTGTTGTTCAACTCTATGCCAGTGTCTGCAGGAAGATACAAGAATGTATGGTATTTGTTGATTGAATAAGTAAGTTTGAAGTTCTTCTGCCAGGGAAAAGGAGCAAACAGTTTTAAGTGCTGTGTGTCGGCCATCACGTGGCAGCATATGTGTGGGATCAGCATCTCAGTCCCTTTGTGTGGATGGAAATACTGAGTCTTGAGCAAGGTTCTATAGGTAGTAAGTACTATAGGCAGTTGTTGAGCAGGTCAGTTGCTGTCCTTTGTCCACCAGCTTCACTTGATCCACAAGTCCACTTGATCATTACACACTGTGTGTCTGTCCAATCTCCACGTTGTGCCTCAGCAATTCATATAATAAAAGTAATAACTAGTAAAAACCTAGTTTTACAATATTGGATGCAGTGATCCCTCAGCTCTTCTGTATATTTAGAACCGAGGTTCCTGGGGGAAGCTTACTGAAGATTTCCGCAGATGGCTAAGTGGTTCGACCCTGGACGCATTGCTGGCTGTGAAGGGGCTGACCCCTGAGGTCACAAGAGCAGTGTGAAAATTCCCTGTGCCAAATACAACGCTGTGGTGCAGAGGCCATTCGCTCCCTCTTAATCATTTTTGGTTTTTGCACCAAGTAACATTGCAAGAACGAACAGTACAAGAAAAAAAACCAAATGGATAGAAAGGGCCAACATCTTCTAATCTTTATAGCAGCCCCTTCCTCTTAGCTGGGGAACTCCGAGACTTAGCAATGTCTAATCTTCCCACCTCACTGGGTGGGTGGGGTGCACACTCAGGCCCCTGCCCACACCTCTGCCACTGCCTTGCATAGCCACGAGTGTCTCCTTACTGAGCCCTGCACAGCTCTTCAGGTTCCCAGGGTGAGGACTGCAAAGGGTGGCCAGAAGGCTAAGAAATAAAGAGGAGACACAGAAAGCTGGGATCAGGTGGCGCCCTCTTCTGATGGAAGGCAAGGAACTGGCCCCTCACTGTAGGAACATTTACTTATATATTTAGTGACTTAATGTCACATGATACCTGGTGCCTAGTAATCAACATGTGTGGCAACCTAAAGGCTTGATGTTTGGGGGTTGAAGTTCTTTTGAAGCTTGTCCCAGGTGGTCTTTGTTCTCAGACCTGGCTGGCCAGCTCCCACAGGTGTGGTCCATTTCCAGGTTCAACAGCTCACTACATCTCCGTGGCGGTGGGGTTACAGGGGTCTGCTCAAGAGGACCCAGCTCTTTGGAGCCCCTTACCACAGGATAGTTCCATGCTACATGTCTCCATCTATGATATATTTTAAACCTCAAAACAATTCTTACAAAGCCAATTGTGACTGTTCTCAGTGGTACTCTTTGCTTAATTTTTGGTAGTGAATCTTTGGTAGGGAATCCTTTTGGAGATGGCGTTTCTGCCCTGGCCTCTGTTCTCCAATCTTGTATACCTCTAGGTAGATTTTATTCCAAAACAATGTAGACCTTTCTGGAATCTCATCTGCAGATCTTGCTGGAGATTGAGGGAAAAACTTGGAGAAGCCTACCTTCCAGAGTGGTACCAGATGGACACCACAGTGTAACTCCAAGAACCTGGCTATGTTCCAGGATGGTCCCTGCTGAGCTGTTTGTTACTCTCTATGATGGAGATGCCAGAACCAGGCTGCCCGAGTGTTCCCAGCCATTCTCAAGACAAGAGTGAGAGTGTTTGGAGAGCCTGGCTTCTCTGGCCGCTGGAGTTCATCAGAAGGAAGTTCTGCTTGAGGGAGGCGATTTCTCATGACAGGTCCTTGGATCCCACACTGATTACTGAGTGGTGGGCCCTGGGTCAGGAGCAAGGCAGCAAATCAATGCTCCCAACTCCTGGGGAGAGCTGAGTGCCACCTCAGCTGTGTCAGAATGGAAGGATTGTTGGCTCAGTTGGCTGAAGGCCTGGTGGGAAGTTCTCCTTGGGCCCGTGTTGTTGTCCATCAAGTGGATCATAGTGCCCACCTGTACACTCTCCAGATCCTAGAGAAGTGGACTGAGGATGGCTGCAAGCAGCTGTGTGAGTCTGCACAGACCAGTTCACAAGGGGCTGTGGCCTCAGGAGTCCTCACAGAAGGGGCCCTGATTGAGTCACTCCCATGTGACCAGACAATCCTTAGCACTGCTGATTGGTGGCCTTGGGGGAGACAGTGGTGCGGGGGATAGGTTCCAGAGGTGAACAGTGGCAAGTGTCTTTTCTGGGTCTGACACTCCCATTTTGTGGAGGCGGAGCTATGGCAGGGTGAGGTAGATAAGTCTCTCACATGGTGCGAGTGCAGAACAGGCTCAGAGCCAGGCCTTTCCATTTGTTCATGGGTATCTGCACTTTCCAAGAAGCACTGACATGGAATCGCCTACTTTCCTGGTTCAGCTCAGTCCAACCCCGGGGTGCCACCCAGGCCTGGGCACTCAAGTCCCCTTCTGCAGCGTAGGGAGGCCACAGGGACATGAAATCACTGCTGGCTGCTGCTGTCCCCGTGCCCCACATTCCACCCCCTCAGGCAGCTGGAGTAAAGAAACCCAGACATGAGAAGAGAGCCCCAGGCTCTGCCTGGGAACTACCACCTGGAGCAGCTCGAGGGCTGGGCGTGGAGGAGAACCATGCTACAGGACTTGCTCAGAGCTCTACTCCTAAAAAATGACACAGTTCTTGGTTTCCCTGGATTTCCATTCTGATTTCCATGTGACGCGACTGTTCTTCTAGATATCTTCCTGGAAGAGTGAAGCACAAAATATCACAGTGACCCATGCACACCTGTGTTTATAGCAGCACAGCTCGGTGCAGTGACATCTTGCAGACAGACAAACGGATAAAGTAAAAGTAGCGTTTGCACACATGGAGCACCACTCCACCACTACGGAAGGTAAACTAGAGCCAGTTGTAGGAAACCGATGCACCCTGAGAATGTTAAGTAACTCAGACACACAAGTAAATAGCACATGGTTTCTCTTACATGAGCAACCGCCATATAAATGAAAGAGCAGAGAGGTGGGTGGCAGGAAACAGGAAGACAGACCTTTGCAAGCAAGAAAGTGATGAAGAGATGGAGGGAGAAGAGGAAGAGGAGGGGAAGGGGACACAGAGAGAGAATATGCCCTGTGTCCCTGTGCCGACCACTCACGGTGCGTGCAATCGCTCTGCACTGTACACACGCACTAAGAAAATGAATAGTTTTGAAAATGACTCAAATTTCACCTTTTCCATGAGTGTCAACCCCTCTATTGAAAATGGAATCCCATCCCCAGCACCCCAACGCCTTATCCTGATCTTTGTCTCTCTGGAAACCCCGTTCTGATCTCTCTTTTTTAAAATTTTTTTTCTTGGTATCAAGATCAAATTCACAACCTAGAACTTATCAAGTGAGCCTTTGAAGCACAGAGCTAAAACCCAGCTGACCTCTCTTTTAATGGCTAATTCACCCTATATTCATGTGTCCTGTCTCCTCTGCTAGACTACCCTCCAGGAGGGGCAGGTCCTATGGCCTCATTCGCTAGTGCTTTTTTTAAAAAATGCATTTTATTTTAAAGACAAAAAAAATAAAGCAAAATTTTAAAACATAACAGTCGGGGACAACGATGCTACACACATTGCCCATTGCCATTCCCAATCAGTCACCAAGAAAACAAGACATCTGCATTCAACTGTTCAAACAATACTAGCACAAAACTTTCCCTTCAACAAACTCAGAGAAATCAGTAGTATAACTATATAACTATATAACTATATATATATAAATATTTTATATATATAGTTTCTTTCAGCGTCTTACACTAGGGAGACAACATGATGTTTACACATGCATGTCTGATTTATTTCACTTATGAGTATGGTCTAGAGTTGCATCCATTTACCTATAAAAGTCTCAAGTTTGTTCCTGAGTAGTGGGACTTCTTCTTTATGGCTGAGTAGTACACCACTGCATAAAAGTACCACATCTTTTTTATACATTCCTCACTCAATGTGCAGTTAGTTTGTTTCCAAGATCTACCCATTACAAATTGTGCTGCTATGAACATGGGTGCATATATACCACTGTAGTATGATGTTTTTAATTCTTCTGGGAAGATACTGAGAAAGGGAATAACTGGGTCAAATAGGACCACCAATCCTAGATTTTTGAGGAATCTCCACTCAGATTTCCACAGTGGTCGCACCAGTCCACACTCCCACCAACAGTAGAAACAGGTTCCTTTTTCTCCCATAGCCCCTCCAGAATTTGTTATTGGTTGATTTCTTGATACAAGTCTTTCTTTCTGGGGTGAGATGAAATCTCAGTGCTGTTTTAATTTGCATCTCTCAATGACCAGTGATGCTGAATATTTTTTCACATATTTATTTGTTGTCTGTATTTCTTTATCTGAGAAATGTATATTCATCTCAGATGCCCATTTTTAGATTGAGTCTTTAAATCTGTGATTTTTTTTTCAGTTCTTTATATGTTCTTGACAGCAATCTTTTGTCTGAGGTACAGCTGGCCATCATTTTCTCCCACATGGTGGGTTTTCCGTTTATTCTGTTGGAAGTTTCTCTTGCTGTACAAAAACTTTTTAGTAAGATGAGATTCCAGTTGTTGCTTCTTTGTGACAGTTCCCGTGCAGTTGTGATTTTGTTCGTAAGTCTTCGCCTACACAAATGTCCTCAAGAGTTTTACCTAGTATGTTCCAGCAGACTTAATTTTTTTTGAGACAGAGTTTTGCTATGTATTTCTGAGTCACCGTGAAGTTACCATGTAGCTTAGCTTGGCCCTGAAATTGCTGCAGTCCTCCTACTGCTGCCTCCCGAGAGCTGGGATTACAGGTGTGTGCTACGTGCAAATGCCTTGAGTGGGCATTTAGACCCACTGAGTGGGCCTGGCATTTACAGCCAGTAATGAAAATGTTTGTTAAGTGAATGCATGAGACTGGGGAGGGAGAGACAGGTGGGCCACAGGCTGGGGTAGCTAATGGCCAAGGGGTGTTTACAGGAAAGGCCAGGAACTTCAAAGTTTCAGTGCAGGCGCAGTGTAAGGGGAGGTGCACGCTGCATTTCTGTATCCAGGACAGAGAGTTTAGAGCCCCTCACTTTCTGCATGTGCATGCATGTGTGTGTGCACACATGTGTGTGCATGTTTGCACAAGTCTGCAGTGGAAGCTGGGAACACTGTAGCACAATGCGAGGACACCAGGACGGGCCTCAGTGGGCTGGATATAGCCTCTGCCCCATGCACCTGCCCAGTGGAATTCAGCACCAAGCCGTGACTGGGGACCATGCACAGCCATGCCCTCCAGGGGCACTCAGAGCTCACCTCGAGTGGGTGCACACCAAGGACCCTCTGCACACTGCAGGAGGGAGTGATTTCCTGTCTCGGCCTGAGGCAGAGCTTAATGAGTTGGGGCCACTGACTGTGGGCTGCTCCGTCCTCTAAGCTGCCTGCTTCCTGAACTCTGACGCTGACCAGAGCCTGGTCTGCTAGGTGTCCTCTGTGCCTCAGTCTCCCCACTGAAAGGGAGCTGTCCCAGGACTGAATGTGGAACGATGTCACTATTTGGCCCAAGACAATGCCAGTGACAGGCCATGCAGGTGACCAAATGGACCACAGCTGCTGGACCATGCTACGGACAATTTCTTCACAGACAGGCCCTGCCTGCCACCACTTCTAGTTCCTGGAGGCCCCAGGGAGGGGATCGACGGCACAGGACAGCGGGGTCAAGCACCTGTGTCCAGCTGGGCGGGGCACTGTCTGCCGGCCCTTCCCAGCCACCTGCTATATACTTCGTGGCTGCACCCAGCCAGTCCTCTGCTGGAGCAGAGTCCGTGGAAGAGTCCAGGCCTGACCCAAAAGATGAGGATGCCATGGCCAGGGAGGCCTTCTGGGAACCCAGTACGCCCTGGTTGGGGTCAGGAGAGGGAGGGTGCAGTGGAGAGGCCTGTGGGCAGAGGATGTGGCCAGCTGTCACCTTGCTGTCTGCTGCTCTGCCGACTCCAGACCCTCTCTGAGCTCGACTCCCCCGTAAGAAGAGAGAAATTTTGGTCGGACCTTGCCAGATGGCTGGAAGATTTGATGCCTGAACTTTGCAATTGGCAAGGATACGTTTATAGGAACAGAAACATACAGGTGCTGCTTCTCATGCTCGGCGCAGGGTCCCAGCCCTGGTCCCCAGCTCGCTGCTCCCTCTCAGCCACAGAAGTGGTCAGCAGGCCCTGGGTCCCAGTCCGGGCTGTGCCTCTCTGCTCTGTGCCCTGGGTCTCCATGGCTCCCCCCAGGTCTGCCCACGAGTTTCTCTCTCCTTTCCCGTTCTCTACCCAGAAAGAAACTCAGCCTGGGACATCCTCTCCTCTCTCAGGAGGGGGAGGGGCTCTGGCGTGTGGGAGCACAGGGCCTGGGTGTCCCAGCCCAAGGCAGACCCCTCCTTCTCCCTGCTGACTCTAGGTAGCAGGGCTTTTTCTGCCAGGTGCCATTGCTCTTCCTCTTTGGGGGTCCCTAGAGGGTCAAGCAGGGATGCAGTGCCTGTGGATATGTGTGATCTGCGAGGTGTGTGATGTCAGGGGCACTCACTCTCAGTGAGCGTGTGTGGATAAGTGGTGTGTGTGAGCATGCACGGCAGGTGTGGTATGGTGTGTGGTGTGTGGTTAATGGTGTGCAGTGTGCATGTGGTGTGGCGTACACGTGTGGGTTGGGTGGGGTGAAGGTGGCTGCTGCCTGGTGAGGGTCTGTTCTGCTTAGTAGGTGGCAGCTCTCAGGGTGCAGCAGGGCTGTGGGGCTGGAGGCCCTGGAGAGGATCCAGGTGACTGGTTTGGGCTTTGCAAGTCAGGTGAGCGTGGGAGTTTCCATTTTTCCTGGAGACTGCATCCCTTCCAGGGCATGGACAGTGCCCTGGCCAGTGGGACTTTCTGGAGCTATGGAAATGCTGTGCCTGCACTGGCCCCTGTGTGCCTGCTGAGCACAGAATGTCACTCCAGTGTGTGAACTCAAATCACCATGCTTGGCTTGTGGTCACTGTTTACAAGGACTCAGAAGGGCCCAGAACAGAGCCAAGTATTTGTTCTCTGCTGTTTGACACAGGTAAATTGAAACCCTAAAAGCTGTGATCTGAGCTTGTACTGAATATCATGAAAATGTAGTGATCTTCAAAAATGTTACTCAGATGCCTGCAGGCATGGAATGCAAGGTTTGGGGAGGCTGAGGACACAAGATCAGCGTGCATGGGTGTCTCTGACTCCACTCTGCAGATGTGCACGTCCAGGCCCAAGTCCTGACAGTGGTCTTCTGTTGGGAAGCAGTGTGGACTGGTGGTTGGGGCTGGGATCATGTCCCAGCTCTGACACCTTCCTGGAGTAAGACTTTGATTTTGAGTGCAGTATTCACCCTTTTGGTGGCTGATTTCATCTTGGTGTTGACAACAGTGCCTACCTGCTGGGCGGGAGAGTGGCCCAGGCTAAATAAGAGTGGTTGTGGGTACTGTAAGTGCTCAGTAGGTGTGTGCATATTGTGGTGGTGGTGGCAGCAATGGGAACCCAAGCACATACTGTAGATGCATGGAGATGCCAGCCACAGCATGGGCTTTGTGCTTTGGGAGAGGAGAGTGGGACACGACCAGGCCAGCACTTTTCCCTTGGATCTTGTGCGACTAGGGTGTTAAATGCCTGCACAGGCCATAGATGCTGAAGGTTTGTCACCACACGGTGGTGCTGTTGGAAGAGGTGGAAGCTTTCAGAGGTGGAGCCTGGTAAAGGGAAGTAAGATCACTGGAGGTATGACAGGAAGGACATGCAGAGACCCCAGCAACTCTGGGTTTCCATTTCACTTCCTGGCTGCCAGGAGGGGAACAGACCTTGGCATCTGTGTGCTCCCACCATAATGTGCTTTGTGGCCCAGGCTCAGAGTAATGCGGCCAGGCAACCATGGACTGGGACCTCTGAAACCGTGAGCCCAGACACATCTTTCCTCCTTGATATTGGATCATCTTCAGAATTCTGTCCCAGCACTAAAAATCTAACACAGACCTCATCCTCAGTGGGACTGGACGCTAGTCCCCTGCCCTCTTTACCGCTGAAAGGCTCCACAGGAAATGCTCCAATCTGTGTTTCCAGTCTGTGCCTAGAGATTTCTGCACAGATTAGGCACTCAGATCTGGCAGAGTCTAAATTGCAGCTCTGTGCTCTCTGGCAAGATTGGGATTCTCTCTGTCACAAAGATGGACTGGGTACTGGGCATGTGGCAGTGCACGCAGTGACAGGACTTCCTGCAAGCCCTGGGGCTGCCTGCTTTGTGTCTTTTCAGGCTCTTCAGGCTCAAAGCTTCCCCACAGTCAGGAGGTCAGGAGAAGTTGGCTCCGGCACCATGAGGGGCACCCTGTCTGCCCTGGCCATCACAGCTGTACGTGAGTGAAGCCTCGTGGTTCCCTTTTTGGAACAAAGACCTCCTTGTGCACCTCACCAGAACCTGCTTGTTCTTGGCGCCCTTGGGACCTCTCACTAGCGGGAGCATGAGATCCCTCCAGGTGCCCTGCATTCAGAGGTTGCTGTGTGTACTTGGTCCAGGCTCGGCCTTCCTGCTGGGGGACTGTGGGAGGCAGGAGGAGGAAGCGATGGGCATGGCTGCTGCCACCTGAGATGTGAAAATCACCCAGAGAGGAGACTTGGCTCAGTGACCTGGAGGTCTGGAGTGTCTGTTTCTCCACAGACGGTGGCCAACCTCAGGGAGACTTGGAGAAGAAAAAACCAAGAGAGCTCTCTGGCTCTTATTTGGAATCTCAGCAGGAGACCAAGGAGCTGGGGCAGGAGCTGCCTCTGGGCTGGGCAGTGTTCCTTAGGGAGAGGGATGGACCTGCCCGACACAGTGGCTTCCCCAGTCTGAACTTCTCCTTTAACCATGGGGCTCTCACATGGCATGTGCTCTGTGCCCCACACCTTCACCATTCAGTCCCCACAGAGGCTGTGTGATTTGCCCCACAGCTTAATCATTTGCTTCTCACAGCTTGTGTCCTGGCTGCCTTCCAGTTTAATTATTTGCATGGTTTTGCCAAGTACTTTAGCCATTCCCTCCTCATAGAGCCTGTCTGCATTCACTCCCAGGCCCCCCAAGCCTCGTCTCATGACATCAACTGTGGGGAACCCTGGAATGCTGGGATGCCACCTCCATCTGTGTATCTGACCCCGTGGTGAGCGTGTGCCCAAGGAGGGGCTCAGAGTCTGCTCCCCACGTGTTCCCCACGTGCTGACCGATGCGCCCTCTTTCTCCTCAGAATCCCTGAACTGCATCCAGAGCAATTCATTTACCAACTCCTACATCAACGTCAGTGCGTCTGAGTGTCCTCTGAATGCCAGCACCAGCTGCCTCAGCTCCTGGGCCAACTCCTCTCTAGGTGAGCTGGGGTGCCCTGCCCTCACTTGGTAGGAGCTGAAGAGGGAGCCAAGGGGGCTGGGCTGGGCTGGGGTGGGCCGGATTGAGGCTGCGTGAAGGTGACTGGGCGTTCGAACCACGGATGAGCGAATAAGCAGGAGTCCCAGAGCAGGGCAGGCAAGCAGGCAGGGCCCTGCGGGGCCTTGGGTGTTGCTGCCCCCAAGCCTCCGTCCTGTGCACGCCAGTGGGTGCAGGGAACAGGAATAGCTCTCAGATGAACTGCTTGCTCGTCTTTTCCCACTCTCCGTCTCCCCTTCTCGATCAAGACCGCCTTGCCAGGCCTTGTGATTGCAGCCCCGTGGCAGTGACCTCTCTCTCAGGACACTGAGCGTTCTGCACGCAAACGCAGGAAGAAAGCGCCGGGCACTCGCTCTGCCACCGCCACCGGGTTGGGGTCAGCGAGCTGGGCGGCGCATTCCCAGCACACCCTGTAGTGTCTTAAAGCAAATGCATGTGCACACGTGCAGTCACTGCGCCCCACGTCCACATCACTATTCAGCTCCAGTAAAGACATTTTTATAACCACCATGTCATGACCGTGCCTAAGACATTAGCCATAATTCTTTAATTCGTTCTGTTGCCCAAGTCTTTTTACAGTTCCTCAGTTGTCTCAAAGATGCCACAGGGCAGGTAATTCACAGGGTAGGGCTAGGTCCCAAATAAAATCCCCACATTACATTTTACTGTTAAAGCTGTTAATTCTAGTTTTTTTTTTTTTTTTTTTTTTTTTTTTTTTTTTAATGATAGTGACTATTACTTTTTTTTTCTTTTTGCTCAGTCCCATTGATTGGTGGGAAAATGGGGCTGTTTTCTGTATCTGGCTTGGCTGGTTCCCCCTTTGTGGGATCGGTTCACTTGTTACCCAGTTCCTGGTGTTTCTTGTAAATAAACTAGCACTGTTCAGCAGTATTTTGCAGAACGATGGAAATACCGATGTCCATTCTGTCCTATTCAGTGTCCACACATGGCTCTGAAGCACTTGAAATAGGGCTGTATGGTGAAGGAATTTAATTCAAAATTTTACTTAATTGTGATGAATTTGGGCTTTAAATGTCCAATTCGGTAGCTACTATATTGGCTGGCTCTGGGCTCAAAGCTTGCCTGGGTATTGCTCACCCTCGAAGTGGGAGGCAGAAGGGATGCTGTGGACATTCTGCTGTTCCAGATTCCTGGCAGCCTTTGCAAAGAGTGTGACCCACATCTTTGATAATGTCCCAGAAGGAGGTGCCAATGGTAGGATCTTTCCACCTTTGGAACCACACTGGGCGCAGGCAGCATTTTCTGCCTTCGGTTGCAGTGTTCTCTCCTCAGGTCCCTGCCCTGCTCGGGGCCTGACAGTCTGTGTTTGCTGTGTGTAGGACAAATGTCACCTTGTACCAGGACATGCTCGGTGGCCAACTGCAGTGGGGAGACGGATTCACTTCTCCCCTTCACTGTCCACATGTCTGATGGAGATCGCTTCAATTTCAGAAGCCAGTGCTGCCAAGGGAAGATGTGCAATGCCACCAGCGATACCCTGGGTTTGTGCTGCTGTGGGGGCTCCATTGTCCGCCAAGCCCTGCCTTTTGCCATCTGTGCTCCTGGATGTTGCATGAATGCTGGAGGTCCAGACAGTTCAGGGCATGCCTGGATAGCACTCGCATCTGGCTTACACAAGATGGCACCACAATGCTCCTCTCCCCTTTGCTCAGAGAGGACAGATGTCACAAGCACTCTGATCATGCAGAGGGGGCATGAGATCAGCGTCCTCAGATGTGGCCCCAAGTCCTCTGTTAAGACCCGAAGCCCTAAAAATTATTGAGGATCCCAAAGAATGCCTGTGGCATGGATTCCACCCAACAATGTTTACTGTAATAGAAACTAAAGCTATGAAATTCAAGAATCTCAATTGGTTCACTGCAAAATTGCAGTCATTACACATAATGCCAATAGCTCCTTTATGTAGAAACCCTTCCATTTTTCCAAGACAAAATATGTAATGAGAAAAGCAGTAGCATCGTTGTTGCATATTTATGCAGAGATCTTTAGAATCTAGCTTAGAATAAAGCAGCTGGGATTTCCTGTTCCCTGAGTGTTTGTAATCTCCACATCATGCAACTGGAGAACTCAACTCCATAGGCATGAGACAAAGGGAATGAGAGAGGAAAAGAGTGTGTTTCTATTTTCCTGAAAGTGGTTTTGGTCTCTCAGACTTCCTGTATCAGGTCTCAGAGTTTCCAGGGTCTCTGCACCTCAGCTTAGAACTGCTGATCTAGATGAAATCCCTCTTTTGGAAGATGACAAGTTGTGACCCAAAAGGCAAGGTTCATTGCCCATGGTCATGAAACATGGCAAATTAAAGAAAAGAGCTCCTTCTCAATATGTTTTTTTGCACCTACTTGCAATATTAAATAATGGCATGTGTTTGTTTATTCAATAGATTTTGTAATAGAGCCCTATTTGCTGGTATTCAGAATAGCCAGCTAATGAGATTGGCTATAGGTCAGCACTAGCTTGAACCCTTAGCTTTTCCCTATCAGTCTGCACCCAGAGCACTAAATGTCTACAAGGTAGGTGTGTGGGCGGGGTGCCCGGAAGTCTGGATCTGAGACCCCCTAGGATGCCATTCCCTATCTCCCAGCAGTGTCTTTGCTACCCTGTCCCTTCCTCCCGGCAGCGCTCTGTCCTGCATGCCAGCCCCAACCTGAATGATGATTCTTCCTGTGCCCAGATCCTCCACCAGAAGATCTTTCCAACACAGAGTGCCTTGCTTGTTCCAGGCCTACATCACATCCTGTGTGGAGAAACCCCAGAAATGTTACAGAGAAGAGTGATGCAACTATCTCGTTGCCCAGTTTAATCACGGTGTGTCTTGGCGCCCCAATTCATTTATGGGGATTGGGTTGAAGCTATGTCAGCCTTCCTGGGGCTGTGAGTTACAATAGCACAGAATTGCTGTGACGAGCAGGAGGATAGGGTCAGGATGTCTGCAGGATGGATGGTTACTGAAGCCTCAAGCTGTGGCTATTTCTGTCTTTTCTTGGTCCAGAGCTGCTTCTGGTAGGCTTCTTTATACTTGAACTCTGTTCTCCCATGGCTTAAACTCAGGCCACGCTTATTTACTTGCTTTGCCACACTCCTGACACTCCTTTGCCTGGTTGCTGTCATTCTGTGGATGTGGGTGGATGACTTTCTCTCCTTTTATGCCTACTTTTTATCCCACCTGATGTGGCAGGTACCAGCTTGCTGTAGCTTGGATCGTGTAACAGCAAGTCAGTCTGTGCCTTAAAATCCAACCCACTGTCCTTTCTTATAGAACTAACTTGATACAACCTGGATATCTTGGGGCTCTAGGGGACAGACATTTGTTTCTTGGTCATGCAGCGGTTCATTGCAGAGTTCAGGGCATGTGTCACATCCATTCTGCAGCTCTGCTTCTTGATCACCCAGGACTTGGTATTCTCTGCTGTATCCCGTGCATCTCACACAGGGAAGGGAAGCACGGCAGTGGGAGAGGCCAGAAAGTTTCCATGATTCCCTCCTGCATCCCCTGGGCTGGGACCCAGTTACAGGGCCAGCCTGGCTGCAGGGGAGGCAGATAAACACAGTCTAGAGTTTCCACAAGGAAAGGATGAGATGGAACCTAAACATGAACAACCAGCCAGTCCCTGCCAAAACACAGCTCAGAGTAAGGAGTGCTAAAGAGCACTGACTCCCAAATTCAACTTGAAGCCAATTTTCCTTAGTGTCAACTCTAGTGTTTTAACTGTAATTGTGGATTTTCCAGTGCAGCCAAGAAATTAATGTGAATTCCTATTCACTTCTTGTTTAAAAATAGGATTTGTTTTTACAGATGGTTTAGAGGGTTCAGAAAGCATTGGAGGTTCCCATCTACACCTGCACCACATCTAGAGTCTCCCCTGTTGCCACCCCACCCCAGCCCCCATTGAGTGGTACATTCTGAACAAGTGGTGACTCCACATTGACACTGTTATGAGCCAGAGGGCTTCAGTCAAATTGTAGTTTCTCTGCCTTAAAAGTCCTCCATTCCCCTCACTCCTTCCAGGAGGTGCCGGCGGCTGCTGATCTATTTACTGATTTACAGTTTTCCTTCTCCAGAGTGCCTTACAGCTGGACTCACTGGGTAACCTTATCAAAATAGCTTCTTTTCCTCCCTACTAATATGTTCACCACCCTTTATTGTTTTTCTGTTTGGTGCGGGTGATTGAATCCAGGGTTTTGCACATGCTAAGAGCTGTCTTTCCCACTGACCTATACCCCACCAAATCCCATTTTTAAAAAATTCCTGGTGTGATTCACAGCTGTGGTTTTTAGTTCTCTATCTGAGTTCAAGGGCAGCAGTGACGAGCAGGGTTTCTTTGCTCGTCATGTTCCCAGGGCCCTAAAATGAAGACTGGAGACTTTTCCTCAAAGCCTGGGTGAGGCTGAAAGCGGACAGATGAAAGCCAGCCTAGATGAAATTTTCCTTGCTCTTCTTGCAGCACTGAGAGGGGTGCACCCAGCAAGGCCTCTCCCCACTCACAGCCTTGTAGCCTCCTGCCCTGACACTTGCCATGAAGCAACAGATTGCCTTTGTACTTTGGAAGCACAGAGTCACTTCCCGTGCTTGTGTCCCATCTGTCTTCTGAGAGCTTCCTGTGTCCCAGGGCTGTCTGAGTTGTAGCCAACGGGGCAACTGCAACACACAGTGTTGGCTTCTGCTGAAATGGCCGCTGGGTCCTGTTGGCGATGGCTGTGGTGGTCTCTGATTACCTGCACAGCTGAGCTTTAGGACACCATTCCCTAGACATCTTCAGTTAGAGAATATCCCTGAGGCTCTCTTCACAACTGGCATGTTTACAGTTTTGCACCCTTGAGCCTACAAAGGGCAGTGTCTGTCCAGTTCGTGAGATGACCTCAAGGCCCTTGGCCTCGTCACTGTTCAAAGTCCTTGGTTTCATTTTAATGCTAAACTTTTCAGCAAGTGTGCTCTCTAAGGCCTCAGTTTTGTACCACCTTGTGGGTGGCTGCAATGGTTCTACCTTGTGGTGAGACTCTCAAGACTGTATATTTTCCCTAATCAACACACAAGAAGCTTTTAAATCAACACATGCAAAGTCATGTGACAGCATAACTTGAAGGCAGATAGTAACTCAGCTTCACAGGAAACTGTAAACCAAGCCAGAATGCTCATCAGGTCTCAGGACACAACCTTCCTCCTAGCCTACCCTTACAACACCAATGCTCTTCCATGGTGCTTTGCAGCAAGCAAAGAATGAGGGGACAGGAGAGAGGGGAGAGCAGCTAATAGAGAAGCCAAAGATTGGTCCCTAGACCTAAGTCCTAGGCCTGAAGATACTTAATAGTATCGAAGCAGAGCTATTGAACACCATCCTGAAAATATTCAGAATAAAATCAGACAAAAGAAATTGATTATATGCATAGAAAAGTTAAAGAAATAAAGTATAAATAAATGGTAAATTCTAACAAATAATATTAGTGATACTAAAATAAATACAATGTCTTGTTTTTACTTCTCCAACCAAAACATAGCTTTGCATCTCCTGTTCAAAGGTCTATGTTTCATTTCTGCTATACTTTCTACATTTCCTTGAAAAAAATAGCCAGTTAATAATTTAAATAAATGAAAATAAATTCATTTAAGACCTTGGATGTAGACCTTGGATAAAAAGTGCTGCTATGATAACCCCATCTTTCCTAATATCCTAGGCCTCTCCTAGGACTTCAATTTCAAAACATGACTAAATGTAACTCAGTTTTTAGGTAAAAACACCAGGTTTTCCCTAGGTCACTTCTTACTATATTTCCCTTTTCTTGGGGAAAATTCAGACAGAGGAAAGTCAGAGTCAGAGCAGGGGAACGACAGCAAACCTGGGAAGGGAACAGGAAACCAAGTGAAAATCACCTCCTCACAGAAAGCCACGGGGCTGCCTTCTGAACCCGTGCCTGGCTCTGGAGCAGGCTCACTGCCACACAGGAGCCCAGGAGGTGCAACTCCAGGGCCAGTCTGGTCTTCATTTTGAGCTTGGACTCTCAATTTGCCTCCTGGACTCAGTTTCCTCAGGGTCAGTGCAGGAAGGGTGCAGGCCTGGCCTCCATGGTCCCTCTTCCCTCACTCTTTGGTATTCTGGATTCCTTTCCCCTGTACGGGCTTCAGGGTCAGATGAGCTCTGGCAGATCACAATGCTGTCACCTGCAGGCAGAAACAAGAGCAGGCCAGGTAGGTGGTGGGTGGGGACTCAGGGAGTCCTCACCACCAACTCAGACACAGCCACTGAGACCCTGGTGCTGAAAGGCTGCTCCAGCACTAGGACCTCCACCTTCTGGCTCCTGTCTGCCAGAAGCCAGATGGTAGAGGGACTCACCTTCAAGAAGGTTGAATGTATAGATGCCTCCCTAGTCACCACTTACAAACCAAGCCTGGGCTCTGAGCCTTCCCCAGCCTGTTGGCCCTTGCCAGCCTCTTTCTGCTGCCCTGAGGTCCAGGGCTCTGTCCCACCTCTGTCCTGAGATGGCACTGTCATTGCTCATGGGTTGGAAGTTTCAGGACCTTCAGGTAATGCTGCCAGCAGCGCTGATGTCTGCTATTAAAGTGTCGATCTTCTCACTGGGTAGTTCTGTGCTGATTGTTCTGGGTGGGATGGCCTTGTTTGAGCCACCACCCAATACCCCTGCCCACTTCTGGATGGAAGTGACATCCTTGCTTTTGAAATAGGGGGATGCTTGTCTCATAACTTGAAGATGTCCTTGCTTCTGGCCCATCTTGCTTTTGTGAAGCTAATCTTTGCTGGTATCTACTACTTGCAGCCCCAAACTTTGGGTCCCACCATCATGAACCCCATACTCACACACAGGGTTGCCCAAGCTGAGCCACACAATACCCTGTGTTGGTTTCAGGGCCAATACAGAAGCTTCAGTGGCTCTTTAATCTTGTCTAATATCAGGTTCTCCAGTAATCATCTTGTATGTGGTCAGAAACCCGCAGTGTATGAAGAAGACAAGAATGTCACTACAGGCTCCTCTCCCCAGGGAGTCCCTACAGGGCACATGCACAAAGGCTGCTAAGGACCAGAATTCTCCTACCATGGCTCAGCTCCAGGCAGGGGTATCCTCAAGTTAGCTGGTGTCACGGTGTGCATGTAGATGTCCCCTCAAAGCCTTCTGCATTCATAGCAGGGTCCTTTGAAAGGTGACTGGACTCTAGGGCCCTTAGAGCTGACTTGCTGGTGGTATGAGGTGCAATCTGATTGGAAGAGGTGCCTCACTGGGGTGAGCCCTCAAGCTTATCTCCTTCCTCAGCTCTTCCCTTGGTCCTTGGCTTCCTGTCCACCATGCTGTGAGCACCTCTCCCTGCCATGCAACTCTGCCGTGCTATTCTGCCTTTGGAGTCATTTGACCATGGGCTTAATCATGAGCCAAGACAGATCTCCCCTTGTTTGAGTTGTGGGTGTTGGATATTGTGTCTCAGCAAAAACGAAAGTGACTAAGTCAGTACGCAACAAGGAGGGTTTCCTGGAGGGTGGCCAGAGCAAGAGCCAGGAGGTTCTCAGGGGATTACCAGTAACTCATGATTTAGATGAAAGCCTGCAGTGCTAGATACCAGAGTAGGAGTGGGATGGGGTTTCAGTTCTGTCAAGTCTGCCCAGACTGCAGGTTTAGGTTGAAAGATGGCAAAAAGATGGATCAGGAGCCAATTAAAGAGAAATAGTGATATCCTCCATGGGATTGTGGTAGCTGGTGCCCAGGCATGGGACATAGACCCACTCATGTGCCCACTTGAGCATAAGCTGGTGTTCAGTGACAAAGAGCTCTATGTGATGAATGGCTGATGACATTTGCAGAGAAGCACAGCAAAAAAGAGGTGAGTGCTTGACACAGGTTGTTGGAGACCACTATGAAGCAGCTCTGAGCAGGATTTAAAGTTTACTAATTGGCTTTCTATGTTTATCTGTGACTCTGTCCTAGGCCACAGCCCCTTGCCTGGCAATGGGAGCTGATTCATAGTAAGTGAACCTCTATGAATCACTGGTCCTGGCTGAGGCCTGGAGTGGCCTGTGAGTCCAGAGATACCTTAAATGGCAAGATAAGGCTACAACTACGGACACTTGGCTCCAACCCCAATTAACAAGGTAGAGACTGCAGCTGCAGAAATTACTCCTACAGTCTCACTTCTACCATGTCTTCATGATAAGACAATGCTACTGAATTGACTTGATTCATGATTGGAGACATCCTTGAAGTGTCTTGTAAGGTCCTGCTCATTGCCTGCATTTTCCTCAGTCTCTCTACCCCTTGTCCTTGTTCCTAATATAAGTTGCCTGATCCAGAGAATCCTTTGTCTTTACCCTCACAGCCTCAAGATTAATTAAAGGGTTTTGACCATCCTAGAGCCCTAAAAATCATACAATTTGTCTCTTTTTATTTAACCTCTACCGTACACTTATTTGGGAGATCAGGGATCTAGGACAGAACCTGATACATAGAGTCATCTGGGGTTAAAATAATGGAGGAATTTTTCTCTGCAGAAGAGCAACAACCACTTACCAAAACTCCCACAATGGGTTCAATCTTCCATCCAGCATTATGGTATGTGGATATAAAATAAAGGCAGAAAGTCCTGCAGTTGAATAGCTCTGGGTTGATCACTGTTCTCTGTGGAACAAAAGATCTTGAGTCCAAAAGCTCATGACTTTTATCGGTGTCAATCAGGGAGATGAGTGGGGTTTGCAGCAGAGTTCTAGGAAGAAGAAATTTACAGGCTTCAGCTGTAAGAAAAAATGGAGCAATTTTGTACCAGGCACAGAGGCCTCCAATTAGCAGTACAACAGATAGCTTGAAGTATGCCAGGCAGGCACCTTTAATGCCAGGAAGGTATAATGTTTTCTGAGTCCCATGGTCTCAACTGAGATGCTATATTGTGTCATAGCCCTGGAATCTCACAGGCTCCTGGTCGAGCCTCCATTCTAGCCATCATCAGGGGGTTACTCTCACCCACATGCTGCTACTTTGCTATTGATGGGTCTCATCAGAACCTTGACTGGACTTGATCACATTCTTTTGGCCATTTAAAGGAACATCTGTTCTGGTAGCTAGCTCTGCATGTCTCAGTGAATAGAGTTGAGGGTGGGGTCGACAGATCAAGGCAAGGGGCTTTCTCAGGAGGGTGCAGCTTGGTCACCCCCACATTTCCATTTGCATTGCTGGCTTCTGCCTCTTCACCTGGAGTGGGGAATTGAACACCCTCCACCAAGTCCATCTTCTTCCTCCTGGCTGTCCTGGTCCCTGATCTGATCTTTGGGTTTTCTAGCCTGGTAAAAGCCCTATCCTGCCCACTGTTCCTTAATTCCAGTCTAGAGTCCCTGATAAACCTATGTCTGGGAAGTTTCACAAAGCTCTCTACTTACGTTGCATGGCTGAATTAATTGTAAACCACAATCTTGTTTTCCCATAGCACTTTACAGTTTGTAAGGCTCTTTTGCCAAAATTATTTTATTTAGAATCAAGTTGTACATATAAATTAGATCTGCAATCATATTGTATGTATGATTTGCATACACTAAGATGGATGTGTGCAGACTGATGATCTTTGAGAAATTTAACCATGTTATCTCTTCTCCAAGTGAAGACATAGACCTGCCCAAAGTTCTTGTAGTCCCACTTGCAGTCTGTCTCACTTTGGCCATTGGCACCTCCACTGCATCCCCCTGGAAATGACAGGCAGAGCTCACAGAGTATTGTGGTGGGCAGTCATCCAGTAGAGGGGCTCAGATCATAGTGCAATGAAACTGGAAATCAACAGCAAAAGTACAGAAACTATGCAAACACATGGAGATTAAATAATCAGCAAAGTCCCATAAAAAATCAAGGAAAAAATCTAAAAGTTCCTAGAATCAAATGACAGTTGGAGCCCAATATACCAAAAGTTATGGAACACAGTGAGAGCAGTTCTAAGAGGAAAGTTTATTGTCATGGAAGCCCCTACTAGAAAAAGAAAATGACTCTACATAAAGAACCTGATGATGCAAAAGAGCAAAGGACATCAAAAAATGTAGAATGAAGGAAATTATCAAAATAACACTGAAAATAAATAAAATGGAGACTAAACAAACACAATGGATAAATGAATTAAAAATTTGGTTCTTTGAAAAGATAAACAAAATTAACAAGCTCTTAGAGATAAACTTACAAAAGATGGAAAAATATTCATATCAAGCCAAACAGAATTGATAAAGGTGAAGTCACAACCAATGCTGCTAAAATTTTGATTATTATATGAAACTATTTGAAAACTTACCTTCCAAAAAATTGGAGAACCTAGAAAAAGTAGATGCATTTCTAGGCATATATAAATTACAAAAGCTGAGGAAAGTATATATAAAAACCTAAACCAATCAATAAAAATCAATAAAATAGAGGCCATAATAGAAACCCTACCAATAAAAATACACCTAGGGTCTCAAGAGTTCATCACTAGATTTTTACCTCAGTATCCAAGAAGAAATTATGCCAATGTTTTTCCATAAAATTGGAAGGAAAAGAACACAGCCAAACTCATTCCTTGAAGCTTGCATTACCTTAATATGAAAACCAGAAAAGAACTAAGCAACAAGAAGAAATAAGAAAAAACTACAAGCAAATTTTCTTAAGAAACATGAAACCAAAAATCCTCAACATGGTACTTGAAAAGAGAATGCAACAAATTAATAAAAAGTTCCTACATAATAAAAAGTGGGCTTAATTCCTGGAATGCTGAGATGATTTGGTATGCACAACTATTAAATGTAATATGGTACATACACAAAAGGATTAAAATCACAGCACAATCCCAACATGTGCATCAAAAGCCTTTGACAAAATCCATTATCCATTCATGATAAAAAAAAAACTTGATGATAAAGACATACAAAAGCCTTAGTTTATTAAGTTTCAAATTAATACACATCTTTCCACCTATTACAAATTTTTTTCAATATTGTATTGCACTTTTTTTTTTTTTTTGTACTGGGGATAGATCTCATGACCTTGTACTTGCCAGGCAGGCAGTTATACTACTGAGTTAAATCCCGAGCCCTGTTTTGTAGTTTTTAGTGTACAAGTCTTTTATTTTTTGCCTACATTTATTTTAATTTAAAACATTTGAATGGCATTCTAAATTAAATTATCTTATAATTTCTGTTTTTACTTTCATATATAGAAGTACAATTGATACTATGTTAATCTTATATTCTAAAATTTGGCTAATTTGCATAACAACTTTAATGTTTGTATAAATGCATTTTTTAATTTTTAATTTTAAAGAGAATAAAACAAAAGAGAACAAAACAAAGCAAATCAGAATAGAACAATGCAAGCAACACAGCACTTCACAACAAGACAACTGGTCATCAACAGTAGCGACCATATTGTCCCTTTTCTTTGAAATAGTTGAGCATACCTTCACATACAATAATGTCAAACATAACAAAATAGTATGAAATCATTTAAGAGAATGAAAGCATTACAGGACTTCAAAACCAAATAACAGGAAATGAACAATGTCTACTATAATGTCTCATTTTCCTTAAAAAATTTGGCTATTCTATCACACATAATAAAATCTAATAAGACACAACAGGATGAACCAATCAAAACAGAAGAACAAAAGGACTTCACAAAAAGATGATAATAAATCAGCAATGGCTGCCATAATATTGTTTTCTTCAAAGTAGCTGTTTATACCATCACAAAATAAAAATCAAACAAAACAGAATAAAAGCAATCCAACCAATGAATGAAAACATTATAAGGCTTCAAATCAATATAATGGGAAACCATGATTACCATAAAATCTTCATAAATGCATTTTTAAAGATGTTTTCGTTTGTGAATAAAGATAATTTTACCGTGAGGAATTCTACGTTTTTGTTTCTTTTACGATTTTATTTTTCTTTTGTTCTGAGAGTTGCTCCCAAGGGCACTTGTTCACCTGTTCTCCCAGTCCTTGTGCCCTGTTCCTCAATTCTGAGTTCCTGGCTGTTGTATGTTGCAAATATTTCACCCCAATCTGTCAGCTGTGGCTTTGAATATGGTATTTTTCGTCAGAAGTTAAGATTAGTTAATATAATACTGCTTGAAACTCTCGAGCTCTAAACATGGAGTGTGCTCATTCTCCTCCCATTTTGGGAAGGCCGGGATGCACCACCAGAGACCACCATCAGGACAGTAAAAGCTATTGGCCCCTTAACCTGTTACTCATTAAAAGTACAGTTAGTGTCACCTTCTAAGGTATCCAGGGACTTAAAAACAGATTTTGGTAAAACTGACTCGTCATTTGGGCCTGCAGAGGCCCAGAAAGTAACAAAAATTCTTCATTTTGTAAAACTCTGGGTAGAGCACTCTTGGCTCTGCACAGAGGCATGGTAATAATTTAGGGTGTATCTAACTTTGTGTCAAGCTAGACTTCTGAATTTGCTTATTAAATCTAGAAATCTTTTGGTAGAGTTTTTGGGGTCTTGTAAATAGGGTATCATGTCATCTGCAAATAACAATGATTTAAGTTCTTCCTTTCCTATCTTTCTTACTTTCATTTTTTCTGTTATCTAATTGCACCAACTAAATTTTCCAGGACTGTATTGAATAAGAGTGGAGACAGTGGACATCCTTGTGTTATTCCTGGTTTTATATATGTGCCTAAAAGTTGGCAAAACAATGTTAATATTTACACAGGCTAACTCACCCCTCTTCAAGACAAGGGGCACCAAGATAAAAGCAACTAACGTTATTGTTGAGATTTACAGGGACAACACTTACAGTGTCTCCAAAATCTCTTCCCCTGAGTGATGCCCAAAGGTCCCCACTCACCTTGGATTCCAGAAAAGCTTCACATGACCGAGACTGCTCCAAGCAGAGAGGTCTTCTTATGTGAACACGGTCTTCCTCCAGCCATGGGGGTTCCTCCAGAGCTGGAAGCCTGAGCAGATCACAGTCAGTCAGACCCCAGTCCACCACAGCGCCCTACACCTGTCCCTTTGGTTTGTTAAAGGGCTAGCCTGACCCTTGCCTTCAGACTTGTGCCCCTTCAGTCCTCACAGGGAGCCCCTTCCCTACTTTCCCTCTCCTTCCTTTGTCAGGGGCAGCTGGATCTGTGCAGATCTGGCCCCAACTTCATTTGTTCTCAATGAAAGGCTTTCTTTTAAATTTAAGCAAAATGCCTCAGTTTTAATTTCCATTTATTAACTGGTGGCATAAACACTCTGACACATCCAATATCACATGGAGGACTATAGCCATGCTTAAATGAATTTATTTGCATTTATTTAAGTTACTGACTAGCTATTTTTTTCAAGGAAAAGTGGAAAGTATAACAGAAATGAAGCATAGATTTCTGAACAGGAGATGCAAAGCTATGTTTTGGCTTGAGAGGTAAAAACAAAGACACTGTATTTATTTTAGTATCACTCACATTATTTTGTTAGAATTTATCATTTATTTATGCTCTATTTCTTTAACCATTCTATGCATATACACGATCTTTTTTGTCTAATTTCATTGCTGAATATTTCTAGGATGGTGTTCAATAGCTCTGCCTCAACACTATTAAAAACTTCAGAATTAGGATTGAAGTAGGGACCAATCTTTGGCTTCTCTATTAGCTGCTCTCTCCTCTCTCCTGTCCTTTTACTATTTGCTTGCTGCAAAGCACCATGGAAGAGCAGAGGTGGGGCAAGGGTAGGCACGGAGAAGGTTTTGTCCTGAGACCTGGTGAGATTTCTGGCTTGGTTTACAGTTTAATCTGAAGCTGAGGCACTATCTGATTTAAACTACTCTGGCTCTGTGTATGCAGATTTAAATTTTCCTTGTATGTTGATTTGGGAAAATACGCAGTGCTGGGATTCTCAACACTAGGTGGAGATACTGTATTTAGCCACCCAGAAGGTGGCACAAAGTTGGGGCCTTAGACAGCACACTTGCTGAAAAGATTAGCTTAAAAGTGAAACTAAGGACTTTGAAAAAAAAAAAAGAAAAAAAAAACAAAGATTTTGTACAGGGACTAGGCGAAAGGTGTCTTGAGGTCATCTCAGGAACTGGACAGACGCTGCCCTTCATAGGCTCAAAGGTGCAAAACTGTAAACATTTCAGTTGTGAAGAAAGCCCCTGGAGTATTCTCACACTGGAGATGTTTAGGGAGTGGTGTCCTAAAGCTCAGCTGTGCAGGTAATCAGAGACCATCGAAGCCATGGCCCAATAGGATACCAGCAGCTACTTAAACAGAAGCCAACACTGGCATCATCCACATAATGCTTGCTTTTCAGACCTGCAGAATGCAAGAGTTCTGGGGTTATAAAGGCTTCCCTCCAGACTTCAGAAGGCCTGGAGACCTAAGAGAAACACATGACAAGGTCACAGTTCCTGGCAGGAGTCTGTGACAGAATGCTGCCTAAAGCTGTGAGAATGAAGCTGAAGGTGCAGGGGAGACCCCAGGAAGGCAGAGAACAGTAAGCCCTGCGGAGAAGCCATGTGCACTGCGTTCAGGCAGGGAGGCGAACAAACCATGTTGGGAGAGGGCAGCCCACAGACCTGAAGCTGAGCTGAGACTCCAACAGAAATGGAACCGTGAGGACAATTTGGTTTGGTTTCTGTAATAATGTGGGTTTTAGTTGTTCTCTTTTTTCTATATTGCTGTCTTTTTTCTTCCCTTTCCCTTTTATCCCTTTATCTTCACATTCTTCTTTTCTCTCTTTTTTCCTGCGTTTGGTGTCTTTATATGTGCAGAGGAAAATAAGAATGAATCTCAGCACTGCCTTTCCTTAGCAAGCCAAGATACCCTCACCCTGCTATAAGTGACCCAGATGTAAGCTGTCAACATATACCGTGTCCTCCTGTCCTCACAGTGTCCTTCACTCTGCATTACACTCCCCTCCCATGCTACCTTGTGTCACACCCACAAATTTTCACTCAAATATCTTCCACCATTGGTGGTTCACTCCCACAGGTTGCTGCTGGTAGGGTCTCCACCCATGCATGGGGTGCGGGGGCTGCAGGCTCCTTGTTTCTTCTCTGTGGCTTGCAAATCCTCTGCTGGCACATGGGGCACTGACCGGAGCCGCGGGAGACAGGAGACCAAACTCGAGCAGGATCAGCTCTCAAACTTTATTATGTACAGCGAACCGGACCTGACAAGGTCCGCCACCCTCAACGTTGGTTCCTCTTCCGCCGTTGGGGGCAGGAACAACCTCTTATAAGGGGAAGCAGTATCCAATCACAGAGAAGCGCGCCTAACAAGCTGATAGGCTAGCGTCACGGGTAACTGGGCAGATATGACAATTTGGCGGGCTTGTTCAGGCCGGGAAGAACCCGGAAGCAGGAAATGGGCGCCATCTCAGGCGGCTTCCCACATCTCCCCCTTTTTTATTTATTAAAATAGGATGGTCTGTGGGTCCCTCCAAGGTGTCTATGACCTTGTTGCTGTTAGACACCTAGGAGTGGGCCTACCTTGTAGGCCGAGGCATGAGAGAATGTAGAGGTCTATACCCTGCTGTGCATCACCCTGTTTTGTGCATATCCTTGCGCCAGGACCATGCTCAAGGTGAGTGGTTCATTTTTTCGCAGGGCCAGGCTTTTGTGAACCGAACCTGGATGCATATAGACATTCATTCCTGCCTTCCCCCCAACCTTTGAGGCGGATGGCACTGCAGTACCCTTGGTCTCGCATCTCAATGCCAATAATTTCACTCCAGAAGGGACCCCTGGCCTTATAGGCCATGTATATCTGAGTGGAGCCTGTCTTAGGTTGACCGGGAGGGCTTTTCCCGTCTTACCCGTCATTGGCTTGCCCACTCAGCTCTTATAGCTGATGTTCTGCAATGTGAAGGAGATATGCGGCGGCCTGCTGGCCTGATGGGCCACCTGCTGCCATTTGCATGGCTGCCATAGCTGTGATCTTAACTGTGGGTTTGCATAAGGCGGTCTAACAAGCATTTAATAACCACAAGCCCCACTAGGAAGGCCACGGCAATCAGGATCCAAATAGTCAGGTTGGGCCAGGAGAACCAGGAGGTGACGCGTTCCCACAAACTGGCTATAACACTGCCTAAAGTTGATAAATCGAACCTGACTGGACCTAGTTGGATACCGTCCATATTGTCAAGTTCCTGACCGACTATGAGGGACAAATTGTGAAACTTAGGTAGGTAGGTGTCTTGCAGCCAAGCTGTCATATTAGGAACCCACAGAATAGAAAAAGCTCCAAACCAGACATTTTAGTTTGTAGATGGTCTCGGGCGCTGAGCGTCGGTCCCAGAAGGGTCGAGTTGACTTGTGTCCGCGGGCTTATCCTCCTGTGCTTTCTCAGGAACTGGTGGGGAGTTTACTGCTCGCGTCAATCTTTCCGGGACCCACAGCGGTTCGCGACCTGGTTCCTGTGGGAAAACACAAACCGCACCTCGGGTCCAGCTAATCACTGGATCCGGGCCCATCCATTGTCCTGTAAGGATATCTTTCCATCTCACCAGCCCTTTGTCGGCCGGGGACGGGTTATTGTGCTCCATGGCAGGGGAATGATTATTATGATTAAGGTTTGGGCATTAGGCCGTGGCCTATCCCCTCTTTTTGCTTTTGTAAGACACCCTTGAGTGTCCGATGTGCCCGTTCAATGATGCCTTGTCCTTGAGGGTTATATGGCATGTTTAAGGACAACATCCATTTGTTGACAGAATGTTACAAAAATTTTGCTGGTGTAAGCAGGACCATTGTCTGTTTTTAATATATTGGGCTTTCCCCAAGCAGCCCAGGCTGCAAGACAATGATTAATAGCATGGGTGGCCCTTTCTCCAGGTTCTGCCGAAGCAAACATTCATAAACCTGGCGAGGGTATCCTCAAAGGCTCCTCGCCCTAATAGCATATCCCTGTTCCACTCTCTCTGGTTATTTTCCCTGTTGGCTGCCGCCTGCTCTACACAGAATTCCTCATTCCAGGACTTCCAATCTAAATATTGTCCGGGGGAGAGGCAGGCGCGTGCCAGCTGGGTCCAATCTCCAGGAGTTAAAAGCAGACCTGCCAATGCCTCTAAAAGCGCCATGGTAAATGGCGCATTGGGCCCATAAGCTGAAACTGCGTCCTTGATAGTTTTAAGTTGTTTAATTTCTAAGGGCTCATAATATCCTCCTCCTCCCCTGCCTCCTACTTGTACCGGGAATGCATGGAGACCGGAACACTCAAAGGGAAGCCGCGACCATACCCTCTGGTGGAAGGAACGTCCTCCTCCCTCCCCAGATGGGGGCGCAGAAGGCAACCCAGGAAGTAGCTCTCCCTCTCAGCCCAGGGAGCAACTCCTCTTCCGGCCACGGCGGTGCTATCTTCCCGAGCCCTGAATTCGCGAACTTGCCAAAGGGCGGAAGGGCTTAGTGGGGCCTGGCGCCCTGAAGGGGGTGATCGTGGGTGTTTGGTTCCCCCTTTTATCTTCCCGAGCCCTAAGTTCCTCTTTTAACGGTGTAGGAGGGTCATGCTTAGCAAAGACGACCTCCTCTTCTGAGCCTTCCAAATCCGAATCAGAATTAGAGCCCTGAGGGTCCTCCGGAGACCCACAATTGGCAGTGGCTCCGGGCTCCTCTGAGCATTCCGATCAAGCTCTATCAAAAGCCTGTCGGGCTGTATTAGCGAAGCGAAAGCAAAACAGATGCAAAGGGAAAAGAAAAGAAAAAAAAAAACCCAGCGTCCACTCGTGTGGCGCTCAAAATCTGTTAGCTGATCAGGGTGAAGAGAAGAGGTGCTCGGGGCCTTCCGTTGTTATTGGGCTAGGTCCTCTGTCTTACCGCAGGCGACAGCAATCGCACCTCCCGGCCGAAGAGGCACGTCGCTGAGTCTTTTACCTTTTTCCCCGTACGGGCGGCCACCAGATGACCGGAGCCGCGGGAGACAGGAGACCAAACTCGAGCAGGATCAGCTCTCAAACTTTATTATGTACAGCGAACCGGACCTGACAAGGTCCGCCACCCTCAACGTTGGTTCCTCTTCCGCCGTTGGGGGCAGGAACAACCTCTTATAAGGGGAAGCAGTATCCAATCACAGAGAAGCGCGCCTAACAAGCTGATAGGCTAGCGTCACGGGTAACTGGGCAGATATGACAATTTGGCGGGCTTGTTCAGGCCGGGAAGAACCCGGAAGCAGGAAATGGGCGCCATCTCAGGCGGCTTCCCACAGGGCACAGGGTCTGTGTTGCCCCTCTGTGGACCCCAACACCACCAGGCACACAGACATGGGACTACACAGCTCAGCCACCACTGCCAGCAGGGTGTGCACTGGCACAAGGAGGTGGGGGCTGTCTGCCTTTCCTGCTGCTTCTCCCTGTGGCAGGGGCACCACCCCTGGTTTTCTTACATTTCCTGGATTCCTGAATTCTCTCTTCCGATGGGCTTCAAGCTCAGCTCTGATCCTTCCTGTGTCCAGGGGACCTACCCCTCACCTTCTCTTCCTCATGTTGCTGTATCCCAGGGTCTGAATACCTAACTTGGAGAAGTGCTCTCAGTGGTGTCCAGTTCCACCATTTTCCCAGAAGTGTTGACATCTCTACATACCCCCTTCTTACTGATAGATTCCCCTCTTTCTTCTCCTTCTTTTTGGCTCCCCTTCCCTGCACATCCATTCTACCTGTTAATTGCTGTATAGTAAAATTTGCCTGGGGCAGTCTGATGGGTGACCTAGGGTAAAAGGATGAAATTCTGAACACAAGTTCTAATTCACATGATTGATGTATCGTTGGACCTGTTGACGTTGCTGTGACTACTAAAACTTCACTCGCTGAAACAGAGCAACCAGGTCTCATTCTATTGTCCCCAGGCTGGAGCTGAGGGTCATAAAGACCAAGACAGTTAAACTGTTCCACCCTTTTGTGGAATAAGTTTGCAGGTTCAATCACTCCCATCATGGAAAAAGAATTTTCGGGATATATCTGTAAAGAAAAGAGAAGGGTTTATTGAACAAAGATCTTAGGAGACTCTCAAGAGCAAAGCATGGGAACTCAGAGATGAGTCACATTATGAGCCAGAGCTGGGTCTATTTGAGGGGTGTCTTCAAGATGGGTGACCGACGACGTGTGTTTTTCCTTTCAGGTTGCCCATTAAGGATTAAGTCTGAGGGCAAGCCATCTACATGGGAGCGAAGTTCAGATGTGCTGCCCAACAATATTGCTACTTCCTTGAGGTGGAAGAGGTGTTATTTACAGGCCAACAGGACAAGTCTAAACTCATATTTAAAGGTTTCTTTTGTATTTAATGACTTTAGGAATTTTTTAACAAGTTTCCTATAAAGGAAAAGTGCTTGAACAATTTTGTGTCTTGAAGCTGCAATTTAAAACACAATTTTAAAATCTTCCTTTTTTCATTTCTGCATACTTCTTATTTTTCCTATCATCACTATTAAACTGAGTATGTTGAAGAGGTAAATATCAAAATCCCACAAAGATCATGTCACTGGGAAGTAGACACTAATGCAGCACACCTTGATTCTAGGACAAAAGTCTTTCTCTAGTCGATCCCCAACCCACAGGGCAGAGACAGTAGGAAAATAAGCAAATAAGGTTAAAAAATGACTGCAAAACTCTTACCTCCTCAAAAGCTGATCCAACGGGCAAACATGGGGAGGAAATTAAAAACAAATGGCTAAACTATATTCAGTGATAAAAGAACAAACAATAACAGCAAAGCTGTACCAATAAAGTACTGGTAGAGCTCAAAGAAGATACAACTACATGGATAACAGGTTTAAACAAAATGTTCAGTGAGTTTAATGATGACCACAAGAACCTAGCTCATCTAACACACAAAACATGGATCACATTAAAGAATGGAAGTCGGGGGCTGGGGATTTAGCTCAGCGGCATAAGCGCCTGCCTTGCAAGCAGGCAGTCGTGAGTTTGATCCCTGGTACCGATAAAAACGAAAAAAAAAAAAAAAAAAAAAAAAGGAAAAGAAAAAAAAAGAATGTACTAGTCAGAAATCCAGGAGACAAAACACCCTTCTGAAAGTTATGAGTAGTGGAAGTGAACATGTCGCCAGACATTATGTCGAACTTGGAGACAGGACTGATGCAGGTCATCATGCATTCAGAAAATACCCTTGTAAACAATGGGAAATCGATTTAACATCTGCACAAGTATGCAAAGAAGACTGACTTACGTCGAATAGGAATTAGATAAAAACCAGGAGGTGGCAAAAATGGCACAACCAATCTGTTTCCAAAATTAAAAGCAGAAAAATTTTCAAGCAAAAGAAATAATTCTATGTACAGGTAAACAAAGAAATGGAATCTTTTTTTTTATTTAAAGAAAAAAAAACAGCAGTAAAAGGGTACAAATCATACATAATTTCAAGAAAAAATATACAGTAAGAAATCACTTGTTAATAGATTAAAGATTGTCATCTTAAAAACAGTTGTCCAAATTACAAAATTAAAGCATACAAAGTGGACATTCATACATTGAGATTGCAGACAGATCTGTTTAATGACCCCAACAAAAACTCAGGAACATGGTTTTCTATCCTACACACTTAAATATACATGCAGTTATAGACCACTTTCTTTTCCTCTCTTTTTTACAATAACACTTACACATTTTGGGTTTTATTACTCCCTCAGTTCTTGTAACTTTTTTATCATCAGGTATAATAGAATTGAACAAAACAGTACAGAACAAGACCAATAAAACCTACATTGGAGACCTTACAGGATTTCAAAAGAAGATAATACTCAAATCATAGTGGGCATCATAGTAAATCTTATTGCCTTCAGAGTGGTTGCCTATACCCTCAAACTTGATACTATCAAAGAAAACAGAATATAGTAAAATCAGTCAGAACAAGATGGGGACAGCAATACTGGGGTTCAAATCATGTTGGCAGGAAAACAAAAAAGTTTCTATAATATATCCCGCTATTTTTAATTTAGCTTTCCCTTAATTAAAAAAAAGAAACAATAAATTAATTTTTAAAAAGGGGGGAGATTGATAAAAGAGGGCATAATAACAGAACAACATAGGTCAAAACTGAACAATTTAAGCATCATTGTGTTTCACCATCAAATAACCTGACATAATAGTAGCCACCATAGTGTCTCTTTCCTTGAATTCTTTGAGTACAACTTCATATATTATAGCTTCAAACATATGAAGATAGTGTGAAGCCATTCAAGAGAATGAAAGAATTACAGGGTATTTAGAGCCAGCTAACAGAAAACGAACAACGGTTTCTATAATATCTCTTTGCCTATAAAAAATTTTGTTTATACTGTCGCATATAGTAAAATATAATAAGATACAACATACTAAAAACAATGGAAACAGACGAACAACAGCTTGATGGGGCTTCAAAACAAGATGACATTAAATCAGCACTAGCTATTATGATGTCTTGTTTTCTTCAAAATAGCTATTCATACTATCACAGACAATAAAATCAAACAACCCAGGTTAAAACCATTCCAACAAATGAGTGAAATCATTATATGGCTTCAAACCAGTATGACTGGGAATCATGATTACCACATACTTTTATGTATTCTTATCATTTCTTACACTAGTGAAACTATTAGGTATTTATATACGAGGGTTTGTTTTATTTCATTTATGAGTATGGTCTTAAGCTGTGTCCATTTATTTATAAATATCCCAATGTGACCACTCTTTATAAGTGAGTAGTACTCCACTGTATAAAAATACCACAACTTTTTTATCTGTTCCTCAGTTGATGGAACTTAGGCTGCTTCCAAGTTCGGGCTATTACAAATTGTGCTGCTATAAACATGGATGCACATATATCACTGTGGTATGATGCTTTCAGTTTTTCTGGGAATATGCCTAGCAGTGGAATAGCTGGGTCAAATGGGACTTCAAACCACAGCTTTCTGAGAAATCTCCAGACTGACCTCCACAATGGTTGCACCAGTCTACACTCCCACCAACAGTGCAGAAGAGTTCCTTTTTCCCACAGCCTCTCCATCATTTGTTGTTGTTGGTTTTCTTGATCTTGGACATTCTTTTGAGTGAGATGAAATCTCAGTGTGGTTTTAATTTGCATTTCTCTAATGACTAATGATGATGAACATTTTTTCATGTATTTATTTGCCATTTATATTTCTTCATTTGAGAATTGTGTATTCATCTCATATGCTCATTTTTGCATTTGGGTCTTTGAATTTTAGGGGTTTGATTTTTTAAAATTCTTTATATGTTTTAGAGAGAAGTCCTTTATTTGAGGAGCTGTTCATTAAGATTTTTTCCCCATCTGTGGGTCTTCTTTTCACTATGCTGGAGATTTCTTTTGACGTGCAGAAACTTTTTAATAAGAAGTGATCCCATTTATTGACTCTGGGTTGTATTTCCCATGTGGTTTGAGTCCTGTTCATGAATTCTCCACCTACCCCTATGTCTTCAAGGTTTTTAACCCAATTTGTCTTCCAATAGATTTAGTGTTTCTGTTTTAAAATTTAGATCATTGATCCATTTAGATTTTATTTTAGTACATGAAAATAGGCATGGGTCTAATTTTAGTTTTCTACACATGGAGAGCCAGTTTTTCCAACATCATTTATTAAATAGACTCATTCTTCCACTGAACATGTTTGACCCCTTTATCAAAGATAAGGTGGTTGAGTGTGTTTGTAGTTATGGTTGTATCTTCTAATCTATTCCACTGATCCTCGGCTCAGTTTTGGTTCCAGTACCATGTTGATTTACTACAGTTGCTTTGTAGTATAACTTCAAGTCAGAATTGTGATGCCTCCTGCCTTGCCTTTGTGCTTAAAACTGTCCTTGCTATTTTAGGTCTCTTCTCACTCCAGATCAATTTGAGGAGTGATTTCTCGAGTTCTATGAGGTATGTTGATGGTATTTTTATTGGGATTGCATTGAATCTGTATAACAGTTTTGGGAGGATGGCCATTTTCACAAAGTTTATTCTTCCTATCCATGAGCAAGGGATGTCTTTCCATATTCTGAGATCATCTTCAGTTGCATTTTTCAGTGTATTATAATTTTACCTGAAGGTCTTTCACTTCTTTTGTGAGAGTGATTCCTAAATATTTCATTTCTTTGGTTGCTAGTGTGAAGGGTGTGGCTTCTCTTATTTCTTTCTCTGTGATTTTGTTGTTAGTGTATAGGGATGCTATTGATTTTTGAATATTGATTTTGTATCCAGCCACATTGCTGAATTTATTTATTATATCTTGGAGTCTTTCAATGGAGTTTTGGGGGTCTTCTATGTAGAGTATCATGTCATCTGCAAATAATGATAATTTAACTTCTTCTTTTCCTATCTTTACACCTTTTATTTTTCTCTCTTGTCTAATTGCTCCGGCTAGTATTTCCAGTACTATATTAAATAGGAGCAGTGATAAGGGACATCCTTGTCTTGTGCCTGATTTTAAAGTAAAGGCCTTCAATTTTTGGCCATTAAGGATGATACTGGCTGTTGGTTCATCATAAATGGCCTTTATTATATTGAGGTAAAGACCATCTATTCCCATTTTCTGCAAGGTTCTTATCATAAATTAATGTTGGACTTTATCAAAAGCTTTTTCTGCATCTATAGAAATGATCATGTGATTCTTACTTTTGGCTCTATTGGTATGGTGGATTACATTTATTGGTTTATGTATGTTGAACCATCCCTGCATGCCCAGGATGAATCCCACTTGGTCATGGTGTATGATCTTCTTGATGATTTGCTGCATCCTATTTGCCAATATTTTATTAAGGATTTTTGCATCTGTGTTCATTAGGGAGATTGGTCTGTAGTTCTCTTTTTCAGTTGGTTCCTTCTCAGGTTTTGGTACTAGAGTAATATTTTCTTCTTGGAAGAATTTAGGAAAGATTGCTTCCCTTTCAATTTCATTGAAGAGTTTGAGGAGTGGTGGCAGTAGGTTTTCTTTGTATTTCTTGTAGAATTCTGCAGTGAATCCATCTGGGCCTGGGCTCTTCTTTGTAGGTAAGGACTTAATTATGTTTTCAATTTCACTAATAGGAATTGGGTTATTCAACAGTTTTACATCTTCATGATCTAGCTTTGGTACTTCATATGCTCCTAGGAATCTATTTCCTCTGTGTTATCAAACCTTTGAGAGTAGAGGTTTTTCAAAATAAGTGTTGATGATCTTCTGTATTTCTATAGGGTCTGTAGTAATTTCACCTCTTTCACTCCTTATTGCATGAGTTTGAGCTTTTTCTTCCCTTTTTCAGTAAGGTTGGCTAGGGGCTTTCGATTTTATTCTTTCAAACCAGCTCTTTGATTCGTTGATTTTTTGGATGGTTTTCTTATTCTCTATTGCGTTGATTTCTGCTCTGATTTTTAGAATTTCCTCTCGTTTTGGCTTTGGGCTTGACTTGCTCTTCTTTTTCTAGATGTTTGAAGTGTAACATCAAGTTGTTTATTTCTATTTGTTCTGTTTTCCTGATATGGGAACTCAGTGCAATACATTTTCCTCTAACGACAGCTTTCATTGTGTCCCACAGATTCCAGTAAGCAGTATTTGTGTTTTCATTTGTTTGTAGGTATTGTTTAATTTCTTCTTTAATTTCCTCTGTGACCCACTGATTACTCAAAAGTGTGTTATTCAGTTTTCATGTGTTTGTGGGATTTTTGCAATATCTTTTATCATTAATTTCTAATTTCATAGCACTATGATCTGATAGCATGCAAGGGATAATTTCAACCATTTTGCATTTATTTAAATATGTTCTGTGAGTTAATATATGGTCTATTTTAGAGAATGACTCATGTACTGCTGAGAAGAATGTGTATTATGTTGTTGGGTGGAATACTCTGTAAATATCTGTCAAGTCCATTTGTTCACTGGCATGATTCAGTTCTTTTATTTCTTTGCTGATTTTCTGTCTGGTTGATCTGTCCATTGGTGTCAGTGGTATGTTAAAATCTCCTGTTATAATTGTATTACTGCTGATTTGGTTTTTCATTTCTGTTAATACTCGTTTTATATAACTGGGTGCTCTCGAATTTGGTGCATATATATTTAAGTTAGTTATCTCTTCCTCTTGAAGTTTTCCCCTAACCAATATGTAGTGACCTTCTTTATCTCTTCTGATCATTATTGGTTTGAAGTTCACATTATCTGCAAATAGAATAGCTACCCCTTCACACTAGCAACCAAATAGAATAGCTTTTATTTGGGTTCCTGTTGCATGAAGTATTATTTTCCATCCTTTGCCTTTCAATCTGTGAGTATCCTTTTGGGTTAGATGGGTTTCTTGTAGGCAGCATATGATTGGATTTTGTTTCTTGTTCCATTCTGCCAGTCTGTTTCTTTTAATTGGTGCATTGAGACCCTTTAATGGTTAGAACTATTATATATTGGTTTGTTGTTGACATGTTATCTTTCTGTTGTTGCATCTTTATCTTTCCATTCTCTTTAATTGTCTGCTCCATTTAGAGGTTTTTTCCTGAATGTATCTAGGCTGTCTTTCAGTATTCTTTGCAGGGTTGACTTGGTGATCATGAAGTTTTTCAGCTATTCTTTTTCATGGAAGTATCTTACTTCTCCATTGATTTTGAAGGACAGTTTTGCAGGGTACATCAGTCTAGACTGGAAATCATTTTCCTTTAGGATCTGAAATACTTCACTCCATGCTCTTCTTGACTTTATTATTTGTGCTGAGAAGTCTACTGTGATTCTGATACATTTTCCTTTATAGGTGATCTGTCTTATCTCTCTGACAGCTTTTACTATTCTTTTGTTCGATTTCTGGGATGGCAATTATTATATGTCTGGCTGTAGTTTTATTTTGGTTATGACTATTTGGAGTTCTATATGCTTCATTGATCTTGATATCAGTTTCCAATCTCATTTTTGGGAAATTTTTAGCTATGACTTCTCTAAATATCCTCTTGACATCCTTTATGTTTTCTCCTTATTTTTCATTTATCCCTATCAATCTTGTGTTTTTTTTCTTTGTGTCATCTTGTAAGTGTTGAATTGTTATTTCCTGAAGTCTTGTTATTTTTAAAAGATCTTTCCTTTCCTGTTCACTGGCTGCAATTTGTCTTCGAGGTCCGAAATTCTATCTTCACATTCATTGAGGTGGTTTTTACACTTTTCAATGGAATTTTTGATTTCCTGTATATCTCTTTGCATCTGCTTTATATATTCTGTTTCTTATATTGTTCATCCAGGGACTCTTTTTGTTTAGTTCCTCCAATTTTTTAACTGTGTCTTCTTTAGATATGTTCAGCATATCTTCATTTCTTTTATCATTTCTTCTTTTACCTGAGAGATTATTTCTAGTTTGAATTCCTTTAAGGCTTCCCAGAGTTGCTTCTTTATTTCGGTTACTATTATTTCAGGTATTTCAGGTATATGGCATGTATTTTCTTCTATGTACGTGGCTCATAGGCTTTCTTGGGATGGGCTGGATGTTTCAGATTGCATTTTGGTCTTTGGTTTTGTCATTTTCCTTTATTTCCAAGCTTCACGTGTTGTTCCAAGCTTCCCCTGGGTGTGTTGGAGATTGTCTCTTATGTTCTGGACTCCTGGGACTCCTCTGGTAGTGTAGCTCTCTCCTTGGGCAGGGAAGCCCCTGGATTAAAAGGTTGCCAGGCTCCTCTCAGGAAGATCTAAAGCTTCCTCAAGCTATACAGCTCCCCCCTGTGGCAGCAAAGCTTCCCTCCTCAGCAGGGCTGCTCCTTTCTCCAGGTGGTGGCAGTAGTGCTGGAGCTCTCTCCTGCCTAAAAGAAGGTTGCAGGCAAGGTCGGAGCAGTTTCCTGCAACTTGGCCCAGTTCCCTCTTTCAGGTGGGTCAGCTGCTGTGTGCCCTCTCGGTGACAGAGGGTGGTTGGCAAGGCTGGAACAAGGTCCCGAGGCTCAGCCCAGCTCACTCTTCTAGGAAGGCAGCTGTGGCATGGCCCCAGGGGAGAGAGCAGTCCCACAGGCTGGAACAGGGTCTTGCAGCTTGGCCCAACTCACTTTTCCCCTAGGCAATGGAATCTTTAAGAGCCATGACCAGAGAAGATTATCTCCATGGAATGTCATAGTCAAGATCCTGGAATTCCAACCAAAAGACAGAATCTAAAAACTGTTAGAGGAAAACAACAAAATTACTTGAACAAATAAATGTAAAATAATCACCGAAGATTTATTGATATAAACCATAAAGGGCAGGAGAGTTTAATGTTTTTTCAAGTTCTGCAAGACAAACGCACCAACAAAAACTACAAAACCACTTTTAATTAATATGCCCCACAAAAGTCTTTCAAAATTGGAAGGGGGAAATAAGAATTTCCATGACAAAGGGAAATGTAAAACACTCCTGAGCACCAAACCAGCCTCCATAAAATGTATAAGGCTGTCATAGATGGAGACAATGAAGCCCTCAAAGCAAAAAGGCCTATTGCAGACACAGGGTAAGCTGCTGTGCAAAAGGGAAAATAAAGGATTCAACAACATTGAAAAAAAATGCAAGGACAGTGTCATGGTTTATGTCTGTATCCCCCAGACCTCATGAGTTTGCATTGTGTATTTGTGATTGGTTCATTGTCTAGTGCTTGGATTGATGGTATCAGTGCTCCACCACATAGGGGTGGAGCCAGGATGTGATGTAATGGCAGGAAGAAGGTGTGTCTCGCTCTTTGCTGGTTTGAGCTTGCTGTTGGCAGCTACCATGAACTGCAGCCCAGCCATGCATGCCCGCCTGCCTTGGAGCCAAGTGAGTGTGGACTGAAACCTCCCAAAACTGTAAGAAATAAACCTTTCCTTTCCCAAACTTGGGCATCAGGTATTTTGTCTCAGCAACCAGCATAAAGTAACTAAGACAGACAGGAATCAGTCAATACCTTTCAGTAGTAACTCACAATGGGAATGGTCTTCACTGCTTAAGGAGAAGACTCAGCTCAACTTGGATTAAAAAGCAAAATAAAATGTACACGGCATGCCAAAGACGCAGGAAGGAAAGGTACACAGTAAAACTCTGGGGGTGGAAAGCATTGCTGCAACCAGTCGGGGCTCCAAAACAAGGAGGGTTTCAAGTCAAAACCTTTCAGAAGAGGTGAAGAAGCTCACTGCATATTGGTGAAGGGGACAGTTCAGCAGGGAGAGATGAAAACTATAAATGCATGCGTCCAGTACCTGTCTTCATGAAATAGACACTGTTGAACAAAGCAGACCAGATGAATACCAGCCAAATCATAGCAAGAGGACTACATAGAGACAAACTGGACCACTCCCAAATTCAGAGCTGAACCACACATTTATTTTTTATCCTTTAAAATTTTTATTATTTTGAAGGTAGTAAAACACAACAGAACAAGACAGAACAAAGGCAACTGTGACAGTACAGTGAAATTGGTACAGAACTTCACAGCCAGTTACCAGGATGACAGTAATAGGTATCATAGTATATCTCGTTATCTTCACAATAGTTGTGATTTCAATCAGGTGTAGCAAAATCAAATGAAATACCGAACATTATAGAACTTACCAAAATAGAATATTCAACAGAGCAATACCATTAATCGGAACAGAGCAAAACAATGATGAAAATATTTGCCTTCAAAGAGATGGTAAAAGGAAATCCCCCTTATTTGCCATATTGCATATGGTCAACCTCCCAGGAGATGCTCAGACCTCTGGCTTCCATTTGCTAAGGGAGGAGGGGAAAAGGGATGCCTGATTCTCAGCCCGCACACTGGTAGGCTCAGGGCTGCTAACCAGGGAGGTGAGCAGGTTGCTTGGTTTCCCAACACCCCAAATTCTAACACGGCATGGATCTCAGGAGTCGCTGGTGGTTATCACCGTGGGGTGGTCACAGCTTGCCAGGCCACAGCCACTTACCAGGGAGGCGAGCTGGTTGCCTGATTTCCCAGCAACTTAACCTTGGTGTGAACCACACTTTTAAGCAAATAGACTTAATAAATGTTCTACCTAAAAACATAATAAACATTCTTTTCAGCAGCAATTGGGACTTTCTAAAATAGACCATGTATTACCCCATAAGCATGCATAAATAAATACATAAGACAAAAAAAGAATATTACTGTATGCAAATTATCAGACCACAGAGCAGTGAAGTTCAAAATCTATGGCAAAAGACATCACAGAAACTTTGTAAATGTATGGAGATTAAATGAACCATTCCTCTCCTTTGTTCTTATGTACATTTCACTTTCTGAGTTGCATTTTCTGGAACAACTGTAACAATGGTGAAATGAATAACAGGTAAACAGGTTTGTAAGTTATAAAACCCTAAACCAATTTTATTCTTAATTATTGGCTGAGTATAAAGTGAACATTTTTAAAATTTTGCTCAGCAGATTGAAAAGCGCTCTGGCTGGAGGATGAGCTGGCTGGTGGATGTCCTGTTTCTTCCTCCTTCCTGTGTCCAGAGCCCATGGTAAGGGGTCTCTCCCGTGTGGATGCCTGTGTGCACTTGCCAAGGATCACATCCACAGCAGGCTTTGTTCCTGGGGACAGCTCCAGCCTCCCCCATGCAGTGTTTTAGTCCTTCCTGAACTCCTTCTAGACTCACATAACACTCTGGCATCTAGTGAGATCTTCTGACAGACTGGGCAGATTTTCTCTATGAAAGTGTTAAGCAAATCTCCAGGTATGCAAAACAGATAAATTCCCCCTACTTACTCTGCTTGCTTTCACAAACACCACCCTACAAGGAGGAGCTTCCTGACTCTGCAGCCTCCTGGCTCTCCTGTAAATGCCTGCATTCCGGGAAGCAGAGGCCCACACAGCAGGCGGGGCATGCCAATCCTTGAAGCAGAGTGGACCTTTGAACCTGCTTTGGGAGCCTTCTGTTTTGCCAGCATTTCCTTAGATTTCTAGTGTCATGTTTTGTAAAGATGGTTTGATCGAGATGTAACTCATGCAGCACTCACTTCACTCTGAAAAGATGAAGTGTCAAGGCCTGCGCAGGCCAGAGCAGTCTCCCTTAGAGTTGGGAGGAGGACACCCTTCAGTCCCTGGCAGGCCATGGCCTCCACTGAAGATCCCCCCTAGGGGTTCCTTCCCCCAGGCCCTGCACTGCAGTGAGTACCATGAGGAGGACACCAGACCCCCTACCTTGGGAACTTTGTGGCTCTGTATCCTGCACCCTATGCCCCTTCTTTCAGACCCATTCCCTCAAGGATCTATAGAAAAATCTGCAAAAGGACTGCAGCATCAGAAAATATACATACCTTGCTTATACCCGGCTGCTTTCGCTCACACTCTGTCCCATGCTCAAGAGCACCAGCTAAAATGATATCTTTGCCTTCTTTAAGGTGAAGGAAAGGGTTACTTTTCCTGAGAGAACCCAGTGGTATGCAGTGAGGGCTGGTGTGTGTGAGGCCCTCTGCTTTGGCACTCGCCACCCGGTCCCACCACCCCGTAGCTCTGGGCCTCAGATTTTCATCTGCAGGGAGGATGTCTGTGCCCCTTGCCTGGGATGAAGCCCAGGCCTGCCTGGTATGTTTGTTTGTGTGTGTGTGTGTGTGTGTGTGTGTGTGTGTGTGTGTGTGACAACCTGCCAAGTTGTGAGCAGGGAACTTCACCCTCATCTGCACACGGGCATCAATGGCACCTGCTTGTTCTCGTGCCACAAGGCTGCCTTGGGCCATCCTGCTGGTTTCTTTCCTATGAGATCACCAACAGGGGGCCCAGAGGCACAGAAGCCCCAGAGACTTGGACCCCAGGAGTGTCTCGGAGGTGTCTATGGCCTGCAGATGAAGGAAAGGTATATCCTGATCCAAGGGGCAAAGATGAGGAGGAAATTAAAAACAGATTGCTAAACTATATTCAGTGATAATAGAACGAACAACACCACCAAAGCCACACCAATAAACTACTGGTAGAGCTCAAAGAAGATACAATTATGTAAATAACAGGCTTAAACAAAATGATTAGTGAGTTTAACTGAGACAAAAATAACCTAGGTCATTTAACATGCAAAACATGAACAACATGCACTTTAAAGAATGGAAGTCTATGAAGATGTACTAGTCAGAAATCCAGGAGACAAAATACCCTACTGAAAGTATGAGTAGTGGAAGTGACCATGTCACCAGACATTATGTTGAACACCGAGACAGGGCTGATGCAGGTCATCATACACTCAGAAAATCCCCTTATAAACAATGGGGTATCATGGGAAAGGGATTTAACAACTGCAAGAGTATGCAAAGAAGACTAGCCTAAGACTAACAGAAATTAGATAAAAAACAAGAGATGGCAAAAATGGTACAACATATCTGTTTCCAGAATTCAAAGCAGAAAAATTTTCAAGCAAAGGAAAAAATCCTATATACAGGTAAACAAGGAAATGGAATCTTAAAGACCCATGACCAGAGAAGATTGTCTCCATGGCATGTCATAGTCAAGATCCTGGAATTCCAACCAAAAGAAAGAATCTTAAAAGCTGTTAAAGTAATACAAAATTACTAGAACAAATAAACATACAATAAGCACTGAGGATTTATCAATACAAACCTTAAAGGCCAGGAGAATTTAATGTTTTTTCAAGTCCTGCAAGACAAATACACCAACAAAAACTACAAAACCACTTTTAATTCAAATTAATATGCCCCACAAAACTCTTTCAAAATTGGGAGTGGGGAATAAAAACTTACACGACAAAGGGAACTGTAAAACACTCCTGACCACCAAACCAGCCTCCAAAACATGTATGAGGCCTTCCTAGATGGAGACAATGAAGACCTCAATGCAAAAAGGCCTATTGCAGAAACAGGGTAAGCTGCTGAGCAAAAGGAAAAATTAAAGGATTCAGCAACATTGAAAAGAATGCAAGGACAGGATTCAGTCAATGCCTTTCAGTAGTAACTTACAATGGAAATGGTCTTCACTGCTTAAGGAGAAGACACAGATCAGCTTGGATTAAAAAGCAAAACAAAATGTACACGGCATGCCAAAGAAGGAAATGTACACAGTAAAACTCCGGGGGTGGAAAGCATTGCTGCAACCAGTCCCGGCTCCAAAACAAGGATTACTTCAAGTCAAAACCTTTCAGAAGACGTGAAGAATCTCAGTGCGTATTGGTGAAGGGGACAGTTCAGCACAGAGAGATGATAACTATAAATGCATGTGTCGAATACCAGCACACCTCTCTTCACGAAATAGACACTGTTGAACAAAGCAGACCAGATGAATACCAGCCAAATCATAGCAGCAGGCCTAAACACAGATAAACTAGACCACCCCCAAATTCACAGCTGAACCACCCATTTATTTTTTAGTTTTTAAAATTTTTTATTATTTTGAAGGTAGTGAAACACAACAGAACAAGACGGAACAAAGGCAACTGTGACAGTGCAGTGAAATTGGTACAGAACTTCACAGCCAGTTACCAGGATGACAGTAATAGGTATCATAGTATATCTCGTTATCTTCACAATAGTTGTGATTTTAATCAGATATAGCAATATCAAATGAAATACAGAACATTATAGAACTTATCAAAATACAATATTCAACAGAGTAATACCATTAACCGGAACAGAACAAAACAGTGATGAAAATATTTGCCTTCACAGAGATGGTAAAAGGAAATTCCCCTTATTTGCTATATTGCATATGGTCAGCCTCTTAGGACATGCTCAGACCTCTGGCTCCCATTTGCTAAGGGAGGAGGGGAAAAGGGATGCCTGACTCTCAGCCCGCACACTGGTAGGCTCAGGGCTGCTAACCAGGGAGGTGAGCAAGTTGCTTGGTTTCCCAGCACCCCAAGTTCTAACATGGCATGGATCTCAGGAGACCCTGGTGGTTATCACCGTGGGGTGGTCACAGCTTGCCAGGCCACAGCCACTTACCAGGGAGGCGAGCTGGTTGCCTGATTTCCCAGCAACTTACCCTTGGTGTGAACTACACTTTTAAGCAAATAGACTTAATAGATGTTCTGCCTAAAAACAGAATAAACATTCTTTTCAGCAGCAATTGGGACTTTGTAAAATAGACCATGTACTACCCCATAAGTTTGCATAAATAAATACATAAGACAAAAAAAGAATATTACTGTATGCAAATTATCAGACCATAGAACAGTGGTTCAAAATCTATGGCAAAAGACACCACAGAAACTTTGTAAATGTATGGAGAGTAAATGAATGTCTTCTCTCCTTTGTTCTTATGTAAATTTAACCTTTCTGAGTTGCATTTTCTGTGGCAACTGTGACAATGGTGAAATGAATAGCATGTAAACATGTGTGTAAGTTATAAAACCCTAAACTGATTTTATTCTTAATTATTGGCCTAGTGTAAAATAAACATTTTTAAAATTTTGCTCAGCAGATTCAAAAGCGCTCTGGCCAGTGGTTGAGCTGGCTGAGCTATCCCATTTCTTCCTCCTGCCTGTGTCCATAGCCCGTGGTGAGGGGGTGGTGAGGGGTCTCTCCCTTGAGGATGCCTGTGTGCACTTCTCCAGGCTCACATTCACAGCAGGCCTTCTTTGTCTGGACACCTCTCCCCTCCCCCCTGCTCTGTTTTAATCCTTCCTGAACTCCTTCTAGACTGTAGCATAACACTGTGGCATCTGGTGAGATCTTCTGACAGACTGGGCAGATTTTCTCTATGAAAGTGTTAAGTAAATCTCCAGGCATGCAAAGGGGACAGAGTCCCCCTACTTAATCTGTTTACTTTCACAAACACCACTCCACAAGGAGGAGCTTCCTGACTCTGCAGCCTCCTGGCTCTCCTGTAAATGCCTGCATTCCGGGAAGCAGAGGCCCACACAGCAGGCGGGGCATGCCAATCCTTGAAGCAGAGTGGACCTTTGAACCTGCTTTGGGAGCCTTCTGTTTTGCCAGCATTTCCTTAGATTTCTAGTGTCATGTTTTGTAAAGATGGTTTGATCGAGATGTAACTCATGCAGCACTCACTTCACTCTGAAAAGATGAAATTTCATGGCCTGCGCAGGCCAGAGCAGTCTCCCTTAGAGTTGGGAGGAGGACACCCTTCAGTCCCTGGCAGGCCATGGCCCCCACTGAAGATCCCCCCTAGGGGTTCCTTCCTCCAGGTCCTGCACTGCAGTGAGTACCATGAGGAGGACCCCAGACTCCCTACCGTGGGAACTTTGTGGCTCTGTATCCTGCACCCTATGCCCCTTCTTTCAGACTCATTCCCTCAAGGAGCTATAGAAAAATCTGCAAAAGGACTGCAGCATCAGAAAATATACATACTCGGCTTATACCAGACTGCTTTTGCTCAGTCTCTATCCCAAGCTCAAGAGCACCAGCAAAAATGGTATCTTTGCCTTCTTTATGTTGAAGGAAAGGGTTACTTTGCAAGAGAGAGCCACCTGGTCCCACCACCCCGTAGCTCTGGGCCTCAGATTTTCATCTGCAGGGAGGATGTCTGTGCCCCCTGCCTGGGATGAGGCCCAGGTCTGCCGTGTGTGTGTGTGTGTGTGTGTGTGTGTGTGTGTGTGTGTGTGTGTGTGACAACTTGCCAAGTTGTGAGCAGGGAACTTCACCCTCATCTGCACACGGGCATCAATGGCACCTGCTTCTTCTCGTGCCACAAGGCTGTGTTGGGCCATCATGCCAACTCCTTTCCTATGAGACCACTGACAGGGAGCCCAGAGGCACAGAAGCCCCAGGGACTTGAACCCCAGGAGTGTCTCGGAGGCCTCTATGGCTTGCAGATGAGGGAAACGTACATCTTCCTCTTTGCTGACTCCTGACCGAAGTGCCGTCCCTGTTCCAGCTCTGAGAATGGGATCCACTCATCGCAGTACAGCCCTACCCTGTGGGGGCTTCCTGCACACATGTGAGACTATTTGTCTTTCTCATCCTTACCTTCACCGAGCGCTTGTCAGTCCTGCTCTCAGGTCCTGGTGACCAGACAGCTCGGTTTCTTCCATACCCTAGGAGACTTACAACTGTGATCCCATGAGGGTCACTCATTTAAGTATTTGTTATGTGGGAGAAAAGGTCCAGGGTCTCCACTAGCCTGCTCCAGACCCAGAGCACATTGTTGCCACCACACTTTCGAAAACTAATAAGCCATCAGCTCCTTTCCTGATCATGGCTGTGATGGTGCTGTGCGTGTAGGACACACATGCACATGCTCACACGCACATGCTCACATGCTCATGCACGCACACGCAAACACACGTTATAGTCAGTTCATGTGGTGAACTTTTAAAACAATTAGTGTAGTAAAAGGCATACTGTCAGTAATCCACATTGAAATCCCTCTCGTACTTCGAACACACTTGTCCCATCGTCCATGCCACCTTTAGAAGTTCTGGGGTCTTCTCTCCTGAGTGTCTTACAAGATGTGACTTAAAATTGCAGGGAACACTCCTGTCTGTCAAGCCCCAGCTTTACGGTGAACCCTTATCTGCCCTAGGTGTGGCATCTGGCCCTGGGTTTCTCGTGGACCGTCCTCCAATTGAAAGTGAACCCCAGAGGTGTGCATTTTTAGCCAGTTCAGGCCATGGAAGCAGCCAGGGCAGCGCAGCTGAAGACTCTCATGAGAGAAGACCCCAGAGCTGCTTCAGAGCGTGGCCGGGGGGGGGGGGCAGTGAGCTGGAATTGAGGGGAATGATTTTGACGGGAATCTGTTCTAATGTGTCTTTTAATTTTAAAAGTCTTACAAGTGTAATCACATCATACCTTATATACTTACTACTTTTTATATATTATAATTCTCTGACATCTGAGAAGTGAAACAAAATAAACCATGTCTTTTTTTTTTTCCTGTGGAGACAATGCCCCTCTCAGGGCTAACTGATTTTTCAGGACACCGGAGAAGGGTCAGCCCTGACTGTGTCCTGCACATGCAGACTCAGGATTCCAGGGCCAGAGCACCTCTCCCTACCCCTCTCTGGCCCTGATACTTTGGGGTACAATTTCTCTGCTTTAGTCAGCCTAGGCCACGCACCGGCATGAGGGGCCACTGGAAGGATGCAGACTTCCAGACCATGGCTGTTTACATCTGCCCACCTGGTCTGTCCCTCGTGGCTCTGTGCGGCCGCCATGGGCCTGTTTCAGCCTTGAGTAGGATATTGGTTTGGCTGAGCCTCTCCTTGGTCCCCTCACTGGCTATGTGACTCATTTCACCCTAAAATTTCAGGAAGCATCCTGCTCACACAGTCAGGGCCTTTGTGGAAAACCCTTTGTCCAAACGATGGCACTGACCTTTGCAATTCTGCAACTGTGCCGCTGTATCAGCCTTAGAGCAAGAGCAGTGTATCCTGGTAGGGAAAAGGCTCAGAGGAAGCAGCACAGAGGATAAAGTCGAACTACAGAAAGTGATATCACATGGTATTTGTCATAGGACTGAGGAGTTAAGGAGAAGCCATAAGTGGTGGAAACTGCCACTGGCAGGTCCAGGGCAGCAGGAGCAGGAACTCTCTAGCAGGCATCCCTAGTCTAACGGGCATAGGCTTAGCAGGCCCCAAGGGGCCAAGAGCAGGAAGTCTGGGGAGCTATGCCCCATGGCCCTGCAGGAAGGGGACTGCGTCTGATGGGATGATCTAAGGACAAAGGGAGCTGAGCCCCAAGGAAAATTTCCAAGACTAAACGTTAAGCCATAGACCATGAACCATGTCCTAACTTGACCCATATGGTAATAAATCTATATCTATACACATGTTCTACGGATTTGTGAGTGTCCACAGGCTACAGGCGCTGTTAACTGTTTGTTAAGCTGTAAATATAGAAAAGATCAGTGGCCTTGAACTTAAGTTCTTCCAGAGTCCTGCAGTTGTCACAAAAAAGCAAAACATGTCAGAATGAAAGTGCTAGGTTCAGCTTCCCCTACCTGTGACCTCTGATCCTCACCTTTCAGTTTCTGAGGAGAATTCAGAATCTGCGAGTCACATGCTGGGTGCCTGGCTCACAAGGGCAGAGGGAGGATGATGGCACAGGGTGAGGCTGATGGCAGAGTCCTCTAGGGGGACCCTTCCCAGGGACACCTCTGGGCCTGGCTCTTGGGGCCGCCTCCCTAGGCCCAGTGAGTAGCCCCCAGTTACTCATGCCTGACCTCACTGTCCAGGTGGAGCAGCTTAAACCCCACCCCCAATTAGAAGAGCCTCAGCCCATGCTCTTGGAGGCCCATTCCCTGCTGGGCTCTTAGCACAGCCTCACCTCTGGACTGCTCTAGGCTCCTGCAGGGACTATGCCTTGTTCTCTCCTCCTTATCTCTCTGAGGTCTTTGCCCTGACTGGGCGACCCTGAAGACACATCCGCCCCTCGAATAGGGGGAGCTTGGATGTGGGGCCCCAATGTGGTCACAGATGGCTAGGGCAGTGGCAGCTAGCACTCCTTGTCACGTTCTGTAGTCAGGGAGAATCTCCTCTGCATGCCTGTGCCCGGGTTTTCTCCTTGGCATTCTAGGGATGACGAGTGTGGTCTTGTGGTCCTTGGTGATTATGTGAACATGGGATGTAAATACAGAATCCCCCCAAAGGCCCTACACACAGCCTCGTAGGCATCCTGCAGGTACTGGGGAGAGCCATAGCTTTAGGAGGTGGGACCACTGGAGGAATGGGCTTCAGGTGCTCTCAGAGCAGACACTGGGTCCCTGCCCCTCTTTTCAGTCTTTAGGAGGTGGGACCACTGGAGGAATGGGCTTCAGGTGCTCTCAGAGCAGACACTGGGTCCCTGCCCCTCTTTTCAGTCTTTCGTCCCAGGCACCAAAATGATGAGTAAAGTGTGTACAGATGTGCAGAGGATATGCTTCCTAATGGACCTGTTCACCCTTCCAGACATTTCCTGCCTGTACCCTCTGTGGTGGGAAGCCCCACGCCCCAATACCTGCCCTAACCAAACCTGCTCTGAACCTCAAACCTTCGCCAGGGCTGGACTCTGGTTTCCCCTGAACCCATGATGGCTTAGGGTTAAGGAAGACTGAGGGCTCTGCTGCTGGGCCTGGGCCTCATACCTGCCCTCTGCCACCCCTCCAGCTTTCATCAGGACCTGGGACAAGGCCATGGACGCCAGAATGGGTCCTCTTCCCATGTGCTTAACCTTGGGAGTGAGACAGGCTGGGGCCACAGGCTTGGCACATTGACAGCTGTTCCCAGCAGGACTCTTGGCAGGCTCAGAACTGGCCACCTGGTGAGCTGGGCACCTCCCAGGATCCAGCCCTGCTTCCTGTTAAGGTACTGAAGACTCCTGGTTGAAGCATCCAACTGGTCTTATCAGAGAGACACCAGGAAGGAACTGTGTGGGAATCCCAGTGGGCCAGAGCCTCAACTTCTACACAAAGACATGAGACAAACCTCAGCCTATCTGCAAATGAGGATTGTCACCTCCTCCTTACCACCAGGTCTCAGCAGCTTCCCTGCAGCCTGGTGACCAGCTGGTCTAGCAGGGAGCCTGCGTGGGACCCACAGGTCCCACCCACCCAAGGCTTCAGCAGGAAAGAAACTCTCTTACTGCACAAGGGGCTGCCTGACAGTGAAAAGAAGTCAGTGAGCTCAGAGGCCTGGGAGCCAGAAGCAGTAGCTCTTCTCAGGGGGCAGCTGGGCTCCTGTGACCCTCACAGAAGCCCTCAAAGTGGAACTGCCTGCAGTCTGCCTTGTAAAGGAAAAGTGGAGGACAGAGATGTGGATCAACCCTGAAAAAAACGTTTCCACAGCATCCCTGAGGAGGGAAAGGAAGACTTTCCTCAAGGGAGGCATGGAGGACATGTCTAGAGTGCAGGATAGAGATGAGTTCACTCCACAACCTGCATAGGCAGGTGAAGATTTACAGCCATGGAGCAGGACAGGCCCAGTGGTGACAAAGCACTAATGGCAAATTCAAGGCTAAGTTCTGGCCAAATGAGCGAAAAGCTTCCTGCTGAAGACAGTTGTGGGCAACCCCATCAGCTGCAGGCTGGAGGACCATGAAAGGCCCAATCAGACAGCACAGGTCAAGGAGTCAGGAGAAACTGAGCTGGCATAATCCTGGCTGAAGCAGGTCAGTGGGGAGACAAACACAGATGCCCCAGTCAGGTCCCCCTGTGGAGAGTGCCCAGAAGCATCCAGCAGACCTCTGTGCATTAGGGCATCACCATCAGGAGCAGAGAGAGGAGATGCATCAGAGATGCATCTGGGGTGAGGCTGGCTGGAAGGTGGCCCTTCTCCCCCCAGGAGCGTTTTCCCTGGGATGTAGAGGAAAATATTGTTTCTGGTCCTGAGAAAAGCTGGTCCATTGGATCCTTTGGGAGCACTTTGCAGGCTGCATGGGTGTCATGGGGCACAGGTAGGCAGTGAGATCCTTGACATTTGCTAAGCATTTTGCCCCTTGCTTTCCTGTGCCTCCCCGCCCTGTAATGGTTTCCTGAGGTGAGGCCCTGGCAGCTGTTGGATGTGACCGGAACATGAGTTAGCCAACAGCTACCTTCCTGTGCCACAGCAGGTGTTCTGGATGTGGGAAGTTGGCACAGAGTTGGGCAATGTTGGTTACAATGTTTCTACTCCATGTAGAGGAGGGATGGTTCAAAGATCTTCTCCAGTGGTGACAGAGCAGCTTTGGCCTGACAGTCTATGATTTCTGACTGTGATTCTGTTCTGTGGCCTTCAGGCTGGGGTCACCAGCAGTTCACTGATCCAGCCAATGTCTTAGTCAAGGCTCTGCAGTAGGTTCAGACTCCTGGCCTTACCCATTCTGGGCCAGACACAATCTAACTTCAGCTGATCTTCTCGGCTGTCAGCTAGGAGAAACCTTTATCTCAGGAGATAAAAGAACCATGAAATGGATATGGAGCCATGACCCAGGTTTCTGGAAGATTGATCTGAATGTGGTGTGTAGGACAGGAAGCTCATTCATTCCAAAAGCAAGGATTCCAGGATTTCCACTCCGATTGACAAAAATCCAGGCTCTTTGAATGAATCATTGGTGTTGTGTTTTTAGTAAGAGCATTGGAAATCATGCAGCAAATCCTCCCCATGTTTCCCAAGGTTTGGGCAAGGCTATGCACCCCTCATTCACTCTGGGAAAGGTACTGGGTGCTCCACCTATGACTATAGATTCCCACTGCAGGAAACTCCCACATAGACATGGAAGATCCCCTGAGATCTACAAGCTCAGGTTCTGCAGTCCTTCAGGCTCTTTGCCAACTTTCAGTCAAACATGAAGAGCCTAGAGAGCTGGAATACAGGTTTCCTGCAGCTCTCCAGTCCTTTGTGGAAATCCCAGCAAACCCTGCATCCTCCACAACTGCTTTGGACCTGTCCCTGTCTCAGACCATTCCTCCACATGTCACCTGCTGGTTTTCCCTTAGGACTGATCACCTACTTCCTCAAAACTCAGCTCACTTGGCTCCAGGAGCCTGCATTGCCTGCCAACTACTACAACACCTTGCTGTGCTTTTCCAGGGAGCCCAACGACCTAAGGCTTGGTGGATGGCGGAGTGGGGATAGGAAGCCTTCTATTTCAGCTATTCAGTCCTGTCAAATTAAGCAGCTCAACCTAGAGCTTAGGCTCCAACACAGAGGAGCATATACACAGCAGAAGGAGAGAGAAATGTGGTAGGGAAAGGTCCAGACCCACTTCTGGAGAGTAGAGAGTGGGTCCTGGTTCTGGGGAGGAAGGGGAGGAGGTAGGGAGGGAGTATGTGAGAAGGAATGTTGGTGTCTGCAGTGGGAGCAGCTGACAGTGGCATCCACAGGGCACCTCATAAGGCCCTCAGAATTCAGGGCGTGAGTCGGGACTCTAGATTATGAGATGAAGCCCAGAAACATGGAAAGCACCCTTGTTCCTGCTCCACCCACCAAGAGGATCAGAACCAGGCACTGGCTCAGCACCTGTCTGGAAGATCATTGCACTTGAATTCATGCCAACACTGTGCCTATCTGTGGTGCTTTAATTGTTGCGCTGTTTCACTGCTGGTCTTATAAAGGGAAGCCAGGGTGAGACACAGAGAGAGCCAACTTTCCTTTCTTCTCCAGGTGAGAACCCACAGCTTCCTTCCAGCTCAGATCCAACCCCTTGTGAAGAAGGGCTTGGTATACTGAGAGCGCACATCTGCCTTGTGGGTTGGCTGCTGGCTGCTGGGAATGTGGCTTTGGATCTGGGAGATCCGTGCCCTTATTTAAGAGTCTGTTTGTCTCAGAATACGATGGTCAAAGGCTCTCCATACACTGACAGGCTCCCTGGCTCTGCTCCCTGGAAGTCTTTTCTGCACATTGCCCATCATCCATTGCAGCCTGGGGAGCTCAACATCTTCCACACCATGCAGGAAGAAAATGCCCTGCATGGAAAGCCTCCCTGGGGAGGAAAGCTCATTTCCCCTGAGGGCCTTCTGGGTCTCTTTCCAAAGGAATGGATGACGATGTGCATGCATGAGTGAGCGGAACTGCTGCCTGTCACTTGGGCTGTTCGGTGACTGGGTTTCACTTTCTGGGCATTCTAGGTTTGTCTACAGTGTCACCATGCCCCTGCCCTCCACCCTGAAGAGCATCTTCACCTTCTGTGTCTCAGCTGCCTTCCTGCTCAGCACTGTGGGTAAGAATGCACCATCCTTCCTCCCAAAGCCAGAAGGGTGAGGTGGGAATAAGGTTCCTAAGGGCGACACTGCTGGCCTGGAGCCTACAGGGCTCCACCTGCTCCTGGAGGTAGCTTTGCGGCAGCTTGATTGCTAGGAGTATTCTATTGCAGACTTCAGCCGCCGTGCTCCAGGGCTGTCTTTCTCAGATTTGTCTTTTGAAAATTTTGATTCCTTCTTAGAGAGTTACACATGTACACAGTGCTTCTCGGACGAATGCACCTCTAACCCCTCCAAAACCTGCGAGACCTCCCAGGGCTGCTTCAGCCACAAGGAAGTGCTGGAATTTACAGGTAAGCCACACCTGCTTCCACCTCTGCTCCCAGGCAGATGAGGCAGACAGGAGGAGGCCCTGGGAGGGAAGGGCTGGCCTAGCTCAGAAACATTGGAGCCTTATTCCCTCAGGTAGCTTTCCTGTACCCCTCGTCTGCCCACAATGTCCCAGCAGCACAGAAATCCAACACAGACTCTCTGGGGACAGGGCGGGATGATCCTGTTGCCTACTTCATTTCCTGCAGCCACTTGGCAAATGAATCTGCTTCTTTGTATATGTGATCTTCATTTCAGCCACAACTAGCAAGGGGCCCCCAAACTGCCCCCTTTCTGAGAAGCCCTTCCTCTGTGCTCTGCCCTGGGGAAGGAAACCAGGCAGTTCTCTGGAATCATGGAAAAGTTAAAGACTAAGTGAATAAAGACCCTGGCTCCTGGAATGCCAACTGCTAACCTGTCCTCAGTCACCCTGAACCTCAGGTGCAAATTCTCTTTGGGGTTTGGCTCTTTGCAGAGCAAAGTGGTGGCCTTTACCAGGTTAAAGGCTGTTCTCCAGGAGCCTGCACCCCTCTGGCCTTCTCAGCAACACTGGGGAACAAAATGACATTCAGCTACAACCGCCAGTGCTGTGACAGTGAGCAGTGCAACAAGGAGGACATCCCCAGTGAGTGCCCCTCCCCACCTGCTCCCAAGGCTGGGGTTTGGCTTCTGTCTTTTCCCTAACCCATCTGTTTGACAGTGTCCATCTGTCGAAGACACCAGGTGCTTTCCTTGTTGCCCCTTCTCCTCTCCCAGGTGCTCCTTAGTGGCCCAGCTCTATGGATTGGCAGGGGCTGACCCTGTGGGTTTTCTCTAAGGGCGAGCCTATGGCTTTAAACCCTAGCCCCAGCCAGTCCAGCAGAGACCCTGTCCTCTTCTGCTTAGTTCCTCATCTGTTCAGCAGCATCTCTCTACCACAGGTTATTTTCCCTCCCATCATCCAGCTGTTTTCCCCTAGCTGGGCACAGAGGATGATGGATGAAGGGAAAGGGAACACCAGACTCTTGTGAGATCCCTTTGTTTAAAAATCACGCTTTCCACACCAAAAACCTCTTCCTTCACCGTGCTAGTTGTACTTTTTCTGAGGGATCTTGGAATAATTCTGCTATTATGGAATAGTAATACTCTTAATAGTAACACTCTTAGCAATTTTTCTTCTTATTGCTCAACATGAAAATTACCTTTCTTCATTCAGTGTCTCCAGTAGACTCCAAACTCAATGGCATTGTGTGCCCTGCTTGCCTCAGTTAAAAAGGCCAGACCTGTGACCCAGTCTCCTTGTACTGCACAGGGGAGGAGAAGAAGTGTGTTGAAGTGGCCAGCAAAGGTATGGCCCTTCCTGAGCACTCTGCTGCTCCTCTCTGAGGGTGCAGATCATGAGCATCCTTACCCCCAGTTCAGAGGTCTGGATGGGGCACAGCATGGTACTTCTGACTGTGGGTGTCTTGTGGCATCACCGTCATGTTGGCAGCAGGTACTCTGATCACTGAGGGAGGACCTGACTCCCAGCTCAGCTGCTTCTGGCAGTCTTAATTGCTCTGAATGGGGGCCTCTGCACAGACTGTGGGCTCCTCAAGGCACAGAATCTGGTTTGCCACAGAGGGAGTGATGAGATACACAGAGAGGGAATTCTCAATAGTTTAATCTCTTCAGTGATGGGTCAACATTTCGACTTCTTGTGATGATCCCAGAGGCCAACCTGAGTCCAACCTGAGGCAGCATGGGAGGCTGCTGCCCAAGGCTCCACTGCCAGGAAAAGGGAACTGTGGGGCCTTTTGAAATGTTGAACTTCAAAGTTCAACATTTACACATGGTAAAGGGGCTTCTGGTCCAAGGACTGGGCTGTACCTGCAAGGTTTGGATGAAGTCATGGCTGGAAAAAGAGGAGAGGTCAGGAGAAAAGCAGAGAAAACGAGGCCTCCTCCTACAACAGACACTGAGACTTCCGGACACATGTATGACTGAACTATTGAGGAATGGTACCTTGGCCCAGTGGCAAGGAAGGGGTGACACTCCAGCTCTGGTTGTCATCCTCACTACCATTGCTATTTCCCCAACCCCATGATTGGACACTTCAGTTTCACATGGTGTCATTCTGCAATCACTGAACCCTTTGTAATTTTTCTGAGCTACCGAATGTCTGCCTGTGGTGAAGGGCTCATGTTCCATTTAGAGAGGAGGTGGGAAAGTGGGGGTGGTGCAGTTAGGTGCAGCCCTGTCCATTCTTTCTTGATTAACAGGTAAAAAGCTTGGTGGAACTAGGAGCTAAAGGAAGAGACAGAGTTTGATGAAGCTGAGGGCAAATTGTGACTTTAAATGATCAAGCAATATTCAGTGCACGTATTTATAGATAAATGAAATAAGGTGATGGTAAAACAATTGATATAAAATATAATTATCATTCGGTAACTGGTAAATAAGTGAATTCTAAAAACCTATGATAGTTCCGATTTATGATTAAAATTGTAATCCTGTCTCTTTTGCTAAGAGAAAGAATTAAGTTTCAAGTATTTTAATTTTATACTCAGTTATATTTTTTTAAAGAGGATTTTGAAAGCCAGTTTGAAACCAGCAGTCTAAAGGTGCTGTGACTAGAGGAGTACAGGTGAATGAGGGCAGTGGGGTGTCATGTAGGACACAGCGGAGAGCTGGCACTATCCATAGGGGGACAGTCACTCTGCCCCAGTGTAAGACAGGAAGCGTGGACATGCTGTGACTTTTCACAATTGTTGTCACAAGGGACTCAGAACCCCAGGAAGGAAGGATCTTGCCTTAAGGGAGGGCCACACAGCTCCCTGGTATCACCAGAGCAGCGATGGTAAGGAAGAGGGCAGGTAAAATAGGAGGTTTCTAGGTGAACACACGAGGTCCAACCTGCAGTCTCCTTCCCTGCCTGCATCAACCACATCTCTCTTAGAGCCCCCAGAAGCCATGGTCTCATCTCATACCTGAGTCTTCAGGGTCCTTTAAGGACACTTGCACTCTGGATGGAAAATAGGACAGAGCAAGTGAACCTGCAGACTTTGGGTGGAGCTGGAACTGTGCTTGAGGTTCTCCTGTGAAGGCTGAATCATGTGTCCTGGCACGCTGAGCACCTGGTTTCCCAAGGAAACCAGCATGAGGATGGGAAGGGGAGAGAAGACTAGAGACAAGACTGACTTCTGACCCTTTCTCTTTGGCAGTCATGGCTAATAACAAAACTGAGTTCTTTGCTATGGGCTGTGTAACTGAATCCGCCTGCAACCTGAATATGGAAATACTGGGTGGTGCAGAGATCCAAACAGAATGCAAGGGCACGAGCAGCGGGAGCCCCCCACTGAACTCCGTTGCCTCAGCTACCCTGACCAGTCTCTTCCTGCTGAAAGTCTTGCTTTGATTGTGGGCACTGGAAAGTCCATAATTCAGTAAAACGTTAGAGGCCTTGGATGGTTCCCTTCCCCCAGCCTTTCTCCACAAGGACCGGATTAAAAAGCTGGTGTTTCCATAAATATGTGTAGAATTACTCATCTGCAGTTACGTTTTAGAAGTCCTTCTCTTTCCCTCGTGCTTGCTTGCCCACCCTGAGCAGCACAGCCTGGGGTTCTGCGACGCCATCTCTACAATCCCTCCTTCATCACAGCCCAAGTCCTCACCACTGCTCTGGACAGTTTCTCTCAGTCCAGGGTAATGATTTGGATGAGTGATTCACAGTTCTGAAGGGTCCCTTCCCACAGTTCATATACTCCCAGGTACAATTGAAACCCTCCTCCATGTGTGTATGGAATTCCTCCTGTATACTGTGGATGCTTCCACTTCCAAGTGCGAGTGGGCATAGGGCTTAGGCCTGTGAGGTTGTTCTGAGCCCATGGCACAGTGTGGAGTGACAGCTCCAGGGTCCCCAGGACTGCTGTGTGTGCTCCCGTGGCCTGGCTCTAGGAGCCCTGCCTCCACTCTGTGTGACACCTGGGAAGAGGCTGGGGGCACCATAGAGAGACAGCCTTTGAAGAATTCAGATCTGTGTCATGTTCTTAGCATGCTGACCCCACAAGGAAGCAATCCTGTGTCTGTGCATGATGTGATTCTCCAAATTCAGTTCATCTCCTACCCTAAGCAGCATTGCAGGAGCCCTTTGAGAGGGCATCTCTGTGATGCTGTGTTTGAGAAATTTTCTGCTACTATCTCTGCAAACAGTCTTCTTATGTCCTTTGTGTTGCCTCCTTTTTTGTTGACAACTATCAGCCTTATATTGCTTTTCTTTGCATCATCTTGCAGCTATTACATTATTTCCTGATTCTTTGTTGTTTTTAAGATGCTTTCTTTCATAATCACTAGATGCATTCATGTCTTCAAGGTCTGAATTTCTGTCTTCAGTTTCACTTGTGTGATTTGGCTAGCTTTCAGTGGAATTTTTGATTTCCTGATTATCACCTTGAATCTGTTTCATGTATTCTAATTCTTTCCTGTTTTGTTCATTCAGAGTTTCCATCATTTTCCTATGCTCATCTATTTTTTACTCCATGGCTTCTTTGGAGATATTCACCAATACTTTCATTATGTTTATCACTTCTGTTTTTAACCTGAGAAATTATTTGTGATCTGTTTTCCTTTATAGCTTCCTAGAGTTTATTTCCTTCTTTCTGTTGTTCTCATTTCAGAAATTTCAGGTGTGTGATTTTTAAATTCATCCAACTCTATGTGCCTTGGACTTGGTCTGGATGGGTTAAAAGGTTGAGATTGCATTTTGCTCTCTCATTTTGGCATTTTCCTGTGCTCCTTTGAATCAGGTGGATACCAAGTCATAGTTGCTTCCTGTTCTGGTGGGCTGTCTGACAGGAGGCCTCACTGAAGGTGGCTGTTGGTTCTGGGTCACTGGGCACAGACACCCAGTTGCCCCAGGCTTCACCGAGTGTTTTTGGATGCCTGCAGGTTGCTCTGCACAAGGTTCCAGTCCCTGTGGGCCTCAGAGATGGATCCCAGGTATCAGTGGGTCATAAGGAGCAGGCTCCCATTCCTAGAAGTCCTTACCAAAGGTTCCCAGATGACTCTAAGTCCTTGGACACAGACTGCCAGTCCACACAGGCCTCTGAGATAGTGTCTGGGTATCAGTTGGCCTGTAGGTGCAGCTTCTCAGTCCCCAAGAGCCTCCCCAAAGGTTCCTAGATGACTGTGGGTTGCTGAGCATAGACACCTGGTCCTCTCAGGCCTCAGGGATGGTTTGAAGGTGTGGGAAGGTCTCTGGATAAAAGTTTTAGTAATATTTTTTCTCACTTTTCATTATAGGATAGCTTGTTAGATGTTGGTCAACTCTGTCAGCCGCATCCAGAGAATTCTTATAATCACTGAACACTACTGGAATTTTTTAGTTTTTTTTCTTTCATGTTCTATCATTTCCATAGTATGGATAGTTGACAATAAGAAATCGTTTTTGTCTTTCCAAATCACAACACAGGCCTTTCCTCTCTGATATGCTAACATTTCTCCTTTCTTCAGTTTTGCAGATCTTTTGACACTTCCTTCCTGTTCAGTCTTAGTGTCTGAAATATGTCTCATTTTGTTAAATTTTTTAATTTTAAAGTGATTAAAACAAAACAATATAGGATTTCCAAAGAAGATGATAGGAATTTAACAATGGTCACCATATTTCATACTGTTATCTTCAAAATAGTTGCTCAAATTACCAACACAGGCATGTAAAACAGATCAAACAATATAAGCCCTCACAGTTTCTTTCCATGAAGCAGTAGAATTAGTAGTACAGTTACCTTAGCCATCTTGTGAGTTATATGTGTGTATGTCTATCTATCTATCTATCTATCTATCTATCTATCTATCTATCTGTCTGTCTGTCTGTCTGTCTATCTATCTGTCTGTCTGTCTGTCTATACCTATATTTTCCCCTTTTCTTTTTTTCTCTTTTTCCCTGTCCCAGTTGTTCCTTTCTTTGGGGTGATTTCTTTCCCTTTCACAATATCTAATGTACCATGTACCTACTGAATCTTACTTATTTTTTAATTTCTTACACAGAGGAGGGAGACAATATAATGGTTATACAAAAGAGTCTTATTTCACTTATGAGAATCGTTTCTAGTGGCATCCATTTACCTATAAAAGCCTCAAATTTATATTCCTTTGTAGCTGAGTGATACTACGTTGTATAAAAATACCACATATTTTAAAATCCATTTTTCATTTTCCTGGCATTTGCTGTGTTTCTACAATTTAGGTATTACAAATTGTGCTGCTGGAAACATGGGTTCCACATACCAGTGTTCTTTGATATTTTTAATTCTTCTGAGAAAATACCCAGAAGTGAATAGCTAGATCAAATGGTGCCTCTAATCCCAGCTTTTTGAGTAATTTCCACACTGATTTCCACAGGGGATGGACCAGTTTACACTCCCATCAACACTGCACAATGATTCCTTTTTCCACACAGCCCCACAAGCATTTGGTATTGGTTGATATCTTATGATGCCTTTCTTTCTGCAGTGAGATGGAATCTCAGTGATATTTTAATTTGCATTTATCCAATCACCAATGTTGTTAAGCATTTTTCATATATTTGTATGCCATTTGTATTTCTTGAACTGTGTATTTAACTCAGTGGCCCAATTTTGGACTGAGTCTTTGAATTTTGGGAGGTCCGACTTTTTGTAATTCTTTATATGATCCAAGTAGAAGTCCTCTGTCTGAGGGACACTTGGCTAAGATTTTTTCCCAATATGTGGGCTTCATTTTCACTCTGTTGTTGATTGTTTGACATACAAAACTTTTTAGTAAAATGAGATCCCAGGTATTGATACTTTGAAGTACTTCCCATGAAGTTTGGTTTTTGTTCATGAACTCTTTACCTACTTTTATGTCTTCAAGATTTCTAGCTACCTTGTCATCTAGGAGATTGAGTGGTTATGTTTTAATACTTCGATCTTTCATCCATTTTGACATTAGTGCATAGTGATAGACTGGGTTTAGTTTTAGTCTTTAGCATGTGAAAAGCCAGTTTTCCCAGCACCATTTGTTAAACAGGCCATCATTCATCCAGTGGTTATGCCAACATGTACTCTTTGTATTGTGAAAGAACATTACTGAGTTCTGAAAAAGTATAAATATTATATGTAATATACTTTCATACATAGAAGATTGCATAGATTGCAGCACAGAACTACACATTATTTTCCAAAAATAAAATAAATGTGAATTAGTATGTGAAAATAACCTGAGCTTATTAGATTTCACTATAAACAAGCATCACAAATGAATACAATGTTCTAAATTTAAAAACAAGTAATCAATGTAAAACAAATTGACAGATGTAAGAGTATCTGAGGCAAACAAGAGCCTCGTTGTCCCTCAGACAAAGGACAAATACTTAGAACTGAAAAACATCAGGCTGCCCAAATTCAAAGACTCAATCCAAAAATAGGCATCTGAAATGAACACGCACTTCTCAGATGAAGAAATAGAAGTAGGAAATAAACACATGATGATATGCTCAACATTACTGGTCATTCAAGAAATGCAAATTAAAACAGCACTGAGATTCCATCTCACACCAGAAACAATGGCTGTCATCAAAAATTTCAACCAATATAAAATGCTGGTGAAGCTGTGGGGGAAAAGGAACATTTTCCCCACTGCTAGCAGGAGTGGAGACTGCTGAAAACACTGTAGAAATCAATGTAGACATTTTTCAAAAACCTAGATTGAAAGTCCCATTTAATCCAGCTATTCCCCTTCTGGGTATTTTCCTAGAAAAATTGAAAATGTCATGCCACAGTGATATATGTGTCTCCATGTTTACAGCAGCACAATTTGCAATAGGTAAATCTTGAAGACAACCGTAATGTCCATCAACTGTAGAATGGATAAAATGATGTGGCATTTTTATACAATGGAATATTACTCAGCTATACAAATGGATAATCTTGAGGCTTTATAGGTAAATGGAGACAAATTGAGACCATAGTCACAAGTGAAATACATCAAAAAAAGAAGGAGGAGGAGGAGCACAAGAAGAAGGAGAAAAAGAAGAAGAAGAAGAAGAAGAAGAAGAAGAAGAAGAAGAAGAAGAAGAAGAAGAAGAAGAAGAAGAAGAAGAAGAAGAATTATTGACTGGTTGAAAGGAAATCTGCCCTAGTGATGCTTGGATAGCCAGGACATAAAGAAGCACACTGCCCAAGTAACAGTCAGGTAAATGCCTAAGTAGTTAATTTGATCATGATTCAGGAGATTCAGTCCATGGTCAGCAGGCTCCAAACCAGGAACATTGTGGGGAAAGGGCATGGCATAAGAAACTTGCTTGCCCATGGTTTCCAGGAAACCATTTGATCCACTTATCAAAAAGGAGCCTGGGAAGGAGATCTGTCTCTCTTTCAATGACATGTACCCCCCAAACTCATTATAGAATCTTCAGCTAGAGACTCATCCACTGATCCATCCGCTGAGTAGAGAACCATACTTTAGTGGTGTGTCCCAGCTAGCCATATGTGTCCTGGAGAATCCAACCTCTGCCCTGTCAAGTGCCAAGGCAATATATATGGCTCAAGGAGAAGCCTGTGTTTGAAGGAGCCCAACAAAGTGACCTCTGCCATTAGTGAGGAGCCAGATACCTGAAGGAGGAGAAGAGACCCACCTATCAGGTTTTCATCACTCCAGGAAACTTAGTTTAGAGGAACTCATGTGACTGGCCCACAGCTTTGCATCATATTGCAGTCAGTCATTCAGTGCAGGAAGGGGCTCAAACTTAATCAACTCATCACGAGTATATAGAATTCAAGTAAATCATAACCAAAATAAATTCACACCCAGGCAAATAATAATTTAGATCCTAAAAATTCAGTACAAGAACGGAATATGACAAGATGTCAAAGAAATGAAACAGATCAGTGTGTAAAGGAAAGCCCATCAGAATCACAGTAGACTTCTCAACAAATGCTCCATACAAGAACAGCTTGGAGAAAACTACTTCAAATCCTGAAAGAAAACAACTTCCAATCAAGATTGATGTACTTGAAAAACAATCTTTCAAAATATACGGAGAAATAAGATACTTTCATGATAGAGAACAACTGAATGAATTCATGACCAGCAAACCCATCCTACTGAAAGATGCTCTAGAAAGGAGCAAAGATGATCACAATTCCAATAAAAACAACAAAAAGAAAGCACCAATCAGGGCATGCACTTAAATAGAGGTAAAAAGTAGAAAACCAACAACAGAAAGATAGCATAACAAAGTCAACACCTGTCAGTTATAAGCATCACTGTGAATGGCCTCAATGTATCAATTAAAGGAAACAAACTGGAAGGGTAGATCAAGAAACAAAATGAAATAATTTGCTGTGTGAAAGAAACATTTAAGTCAAAAGGAAAAGCATAGAATGAAAGTCAAAGGATGAAAACACTAGTCAGGAACCCAGGAAAAAGCAGAGGTAATTAATCTGAAACCCCAGAAACTACACCAACAGATTTCTAAACTTAATCATCAAATTCAGCAGCATAGCTGCTTACAAAATCAACACTCACAAGGCAATAGCTTTGCGGCATGCACCAACAAGCTCAGAGAAAGAAATTAGGGAAATCACATCTTTCCCAGTAACATCCCCAAAATGACATATTCAGAATCCATTCAACAAAAAAAAAAAAAAATCAAAGATCGAGGTACTGAAAATTATACTATTCTGAAAAAAGAAATCAGACAGGAATTCATTAAATGGAAAGGTATCTGTTGCTACTAAATAGTAACAACCAATATTGTGAAAATGACTATACTTTCAAAACTGTTGTACAGATTTAGTGCAATCCTAGGCAAAATACCATCTGCATATCTCACAAGTCTAGAAAAATACATTCTGAAAATGCATGTGAAACCAGGAGAGACCTACAACAGCAAGAGTCATGGTGGGCAACAAAGGTAAGCCAGAAGGCATCACAGTCACTGAAATTATATCACAAAATTGCTCAAATAAAATCAGCATGGTACTGGCAAATAAACAGACCTGAAGATCAACTGAACAGAACAGAAGTAACAGATACAACTACAAACACACTCAGCCACCTTATGTGTGACAAAGGAGCAAAATATGTTCAGGGAATAAAGCTTCTTAATAAGTAGAGCTGGAAAAATTGGTTGTTCTCCTGCCAAAGACTTAAACTGGCCCCAGGCCTATAGCCATGTGCCAAAGTAAAGTTAAAATGGGAAAACATCTAAATATTAAAACAGAAACATCAAATGTACTGAAAACCATATAGGTGGAAATTTTGAGGACATAGTGATAGGCAGAGAGTTCATGGACAAAAACCAAACTGCATGGGGAGTATTTCAAGGAATCAACAACTAGGATCTTACCTTATTAAGAGTTTTTGCACATCAAAGTAAATTACAAACAGAGTAAAGAGACAACCAATCATTCAGAAAGGTTTTTGCCAACTGTAACTCGGACAAAGGACTTTTATCTAGAATGTACGAAGAAGGTCTGGTGAAGGAGAGCTTGGAGATGGGCAGAGCCCGGCACCATGGTGACATCAATTAGTCACCCTTGGCGTGGAGAGAATTGGCAGGGTTAGCTGATGTCGAACTATGTCTCTGGATGGGACCCAATAAGCAGATACAAAATTGTCGTGACTCTGTGATGTCCACAAGGTACAGCCTAACTTGCGATTGACTGGCACAGAGGCTCGAGGCTAGCCTGCACCATCACTACATCCCTGAGGGTACCTCACATAACAGCAAATTGGGGAGGGCGGCAAAACTCCAGTCAGCATGCTTCCAAAAGACCCTAAGCAATCAGAGAGGGCCACAGACCCCCAGGATACACGAGTCTGCAAAAAACCAGAAACATAAAAAGAGATAGAAATTTAAAAAAAAATCTCCAGCTGCTGAACCTGGGAAAATAAGTCCAGAAGAAGTAAATACAGAAGAGAACCAGTGCAGTAATCATGCAATATTAGACACAGCATCAGCAGAAATAAATACCTCCATGACCTCACAGACGAATTTAAAACTGTACTTCTGATCCAAGTGAGGCAAGATATAAAAATATTAATTAAAGAAATGATAAACCCTCCCAACAGAACACAGATGAAACAACAGAGGAACTCAGAAAAGAAAGAGAAACCTGTGATGAAGAATTTAAAGATAACCTAGAATACATGAAAGAGATCCAGAGATTAGTAGGAAACTAAAAACTCCATTGAAAACTGGCAAAATGCCTTGACAGAAACTAAAGTTAGCCTTTCACAACTTGAAGAGAGATTTATGAAATACGATTGCAAAAGAAAAGACCTCTTAAAAATAATGAAGAAACAGAAAGAAACAATTCAAAGGCTAGAAAATGACAAAAGGATACATAACTTAGGAATAAAACACATGAGTGAGGAAGCAGGAGTAACCAAAAATGAACTACAAAGAATATTCACAGATATATTAAAGGAAAACTTCCCAAGCATAGGAAAAACAAATCATATCCAGATAAATGAAGCATACAGAACTCCAGCCACCTACAACCAAAACAGACCTATACCCAGACATATAATAATCAAGATTCCAGAAATCTACCAAAAGAACAGAATACTAAAAGCAGCCAGGGAAAAGAAGTAGATTACCTACAATGGAAAAGTTATCAAAATAACAGACTTATCAACACAAACTCTCAAATCCAGAAGGACATGAGGGGAAATAGTCCAAGCCCTGAAAGAAAATAATTTGCAACCAAGAATGATGTACCCAGAAAAACTCTCTCTAAAAATTAATGGAGAAATAAGATGTTTCCAAGACAAGGAGGAACTGTGGGAGTTCATGGCCATGAACCCAACCCTACAAAGAATGCTGAAGGACATTCCAGAGTGAGAGAAGAAGGGATCCCAGGATTCCAGCAACAGTGGCAGAGAGGCCTCAATGAATGGGGCAGACAGTGGAATGTGGGAGTAAGGTGGACAAATTATAGCAGTAAAGTGGAGTAGCAGACATGAGGCAGAGATGGTAAGCTATAATCTTTAATACAGATAGCCTTAATACTCTAAAACAAAAAAAAAGCAGGCAGAATAGATTAGGAGGCAGTCTCCATCGAGATGCTCTGAATGGGAAATACACTCAACCCGATGGAGGGTTAATAAACTGAAAGTCAAAGATGAGAAAGCAAAGCTATATGTGACAGGAAACCAGATAGAAATAGGGTTAACTCATCTAGCATCTGCAGGTAGATTGGAAAGCTATGACACTTTTGGGCAGTGTAGAGGAAGGAAGGAAGGAAAATCCTATGACTTTAGTGAGTAAAGGAGTACAGCTCAAGATCAAGGTCAGGGATAGAAAGGTTCAGCAACACTCAAATAGACAATGGGCTGGCCCCCTAATCTAAAAACTAAAGGGGCTAGTGAGACCCAAAATGTACAAAGCATCCTGAGAAGGGGAAATGTGAAAAATAGCCTAAAACAGGAAGGCAGAGGTCACTGTTAATAGTGTATCAGGATTTAAAAGTCACAGTAGTCTTATTGCTCTGTTTAGTTTGATTATATTTTGTTCTGGTCTGTTCACTCATATCAGATTTAAGGACACAGATATCTAACCCAAAAATAGTAGGTTATACCATGGTAACTATCCTCAATTTCCTATTAACTTAAACTCAAACTCTGTATTACTTATATTGTCTTACTATGTCTGATCTTAGTTGAGTCTGGTTTTTTAGACCACGGGTTTGCCTTGGCTGATTTTCTTCGAATTTGGTATGCTTGATAGTATCAAGTCTAAAAGCAGAGGCAACTATTCTGAAGATGATAAGATGTAAAAGATATCCATACCGGTTTTGATTATTAACTGCTCTCAAGTCCCACAATGTTTTAAAAGTTGTTTTTTTATAAAAATGGCTACATAATACTGTGCTAACCTATATTAAACCTGATGATGTGGACAAGTCTATTAAAAATAACAAGAGAAGGCATAATAACTAACACTGTATTAGATGATTAGATCATCTAATACAGTGGTCTTAGGTGTCTTTTTCATTGCATGTTTTTCTAGGTATTTGTTTTGTTGTCTCGTTATGATCGGGTTTTCCGTATAATACAGAGAGGATAGATATACATGTCGAAATTCACACATGGGAAGAGTTTTTAAACTATTTATGGGGACAGATTATGTAATGCAAGATGTAAATAACAGATACTCTGAAGAAGAAGAGACACTTCAAAACCCAATGCTCACTCCATAATATTATGATATAAAATCTATCAATACTATTATTCACTCTTCAGAGTGATATTGGTCTAGTCTCTTAAGTTCAATTTCAGCATAGGTAAAGAGAAGGACAGCTACTACGAAGAGAATGAGAGACATTATGGTAGTCATTATTGACTTCCTCAATGTCAGGTCTTGAAGACCTAAAAAGCCTTCATCATCCTGTAATGATTTGATCAGTTCTATAATATGCAGTATATAGTCAACGTGTGTGAAGATGGGGACGACTATTTGGAAGAAAACTACAGACAACGAGATAGATAGTGAAGATCTCCAGTGGACTTACTTTGAAATCTGTATTACTTGAAATTGTTTCTTTATGAACTTTTTTGTTTTGATTTGATATGTTTACTCTTACTCTCTTTAAGATAAAAAACAAGTGTGTAGGACTGATAACCATATTACTAAGTTTTTGTTGGAAAATTGAGCAGAACTGTTGGCTGTGTCACTATTTGAATGTCACTTTATATGCTTTAATTTTGTAACATGAATAACTATTTCTAGAATGACAATATGTAACTTATCAACTAGTGATTTCTTACTGTTTATTCTTCTGTAATTCTGTATTATTTCTACCCTTTTTTCTTTTTTGGTTTTTCTCCATGTTTTTGTATTTTTTTCTCTTTAAATAATAATAAAAAAATAGAATGTACAAAGAACTGAAAAACTCAAGCCCTCATACTCAAGACCCAATCCAAAAATAGCTATCTGAGAAGAATATACAATTCTCAGATGAAGAAATACAATCAGGAATAAATATATGAAAAATGTTCAGCATTATTGATCATTTGAGAAGTGCAAATTAAAATAACACTGAGGTATCAGCTCACTGCAGAGAGGATGGCTAACATCAGGAAATCAACAAATAACAAATGCTGGAAGGGTTGGGGGAAAAGAAACTCTTTTGCATTATAGGTGGGAGTGTAAACTGGCACAACCACTGTGTAAATCTGTGTGGAAATTCCTCAAAAAACTAGGATTAGAGGTTTCATCCCACCCAGCCATTTTCTTTTTGGGTATTTTCCCAGAAGAATTGAAATCATCACACCAGAGCTATATATGTGCTCCTATGTTTATAATTGCAGAATTTATAGTATCAAATCTTGGAGACAACACAAATGCCCATCTTCTGAGGTATGGATAAAAAAGATATGCTATTTTTGTTCAATGAGTACTACTCATCTATTAAGATGGGTGAACTAGAGGCTTTTATAGGTCAATGGATATAACTAGAGAACATAACTAAGTGAAATAAGTCAAATTCATATGTGTAAATACCATATTCTCCCACTTGTGTAAGAAACTAAAAAGCAAATCAGATACAACAGTTACAAAACATATAGTGATAAGGATAGAAACTGCTCAAAGAGAGATCATATTCTTTGATCTAGTTGGCATGTCTGTATCTGGTCACCTGAGCAACTATTCTGAAGATGACAATATGGAATGTAGCAAACACTGTTAAATTGCTGTCATCTTGTTTTGAAATCCTATATCACTATTGTTTTGTTGTTGTTATTGTAATTTAGCTTTTGTTGTGGTTTTTTGCTTGTTTTCTTGATGGATTTTTTATTTTTCTGTACTTTTTTCTCTTTAAAATAAAAAAGAAGAAACCTATAATGAAAAAAAGAAGGAATACAGAGGAAAAAGAGGCAAAAAAGAAAAGATCTAAAAACAAAAGAAAAACAATCACAAAATATAAAACAAAACAAAGCAAGACAAAATACAACCAAGGAGAAAGGATAACTAATTAGGCAAACAGAAAACTAAACACAGTAAAATCCCTCTGCTGCTCACGGGTCTGCAGTAGTGTGCATGTTAAATCCCAGAAGTGTGCTGCACACTGCAGCTAAGTTTGCCACAGACTTCTGCTGTCTGTGGAGCTGATCTTGGCCTCTGGACATAGGGCCTGGGACTGTCAGTGGGGTTCTCCAGAGCCCTTAAATACAGACTGACTCACCTGCTGATTCTGTGCTGAAGCACAGTGCTGGTTCAGTTCACTGACCCACTGTAGCCTCCTCAGGGTGCCCCAGACCTTTCCCTGGTATTCATCTCACTGAGGTCTCAATGTTCACCCCTGCTGGGGCCTGGCCTTGCTGCTCACACCTGTGCACCCCTGCAGGGCCTAACTTATTTTACTATAAGTAATGAAGTCTACTTTTAGGTTGTTTTACGTCTGTCTTTTTTCTTTCTTTCTTTCTTTCTTTCTTTCTTTCTTTCTTTCTTTCTTTCTTTCTTTCTTTCTTTCTTCCTTTCTTCCTTCCTTCCTTCCTTGCCTCCTTCCTTTTCTTTCTTTCTTTCTTCCTCCCTTCCTTTCTTTTTGTTCTGAGGATTGACTGCAAACACATTATTCATCCATTGTCCTTGTGCCCTGTCCCTCAGTTTTGAGTTCTTGTTTGCTGTATGCTGTAAATATGTCATCCCAGACTGTCAGTTGTGGCTTTGGGTATGGTACTTTTCCCTGAAAATTAGGATTGATTAATATAATATGTTTTTTTAAATGAACATGAACCTTGAGTGTGTTCTTTTTCTTCAAACTGGGAAGGCCAGGTTCACCATCAGAGACCACCATTAGGGCAGCATAGAAACTAGTGGCCCCTTAACCTATTACTCATTAAAACTATTGTTTGTAGCTTCTTCAAAGTTAGCTAGGGACATAAAAACAGATTTCGTAAAAACTGTGACTCTTCATTTGGGCCTGCAGAGGCCCAGAAAGTAACTAAAAGCTCTTCATTTTGTAAAACTCTGGGTCAGAGCCTTTTTGGCTCTGCACAGAGGCATGGTAATAATTTAGGGGGTATCTGTGTAAATGTTGGCAAAACAATGTTAATACTCTCCATGTACCAGGCTAACTCACCCCTCTTCAAAACAGAAGGCACCAAGATAAAAGCAGGTAAAGTTATTGTTGGGATTTACAGGGACAACCAGTGATCAGCACTTATAGTGTGTCCAAAATCTCTTCTCCCCAGTGATGCCCAAAGGTCCCCACTCAACGTGCACTCCAGCAAAACTTCACATGACCAAGACTGCCCAAAGCAGAGAGGTCTTCTTATGTGAATACGGTCCTCCTCCAGCCATGGGGTTCCTTCAGAGCTGGAAGCCTGGGCAGATCACAGTCAGCAGAGCCCAGCCCCCCACAGCACCCTACACCTGTCCCTTTGGTTTGTTGAAGGGCCAGCCTGACCCTTGCCTTCAGACCTGTGCCCCTTCAGTCCTCACAGGGAGCCCCTTCCCTACTTTCCCTCTCCTTCCTTTGTCAGGGGCAGCTGGATCTGTGCAGATCTGGCCCCAACTCCATTTTCTCTTTCTTTCCAGTTAAAGGTTTTTCCTCCAAATTTAAGGAAAATGCATCTTTCCATTGTCACTGAAGCCACAACTTTATTAGCTGGTGACAGAAGCACTGTGGCTCATCTAATATCACCTGTAAGTATGTAACTGTGCTTAATGAATTCATTTTCACTTATTTAAGTTGTTAACTGGGTATGTTTTTTCAAGGAAAAGTAGGAAGTATAACAGAAATGAAGCACAGACCTCTGAACAGACCTCTGAACTGTTTCAGTGGCAGAAGTCAGAAACAGGACACTGCGTTTATTTATTTTAGTATAATGTTATTTTTGTGTACTCACCTTTTACTTATACAATAGTTCTTTAACCATTCTATGCATATAATCGATTTCTTTTGTCCGATTTTATTGCTGAATATTTCCAGGATGGTGTTCAATAGCTCTGCCTTGACACTATTAAGTATCTTCAGGCCAAGGAATTAGGTCTAGGGACCAATCCTTGGCTTCTCTATTAGCTGTTCTCTCTTCTCTCTTGTCCCCTTATTTGTTTGCTGCAAAGCACCATGGAAGAACAGAGGAGGGGCAAGGGTAGGCAAGGAGGAGGTTGTGTCCTGAGACCTGATGAGTTTTCTGGCTTGGATCAAGTTTCCTCTCAAGCTGAGGCACTGTCTGATTTAAGTTACACTGGCTCTGTGTATGCAGATTTAAATTTTCTTTGTATGTAGATTTGGGAAAATGCACAGTCCTGGGAGTCTCACCACTAGATGGAGATACTGCATTTAGCTATCCAGAAGGTGGCACAAAGTTGGGGCCTTCAAGAGCACACTTACTGAAAAGATTAGCTTAAAAGTGTAACCAAGGACTTTGAAAACAGAAAAGAAAAAGAAACCAAAGACTTTGTACAGGGATGAGGCCAAGGCACCTTGAGGTCATTTCAAGAACTGAACAGACACTGCCCTTCGTAGGCTCAAGGGTGCAAAACTGAAACATGTCAGCTGTGAAGAAAGCCCGTGGGGTATTCTCTCACTGGAGATGTCTAGGGAATCATGACCTAAAGCTCAGCTATGCAGGTAATCAGAGACCACCACAGCCACGGCCCAACGGGACCCCAGCGGCCACTTCAGCAGCAGCCAACACTGGCATCATCCACATGGTATGGGCCTGGGAGACTCAAGAGAAGCACTTGACAGGTCACACTCCCTGGCAGGAGTCTGTGACAGTATGTTGCCTAAAGCTGTGAGAATGAAGCTGAAGGTTCAGGGGAGACTCCAGGAAGGCAGAGATGCCAGGAGCATGGAGTAGCTGCTGAGTGGGTTTTTGTTGTTCTCTTTTTTCTATATTGCTGTCTTTTTTCTTCTCTTTCCCTTTTCTTCCTTTATCTTCCCATTCTTCATCTCTCCCTTTTATCCTGCATTTGGTGTCTTTACATGTGTGGAGAATAAGAATGAATCTCAGCACTGCTTTTCCTTAGTAAGCCAGGGTAACCTGACCCTGGGTATAGGCAACCCAGACGTAGGCTGTCAACATATCACCAGGTCCCCGTGTCCTCAAAGCGTCCTTCACTCTCCATTACACTCCTGCTCCTCTGCTGCCTTCTGTCACGCCCACAAGTATCCCCTTAAATCTCTCCAATGCTGAACTTTTACTCCATTGATGAAAAGTTATCAAAATAATTCCAAGGGCCACCCTGCCTGCTCTTACCTGCACATCGATAGGTATGTTTTATTTCCTCTTTTCACTGATGCACTCCCTTCCTTTTGCTTTATTTTTGCTTCCTCCTCCATTCTCATCTAATCTATCCATTAACTGCAGAATAGTACAGTATCATGGAGCATGGATTAAAAAGTGAAACTCTTACAAAATTTCTAATACGCATGATTGGTAGATGGTTGGACCTGTTGATGTTGTTATAACTATTAGACATCCTGTCCTTGCAACATAGCAACAAGGCTCCTTGCAACATACAAGCCAGGTTGTCACAGGCTGAAGTTGAGCATCCTCAAGTCCAAAATAAATAAACTGTTCCACCCTTTGGTGAAATAAGTTTGCAAGTTCACTGACTCCCATCATGGAAAAGGAATTTTCAGGACATATCAGTAGGAGACAAGAGAAGATCTATTAGAGATTTTGAGATGAGTCATACTATGAGCCAGAGCTGGGTATATTTAAGGGGTGTTTTTGAGATGGGTGACCTAAGACGTGTATTTTCCCTGCCTGTCAGGTGACCCCACTGGCAGGTTACATCCCAGTGCAAGCCATCTACATTCGAGCAAAGTTCAACCTGCTGCCCAGCAATATTGCTACTTTTTTTGAGAAAGTGCTATTTACAGATGAACAGAACAGGGCCAGAGCCCAGATTTACAGGCTTAACTGTGTCCCTAAGACTTTTTGAGATTTCAGAATAAGTTTCTTGTAAGGGAAAAATGCTTGAGTAAATTTGCGTCTTATAGCTACAATTTAAAATACAATTTTAAACTCTTCATTTCCTTGGTTTTTTCCCCTGCATAGTTTTTATTTCTTCTATCTTCACTATTAAACTGAGTAGGTTTAAGAGGTAAATAAACACCAAAATCCACACGACAATCATGCCAGTCGGAAGCAGACACTAACCCAACACCTCTTTATTCCAGGACAAAATGTCTTCCACTCTAATTGAATCTCAACCCTGAGCACAATAAACAATAGCAACATAAGAAAATGAAGTAAAAATGTCTCCAAAACTCTCAGCTCCCCAAAAGCTGATCCAAAGGGCAAATGTGGTGAGAAAATTAAAAACAAATGGCTGAACTATATTCAGTGATAAGAGAATTGTTATTATGATACAATTTCTTCTATCTAAGTGGATAATAGATTTAATAAACAAAATGACCAGTGAGTTTAATGAAGGCAATCATAACCGAGCTCATATAATATACAAAAAAATGGATAATGTGCATAGTAAAGAATTGGAGTCCGTGAAGTTGTACCAATCAGAAATCCAGGAGACAAAAATCTTATTGATTGTATGAGCAGCCCACATGACCATTGTGAAGAGTTTGTTACTGGTGTACAGGAAGGCTATTAATTTTTGAGCATGGATTTTTGTATCCAGCTACACTTCTGAATTTGCTTGTTAAATCTAGAAGTCTTTGGTAGAGTTTTTGAGGTCTTGTAAGTAGAGTATCATACCATCTACAAATAACAGTGGTTTAAGTTCTTTCTTTCCTATCTTTCTTCCTTTTGTTTTTTCTGTTATCTAATTGTACGAACTGAATTTTCCAGGACTGTATTGATTAAGAGTGGAGACAGTGGACATCCTTATCTTATTCCTGGTTTTAGAAACAAAGCTTATAGTTTTAGTCCATTTCATGTGATAGTGGCTGTTGTTTTGTCGTAGAAGGCTTTTAGCAGATTGAGATAAAGACCATCTATTCCAATTTTATGTAGGGTGTTTTTCATAAATTGTTGCTGAACTTTATCAAAAGCTTTTTCTGTATGTATTGAGATAATCATATGATTTTTGTCTTTGGCTCTTTTAATATGGTGCATTACATTTATGGATTTATGTGTATTGAGCCATCCTTGCATTCCTAGGATGAATCCTACACAACCAAGGTATATAATCATCTTGATAATTTGCTGCATTCTGCTTTCCAGTGTCTTATTAAGGATTTTTGCATCTGTGTTCTTTAGAGAGACTGGTTGGTAGTTTTCTTTTTAAAATAATATTTTCTTTCAGGAATGATTTTGAAAGTATTGCTTTCCTTTCAATTCCACTAAAGTGTTTCAGCATTAGTGGCATTAGATCATCTTCAAATTTCTTGTAAAATGGAACAGTGAATCTCTCAAGGCCTGGGATTTACTTTATTGGTGGTTTTTAACTACATTTTCAATTTCATTGATTGATATTGGTTTATTTAGGATTTTTATATCTTCTTGATTCAGCTTTGGTAATTCATGTGTAACTAGGAGTCTGTTCATTCCTTCTGTATTTTCCATTTTATTAGAATACAAGTTTTCAAAGTAGGTATAGATGATATTCTGGATTTGTGCAGAGTCTGTTGTGATTTCAGTCTTTTCATTATTCCTAATTGTGTGGATTTGAGTCTTTTTCATTCCTTTTTTGATAAGGTTGGATAAGGGTTTGTCAATTTTCATTAGTCTTTCAAAGAACCAACTCTTCCATTCATTGATTCTTTGCATTGTTTCTTTTGTCTCCAGTGTGTTAATTGCTGCTTTAATCTTTATAATTTCCTCCTTGGTATGGGTTTTTGGCTTAACTTGCTTTTTTTTCTCTAGAAGTTTGAAGTTAATCATTTAAGTAATTTATATGCACATGCTCTGTCTTCCTGATATCAGTATTCACTGCTATAAATTTCCCTCTTAAGACTGTTTTTCATTGCGTCCCAAAAGTTCTGGTGTATTATATTTTGATTATCATTCCACTGTAGAAGCCATCTAATTTCTTCTTTAATTTCATCTGTGACCCACTGGTTGTTCGGCAGTGTACTATTTAATTTCCATGTGTTCATGAAGTCCTTGTGGATTCTTTTTCCATGGATTGCCAATTTCACTGCAGTGTGGTCTGATAGTTTGCATGAGATAATTTCAATTCCTCTGCATTTACTTAAGCATGTTCTGTGAGCAATATATGGTTTATTTTGGCCAACTTTGCCTGTGCAGCTGAGAAGAATATGTACTCTGATGTTGTGGGGTAGAATACTCCATTGACATCTTCTACTAAGTTCACTTGTTCAAAAGTTTGATTTGTTCTAATATTTCATTATTGATTTTTTCATCTAGTTTATTTGTCTTTTTGTGGCAGAGGGGTATTGAGGTCTCCCAATACAACTGTATTAGGCCTTATTTGGTTTTTCATGTTTGTTAGTAATTGTTTTATATATTTGGGTGCCCTGGTATCTGTTGCACATATATTTATGCTTGTTGTCTCTTCCTCTTGGATTTCTCCATTTATGAATTTGTAATGACTTTCATTGTCTTGCTTAATCAGTCTTGACTTGAAATCTGCTTTGTCTGAAAATAGAATAGGTACCCTTGCTTTTTTCTGGGTGCCTGTCACATGGAGTATTGTTTTCCATCCTTTGAATTTTGGTCTTTGAAATTCTTTTTGAATTAAATGCAGCATATTGTTGGATCTTACTTCTTATTCCACTCTGCCAGTCTGTGTCTTTTGAATGGTGAATTGAGAACATTCACATTGATGGTTATAACTGATATGTATCGACTTATCCCTATCCTGTTATTTTCCTCTTGTTGCCTTTCCCCCTCTTTCCCCTTCCTCCTGAATGTTGCCCTTTCCTGCTGGATTCCTTCTGTTGGGGTTTGTAGAGCTGTAGTCTTTACTGTTTAGTAGTCATAAATTTCTTCAGATGTTCTTTGTCATGGAAGTATCTTATTTCTCCATCAATTCTGAAAAATAATTTTGGGGGGTATATTTATCTGGGCTTAAAGTTGTTTTTCTTTAGAACTTGGGGTACTCACTCCATGCTCAGCTTGACTTTAGAGTTTGTGCAGAGAAGTCAGTTGTAATTCTGATGGACTTTCCATTACAAGTGATTTGTTTCTTCTGACAGTTTTTAGGATTCCATTCATGTGTTTAATTTCTGGAATCTTGACTATGATGTGCCTGGCTGTAGACAGTTTTTTGATCATTGCTAAATGGAATCTTATATGCCACATTTATCTGTGTCAAATTCTTTTTCTCTGTCAGGAAAGTTTTCTGTCATGATGTCTATGAACATTTTTTAATGTCAATTGTGTTGTTTTGCATTTTTATGGACTCCAAGCAATCTTGCTTTTTCATTGACTCTAAAAATATTTTTTTGTTTTGAAAAGAATAAAACCAAATGAGAAAGAAAATAGAAGACAGCACTCTAACAAACCAGATTCAAATAAAATCAGTCATAACAAGACTGTGTAAATAATACAAGGCTTCAGATTAAGTTAATAGGAAATTAAAGATGGTTACTGTAGTATAACCTGCTATTTTTGGAAAAACTGTCTGTGTCCTCAAATATAGTACAAGTAGACAAACTGGAACAGAATATGACCAAACTAAACAAAGCCATGAAAACAATATGGGTTTCAAATCATGATACAGGATTAACAACGTCCACTGCCTTCCCTTTTTAGACAATTCCTCCCCTTTCACTTTCACAGGGTACATTGTACATCTTGTATCCCTCTAACTCCTTTAGTTTTAGATTAGGGAGGCAGCCTGCTATTTACCTAAGTGGTTCTGAATCTTTTCACCCCTGAACCTGATCTTAAGTTGTATTCCATTTCCTACAAGAGCCTCAAGGTTTTACTTCCTTATAGCTGAGTAGTTCTCCATTATATAAAAGTGTTACTCTTTCCAACTTATCTGCAGCTGCTGAAAGCTACCCCCATTTTTTTCAAGTCCTTGTCACATAGAGCATCATTTTCTCATCTTTGACTTTCAGTTCACAAACCGCCTTTCAGGTTAATCATATTTCTTACATAGGGCATCTCAGTGGGCCCCATCTCCTGATATACTCGGCCTGTGTTTCTTTTTATCTGCGTATTGAGGCCATCTAGGTTAGTGATTATAGCTAACCTTCTCTGTATCATCTCTGCCATGCTACTTTTCTGCTGTTGGTTGTCTACTTTTCCCTCTCATTCCACTGTCTGCCCTGTTCAGTAAGGCCCCTCTGTTGCTGTTCCTGAAACCATGTTGTTTCTCTCTCTCTCTCTCTCTCTCTCTCTCTCTCTCTCTCTCTCTTTCTCTCGTCCTTCAATATTTTTGTAGGTTTGGTTTGGTGGTCACAGATTCCCCCAGTTCCTCTTTGTCATGAAAGCATCTTGTTTCTCCATCAATTTTGAGAGAGAATTTTGGAGGGTGCATCAATCTGGGTTGGAAGTTATTTTCCTTCAGGACTTGGAATACTTCATTCCAAGCTCTTCTTGATTTGATGGTTTGTGTTGAGAAGTCTGTCATAATTCTGATGGGTTTTCCTTTATAGATGACCTATTTCTTTTACCTGACAGCTTTTAATATTCTGTTCTTGTGTTGAATTTCTGGGATCTTGATTGTGATATGCCTGGGTATAGATCTATTTTGGTTGTAGCTGGCTGGAGTTCTGTATGCCTCATATATCTGAATATCATTCTCTTTTCCTATGGTTGGGAGGTTTTCCTTAACTGTTTCTGTGAATAGCCTTTGTATTTCATTAGTGTTTACCCCTGCTTCTTCACTCACATTTTTTATTCTTAAGTTATAGATTCTCTTGTCATCATCTAGCCTTTGTATTGCTACTTCCTGGTTCCTTGTTATTTTTAAGTGATCTTTCCTTTTATAATCACACATTGCAAACCTGTCTTCAAGTTTTGATAGTCTATGTTCAGTTTCTTTCAAGCAGTTTTGTCAGCTTTCAATGGAGTTTTTAATTTCCTGATATTCTCTTTGAATCTGATTCATGTATTCTAGATTTTTTTAATATTCTTCATTGAAGGTTTCCCTCCTTTTCCTGTGATCCTCCATTATTCCATCTGTATTAAGTTGTTTTCCTTATAAACCTTGACTACAACAATGGACCTCAACTCAGCTTTGTCTCTGGACAGCCTTGAACTTCTGCAGTGACTGTCCATTCTTTCTTGCTTCTTCTCTCTTTGGGAAGGATTCATCCTGTCTTACGGATCCTCGAGATACCCAGCCAGCCCTCACAACAGGGGAATCTTGTATCTGGGGTCCCAGTATAGGTCACAAATGGTGAGGGCAGTGGCAGCTAGCACTCCTAAAACCTTCTATGAGTCAGGAACCATCTTCTCTGCATGTCTGTACATGCTGACTCATCGTGTTGGTGCTAAGAAGAGAGAATGAGAAGAGAGGGCAGGGACTCAGTGTCCCCTTTGATGGCACTTGAATCTCACTTTCCTCAGTAGCCCCCATAAAGCTGAGGCTCTCCCTAGCAGACCACAGGGTTCTGACACACCATGGTACATCACTTTTGGGGAGAATTTTGTATCCAAATTAAAATGTTCATATAATCACTGTTGTAGTCAGAGGTTGTGAGGAGAACAATTAGAATTGGGACATGGAATTTATAATGTTATTTCATGATGGTCACCCAGAGTTAACACAAGAAAGTGCAGGAAATCTGTCCACAACACTAAAGACATAGCATAATTAGCCAGGGGCCTGAATCCCACAGCAATGTCCTACACAAGTGCAGATGAAAACCTCGAGCCATGACAATCTATAACAATCACCCACCACTGCAAGGTTACTCTCATCATCCATATTTTATCACTGAGAAAACCCCAGCACAAAGTTGGATTGCAATGCTGACCAAGGGTTTCTGTCCCCAGGCACCATAGGGTAAGAATCAGGGTGTTTCCTGAATGCTGTCAACACTGTGAATTCAGAGTCTGCTGAGGAGTACATGACACTTTTGTCTGTTCAGTCCTCAGCAAGTGGGCATGGTGGTGTTACAGCATTCAAACAACAGAGGCAGAGCTTTCAGGAGCTCCAAGGCATCCTGGAAAAGTCCAGAGAGCATGGAGCCAGAGAGGCCCCAGGATGCAACCACAAGAGCCCCAAAGCTCCACTACTACTCTGCACGTGGATTCTCACCCAGCAAGATGTATGCTGTGCAGAGCACTGGTCCTGATTCTAGAGGGATGCTGTTGCTCCACAAAGGGCCTCCTCCCTGCCACCTTGGCACTTCTGCCTCTGCATCTTCCTCACCAAGGAGCAGAGGACCTGAGAGGTCTTGAGAAGGAGAAACCACAGAACAAAGCTAAGAGCAAGGGCTGGACTATGAAGAAGTGGGTAGGTGTGGAAGGCTCCAGGAGCCTGAGCCTGTGTTGGTGTCGTGCTTGGCCACTGAGGTGGCCTCTATGAGTGGGGTGGTGGGTCTTTCATTACTGTGCCTTCATGTTCCCTAATTAATCAAACTAGCCATACAGGGATATGGGGCTGGACCAGGAGTGGTTCCCATGGTGCCCATGCACCAAAACTTGACCAACAAAGAAATGCATGAGGAGGTGCAGCTTTTAGGTCACACCCAGCTTCCCCATGTGGATGGGCCATCTGGGAGCCAGAACTCACATGAGAATGTTTGCCTCTTGTTTACCCTGTTCACCCTTCTGGACATTTCCTGCCTGCACCCTCTGTGGTGTGAAGCCCCACCTCCCCTTCACTGCCCTGACCAAGTGTGTTCTAAACCTCAAAGCCTTCACCAGGACTGGATTCTGGTTTCCCCTGAACCCAAGATGGCTTAGGGGTAAGGAAGACTGAGCGCTATGCTGCCAGGCCTGGACCTTACATCTGCCCTCTGCCTCCTGTCCAGCTTTCCTCTAGACTGGGTGTCCACTGGGATGAGGTCATGGACACCAGAATGGGTCCTCTTCCCATGTGCTTAGTCTTGTGAGGGAGCCAGGCTATGGCCAAATGCTGGAAGTGTTGTCAGCTCTTCCTGGCAGGACTCCTGGCAGGCTCAGCCCTGGTCATCTGGTGAGCTGTGCACCTCCCAGGATCCAGCCCTGCTTCCTGCTCAGGCACTGAAGACTCCTGGCTCAAGCATTCAATTCCTCTTTCAGGGAGACTTCAGGAAGGAACTGTGGGAATCCCAGTGGGCCAGAACTTCCCCTACTGCCCAGACACAAGACAAACCTCAGCTTATCTGCAAATAAGGATTGTCACCTCTCCTTACTGTTGTAACCTGCTAACCAGTTCCCTTCGCCATCTTGCTGTTCTGTAAAGCACCAACCCCTCCTCACCCCAAACTGCTCCATAAAAGATGATAAAAATTGTTTGTCCTGATGGAGACATCTGTTCCATGACCCAACACAAAAAACCACAACCTTGTATTTATGTTAAAAACATGTTATGTGCGTGAAAAGTCCCCAGGTCAAGCTGTACCCAAAACCCCCCTCACTTTGTGGTTCTTGCCTTCAAAAGTTTCAGATTCCTTTGCTCTGGGTGTTCAGTCTAGCAACTGCCTGACTTGACACCGTTGGGTACCAGCTAAAATAAAGCGCTTCTCTTTTTCTATTTTTTCTGTCCTGTTGTTTTTGAGAGTTGGCAACAGAAGATTAGGGGCAGGGGTTCACTCTTGGCGTCTGGGGGTGCCACATTTAGGGGCTCATCCAAGATTACTCCACGATCCCCCTTTTCTCTTTTTTTGCCCCCTTTTACTGTCCCTATTCAGCTAACTCCCACAGCATCCCCTTGCTGTTCTTGGTTTTCGACCCCTGCTGCTTCTAACTGTGAGTATTCCTTATTTCACTCTGATTTCAATTGTGCGCACAAATTTGATGGAGTGGGATGCACTCCAATTTGGGACCCTCATAGTCCATTTGAATTTTGATTTGTACAGGACAATTGGTTTCTTAGTTTGACATAGACTGCTATCCTCTGTAGAATGATCTTATGTGGCCTTTTTGGTTTTACAGGTGACTGTCATCCTTTCTGTTATGCTTTAAGTGATAACAGTTTTTTTTCTAGGTCCCAGATGATCCGCCAACTGAGGAGAAAGAGTCTTATGTCTTGCTGTCCTGTCTATTGTCTTTTGTCTCTTTTTGTGTGCTGTCCTCCTTTCTTTTGACATTTTTCTCTCACAAGGAATTACAGGAATTAAAAATGGGACAAAGTACATCTGTCCCACTAACTCCCCTGAGTTTAGTCGGAACATTTTAAAGATTTTAAAAGGATAGCTGAGGGGTATGGGGACATCCCTGGTGCTTGTGAGTTTTAGTTTCTTTAGACTGGCCTCAAGGTGTTCCTGAGTGGCCCCCTGTTGGGAGCTTTGGCATGGATTTATCACAAACAGTCCAGAGGTATGTTTTTGGTCCCCCAGCCCATCCTGATCAATTTGTCTATATCGTTTTTTTTTTTTTTATTTAAGAGGAAAAAGAGAAAAACACAAAACAAACCAAAGCGGCGTAAGGGTACACGCAATACAGAACTACAAAACAAAACAAAACAAAAAAACATAACAGTAAGAAATTACCTGCTAGTAGATTACACACTATCTTCTTGAAAATAGTTCCTCAAATCACAGTATCAAAGAACACAAGGTGGACATTCAAACAGGGAGACTGCAAACAGCTGTGTTCAATGTTCCAAAAACATTGATAAAGTCAGCTATTTAACACCCCCAAACACACTTGCTGTTATATCCGTTAGAGCTCTTTTTCTTTTTTTTTTTTTCCCTCTCTTTTTTACAACAAAATTTACACATCTTGGATTTTATTACTCCTTAGTGCTTATTACTTTCTTTGGGGGGGGGGGAGAATACAGTCAAATATGGCAAAACAAAGCTGTCAGTCAATACCAAGGATAGACATAGCACATGGTGTAGAACAGAGTACAAGTTTATCAACAATGGTTATCAACGTTGTCCCTTGTTTCCTTAAAAAGAATTGTCTATCTTATTAGATATTATAAAGTTGGACAAAACAGTAGAGAACAAGACCAATAAAACTTAGGCATTGTAAGCATTACAGGACTTCCAAAGAAGACAATAGTCAAACCAGAATGGGTATCTTAGTGAATCTTATTGTCTTCAAAGTAGTTGCCTATGTCTTCAAACTTGATACTATCATATAGAATGGAACAGAGTCTAATCAGTCAAAACAAGATCGTGGGAGTACTACAGGACTTCAAAACAAGTTAATAGGAAATCGAAAAGAGTTACTATTTATATATCCTAATTTTTTTGAATTTTTTCTTTAATTAAGACAAACATAAGAAATGACTAAATAATTTTTTTTGAAACAATAAGGGGGAGATTGAGATAAAACAGGACATGACAATATAACAATAGAGGTCACAGCATGACTGTTTCAACAACTTAGTACTTCACCACCTTATAACCTGACTTAATAGTAGTTACCATAGTGTCTTTTTCCTTGAAATATTTGGATAAAACTTCATATACTCTAGCTTCAAATATTTTCATATCAAGAAGCCCAGAATAAAGCCTTTCTAATTAATGAGTGAAAACTTTATAAGGCTTCAAGGCCACCTAATGGGGAATCATGATTACCACATATTTTTATATATTTGAATCATTATTTACATTAGGGAAACTATTCGGTATTCACACATGCGAGATTGATTTATTTCACTAATGAGTATGGTCTCAAGCTGCGCCCATTTATTGATAAATATCTCAATGTGATCCTTCTTTATAGCTGAATAATACTCCATTGTATAGAAATACCACAACTTTTTTATCCATTCCTCAGTTGATGGGCACTTGGGTTGTTTCCAAGATCTGGCGATTACAAATTGTGCTGCTATAAACATAGGTGCACATATATCACTATGGTATGATGCTTTCAGTTCTTCTGGTAATATGCCTAGAAGTGGAATAGCTGGAATAAATGGGATTTCCAGTCCCAACTTTTTGAGAAATCTCCAGACAGATCTCCACAGAGGCTGTACCAGTCTACACTCCCACCAGCAGTGCAGGAGAGTTCCTTTTTCCCCACAGCCTCTCCAGCATTTGTTGTCGGTTTTCTTGATCCTGGCCATTCTTTCAGGAGTGAGATGGTATCTCAGTGTGGTTTTAATTTGCATTTCTCTAATGACCAATGATGATGAGCATTTTTTCATGTATTTATTTGCCATTTGCATTTCTTCATCTGAGAATTGCATATTCATCTCAGATGCCCATTTTTGGATTGGATGTTTGAATTTCGGAGGTCTGAGTTTCTTTAATTCTTTATATGTTTTAGACAAGAGGCCCTTGTCTGAGAGAGAGTTCACTAAAATCTTTTCCCAGTTTGTGGGTTTTCTTTTCACTATGCTGGAGATTTCTTTTGACATGCAGAAACTTTTTAATAAGAAGTGGTCCCAGTTATTGATTCTGGGAAGTATTTCCCGTGCGGTTTGAGTCCTGTTCATGAATTCTTTACCTACTCCTATGTCTCCAAGGTTTCTACCTATTTTGTCTTCCAATAGATTTAGTGTTTCTGTTTTAATATTCAGATCTTTGACCCATTTAGATTTTAATTTAGTACATGGTGATAGACATGGGTCTAGCTTTAGTTTTCGGCAAATGGAGAGCCAGTTTTTCCAGCACCATTTATTAAAGAGACTGTCGTTCTTCCAGTGAACCTGCTTGGCTCCTTTATCAAAAATAAGGTGGTTGAGTGTGTTCGTAGTTGTGGTTGTATCTTCTAATCTATTCCACTGATCTTCAGCTCTGTTTTGATTCCAATACCATGTTGATTTTACTACTGTTGCTTTGTAGTATAACTTCAAGTCAGGGATTGTGATGCTTCCTGCTTTGTCTTTGCTGCTTAGAATTGCCTTTGCGATTCTAGGTCTTTTCTGGTTCCAGATGAAATTTAGGAGTGATTTCTCTAGATCTATAAGGTATGTTGATGGTATTTCTATTGGGATTGCATTGAATCTGTATAAGAGTTTTGGGAGAATGGCCATTTTCACAATGTTTGTCCTTCCTATCCATGAGCAAGGGATGTCTTTCCATTTTCTGAGATCATCTTCAATTTCCTTTTTCAGTGTATTATAATTTTCACTGTATAAGTCTTTCACTTCTTTCGTAAGAGTAATTCCTAAATATTTCATTTTTTTGCTTGCTAATGTGAATAGTCCAGTTTCTCTTATTTCCCTCTCTGTAATTTTGTTGTTCGTGTATAGGAATGCTATTGATTTCTGAGTATTGATTTTGTATCCAGCCACATTACTGAATTTATTTATTGTATCTAAGAGTATTTCAATGGAGTTTAGGGGGTCTTCTATGTAGAGTATCATGTCATCTGCAAACAATGATAATTTAACTTCTTCTTTTCCTATCTTTACCCCTTTTATTTCTCTTTCTTGCCTAATTGCTCTGGCTAGTACTTCCAGTACTATATTAAATAGGAGTGGTGATAAAGGACATCCTTGTCTTGTAACCGATTTTAAAGTAAAGGCTTTCAATTTTTGGCCATTTAGTATGATGCTGGCTGTTGGTTTGTCATAAATGGCCTTTATTATATTGAGGTAAAGACCATTTATTCCAATTTTCTGTAAAGTTCTTATCATGAATAAGTGTTGGACCTTATCGAAGCCTTTTTCTGCATCTATAGAGATGATCATGTGATTCTTATTTTTGGCTTTATTGATATGGTGGATTACATTTATTGATTTGCGTATGTTGAACCATCCTTGCATTCCTGGGATGAATCCCACTTGGTCATGGTGTATAATCTTCTTGATGATTCGCTGGATCCTATTTGCCAATATTTTATTGAGGATTTTTGCATCTGTGTTCATTAGGGAGATCGTTCTATAGTTCTCTTTTATAGTTGGGTCTTTCTCAGGTTTTGGTACTAGAGTAATATTTGCTTCCAGGAATGACTTAGGAAGGATTGCTTCCCTTTCAATTTCATTGAATAGTTTGAGGAGTGTCGGCATTAGGTCTTCTTTATATTTCTTGTAGAATTCTGCAGTGAATCCATCTGGGCCTGGGCTCTTCTTGGTGGGAAAGGACCCAATTACATTCTCAATTTCATTAGCAGAGATTGGGTTATTCAACAGTTTTATATCCTCTTGATCTAGCTTTGGTACTTCATATGCTTCCAAGAATCTGTCTATTTCTTCTGTGTTATCAAACTTTTGAGAGTAGAGGTTTTCGAAATAGGTGTTGATGATCCTCTGTATTTCTATTGGGTCTGTAGTGATTTCTCCTTTTTCATTTCTTATTGCATGAATTTGAGCTTTTTCTTTCCTTTTTTTAATAAAGTTGGCTAGGGGCTTATCGATTTTATTTATTCTTTCAAAGAACCAACTCTTTGATTCGTTGATTCTTTGGATTGTTTTCTTAGTCTCTATTGCATTGATTTCTGCTCTGATTTTTATAATTTCCTCTCTTCTTTTGGCTTTGGGCTTGACTTGCTCTTCTTTTTCTAGCTGTTTGAGGTGTAGCATCAAGTTATTTATTTGTATTCGTTCTGTTTTCCTGATGTGGGAACTCAGTGCAATAAATTTTCCTCTCAGAACAGCTTTCATTGCATCCCACAGATTCCGGTAAGTTGTATCTGCATTTTCATTTTCTTTTAGGTATTGTTTAATTTCTTCTTTAATTTCTTCTGTGACCCACTGATTACTCAAGAGTGTGTTATTTAGTTTCCATGTGTTTGCGGAATTTTTGCAGTATACTTTGTCATTAATTTCTAATATCAGAGCGCTATGATCCGATAATATGCAAGGGATGATTTCAACTCTTTTGCATTTGCTTAAATATGTTCTGTGAGCTAATATATGGTCTATTTTAGAAAATGATCCATGTACTGCTGAGAAGAATGTGTATTCTGATGTTGTTGGGTGGAACATTCTGTATATGTCTATCAAACCCATTTGTTCACAGGTGTGATTCAGTTCTGTTATTTCTTTGCTCATTTTCTGTCTGGTTGATCTGTCCCTTGGTGTCAGTGGTGTATTAAGGTCTCCTGTTACAATTGTGTTACTGATAATTTGAGTTTTCATTTCTGTTAATAATTGTTTTATATAACTGGGTGCTCTGGAGTTTGGTGCGTATATATTTAAGATAGTTATCTCTTCCTCTTGGAGTTTTCCCCTTACGAGTATGTAGTGACCTTCTTTGTCCTTTATGGTCATTGTTGGTTTAAAGTTCACGTTGTCTGCAAACAGAATGGCTACTCCTGCCTTTTTTTGGATTCCTGCTGCATGAAGAATTGTTTTCCATCCTTTGACTTTCAGTCTGTGAGTATCTTTCTGGGTTAGATGGGTTTCCTGTAAACAGCATATGGTTGGATTTTGTTTCTTGATCCATTCTGCTAGTCTGTTTCTTTTGATTGGTGCATTGAGACCATTTACATTAATGGTTATTACTGTTAAATGCTGGTTAATTGTAGGAATGTTATCTCTCTGCTGTTGCATCTTTATCTTTCTGTTTTGTTTAATTATTTGCTTTGCTTAGTGGTTTTTTCCTTTGTGTATCTAAACTGTCTTTCAATATTTTTTGCAGGGTTGGTTTGGTGTTCATGAAGTTCTTCAGCTGTTCTTTGTCATGGAAGTATCGTATTGCACCATCTATTTTGAATGATAGTTTTGCAGGATATATCAGTCTTGGTTGGAAATCATTTTGCTTTAGGATCTGGAATACTTCACTCCATGCTCTTCTTGACTTTATCGTTTGTGCTGAGAAGTCTGCTGTGATTCTGATAGGTTTTCCTTTATAAGTGATTTGTCTTTTCTCTCTGACAGCTTTTAATAATCTATTCTTGTGTTGGATTTCTGGGATGGTGATTATTATATGTCTGGGTGTAGTTTTATTTTGGTTATGACTGTTTGGAGTTCTATATGCTTCACTGATCCTGATGTCAGTTTCTGATCTCATGCTTGGGAAATTTTCAGCTATTACTTCTCTAAATATCCTCCTGACATCCTTCATGTTGTCTCCCTCTCTTTCATTAATCCCTATCATTCTTATGTTATTCTTCTTTGCATCGTCTTGCAGTTGTTGAATTGTTGTTTCCTGGTTCCTTGTTATTTTCAAAAGATCTTTCCTTTCCTGTTCACTAGCTGCAATCCTGTCTTCAAGGTCTGAAATTCTATCTTCACTTTCATTAAGGCGGTTTTTACAACTTTCAGTGGAGTTTTTTATTTCCTGTATATCTCTGTGCATCTGCATTATGTATTCTGTTTGTTTCTTATATTGCTCGTCTAGGGATTCTATCTTTTTGTTTAGTTCCTCCAATTTTTTATCTGTGTTTTCTTTAGATATATTTAGAATCTCTTTCATTTCTTTTATCATTTCTTCTTTTATCTGGGAGATTATTTCGAGTTTGAATTTCTTTAAAGCTTCCTGGAGTTGCTTGTCAATTTCAGTGGCTATTGTGTCCAATATATGAGGTGGATGGGATATATTTTCTTCTATATACATCGCTCCTAGGGTTTCTTGAGATGGGCTGGAGGTTTGAGGTTGTAATTTGGTCTTTTGTTTTGTCATTTTCCTATATTTCTGTGTTTCAAGTGTTATTTGAAAGCTTCCTCAGGATCTGTTGAAAATCCCCTTCTATGTTTGGAGCTACTGAGACTCTGGTGCCGTGCTACCCCAAGCCATTAGGCCTACAGAACCAGTGGCCCTCCTCTGCCTGCTCAGAACTCCGCAGTTCCAGACAAGCTGGGCCTCAGGGACACTGTGCGCCCACCTGCCCCTTGGAAGCTCCACAGTTCTTCAATCGCAGCCGGGTTAGGGTACTCACCACAGGCCGCAGTGCTTCAGGAACCTGTGGACCCTTCCTGGTTGCAGAGATATCCACAGTCCTCCAGACACATGGAGAGGCCGATGCAGGCACCCCAAATCTGCCCAGCTCCTCCTCTGCAGAACAATGGCCAGGCGCGGCAGCTAAACAGGCTGGGCTAGGCTGGTAGTGTGGGCCAGCCCACCTATGGGGAGCTCAGCAGGTCTCCAAATGAAGCCGGAATGGGGGGGGCTGATGTGGAAGCCTCAAACCCACCTCTCCCCTTCACTGCACCTGGAAGCCTGAGGGAACTGCAGCAGTTTGGGTGCAGATATCCAGAGTCCTCCAGACACGCAGAGAGGCCGGTGAGGGCACCCCAGATCTGCCCAGCTCCTCCTCTGCAGACCTATGGCCAGGCGCGGCAGCTAAACAGGCTGGGCTAGGCTGGTAGTGTGGGCCAGCCCACCTATCGGGAGCTCAGCAGGTCTCCAAATGAAGCCGGGAATGGGGAGGCTGATGTGGAAGCCTCAAACCCACCTCTCTCCTTCACTGCACCTGGAAGCCTGAGGGAACTCCAGCAGTCTGGGCGCAGATATCCAGAGTCCTCCAGACATGCAGAGAGGCCAGTGAGGGCACCCCAGATCTGCCCAGGTCCTCCTCTGCAGACCTATGGCCTCTATATCGTAATATGGGTTGATTTCATCTATGACTCTCTGCCTTGGATTAAACATTTTCTTAAAGTTTTTAATCAACAGCGGTCTCAAGACACTGCTCCTGGCACCTTTAAAAAAGAAACCAAAACCTCAGGCAAGCCTTGCCCAAGCCTCCCCGCCTGAGAAACCAACTGCTCCTCTGCTGGTCCTGCAGGACAGGAACAATGACGAGGAGTTTCTTTCACCTCTCCCATATTGCCCGCCTCGGGATGATGAGGGGGTACCTTTGACAGAGCCCCCTTGTAGGTCCTGAGCCCCATACAAGGTGGGAGCTGACCCCACCTGGAATCTGACTTCTACCCGCCCTGTATCCCCTCCAGGCGGTCCCCAACCCCCATGACTTGGGAGCCTCCATATTTGTCTATACCCCTTTCTCTACTTCTGACCTTTATAATTGGAAAGGACAAAATCCTCCTTTTTCTAAGGATCCAGAAAAATCTCATTAATCTGCTAGAATCTATTTTCTCAACTCACTGCCCACTTGGGATGATTGCCAACAGATTCTCAGGGTTCTTTTCACAGTTGAAGAGCAGACTTGCATCCGTACCCTGGGACAAAAGGCTGTCCTAGACCCTGATGGAAACCCCACAAGTGACCCCCAGTAACCGCCCTGACTGAGATCCCAGTTCTGCCAAAGGTAAGGAGGCTTTAGCCCAATGTTACCAGTTGTTTCTGAGTGTACTTCGTGGATAAGCCAAAAAGCCCAGGAACTTGTCCAAGGTGTCAGAGGGAAGGCAAATGGCTCGCGAGTCCCCTTCCGTGTTCTTGGAGTGCCTTCTAGAGGCCTATTGTCTTTATACACCTGTAGACCTGGTCGCGCCTGAGAATGCAAGGGCTATTATTGCTTTTGTCTCCCAGTTGGCCCCAGATATAAAGAGAAAATTGCAGAAGTTGAGGAAATGCCCATTAGTCAGCTGATAGAAATAGCTCATAAGGTCTTTGATAATCGAGAGATCTGGCAGGAAACAAACAATAAAAAAGTTACAAAAGTGTTGGAGCTCCTTTGTGAAAAGACTGTAACACCAAATTCAAACAAGGAAAACTAATAAGGAGACAAGGAGCACCCCCACTCAACAAGGAGCAATGTGTCTATTGTAAGTGTTGTAACGTGGGCCCCGGTATAAAGTCCAAGGAAACAAGAGTCCAAAACTTAAGTGGCAAAGGCTTTATTGAGCCAGTCCTGGTGGCACAGTCTCTCCTGGATCGACCCAAAGACTGCGCGCCCAAGACTGGGGAAAGGGGTTTTTAAAAGTAAGGGAAAGTGGGGGGAAACCTGTAAGGCCATTAAACCTGTTGACCCGCATCTGGAAACTGTATTGCTGTCCACTTAGCTCTGACAGTCCCGGGAGTTCCTGGTGTTGCTCAAATTACTCCCATCCTGCAGACTGACATTATCTCAGAGTGGCACGTCTGCAGCAATATTTGGAGAAGAAAGTGGAGAGTTAATTATCCCAGGACAGCTTGTCTTCACTAGTGAGTGCGAAGGGGTCACGAGTTATGAGATGCTGGAACTTAAGTTTTACAAAGATCTGATATCTAACCCATTTGATACATACAGAACAAAAGGAAAGCACCGATCGGGGTTTGGGCCATAGTATTACCCGGTAATTTCTCTTAAGCTAAGCAGTTCTGAAAATTGGGGCTGGCTCATTTTATGACAGATCATCACCAGGTCGGGGAGAGGTCACCAGAAACCCAAATTCTTTATGGCCCAGATAGGTGGGTGGGGGGAGGCAATAAGGAAAATGGCGAGTATCTATCTTGTGGGAAAAGTAACTAAGGTTAGGTAAAAAGGTTAAACTCATAGGCAAATCTCCCTGCATATAAACAAGTTACTTCAAACAATGTGTAAATTAGTGGGCCTTCTAGTCTTCTTTAGTTCTTTAGCGAAGAATAGAGGCGCCTAACAGTGATTAACAACCCTTGTTAGCTTGTTTTAGCACCACTCTTCTTGTTTGTAGAGGGCCGCTCTGATTAACATCTCAATTAAGTGAAATTCTTGCAATTCTTTACAGGGGAGAGTATTGCTCAACATATCAATTGGGTCACTTAACATATCAGTTAGGGAAAAAAAAACATTTAGTAAGCCACGGTACAGGTTTGCTATAATACACAATATGATGAAGCTACTTTCTTAGAGTACAACAGTAAGGAGTTGGGGCACTGGCGAAAGGATTGCCCAAAGTTAAAGGCAAAACTAGACTTCTTCTTCATCGCCAGGACCTCCTTTGTTTTCTGCCAAACGAAGCTATCCATGTAACCTAAAAGGCAGAAGATTCTAAGAACTATGAGAGATTTAGAGAGGATGTTAGAAGAATAATAGTAAGTGCAAAAACAGTTATGTGAAAGTGAAAACTTCAAGGACTACTGAAGGTGGTACGCCTGGTGCAGTGATTGTAACGAACAAAGTGTATTGCTTAACAATGAGGTAAAACATTTAGTGTTGAGATATGGAGCTCATTCTAGGACTGTTTGATCTCCTGTTGTGTGTTATACTATGGAGACAGAGCCAAAGAGGTAAGAGCCAAACCCAAGAGAGAGACCTATGAACTGCAGTTACTACAGAGACTCAAATTCTATGGGAACAATGCCTGGATCCTGGCACCTCTGCACAAAAACCCGAGCTTACTGCCCTGACAGAAGCCCTCAAGCTTGCCTGAGGTAAGCGCATAAACATCCATATTGATAGCAGATCTGCCTTTGCCACCACGCATGTCCATGGGGCTATTTACCAAGAAAGAGGATTACTAACCTCAGCTGGACAAAGACTTAAAAATGCTCCTCAGATACTAGACCTATTGGCAGTAATCTGGCTGCCTGAAAAGGTGGCCATAATACCCTGTAATACCCACCAAAAAGGAGATAATCCTGTGGCAAAGAGAGATAACTTGACAGATACATCAGCCAAGGAGGCTGCCTTAAAATCAGTGGGGACTGAGACTGTGCTTGCCTTTTGCTGATGCCCCAACCTTGTCCGGACCTGTGTACACCAAAAAGGACCTCCACCTGACAACCCAGCTTCAAGCAAAAATTGATCTCCCTGAAGGTTACCAATTACCAGACAAAAGACTTCTATTGCCAAAAGTACTTGGCTGAGAACCTGTCCGACAAGCCCACCAAGCCACCCACTTGGGAGGAACAAAGCTTGCAGAACTTTTTTGGGAGAAATTTTTTATTCCTCTGCTAATGAAATTGACACAAGCTGCAAGCCTTAAGTGCCCTCAGTGCCAACTGGTAAATCCCAAATGACAACTTTATATGGAGACAAAACGTTTCCTCAGAGCCACCCCAGGAGAACATTGGGAGACTGACTTTACTGACATGAAAAAGCCTGTACTGCAGAGGCATAAATAACTCTTGATAGCGGTTGACACCTTTGCTGGTTGGGTAGAAGCTTTTCCAACCAAGACTCTCATTGTAGTAAAAAAAAGCTCCTTTATGAGATAATCCCATGATTTGGCCTGCCCATATCTATGGGGTCCAACAATGGTCCGGCTTTTATAGCACAGATAACTCAAAAAATTGACACAGGCATTACAGATTAATTGGAAACTCCATTGCGCGTATTGACCTCAAAGTTCAGGACAAGTAGAGAGGATGAATCAAACTTTAAAGACTATGATAACCAAGTTGTCTCTAGAGACTGGCAAAAATAGAGTAAGTCTCCTTCCATTTGCCCTCCTACGTACCCGCTGTACCCCCTATGTGGCCAGGGTGTCACCTTTTTAGGCACTCTATGGGAGACCTCCACCACTCATTCCTAAGATCTCTGAAGAAAAACTGGCAGATTTACTAACCAAGATCATAACAAGTCCCACCAGGCATTCCAGGTGGTTCTGTGCTCTACCTACACCTGTTCAAATTAAAACACATGCCAGCTGGCTCCAAGCTTTCTGAAGACTCCAAGCCTGCAGGTTAGCTGGAGGCACTTGTCCTCCTCAGGCGTCACCATCAAGAGTCTCTCGAGCCTAGCTGGGAGAGACCTTTCACCATGGTGCTTAGCATCCCCCACTGCAGTGAAGGTGGCTGGTAAGACTCCTTGGATTCATCACTCCCACATCAAAGTGATTCAGGCCACTGACGAAAAGGACATTGAGCCACCCCAAGATAAATGGACTGTACAAAAGACTGGTAACCCCCTAAAGTTAAAATTAACCAAATGTCCTTAATTGTTCTGGTTATGATGACTCAAAGTGTAACCTGTTTTATTTTCATAACTTTCTCACTAGGGGTAAACCATAACCCAAATTATGGGACATGGGTCACTATAACTATTTTACAGGAATAAAGTTAGCCTCAAATACAACGGTCCATGGGATTATATTATTAGATCTTTGTGTTCTACTCAGTAGAGACCTCACCGCCCAAATAGTAAAGAGATCTCCTCATCCCAGGCCATATGTTAACCCAAAAGGAACCAAATATGAGATGTGTTGAACTTTAAGTAATCAAAAGACTTTACACTCTACACCTTGGTATCTATGCCCTCATGCAAATTCAATAGTGGACTGGCCAGAAAGACAAGTCAAATATTTCAAGGATTATTGCTCAAAGAATCCAGAGAGTGAATTCTTTTGCCCATACTGGGGCTGTGAAACCATTTCCAACTGGAATGGTCAAGATGCCAACAAATATCTTAAACTTGCTAGGTCTTCCCCCTCAGAGTGTTTTTTAAATCAATGTAATCTCATGATTTTTACTGTGAAGTTTCCCACTGGCCAAATGTGGAAATCAGGGATACAATATGGTACTAGAATGTGGATAAGTGGATATAACCCAAGAAATATTTTTACTATCCAGTTCATCCCTGGCTCATGGGTGGGGCCATTTGGACCCATCAGGCTTCTGGCACCACAGCTCTGACCACAAAAGCCTACCAGTCCATTGCTTAACACCCCTATGGACATAACCCCTTTGTCCAGATTACTTCTGGTCCTCTCCCCTCTGACCTTGACCCTATCCCTAGATATTGCCTTGCAGTTTCTTAACCTTAGCAACCCCAACCTTATATCTGACTGTTGGTTATGCTTACTGGCTAGGCCCCCTTATTACACAGCAACCCTGGTCACTCCAAAATTCCACTAAACTCCAAAATTCCACTAAAGGTGAATATCATTGTTGGGGAGGAGCAAAACCAAGAGTCACACTTGGAGTTGTACAAGGTAAACCAGGGACTTGTCTGTACTCCTATGCTTATTCCTGGAAGAGCTCTCCATATAGCTCATTTTGCAACCTATCTGTATCACACAAAATTTCTAACAGCTCTCACCAAGCCAATGCTCATTTCTCGGCCCCAAATGGCACCTGATTTGCCTGCACTTCAGGGCTTACTCCCTGTGCTATGCTGGAAGTATTTACCAGCCAATTTGAACTATGCATATTGGTCCATGTATTATTACCCCAAATATACTTGTATTCAAGTAGCGAAGGAAAAAGTCATATCCTGCCTTCACCTGACTCAATCTTATGGGTTAAACGTAACCCGATTCTAGTCCCTATGCTCCTGGAAATTGGAGTCCTGGGATCCCTGGGACTGAGAATTTCTAATATGGTTCTTGTGTTCCATCACTATGATAAGCTGTCCAGTCTCATAGACCGAGATTTACAAAGGTTGAGTGACTCAATTGAAAAACTGGAAGATTCTCTGGGTTCATTAGCTGAAATGGTACTCCAAAATAAGTGGGAGCTAGACCTCCTCTTCCTAAAAGAAGAGGGTCTCTGCCTGGCCCTTAGAGAAACCTGCTGCCTATATACAAACCATTCAGGAGTAATTAGACAAAATTTGGCAGAACTAAAAAAGAGAAAGAAAGAGAATAAGCTTGAAATGCAAGACAAAACTGGTATGAAAGATTATTCTCCTTTTCTCCATGGCTAACAAGCCTAATTTCAGCAACCATAGGGCCCTGCATAATTAACAGGTTAATAACATAAATCAAGGAACGAGTCCAAACTATCAAATTGATGGTCTTATTTGGTCACAAGGATATGAAATGGCTCCTTTTAAAACAATAAGCCAAAGATTTGGCTTATAGCCTTAAAATCACTGGGGAGTATTGTGACCTGCTAACCAGTTCCCTTCATCACGTTGCTGTTCTGTAAAGCGCCAACCCCTCCCCACCCCAAACTGCTCCATAAAAGATGATAAAATTGTTTGTCCTGATGGAGACATCTGTTCCAAGAAATGACCCATCACAAAAACTACAACCTTGTACTTATGTTAAAAACATGTTACATACGTGAAAAGTCCCCAGGTCAAGCTGTACCAAAAACTATGCTTGAGAGCTTTCCAAAGGACACCCACCGGCACAAACACCCCCCCCCCTCCCTTGCTTTGTGGTTTTTGCCTTCAAAAGTTTCAGACACATTCGCTCAGGGTGCTCAGTCTAGCAACTACCTGACTGTCACCGCCAAGTACCAGCTAAAATAAAGCGCTTCTCTTTTTCTATTTTTTTCTGTCTTGTTGTTTTTGAGCGGTGCTGATGGAGGATTAGGGGCAGGGGTCCACTCTTGGAGTCTGGGGGTGCCACACTTCCACCTATTCTCAGCAGCTGCCCTGTAGCCTGGTGACCAGCTGGTCTGACAGGGATCCTGCAAGGGATCCACAGGTCCCACCCACCCGAGGCTTCCACAGGAAGGAAACTCTCTCTTGCTGCACAAGATGCTGCCTGACAGTGAAGAGAAGGAAGTGAGCTCAGAGGCCTGGGTGCCAGAAGCAGCAGCTCTCCTCGGGGGACAGGTGGGCTCCTGTCTCCTCATAGAACCTCTCACAGAACCAATCAAAGTGGGGCCTTCTCCAGTCTGCCTTCTAGAGGGAAACCAAAGGACAGAGAGGTGGGTGAGTGTTGAAGAAAAAGATTATTCAACAATTCTGAGGAGGGAAAGGAAAACTTTATTCAAGAGAGGCAGGGAGCACACATCTAGAGAGGAGGACAGAGATTAATTCACTCCAAATCCTGCTCAGGCCAGTGAGGATTTACAGTCATTGAGCAGGGCAGGACCAGTGGTGACAAAGTACTAATGGCAAACTGGGGCAGAAGGAGTTCTAGCCAAGTGACATAAAAGCTTCCTGCTGAAGAGAGCTGTGGGCAACCCCATCAGCTGCAGTCTGGAGGACCATGAAAAGCCCAATCAGACTTCACCAATCATGGAGTCAGGGGAAACTGAGTGGGCAGAACCCTGACTGAAACAGGTCAGTGGAGAGACAAACATGGATGCCCCAGTCAGGTCCCCCTGAGGAGAGCCCCCAGGTGTCCAGCAGACCTCGATGGGTGAGGGCACCACCATCAGCAGCAGGGAAAGGAGAGGGCTCACTCAGAGTTGCATCTGGGGTGAGGCTGGCTGGGAGGTGGCCCTTCTCCCCCAGGAACTTTTCTCTGGGATGTGGAGGAAAATGTTGTTTCTGGTCCTGAGAAAGGCTGTTTCCTTGGAATCTTTGGGAGCACTCTGCAGGCTGCATGGGTGTCATGGGGCACAGGTTAGACAGTGAGATCCCTGACATTTTGCTAAGCATTGTGCCTCTTCTCTTCCTGCCCCTCCCCGCCCTGTAATGGTTTCCTGAGGTGAGGCCCTGGCAGCTGTTGGATGTAACCAGAACATGAGTTAGCCAACAGCCACCTTCCTGTGCCACAGCAGGTGTTCCAGGGACCACTCTGGAGGTGGGAAGTTGGCACAGAGTTGGGCAATGTTGGTTACAATGTTTCTACTCCATGTAGAGGAGGGACAGGTCACAGCTCTCCTCCGGTGGTGACAGAGCAGCTTCTGGCTGACCACCTATGCCTTCTGACTGTGTTTCTGCTCTGTGGCCTTCAGGAGGGGCACTGCTCAGGAGCTGCTGCTCACTGATCCAGCCAAGGTCTTAGCTGAGGCTCTGCAGTAGGTCCAGGCTCCTGGCCTTACCTACTCTGGGTCAGACACAATCTAACCTCAGCTGGTCTTATCAGCTGTCAGCTGCTAGGAGAAACCTTTATCTCAGGAGATAAAAGAACCATGAAATGGATATGGAGCCTTGACTCAGGCTTCTGGAAGATTTATCTGAATGTAGTGGGTAGGATGAGGAGCTCACTAATCCCAAAAACAGAGAGTACAGAATTTCCACTCAGATTGGCAAAAAATCCAGGCTCTTTGAATGAAGCATTGGTGAGTTTTTAGAAAGAGCATTGGAAATCATGCAGCAAATCCTCCCATGTTTCCCAGGGTGTGATCAGGGCTATCCAACAGACATTCACTCTGGAAAAGGTACTGGGTGCTCTTGCCCATGACTACAGGTTCCCACTGCAAAAACCTCCCATAAGGATGTGACAGGCCTTCTGAGATCTCCAAGCTCAGGTTCTGCATCACTTCAGGCTCTTTGCCCACATCAGTCAAACAAGAACTTAGAGGGCTGGAACACATACTTCCTGTAGCTCTCCAGTCCTTTGTGGAAATTCCAGCAGACCTTGCCCTCTCCACATCTGCTATGGACCTGTCCCTATCCCAACCCCTCCCTCCACACCTCACCTGTTGGTTTTGCCTTAAGACCACTCACCTACTTCCTCAAAACTCAGCTCACTTGGCTCCAGGAGCCCGCATTGCCTGCCAACTACTACAACACCCTGCTGTGCTTTTCCAAGGGAGGCCAGCAATCTAAGACTTGGTGGAGGGCTGAGAGGGGATAGGAAGCCTTCTATTTCAGCCACTCACTCCTGTCAAAAACAAGCAGCCTGACCTAGAGCTTAGGCTCCATCACAGAGGAGCACATAAGTAGCGAAAAGAGAGGTAAATGTAGCAGGAAAGGGTCCAGCCCCTCCTCTGGAGAGGGGAGAGTGGGTTCTGGTTCTGGGGAAGAAGGGGAGGAGGTAGGGAGGGAGTGTGTGAGAAGGAATGTTGGTGTCTGCAGTGGGAGCAGCTGACAGTGGCATCCACATGGCACCTCATAAGGCCCTCAGAATTCAGGGCACAAGTCGGGACTCCAGATTATGAGATGAAGTCCAGAAGCATGGAAAGCATCCTATTTCCTGCTCCACCCACCAAAAGGATCAGAATCAGGTCCTGGCTCAGCACTGTCTGGAAGATCATTGCACTTGAATTCAGGACAAGATTGTGCCTATCTGTAGTGCTTTAATTGCTGGGCTGTTCCAGTGCTGGTCTTAAAGGGAGGCCAGGGTGAGGCACAGAGAGAACCAACTTACCCTGCCTCTCCAGGTGAGAAGGCACTGCTTCCTTTCAGCTCCTATCCAACCCCTTCTGAAGACCAGGTATACTGAGGACACACATCTGCCCTTTGGGTTGGCTGCTGGCTGCTGGGAATGTGGCTTTGGATCTGGGAGATCCATGCCCTTAGCCAAGAGGCTGCTTGCCTCATAGTACGATGGCCCAAGGCTCTCCATACACTGAAAGGCTCCACAGATCTTCTCCTTGGAAGTCCTTTCTGCATGTTGCCCATCACCCATTGCAGCCTGGGGAGCTCAACACCTTCCACACATGCAGGAAGACAATCCCCAGCATGGAAAGCCTCCCTGGGGAGGAAAGCTCATTTCCCCTGAGGGCCTCCTGGGTCTCTTTCCAAAACAATGGGTGAGAGTGCACATGCCTGAGTGAGACAAACTAATGTCTGTCACTTGGGAAGCTGGGTGAGTGGGTTTCAACTTCTGGGCATTCTCTGTTTGTCTTCAGTGTCACCATGCTCCTGCCCTCCATCCTGAAGAGCGTCTTCACCATCTGTGTCGCAGCTGCCTTCCTGCTCACCACTGTGGGTAAGAATGCCTCATCCTTACTCCCAAAGCCAGGAAGGGCGAAGTGGGAATTAAGTCCCTAAGGGCAGCACTGCTGACCTGGAGCCTCAGGGACTCCACATGCTCCTGCAGGCATCTCCCTGGCACCTGGATTGCTAGGAATAGTTGTCTTTGGCAGCCCTCAGCGACCGTGCTCCCCAGCTGTCATTCTCAGGTGTGCCTTTTGAACAATGCTGTATCCCCCTAGAGAGTTATGGGTGTACACAGTGCTCCAAGGACCAATGCAGCACTATGCCCTCCAAGACCTGCCACACCTCCCAGGCCTGCTTCAGCCGTAAGGAGGAGCTAAAAGCTTCAGGTAAACCACACCTGCTGTCCCCCTCTGCTCCCAGGCAAGTGAGGCAGACAGAAGGAGGAGGGCCTGGGAGGGAAGGGCTGGCCTGGCTCAGGAACATGGAGTCTTATTCCCTCAGGTAGCTTTCCTGTACCCCACATCTGCCCACAATGTCCCAGCAGCACAGAACTCCAACACAGACTCTCTGGGGACAGGGTGGGATGATCCTGGTGCCTCCTTCCTTTCCTGCAGCCACTTGGCAAATGAATCTGCTTCTTTGTATGTGTGATCCTCATTTCAGTCACGACCAGCAAGGGGCCCCCCAAACTGCCTCCTTTCTGAGAAGCCCTTCCTCTGTGGTCTGCCCTGGGAAAGGGAACCAGGCAGTTCTCTGGAATCATGGGAAAGTTAAAGACCAAGGGAATAAAGACCCTGGCTCTTGAATGCCAACTTCTAGGCCTGCCCTCAGTCCCCCTGAATCTCAGGCGCAAATTCTCTTTGGGATTTGGCTCTTTGTAGGGCAAGTGATTCGCGGCCCTTACCAGGAGAAAGGCTGTTCTCCAGGAGTGTGCACCCCGCTGGCCTTCTCAGCAACAATGGGGAACAAAACGACTTTCAGCTACAACTATCAGTGCTGCCACAGTGAACAATGCAACAAGAAGGATGTCCCCAGTGAGTATCACTCCCCGGCCTGCTCCCTGCCCTGGGTTTCAGCTCTCTTATCCCTGTACATTCTCTCTGCTTCTGGACACCAAGGCTTTGGTTGTTGCTCTCTCCTGTATCAGTCATTCCCTGTGAAGAGTGGCTTGGTGTCAGCCCCACACTGCTGGGTGGCAGACCCTAATGGGTTTTCTCTAAGGGCAAACCTATGGCTTTAAACCCTACACCCTGTCAGTCCAGCAGAGACCCTGTCCTCTTCTGCTTATTTACTCATCCATTCAGGAGCATCTCTCCACCACAGATCATTTTCCCTCCCATTTTCCAGCTGTTTTTCCCAACTGGGGCCCAGAGGGTGATGGATGAAGGGAAAGGGAACACCAGACTCCTCTGACATCCCTTTGTTTAAATCACGCTTTCCACACCAAAAACCTCTTCCTTCATCGTGCTAGTTGTACGTCTTCTGAGGGGTCTTGGAATAACTACGCTATTATGGAAGAGTAATACTCTTTCTATGCTATTATGGAACAGTAATTTTTCTTTCTATTCCTCAACATGAAAACTTCCTTTCTTCATTCAGTGCCAGTGGACTCTAAAGTCAATGGTGTCGTGTGTCCTGCTTGCTACAATGAAACTGGCCTGGGCTGTGACCCAGTCTTCTTGCACTGCACAGGGAAAGAGACGAAGTGTGCTGAGGTGGTCGGCGTAGGTATGCCCCCTCCCCCCGCCACCCTGAGCACTCTGCTGCTCCTCACTGAGGGTAGAGCTCATGAGCCTCCTTAGCTGCAGGTCGGAGGTCTGTATGGGGCACAGCAGGGTGGTTCTGACTGTGGGTGCCTTGTGGCATGGCAGTCACACTGGTGGCAGGTGCTGTGGTCACTGAGGGAGGGCCTGCCTTCCAGCTCCCTGGTGGTTTCTGGACATGGGCCTTTCCTCAGAGTGTGGGGTCCTCAGGAGACATGAGCTGGGCTTGCACAGATGGAGTGATGAATCCCAGAGAGATGGAGATAGATAGATAGATAGATAGATAGATAGATAGATAGATAGATAGAGACACACACAGAGAGAGAGAGAGAGAGAGAGAGAGAGAGAGAGAGAGAGAAGAGAGAGAGAGAGAGAGAGAGAGAGAGAGAGAGAGCGAGAGAGCACTCAATAGTTTAATCTCGGAGGTGGCATCATTTCTGCCTTTCCTTTGTTCCGAGAGACTACCTGAGAGTAACCCTGACACAGTATTGGCGGCAGCTGCCTAGGGCTCCACTGCCATGAGATGGGAACTGCTGGGGCCTCTTGAAGGCCAACATTTACACATGCCAAGGGGGCTTCTGGTCCAAGGGCTGGGCTGTCCCTGGAAGGTTTGGATGAAGTCATGGCAAGCTAAAGAGGAATGGGCAGGAGAGAAGCAGAGGAGAAGGACACCTCTTCCTACAGCAGACACTGAGGCTTCCAGACACGTGTTATCACTGAAGTGTCCAGGAATGGCACCTTGGCCCAGTGGCAATGAAGGGGTGACACTCCAGCAGGTTGCCATCCTCACTACCACCACTGCTACTTCCCCAACCCCATGAATGAACACTTTCGTTTTTCCTGGTGTCACCCTGCAATTACTGAACCCTTTGTAATTTTTCTGAGCTACAGAATGTCTGCCTGTGGTGAAGGGCTCATGTTCCATTTAGAGAGGAGATGGGAAAGTGTAGTATTTCCCCTGGGGGTAGTGCAGTTAGGTGCAGCCCTGTCCATTCTTTCTTGATTAACAGGTAAAAAAGCTTGGTGGAACTGGGAGGTAGAGGATGAGACAGAGTTTGATAAAACTGAAGCAAACTGCTTTAAAATGATCACGAAATATTCACTGGACATATTTATAGATAAAGGAAATAGTGTGACAGTAATACATTTCATGTAAAAATATAATTATACTTTGGTAACTGGTAAACAAGTGCATTCTAAAAACTTATGATAGTTCAGACTTATGATTAAAATTGTTATCCTGTCTCTTTTGCTAAGAGTAAGAATTAAGTATCAAGTATTTTAACTTTATACTCAGTCATGCTCTTTTAAAGAGGATTTTGAAGGAGAGCTTGAAACCAGCAGGCTAAAGGTGCTGTGTCTAGAGGAATGGGGGTGAATGAGGAAATGGGGTGTCCTGTAGGCCACAGCAAAGGACTGACTCTGTTCACAGGGGGACAGTCACTCTGCCTAAGTGTAAGACAGGAAGTGTGGACATGCTGTGACTATTCACAGTTGTTGTCACAAGGGACTCAGAACCCCAGGAAGGAAGGATCTTGCCTTAAGGGAGGGCCACACGGCTTCCTGGTGTCCCCAAGGCAGTTATGGTAAGGAAGAGGACAGGTAAAGTAGGAGGTTTCTAGGTGAACACACAGTCTCCTTCCCTGCCTGCATCAATCACATCTGTCCTAGAGCACCCAGAAGCCACGGTCTCATCTCATACCTGAGTCTTCAGGTCCTATATGGGCGCTTGCACTCTGGACAGACAGTGGGGCAGAGCAAGTGAGCCTGCAGTCTCTGGGGGGAGCTGGAGCTGTGCTCGGGCTTATTGTGCAAAGGCTGAATCCTGTGTCCCGGACACACTGAGCACTTGGACTCCCTGAGGAAATCAAAATGAAGGTGGGAGGGGAGAGAAGATGTAGCACAGGACTAACTCCCTGACCTTTCTCTTGGCAGTCAGAATTAATGACATCAATATCTTTGGGTTATTTGCTCTGGGCTGTGCGACTGAATCCGCCTGCAACCTGCATCTCAATATATTGGGGAACATAGAGATCCGCACAAAATGCAAGGGCACAAGCAGTGGGAGCTCCCCACTGAAGTCTGTCTCCTCAGCTACCCTCGCCAGTCTTTTCCTGCTGAAAGTCTTGCTTTGATTGTGGGCACTGGAAAGCCCATAATTCAGTAAACCTGTAAATGTTAGAGGCCTTGGATGGTTCACTTTCCCCAATCTTTCCCCACAAGGACAGGATTAAAAAGCTGGTGTTTCCATAAATATGTGTAGAATTACTCATCTGCAGTTACATTTTAGAAGTGCTCCTCTTTCCCTCATGGTTGCTTGCAGCACTGCCCAGGGGTCTGCGAGGGCATCTCTGTGATCCCTCCTTCATCACAGCCCAAGTCCTCAGCACTGTTCTGCACAGTTTCTCTCCTTCGAGGGCAATAATGTGGATGAGCGATTCAGAGCTCCAAAGGGTCCCTTCCCACAGTTCATAAACTCCCAGGTTCAACTAACACACACACACACACACCTAGAACACACGTGTGGAATTCCTGCCTTGCACTCTGGATGCTTCCACCTCCAAGAGTGAGCAGGCACAGGACTCAGGCTTGTGAGGTGGTTCTGAGCCCAAGGCCCCAGTGCGGAGGGCCAGTGCTAGAGTTCCCAGGACTGCTCTGCTTGCTCCTGTGTCTGGGCTCCAGCAGCCCTGTTCATACTCTGTGTCACCTGGGAAGAGACTGGGAACCAGAGAGACACAGCCTTTACAGAATCCAGACCTGTGCTGCTGCTGACCTCACAACGAAGCAACCTCTTGGTTGCGCATGTCATCATTCTCCAAACTCAGCTTATCTCCTACTGGGTGCAGCTCATCTCCCAACACAGCCCTGGAGAAGAGCATGTCCTCACTGTCATTTTTATAACTAGAAGGTTCGTAAAGCCAGAACTACTCCAGTGCGTGTCAGGCCCCAGGGCTTTCTGCTCCAGGTTTTCTTTTCTGTCTGGTCAGAGACATCCTATACCTCTTAAACTCTGAGCAGCCTTTAAGGTTGGGGTCCCTGCTCTTCAGGGCTGCATCCGGAGCCCTTAACACATGCCCCTCCATGTCTGTCCTGCTGCTGCTGCCTGTGTGGGATGTGCTCAGCACCCCAGAGAGAGCCGAGCCTCAAACTGAGAAAAGTCAGTCCTGGAACTTATCACCCAAAACTACAAAAGATGACTGAATAATATGGTGAATGTTTAAACTTTAAAAGAAGAGACTTAGCCAAGAACCAGAGTGTATTTGAAAAAAAGGAGTGAATTTTGAGGGGAATGAAAGGCAAGTTTTCTTTTACTGTCATGAATAAGAAAACAAATTTTTAACATTCGCAATATATTTTGATTGCACCTCCCCTGTCTCATCTGTGGCAGCCCACAGGCCTGAAGCTATTCCTGCCAGTTGTACAGACTCATTCATTTTCATTGCATTGACAGTATCAGACACCAGCCCACAGCATTTCATTGTCTTTTGCCACCTGAGCAGTGCAACTGAAATAATATCCTCAGACCCATGAGTTAGTCCTTCCCTCCCTGCATGTATACATTAGTGCCCCAGAAGGAAGCAGGCATATGAAAGAGCCTATCCTGAGGACCCTCTGCCACCAGGGTGGAGTCCCAGTGAGCCAAGGGAGGGCATAAACTATACCCATCATTCTTTCATCACCCTGGGAAGCTCAATTCAGAGGAACTCCGGTGCCTGGATCATCCCTTTGCATTGTGTTACAGTCAGTCAGTGTGGAAAGCATTTTGGACAAAATCAGCCCATCTCAAGAAACCTCTGAAAGTGAAATGAAAGCATAGTCTCAGACCCCAACCCACCGAGAACAAGTGCAGGAGACATTGACATGGAAGATCTTGGAAACTGCACCACTGAAATTTCTAAATCCATGACAACTGTGGTAAAGAAACAGTTCTATGAGACTACTGTGGAAACCACATCAGAAACAATCTTTCAGGTAAAAAAAAAAAGAAATGACAAACATTATGAAAGAAATATTGTGCATATCTAAAGATGTAAATTTTAAAAATAGAAAAATATTTTAAAAATCAAGGAAAACTTAAATGAACAGTATATGAAAAAAAGAATGTGTGAAACACATTGAAGGAGGCAGTCAGGAAATTAAAAATTCCATTAAATATGACAAAATGGTTTGAATAAAGCTGAGGATTGAGAGCTGAAGACTGACAGCTAAAGACTGACAGCTGAAGATTCACAGCTGAGTTCTACAAGAAATTCAGAGATTTCACACCAATATCCCTCATTCTCTTTAATGAAATTAAAAGGGAACTAACTCTCCCAAATTCATTCCTACAGGCAAGTATTACCCTGCTACTAAAACCAGAAAACTACAGGCCAATCTCCCTAATGAACATAAATGCAAAAATCCTCAATAAAATGCTACCAAAAAGAATCCAGTAAATTATTAAGATGATCGTACAACATGACCAAGTGGGACTTATCCCAGGAATACAGGGATGGCTCAATATACACAAATCAATAGACATAATACTTCATATTAACAAACCCATGAAAAAAAATCATGCGATCATCTCAGTAGATGCAGATAAAGTTTTTAATAAAATCTAACACTCATTCACGATAAAAACCCTACTGAAAATCTAAATAGATGATATCTAAGTCAATCTGAAAAAGCCATGTATGACAATCCCACAGTCAATATCATACTACATGGACAAAAACTGAAAGGTTTCACTCTAAAATCAGGAACAAGACAAAGATACGCGCCATCACCACTGTTGTTCAATATAGCTCTTGACACATTAGCTGGAGCAATTAGATAAGAGAGAGAAATAAGAGGAATAAAGACAGGAAAGGGTGAAGTTAAATTATCCTTATTTGTAGATGGCATGATACTCTACCCAGAAGATCCCAAAACTGCAACAGAATTCTAGACTTAAGAAGCAAACTCAGCAGTGTAGCTGTTTACAAAATCAACACTCAAATGTCAGTAACATTACATACATACCAACAAACTCACCAAGAAAAAAATTAGGGAAACTACATTCTTCACAATAACATCCCAAAAAATGAAATACATAGGAATCAACCAGACAAAGGAACTCAAAGATTTGTACATTGAAAATTACAGTACTCTGAAAAAAGAAATTAAAGAGATATTTACCAAATGGAAAGATGAGTAACTGATGTTACTCATGGATATGAATAACCAACAGTTATGGTTTGTGTCTTGGCCTCTTGCACTCATGGATGCTGCTGAATCTAGTATTTCTGATTGGCTTGTTGTCCAGTGCTGGGATTGGTAGTGTGAGTGCTGTACCCGCCCAGGGCTGGAGCCAGCACACGATGTAAGGGAAGGGAAGAGACTGCCTTCCTTTTTGCCCTTTAGCTTCTTGTCAGTTGGGGCCACCATGAACACCTGCACCTCAGCCACACCTCCGTGCCTTCCAGACAGCTCAGTGTGGACTGAAACCTCCGAAACTGTAATTTAAATAAACATTTCTTTGCTTCATTTTGGCATTCAGTATTTTGTCTCAACAATGAGAGAAAAGTAACCAAGATACCAATATTGTGAAAATAGCCATATTCCCAAAACTGTTGTAAAGATTTCTTGCAATCCCAATGAAAATGTCACTAGCATAACTCATAGATCTAGAAAAACTATTCTGAAAATTTAGTGGAACAAGGAGAGACCTAGAATAGCAAAGGCAATCCTGGATAACAAAGGTAAGCCAGGAGGCATGAAAATCACTGGGCCAACATTACACTACTTAGCTACTGTAATGAAATCAGCATGATGCTGGCAAAGATCAATGGAAAAGAGTAGAAATTACAGACACAATCACAAACACATTCACTCACCTTATCTGTGACAAAAGAGCCAAATATATTCACTGAAAGAAAGATGGCCTCTTTAATAAGTGGTGCTGAAAAGTTGGCATTCCACCTGCCAAAGACTTAAACTACATTCATGCCTATCACTCTGCACTAAACTAAAATTAAAATGGAGCGAAGATCTAAACATTAAAAAAGAAGCACTACATTTCCTGGGAGACAAAGTAGGTAGAAATCTAGAAGACAGTAATAGGCAGGGAGTTCGCGAATGAAAACCAAACCATGTGAGAAGTACTTCAAAGAATCAGCAACTAAAATCTCATCTTCTTAAAAATTTATGCACATCCAAAGTAATCATCAGCAGAGTGAAAAGAACCCACATGGGTTGGGAAAAGATTTTTGCCAATGTCACTCTGACAAAGGGCTTCTATGCAATATATATAAAGAATAAAAAAAGTCAGGCCCCCCCAAATTCAAATACCCAGTCCAAAAATGGGCATCTGAAATGAATAACAATTCTCAGGTGAAGAAAATTGCAAATAGGCATTTAAATAACAAATAAATATGTGAAAAAATGTTCAGAATCATTGGTCATTTGAGAAATGCAAATTAAAACGACATTGAGATATCAGCTCACTGCAGAAAGAATGGCTAACATCAGGAAATCAACAAATAGCAAATGCTGGAGGGGTTGGGGGAAAAAGAAACACTTCAAAATCATTGATGGATGGAGCATAAACAGGTAAACCCACTGTGAAATCTGTTAGAGATTCTTCAAAAACCTAGAATTAGAGTTTCAATTTAATCCAGGTATTCCACTTCTGGGTATTTTCCAGAAGACTTGAAATCATCTTACCACAGAGAGAAATAAGATATGTGGTCCCATGTTAATAGCTGCAGAATTGTTAATAGTCAATCTTGGAAACAACCGAAATGCCCATCATCTGAGAAATGGATAAAAAAGATATGGTATTTTCATACAATGGAGAAGTACTCATGAGTAAAGTAGATAAACTAGAAGTTCTTATAGGCAGATGGATGCAACTTGAGACCATTCAAATAAGTGAAATAAATCAGACCCACTTGTGTAAACACCACATTCTCTCACCAGTGGAAGAAACTAAAAGAAGAAATCAGTTACAAAAGTTACAATAGAAGTAGTGATGGGAAAAGAAAACGGTCAAACTGAAATCATATTTAACAAACTTTGCAAAATCTGAGATGAATACGCGATTCTCAGATGAAGAAATACAAATGGCAAATAAATACATGAAAAAATGTTCACCATCACTGGTCATTAGAGAAATGCAAATTAAAACAACACTGAGATTCCATCTCACTCCTGAAAGAATGGCCAGGATCAAGAAAACTACCAACAACAAGTGCTAGAGAGGCTGTAGGGAAAAAGGAACTCTCCTGCACTGTTGATGGGAGTGTAGACTGGTGCAATCATTGTGGAGGTCAGTCTGGAGCAATGAAAACATCATACCACAGTGATATATGTGCACCCATTTTATAGCACCACAATTTGTAATAGCCAGAACTTGGAAACAACTTAAGTGTCCATCAACCGAGGAATGGATAAAAAAAGATGTGTTATTTTTATACAATGGAGTACTACTCAGCTATAAAGAATGATCACATTGAAATATTTATAAGTAAATGGACGCAGCTTGAGACCATATTCATAAGTGAAATAAATCAAATTCACATGTATAAATACTGAACAGTTTCCCTAGTGTGAGAAATGGTAATAATACATAAAAGTATGTGGTAATTATGATTCCCCATTATATTGCTTTGAAGCCTTATAATGTTTTCATTCATTAGTTGGAATGGTTTTATTCTGGGTTGTTTGATTTTATTGTCTGTGGTGGTATGAACAGCTATTTTGAAGAAAACAATACATTATAATAACTAGTGTTGATTTAACATCATCTTGTTTTGAAGTCCCATCAAGCATTTGTTCTTCTGTCTGCTTCAGTTTTTATCATTGTATCTTATTATATATGATAGTATAAACAAAAATTTTTATGGACAAGGAGATAATATAGTAACCATTGTTCATTTTCTGTTAGTTGGATCTGCATACCCTGTTATATTTTCATTCTCTTAAATGGTTTTATACTGTTTTGTTATGGTTGATACGATAGTGTATGAAGGTATACTCAAATATTTCAAGGAAAGAGACACTATGGTAGCTACTGTCATATCGTGTTGTTTTGTGGTGAAACACTATGTTGCTTAAATTATTCTGTTCTGACCTGTTTTGTTGTGTCCAATTTTATCTTAATCTTTTTTTAAAACAAAATTTTAAAAATGTTATCATCTTGTTCAGTGATCCCATGTCACTGTTCTTTTGCTGTTATTGTTTCTCTTGTCATTGGGATTTTTGTTTGTTTGTTTGCTTGCTTGCTTCATGGTTTTTTTTATTTTTCTCTGCTTTTTTCTATTAAAAATAAATAGAATAAAACTAAGCAGTGAAAAACAGAAGGACTAAAAAAAGGCAAAAAAAAAAAAAAGAAAAGGAAAAGTAGAATCTCTAAGAAAAAGAAAAACAATGACAAAATATAAAATTAAAAAATAAGAAATAAAACAAAATACAACCAGTCAGAGAAAGGGTAACCAATCAGACAAACAGAAAACTAAACACAGTAAAAATCCCTCTGGTGCTCACAGGTCTGCAGTAGTGTCCATGTTAAATCCCAGAAGTGTGCTGCACACCGCAGCTAAGTTTGCCACGGATTTCTGCTGGCTGTGGAGCTGATCTTGGCCTTGGGATGTGGGGCTGGGGCTGTCGGTGGGGTTCTCCAGAGCCCTTAGATGAGACTGACTCACCTGCTGCTTCTGTGCTGAAGCACAGAGCTCGTTCTGTTCACGGACCCACCGCAGTCTCCTCAAGGATGCCCCAGACATTTCCCTGGTGTTCATGTCACCTAGGTCTGCATGTCCTCCTGCGGGGGCCTGGTCTCGCTGCTCACACCTGCGCACCCCTGTGGAGCCTGGCCTGGTCTCCTACTCCTGTCTTTGTGCCTTAGTGGCTTTGCAATGAGTTCTGCTCACTGTTCAGCCAAGTAAGTCATGACTTTGGCCCTGTGACTTCTCATTTTCTTTTTATTGACAGGTAAGTTTAAAACATTTTAAATATGTTTTGATATATAATAATTAGATGCATCTTGGGTAACTGGTGACACAAACTCTCCATCTTAAACATTTTTACTCCCCCTTCGGCCTAGCCCTCCTCTTTCCCCTTCCCCAGATTCACATAGACTCTCCATGAAGACTGCCTCATTTGCTGCCATCCCTTCTATTTTGCTCTTTAAATTATTTATATTTTGGGTTCTCCTGTAAGAGAAACCATGAAATATGTAGCTTTCTGTCTGACAGATTATTTCACATAGCATGATGGTGTCAAGATTCATCCATTTTCCTCCAAGTGGCTCAAATTTCTCTCTATGATGGCTGGTCTGTGTGTGTGTGTGTGTGTGTGTGTGTGTGTGTGTGTGTGTGTGTAGTAGTTGCTCTCTTCATGAACCCACTTCTCTCTATGATTCTGGTCAGAAACTGAGCTGGACAAGAACTGAATCAAATTTCCCCATAAGGTCAACATTTATCAGGTCCTGACCTAGATTCCCCAATCTTCCAAATGATTGTACGGCGGAGGTTAAATAAAAAGTGACAAATTGTATGAATTTGGTGCTCCAAGAGGGTCAAAACCCTTTAATTAAGCTCGCAACTCTGAGAGTTATGACAAAAGCTTCTCTGGATCAGTCCAGGACTAACGACAAAACGCTGAGAAACTGAGGAAAGCGCAGGCAATGAGCAGGACCTTGAGAGTCACTTCAAGGACATCTCCAAGTCTCATATAAATGAAGTCAATTAGTAACACTGTCTTATGAAGACATGGCAGAAGTGAGACTGTAGGAGTAATTCCTGCAGCTGCAGTCTCTACCTTGTTAATTGGGGTTGGAACCAGAGAGTCCGCAGCTGCAGCCTTATCTTGCCCTTTGAGGTATCTCTGGCCTCACAGGCCTCAGCCAGGACCAAGTGATTCATAGAGGTTCACTTACTATGAATCAGCTCCCATCACCAGGCAAGGGGCCTAGGCCTAGGACAGACTCATAGATAAACATAGAAAGCCAATTAGTAAAATTTAAATCCTGCTCAGAGCCACTTTGTAGTGGTCTCCAACAAACACTGACCTTAACCATTGAATTTTTTTTTTTTTTTGGTACCAGAAATTGAACCCAGGACCCTGTGCTTGCCAAACAAGTGCTTGTGCCACTGAGCTTCATCCTTATCCCATGACTATTAAAATTGATTTGGTTCTCATCCAACTCAGTTTTCAGTGAGAAGATTTGAAGGAAAGATTTTCCTTATTCACTCAGCTGTGGATGGGCATATAAGCCCTTGTTATTAACAAGACGGAGGATGGGGGTGATTGATCCAATGTCTGAATACAAGGATGATATTGAGTATTCTGTTTAGTTATTGGTGCAAATGCTATTTTAGTAGATTAGCTGAATTATAATTCAATGCAGATACAATTAAATAAACTACATGAGTAACCTAATCATTCATAGTATACAGTTCTATCATTTTGAGTATATTGGCAGAGTTAGCAACCTTTCTTGGTCAGATGGGCTCTTGCAGGTCACAGCACTGCAGGCAGAACAAAGAACAGGCCAGGTGGGTGGTGGGCGGGAACTTGGGGAGTCCTCACCACCAACTCACATCCACAGACACTGAGACTCTCGTGCTGAAATGCTGCTCCAGCATCAGGACCTCCACCTGCCAGCTCCTGTCTGCCAGAAACCAGATGGCGGAGGGGTTCGTCTTCGAGGACATTGAATGTACAGATGCCTCCCTAGTCACCACCTCCAAACCTAGCCTGGGCTCCTGAGCCTTCCTCAGCCCCATGGCCCTTGCCAGCCTCTTTCTGCTGTGGCTGCTGCTCTGAGGACCAGGACTCTGTCCTGCCTGTGTCCAATGATGGTATTGTCATTGCTTGTGGGTTGGAAGTTTCAGGACCTTCAGGTAATGTTGCAGCAATGTAGATGTCTGCTATTAAAGTTCTATCTCTAGCCGGGCGTGGTGGCTCATGCCTGTAATCCCAGCACTTGGGAGGCTGAAGTGGGAGGATCATTGTGAGTTCAAGACCAGCCTGGGCTACAAAGTGAGCTCAAGGCCAGCCTGAACTGCATAGGGGAGACCCCATCTCAAAAAAGACAAAAAAATAAAGTTTTATCTCTTTTCTGTTTTGATTTTTAAAAATAAAGAAATGACAAAAAAATTGTTGATGCTCTCACTGGCTAGTTCTATGCTAATTGTTCTGGCATGTTATGGTGTGCATGTAGGTGCCACCCCAAAGCCTCATGTGCTCATAGTGGGTCCATTGAAAGGTGACTGGACTCTAGGGCCCTTAGAGCTGACTTGCTGTTATGAGGTACAATCTAGTTGGAAGAGGTGCCTCACTGGAGAGGGACCCCAAAGGGTTTATCTCCTTCCTCTGCTTTTCCCTTGGTTCTTAGCTGCCTGTCCACCATACTCTGAGCAGCTCTCCCCTTCCATGCACCTCTGCTATGCCATCCTGCCTTGAAGCAATTGGACCATGGACTTAACCATGAGCCAAGATAGAGCTCTCCTTGTGAGTGTTGGATATTGTGTTTAAGCAAAGAGAAAAAGGACTAAGTCAGTACACAACCAGCTGGGCTCATGCCTGGGCTAAGGCAGCTTCCTACAGCCATATGCAGAGCAGACTGTAGACCCCAGTCCCTTCCCTCAGAGAACTTAAAACCAGGACAAAGCCATCAAGGCTGTGTCAAATAGCAAGAAAACCGTTGGTCCACTGCACACAATCAGACTGAATGAATAAATGGGCCTTGAGTTGGACCTGGATGAGTGGGATTTGGTGCAATAAAACTTTTTAAAGGTGTGAAACAATGTGGGTCAAAACAAAACAAAGCAAAGTAGTACGGGTCTTCACCTCCAGGATCCTGGCAATACTTGAAGAACAAAGCTGTGACCAAGGCCATCTCCGGGCAGCTCATCACGTTCAGTTTTATTCATTTGAACATTTTATTGTGAAACAATTTTAGACTTGCTGAAAAGTTGCAGAAACAGTTTGGCGTTCCAGCTTCCTCCCAGTTCAGTTTCCCCTCATGTGCAATCTTACATAACCAACAAACGGTTACTGAAACCAAGAAGTGAGCACTGAAACAATGCTATGGGCCTTCAGACTTTGTGTTTTCGTGATATTCCTTGATGCCTTCTTTCTGGCCCGGAATCTAATTCTTCACAATCAAATCTCATGTTTCTTGCTTCTTCCAATGTGTGACTGTTCTACAATCTATTTTAAAGAACATGGTCATTCAGCATATTTGCCAGTTGTTTATAGAATATTCATCAGGTTGAGCTTGTCTGAAATTTTCTCATGATAATATTGCAATTATATATATAAATGCATTTGTTTAGTTTATTAGTACACACGTGTAGTACACAATGTCTATATTCTTTGTGAGAAGTTGGTTCATGTACGTAACAATCTTCTTTCTTTTGTCCCCTTTGCCTTCCCTCCCTGCCCTCTTCCACTCATTCCTTGACCCCCTTCCTTTCTGTGGTCCCTGTTTGCAGTGTATGACATTCATACTTCTCACAGGAAGTGGGTACCTGTACACAGCACATCCCAATTGCTTTTATTTCATTCTTTCCCCCTTCAGTCCCTCCTCCTCCCCTCAGCTCTTCCTCCACTTCCCCATGGAGAATCAACCATCTCCCTACTTCCTATTATTTCCTTTTTGTTTTGCTCTTTATTTTCACTCTGGGTTTCTTATAGAAGAGAAACAATGTGGTGTTTAAGCTCAAGTGTCTGATTTAGTTCACTTTACATTCTAGTCTCAAGATACATCCAGTTCCAATCAGTGACTCAGATTTCTTTCTTTACGGCACAGAAGTGCTCCATTGTGGATAAACACCACATTTCCTTGTCCATTCATCTGTTGGTGGCATATGCGCTGTTTCCAAGATTTAAATATTACAAATTCTGCTATTGTGAGCATAGCAGAAAACAACTCGGCTCTCTCAGTTAAAAGGCCAAATCTAAAAGTAGGCATCTGAAAGAGACCCTTCCCAGAGGAAGAAATACAAGTGGCAAATAAATATATCAAAATATGTTCAACATCACAGGTCATCTGAGAAAATCAAATTAAAGCAACAGTAAGATTGCATCTCACTTTAGAAAGAATGGCTCTCATCAAAGATCAGACAAGCACAAATGTTGGCAGAACTCCGGGGGAGAAGGTAGCCTTCTTCACTGCTAATGGAGTGTAAATTGGAACAATTGCCATAGAAACCAGTATGAAGAGCCCCCTAAAACCTAAAGCTAGAGTTTGCATTAGACCTATATCTTCCCCTTCTAGATATCTTCTCCAAAGTGTTAAAATCATCATACTACAGTGATATATGATAGCTTTTTAAAAAAAGAGACTAGATGGGCCTGGGGATTTAGCTCAGCGGCATAAGCACCTCCCTTGCAAGCAGGCAGTTGTGAGTTCGATTCCTGGTACTGATAACAAAGAAAAAGACAAAAAAAAAAAAAAAAAGAGAGAGAGACTAGATTTTGCTGATATGAAAAACAAATAATATAAAAAAAGAAGTAGTACAATGGATATTTATTTATTTTTATTTTGACAAGAAAAAAACTGAAAGAAATAAAACAGGAGAGAGGCAATCAAAACAAAAGAACCACCATGATACAAGACTTGAAAACAAGATAAAAGGAAGCCAACAATGGCTACTATCATGCCTCTTGTTATGTTCAAAATAATTTCCCATATCATCAATCACAATAAAATCAAACAAAATAGAATAGAATACAACCAATCAAAACCAAACAATGCAGGACTTCAAAATAAGATAATGGGAAAACAACAGTGGCTTCCATAATGTATCTTGTTATCTTCAAAGTAGCTGCTTATACTATCATACATAATAAAGTCAAACAAAACAAAAAGGAATAAAATCAATCAAGAGAAAACAAGCAATCAGGACTTCAAAATAAGATAATAGGAAACCAAGAATGGATACTAGAATACCCTTTGTTATTTTTGAAACAGCTGTCCATGCCATCAAATATGATAAAATCAAACAAATAAAACCAAGCTAAACAGAACAATGAAAACAATACAGGGTTTTAAAACAGGATATTATTAACAATGGCCACTGCCTTCCCCCTCCAGACATCTCCTCCACTTTCATTTTCACGGCATCTATTGTGCATTTTGGATCCCACTAACTCCTTTAGTTTTCTATACCAGGGAGACAACATAATGTTCACCTATGTGACTCTGAACCATTTCACCCTTGAGCATGGTCTCAAGTTGAATCTATATGAGCCTTGAGGTTCTCTTTCTTTATTTCTGAGTAGCTGCCCATTGTATAGAAATGCCATTTCTTTCTTATTCATTCCACAGCTGATGGGCAAGCTACTCCTGCTTTTTTCTAATTCCCTGTCAGAGCACTGTTTTCTCTCCTTTGACTTTTAGTCTAGGAACCCCCTTTCAGGTTAAATGTGTTTCTTGAATAAAGCAGATGGATCTTGTCTCCTGATCCACTTTGCCCATGTTTTTTGGGTGAACTGAGGCCATCTACATTAATGGTTATGGTCAATGTGCCCTGGCTCATCTTTGTCATGCTATTTTCCTGACATTGGTTGCCTACTTTTCCCATTCATTCCACTGTCTGCCCATTCAATGAGCTCCCTCCACCACTGTTCCTGGAACCATGGTCTTTTCCATCTCTCTCTGTAATGTCCTTCGGTATTTTTGTACGGTTGGTTTGGGGGTCATGAATTCCTTCAGTTGTTCTTTGTCATGGGAGCATCTTGTTTCTCCCTTCATTTTGAAGGATAGTTTTGTAGGATGCATCAATCTGGGTTGGAAGTTGTTTTCTTTCAAGACTTGGAATACTTTACTCCAATCTCTTCTTGATTTGATGGTTTGTACTGAGAAACCTGTCATGATTCTGATGGGTTTTCCTTTATAGGTGATCTAATTCTTTTCTCTAACAGCTTTAGTATGCTGTTTTTGTCTTGGATTTCTGGAATCTTGATTATTATTGTTATAACTTGGGCCCCGGTATAAAATCCAAGGAGGCAAGAGACCAAAAATTTAGGTGGCAAAGGCTTTATTTTCAGGCCTGGCGACCAGTCTCTGGGAGCCAATTTGGAGACTGTCCCCAGAGGCTGAAGGGAGGACTTTAAAAAGGGGCTGGAGGAAAAGGCGGGGGGCGGGGGAGAGAGAAACAAAGAAACCTGTAGAGCCATCAAACTTGTTGACCCGAGTCTGCAAACTGTATTGCTGTCCACTTAGCTCTGACAATCTAGAGAGTTCCTGGTGTTTTTTTAAATTACTCCCATCCTTCAGACTGACATTATCTCAGAGTGGCACATCTGCAGCAATATTTGGAGAAGAAAGTGGAGAGTTAATTATCTCAGGACAGCTTGTCTTCACTAGTGAGTGCGAAGGGGTCACGAGTTATGAGACGCTGGAACTTAAGTTTTACAAAGACCTGATATCTAACTTATTTGATACATACGAACAAAAGGAAAGCACCGATTGGGGTTTGGGCCATAGTATTACCCGGTAATTTCTTTAAGCTAAGCAGTTCTTAAAATTGGGGCCGGTTCATTTTACGACAGATCATCACCGGGTCGGTGGGAGGTCACCAGAAACCCAAATTCTTTATGGCCTAGATAGATAGGTGAGGAGAGAGGGAGGCAATAAGGCACCATACAGAACAGAAAATGGCGGTAATGTGTCAAGGTCAGGGTAAAGGGCTAAACTCATACGCAAATCTCTCTGCACACAAGCAGGTTACTTTAAACAAATGTAAATTAATTGCCATTCTAGTTTTCCTTAGCTCTTTAGCGGAGAATAGAGGCACCTAGCAGTGATTAACAACCCTTGTTAGCTTGTTTTAGCACAGCTTCTGTAGTTTGTAGAGGGCAACAATGGTTAACATATCAATTAGGTGAGATTCTTGCAATTCTTTACAGGGGAGAGTGTTGCTCAACATATCAATTAGGTCACTTAACATATCAGTTAGGGAAAAAGGATAAAACAAACACATTTAGTAAGCCCCTATACAGGTTTGCTATAATACACATATAACGAAGCTATTTTCTTAGAGTACAACATTCCCCACTGATTTTAGTCAGTGAGTCAAATCATTGACTCCTTAGCATCTGTTTATAACCTTGTATGTGTCTTTAAAATTATAAGCTTTTAAGAACTTTGACATAGTTTATCAACTTGTTTACAACACAAGGCCCAGTAGGAGGATTAACAAAGGTCTTGCAGCTGTCATTAAAGCTGTTAACCAAAAGGAGAAAGAAAACCAACACTTAAATTTACTCTGTTTTATCATACAAGTAACAATTTTTAAGTCAGACAGAGGCCTCTTTGGGGTCTCTACAAAGGAGGAGAACACAAAATTATCAGTTATATTAGACAATCTTAAGCTTTAAAGTGTCCTTGGAAGAAATGACAGTTCACTTATCCGCAGGCTAATGGTCTTTTGAAGCTGGGACCTGTCTGCAGTGGGAACGTTGAATCCAGGCAGGCTTTCAGTTACTTTGACAGTCCATTGCGGCTCAAGTGATTTATGGTGAGGTCGCTTGTCTAGGTGCCTAGGCTCTTTACCTCACAGTGGGCAGCAGCGAAATAACCAGTGGATGGAAGTCAGAGCTGGCTGAAAAGTCTGGGGGAGACTTAATAAGATCTTGATTAGTTAAATCAGCTAATTTTTAGAAACCTTTAATGATAAGAGGAAGATCTCTTACATAAAACCTCAAAAGAGGAAATATCTGCAACATAGGGGATGCATCACGCACACAAAGGGGCAGAAAGAAAAGAGACTCACCCAGTTTTCGCCAGTTTTCAAGGCCATTAGTAATTATAATCTTTAAAATCTAACTTATCTTTTTACCTCTCCTGAACTCTGAGGCTGGTAAGCCCAATCGAGTTTTTTTAATTGATCTGTAAAGCTTAGGTTAATTTGAGTTACTAGGCTATAAAAGCCAGGCCATTGTCGGACCCCACGGATAAAAAGGGAGACCAAATCAGAGAAACTGCTATCAGAGCTGACTCAGACTGAGTAGAAAACACTTATATCCTTGAAGTTTAGGCTTTTTATTTTTGTAAAATCTATTTTCCAGTGTTTTTAGGCATAGTCTCACGATAACCAGTGGTTTCTATTTGTTGCAGTACTTTTAGATTTACCAATTGGCACTGAGGGCATCTGAAGCTCACAGACTGGGCTAGCTTGATATTAGCCCCCAGGAATCTCTCAGAAGTTGAGCTGCCAGATGCTGGTCTTTTTAAGTGCAAATGGGCTCTGACAAAGAAAATAGGTGGGATCAGCAGTAAGGTCAAGCTTATCTCAATCCCCACTGATTTTGGGGCTTTCTGGCTGTCTTTTGGAAGGTGGCATTTGCCAAATTATTTTCCTGTATAACAAATCTTCTTCTGCCCAATGGCTTATACAGCAGATAGTAGCCACTCTCCTTCGCATCTAGATGGCAGCCAACAAGTCCAAATTTGGGGAGCATTTTAATCTTTTGACTCCAGAAGACAATAAACACCATTTTTGATAAATACGACTTGAGGCCTCAGTGTGGGCAACGAGTTTAGCCCACTATGCTGATGTCTCTGGCTCTAAGATTTGTTCCCATAGAACCTAAGATTTTGTGTAATGGCAGCTCCCACGACCCGCTTACCTTGATAGATGTAACTGCTTCCATCAGAGAAGTAGGATGGAACTCTAGATAGTACCTTATCCACTAGATAAGGTCGACGTCCCGTGAGGTGATCAATGACCACAGTACAATCGTGGTGAGGCAACGAGGGGTCGTCCTCAGGCAGCAAAGTAGCCGAGGTTGAAGCTGCTGTTTCCAGAAATAGTACCTGATAATGTATGGCTCGCGAATTAGACATCCATCAGTCTGGTGGGGCCTTGATGAGAGTCTCCAGTGAATAGGAGGAAACAATTAAGAGTTTGTGTCCAAAAGTCAATTTTTAAGCCTCCTTTATGAGGGGGCCACTGAGGAAATCACTGCAGACAGGGTGGCCATCTGGCTGTCACAGAACCAAGTCTCTTGGAAAGATAGGCAACAGGCCTCTGCCAGGGTCCCAAACTCTGGATCAGTCCTGTGGCTCCTAGAAATTTCGCACTTGTCTTTTAGTCACAGGGACTGGAATCTGTTAGATGGCTCACAACAACCAGTGTAGTCTTTCTTTGTGTAGACTGGTTTTGACAAGGTCGGGGGGACTCGCATCAGAGCAGTTATTTTCTTGGCTGGCCCCTCTGATGTGATTGCTACTCTTTGAGCGGCCTGATCTGCCAAATTGTTTCCTCAGGTGAATAGCAGCAATCTGCCGACAGCCAGACTGTTGCCGGCAAATCTAGGACCTGTGGAGCCCCCCCCCCCCTTTTTTTAAATCTTCGCTCTGGCCGAGGTTAAGAGACCTCGCTCTTAATAGATGGCTCCATGTACATGTATAGTAGCAAAAGCATATCTATCAGTATAGATGTTTACCCTCTTTTCCATGGCTAGTTTTAGTACCTCAGTCAAAGCAATGAGCTCCACCTTTTGGGCAGAGATGCCAGGCTCTAACCGTTTAACCCAGAGTACCTCTTTTTGGTGGTCACTGCTGCCCCAGCCACTCATCTGCCTCTGCCGTTCTGGATGAAGCTGCTTCGATCTTTGAAATTTCTCAGGTCGTTGTCAGGCATAAGGGTGGCTGGGTTTAAAGCTGAAGAAGTCTTGAAAACTACCAATTCTGGGTCTAGGAGCAGGGCCTAATAGTGTGAGATTCTAGCACTCACATTTTCGGGAGGGGTTTTGATAAGAGTCTCTAAACTGTGGGAGGTCACTACAGAAATCTTCTGTCCAAAAGTGAGTTTTTAAGCCTCTTTTAAGTAGCATTGCCACAGCGGCCAGAATTTTTAGGCATGGAGGCCACCCTCTTGTTACTGGATTGAGCCTTTTGGAAAGATAGGCTATAGGCCTCTTCCAAGATCCAATGTCCTGGGTTAGGACTCCTTTGGCAATGCCCCTGAGTTTATCTACGAACAAGGTGAATGGCTTGGTAACATCAGGGAGTCCCAGGGCTAGGGCCTCTGTCAAGGCCCACTTGAGCTGCTGCAAGGTCCAGTTTACATTTATCAGTCCAGTTTAGTGAGTTTTTCCCTTAAGGGAGCCCTATAGGGGGTGAGCTGTTTCAGTAAAATTTAGAATCCACAGCCTGGACTACCCGACAGCTCCCAGAAATTCGCGTACCTGTTTCTTAGTTTCTGGGAATGGGATCTGCAATATAGCCTGGACACTTTCTTTAGACAAAATCCCCCCCCCTTTTTTTTTGTAGCCCAGATGACTCACAGCCTGACAGCACAATTGTGCCCTTTTAGTCGAGACTTTATTGCCTAATTGCCCCAAAGTCCTTAACAGTTCCTCAGTTGTCTCTTGACAAGCTTACAAGCTTCTGTGGGAGTCGAGGCTATTAACAAGTCATCCATGAGCTGGAGGAGCACTATCTCAGGGTGTTTTTCCCTAAATTTTAAAAGATCTCTTGCTAATGTCTCATCAAAAAGAGTGGGAGAGTTCTTGTAACCCTGAGGTAAACGTGTCCGGGTCAGCTGTTCTTTTACCCCTGTATCTGGGTCAGTCCATTCAAAGGCAAAATAAAGGTTGACTCACCAGAATAAGAGGCAAAGTGAAGAAAGCAACTTTCAGGTCCAGAACAGAGTACCAGGTGTTCTCAGGATTTGGCAATGTTGGGTATAGACTCAGAACTTGTCTATTAACCTCTCTGAGATCCTGTACAGGGCAATAGTTATTTGTCCCTGGCTTCAGTGACTGGAAGCAAGGGCATGTTCCAGGGAGAGACACAAGGAATGAGAATATCATTGTCTCTTAGCCTCTGCATGTGGACTTTAAATCCCTTTTTGGGCCTGCAGGCTTATCGGGCATTGCCACAAGCAGAAGGGGCACGCTTGGGGTAAGAGTTCCATCAGAAGGGGGACTTGGTTGACTGCTAGCCCTGGAGGAATGTCTTTTGCCCAGACTTCTGGAATCTCCTGATTCCATTTGCTCAACAGTTTTAACTCTAAGTCAGTTGTGACGACTCAGGTACGCTGGACAAATTTCCCAGTAGACGGTAATTTTTCCTGTTTTAAAAGACCTTTTGTGCTTTCTCTATCAACTGGCTGAGGGGCATTTTTTCAAAACTCTCAAACCTGTGTAATCTTTTTTCTAACATGTGGGGCCGACTGAGTTGCAAAGAGAACAACTGGCGATACTAGGGAAACCTCCTTACCTCTGGATGTCCAGTCAGCTTGGGACAAAAGGACAACATGGTTTTGGCATTCCATATCAGAGAGCAAGCTTTATCTGGATGGCACACCACCTTTTGTCCCAGGGTGCCACGTGGCAGGCCATCATTTTGCTGAAATTACATACTTAACAAAAGAAGCTTTTTCATAGGTAACAAAATTGTGCCATATAATCTCCCAGATGTCCACAGCACATGCAAAAACTTATATCTTATCTCTATTATCATCTATAATCTCATATCAATGGAAACACTTTGCAGCAAAGGTTTAGAATCTTATAAATAAATCTACCAAAACTGATCTAATACTGTCAAATTTTGAACACATTTACTTCTTGTCAAACCTGCTGTTTTCAGTACTATAACCAAGACAAATAAAATTTACATCATCTCGAGCTTTCTATAACTTACAATATACCTTACATTTTACTTGAAGACAAACCACTTTCTTTGTCCCTCCTTTTTACTATCACCAGTCAATGATCTTTTCTCTCGCTTCTCAGACAACATTAAAACTCTCAACAAAACCCTTGAAGTCACCTTCTAGTAGTCTAAAACATATTTAATTATTTTATGTCTTTTTACCACATTAAAATGCTGGTTTTTTTTTTTTTTAACTATAACCTTTTAACTGGCTCAATTACAGTATGACCTGGATTTTTACTTGGTAAAGTTGATATGATTCTTAAAAACCATAAATATACACATATATGTGCACATATGTTTACTTTTTAACCAGAAAGAAAAATACTCCTTTTAAAAGACATGCCAAGGTTGCAAGCAATCAGTTGAAGACTTACATATTAAACAAGGTACCACAACATTAAAGACACAAACAAAGGGTGCTTTTTGCACAGTTTGGTGAGCTAAAGGAAATAATTTTTTCTTATTATGAACCTTGAAACTAATAAGCCATATGGATCCTGCAACAGAAATGGGCAACAAGCCCCTAAGTTAGTAATAAATCCAAACAGGCAAACAATTTTAAAGAACAAAAAACACTGCACATCAATATCTAAATCCCTTTGTCCATTCTGGGCTCGTAGAAGGGGTTCCTAGGAGAGAATGTTCTGTTAGATTTAGGGTAACCAAAAGGAGAACAATTAGAACAAATGGACAAACAAACAGACATACAAGACGAGACAAGCTGCAGCAAAAATGGCCTTTGCCCAAAAATTAGTCAAATTTTGGGATCTGGAGGAATTAACAAATTAACCAACAGAGTGGTTCCTCACCCGGGGCAGAGTCACAAATGGCAAAAACCAATTGACTCTGTCCTCAGGAGGTTTCATTTCCCAAATTAAGGCGTCCCCTTCCAAACGGAGCTGTTCCCCACCCGGGGCAGAGTCACAAATGGACAGAATTTGTCCTACAAACCAACTGACTCTGTCCTTGGGTGGTTCCCGCTCCCAAATTGAGAGCGTCCCCTCAAAATTACAAATTGACCGCGGCCCAAACAAATCCTCCAGAGCACTTACTTTCAAATGTTCAGAAATGAGTCTGGGGTCTTGCTTCCATCCAGGGCGAGCCCCCAAATGTTATAACTTGGGCCCCGGTATAAAATCCAAGGAGGCAAGAGACCAAAAATTTAGGTGGCAAAGGCTTTATTTTCAGGCCTGGTGACCAGTCTCTGGGAGCCAATTTGGAGACTGTCCCCAGAGGCTGAAGGGAGGACTTTAAAAAGGGGCTGGAGGAAAAGGCGAGGGGTAGGGGGGGAGAGAAACAAAGAAACCTGTAGAGCCATCAAACTTGTTGACCCGAGTCTGCAAACTGTATTGCTGTCCACTTAGCTCTGACAATCTAGGGAGTTCCTGGTGTTTTTTTAAATTACTCCCATCATGCAGACTAACATTATCTCAGAGTGGCACGTCTGCAGCAATATTTGGAGAAGAAAGTGGAGAGTTAATTATCTCAGGACAGCTTGTCTTCACTAGTGAGTGCGAAGGGGTCACGAGTTATGAGACGCTGGAACTTAAGTTTTACAAAGACCTGATATCTAACTTATTTGATACATACAGAACAAAAGGAAAGCACCGATTGGGGTTTGGGCCATAGTATTACCCGGTAATTTCTTTAAGCTAAGCAGTTCTTAAAATTGGGGCCGGTTCATTTTACGACAGATCATCACCGGGTCGGTGGGAGGTCACCAGAAACCCAAATTCTTTATGGCCTAGATAGATAGGTGAGGAGAGAGGGAGGCAATAAGGCGCCATACAGAACAGAAAATGGCGGTAATGTGTCAAGGTCAGGGTAAAGGGCTAAACTCACATGCAAATCTCTCTGCACACAAGCAGGTTACTTTAAACAAATGTAAATTAATTGCCATTCTAGTTTTCCTTAGCTCTTTAGCGGAGAATAGAGGCACCTAGCAGTGATTAACAACCCTTGTTAGCTTGTTTTAGCACAGCTTCTGTAGTTTGTAGAGGGCAACAATGGTTAACATATCAATTAGGTGAGATTCTTGCAATTCTTTACAGGGGAGAGTGTTGCTCAACATATCAATTAGGTCACTTAACATATCAGTTAGGGAAAAAGGATAAAACAAACACATTTAGTAAGCCCCTATACAGGTTTGCTATAATACACATATAACGAAGCTATTTTCTTAGAGTACAACAATTATATGTCCGGTGGTAGATGCCAGAGTAGGAGTAGGATAGGGTTTCAGTTCTAGAAAGTCTGCCCAAGTGGCAGGTGCAGGTTAAAATATGGCAGAAAGAAAGGACAGAAGAAATTAAACAGAAATAGCACTTGTCCAGGTGAAAATGCCCTACCACCTTGCTGTAATATCCACTCAATCCAGCACTCTAGAAATGCATTTTGATGGACAACTTCCTGTGGATGTTTCTGTAACTGGCTGTTTTTCTACACAGAAAAATTGCTCCATAATTTTGATCCCAGATGATTCTACCTGTTCAATTCTTTTCGTTACACTGTTATCTGTCTTCCTCCACCTGTCAAGCAGGGTCCTTTTTCCACTGAACACCAGCTTATGTGCAAATGGGCTCATCTGTGGGTTTGTGTCCCATGCCTGGGTCCTAGTTACCAAAAGACTTGTGGAGGTTATCAGTCTCCCACCTGGCAATATCCACACAGATAAAAAATAAACACAAAGCAAGAAAGGCTTGCAGTTGAGAAACTCTTGAATGAACCAATGCCCTCTGTAGAAGAAAAGACCATGCATCCAAAAACTCCTAGCTTTTATTACTATCAATCAGGGAGTTTGATGGAGATTTGATGGGGACATCAGAGGAAAGAAACTTTGCAGGCATCAGCTGTAATGTGAAACAGAGCAATTTTGTACCGGGCAAAGAAGTTTTTCAATTAGTAATACGACAGGTAGCTTGATGTGTCCAAAGCTGGCACCAATACTGCAGGAAAACATAATACTTTCTGAGTTCCATTGCCTGAGCTGTGATGTTATTCCATCCCTTGGAATCTCACGGGTTCCTGTCACCATTTTAGCCACCATCAGTGGGATAGTCTCACCTATATATTGTCACTTTGCCCTTGATGGGACTTACTGATGCCTTGGCTAGACTCATTCATATTCTTTTTGCCAATTAATGGAACATTTGTTTCACTATAGCCATCTCCGAATATCTCAATGAAAGGGTTGAAGGTTAGGTCAGGTACAGATTGAGGTAAGGGTCTTTGTTTTCAGGAGAATAAAGATTGGTGGTCACCCACATACTTCTATTTGCATTGCTGGCATCTGCCTGTTCACCCAGAGTGAGGAACTGAGCAAAGTGTCCCTCCTGTTCCACCTTTCTTCTCCCTGCCTGTGCGTGAACCCAGAACTGGCTTTTAAAATCCATGGCCAGGTTAAAGCCCTACCCTGCGTATGTTTCCTTAATCCCAGTCTAGGCTCCACAAGAAACCTATATCTCCAAAGTTCCACAAAGTTGTATATCACACTGTATAGCTGAATTAATTGTAAATCATGATCTTGGCTTTCATAGTACTTTACAGTTAGGAAAGGTCTTTTGCTCGTATGAATCAAATTATACATATAAATTGTACCAGCAATCATATCTGATTTCATTACAACATAAAGGATGTGTGCAGACTGATGAACTTTGAGAAACTTAACCATGTTATCACTTGTCCAAGTAAAGATATAGAACCCTTCTAAAGTTCCTATAGTTCAGTTTACAGTTCATCTCACTCTGGTCATTGGCTTTCAAAACACGATCATAGGAATTTCACAATGGTTGTCATAGTGCGAATTGTTATCTTCAACAGAGTTGCTTAGATTACCAGAGAGAGACATGCAGAATTGATCAAACCAATGAGTATTAACTCTTCTTGTCCAAGAATTTAAAAATTAGTGGTATAATCATCTTAGCTATCTTATGTATATCTATATCTATATCTATATATACAAATTTATATCTTTTTCCTTTCTTCTTTTCTCCTTTCCACTATTCCGTTTGCTTTTTCCCTTGGAGGAATTTCTCACCCATTCACAATATCTATCATAGATATTGGATCTCACTTACTCTTTTTCTTACACTAGGGAGACAATATGGGATTTACACTTGTGAGTTTGATATATTGCACTTAAGAATATAGTCTCCCACTCATTTCCTATAAAAGTCTCAAGTCAGTCCTCCTCTTCCTTTTCCTCCTCCTCCTCCTCCTTCTTCTTTCTCACACCATGAATTGGACTCATAACTGCACACTTGCCAGATAGAGTCAACTCTTTACAGCTGAGTAGTACTTCATTCTATAAAAATATCATATCTTTTTTATGCATTTTTCAATTGATGGACATTTGGTTTCAAGATTTGGCTATTACAAATTGTACTGCTATAAACATGAGTGCACATTCATCACTGTGTTATGATTTCAAATCTTTTGGGAAAACTCTCTGAAGGAGGATAACCAGGTCTAATGGGACCTCGAATCCTAGTTTTCTGAGGAATCTCCACAGTGGTTGCACCAGTCTGTGTTCCTACCAACAATGGGTAAGGGTTCATTTTTCTCTCTAGCTCCTCCAGCATTTGTTATTGCTTGACTTCTTGATATTAGCCAGTCTTTCTGGGATGAAGTGGCATCTCAGTTTTGCCTTAACCTGTATTTCTCAAATGAGCAATGATGATGAATTTTTTAAAAAATATTTATTTGCTGTTTGTATTTCTTCATCTGAGAAGTGTGTTTTCATCTCAGATGCCCATTCTTGGGTTGGAGCTTTAATCTGGGAAGACTGGTTTTTTTTTTTTTTTGAGTTCTTTATACATCCTCAAAAGTAATCCTTTGTCTGAAATGTAGTTGGCAAACATGTATTGCAGTGATGAGAGTTCTCTTTACTCTGTTGGTGGTTTCTCTTGCTGTAGAAAAAAGCTTCTCAATAGGGTGAGATCCAATGGTTGATTCTTTGTGATGGTTCTTGTGCAATCAGGGCTTACTGATAAAGTCTTTGTCTATACCAGTGTCTTCAAGAATTTTATCTACTCTGTCTTCCAGCAGATTTAATGTTTCTGTTTTAATATTAAGATCTTTGATCCATTTCAATTTCAGCTTAGTTCCTCATGAAAGATATGGGTCCAATATTAACCTTCAGCATATGCAAATCTAATTTCTCCAGCACCGTTTATTGAAGAAGCTGTCTTTTTTTCAGTGAATGTGTTTGGCTTAGTATGTCTGGAGTTGTTTCTGTATTTTTTTTTTTTTTTGGTCTTTTTGAGACAGGGTCTCACTATGCAGTTCAGGCTGGCCTTGGGCTCATTTTGTAGCCCAGGCTGGTCTCAAACTTGCAACAATCCTCCTGCCTCAGCCTCCTGAGTGCTAGGATTACAGGGGTGCACCACCACACCTGGCATTTCTGCATCTTTTAATCTGTTCCATTGATCTTTGGCTGTTTTTTTTTTTTTTTTTGCCAGTGCCACACTGTTTTTATCACTGTACCTTTATAGTACAATTTTAGGTCAGGAATTGTGATACTCACTCTCTTCCCTTTGTTGCCCAGAATCACCTTTGCTATTCTAGGTCTTTTCTGGTTCCAGATAAATTTTAGGATTGTTCTCTCTAATTCTGTGAGATAGGCTATTGTAATTTTGATTGGAATTGCAATGAATCTGCATAACAGCTTTGGAAGTATGGCCATTTTCACTACATTTGCTGTTCCTACCCAAGAGCAAGGGTTATCTCTCCATTTTTCTAATACCTTCTTCAATCTCCTTTTTTCAGAGTATTGCATTTTTCAATATAGAGGTCTTTCACATCCTTTGTTAGATGGATTCCTAAGTTTTTCAATTGTTTTTGGATGCTATTTTTTTTATTTAAAGAGAAAAACAAAACTAAATGAAGCAAGACAGTAAAAGGCTTGAAGCAACACAGAATTTCAAGAGAAAAAACATACAGTAAGAGTTCACCAGTTAATAGATCACACACTGTCAACTTACAAACAGCTGTCCAGATTACAAAATTAAAGCATACAAAGTGGAGATTAATACAGTGAGATTGCAGTTAGTTCTGTTCAATGATCCAAGAAAAACTCAGCAATATGGTTCTCTTTCCTACACATTTAAATAAATTTGCAGTTATATCCTTGAGATCACTTTCCTTCCTCTCTTTTTTACACTAACAATCGTGCATTTTAGTTTCCATTACTTCCACAGTTTTTTAAACTTTTTCTTTGAAGAGGAAAAGAAAAAAGATTGAAAAAAAAAGGCCAACAAACAAAAAAGATAGACCAAAGAAAAACCCAATGTGACAAAGCAAAACAGGGTCATTTAGATCAGGAGGATGGACATAGCATAAAATGAAAAAATAAAAAAAATAAAAGGGGGGGATTACTAGGTGATCAACAATGGTTACCATTATGCCTCTTGTTATCCTAAAAAGAGTAGCCTATAACAGCTAGTATAAAAGAATTGAACAAAACTGTACATAAAACCAATAAAACCACATTGGAGAACTTACAGGATTGTAAAGAAGATAATAGTCAAATAATAAGGGCATCATAGAATTTCTGGTTGTCTTCCAAATGGTTGCCTATACCCTCAAACTTGATACTATTAAGTGAAACAGAATATAATAAAATCAGTCAGAACAAGATATGGAGAACACTATGGGGGTTCAAATCAGGTTAATAGGGAAACAAAACAAAAAAATTACTATAATCAATCGCACTATTTTTAATTTAATTTTCCTTTAGTTAAAAGATACTAAGAAATAAATTAATTTTTTTTAAAAAAAAAAAAAGGAAAGAAAAAGGGGAGAGACTGAGATTTAAAAAAAAAAAAAGAACGTATCAATATAACAACACCGGTCCGAATCGAAAAATTTAACCATCATTGTGTTTCACCCCCAGATAGCTTGACATTAATAGTAGTTACCATAGTGACTCTTTCCTTGAAATATTTGAGTCTAACTTCATATACTATAGCACCAAATTTATCAAGACAGTGTGAGACCGTTCAAGAGAATGAAATTGTTGCAGGGAATTTAGAATCAGCTAGCAGAAACCAAACATCAATTTCTATATTATCTCTTTGTCTATAAAAAATTTGCTTATACTATCACATACATTAAGATATAATAAGGTACCACATGTTAGAACCAATGGAAACAAATGAACAAAAACTTGATGGGGCTTCAAAACAGGATGATATTAAATCAGCGCTAGCTATTACGCTCTTATTCTCTTCAAAATAGTTATTTGTAGTATCACAGACAATAAAATAAAACCACCCAAATTAAAACCATTCCAAGTAATGAGTGAAAACATTATATGGCTTCAACCAGTGTGACTGGGAATCATGATTACCACGTACTTTCATGTATTCTTATCGTTTCTTACACTAGGGAAACTATTCGGTAATTATACAGGTGAGTTTGATTCATTTCACTTATAAGTATGGTCTCGAGCTGCGTCCATTTATTTATAAATGTCTCAATGTGATCATTCTTTAGCTGAGTAGTACTCCATTGTATAAAAATACCACAACTTTTTTATCCATTCCTCAGTTGATGGACACTTAGGTTGTTTCCAAGATCTGGCTATTACACATTGTACTGCTATAAACAGGGGTGCACATATATCACTGTGGTATGATGCTTTCAGTTCTTCTGGGAATATGCCTAGGAGTGGAATAGCTGAGTCAAATGGTGTTTCCAGTCCCGGCTTTTTGAGAAATCTCCAGACTGACCTCCACAATGGTTGCACCAGTCTACACTCCCAGCAACAGTGCAGGAGAGTTCCTTTTTCCGCACAGCCTCTCCAGCATTTGTTATTGGTGGTTATCTTGATCTTGGCCATTCTTTCAGGAGTGAGATGAAATCTCAGTGTGGTTTTAATTTGCATTTCTCTAATGACTAGTGATGCTGAACATTTTTTCATATATTTATTTGCCATTTGTATTTCTTCATTTGAAAATTGTTTATTCATCTCCAATGGCCATTTTTGGATGGGGTCTTTGAATTTTGGGGGTCTGATTTTTTTTTAATTCTTTGTATGTTTTAGACAAAAGTCCTTTGTCTGAGGGACAGTTCACTAGGATTTTTTCCCATTTTGTGGGTTTTCTTTTCACTATGTTAGAGATTTCTTTCGATGTGCAGAAACTTTTTAATAAGATGTGATCCCAGTTATTGACTCTGGGAAGTATTTCCCATGCGGTTTGAGTCTTGTTCATGAATTCTCTACATACTCCTATGTCTTCAAGGTTTTTACCCAATTTGTCTTCCAATAGATTTAGTGTTTCTGTTTTAATATTTAGATCTTTGATCCATTTAGATTTTATTTTAGTATATGGTGACAGGCATGGGTATAGTTTTAGTTTTCAGCAAATGGAGAGCCAGTTTTTCCAACACCATTTATTAAAGAGACTGTCATTCTTCCAGTGAACCTGTTTGGCCCCTTTATCAAAGATGAGGTGGTTGAGTGTGTTTGTAGTTGTGGTCCTATCTTCTAATCTATTCCACTGGTCTTTGGCTGTGTTTTGATTCCAGTACCATGTTGATTTTACTACAGTTGCTTTGTAGTATAACTTCAAGTCAGGGATTGTGATGCCTCCTGACATGTCCTTTGCTGCTTAGAACTGTCCTTGATATTCTAGGTCTCTTCTCACTCCAGATGAATTTTAGGAGTGATTTCTCAAGATCTATGAGGTATGTTGATGGTATTTTTATTGTGATTGCATTGAATCTGTATAACAGTTTTGGGAGAACGGCCATTTTCACAATATTTATTCTTCCTATTCATGAGCAAGGGATGTCTTTCCATTTCCTGAGATTATCTTCAATTTCATTTTTCAATGTATTATAATTTTCCCTGTATAGGTCTTTCACTTCTTTCGTGAGAGTAATTCCTAAATATTTCATTTTCTTGGTTGCTAGTGTGAAGGGTGTGGCTTCTCTTATTTCTCTCTCTGTGATTTTGTTGTTAGTATATAAGAATGCTATTGATCATGCTATCCCCAGAGCCCAGCCTGTTTGGGACTCCCGCACCTAGCCATCGGTGTGCAGAGGAGGGTCTGGGCGGATCTGGGGCGCTGAATCTGCCTCCCCGTGTGTCTGGTGGACAGTGGATATCTCAGCAAGCAGAGGAGGATCGCAGGTTCCAGAGGCACCACAGCCTGTGGTGAGTGCTCAGCGCATTCTGCCCAAATCCCAGACTGTTCTGAACCCTTCAGGCTTCCGGGTGAAGTGGAGAAGTGGGTTTGAGGCCTCTACATCCATCTCCCCATCCCAGCTGCACTTGGAGAACTGCTGAGCTTCCAACGGGTGGGCAGGCACACGCTATCCCCAGAGCCCAGCCTGTTTGGGACTCCTGCACCTAGCCATCAGTGTGCAGAGGAGGCACTGGGCGGATCTGGGGAGCCTGCATCAGCCTCCCCGTGTGTCTGGAGGACTGTGGATGTCTCAGCGGGCAGTGGAGCATCGCAGGTTCCAGAGGCCCTGCAGCCTGTGATGAGTGCTCAACCCACTCTGCCCAAATCCCAGACTGTTCAGGTCCCTCCAGGCTTCCGGGTGCAGTGAAGTGGAGAGGTGGGTTTGAGGCATCTACATCCGCCTCCACATCCCGACTTCGATTGGAGAGCTGTGGAGCTTCCAAAAGGCAGGTGGGCACACAGTGTCCCTGAGGCACAGCCTATCTGGAACTGCAGAGTTCTGAACAGGCAGAGGAGGGCCATTGGTTCTACAGGCCCAGTGGCTTGGGATAATGTGGTGCCAGAGTGTCAGTAGCTGCAAACAGAGAAGGGGATTTCCAACAGATCCTGAGGAAGCATTCAAATAACACTTGAAACACAGAAATATAGGAAAATGACAAAATGAAAGACCAAATTACAACCTCAAACCTCCAGCCCATCTCAAGAAACCCTAGGGGCAATGTATATAGAAGAAAATATATGCCATTCACCTCAAATATCGGACACAATAGCTAGTGAAATTAACAAGCAACTCCAGGAAGCTTTAAAGAAATTCAAACTCGAAATAATCTCCCAGATAAAAGAAGAAATGATAAAAGAAATGAAAGAGAATCTAAATATATCTAAAGAAAACACAGATAAAAAATTGGAGGAACTAAACAAAAAGATAGAATCCCTAGACGAGCAATATAAGAAACAAACAGAATGCATAATGCAGATGCACAGAGATATACAGGAAATAAAAAACTCCACTGAAAGCTGTAAAAACCGCCTTAATGAAAGTGAAGATAGGGTTTCAGACCTTGAAGACAGGATTGCAGCTAGTGAACAGGAAAGGAAAGATATTTTAAAAATAACAAGGAATCAGGAAACAACAATTGAACAACTGCAAGTCAATGCAAAGAAAAATAACATAAGACTGATAGGGATTAATGAAAAAGAAGGAGACAACATAAAGGATGTCAAGAGGATATTTAGAGAAGTAATAGCTGAAAATTTCCCAAGCATGAGATCAGAAACTGAAATCAGGATCAGTGAAGCATATAGAACTCCAAATAGTCATAACCAAAATAAAACTACATCCAGACATATAATAATCACCATCCCAGAAATCCAACACAAGAATAGATTATTAAAAGCTGCCAGAGAGAAAAAACAGATCACTTATAAAGGAAAACCTATCAGAATCACAGCAGACTTCAAAGCACAAACAATAAAGTCAAGAAGAGCATGGAGTGAAGTATTCCAGATGCTAAAGCAAAATGATTTCCAACCTAGACTGATGTATCCTGAAAAATTATCATTCAAAATTGATAGTGAAATACGATACTTCCATGACAAAGAACAGCTGAAGAACTTCATGAATACCAAACCAACCCTGCAAAAAATATTGTAAGACAGTTTAGATACACAAAGGAAAAAACCACTAAGCAAAGCAAATAATTAAACAGAACAGAAAGATAAAGATGCAACAGCAGAGAGATAACATGCCAACAATAAACCAGCATTTCACAGTAATAACCATTAATGTAAATGGTCTCAATGCACCAATCAAAAGAAACAGACTAGCAGAATGGATCAAGAAACAAAATCCAACCATATGCTGTTTACAGGAAACCCATCTAACCCAGAAGGATACTCACAGACTGAAAGTCAAAGGATGGAAAACAATACTTCATGGAGCAGGGATCCAAAAAAAGGCAGGAGCAGCCATTCTGTTTGCAGACAACGTGAATTTTAAACCAACAATGACCATAAAGGACAAAGAAGGTCACTACATACTCGTAAGGGGAAAACTCCAAGAGGAAGAGATAACTATCTTAAATTTATATGCACCAAACTACAGAGCACACAGTTATATAAAACAACTATTAACAGAAATGAAAACTCAAATTGTCAGTAACACAATTGTAACAGGAGACCTTAATACGCCATTGACACCAAGGGACAGATCAACCAGACAGAAAATGAGCAAAGAAATAACAGAACTGAATCACACCTGCAAACAAATGGATTTGATGGACATATACAGAATGTTCCACCCAACAACATCAGAATACACATTCTTCTCAGCAGCACATGGATCATTCTCTAAAATAGACCATATATTATCTCACAGAACATATTTAAACAAATGCAAAAGAGTTGAAATCATCCCTTGCATGTTATCAGATCATAGCGCTCTGAAATTAGAAATTAATGATAAAAGATACTGCAAAAACCCCACAAACACATGGAAACTGTATAACACACTCTTGAGTAATCAATAGGCCACAGAAGAAATTAAAGAAGAAATTAAACAATACCTAAAGAAAATGAAAATGCAGATACAATTTACCGGAATTTGTGGGATGCAATGAAAGCTATCCTCAGAGGAAAATTTATTGCACTGCGTTCCCACATCAGGAAAACAGAACAAATACAAATAAATAACTTGACTCTACACCTCAAACAGCAAGAAAAAGAAGAGCAAGCCAAGCCCAAAGCCAAAAGAAGAGAGGAAATTATAAAAATCAGAGCAGAAATCAATGCAATAGAGACTAAGAAAACAATGCAAAGAATCAAAGAGTGGTTCTTTGAAAGAATAAATAAAATAGATAAGCCCCTAGCCAACCTTATTTTAAAAAGGAAAGAAAAAGCTCACATTCATGCAATAAGAAATGAAAAAGTGAAATCACTACAGACCCAATAGAAATACAGAAGATCATCAACACCTATTTCGAAAACCTCTACTCTCAAAAGTTTGATAACACAGAAGAAATAGACAGATTCTTAGAAACATATGAAGTACCAAAGCTAGATCAAAAGGATGTAAAACTTGAATAACCCAATCTCTGTTAATGAAATTGAAAGTGTAATTAACTCCTTACCGACGAAGAAGATCCCAGGCCCAGATGGATTCACTGCAGAATTCTACAAGAAATAAAAAGAGTACCTAATACTGACACTCCTCAAACTCTTCAATGAAATTGAAAAGGAAGCAATCCTCCCTAAGTCATTCCTGGAAGCAAATATTACTCTAGTACCAAAACCTGAGAAAGACCCAACTAAAAAAGAGAACTATAGACCGATCTCCCTAATGAACACAGATGCAAAAATCCTCAATAAAATATTGGCAAATAGGATGCAGCAAATCATCAAGAAGATTATACACTATGACCAAGTGGGATTCATCCCCGGAATGCAAGGATGGTTCAACATACGTAAATCAATAAATGTAATCCACCATATCAATAAAGCCAAAAATAAGAATCACATGATCATTTCTATAGATGCAGAAAAAGCCTTCGATAAGGTCCAACATTTATTCATGATAAGAACTTTACAGAAAATTGGAATAGATGGTCTTTACTTCAATATAATAAAGGCAATTTGTGACAAACCAACAGCCAGCATCATACTAAATGGCCAAAAATTGAAAGCCTTTACTTTAAAATCAGGCACAAGACAAGGATGTCCTTAATCCCCACTCCTATTTAATATAGTACTGGAAGTACTAGCCAGAGCAATTATTCAGGAGAGAGAAATAAAAGGGTTAAAGATAAGAAAAGAAGAAGTTAAATTATCATTGTTTGCAGATGACATGATACTCTACATAGAAGACCCCCTAAACTCCATTGAAAGACTCTTAGATACAATAAATAAATTCAGTAATATGGCTGCATACAAAATCAATACTCAGAAATCAATAGCATTCCTATACATGAAGAACAAAATCACAGAGAGGGAAATAAGAAAAACTACACTCTTCATATTAGCAAGCAAAAAAATGAAATATTTAGGAATTACTGTCATGAAAGAAGTGAAAGACTTATACAGTGAAAATTATAATACACTGAAAAAAGAAATTAAAGATGATCTCAGAAAATAGAAAGACATCCCTTGCTCATGGATAGGAAGAACAAACATTGTGAAAATGGCCATTCTCCCAAAACTGTTATACAGATTCAATGCAATCACAATAAAAATACCATCAACATACCTTATAGATCTAGAGAAATCACTCCTAAATTTCATCTGGAACCAGAAGAGACCTAGAATAGCAAAGGCAATTCTAAGCAGCAAAGACAAAGCAGGAGGCATCACAATCCCTGACTTGAAGTTATACTACAAAGCAACAGTAGTAAAATCAACATGGTATTGGAATCAAAACAGAGCCGAAGATCAATGGAATAGATTAGAAGATACAACCACAACTACCAACTCACTCAACCACCTTATCTTTCATAAAGGAGCCAAGCAGGTTCACTGGAAGAACGTCAGTCTCTTTAATAAACGGTGCTGGAAAAACTGGCTCTCTATTTGCCGAAAACTAAACCTAGACCCATGTCTATCACCATATACTAAATTAAAATCTAAATGGGTCGAAGATCTGAATATTAAAACAGAAACACTAAATCTATTGGAAGGCAAATTGGGTAGAAACCTTGAAGACATAGGAGTAGGTAGAGAATTCATGAACAGGACTCAAACAGCACAGGAAATATTTCCCAGTATCAATAACTGGGACCACTTCTTATTAAAAAGTTTCTGCATGTCAAAAAAAAATCTACAGCATGGTGAAAAGAAAACCCACAAACTGGGAAAAGATTCAGACAAGGGACTCTTGTGTAAAACATATAAAGAATTAAAAAAAACTCAGAGCCCCAAAATTCAAAGATCCAATAAAAAAATGGGCATCTGAGATGAATATGCACTTCTCAGATGAAGAAATGCAAATGGCAAATAAATACATGAAAAAATGTTCAGCATCATTGGTCATTAGAGAAATGCAAATTAAAACCACACTGAGATACCATCTCACTCCTGAAAGAATGGCCAGGATCAAGAAAACCAACAAAAACAAATGCTGGAGAGGCTGTGGGGAAAAAGGAACTCTCCTACACTGTTGGTGGGAGTGTAGACTCGTGCAGCCTTTGTGGAGGTCAGTCTGGCGATTTCTCAAAAAGCTGGGATTGGAAGTCCCATTTATTCCAGCTATTCCACTTCTAGGCATATTCCCAGAAGAACTGAAAGCATCATACCACAGTGATATATGTGCACCTATGTTTATGGCAGCACAATTTGTAACCGCCAGATCTTGGAAACAACCCAAGTGTCCATCAACTGAGGAATGGATAAAAAAGTTGTGGTATTTCTATACAATGGAGTATTATTCAGCTATAAAGAAGGATCACATTGAGATATTTATCAATAAATGGGCGCAGCTTGAGACCATACTCATAAGTGAAATAAATCAATCTCGCATGTGTGAATACTGAATAGTTTCCCTAATATAAGTAATGACTCATATACATAAAAATATGTGGTAATCCTGATTCCCCCATTATGTGGCCTTGAAGCCTTATAAAGTTTTCACTTATTAATTGGAAAGGCTTTATTCTGGGCTTCTTGATATGGAAATATTTGAAGCTATAGTATATGAAGTTTTATTCACATATTTCAAGGAAAAAGACAGACACTATGGTAAATATTAAGTTGGGTTATTTGATGGTGAAGCACTAGGTTGCTGAAACAGTCATGCTTTGACCTGTATTGTTATATTGTTATGTCCTGTTTCATCTCAATCTCTCCCTTATTCAGTAAAAAAATTATTTAGTTATTTCTTATGTTTATCTTAATTAAGGGGAAAAATTTAAAAAATTAGCAGGATATATAATAGTAACTTTTTTTGATTTCCTACTAACTTGTTTTGAAGTCCTGTAATACTTCCACTATCTTTTTTTTCAATTTTTTTAAAATTTTATTTAAGGAGAAAATAAAAAAAAGCAGGGAAAGAGTACAAGTTATACAGATTTACAGAAAAAAAGAACAGTAGGAAATCACTAGTTAATGGATTACATATTGTCATCTTAGAAACAATTGTTCAAGTCACAAAATTAAAGCTTGTAAAGTGGACATTCCATCAATGATACTGCAAACAGTTCTGTTCATTCATCCAATAAAACTCTGTGATATCATTTTCTATCTTATACACTTAAATATACATGCAGTTATATAGTTTGGAGCACTTTCTTTTCTGCTCTTTTGTACCATGACTATTACACATTTTGGGTTTCATTGCTCCCACGGTTCTTATTACTTTTTTGGAAGAGAGTAAAACCAAATGTGACATAACAGAACAGAATCGGTCAAGTCAAAAGGGTGGACATAATAGATAATGTAAAAACATAATACAAGGTGATACTTCCACTATCTTGTTTTGACTGATTAGACTTTGTTCCATTCTGTATGATAGTATCAAGTTTGAGGGTATAGGCAACTACTTTGAAGGCAATAAGACTCACTACGATGCCCATTCTGGTTTGACTATTGTCTCCTTTGAAGTCCTGTAATGTTTACAATGCTTAAGTTTTATTGGTCTTGTTCTCTACTGTTTTGTTCAACTTTATAATGTCTAATGAGATAGACAATTCTTTTTAAGGAAACAAGAGACATTGTTGACAACCATTGTTGATAACCTTGTACTCTGTTTTACATCATGTGCTACATCTATCCTTGGTTTTGATTGACAGCTTTGTTTTGCCATATTTGACTTTATTCTCTCCCAAAAAAGTAATAAGAACTAAGGAGTAATTAAACCCAAAATGTGTAAATTTTGTTGTAAAAAATAGAGGGAAAAAAAGAGCTCTAAAGGATACAACAACAAGTGTGTTTAGGGGTGTTAAATAGCTGACCATATTAATGTTTTTGATTGGATCATTGAACAAAACTGTTTGCAGTATCACTGTTTGAATGTCCACTTTGTATGTTTTGATACTGTGACTTGAGCAACTATCTCTAAGATGATAATATGTAATCTATTAACTGGTGATTTCTTACTGTTTTTTTTTTTTTGTAGTTCTGTATTACTTGTACCCTTACAGTGCTTTGTTTTGTTTTGTGTTTTTCTCTTTTTCCTTTTAAATAAAATTTTTAAAAAAGAATGCTATTGATTTTTGAGTATTGATTTTGTATCCAGGCACATTGCTAAATTTATGTATTATATCTAGGAGTCTTTCAATGGAGTTTTGGGGGTCTTCTATGTAGAATATCATATCATCTGCAAATAGTGATAATTTAACTTCTTTTTTTCCTAGCTTTATGGCTTTTATTTTTCTTTCATGTCTAATTGCTCTCACTAGTATTTCCAGTAATATATTAAATAGGAGCGGTGACTGGGGACATCCTTGTCTTGTGCCTGATTTTAAAGTAAAGGCCTTCAATTTTTGCCCATTTAGTATGATACTGGCTGTTGGTTTGTCATAGATGGCCTTTATTATGTTGAGGTAAAGACCATCTATTCCAATTTTCTGTAAGTTTCTTATCATAAATGAATGTTGTACCTTATCAAAAGCTTTTTTTGCATCTATAGAAATGATCACGTGATTCTTACTTTTGACTCCATTGATATGGTGGATTACAGTTATTGATTTACGTATATTGAACCATCCATCCCTGCATCCCTCTTGGTCATGGTGTATAATCTTCTTGATGACTTGCTGCATCCTATTTGCCAATATTTTATTGAGGATCTTTGCATCTGTGTTCATTAGGGAGACTGGTCTGTAGTTCTCTTTTTCAGTTGGGTCTTTCTCAGGTTTTGGTACTAGAGTAATATTTGCTTCCAGGAATGACTTAGGAAGGATTGCTTCCTTTTCAATTTCATTGAGGAGTTTGAGGGGTGCCGACATTAGGTCCTCTTTGTATTTCTTGTAGAATTCTGCAGTGAATCCATCTGGGCCTGGGCTCTTCTTTGTAGGTAATGACAATTACATTTTCGATTTCATGAATAGAAATTGGGTTATTCAGCAGTTTTACTTCTTCTTGACCTTGCTTTGGTACTTCATATGCTTCTAGAAATCTGTCTATTTCTTCTGTATTATCTAACCTTTGAGAGTAGAGGTTTTTGATATAGGTGTTGATGATCTTCTGTATTTCTATTGGGTCTGTAGTGATTTCACATTTTTCATTCCTTATTGCATGAATTTGAGCTTTTTCTTCCCTTTTTAAAATAAGGCTGGCTAGGGGCTTACCAATTTTGTTTATTCTTTCAAAGAACCACCTCTTGGATTCATTGATTCTTTGTATTGTTTTCTTAGTCTCTATTGCATTGATTTCTGCTCTGATTTTTATAATTTCCTTTCTTCTTTTGGCTTTGGGCTTGACTTGTTCTTCTTTATCTAGCTGTATGAGGTATAGCATCAAGTTATTTATTTGTATTTGTTCTGTTTTCCTGATGTGGGCACTCAGTGCAATAAATTTCCCTCTGAGGACAGCCTTCATTGCATCCCACAGATTCCAATAAGTTGTGTTTGTGTTTTCATTTGTTTGTAGGTATTGTTTAATTTCCTCTGTGACCCACTGATTACTCAAGAGTGTGTTATTCAGTTTCCATGTGTTTATGGGATTTTTTGCAGTATCTTTTATCATTAATTACTAATTGCATAGTGCTATGATCTAACAACATGCAGGGGATGATTTCAACTCTTTTGCATTTCTTTAAATATGTTCTATGAGTTAATATATGGTCTATTTTAGAGAATGACCCATATACTGCTGAGAAAAATGTGTATTCTGTTGTTGTTGGGCAGAATACTCTGTATATGTCTATCAATTCCATTTGTTCACAGGTGTGATTCAGTTCTTTTATCCCTTTGCTGATTTTCTGTCCTGTTGATCTGTCCATTGGTGTCAATGGTGTGTTAAAATCTCCTGTTATAATTGTATTACTGCTAATTTGGTTTTTCATTTCTGATATTTCTTGTTTTATATAACTGAGTGCTTTGGAATTTGGTGCATATATATTTAAGATAGTTATCTCTTCCTCTTGAAGTTTTCCCATAACCAGTATGTAGTGACCTGCTTTGTCTCCTCTGATCATTATTGGTTTGAAGTTAACATTGTCTGCAAACAGAATAGCTACCCCCACTCTTTTGGGGGTTCCTGTTGCATGAAGTATTGTTTTCCATCCTTTGACTTTCAGTCTGTGAGTATCCATTTGGGCTAGATGGGTTTCTTGTAGACAGCATATGGTTGGATTTTGTTTCTTGATCCATTCTGCCAGTCTATTTCTTTTAATTAGTGCACTGAGACCATTTACGTTAATGGTTATAAGTGTTATATATTGGTTTATTAGTGACATGTTATATTTCTGCTGTTGCATCTGTATCTTTCTGTTCTATTTAATTGTCTGCTTTGTTAAGTGGTTTTTTCTTAAGAGTATCTAGACTGTCTTTCAGTATTCTTTGCAGGATTGGCTTGGTGATCATGAATTTCTTCAGCTGTTCTTTGTCGTGGAAGTATCTTATTTCTCCATCAATTTTGAAGGACAGTTTTGCAGGGTACATCAGTCTAGGTTGGAAATCTTTTTGCTTTAAGGTCTGAAATACTTCACTCGGTGCTCTTCTTGCCTTTATTGCTTGTGTTGAGAAGTCTGCTGTGATTCTGATAGGTTTTCCTTTGTAGGTGATCTGTCTTTTATCTCTGACAGCTTTTAATATTCTATTCTTTTGTTCGATTTCTGGAATGGTGATTATTATATGTCTGGGTGTAGTTTTATTTTGGTTATGGCTATTTGGAGTTCTATATGCCTCATTGATCCTGATATCAGTTTCCAATTTCATGTTTGGAAGTTTTCAGCAATTACTTGTCTAAATATCCTCTTGAGATCCTTTGTATTGTCTCCTTTTTCATTTATCCCTATCAACCTTATGTTGTTTTTCTTTGTGTCATCTTGCAGGTGTTGTATTGTTATTTCTTGATTTCTTGTTATTTTTAAAAGATCTTTCCTTTCCTGTTCACTGGATGAAATTTTGTCTTCGAGGTCCGAAATTCTATCTTCGCATTCATTCAGGCGGTTTTTACAACTTTCAGTGTTGCTTTTGATTTCCTGTATAACTCTTTGCATCTGTTTTATATATTCTGTTTATTTCTTATATTGTTCATCCAGGGATTCTATCCTTTTGTTTAGTTCCTCCAATTTTTTAGCTGTGTCTTCTTTAGATATGTTCAGCATCTCCTTCATTTCTTTTATTATTTCTTCTTTTACCTGATATATTATTTCTAGTTTGAATTCCTTCAGTGCTTCCCAGAGCAGCTTCTTTATTTCTGTTACAATTGGTTCATGTATATGGCATGTATTTTCTTCTATGTACATGGCTCCTAGGCTTTCTTGGGATGGGTTGGATGTTTGAGATTGTATTTTGGTGTTTCGTTTTGTGATTTTCCTATATTACTGTGTTTCAAGTGTTGTTTCAGAGTTTCCCCTGGTTGTGTTGTAAATTGACTCTTATATCCTGGGCTCTTGGGACTCCTCTTGTAGTAGCTCCCTCCTTGGGCAGCAGAGCCCCTGGATTAAAAGAGGCTTGCCAGGCTCCTCTCAGGTAGACCTAAATCTTTCTCAATTTGCACAGTTTCAGGGCCCGACTGGAGTCGCCTCCGCTCAGCTGGATGTGCACCTTCCGGTCCCCAGAGTTGGTAGTATGGGCCCTGGGTGGGAGAGGCGGCAGCAGGGCCGGCCTCTGCCCAGCTGGATGCGCACCTTCCCTGGATGCTATTTTAAAAGGTGGTTTTTTTTCCTCATTTCACACTTAGTGAGTTTGTTACTTGTGTAAAGAAAGATTTTTGAAAGTTTACTATGTATTCAGCTACCCTGCTGAATTTGCTTATTAAATCAGGAAATCTGTTGGTGGTGTTTTTGGCATCTTACAAGTAAAGTATCATGTCTTCTGCAAAAAGTTCATCCTTTTCTATCTTCTTCTCTTTTATTTTTTTCTCTTGTCTAATTGCTACAGCTAGTTTTCAGCACTATGTTCAATAAGAGTAGATATATTTTTGTCTCTTTCATTATTTAGGAGAAAAAGCATTGTTTTGTCCATGTAATGTAATAATGGCTGTTATTTTGTCATAGATGGTTTCTATCAGATTGGGATAAATGCTATCTATTCCCATTTTCTGTAGGAAATTTTTATCAAGATTGGGTGCTGAAATTTTTCAAAAGATTTTCCTGCATCTCTAGAGATGCTCATATGATTTTTGTTCTTGGCTCTTTTTAATATGGTGCATTACAGTTATGGGTTATGTATGTTGAAACATGTCTGCATTCCTGGGATGAATCCTACTTGATCATGGTGCATAATCTTCTTGATGATTTGCTGCAGTCAGTTTGCCAGTGTCTTACTAAGAATTTTTTTAATTTTATTTAAAGAAAGACTACGCAAAACAGAAAATAGGTAGAAGTAATACATTCAGAGAGAAAAATAAACAGTAAGAAAACACTAGTTGATGTTTACATATTTTTGTTTTACAAATAGTTGTTCAAGGTACAAAAGTAGAATATGTAAAGTGGGAATTCAAACAGCAAGACTGCAAACAGTTCTGTTCAACTGTCCAACAAAATCTTAGTAACATGGTTGTCAGTCCTATACACTTAAACATACATGCAGTTATCCATATCTTCATTTATGTTGATATTAAACAAACTAAAGCAGGTTAAAATCATTCTGAACAAAGAATATTAGTATTGCTGGATTTTACATCACGACACTCTGTGATTAGCACTGGGTACTGTAGTGCCTTTTTAAAATTTAATTTAAAGAAAGACTAAACAAAACAGAAAATGGGTAGAAATAATACATAATTTCAAAGAAAAAATAAACAGTAAGAAATCACTAGTTGATGATTACAGATTGTCCTCTTACCAATAGTTATTCAAGATACTAAAGTGGGGGCTGGAGATTTAGCTCAGTGGCATAAGCACCTGCCTTGCAAGCAGGCAGTCGTGAGTTCGATCTCCAGTACCGATAAAAAGGAAAAAGACAAAAAAAAAGAGATACTAAAGTGGAGCATATAAAGTGGGGATTCAAACTGTGAGACTGCAATCAGCTCTGTTCAACTATCCAACAAAAACTTAGAAATATGATTATCAATCCTATACACTTAAACATACATGCAGTTATCCATACCTTCAATTATGTTGACACTGAATAAACCCAAGCAGGCTAATATCACTTTGAACAAAGAATAATACTATTGCTGGGTTTCACATTTTGACACTCCAGGATCAGCACTGGGTATTTTAGTGGCTCTTTTTCTTCAAAGTATCTGTTCATTTCATCTTGTGTCATAATATCAGTTCTCATAAACTGTTTATAGATTCTACACATGCATGACTCTTAACAGGTATTTCTATCCTTTCTATATTAGAGGGAGAAAAAAACAACGCATGCCAAAACAAAACATATTCCTATAAACACATGAAATGAAAAACACATATAAGACCATTGTTCAAAGAGTTCTACCACGGTTCCTGTGTTGTCTCTTGTTATCTCCAATAGAATTGGCTATATCATCAGACATAGTATAATTGAATATATCAGTACATGACAGTATTAATAAAAACACAGCTTTGTATATAGTATAGAACTTCAAAAACCAGCAGTTATCAAACCAGAATATGTACCGTAGAGTCTTGTCATCTTCAGTGTAGTTGCCTATACTCTCAGACTTGATACTATCAGTCATATCAGATTTGAATAAAATCTTCTCTGCCTCATTTCTGTTATGCTCTTGTTTGCCAACAGTTGTTTGCTTATCTTCTTCATTCTGTTTTCTGCTCCATTCATTGAGCCCTCTCTGCCACTGTTCCTGGAATCCTAGTACTTTTCTCTCTCTCTAGAATGCCCTGCAGTATTCTCTGTAGATTTGGATTGGTGATTGTGAATTTCCCAAGTTCCTCTTTGTCTTGGAAGCATCTTGTTTCTCCATTAATTTCTAGAGACAGTTCAGCAGGGTATATCAATATTGGCTAGAGGTTATTTTCTTTCAGGGCTTGAAATATTTTGCTCCAGGCTCTTCTTGACTTGATGGTTTGTGTCGAGAAGTCTGCCATGATTTTGATCGGCATTCCTCTATAGGTTATCTGTTTCTTGTCTCCAACAGCTTTTAATATTTTGTTCTTATATTGAATTTCTGGGATCTTGATTATTATATGCCTAGGTGTAGCTCTGTTTTGGTTGCAGGTGGCCTCATATATCAGAATATCATTTCCTTTTCCTATGTTTGGGAAGTTTTCCTTAATGATTTCTGTGAATAACCTTTGTAGTTCCTTTGTTTGTACCCCAGCTTCTTCATTCACATTCTTTATTCTCAAGTTATAGATCCTTTTGCCATCTTCTAGCCTTTGTATTGTTACTGCTTGTTTCCTTGTTATCTTTAAAAAGTTTTCCCTTTCATACCCCCACATTGCAAAATTGTCCTCCAGTTTGGATAATCTATCCTTAGTTTCTTTCAAGCTGATTTGCCATCTTTCCATAGAGTTTTTAATTTCTTGGTGATCTCTTTGAATCTGCTTCATGTATTCTATGTTTTTTATATTCTTCATCAAATGGTTCTCTCCTTTGTTTGAGTTGCTCCCTTTTTCCATCTTGTCTGCTTGAGGGGTGCTTGGTATCTCTTTAATTAATTTTCTTATATCTTGCTTTACTTGGCTAAATATTTCACTTTTAAACTCGTCTATGAGGTCCCAAATATATCTATGTCCACTCGTGCCATGTCTGATATTGCATGTTTGCTGTTCTCATTCTCCTTTGCATTTACCTGTCCTGGGTCAATGTTCTCAGGGTTGGGACCTGGGGACTTTTTGTTGTTGCCTCCTCTTCCCATCTTTTTTTTTCGCTTCTTCCAGGAAGCCCCAGTTTCTTTCTTTGTTGGTTACAATTCTTCTGACATGGGCTGGCTAGATGACCCTTCCCACTGCAGTGTGCTAGTGAGTTGCTGACAGGGACAGCATATACTGGCCCCTCCCTTCTGGATCAGTCAAGTGCTATGGCCTGCACTATATTACTTTGTGTCACCTCCCCTCCAGGTGGCAGCAGCTGGAGCAGGGCGGCAGCAGTGGCAGTGGACATTGCACTCCCTCCCCTCCTGGTCAGCGGCCATGGGGGTTCAGGGGCGGGGGCAGCTGGTGGGTGCCCAGTCACTCCTGGGCCCATGGCAACAGGTCTCGCTGGCAGCCCAGAGGTGCTGCAGGAGGCAGCTGGAGTGCAGTGGCACAGGAATCATTCAAGTTGCTGTGACGTTCACTGCATTGCTTTGCACAGCCTCCCCTCTGCATCAGTCAAGCTGCTGTGGCCTGCATTGTCAGTCAAACTTCTGAGATTTCACTGGGTTAGTGTGGTTCGTGTGCGCCACCACTGTAAGGACTTGATTTCGGATAACCTATTGGGTCTTGGCCAGGTCATGTGACCCAGGCCTAACTCACTCCACCAATCCCATTCGGGACGGGAACAATTGACTGAAGTCACTGCTTCCCCTTCTACTTGCCAGTCCTGCCTGGTCACAGAATGTTGTCTGCTGGAGCCCTTCTATTTATGGAATGGTTCCACTCCTGTCACTCACCACAGGTCGATGTAGGCTCCCTGCCAACTCAACTCTCCCTTTGGCTTGCTGGCCCCTGAATTCAATGTCGAAGCAGCAGGACCTCAGATAGCTCAGCAAGTCACACCGGGACCACATCAAGCGGCTGTGGGACCTCAGCAAGCTGCAGCAGGACTGCGTTGGGATGTCTGATGGTCGGCAAGTCACCTTAATTTCTTCTTGAGATGAGAGAATTCATCTCCCTTTGTTTGGGGCTCCCCACACTGTATTATGTTGAATTCTAAGTTGATTCTTACTAAGAATTTTTGCATTGGTGTTCATTAGGGAAATTGACCTGCAATTGTCTTTCTTAGTGGGGTCCTTTCTGGTTGTGGTATCAAGGTCATGCTTATTTCTAGGAATGAATATAGAAGTTGTCTTAGTTACTTTATACTCATCGCTGAGACAAAATACCTGATGCCCAAGTTGGGAAAGGAAAGGTTTATTTCTTACAGTTTTTGAAGGTTTCAGTCCAAACTCAGTTGGCTCCAAGACAGGCAGACATGGCTGGACCGCAGTTCATGGCAGCCGTGGACAGCAAGCTTGAACCAGCAAAGAGAAAGACACATCTTCTTCCTGCCATTACATCACATCCTGGCTCCACCCCTATGTGGGTGGAGCACTGACACCATCAACCCAAGCACTATACAATGAACCATCACAAATGAACAATGCCAACTCATGAGGCCTGGGGGACACAAACATAAACCATGACAGAAGTGTTGCTCCTCTTTCAATTTTATTAAAAAGTTTAGAAATAATGGTGTTAGGTCTTCCCTAAAGTTCTTGTACAATTCAGCAGTGAATCTGTCAGGGCCTGGAATTTTCTTTGTTGATAGATTTTTAATTCCACCTTTAATTTCATTGATTAATCTTGGTCTATTTATGATTCTTATATCTTCTTAACTCAGCTTTGTGTATCTAGGAATCTGTTCATTTCATCTGTATTTTCCATTTTATTATAACACAAGTTTTCAAAGTAGGTATAGATGATCTTCTGGATTTCTGCAAGGTTTCACTCTTTTCACTCCTAATTGTGTAGATTTGAGTCATTCTTTTTTTGATAAGGATGGATAAGGGTTTGTCAATTTTAATTCATGTTTCAATGAACCTACTCTTCAATTTGTTGATTCCTTGTGTTGTTTCTTTAGCCTCCAGTGTGTTAATTTCTGCTCTGATTTTTATAATTGCCTTCCTCATATTTAGCCTGATCTTCTTTGTCAAGAAGTTTGAGGTTCAACATTAACATGTTTAGAAGTGTGTGTTCTGTTTTTTTGATATGGGTATCTACTGCTATACATTTCCCTCTTAAGACTGCTTTCATTGTGTTCCATAAACTCCAGTATGTTGTTTTGTCATTACCATTCAACTGTAAAAACTATCTAATTTCTTATTTAATTTCATCCACGACCCATTAATTGTTCAGAGGGTGCTATTTAATTTCCATGTGTTCATGAAGCTCTTGTGGATTCTTTTGCCATGGATTTCCAATTTCACTAAACTGTGGCCTGATAGTATATACAGGGTAATTTCAATTCCTCTGCATTTACTTAAACATGTTCTAGGAGCAGTACATGGTTTATTTTGGAGAACATTTCCTGTACAATGGAGAAGAATGTGTATTCTAATATTGTGTCTGGAACACTCTGGAAACATCTACTAAATTCATTAGTTCAAAAGTTTGATTTAGTTCCAATATTTTATTGCTAATGTTTTTTTTCTAACTGATTTGCATTTTGTGACAGTGAGGTATTGAGATCTCCCAAAACAATTGTATTAGGCCTTATTTGATTTTTTTTTTAGAGAAAATAAAACAAAAGAGAACAGAACAAAGCAAGTCAGAACAGAGCAATGCATGCAACACAGCATTTCATAATAAGACAATCAGCATGAACAGTAGCTACCACAATGGCACTTTTTTTCAAAATATTTGAGCATACCTTCATGCACAATAATATCAAACATAACAAAATAATATAAAACCATTCAAAAGAATGAAAACATTGCAGGACTTCAAAATGAAATAAGAGGAAATGAACAACGGCTATTATAATATCTCATTTTCCTCAAAAATTTGTCTATATCATCACAAATAATAAAAATCAAATAAAACACAACAGGGTAGAACCAATCAAAACAGAAGAACAAAAGCATGTTAGGACTTCAAAACAAGATGATAATAAATCAGCCATGGCTGACATAATGTCTTGTTTTCTTCAAAATAGCTGTTCATACCATCACACATAAAAATCAAACAAATCAGAATAAACTAATCAAATAAATGAATGAAAGCGTTATAAGACTTCAAAACAATATAACAGTAAACCATGATTACCATACTATATCCTATTATATTCAAAATAGCCGTCCCTACCATCTGACAGCCTAAAATCTAATAAAACAAGACAGAACAAAGCCAAACCTAACAAAATTGTATAAGTAATGCAAGGGTTCAAGATAGGACAATAAGAAATTGACAATAGTTTCCAGCTTTCCCTCCCAGGTATTTCTTCCCCTTTGCTCTTACACTAACTATTTTGCTTTTGGAGCCCATTAACTTGTTCTGTTTCTTATGCTAAGGTTCATGCATATGAGTTCAACTGTTTTGGCCATGAACATGATGATCTCCATGTGCATCCATTTACTTACAGGAGCCTTGAGATTATTCTACTTTATAGCTGAGTAGCTTTCCACTGCATAAAAATACCATATCTTTCTTATCCATTCTGCAGTTGATGGGCAAGTTACTCTTGCTTATTTTGGTCTCCTGTCACATGAAACAATTGTTTTCTCTCCTTTGACTTTCAGTCTATGAATTTCCTTTCCTGTTAGATGTGTTTCATATGTACAGCATATTGATGGATCTTGTTTCTTAATCCACTCTCCCTGTGCTTCTTTTTATTGCTGACCTGAAGCCATCTACATTAATAGTTACAACTGGCATATATTGGCTTGTCTCTGCTCTGCTATCCTGTTGTTGGCCCTCCACTTTTTCCCTTCATTCAGTTGCCTGTCTTGTTTGGTGATCCACCTCTGCTGCTGTTCCTGGAACCATGGTCATCTTTATCTCTCTCTAGAATTTCCTTTAGCACTCTCTCTATTGTTGGTTTGGTAGTCATGAATTCCTTCAGTTGTTCTTTATCATGGAAGTATCTTATTTGTCCATCAATTTTGAAAGATAGTTTTTTTGGGTAGATCAATCTGGATTGGAAGTTGTTTTTCCTTCAAGGTTTGAAATACTTCAGACTCTTCTTGACTTCATGGTTTGTGTTGATAAGTCTGCTGTGATTCTGATTGATTTTCCCTTATAGATGAACTGTTTCTTTTCCCTAACAGCCTTACATATTCTGTTCTTGTGCTGAATTTCTGGAATCTTGATTATTATATGTCTGGGTATAGATTTACTTTGGTTATGGCTAGTTGGAGTCCTATATGCTTCACTTATCTGCATGCCAGATCGTTTCCCATGTTTGGGAAGTTTTCTTCTATTGCTTCTGTGAATATCCTTTTAATTTAATTTCTTCTGACCCCTTCTTCTTCACTGACATCTATCACTCTTGTTATGCTTCTTTGCATCATCTTGCAGCTGTTGAGTTGTTGTTTCCTGATTCCATATTATTTTTAAGAGATCTTTCCTTTCACAATCACTATCTTCAAAGTTTGAAAGTCTACCTTCAGTTTCTTTCAAGCAATTTTGCCAGCTTTTGATTGAATTTTTAATTTCCTGGATCTTTCTTTGAATATATTTTATGCATTGTAATTCCTTTCTACATTCATTCAAGGTTTCCATCATTTTCCTGTGCTCCTCTTTTATGTCTATGTCTTCTTTAGACCTGCTGAACAATTCTTTCAGTATGTTTGTGATTTCTTTTGTTACCTGAGATATTATTTCTGATTTGACTGCTTTTACAAATCTCATGAAATTGTTTCCTTACTTCAGTTGTTCTCCTGTCAGAGATTTCAGTTGTGTGACTTCCATTTTCTGCCATGATCATATCTCCCAGACTTATTGTATGTGGGCTAGAGATCTGAGTTTGCCTTTTGCTCCTTCATCTTGACATTCTCCTGGGTTCCTCCCAACAAGTTAGTTGTGGGGCCCCAGGCACTTTCCATGTCTGCTGCCCTTAGGCAGTGTATGGGGAAGGGGCAGGCACCTGGGTTCCTCTAATTCCAGATTTGCAGGGAGGTAGGAGGGTATGGAGTGGGCTTCTCCAGGCCTATGCAGCTACATTGTGGCTTTCCTGATGATCAGGGGTGCATGTCGGTGGAGCTGCTTCTCTCAATGTGTGTCTACATTGGGACACCCACAATGGTGGCAGGCATACAGAGGTGTGTTTGTCTGATTCTGCTAGTGGATGATGGCTGTCTGAGGGAACCAAGGGCCTCAAATTTTGGCCTATGGATGCACAGGGTTTATCTGGCTGTGTGTCCCTGCTCCTGCTGGATGACTGCAGGAAGGAGCCTTCTGGTGGCAGCACCATAAGGGTGAAGGTGGATCTGTTGGTTCTGTCTGCCCACACTGGCAATCTGTAGGATATGGCCCTGTGCTGTGCACAGCAGACAGAGGTGGATCTGTCTGTCTCCCTTTACCTGCAGTGGGTGTGCAATATAAAGGGCCTTCCAGTGGCAGCACCTGGCAGTCAGAGGCAGATCTTCTGATTTTCTCTGCCTGTGCTGAGTACGCAGAGGAAAGGGCTTATTTGATTTTTCATGTCTGTTAGTAATTGTTTGATATAGTTGGGTACACTGGCATTGTTGAATATATATCTATGATTGCTATGTGACAGTCTTGGATTTTTCCCTGTATGAAGATAGAGTGACATTCATTATCTTGCATAATCAGTCTTAGCTTGAAATTTACTTTGTCTGCATATAGAACAACTACACCTGCTTTTCTCTGGGTGTCTGATGCATGGAATATTGTTTTCCACTCTTTGACTTTTAGTCATGAATTTCTTTTAGAATTAAATGTGTTTCTTTTATGCAGCATATTGTTGGATCTTGCTTCTTGATCCATTCTACCAGTTTGTGTCTTTTCATTTTTGAATTGAGATCATTAATATTGATGGTTATGAATGGTATGTATTGACTTGTTCTTCTCATGTTATTTTCTTACTGTTGGCTCACCCTTTCCCACGCCTCCCCCCTTCTATTTGTTTGCTTTCCATACTGAATTACTTCTGTTGGGGTTTGTGGAGGTGTGTCTCTTTCTAGAACATCCTTCAGAATATTTTGGTGTACTGGTTTGGTGGTCATACATTTCCTCAGATGTTCTTTGTCATGGGAGTATCTTATTTCTCCATCAACTTTGAATGATAATTTTGTGAGTTATATCTAAGTTTCAAGTTGTTATTTTCCTTTACAACTTGAGGTACTCACTCCAAGCTCTGCTTGACTTGGGAGTTTGTGCAGAGAAGTCAGTTGTAATTCTGATGGACTTTCCATTACAGGTGATTTGTTTCTTTTCACTAATAGTTTTTAGGGTTTCATTCATGTGTTTAATTCCTATAATCTTGACTATGGTGTGCCTGGCTATAAACTGTTTGTTGCTCATTACTAATTGGAGTACTATATGCCTTATTTATCTGCATATCAAATTCTTTTTCTCTACCAGAAAAGTTTTCTGCCATGATGTCTTTGAACCATTTTTCATGTCATTTGTGGTATCTCTTATATTTTCATTGACTGCAAGCAATATTAAGTTATTGTTCTTTGTCTCATATAGTAGCCTATCTGTGGTGCTTTAATTGCTGGGCTGTTCCAGTGTTGGTCTTATAAAGGGAAGCCAGGGTGAGGCACAAAGAGAGCCAACTTACCCTGCCTCTCCAGGTGAGAAGGCACTGCCTCCTTCCAGCTCAGATCCAACCCCTTCTGAAGACCAGGTATACTGAGGGTGCAGATCTGCCTTGTGGGGTGGATGCTGGCTTCTGGGAAGGTGGCTCTGCATCTGGGAAATCCGTGCCCTTACCCAAGAGACTGCTTATCTCAAGAGTGTGATGGCCCAGCTCTCCACACACTGACAAGCTCCCTGGCTCTGCTCCCTGGAAGTCCTTTCTGTACATTGCCCATCACCAGTTGCAGCCTGGGGAGCTCAACACCTTCCACATTGTGCAGTAGAGCAATGTTCTGCATGGAAACCCTTCCTGGGGAAGAAAACTAATTTCTCTGAGGGTCTCCTGGGTCTTTTTCCAAAGCAATGGCTGAGGATGTGCATACATGAGTGAGAGGAACTGCGGTCGTCACTTGGGCAGCTGGGTGAGTGGGTTTCAACTTCTGGACATTCTCTGTTTGTCTTCAGTGTCACCATGCTCCTGCCCTCCATCCTGAAGAGCGTCTTCACCATCTGTGTCGCAGCTGCCTTCCTGCTCACCACTGTAGGTAAGAATGCATCATCCTTACTCCCAAAGCCAGGAAGGGCGAAGTGGGAATTAAGTCCCTAAGGGCAGCACTGCTGACCTGGAGCCTCAGGGACTCCACATGCTCCTGCAGGCATCTCCCTGGCACCTAGATTGCTAGGAATAGTTGTCTTTGGCAGCCTTCAGCGGCCGTGCTCCCCAGCTGTCATTCTCAGGGGTGCCTTTTGAACAATGCTGTCTCCCCCCTAGAGAGTTATGAGTGTACACAGTGCTCCAAGGACCAATGCAGCACTATGCCCTCCAAGACCTGCCACACCTCCCAGGCCTGCTTCAGCCGCAAGGAGGAGCTAAAAGCTTCAGGTAAGCCACACCTGCTGCCCCCCTCTGCTCCCAGGCAGGTGAAGCAGACAGGAGGAGGGTCTGGGAGGGAAGGGCTGGCCTGGCTCAGGAACATGGAGTCTTATTCCCTCAGGCAGCTTTCCTGTACCCCACATCCATCCACAATGTCCCAGCAGCACAGAGCTGGAATTTGGCTATTGCAGACTCTCTGGGGACAGAATGCTATGGTCCTGATCTCTCACCCACTTCCTGCAGGCCCTGGCAAAGGACTCTGCTTCTTTCTGTATGATCCATCTTAGTGACACCCAACAAGAGGGCCCTCAATAAAGCCCACTTTCTAAGAAGCCCCTTGTCCATGATTTATCCTGGGAAAGGGACCCAGTCATGGAAAATGGAATAGTTAATGCCCAATGGAATGAAGACTCTGGTTCCTGGAATGCCAGCTGCTCACTGGTTCTATGCAGCGTCCCCATCAGATCAAACCAGGATAAAGGCTGCTCTCCAGGAGCCTGTACCCCACTGGCCTTCTCAGCAACACTGGGGGACAAAAGGACTTTCAGCTACAATCACCAGTGCTGCCACAGTGAACAATGCAACAAGAAGGATGTCTCCAGTGAGTATCACTCCCCTACCTGCTCCCTGCTCCCTGCCCTGGGTTTCAGCTCTCTTGTCCCTGTGCATTCTCTCTGCTTCTGGACACCAAGGCTTTGCTTGCTGCCTTCTCCTGTCCCAGAGGCTCCCTGTGAAGAGCAGCTTGGTGTGAGCCCCACACTGTTTGGTGGCAGGGGCTGACCCTGTGGGTTTTCTCTAAGGGTGAGCCTACAGCTTAAACCCTTGACCCAGTCAGTCCAGCAGAGAGATTGTCTCTTCTGCTTAATTCCTCATTCATTCAGCAGCCTCTCTCTACCACAAGTCATTTTCCCTCCCATCATCCAGCTGTTTATCTGCAGCTGGGGCACAGAGGGTGATGGATGAAGGAAAAGGGAACACCAGACTTCTGTGAGACCCCTTTATTTAAATCACGCTTTCCCCTAAAACCTCTTCCCTCACCGTGCTAGTTTTACATTTCTTGGGGGATCCTGGAATAACTATGCTATTAGGGAGCAGAAATACTCTTAGTAGTTTTTATTTATATTTCTCAAGATGAAAATTTCTCCATTCGAGATCTGGGGTGCCCTCACTGGCCTCTCTGCGTGTCTGGAGGACTCTGGATTTCTGCGCCCAGACTGCTGGAGTTCCCTCAGGCTTCCAGGTGCAGTGAAGGAGAGAGGTGGGTTTAAGGCTTCCACATCAGCCTCCCCATTCCCGGCTTCATTTGGAGACCTGCTGAGCTCCCGATAGGTGGGCTGGCCCACACTACCAGCCTAGCCCAGCCTGTTTAGCTGCCGCGCCTGGCCACAGGTCTGCAGAGGAGGAGCTGGGCAGATCTGGGGTGCCCTCACTGGCCTCTCTGCGTGTCTGGAGGACTGTGGATATCTCTGCAACCAGGGAGGGTCCACAGGTACCTGAAGCACTGCGGCCTGTGGTGAGTACCCTAACCCGGCTGCGATTGAAGAACTGTGGAGCTTCCAAGGGGCAGGTGGGCGCACAGTGTCCCTGAGGCCCAGCTTGTCTGGAACTGCGGAGTTCTGAGCAGGCAGAGGAGGGCCACTGGTTCTGTAGGCCTAATGGCTTGGAGTAGCGCGGCGCCAGAGTCCCAGTAGCTCCAAACATAGAAGGGGATTTTCAACAGATCCTGAGGAAGCTTTCAAGTAACACTTGAAACACAGAAATATAGGAAAATGACAAAACGAAAGACCAAATTACAACCTCAAACCTCCAGCCCATCTCAAGAAACCCTAGGAGCGATGTATATAGAAGAAAATATATCCCATCCACCTCATATATCGGACACAATAGCCACTGAAATTGACAAGCAACTCCAGGAAGCTTTAAAGAAATTCAAACTCGAAATAATCTCCCAGATAAAAGAAGAAATGATAAAAGAAATGAAAGAGATTCTAAATATATCTAAAGAAAACACAGATAAAAAATTGGAGGAACTAAACAAAAAGATAGAATCCCTAGACGAGCAATATAAGAAACAAACAGAATACATAATGCAGATGCACAGAGATATACAGGAAATAAAAAACTCCACTGAAAGTTGTAAAAACCGCCTTAATGAAAGTGAAGATAGAATTTCAGACCTTGAAGACAGGATTGCAGCTAGTGAACAGGAAAGGAAAGATCTTTTGAAAATAACAAGGAACCAGGAAACAACAATTCAACAACTGCAAGACGATGCAAAGAAGAATAACATAAGAATGATAGGGATTAATGAAAGAGAGGGAGACAACATGAAGGATGTCAGGAGGATATTTAGAGAAGTAATAGCTGAAAATTTCCCAAGCATGAGATCAGAAACTGACATCAGGATCAGTGAAGCATATAGAACTCCAAACAGTCATAACCAAAATAAAACTACACCCAGACATATAATAGTCACCATCCCAGAAATCCAACACAAGAATAGATTATTAAAAGCTGTCAGAGAGAAAAGACAAATCACTTATAAAGGAAAACCTATCAGAATCACAGCAGACTTCTCAGCACAAACGATAAAGTCAAGAAGAGCATGGAGTGAAGTATTCCAGATCCTAAAGCAAAATGATTTCCAACCAAGACTGATATATCCTGCAAAACTATCATTCAAAATAGATGGTGCAATACGATACTTCCATGACAAAGAACAGCTGAAGAACTTCATGAACACCAAACCAACCCTGCAAAAAATATTGAAAGACAGTTTAGATACACAAAGGAAAAAACCACTAAGCAAAGCAAATAATTAAACAGAACAGAAAGATAAAGATGCAACAGCAGAGAGATAACATTCCTACAATTAACCAGCATTTAACAGTAATAACCATTAATGTAAATGGTCTCAATGCACCAATCAAAAGAAACAGACTAGCAGAATGGATCAAGAAACAAAATCCAACCATATGCTGTTTACAGGAAACCCATCTAACCCAGAAAGATACTCACAGACTGAAAGTCAAAGGATGGAAAACAATTCTTCATGCAGCAGGAATCCAAAAAAAGGCAGGAGTAGCCATTCTGTTTGCAGACAACGTGAACTTTAAACCAACAATGACCATAAAGGACAAAGAAGGTCACTACATACTCGTAAGGGGAAAACTCCAAGAGGAAGAGATAACTATCTTAAATATATACGCACCAAACTCCAGAGCACCCAGTTATATAAAACAATTATTAACAGAAATGAAAACTCAAATTATCAGTAACACAATTGTAACAGGAGACCTTAATACACCACTGACACCAAGGGACAGATCAACCAGACAGAAAATGAGCAAAGAAATAACAGAACTGAATCACACCTGTGAACAAATGGGTTTGATAGACATATACAGAATGTTCCACCCAACAACATCAGAATACACATTCTTCTCAGCAGTACATGGATCTTTTCTAAAATAGACCATATATTAGCTCACAGAACATATTTAAGCAAATGCAAAAGAGTTGAAATCATCCCTTGCATATTATCGGATCATAGCGCTCTGAAATTAGAAATTAATGACAAAGGATACTGCAAAAATTCCGCAAACACATGGAAACTAAATAACACACTCTTGAGTAATCAGTGGGTCACAGAAGAAATTAAAGAAGAAATTAAACAATACCTAAAAGAAAATGAAAATGCAGATACAACTTACCGGAATCTGTGGGATGCAATGAAAGCCGTTCTGAGAGGAAAATTTATTGCACTGAGTTCCCACATCAGGAAAACAGAACGAATACAAGTAAATAACTTGATGCTACACCTCAAACAGCTAGAAAAAGAAGAGCAAGTCAAGCCCAAAGCCAAAAGAAGAGAGGAAATTATAAGAATCAGAGCAGAAATCAATGCAATAGAGACTAAGAAAACAATCCAAAGAATCAACGAATCAAAGAGTTGGTTCTTTGAAAGAATAAATAAAATCGATAAGCCCCTAGCCAACCTTATTAAAAAAAGGAAAGAAAAAGCTCAAATTCATGCAATAAGAAATGAAAAAGGAGAAATCACTACAGACCCAATAGAAATACAGAGGATCATCAACACCTATTTCGAAAACCTCTACTCTCAAAAGTTTGATAACACAGAAGAAATAGACAGATTCTTAGAAGCATATGAAGTACCAAAGCTAGATCAAGAGGATATAAAACTGTTGAATAACCCAATCTCTGCTAATGAAATTGAGAATGTAATTGGGTCCTTGCCCACCAAGAAGAGCCCAGGCCCAGATGGATTCACTGCAGAATTCTACAAGAAATATAAAGAAGACCTAATGCCGACACTCCTCAAACTATTCAATGAAATTGAAAGGGAAGCAATCCTTCCTAAGTCATTCCTGGAAGCAAATATTACTCTAGTACCAAAACCTGAGAAAGACCCAACTATAAAAGAGAACTATAGACCGATCTCCCTAATGAACACAGATGCACAAATCCTCAATAAAATATTGGCAAATAGGATCCAGCAAATCATCAAGAAGATTATACACCATGACCAGGTGGGATTCATCCCAGGAATGCAAGGATGGTTCAACATACGCAAATCAATAAATGTAATCCACCATATCAATAAAGCCAAAAATAAGAATCACATGATCATCTCTATAGATGCAGAAAAAGCCTTCGATAAGGTCCAACACTTATTCATGATAAGAACTTTACAGAAAATTGGAATAAATGGTCTTTACCTCAATATAATAAAGGCCATTTATGACAAACCAACAGCGAGCATCATACTAAATGGCCAAAAATTGAAAGCCTTTACTTTAAAATCGGGTACAAGACAAGGATGTCCTTTATCACCACTCCTATTTAATATAGTACTGGAAGTACTAGCCAGAGCAATTAGGCAAGAAAGAGAAATAAAAGGGGTAAAGATAGGAAAAGAAGAAGTTAAATTATCATTGTTTGCAGATGACATGATACTCTACATAGAAGACCCCCTAAACTCCATTGAAATACTCTTAGATACAATAAATAAATTCAGTAATGTGGCTGGATACAAAATCAATACTCAGAAATCAATAGCATTCCTATACACGAACAACAAAATTACAGAGAGGGAAATAAGAGAAACTGGACTATTCACATTAGCAAGCAAAAAAATGAAATATTTAGGAATTACTCTTACGAAAGAAGTGAAAGACTTATACAGTGAAAATTATAATACACTGAAAAAGGAAATTGAAGATGATCTCAGAAAATGGAAAGACATCCCTTGCTCATGGATAGGAAGAACAAACATTGTGAAAATGGCCATTCTCCCAAAACTCTTATACAGATTCAATGCAATCCCAATAGAAATACCATCAACATACCTTATAGATCTAGAGAAATCACTCCTAAATTTCATCTGGAACCAGAAGAGACCTAGAATCGCAAAGGCAATTCTAAGCAGCAAAGACAAAGCAGGAGGCATCACAATCCCTGACTTGAAGTTATACTACAAAGCAACAGTAGTAAAATCAACATGGTATTGGAATCAAAACAGAGCTGAAGATCAGTGGAATAGATTAGAAGATACAACCACAACTACGAACACACTCAACCACCTTATTTTTGATAAAGGAGCCAAGCAGGTTCACTGGAAGAACGACAGTCTCTTTAATAAATGGTGCTGGAAAAACTGGCTCTCCATTTGCCGAAAACTAAAGCTAGACCCATGTCTATCACCATGTACTAAATTAAAATCTAAATGGGTCAAAGATCTGAATATTAAAACAGAAACACTAAATCTATTGGAAGACAAAATAGGTAGAAACCTTGGAGACATAGGAGTAGGTAAAGAATTCATGAACAGGACTCAAACCGCACGGGAAATACTTCCCAGAATCAATAACTGGGACCACTTCTTATTAAAAACTTTCTGCATGTCAAAAGAAATCTCCAGCATGGTGAAAAGAAAACCCACAAACTGGGAAAAGATTTTAGTGAACTCTCTCTGAGACAAGGGCCTCTTGTCTAAAACATACAAAGAATTAAAGAAACTCAGACCTCCGAAATTCAAAGATCCAATCCAAAAATGGGCATCTGAGATGAATATGCAATTCTCAGATGAAGAAATGCAAATGGCAAATAAATACATGAAAAAATGCTCATCATCATTGGTCATTAGAGAAATGCAAATTAAAACCACACTGAGATACCATCTCACTCCTGAAAGAATGGCCAGGATCAAGAAAACCGACAACAAATGCTGGAGAGGCTGTGGGGAAAAAGGAACTCTCCTGCACTGCTGGTGGGAGTGTAGACTGGTACAGCCTTTGTGGAGATCTGTCTGGAGATTTCTCAAAAAGTTGGGACTGGAAATCCCATTTATTCCAGCTATTCCACTTCTAGGCATATTCCCAGAAGAACTGAAAGCATCATACCACAGTGATATATGTGCACCTATGTTTATAGCAGCACAATTTGTAATCGCCAGATCTTGGAAACAACCCAAGTGTCCATCAACTGAGGAATGGATAAAAAAGTTGTGGTATTTCTATACAATGGAGTATTATTCAGCTATAAAGAAGGATCACATTGAGATATTTATCAATAAATGGGCACAGCTTGAGACCATACTCATAAGTGAAATAAATCAATCTCGCATGTGTGAATACCGAATAGTTTCCCTAATGTAAGTAATGATTCAAATATATAAAAATATGTGGTAATCATGATTCCCCATTAGGTGGCCTTGAAGCCTTATAAAGTTTTCACTCATTAATTAGAAAGGCTTTATTCTGGGCTTCTTGATATGGAAATATTTGAAGCTAGAGTATATGAAGTTTTACCCAAATATTTCAAGGAAAAAGACACTATGGTAACTACTATTAAGTCAGGTTATAAGGTGGTGAAGTACTAGGTTATTGAAACAGTCATGCTGTGACCTCTATTGTTATATTGTTATGTCCTGTTTTATCTCAATCTCCCCCTTATTGTTTCAAAAAAAATTATTTAGTCATTTCTTATGTTTGTCTTAATTAAAGAAAAAATTCAAAAAAATTAGGATATATAAATAGTAACTCTTTTCGATTTCCTATTAACTTGTTTTGAAGTCCTGTAGTACTCCCACGATCTTGTTTTGACTGATTAGACTCTGTTCCATTCTATATGATAGTATCAAGTTTGAAGACATAGGCAACTACTTTGAAGACAATAAGATTCACTAAGATACCCATTCTGGTTTGACTATTGTCTTCTTTGGAAGTCCTGTAATGTTTACAATGCCTAAGTTTTATTGGTCTTGTTCTCTACTGTTTTGTCCAACTTTATAATATCTAATAAGATAGACAATTCTTTTTAAGGAAACAAGGGACAACGTTGATAACCATTGTTGATAAACTTGTACTCTGTTCTACACCATGTGCTACGTCTATCCTTGGTATTGACTGACAGCTTTGTTTTGCCATATTTGACTGTATTCTTCCCCCCCCCAAAGAAAGTAATAAGCACTAAGGAGTAATAAAATCCAAGATGTGTAAATTTTGTTGTAAAAAAGAGAGGGAAAAAAAAAAAAAGAAAAGGAGCTCTAACGGATATAACAGCAAGTGTGCTTGGGGGTGTTAAATAGCTGACTTTATCAATGTTTTTGGAACATTGAACACAGCTGTTTGCAGTCTCCCTGTTTGAATGTCCACCTTGTGTTCTTTGATACTGTGATTTGAGGAACTATTTTCAAGAAAATAGTGTGTAATCTACTAGCAGGTAATTTCTTACTGTTATGGTTTTTTGTTTTGTTTTGTTTTGTTTTGTTTTGTAGTTCTGTATTGCGTGTACCCTTACGCCGCTTTGGTTTGTTTTGTGTTTTTCTCCTTTTCCTCTTAAATAAAAAAAAAAAAAAGAAAGAAAATTTCTCCATTCAGTGTTTGTAGACTCCAAACCCAATGGCGTCCTGTGTCCTGCTTGCTACAATGAAACCAGCCTGCTCTGTGACCCAGTCCCCTTGCACTGCACAGGGAAAGAGACGAAGTGTGCTAAGGTGGTCAGTGTAGGTATGTCCTCTCTTGAGCACTCTGCTGCTCCCCTCTGAGGGTGCAGCTCATTAGCATCCTTACCCCCAGGTCAGAGGTCTGGATGGGACACAGCAAGGTGGTTCTGACTGTGGCATGGCATGTCTTGTGGCCTGGCAGTCACACTGGTGGCAGGTGCTGTGGTTGCAGCGGGCAGACCTACCTCTCAGCTTCTGGACGTGGGCCTTTCCTCAGACTGTGGGGTCCTCAGGAGACATGAGCTGGGTTTCCACAGATGGAATGATGATTCCAAGAGAGAGAGAGAGAGAGAGTACTCAATAGTTTAATCTCGGAGGTGGCATCATTTCTGCCTCTCCTTTGGATCCCAGAGACCAACCTGAGACCTACCTGAGGCAGCATGGGAGGCAGCTGTCCAGGGCTCCACTGCCAGGAGATGGGAACTGCTGGGGCCTCTTGAAGTCCAACATTTACACATGGCAAGGGAGCTTCTGAACCAAGGGATAGGCTGTCCCTGAAAGGTTTGGATGAAGTCATGGCAGGAAAAAGAGGACAGGGCAAGAGAGAAGCAGAGGAGAGGACGCCTTTCCCTACAGCAGACACCGAGACTTCTGGACACGTGTATCATTGAACTATCCAGGAATGGAACCTTGGCCCAGTGGCAATGAAGGGGTGACACTCCAGCTCTGGTTGTCATCCTCACTACCACCATTGCTGCTTCTCCAACCCCATGAAGGAACAATTTCGTTTTGTCTGGTGTCACTCTGCAATCACTGATCCCTTTGTAATTTTTCTGAGTAGGATGTCGGCCTGTGGTGACGGGCACAGGAACCATTCAGACAGGCAGTGGGAAATGATGGTACTTTTCCTGGGGGTGTTGCAGTTAAATGAGGCCCTGTCCCTTCCTTCCTTTCTTTCTTCCTTCCTTCCTTTTTCTTTCCTTCTTTCTTTTTTGTCCATTCTTTATTGATGAATAATTACAAATTTTTATGAAATTGAGAACTAAATAGAAGACAAGACTGAGAGTTTGATGAGGATGAAGTTAAACTTTGCTTTTAAAATGGTCAACAAATATTTACTGGATATATTAATATATCAGTGCAATAATGTGAAGACCATGCATTTCACAGAAGAAACACACCCACAGTGTGGGAACCAGTAAATAAGTAGAGTCCAGAAACCTATGACAGCTCAGTCTGGTGATTAAAGTTGTTATCCTGTCTCTATGCTAAGAATAAGAATGAATTTCCAAGTATTTTAACTTTATACTCAGCCATGCTTTTTTAAAGAGGATTTTGAAAGAGAGTTTGAAACCAGCAGGCTAAAGGTGCTGTGTCTAGAGTAGTGGGGGTGAATAGGAAATGGGGTGTCAAGTAGGCCACAGCGGAAGGCCAGCACTGTCCACAGGGGGACAGTCACTCTGACCAAGTGTAAGACAGGAAGTGTGGACATGCTGAGACTTTTCACAGTTGTTGTCACAAGGGACTCAGAACCCCAAGAAGGAAGATCTTGCCTTAAGGGAGGGACACATGGCTCCCTGGTGTCCCCAAGGCAGTGATGGTTAGGAAGAGGACAGGTACCGTAGGAGGTTTCTAGGTGAACACACAAGGTCCAATCTGCAATCTCCTTCCCTGCCTGCATCAACCACATCTCTCCTACAGCCACCAGAAGCCACGGTCTCATCTCATACATGAGTCTTCAGGGTCCTTTTTGGGCACTTGCACTCTGGACAGACAGTGGGGCAGAGCAAGTGAGCCTGCAGTCTCTGAGAGGAGCTAGGGCTGTGCTCAAGCTTCTTGTACAAAGGCTGAATTGTATATTCTGGGCACGCTGAGCACTTGGGCTCCCCGAGGAAAGCAGGGAGATAAGACCAGAGACAAGACTGACTCCTGTACCTTTCTTTTTCTTGGCCGTGGTGGTTAGCAGTTATTTTCCTTATTTGCTGTGGGCCATGCAACTGAATTTGCCTGCAACTTGAATATGAATGTACTGGGGGACACAAAGATCCACAAAAAATGTAAGGGCATGAGCAGTGGTAGCCCCCCACTGAAGTCCGTTGCCTCAGCTACCCTCCCAGTCTCTTCCTGCTGAAAGTCTTGCTTTGATTGTGGGCACTGGAGAGCCCATAATTCAGTAAAACTGTAAATGTTAGAGGCCATGGATGGTTCCTTTTCCCCAATCTTTCCCCACAAGGACAGGATTAAAAAGCTGGTGTTTCCATAAATATGTGTAGAATTACTCGTCTGCAGTTACATTTTAGAAGTCTTCCTCTTTCCCTTGTGCTTGCTTGCAGCACAGCCCAGGGGTCTGCGAGGGCATCTCTGTGATCCCTCCTTCATCACAGCCCAAGTCCTCAGCACTGCTCTGCAGTTTCTCTCGGTCAAAGGCAATGATTTGGATGAGCGATTCATAGCTCCAAAGGGTCCCTTCCCACAGTTCATAAACTCCCAGGTTCAACTAACACACACACATACACCCAGAACACACATGTGGAATTCCTGCCTTGCACTCTAGATGCTTCCACCACCAAGAGTGAGCAGGCACAGGATTCAGGCCTGTGAGGTGGTTCTGAGCCCAAGGCGCAGTGTAGAGGGCCAGCGCCAGGGTTCCCAGGACTGCTGTGCGTGCTCCTGTGTCTGGGCTCCAGCAGCCCTGCTCGCACTCTGTGACACCTGGGAAGAGACTGGGGGTACCAGAGAGACACGGTGTTTGCAGAATCCAGACCTGTGCCGAGTTCTTAGGGTGCTGACCCCGTGGTCTCCTTCTGTGTGTGCCATGATTATCCAAATTCAGTTTATCTTCTACAGGGTGCATCTCATCTCCTAACACTGCCCTGGAGAAAAGCGTGTCGTTGCGGTCATTTCTGTAACTGGAAAGTTCCAAAGCCAGGGCTGTCCCTGTGCAGATCAGGCCTCAGGGAGGTTCTGCTCCAAGTTTTGTCCCCCTGGGCAGAGCCATCCTGCATCTCTCAGCACTCTGGGCAGCCTGTGTGGTTGGGCTCCCTGCTCTCCAGGGCTGCATCCGGAGCTCTTCACACATCTCCTGCTGCTGCTGCCTGTGTGGGGTGTACTCTGCACCCCAGACAGGGCTGAGCCTCAAACTGAGAAAAGTCAGTCCTGGAAGTTGTCATGCAAACTACAACAGATGACCAAGCAATATGGTGAATGTTTAAATTTCAAAACACTGTTTATAGCAAAAGACATAGCCAAGAACTAGAGTAAATTTTGAGGGGAATGAAAGGCAGGTTTTCTTTTACTGTCATGAATAAAGAAAACAAATCTTTAACACTCACCATATATTTGGATTACACCACCCTGTCCCCAGCAGGAAAGCTGAATATGCAATATGGGCCAAATCCCAGCTCATCTGTGTTAACCCACTGACACATGCAGGTCTGGGGCTATTGCTGTGCTGACTCCCATCAGCTTCATTGATATGAGAATAGTGGACACCAGGCAACAGTGTTACGGTCCCTTGCCACCTGAGCAATGCAGCTCAAATATTATCCTGAGACCCGATACTCCTGCCCCTGCCTGCACGCACTAGTGCACCCTACCCTTGCTTGATGCAGCAGGAGCCTAGAGGCCCAGTTCATTTGGGTTCTGAGCCAGACAAAGGGGATCAACATATACCAGGCTGGCTTCTCCCATGGGGCCACAGGGATGCCACCATGGAGACGTGCTGATTTTCTCTGAGCAGAAAGGGCACAGCTGTGGCCAAATGTAATTCCAAATCTCTTACCTGAGTTGAAGCAAGAGAGAAAACTGGCCATATTCTTTCATGGTAATGTTATAAAGAAGCACACATTTTAAGAGAACTTTTCAAGAGGCTGCACACCGTTGTCACTTGTGTGCCCTCAGATACTTCAGGAAGTGGTATGTGGGGTTCTGGTGGTCTCCTGCTTACTGATGGGTGAGAACAAATTCTCTTTTCCCCATGAGAAGAGAGATGAATTCCAGTAGTGATAAATATGTGCTACCATTTGTTGGGGACTTACTACATTCCAGCCACCGTCTGGAGCATTTTCTATGGATTCACTCACAAAAGTATCATGAAAACTGTTTTCATTCATAAGAAAATGGAGGCACAAAGACATTAAACTGTGTTACCTAATGGGCCGTGGAAGAGAAATTTGAATACAATCTATGGATGTAGGTAAAAGAGCCAAGCTCCCCACTGACTAGGTATGGGACTTTGGATTTTGGGAGCATTAATTGTTTTAATAGCCTCTTAGTTGCCTGTTACTTCATAGCATATTATTACAAACTTGGTGGCTTAACCACAGAAATATATTCCTTTACAGTTGAGAGGGAGAGAGTCTGAAATGACTTTTACAGAGCTAAAATCAGGGCATCTACAGGGCTGGTTACTTTGGGGCTCTGAGGAACTCTCCATCTTTGTGGATACCGGATTCCAGCAGCCATCAGAATCCCGTGTAGCTCCCTCCTACACAGGGGAAGTGCATCATAGTAGTGTGTACTGTCATCACGCACACCCTTCCTCTGACATGGTTTGTCTTTCCTCCCGCTTAGGAGGACCTTGTGGTCATACTGGGCCCACCCAGAAAATCTAGAATTTCCTCACCCCAAGGCCTAAAGCACATTTGTGAAGTCTCTTCCATCCTAGCAGTCACTGGTTCTGCTAGGAGAACAGCATTCAGACCATCACATCATCTACACATTTGTGAGGACACTTTTTAGCATCGTGTAACAAGAGTTCATAAGAGAGAATGCTGGAGCACTGCTGTGAGTCAAGGGAAGTTCTGGGAGGGTCCTGTACCAGGAAACTGATTAAGGGCTGTGACCACTTTTGACTAGATGCATGCTAGATGATCAGAAGAAACAAGGTCTAAGTCAGCTTTATTAGGAGCTCACTGGGACAGGATTTCTTTTTTTTTTTTTTTTTTTTTTTTTTTTGTCTTTTTGCTTTTTATCGGTACCGGGGATTGAACTCACGACTGCCTGCTTGCAAGGCAGGCGCTTATGCCGCTGAGCTAAATCCCCAGCCCCTGGGACAGGATTTCTGACACCCACAACTTAGAGGAAGATTTAGTCACTTACCAGTTTAATCACCGAGTAGTCCTATTATTCAAATACAGGCTGACTAAAAGTTACATATTTGTTCATTACTTTTCATAAAATAATGAAAACTTAAAACTGAGAATTTAATCATATTTATTCAATAATTTTTCTGTATGTTTTATCTTAAAACATTCAACATGCAATGCAACTTTATAATCTGGACGTAGTATCCAAATTCTTTTTGCATTGTCTTTCTTTCAGTGACACGCTTTGTACAGGTGTGTTGGCCTTTGTTCTCGTCCCTGTGGGTGTAATTTTAACAAGATGTAACTAAACGTAATGGTGAAGATGTTGATGATGGATGTCCTAGTTAGGATTTTGCTGTCCTGTGTTTTTCCATTACTTGGTCTATTAGACCTAATCTAAGTTGTAAATAACTTTTTGAACTTCTTTGTTTTGAAAAATGGTCAGTTCAATATTGTTTGGCCCAAAAGGTGGCTCGATATTTTAGTAATATTTTTTCCTCCCCTGTCCTTACAGGATAGCTTGTTAGATGTTGGTCAGCTCTGTGAGCACCACCCAGAGAATTCTTATAACCACTGGACACTCCTGGAATTTCTTTAGTTTCATTTTTTCTGTCAAGTTCTGTGATTTTTGTAGTATGGATAGCTGACAAGTTTCCGTAGTACGGAAGCTGTCTTTCTGGCTCATAACACAGGCTTTTCCTCTCTGACATTTCTCCCTTTTTCAGTGTTTTGTTTTACAGATCTTTTGGCAATTCTTTCCCGTTCAATCTCCATGTCCCAAGCACGACTTTTTTTTTTAAATTTTGTTTTAAAGAGATTAAAAGAAAATATAACAATAAAAGAAAAACAAAACAATATAGGATTTCACAAGACAAGACGATAGGAAATAAACAATGGCCACTATATTGCATATTTTTATCTTCAAAATAGTTGCTCAAATTACTAGATGCTGGCCTGCGAAACAGATCAAACCATATAAGCACTCACAGTTTCCTTCCACGATCCATTAGAATTAGTAGTACAATTATCTTATTTTGTATGCACATATATTTGTATTTTTTCCTTTTCCTTCTTTTTTCTTTTTCCCCATCGCAATTGTTCTTTCCTTTTGAGTGGTTTCTGTCCCTTTCACAATATCTATTACACCTTTTGGATCTTATTTACTCTTTCAGTTTCTTACACGAGGCAATACAATGTTTACACGTCAGTCTTGATTTATTTCACTTATGCATATTGTTTCTAGCTGCATCCATTAACCTATTAAAGCCTCAAATTTATCCTTTTTATAGCTGAATAATACTCCATTGTATAAATAGGCCACATCTTTTTTATCTGTCCCTCAGTTGATTGGCATTTGGGTTGTTTCCAAGATTTAACTACTACAAATTGTGCTGCTACAAACATGCGTGCACATATATCGTTGTGGTATGATGTTTTTAATGCTTCTGGAAAAATACCCAGAAGAGGAAATGCTGAGTTGAATACGACCTCTAATCCTAATTTTTCAGGAATCGCCATACTGATTTCCACAGTGGTTGCACCAGTCTACACTCCTATGAATTGTGGAGAAAGGCCCCTTTTCCTCCACAGCCCCACAAGAATTTGTTATTGATTTCATGGTGGCAGCCATTGTTTCTGGAGTGAGGTGGAATATAGTGCTGTTTTAATTTATGTTTCTCAAATCATCAGTGGCACTGAATATTTTTTCATATATTTATTTACCTTTTGTATTGTTCATCTGAGAAGTGTGTGCATCTTGAATGTCCAATTTTAGATTGGGTTTTTGAATTTGGGGGCTTGATTCTTTTTAATTCCTTATATATTCTAGATATAAGCTCTTTTCTGAGGGAGAGTTGGCTAAGATTTTTTTTTCCAGTTCATGGGTTTTCTTTTGACTCCGCTTTTTCTGACATGTCAAAACTTTTCAGTAAGATGAGATCTCAATTGTTGTTCCTTTGAAGTCCTTTCCCACACTGTTTTTTGTTCATGAACTCTCTACCTACCGCTGTCTTCAAGATTTGTACCAGGTTTGTCTTCCAGCAGATGTGGTATTTCTGTTTTAATATTTAGATCTTTGATCCATTTTGACTTTAGTTTAGTGCAGTGTTGTGGGGGATGAGGTGTCACTTTGTAGGCCCAACCCCCTCTAACCTGCAATTTACAATAGCCGCCCTGGTATGCGAGAAGGAGGTAGAATAGGAATGCCTGTTCTCAGTGAGCCCTCACCCTCTGGAATCCATACTGTGAGCTGGCTTTGTTTTGCAGAAGTCTTGAGGAAGTGGCTGGCCACCCTTTGTGACACTAACAGCAGACAAATTAACAACATTCTTGAGCTAATGAATTTCTTCCTGGGCTAGAGAAGTTATGAGAACTGGTTGTGATTATTTACTTCACTTAGATAGTTTTAGAATAAACATTGTAGTCTGTCACGTTGTAGCTTGCCACAAAGAATGCCTTTTCACTACTTAATTATCTGGGCTCTGTGAATTGATCGGGTTTACTATATATGAATCCTAAAATAAAGATTGTGTGTGCAGTGCAGTGCAGTGCAGTGTAACGCGGTGCAGACAGCAAAGGTGTCTCTCCTGTCTTTCTTTTCCAAGCGCTGTACCCCCCATGTCCCGACAAGGCGTGCGTGTGTGTTTACCTTGCCCGGAGTTCAGAGTGCCCTAGACACTCACGACAAGTGGCGCCCGAATTCAGGGACTCCGAAGGTCGCTTAGGAAGGTAAGTATAATTTTATTACGGGGAAATGGGACAATCTGCTTCTTCTCCTTTCTTAAAAATTCTTAAACATTTATTATCTATATATGGCATATCGCTCAGGTCAGCTGACTTGGATATGTGTATTGATACAATTAAAGAATATAATCCTTGGTTTCCAGATGAAGGAACTTTGGATGTAGAAGTATGGAGGAAGGCAAGGGTTAGTATAGAAAGGGCTATGCAACAGGAGGAAAAGATTCCTTTACGTTTTTGGGCTATTTGGTCGGTTGTGTACTCTTTATTAAAAGCTATGGAAGATGAACATATTGTAGAAAATCTTCAACTAGAAATTAAGCCAGTTATTCAGGAATTGCCCCTCACAGAGGAGGAGCAGAATGTAGTTCAAAATGACGCTATCGCTTTAAGTAGTGAAAAGGCGTCCAAACTAAAAGTAAAATCCACTACAGCCGACTCAGCTTTAGCTGCCGCAGCAATATCAAATTATGACAATCGCCCAATTTTACAGGCTATACAACATTTAACACAAGAGGTGAAACAACTCTCCGTTAAGCAGAACCCGCCTATAGTTCCCTCTGCACCTCCTCCATCTAACCCTAATTGGAGTAAAGCCAAGCTAGCTTTGGCTGATCTACCAAAATTAGGGGATTCTGATGAGGAAAAGCCTGCCTTTGCTTTCCCTGTAATCAGGCCACAGCCAATAGATGGAGAGGCAGTTCCCCCTAGATGGGAAGCATTTAATATGGATGATTTAGCAAAATTAAAAAAGGCTGTAACCCTTTATGGCCCTCAGGCTCATTACACTAGAGAATTAATAACATCGGTAGCAGATCACTATGGTAATCTTGCTCCTTATGATTGGAAAGCCTTGGCCAAAATTCTTTTAAAAGAGCCAGAATATTTACAGTGGCACATGTGGTTTATGGAAGGTTGTGCGAAAAAGGCAAGACAAAAATGCTGATATAGTGATAGAAATGTTTTAAAAGATATTTTAAAAACTTTACCTCAATATTTTTCTCCGTTTGGACTTGTAATAGCACAGGATAAAATTCAAAAGGAAGAAGTTAGTCATTATTTGGGATATATTCTTACTAGACAAAAGGTGATTCCACAAAAAATGTCTATTAGGAGAGTTAAGTTATCCACTTTAAATGATTTTCAAAAATTATTAGGGGATATTAATTGGCTTCGTCCCACACTAGGTATCCCTACCCATGCATTACAACATTTGTTTGCTACTCTACAGGGCTCTTCAGATCCATCCAGCCCTCGTTCTTTAACAGCAAAAGCAGAGCAAGAATTACAGTTTGTAGAACAACGAATTAAGGATGCATTTTTAATTAGGATTGATCCTAAATTGCCTCTAACTTTATATATTATTAATACTTTTCAATATCCCTCTGCAGTTTTAGGTCAAAATGCTATGCCAGTAGAATGGGTATTCACTAAAACTAAGCAATCTAAAAATGTTATGCCTTATATTGACATGGTTGCAGCTTTAATTATGAATGGTAGAGCTCGTTCTATAACTTTGATAGGAGAAGATATAAACAATATAGTTATCCCTTTAACTAAGGAACAATGGGAATATTTGTTGTCAATTACTGAAACCTTACAAATTGCTTTAGCAGATTTCATGGGAACTTTTTCATATCATTTTCCTAAAAGTAAATTATGGGATTTTTTTAGACGTCAACAATTTGTGGTTAATACCTTATTAGCTGTACAGCCAATTCCACAAGCTTTGACTATATTTACAGATGGATCTAAAAATAAAGCTGCATATTGGACTCAAAAATCTTACTGGGTAGGTCAGACAAATTTTAACTCTGTACAACAAAATGAACTTTTTGCTATATTACAAGTGTTTTTAGATTTTCATAACCAACCTATTAACATTATAGCCGATTCAGCCTATTCTGTTGGAGTAGTGACAAATATCTATTCAGCTGTGTTATATTCTAATAAGCCTGCTTTATTGTCTTTATTTCAAAATTTACAAATACATGTTCAAAAAAGAAATCATTCTTATTTTATTACTCATTTACGTTCTCATTCTCAGTTACCCGGACCATTAGTATCAGGTAACAATGCAGTGGATTCCTTAGTTATGTTCACCACACCCGTTGAAGAACATCAATTTAATCATGCAAATGCAGGACATTTGCATCTTAAATATAAGATACCTTTTACAAAAGCTAAACAGATTGTAAAAGCTTGCCCTATTTGTAGACCATTACATTTAAGAATTATTCCCGCAGGTGTCAACCCTCGAGGAATTCGACCTAATGAGTTATGGCAAATGGATATTACACATGTACCTTCTTTTGGTCGGCTTTCTTATGTACATGTAGTTATTGATACCTATTCTTCATTTCTATGGGCTACTGCTCAACAGGGAGAATCCACTAAAAATGTTATTGTACATTTATTGGAGACTTTTGCAGTTATGGGAATTCCTTCTAAAATCAAAACAGATAATGGACCTGCTTATACTAGCAAAACATTTAAACAATTTTGCGATCTCCATAATATTATTCATATTACAGGGATTGAATATAACCCCCAGGGTCAAGCTATTGTTGAAAGAGCACATGGCACTCTTAAGTTGCAAATTAAAAAATTAAAAAGGAGGAGTCAGGAGGATATTCAGATACCAATACTGTTTAAATTGCAAAACAGTCCAAAAACATTACTGCATCAAGCATTGTTTATTTTAAATTTTCTCAATTTACCACAAGGTGAAATATTAACTAGAGCTGAAAAACATTTTGAACAGCAACAACAGCCCTTTGTGATTAATGAACCTATTTGGACTAAAACAGCTCCAGAGGCTGAATGGGAGAGGGGCACATTGCTCTATAAGGGGAAAGGTTTTGGTTATATCTCCACAGAAAATGGAATTCAGCAGTGGGTCCCTGGACGATGGATCAGGATCCGCGCCTCCAGACCCTGTTCGCCAGCCCCGGAGACAACTCCCCAAGGAACCGGAACCGTGCCTTCAGAAGCGAGCGCGAAACCAGCTAGAGGCTGAGGATGCTGAGCTTGTTCCTATCGCAGCCATGGCCAGATTAAAGCTAAGAAAATCCCGCCGCTCACAGCGACCAAATTTAAATCCCCTCCCTACATGGGGACAATTAAAGAAATTGACCATAGAAGGGCAACGGCTTGTCCTTCAAGCAGGAAAGCCTTTAAACTCTGAAAACTTGTTTTTAGCTTTATGTGCCTTGCTCACTGTTGCGTCGGGGACTGAGGTACCTCCACATTCGTACTGGGCATATATTCCAAACCCCCCTTTATTAGAACCTGTAAAATGGGGAACTAGTGATATTTTACTTTATACCACACCTAGAGAAATTTTGTCAGCACCGTGGGCTGATTTAACCCCCCACAATCAAGATGATGGGACATTATTCAATTTTACTTATTATGGTAATCAAAGGCCTATTTGCATTGGGGAACCGCCTTGCATCCCTCTGGGATGGCAGTATTGGATTCAACATGGAATAAAAGCAGGCAACAAAAGAACAAGGCTTCAAGCCTTGGCTGCTCAAACCTTTAATGTTACCTGGAGAAATTTAACAGCACCTGATACAAATACATTTCCTGTATGCCCTGAATTCACTTATAAAAATATTTCTTATAATCCCATAATTTGGCAACTATGTATGGGAAAATTTGCTAAAAATATTGATGGGTATATTATTTGGGGACCATTTGGAAAATTCGTTAATGGATGTGCTGAATGGAATGAGACAAGATGTAATCTCTCTGTTGTGTATAGTCTTCCAGATCCAAAGAAAATAACTGACGGAGCTCCTATATTTCATCAAAAGACGGCTCTCTTGTGGTGGGGAGATGGTGGAATCGCTAACCCTGCTGTTGCAGCCGAAGAATACCCTCATCACCTTCAAAATCATATTTGGAAGATCCCAGCCGCTATGCAACCTGTAACCTTGTACAATGTTTCATATTCAGGGACTAGTCGATCTGTATCTACTAATTATAATTTTACTAGGTTTAAAATGTATAATATTACTGTTTGTGCACCTCTGCCTTATGTCTTTTTAGTGGGAACTTTTAATTTTACACATTTTTCTTGTACTTGTTTAAATTGTCAATTGTTTACATGCTTAAATAGCACACTAAATTTCACTAAGCCTTATACAGTTATGCTGTTACAACAAAAAACTCATATTTGGTTGCCTGTAAATTTAACTCGACCATGGTCTCAAGACCCGGTAATTTCTGTTACTACTGAATTTTTTAAACATCTGTTAAAACGTACAAAAAGATTTATTGGAATAGTGGTTGCTGTACTGTTAAGTCTGATAACTGTAGCCTCCCTAGCAGCAGTCTCAGGAATAGCTTTACAAACCTCTTTGCAAGAAAAACATGTTGTAGAATTATGGCATGAAAATTCTCATGAACTTTGGTTAACTCAGTGGCAAATAAACGCCAGACTACAACAACAAATAGACCTCCTTAAACAAACAGTTGAATGGATGGGTAGAAAAATATTGGCTCTTCAGCATCAAGTGTTTTTAAAATGTGATTGGAATTCAACTACTTTCTGTATAACCCAACGACCTTATAATCAAACAGAACATGAATGGGAAATGATTAGAATGTATCTAAATGGAAACACCTCTGCCCAGGAGGAAATAGAATCTTTGCATAATCAAATTGACAAGGATTTTGCAAAGCAAAATGATGATGAATCCCTAGCACAATTCGCGCAATTGCTTGCTCAATCTTTGAAAGGATTAGATTCCAAAGGAATCTGGCAGAGCATAACCCACACTTTTAGTGGCATGGGACTTAGTTTAATTATAGTTCTCATTGCCATAGTTCTTGTGTATTTTTACTGCATAAGACGAAATACTATTAATAACCTGATCTTATGGAAATTGTTGTTAAAAAATAAAAAGGAAGGAAGTGTGGGGGATGAGGTGTCACTTTGTAGGCCCAACCCCCTCTAACCTGCAATTTACAATAGCCGCCCTGGTATGCGAGAAGGAGGTAGAATAGGAATGCCTGTTCTCAGTGAGCCCTCACCCTCTGGAATCCATACTGTGAGCTGGCTTTGTTTTGCAGAAGTCTTGAGGAAGTGGCTGGCCACCCTTTGTGACACTAACAGCAGACAAATTAACAACATTCTTGAGCTAATGAATTTCTTCCTGGGCTAGAGAAGTTATGAGAACTGGTTGTGATTATTTACTTCACTTAGATAGTTTTAGAATAAACATTGTAGTCTGTCACGTTGTAGCTTGCCACAAAGAATGCCTTTTCACTACTTAATTATCTGGGCTCTGTGAATTGATCGGGTTTACTATATATGAATCCTAAAATAAAGATTGTGTGTGCAGTGCAGTGCAGTGCAGTGTAACGCGGTGCAGACAGCAAAGGTGTCTCTCCTGTCTTTCTTTTCCAAGCGCTGTACCCCCCGTGTCCCGACAAGGCGTGCGTGTGTGTTTACCTTGCCCGGAGTTCAGAGTGCCCTAGACACTCACGACACAGTGTGACCAAGATACCTGTCTTATGAAAAACTTTAGTCTCAGTGTAAATTCTCAAGTCTTTAGAAGATCACAATAAGCTTTTCAGTTTTTCTTAGAGATCACAATTTACCTTATCTAACTTGAGATTTTTATAGAGAAATGGATGCAACTTGAGATCATACTGATAAGTGAAATAAATCAGACTCAAATGTGTCAACATCGTATTGTCTTCCTGCTGTAAAAAACAGAAAGAGTAAAATAAAGTCTAAAATGCACAATAGATATTGTGAAATGGGAAGAAATTATTCAAAAAGCAGAAAGACAACAGACAAGTGGTGACGACAGAGCCGGGCTTCACTCGGATCAGCCAGTTCTGCCTCGGAGAACTGCTGCCTTGAGCATGGCCCCTCAAACTCCCTGTGACTGTAAGGAGCAGCGGGGCTGAGATCCAGAGACCCCGACCTTTAGACCCATCTCCATGGGCCCTTACCTCCAAGGGAACTGCTGTCCACCACAGAGCAGGCCAATGCCTGGCTCTAGGAGGCCATGCTGTCTGCGTCTGAGAATCACCTTCCGCCACTCCGAGATGGCCAGGCACCTTCCTTCCCTCTACTCCTCCTGCTGCTAATCTCAGCTGCAGCCTCCGCCTATCCCACTTCTTGCATCCCCTGTTATGGAGCTCAGATCTGAAAGTTCTTTTAAAATCTCAGCCTCTCCCAAATCAAATCTGTCTTCCACTCCCAGCCTTGACCTGGGGCTTGGGTAGCTTGAGGGCGCTCTGCTGCTGGCACCCATGCTTCCTGCATGTGGCCTCTTTCTCTAAATTCTTTAAGCAACCCTCAGCCGCCTTTCGGGTCTGATCCATTTCGTGAGCAGCTGGGTACACAAGTAAATCTTGCTGACTGAGTAAATAAATGGACAACTGATTGTACCTGCGGAAAAACTAGCAGGCACAGAAGCACACAGAAACAAAAATTATAATTTTAATCCATAAATAGAGTGGCTGCGCCCTTGCAGGAGCTCAGTGCAATAACAGTTTTCCCAGAAAGAGAAAAAGGAAGACATGAGCTGAGGGCCGGACTCCGGCCCCACCCCTGAGAGCTGATCTGCATTTCCCACTCTTGTTAGCGACTGGGAAGCCCAGGTAAGAGGTGAGTGGCTCTTTGCAGAGGTCTGCTTGAATGCACTTCTTCACTTCAACGGAGATGTTGTTGATGCCTGCAAGAAACCACACAGGTGAGGCCCCACCCTTCCACTGCCCTCCTCCCTCTTTCGCCCACACACACTGGTCTGCAGCAGTAGCTAAGTCAGCTAAGACAGCCCCTGAAAGGCAGGGGTCTCCTCCAGATCCTGAAGTTCCCCCACAACCTGCGTCAATGAAGCACAGAAATACCATCTAAACTTGACTGGAGAGAGCTTTCCCCAGCTCACAACCACTCAGGTCCAGCCTGCCACTTACAGTCACTCTGTGCCATGGGACAACGAAGTCTGAAGGCTCCGTTGGGGGCATCCTGCACATTGCTGGTTCAGGGAGCTGTGCACCTGGGTCGGTGATTTTAAAGGCATAGACCTAATCTCTTATTTGGGTCTGAGTCATCTATTAGTAAGCAGCAATGGCCATAAAAAGCTACGTCTGTGATTTCTCTACCTCTCAAAGGCCTTCAGATGCCTTTTTCCACATAGCAGACACACTGTGTTCTTGATTTTATCTCAGCAATAGCAAAAAGCCATGGCTATCCTAAAGCAAAGAATCCCTCTGTTTAAGTAAAAACATAAGAATGCAAGGGACCAGCTGCCTTGGCGGGCTGCTGTAATACCTCAGTGGGGGACTTCAGGAGCACTGAGCACTGGCTCAGAGTCCAAAGGTAGAAAGGGACGGCAGGAAGGGCTGTGGGCCACCCCACCCCACCCTCAGGACTTGAGCCAGCTGCTCTTCTTGCTGGACCACACTACCATTCCTAACGCACTTCTAGTTACACCTTCAGCTCATTTAGGGTCACCCTTTGGATTTTCTTACGGACAACTCAGTGTATTTGGCACAGTGTGAGTCCTTTGAAGAAAGTTTAAGATTAGTCACTGCCTCTCTCCAAATCTCTTAAAGACCCAGAATGCATGGGGAAAAAACTCCCAAATTTCCCTGTGTTTACTAAAGTAACCAAAGTGTGCAAAATTAGAAAGGTTCATCCACTATGCAGAGTCAATACCCAAAACAAACAGGGAGTCTGTCAGTGCTTGGGCAAATTCGCAGCTGAACAAATGAGAGAGAGAAAGTCCACTGGGTGTGGTCTCAGAGTCAAGACACTGCTGCATTTTCATTCCTAAGAGGTCTGAGCAAAAACGCCTCAGCCTGTTCCCCTGAAACACGTGCAGTGAAGCCTGTGACAGAGCACAGCTCATTCTGTGCCTACAGCACACCTGCACCCCAGGAGAGTACCTGTTTTTACAATGCCGGAGAACTCAAAACACATTAGCATATTTGGTGCACACCATTTGAGTTGGCTATTACAGTATCTTCCCCTCACAGCAAAGCATGTTGGGCACTGGAGGCCACTGGAGCCGAATTCTTCAACATCCTTCTCCTGTAAGTCACTCAGGCTGATCTCCCAGGGGACTGTTAAAAAGCAGAGACATAAAGCTAGCTGGGTATGAGCAGGAGGATGTGCTCATGCACCCACAACGAACTCCAGGACTACATTCATGCCACTGTCCCCCGCTCCCCACCAGCACTCCTCAGGAACCATCACCTCACCCACTCAACTCAGTACTGGAGGTACCACCGAAATCTCCGCCCTTCCAGGGCTGTGTTCTGATGGCAGAGAGAATAAAAACAAAAGATAAGAAAAAGTCTTGGAAAGTCAGATGGTGATAAATATTACAGAGAAACAACAGGACAGGAAGTGTCAATTCACAGGGCTGCCTTCCAGCCTCCATCCACATGTTCCCACTACCACCTGCTGTCAAGGGCAAAGCCAGTGACAGATGTCCTGGCAGAGCACAATGAGAGGAAGCACAAACAGAGAAATGGAAACTCATGGAAAGGTACAGGCAAAGAGAAAAAGGAAGTGAAAGCCGTGCTATTTATCTATGGAACTTGTATCAGGCTACCTAAAGGAAGTTCCAACTTGCTTATCTTCTTCCGACACAGGAGCTTTCCTGCCTCTCCTCATTCTGTGATGCCCATGAATCCAGAGTGTGTGAGACCCCACAGGGCACGCCCACCAGAGCCTATCCACCCTGCCTAGGCACCAAGCACCCTCTGCTCCCTGCTCAGCTAGACTGAGGGCTAAGCTAGCAGCTCTCAGAAGTAGTGGGAACAGATGGCTTGGACTTCAGCACTCATGTGCGCAATAGTCACAATGCTTCTTACAGTGAAGGGGAAGGTGAGTGCACAGGCGACATAGCTTGGGACTAGACAGAGCTCTCTCAGCACTGCCATACCCTGGAATAGAACTCTGGCAAATATTCTAGGACTGGAGTTTTTTCTGACGGTATATATGTCCAAGGAAGAGGATGTGACTGTTTAACCTTTTGTAGCTCAAATTTTAACCTTTGAAATGTTGTGCGCTGTGGGTTCTACAAATACGAGGGCAGCTGGCACTCCACCCTGGACAGGAGAAAAAGCTGGGGGTGCTGGGAGCCATGCACTGCCAAGAAGTGGGGGAGAAGCAGAGACCAGCACTGCCCAAATGGCTCTCCAGGCCCTATGACCCCCAGAGACCAGGGCTAATCTGGCCTGTTTGCTCTAGAGTCTTGTTGGATAGAGTCCAATCAAAAGTAATTAAAAAGTCACACAGCCAAAAAGTAATTTCTAAAATCAGAGAAGAGTTAACATTTCAAAAGTAACTACAAAGAAAACAAAACAAACGTTAAAAAATGCCAATCATTAACACCAGAGACTTTCAAATTCATGATTTCACAGCAATATGTGCCTCTAGGGACAGGATGTATCTCCTCTTGTATTGTGAACTCTTTCCCACACTACTCTGTTCTTAAGGCACTCTGTCCAGTGTGTCCACTTATATGTAGATGGATTAAAATTAAATGTTATTAATAAAGTTTATCACAAATGTCATCTCAAATGCTCATCAGTCAAACATAGTTGGTGGACTCTGCACATTTCAATCGCTGTGGAATACAATAATGAATGAAAATTAAAACCATAGTGTGACAGCAGGTATTATGATCTATTTATAGAGGATACAAAAGGACCACTCTTCGAGGTGGGAGGATCAATTCAAGACCAACCTGGGTAATACTATGAGATCCCATTTCAAAAACCAAAACAAACAAAACATTAGTAACACTTCTTTTTGAGGACAATTTGACAATACAGAATCAAAATTTGGATTGTACAAATGCTTCAATCTAGCAGTTAATGGGTATTTTCTAACATGTATAATTGTATTTAAGGTATTCTCTGTGACAAAAAGTGGTTAGATGGTCTCTGACCCATGTATGAAACAGAGAATACAGCCACCCACAGAGGTGCCTTCCTGTGCACTAACATGGAAACCTCTACAAGATCCACTTCTAACAGCTGAGGAACAAGATACAGACCACTGGGCATAACATTCTGCCACTGGAACAAAAAATACTCTGGGATATGTTTTAAAACACAGTATCGTCAGAAAAGTACAAAAGAAAGAGATAAGTATGGTGGGGAAGTTAAAGAGGACCTTTTTCTCATGGACATAGATTTCTTATTTTATTGTTTTATTTTTATTTTTAATTTATTTTTACTTATTTCTTTCTTTCTTTTCAGTACCATGGATTAAACTCACAATCTTGCTCTTGACAGGTAGGCACTTGTACCGCTAAGCTAAATCCCTGGAAAATTTCTTATTATAAAGGCTTACAATTATAACAGCAAATGAGATTTTCTCATAAAAGAAAATGGGAAGAGATAGGAAAAGAAAAGTTCTAAGTTTTTTGCTCTTGATTTAAAAGGCCTACTACAGAAAATGTTCAAATGACAACATGTCCTGAGCAGCAGAGCAGAGACTTTCAAGGAAGCAAATGGCTACCTGATTAGGCCAGCTGCAAGTTCCAGGAAAACTCCCAGCACTTTATCTAAAACTTTTCCTAAAAATAAAGGCTGCACGTGATTTCTTGTTTTTCTTAGCAGGAGAAATTTTTAACAGCCCGAATTTTATGTAAAATTACATTGCTCTTTCTTATCAAAAATACTACATCGGCTCAGATTCTAAGTGGTAACTTGTTACTGTGATAGTTGGCCCATTAGTATGGGCATGTTGAAAGAGGAAGTGGGCAGCAAATTTAGTTTATTCTCAGCAGGACCTCCCTCCTCCCCTCAAAAACAAGATGAGAAGAGGTCAGGTGCGAAGGAAAAATGACAGGCGCGAGGCAGCAGGTGTCAAACCCCTGGCTGCTGAGTGAGAGCCCAAACCGGGCGATGGGGGAGGTGGGAGGAAGGCTCTGTGGACAGGGGTGAGAACCGAGGTTAAAATGATTACGTGGCACTAGGCGAATGACCCTGCCCATGCTGAATCTGGTGACAAACCTCGGTTAGGGTTAGGGTTAGGGTAAAGGGTTAGGGTTAGGAGTTGTTCACACCGTGATCTTCGGGGAAATCAAGAACCACTGGAGAAAAGGCCTGTAATCCACGGGGCCATGGTGAGCATTTTATCTCCTCCTTTCCTTCCTCTATACCAGGAGAAGGGTACAGCTATTTTAATAAGCGCTCATCCCAGACCAGTGCCTGGCACACTCCCAGAACTCACAGCGGCGGAAACAGGGATCCTCCTCCTGTGCACGCTACAGACGCACCAGAGCCCAGCAGGCTGCCCGAGCTCAGCACCAGGGCAAGCCGGCAACACCAGGCCCCGCTCCAGCACCGGCAGCACCCCCGTGTGGCTACTCGTGACTTCCGGTGCCAGGCAGGGCTTGCAGGCAAGGGGAGAATGACACTGCGGGGCACTTAAAGGAAAAGCAGACAGGCCACAGCGGGGACACGGCTCACCCGAGATGCAGAGCAGGAAGGCGAGGCTCCAGGCCAGGAGGAGGCTGCCACGGGGTGCGAGGTGCACGTGCATGGCTTTGGCTGCTGGGGGGGGGGAAGCAAGACAGTGAGCCCACGTCCCCTGCACACCTTCTGCCGCTCCCCACAGGGCGGAAGGCTCACACCAACCTCAAGCGCAGCAAGTTCGTACAGGCCCCCAAACTCTGTCCCACAGGGCTGGGGTGTGAACCTTGTGCTCAGACCATGTGGGCGACTCCTGGCAGCCAGAGGACACTGCGCAAGCGCCCAGGTCAGGCCTGTGCTCATTGGCTCACAGCTGTCACTCTTCCCACCTTCTGGGAGCCTTGACCAATGAGGTGAGTTGCCTTGTCACCACATGACTACAGGAAGCATGGGAGGCCATTTCCCAGTTCTGAGGATGAGCCAACTTAGAGTTCTAGTTAAAGGGCTCTTACATGAGGGACATTTCTCTACATGTTCCAAGCACCTCTGAAGACAGAGGATCCAGATGCTACATTCTCTGATCAACAATTCCCTCTCCTCCACTCAAGGTCCAAATGGTGAGTTCACCCAGGGCAGTTCTTTTATCTCACTGTATGTTCTATCTCACACACACACACACACACACACACACACACACACACGCCTCCTTGATACTGTTTCAAGCGGGCAGAGGCTTCCTGTAAGCCCCCGGCCCCAGTCCCTAGCACTGTGCTCCAACAAAAATGTAGTATTACATTTTTGAATGGAGCAGCCTTTCCAACTGTGAGCCAAGGGTAAGAATGTTTCCTTTTCTCCCTGTTTGAACGCCTTGCTTTTTCAGTAGCTGCAAAGAATTTTCTCTCTCCCTCGGCCACCGTCAACCTAAATATCTCTCTATAGATGAATGGGGTAAAGAAAATGTTGTATGCACATACAGTGCAATATTATTTGGTTTTGAGCCAAGGATTTATCTCAGCGGCATAAGCGCCTGTCCTTCAAGGTCATGGTTGTCAGTTTAATCCCGGTACCATTTGGTCTTATAAAAGGCAACTAAAAAGCAGCGTATGTTGCCAACATGAGCAAACCCTGAAGACATGCTAAATGAAATGAGCAAGTTACAGTGAACGTGATTCTCTGTAAGAAGTATCTAAACTATTTTTTAAAAGTGCAGTAGGAACTACCAAGGGCTGGGAAAGGAGGGGGAAAGGGAAATTGTTGAATGAGTACAGTTTGTTTTTCAAAAGGAAAAAGTTCTGGAGTTCTGTTTCAAAACAGAGTATGTAGTTAACACCACTGCATTGTACACTTAAAAATGACTAAAATGGTATGGAGTTGTGTGTGTGTGTGTGTGTGTGTGTGTGTGTGTGTGTGTGTGTGTTTAAACAACACAACTGTTATGGCTTGTGTCTAGATGTCCTCCCAAACCTTCATATGGACATAGATGGGACTTTTCAAAGGTAGCTGGATCTAGGGTGGGTGATGGCGTGTGGTGCTGAGGTTAAGTATGTAACACTGCGGTTAAAGTTGTGTGATTTGACATAGTTCTGGGTGTGAATAATGGGAAAGCCCACCCTGGGTGTGGGTGGCACCACCCAAAGGGCAGGTAGCTTGAAAGGGATAAAAGGGAGCATCAGGCTGCTGCTGTTGCTGCTGCTTTGCTGTGTTGCCTTCTGCCCTGCTGTGCACCATGAACTGTTTCTCCTCTGGGATGCTCATCTGCCATACCACACTGCCGTGGGGCCAGCCTAGTACAGAATAAAATCTCTACAAACTATGATTAACAATGGTGAACTTCCCTCCTTTAACATTGGGTATAAGGTATTTTGTCTCAACAATAAGAAAGGTAACTAAGACAACAGTAACAAAACTACTGTGGGCCAGGGGTGTAACTCAGTGCCACAGAGCCTGCTTGGCAAGCACAAGATCCCAAGTTCGATTCCCAGTACAAAAAACCCCCCTGCTACACCACAGCCTTTATTCTTTGTGTAGGTTTACCAGTCACTCACTTGGTCACTTTTGGGTATTCATCAAATGTTTTGATCTTTGGTTCAAAACTTCTACATACTGTGAAAAACTTTTGCAATGATAAAAATGTTTCACATCAGTGCTACATTACTGCAATGTCTTGCATGTAAATCTGTGTACATGGCCTGATCCCCAGAACCTGTAAATATTGTATTATATGGCAAAATATGTAATTAAATTAAAGAGCTTGAGGGAAAAATTGATTCTGGATTACCTAGGTGGTCCACAAATACAATCATATGACCACTTATAAGAGAGAACAAGAGGGAGTATTGAAACAAGGAATAAGCACAGAGAAGAGCAGACCACGTCACCATGGAGACGGAGATTGGTGTGATGACCACAATAAGCAAGCCAAGGAAAGGTAATCAGAGTCAAATCCTAAAGGGCCTCTGGGCCACGAAAATGTTTAGATTTTTTTATGGATAATGGAAGGACTGCAGGTTATTGAACAGGTAAATTATATTATTTTGTTTGAATTTTTAAAAGATTACATAGAGATAAACTTTATATTGGACCTTCGATTTTTTTATTTATAAACAAGACCAAAATCTTAAAGTTTATATTGTTTCCACCACTGACATATCTCTGGTAAATAAGAGTAGCAGTGAATACAATAATAAGCATATCTGGAAGAGAGGCGAATGACAGGCGCGAGTTAAGAGCTGCCAGCAGGTAGAACTCACAAGATGGCTCCTGCTGTGGAGCCACCAGGAGGTCCAGCTCTGCAGCTGGTGTACAGGGAAATCAAGCTGCAGGCTCTTGCTATGGGGTCAGAGCAGGTGAGGGAGCTGCAGGTGGATCTGGCAGGAGCTCTGCAGTTGCAACTTCTGCATGAGCTGAGACTGGCCCTGTAGTTGCCTTGGACTCAGGCGTGGTGGCCTCGGGAGGCTCCAGCTGGTCTAGGAGAATCTCACCCTCGTGATCCCCATGGGTATAAAGTTGCAATGCGGAGTCAAGCACAGAAGAAGTGGACCGTCTCAGCATCGGGGCTTGTTGGGTGGAGATATTGGTCTTGGAGGAGTCCAGAGAGGAGGGTCCAGTCTTGGGACTGCTGTCTAGGAAAGCTGACTCCAGAGGCTTCTTCAGGCTGTGAGACCCATCCGCCTGCACTGTTCTTGCTGTATTGACCTCTGCTAGGTTCTCTCCAGGCTGACTTCGGATCTCTGGGCGCCTGAGGAATGGAGACAGTGACCCTGTCCTTTGCTGCCCTTGTAGGTTGGACATTTGCCAGCAATCATCCTGAAGCCTCTGGGACAAGTAAACCATTTTTTCAGTCATTCTCACGTGGTTCCTATGCAGGGTCCTGAGGCTGGGGCTTCGAGTCCTGCGAAAGCAGCTCAGCATCTTCCCTGTTCACTCTCTTGAGCCAGCTGTCTGTGAAGGCCAACTGTAACCAGACCAAGGTGTCTGGTGACCTGAGCCTTCAGAGTTCTGTTTGGACCTGTCACCAAGGAAGTGAGGTCGTGTGCTGGGATCCACAGTTGGGCCATCCTCTGTGATGCACCCTCTCTTTTTATTGTGGAACAAATCTGTGTCCTCCTTAGAAATAGCAAGTTAAAACCCTAGAAAACTCTGTGTGGTTTTTGACTTTGCTGCATTTTGAAGGTTTTTAATGCAACAAACATGTAGATGCTTCAGATGTGGCAGGCAGGGTGCCAAGCACACATTTCCATTGAAAGGGTCCATTGTCTCTGAGGATGAAGGACTCAGTGTCTTCTGTTAGAGATCTGTCCAATTTTAGGATGACTTTCTTTGCTGGGCTTATGTTAGTTTCATTTCAGTTCCATTAGGGATCATGGAGATGTTCCCAGAATGCCTGTAATAATTTTCCTAAAGAATGTGAACATTTCAAGTTATAACCCCCATATGTCCAGGGGAGGAGGGTACATAACAAGTTTTACTCTCACGTGCCTATGAATGATTACTTATTCATCCTTAGATGTTTACCTCAGCCACACACTGTAGTGCTCCGCAGTCTGACCTCCTGTGAGGGGGGCAGCAGGTGGTGAGTATATGAGAAGGATTTGCAAACCCGTGGACATCATCACCCTGTGCTGATGAGGGACACATGTGCACCACTCCTGGGGAACTTGTCTCCTCGCCCCTGCCATCACTTCCCGTCCTCCCTTCCCAAACAGACTAATGGGCTTTGTGTCCCTGCTGGGCAGTTTGCCTTTCCTAGAGGTGATGGCGCTGAGCCTGTTCAGTTGCGATGCTCTTTGGTTGGTCGCCTTCAAGCAGCGTCTCCATGCTGGGATCCCCTGTGCTGCCGCCACCTGCTATTATGGGGCTGAACCAAGCAAGTTCTACTTTTCATGCACCTGTCACCCATCTTTTGATGGCCATTTGTTATGTTTCTGCATTGGGCCTGGAAAGCAAGCTGCCACACCCATTCTTATACAAGTGCTTGAGCTGATACACACTTTTATTTCAAAGAAAATGTACTTAAATATGAAATTACTGGATTGCATTGCTGGTGTATGGATAACTTAGAAATTCTTAATGTATCTTTGGAAGTAGATGTTTAAATCAGAGTTATGTGGGTTTTTTTATTTTTTGTGTTATTATGCTATACTATGCCATGTTATGTTATGATTCATTATGTTATATGTCGATGAGGATTTTGAAACTCTTTCAGTGTGTTTTTAGTGCTTTCTGATTTCATTTTGTATAACCAACCTGATGAACTATGAGAATATCACATAACTCTGAGTAATTTTGTTTTGGAGAAAATTTAAAAAGGAAAACCCAGTCAGGGATGTTGGTGCACACCTGTTATTCCAGTACTCAGAAGGCTGAAGCAGGAGGATTGTTGTGAGTTTGAGGTCATCCTGGGCTACAGTGTAAGAAAGATCAAGGCCAGGCTGACATGTGTAGCAAAACCCTGTCAAAAGAAAGAAATAAAGCAAGGAAGAAAGAAAGAAAGAAGGAAAGAAAAAATAAATAAGATAAAAACGAAAAGTCAAAAATCAACTTAGAAATCAAGTCTTTGTGTGCTTTTCTTACATATGTACTTTAGTCAGCACACCTAGCATGAGGTTTTCCATCATGTAGACATTGATGTGCTGCCTGGTGTTTGCATATTTCAAATTTTTAAAACTTTTTACTGAGATGACTCCAGATATGCTACTCAATATACCCTCTTAGGATTTGCATAGCTCAATATGAAGAGAATTTGATCATTCTGTTATATTTTTGGTCTTAAATTAATATTTAGAACCAGAATTTGTTCAAGGGGTTTCTATTTTTTGAAATAATAAGAAGAACCATATAAAGAACCATATAACTCTTTTTAAGTCTACAAAAATGGAAAAGTAATTACAGACTAACAGTGGTTAATGCACCTTGCACAGTGACTTCTGGGATTTCTTAATGATCGATGTTTTTGTACATTTGTAAAATTTTTTGTTTTTTTCTTTATAAATTTTAACACATGGTCTCACTAATTTTCTAAATTTCCCAGGCTGGGCTTAAACCTTTCCTCATGGTTCCTCACACTCCCAGAGTGCTGGGATTACAGGTGTACATTATCCTGAGTTGGCAATTGGTTGCAATGTTGTGTATTCTTGGAATAAAATGTTTGGCTTTGCTCTTTAGATACTTTGTAGAAAGATTGGATCTATTTAAGCTATCTACCACCTTCATCACCTGCAGTTTCTTTCACAGTGAGTATGACTGAAAATCCCATTAACACTGATAGCAGATTCTCTGCTTTTTAACTGTGATTAGCTCTTGAGAAGATTACTCTGAATGCCTTCTGCACTGGGACTGAGGCTTGGTGTCCTTTAAGCACATTCTCTTTTTCTCTGATCCCTCAAGGAGTTTGATGATTGTTGGAAGTCAAATTCTAAAAAAATGTGTGAAGGTTAAAGCTACTTGGGGGCACGCTGCCCTCCAGAAGGCCAGGCCAGTGGAAAATGTTATTTCCCTCCTAGTCTATATGGACCTTTGATTTTTCAAAAAGGTCAGTATACATATGTGCATATGGATATAGAATATAACACTCAGCCATTGTACTTGGCTGTGTTTGCAGGAAAGGTTATAAGATCTACGAGGATATACAAGATATGCCCGTAATTACTGTATATCCTATGTATCTTGTAGGGATTTCATACAACAGGCCTTGTGAAGGTGGTTTGTGAGGGAGTTTGAACATTCCCACCCCTGGCATGTGGTGGATATGGATTGAATGGCATTCACCCAGAAGAGAGCAAAAGGACTGAGACAAAGGAACAAGAAGGCAATGGTGGAGGCACTTAAATGGCCCATCTGGCCGAGGATCTGGCAACCCCTGAGGAGGGTCATAAATGCCAGGCTACAGCGCCCTCTGGAGGCCATAGGAGACTGTCTGTGATTTTGAGCAAGAAAAAGCTGGTGAACCAGGAATTAGCTTAATGTGGTCCTCTGATTAGTCTAGTGATGGGGTCACCATCCAGACATCGTGGGACCTTTGTTAGGTGTTGGAGATGGGGCCTAAGGGTGCTGGGGTCGGTTGTGAGAATTAAACATAGCATAAAGTATTGCAAAGTGTTTTTTTTAATTGTGATAAAATACATATAAAATTCCTTTTTTCAGTGTGCACACCCAAGTGGCCATTAGGAAAATCACCATGTTGTGCAACCATCTCTGTAGATGTCTCTATTTCTTCTTCTGTTTGCTCTTTATGCAGACATTCCCATGCCAGGTGCAGAGGCAGGCACTTAGGGAAAATCTGAGCAATGTAGGGTAGACGCCCTGCTTTCTTGGTGCTTATGGTCTCCTGAGAATGCAGATTTAATTCAATAATTGAGGTCTCAGAAAGAAATGGGGACACGTGAAAAGGAATTTGATATTGTCTGAGATGTGTGAGAAGGCTTCCTTGAAAATGTAATACTTACCCATAAGGAAGGACAAATGTATGGGAGTTAAGTTCAGGTGGCAAGCACCATCCCGTGTAGAGAACGGCTCTGCTACTGAGCTGGAAGCAGGAAGGTGCAAGGGAGACAGCTGAGAGGAGTGAGAGGAGGCCAAGAAAGCTGGAATCTGCAGCTGGACTTTGTGGACAACAAAACGTTTTTTCAATCACAAAAGCATTCATATCCTTTTTTTTTCAATCAGAGTTTATTGGTACATTTTAGATATACATGATGGTCACATTCATCAGAATCTGTACCTGTACATGACATGAACTGATTCATATTCTTTAATATTTCATCAATTTTTCCATGTGTCAGGTGCAAAAACAAAATACCTGCTCTCATGGAGTTTGCTTAGTAGTAGGAGACAGAACATAAGTAATTAAAATATGTCATGTCCCATAATGAAATATATGGGAAAAGCATTTAAGAGAAAGTGAAGGATAGGGTCGGTTCATGTGTTTAGATTTGTACTTAGAGATCCTTTCAACCAAACCCTGGAAACAGGCTGTGTGGATACATAGATAAAGACTGGGCTAGAAAGAGGTCAGGGACAGCTGTTTGGAAATTCCCAATCAACCAGGCAAAGGATCTTTGGGCCATGGTGGTGGCAGCAGTGACCCTGAGCAATGCACCTCATAGAAAAGGTGTCAGATGGCCAGGGCTTGGTGAGGGATTGGATGTGGGTGCTAATGCAAAGCCATTCACCTTTGGAATATTCAATAGGTTTCCAACCCTGAAAGAGAGTGAGGCTTGGGGGTGAGATTATGACTCACCTTTTGTTTCTGGCATGATGAGCTTGGGTCAGTCAGCTGGGGTGTTGAGGTGGAGATGGGCAGTGATCAGGAGCACGGGAAGGCTGCTGGCTGTTTTGGTGTCAGGTGGCAGTTGAAGCCAAGGCATTGAGTGGGAGAGACTAAGAGAAGGGTCCAGTACCAGTGTAGCACTTTGTCACCTAAGGGGAAGGAGTGGACTAGAAGTAGGAGGAAAGATAGGAAAATAGTGTCATTGCCAAGGCAAGAGAGATTTACAGAAAGGAGAACCTAGCACCATGACCAACACAATGAGATGAAGTGGTAACCGGTTCTTTGGATTTGTATTTATTGATTGGCTTAGTGGAGCTGGGAGAAAAGCAGTAGAGAAGCAAAGCCTCTGCCATCCCGATCTTCACATGCTAACAAGAATAAAGAAACATCCCCCGCACAGAGTAGAGGAAGGTGGTGGGCTGAGGTGGAGCGGGGAATCCATGCAGCTGCCTCTGATAGGCCAAGCTGGAGCAGTTCCTAGATGAACCGATGGAGAAAGCCATGCACAAAAGCAGGAAAAGCCCCAACGCAGGAGGCTCTACAGTGACGACCCTGGGGTACGATTGTGCTCAGAAAGTTTGACAGAGAGCCAGGAGGGCAGTGTGGCTGGGGGAGAGCAAAGGACTGGGGTGGGAGAGAGAAGACAGAGCAACCAGGGATGGCAGGGTCTGTGGTGCTTCCACTGTTCCTGGAGGAATGAAGGGACTTCGGTGCTCGGAGGATGGATTACTGCGGTGTTTTACAAAGGCAGGCTGGACATGAGGGGTGGGGAGTAGGGAGCAGATCAACCCACATGGCTTCTGAAGAAGATGAAGACAGAGGATGCGGAAGAGGAGGACGGGAGGGAAGGGTTTCTCCTTTTATCTCCCTGCATGGGGATTTGGGGCTTGAGTTCGTGTCCCAAGAGGGGATCCTGAAACAGGATCCCAGAGTCCTGGAGAAGACCTTCTAAGACACACTTGCTCGCCTGCCCTCTGCCTCAGTGCATATAACTTGACACGGAGCCGGGATCTCTCTCCCGTCTGTTCTGCTGGGTTTTAGGGGTTTCTTTGGACTCCACACTTCCCTACAGCCTTCCTCACGGCCGCTGTGACCTCCTTGTTCCTGAGGCTGTAGATGACAGGGTTGAGCATGGGCGTGAGAACAGTGTAAAAGACAGAAACCACATCATCCTGGCCTGGAGAGTGGTAGGAGGCAGGGATCATGTAGGTGTAGACGAGGGGCCCATAGAAGAGGCCAACAACTGCCAGGTGCGAGGAGCATGTGGCGAAGGCCTTCTGGCGGCCCTCCAGTGAGCGCATGCGGAGCACAGCTGCAAGGATGAGGACATAGGAGGCAGCGATGAAGGCTATAGGCACCAGGAGGACGATCACACCCGTCACGAAGAGCACCCGCTCATAGGTCTCCGTGTCAGCGCAGGCCAGTGCCAGCAGGGCAGGCACCTCGCAGAAGAAGTGGGAGATCTGCCGGGAGCCACAGTAGGGGAAGCGCAGGGTCTGCGAGGTCTGGATGGAGGCATTGAGGGAGCCCCCCAGCCAGGAGCCCAACACCATGCACAGGCAGACCCTGCGGCTCATGAGCACCGGGTAGCGCAGTGGGCTGCACACGGCCACATAGCGGTCATAGGCCATGAGGGCCAGCAGCAGGCACTCTGCTGCCCCCAGGAACATGAAGAAAAACATTTGCGCCCCACATCCTGCCCAGGAGATGCTGGTCCAGCCAAACAGGAAACCCACCATCATCTTGGGGACAGTGACCGAAGTGAAGAAAACGTCCAGAAAGGACAGCTGGCTGAGGAGGAAGTACATGGGCGTGTGCAGCCGGGCGCTGGCCCAGATCAAGAGGACCAAGGCCGTGTTGCCCACCACAGCAAGGACGTAGACCAGCACCACCAGGCTGAACAGGAACAGGTGTACCTGGCTGCGGCGGAAGAGGCTGGTCAGCACAAAGCCCACCATGGACTGGTTCCAGGGCCCTGTGCCCAGCTCATGCCGACTGTCCCTGTGGATGGAAAGTGAAGCAAGGGCTCAGAAGCACTCACCCAAAGACAGGAAGGGTGGGGCGAGGCAGCAGAAGGGCAGAAACCAGGGAGGCTGCAGGAGCGGCAGAAGCTCTGTGCTGTTTCTCACAAAGTAGCGTAGTGTTGATGTTACTTCACAATGAAAAACTATCACAAACACGTGACTTCCCCTTTGCCCCAGCTGTTCCCTTCTAGGTACCTTCCTGAAAGAGGGGAAGACAGCACATCACAGTGATCCATGCATGCTCATGCTGATAGCAGCACGGCTCCTGGCAGCTAAATGTTGGAGCAGACTGTAAGTCCATCAACAGAGAATGGATAAAGAAAGAATGGTGTTTACCCATAATGGCACACTACTCTGCCATAAAAAAGATAGATAAATCATTTGTAAGACAATGGATGCACTTAGAGATCATAATATTCACTTAAATCAAACATACAAGCGTAAAGATCCCATGGTTTCTCGTATATGAGAAACTCAAAGTATAAATAAATTAAAAAGCAAAATAAAAGATAGATAATAGGAAGTAAGGAGGTAAATCTTTTGCAAAAGGAAAGGTAACTAAGAGGTGGATCGGGGAGGGAGGAAGGAGAAAAGGGGATGAAAGTAGAATTAAGATGCGCGGTGCACACACACACCTGCTGCCCACAAGAAATGGAACCACGTACTGCAAATGTGTATGGATAAAAACTAAACTGAATTTTTAAAGAAGCACAACCTGTAGCCAAAGCAGTGCTCAGAGGAAACCAGCTCCAAATGTGTGCCCTGGAAAAGGGAAAGGCTAAAAACCAGTGATCTGAATGTTACCTCGGAAGGCTGGAACGTGAGGAGCACTCTGTTCCCTGTCTCATAGAGCGTGTGTGGTTAGTAACATCTTCAGTACCAAGTGAACAGGTGCACACAGGAAAGTGTTTTTTAAAACTTAACGCTTAACCTGAGGAACTGGTCCACAAATACGCGAATTATCTGGTTCCAACTTCTTATACATGTGAGGGTCCATGCGATGTGTTTCTCTGAGACACAAATGACAACCTGTAGCTGTGGCAGAGCAGGTGCTACCTGTCAGCTGGCAGAGCCACACGGTGCCACCAGTGCCTGGCTGCCTTGGTTTTCAGGAGCCCCGGATCTGCACTCCCGTGCTCTAGTGCAGAGACTGCTCTTATGTAGGTTCCTGTCTTGTGTTACTGCTCTCTTACTCTCTTTTCAATAACAGATAAGTGAGTCCTTTTTACTGAGAAAATCCCTTATACTCTTTTTTTCTTAAAGATTGCACCTCTCTGTAACACTATGAGGTATGATTAAAATATATGAGGAATGTTTCATCTTAAAAGATTTATCACAGAGCCAGGGATTTAGCTCAGCGGCATAAGCACCTGCCTGGCAAGCACAAGGTTGTGAGTTCAATTCCCGGTACCAAAAAAAAAAAAAAAAAAAAAAAGATTTATCACAGTAATGGAAACAGTGCCATTAATCTCCCTCAAAATACCCTCACTTTAAACATTCCAGTCCCACTGTCCTAGGCACCTCTGCAGCAGCTCTGGAGCCCTCTTTCTGAGTGTCCTTAGTTGCGCTGTTGTGACTGCCTCTGTATCCTGAACTGATTTTCAACATTTCCCTTCCGTGGTCATTTTGACTTTGGGGAGGAGCCGGAAGTTGCACAGGGCCAGTGTGTGCACCAGGCCCTCTGGTGAGTAAGATGGGCAAGGGCATGGTGTCGTGTTTTTACAAGCCTGTCTTTCCATTGCCTGGCACCTGGCAGCAGCACTCACAATACTTTTGATCATAACTTGTAAAGGCCCTCAGGAAAAAAGACTTCCAGAGCTGCTTAAGAAAGTGGCAAAACTGAGATGAACATGGTGGCACAGAGCTGTAATCCCAGCACTCAGGAGGCTGAGTCAGGGTGATTGCTGTGAGTCTGAGGCCAGCCTGGACTATATAGTGACTTCAAGTTCAGTCTGGACTACAGAGCAAGATCCTGTCTCAAAAACAGAAATATAAAAGTGGTGGCGAAACCAATAGGATAAGGGTTCCAAAGTGAGGAGGAGGGTTTTGAGGGAGGATTAATGATGCTGTATTTTTTATTCTCAACTTTTAATTTAAACACATCGTCTATTTTGATCACCCCTTGTGAATCTATGGACTCATGTTAAGGGTTAATAAACCAGTTTCAGCAGCTTCCCTTGGGAGGGGTCCGGAGCACTGAAGGCCTCCTTTCTGAAGTTACATTTATTCGGGAGAGGCCAAATCTCAAGGAATATTGAGATGGAAAAGAAGCCACCCAAAGGTATTTCAGGAGCTGTGGAGGAGGGGAAGGTCAGGGCAGTACTGGCCAGCAGACCCCTGCCCACCAGGCCAATCCCCCACCATTGTGGCTCATTGGCACTCAGTTCTCAGCATCCTGGATCGAGGCAGAGCCTTGGGTTCTAGCTTACATTTGTGGGCTTGGCCAATGACTTAACTGCAGTGACTGGGGGGATATAAGATGAACTTCTCAGAGCTGCGCTAAGGAGCCCAGGCTACCAGAGGATGCTGGGGCTGGAGAACACCCCGGGGTCATAGGAACAAAATGAGCAGGAGACACAGCACACCAGAGACGGGACAGACAGTAATCTGACTCCCAGGAGCCTTCCAGGATCACTAGCAGGGCCGTGGAGCTTAGGGGCGTACTTCCTGTCTCCCTACATCTCGCCTCTGCGATGGGCTGTGAGTGCTTTCTTTCCTCAGAACTCCCGGGCTGCTGGGATGGGTGTTCTGCGCTCATACCCACTGGTTACTCCCTGTGCACATCTCAAGGTCTCGTGGCTGGCTGGGGTGGGGAGCAGCAGGAAACCACTGCAGGACCCATCTCTTAGCTATCTGCCTGGCGGAGTCCCTCTTATTTAATCCCACGTTCTGCTGTTCTCAGGCTGGTCATGCACACAGATATCCCACGTCTAAATCAAACATTCAGAGCCTGATATCTCAGGGGCCGAGTCTCTGGAGCTAGGCATAAACCCAGCCAGACATCCCCGATAGTCTTTGAGTGAAGACACGACCTATGGCATCTATTTTCTGCGTTACAATGCTTTGACTCTTGGGTCTTGTCAGCCTGGTAAGGGACTGTGCTCCCAGGAGAGCTGGTTCCTAGAGACCATGAACAACTTGCCTGCTCGCACAGTGCTTCTGCTACACGAACTGCCTGACTTGGGCACCAGGCTTCCACAGACTCCCACAGTCAGGGACACTATGCTGCTATCCTGGACAGCCCCAGGACCAAGTCTGTGGGCAATTAGATACCATCCCACAGCCCGCACCATGCCGAAATTATTCTAACTGTGCGATCTAAGCCAGCCCAATGTGATTGTCCATTCCTTCCCTCAAGAACCCCAGCGAAGCTTTGCCTCCGCATTCTCTTCACCCCCCCCAATCTCCTCGGCAGCCCTGCTCCCTCCCCGTGTGGCCCTGCATGACACAGATAACCCTCCCTGCTTGGAACTGTGACCCACTGTTCAGTGGCAGGGGTCTCCTAGTGCTGGCCTTACCACACCCAAATAGAAGTGAAGTGACCAGTGCATTTTAGGATTTTTTGTAATCATGGTGCTCTGGGATGCTGAAGCAGGAGGCTCAAAGTTCGAGCCCAGTCTGGGCACCTTAGTGATTTAGTAAGATCTCATTTCAAAATCAAAAGAAAAACAAGTAAAATTTTAAAAAGGGTTGTAGCTATAGCTTATGGCAAAATCCCTGAGTTCAGGTCTCAGTACCAACAAATAAAGCAAATCCCTTTCCATAAGAAATTTTTACATTGTCACTGTTTTGGCATTTTTTAGATATGACTTGTTTTGTCTTGAGGTCTCAAGACAGTTGAACTATAACAGATGTGTCTGTAGAATGAACCTAATGCAGTGTCCCTGATTTCTTGGTAGGCAGCTCGAGCCTTGGTGGACAAACCCTTGACCTTCCAGGCTGTGTATGAAACCCTCATCCCTGATCTAGAGCAGGCTTCTTCAACTCTGCACTCTACATAGCTGGCGTTTGGACTGGGTAATTCTTTGCATCTGGGGCATCCTGTGGAACACTTAGCAGATCTGTTGCCTCTACCCTCCAGAGGCATCCAAGCTGCATCAACCCCAGGCATCTCCAGACATTGCCCATGGCCAGGAACCCCAGCAGCAGATGATACACCCCACCAGTTACTGCCCTCTTTCCCTCCCCTCCGCCAAGGCAAATAAAAGAGAATAAGACTTCACACACTTGAGATCTGTAGTATTTGGATCATAGTTTTTCTGAATATCCTTTGCTGTGACCCAGCGTGGTCTCTGGAGCCAGGCTGCTCAGGTTGCAGCCCCACCTCCACTGTTTCCCAGTCTTGTGACCTGGGCAGGCTTCTCGGCCTCTCAAAACTGTTAGGACTGTCGGGAGCACTGGGTGTTTTAGACTTGTGGAGTGGCTGGGAACAGTCACAGGAGGAATGAGCCAGTTAGTACCAGGTTGTGAACATCAGCATATGACCACCTTGGAAACCTTGGTGTGTCTACTAACCTCCCTGTAAAATAGGTCATCACATCCACTTCCGTGGGTCACTGTGAGTGTTGAGTAGGAGAAATGAGAAAGTTCTGTCTTCGCCATAGCACTTGTTTAATAAATATCAGGAGTGCTTTCCTAACTTCAGCAAACTCATGGTGTAGAATAATCAAACCCTCGATGCTTGTGGCCAGCTGGCTTCTCTCTCTGAGAGCTTTTTCCTCTATAGGCTTCGTCTCCTGCGATGTTGTGAGGGCTGGGTCTGCTGTGACTGGGGCTCCAGATCACCCATCTGGGACTATTTTACACCCGAAGGCCACCAAGCACCCAAGACGAGGGATTGTGCCTTGCTTTCTTTTGTGTTTCCCCACCAAATGTGGTCCATGGAGGCCTTCAGTTCACACCGGTGGGCTGTGGGAATGTGTGCAGTGGACAATAAAGGCTCACAAGACACTGTTGCCTCAATTTCCACTCTCCTTCACGGCCATCCAGTCCAGCCTTCTGCACGGGGTCTGAGCAGTGGCATCAGCCCCTAGGAAGGCTGCTCTGCTGCTCACTTTCTTACCGGAGTGGGGCTGTAGCACTGCTATACACATCTGTGTAGCAACATGTACAGTGCATGCACACCTGTGCTTGTGTGTCTGTGTGCACACGTGTGTCAGTGTGTAGAGCAATTGCTTAGGAGGATTCTGTTTCTCTACACTTTTCCCGGGGAGGATTGTTTTCCTGTTCCTTTCCTGTCAAAAGTGGTGCACAGCAGACGTCTGAGAGCTGCTGGAGAGAATGGTGGAAGGATCCTGCACCTGAGCAACGCACTGTGCCATCTCGTGGGCTGGAGTCAGCCCGAGAGAACTGTTTTCTGTTTTTCCCACTATGGTTTTTATACTGATTTTATTTAATTGTTCATTCCCTTGGAGTTTCACTGATGGTCTTCCTTTTCCTTCCCTTCCCTTTTTGTGACGTTTTAACAATTTAAAACATTTAACTTTAATGGAAAAAGGAAAGGTTAAAATATTTTAGACTGGCAGAGGTTGGAAATGCTGGAAAGCCTGACAGAAGTGTGGATTTCTGTTTCACAAGCAGCCTTTCCGGCTATGGGCATTGTGTGTGTGCACTGTATGCATTGTGTGCGTGACCTCTTGCACCTCCCGTGCTGTCCCACTCACCTCATGCTGGCCCCGTCTGCAGTCCCCATCAGGAGTCTTGCTCTATTGAAGACTCTTCTCCTTCTTCCGCCGTGTCTCCTGGAGCTCCAGGTTGTGGCTCAGAGGGCAGGATGTGCCCCTGGCAAAGTCCCCATGGAGGCCCTGAAGGTGCCGAGTGAGATTTGTTTCCTATCACACAGGGGCCCTCAGGGCTTCTTATCTGCCCTGGGAGTCCAGTCTTTCTATGGTATACTTTATAGACCAGTTCTGCATCTTGAGGGAGCTTCTTCCTGTTTTGAATGCCCCCCGCCCCTTCGCAATGCCACGATTAAATGCTCACATCATGGAATTGGTCCTATGTCCCTGACCTCAGGGAAATGCCATAGCTATGCACACCTGCAGGAGGACGAGCATGACTAAGTCCCCAGTCACCACAATGAGGGGCACAGAGCACAGGTCCTCATACCTGTCTGCATATGATCTGGTGAGCTCAGACTACTGAGGCCCCTGGTCATGCCCAGAAGGAGTCATTTAGTTGATATTTGGAAGGTTTTAAAGATTTCCAGGTGATTCTAGCTTGCAGAGACATCTGGGTACCGCCGAACTGGGGATTTCACAGGGACCTGCTCTGCTGTTGCCCACCTGGGGGTCAGCAGCATCAGCTTGTTCAAAATGAAAGTTCTCAGCCTGCACCCGAGGTTGACCAAATTGGACACTCTGGATGGCCTCAGAAGTCTCCTTTAGCAAGTGCTTCAGGTGACCCAAAGTTTGGGACAGTTTGAGAATAACCCTAGCCGGGAAATTACCATTTAGGAGTTCTTAGTCAGTATCTGAAAACACTGTTGGTTGTCACCAGGATTGCAGGGGGTTTACTGGCCCTAGGTGGGAAGGGGCCAGGGCTGCTGCTTACCACCAGACCCACGGCAAGCCCACGGCGTGTCCCCGTCTTGTCTTCTGACTTCGGTTCCTCTTTGCTTTAGTCTCCCCAGCACTTTAGCTAAGAACCTGAACAGAGGCTCCACAGTTACACATGTAAGAGGAGATGGCTTTACAGGAAAGAGGACACCCTGGCTCATTCCTAAAATAGCTGACTGCAGAAGATCAGGAGCTCTGGACCCTTCTACTGCTTCACAACAGGAGCTGAGGTGGTCCTCACCTGCACAGGCAACCTTGTGCTCCATTGTGGGGGGTCTCAAAACTGAAACCCAGCCATCCTCCCCCTCCTGGCTCCTGAGTGTCTCCCTGGGTTTTCTGTGAGGGTGAGTAAGAGACTTCAGAAAGGAGATGCAATTTAGAGTTCCATGAATTATAAACCAGAGCAAAGGTAAAGTCGGAGGTGAAGCTCCTGGACCTGGAACATGGGAACTACTCCAGGAAAACACCCTACCCCTCTTTGTCAGGTGTAATGAGGTGACGTCAGGGCCCCAGGCCCCTCGGGCTGCTGTTCTGAGCCGAGCATTATGTATAGTCGTGGGGGACATGGGGGGGGGAGGTAAACACAGCCATCATCCTGGTGTCTGGGGAAAGTGCTTGCCAATTGGCAATTAGAGATATACAGATCTTCCCTTCTTTCCTTTTTTTGTAATATCCATCTAAGTGATGGTTTCAGTGAGGGCTCTTTAAAGAGTCCTATTGTAATGTTTTTATTCAATGAGAAGGAAAACAAATCGGAAGCAAGCTAATATCTATGTGTAGTTACTATTAGACACATAGCATATTTAACTGCAGTGATGGGATAAAGAGGGCAAGATCATTGTTTTAAACAGGAAACGATAAAGCTCGGAAGGTTAACTAGCTTAGTGCTCGGGTCATGTGCTCAGTGAAGGGCAGGTCTCAGATGTGCGCCCAGCTCTAGGCCACTGGATACCCTGTCCCCTCCCTGATCCACTCTGGCCAGCACAATCCACAGCAGCCACCTTTGTTCATGAAAATGTTGGGGACATGAACCTGTGAAGAACTACACCATTGAGGGGCATCACCATTGAGGGGCAAGTACCAGTGAACTGACCTTTTGGGCAGAGTCCACTAAGTTGGTTTTAACTGGTGCAGCTATGACTTTGGCCTATTTCTCAGCATCAGACTGGAGCTGGCCAGGTGAAAGCTAGTGCAACCAGATCCAGCAACCCACCAGTTCTGTAGGCAGTCAGAGAACTCAGCATGCTGCAAGTCCGGAGCTCAGCCTCAACATGGAATGACTAAATATTCTGTCATTTTCAGAACACAGATTCATAAATTGTTCATACTCAAATCCTGTTCGTAGTTTTAAACATTAATGCAATATTTAGAAAACATTTTAATACTATAGTTTCATTTCTGGGCATTCATGCTAAAGAAATTATCAATGAAGATGATAAAGTTGTTTGCACAGATATCTTCCATGTAGCTTAGACTGTATAAGCACAGATGGAAAAAGCAAAAACATGTCTAGTCGCAGGGAAATATCATGTGTATTACTAGGTTCATCTCATGGAGAACCATTAGTACTTTTAAAATGATATGCATTTGATATACATAGCAAAACAGGGAAATTATAGGAATATGACAAAATTATAAAACATAAAACTATGCCATGGTTAAATATGCATATTTGATGCATATGTGTGGGAGAGAAATGGAAGAAATTTTGATATTGAGATGGTATTTTTATCACTTATTTATAGCCTTCTTGTAATAAATTTAGCATAAATGTTTATTTATAATAAAATGCAATAGTACGAAGTTAATCAATTGGTAATAAAATTTAAAAGCTAGCCTGCTTAGCTGGACCTGGATACTGCTGTAATGTGCCGGAAAACGTGTCTGCCATCACTAAGGGACTACAGAGAGGCAGAGCTGGTTTCTGGGTTTCCCCCACATGCCGCCAGCAGACGTCCTCCCAGCCGCTGTGTCGGGAATGGTGTGGGAAGAACCCATCCCCAGGGTCAAAGTAGCTTTCCAGGGTGCTTTGGAAGGCGTCACAGAGAACTCTGAGACACCTCCACTTCTGCCTTCAGCTCCTCCTTTCTTCTCACTCCGCTGCTGTGGGAAAGAAGGAAGATTCCTTGGGTGCACAACACTGCTTCTCAGTAATTAGCACTGGTGGGAAAACTTGCTGTTCAGGGAATCATTAGCCTGTGTCCCCAGACCTGCCCCACCAGAGGGACACCCGCACAACTCCTAGGAACTCTGGGGTCTCTCCGCAATTACAGAACTTGCTATATGTTTACACTGCCATGTGGACAATTAAGTTATCTTTAAAAAACAAATTTTCCTAAGCTCAGTGTCCACAGAAACGTCTGTCTCACCTTTGGAAGGTTCCTGTGCAGGCTGTCTCTCCCCTGAGTGGTGTGGTTAGCTCACAAGTGGCTAGATTATCTTTCCCTTCGTGACACTTTTGTCTGCTGACCCCTGTAACAAATTTTAAAATCCTTTATGCATCTGACCATATACAGTCTTTTATTTTTGTTTCAAAAACCAGATAACTCAAGACCCATGGATGTATTTCTCTGTAGTCTGCTCTGCTACAGCAGTGTATGTGTGTACTTCTGTGCCAGTGCCATGTTGTTTTTGTTACTATGGCTTTCTAGTGTGATTTGAGTCCCAGCACTGCAATGCCTCCAGCATTGCTCTGTTTGGCAGTTCTGGGTGATTTCTGGTTCTATATGAATTTTAGGAAGGAGCCCAAGGACCTAGCTAGCTGTGTGGATGTTGCAGGAGGGTGGACCCGAGCTGCATTCTTCAAACCCTGAGAACCAATGTATTCATGATATCCAAATCATCACATATAAAGCAAGACAATTAGTGCACAAGGTAAATCTTTTGGGAGGTCTATATCATGTAGTACCTTCAGTTCATCAGTTTCTCCACATATATTTTACTCGAACATTTGGTTTGACAGCTGCATTCAGTGAGTGTCCAGGACTTAGCACTCATTGAGAATGATTATTTCCGGGAGGAGCCTGTCCTCATGTGGAGAGCCTGTGCCCTGGAGCTGTGACCCACAAATCTGGAGGCAGCCTACAGTCTGCCCCTTGTTTCCCTGTACACACCACTTCCCCTGTCAGTTTTCTGATTGTGAAAATAAAGGTTCTTCCTTGGTCTCCTGGGGACATGGAAATATGAGTTACAGAGCACATCATCACTACCGGTTCTCAGCATGGAAACCCTGAGGGCCTTTGTTTTCTTTTTGACTCTGTCTTTACTGACACATGGAACAGTTTTGTAGGGATTCAAACATTTACCAAAATGGGGCAGGAACACCTTTCAAAACTCCAGAGCAATTGAATGACAACTAAAGAGAAGTCTCAGCATTTATGATTAAGTAGGCATTATTATCACAACAATTTTAAAAGTGGGAACTTCAAAATTTGCTTCAAAAAATATGAATCGAAGCTCAAAACTGGTACATCCTCTGATAGGGTCGCAGAATCTAGAAATGATCTCCAAGGCTAAGTTTGGTTTCTTAGTTGGCGTAGAATGGATTAATGGAGGTTCTTATTTTTCACACACCTCACTGCAGTCAAGTCCAAACATGCAGATTTTTCAGGTCAGTGCTGCCAAGTTATAAGTTAAGAACACAGGAATGCCTCAGGGATAAATATTTACCTGTAGATGCTACAAGGGTGGATACATGCTTGGTTCACTCTACCCTGCAGGTCCGGATTTCTGTAGCTGTACAAAGCTACTTGCTTCTACTTGAAAATGGTTGACTCATTGCGCTTAGTGCAGCCAGCACCTTGCTCCTCAGGCTGTAAGTGAGCCGGTTGAACATGGATATGAAGGCAGTACTGATCACAGAGAGTGTTTCATCCTGCTCGGACATGTGAAGCAAGTGGGGAGCTGTGAGGATGACTGTGCCTGGCCCATAGTAGAGGCCCACCACCGCCACATGAGAGGACCAGGCGGCCAGAGCTTTCCTCCTAGTCTGTGGGGAAATTATTCGAAGGACCTCGAGGAAGACAAGTGTCTAGGAAGATGTGATGAGTTCCAAGAGGAGACCAAAGACAAAGCAGATGGCTGACACCACTGTTTCCTACAGGGGAGTGTCCTCCTCTGCTAGCTCCAGGAGGGCAGGCATCTTGCAGAAGAAGGGGAGGGTTTCCCTGGAGGCGCAAAGGAGAACTGCATGGTGTGGATGGTGCTGATGAGAGAATTCAGGCACCTCCACCCCAGGAGCAGAGGGCCATTGCAGACAGTCTCTGAGGCTCACAAGGACCTGAAATCTCAGAGGGTGGCAGCTGGCCACGTAGCAATCATAAGACATGAGGGTCAAAAGGAGACACCACTGCCAAGGCATAGAAGAAAGGCTGGGCTCCACAGCCAACGTCGGAAATATCTTTCTTCCAAGACAAAATGTTGATGATTGTCTTTGGGACCATGGTGGGGACTAAAGCCAGGTCAATAAGACAGAGATGGCTGAGGAGAACATACATGGAGTGAGCAGGTGGGAGGCCACCCAGGTAAGAAGATGAGGACAGAGTCCCAGGAAAGGCTATCACAGGAATCAGAAGGATGAAAACAATGAGGAAGCCGATGACCCGAGGTTCTGGGAAGAGCGCCAGGAGAGAGAGAGAGCCATAGAGGTTTCATTCCCGTCACCCAACTTCTCAACACCTGCCTCGAACTGGAAGTGGGGAGAAGATGCAGACATGTGTATCCTGACCAAGTGTGCTGGCTTTCATTATGCTAACAGCTTTATCAAAATGCTTCCTTCAAACCTCCTTATCAGGGTAAAGAAAAAATACCAACAATGTTTAACAGCTAGAATTAGAGTTTTCATTGTAGAAAAATTTTTTGGGTGGGGGAATACACTGCAACATGAAAGGTGGGTTCCTGCAGCTGACGACTGAAAGAGTTAAAAGGTTTGCATGCAGCATTAATGTAGACTTGCAGGTGGTGATATATACGGAACAGACGAGGTGGGTCACAAACATTGGTGAGAAATTCCCAGGCTATGGTGGCCAACAGCCACTGAAGGACAAAATTGTATGTTATTCATGCGTATTTCGTGTGTGCTGCTGGTATATAGATGCCTTTTCCTGTCCTGCACGCAGACCCTCTACTGGGCAAACACAATGCCCAGAATTTCTCTGGGGAATCGGGACCATTCCATGCAGGATGTTGTGGCACAGGAAAAGACTGCATGCACAGGTCAGTGTCAGGAACCAGAAGGTGACTGCAGCTGGAGCCACGGCTGAGAGCCGGAGAGACTGAGCTCCTTCTCCAACTGCTGCCCTCAAGGAGCACACAGAAAGCTTGGGGGGAGGCTAGACATGATGTGTACATCTGTGTCAGTTTACTGGCATTTGGAAGATGCTAATGGCCCCACCTAATGTCCACGTCTGCAAAGGAGAAGGTTACTGTCTGTGCCGTCATAGTAGGTAGTGTGCGAAGCTTCTCCCTTTGCGAGAAACACAAAGTGCTTGAGGCTTTGACCTCATTTCATGAGACAGTTTCTTCAAAGCAGAGGTATATAACACTCGAGATTATTGCCTCACTCTCAGAATCTTCTCTGAGGTTCTTAGCCAAATTTGATAGCAGAAAATGGAACAAATTCTGCAGTCACAGGCCCATTTTGAATCCAGCCTGCTAGTGAATGTGATGACCACGTCTGCACACTGATGCATGGCGGGTGTTTGGGGGAGCACATCCTGAAGTGTAATCTGACATTTACTGAGATGTCCTACATTCCTCAGCCTCCACCCTCACCCCTCAGGACTCAGCCCACATCACCCTTTTGCTTTATTTACTTATCTTGACGGGCTCGCTGAAGACGTATGAGCTTACAACTCCTGTTTTGGAGAATCCAGATGAATGAGGGAAACAGGTATTTGGTGACTCTGAGTAGTGGGGCCCACAGAGGCATGTGTCCCATCCTGCTTACTTGAGCAGTCAGAGCCATCTGAATGAGACTCAGTGTGTGCTCTCCACAGCTCTGGCTGCCGTTACGGAGCCTCCAAGAGAGATGGAATCCAGTGCTTAGTTTTGACCTCCTTCCAAATCTTGCAACAACAAAATAGGACACACAAGATGCAGTCTGTGCCCACAGAAACCCTCCCTGATTGTCCCGGCCCATGGGTGAGTCAATGTAGATGCTAGAGGGGGAATGGGGATGAGAAGAGACAAGAAACACGAAGAATGGAGACAAGACAGGATTCTGTTCAAGTCTCGTTTATTCAAGTATTGGGGGAGGAGGGAGTTGGGTTCTGAGACATCGGCAGATAACTTAGCAACAGTGGCAAGACAGAGGGTTATAGGTTAATTCAAATCTCCCACTCACCTGGACTCATAAGGCGGGCTGATTAACATAATCCCTGAATGGGCCAAACAGGCTAGGCAAGGAGCTGCTGCCTGTAGATACAAGGTGGTAGCCAGTTACAGAGCTTCCCACACCTGACGCCACCAGGCATTCTGAATGTCCCTCCTCAGTTGCACGAGGCTCCTCCTCAGCAAAGCCACTCTTGCCCTGCATCTTTGGTCTTCAAGACCCAGACAGACAGATCCCTAAATAGCTGAAAAGGGAAACTGTCTGATGATCACATCCACTTTCAAAGCACACCAGGTACTGATGTCAGAGGGGCTTCAGAAGTCCTCTAACAATGATTTTAATAGATTCTAGTTTTTAGAGAAACTTTAAATTTCACAGAAATTTGAGGAGGCAGATGCCGAGATTTCAATATATTCCGGTCTCCAAGCATGTATTGGCTCCCCATAACACATTCCCCACCAGAATGGTACCTTTGGATCACACTGTCAAAACATTACCCTCACAAAGATAGCATTTGCATTCTTCCTGGAATGGTTCTGAGATAACAAAACCAGTGTTGATATTAAGGACTGCCTGGGGTGGGGTGTTGAACTTTCAGGAGGATGGGCATCTCTAAATGTCAGAGCAATGCATGGACGCTCTTCCCCAAAGCCCCATCCAGACACACATGAAGCCTTGCATATCCATGTCTCACCTGCAGGTGTCTGATAGAAGCTTGGCTGTCTCCTCCATGATTATCCCTCAGTATTATGCAGAGGACCTGGTGCACACCACCATCCACTACTCAGACAGGAGATAGAGCGAGGATAGAGAGGAAAGAGGAAGAGGTTGATCCCACGGGGACCACGCCTGGTGGTTTGGGAAACCATCTTCAGTGCTCACCTGGGAGAGAGGTCTCGTGTCACCTCCCAAGTCCAGTAAAAGTGGACGACCTGTAATGGAAAAGCAGTTCTCAGTCTCTTCTGACCACCCACACAGCATGGTCCTGAAGCTGGGGTGGACCAAGCCCTGACCCAGAACTGATCGTTGGCACCGGTGCTCCCTGATTCCCCCTGGAGGCTGATCTGCCCTGAATGTCACGCATAGGTTAATACTGTTTGGTTGTCGTCAGGAACCAGACAATGCCAACATTACATGGGTTTTCACCACCGTGTGAAGAAAAATGACTAAAAACATTACTTCAGGAAGAAAATGAAATAAGTATTGATGACATTTAAATTAAATTCAGGGAGAGGTAGAAATGCCGATATATAAAAAATAAAAAATAAAAACAGCTGTAGAGGGAAGGACGGGGGAGCGGCACCCAGGATGGGGTCCTGCCATGCTCCTTTGTCCACCGCTCACAGAGCACTGGGCTTCCACGCAGCCGCAGAGCAGCCGCTCCTGACAGCCGTGATCCTGCCGATGCCAAGGACAGGCCGGTTTGGGCCTGTGCGAATGCTTCCCCATCTCTTCCCCGAGGATGGTCACTACAGCCTCCCTGTGGCCTCCTAATGCCCCCCAAGCAGGATTCCTCTGGCCTGGACACCAGCCCATCAACCCCTGTCCTCTCCCCGGGGCCACCCCCTCGGTCACCCCTTCCTCCAATCCTGTTCTTATCCCTGCCTTGAGGGCGAACCAAGTCAGGGATGAGAACCCACTTGGAAATGAGCTTTACCTCAGGCAAACACCAAGTTATTGTCACCAAAGAAATGCTATTAAGGTGCTCAGACCTCATCAGCAAGGCCCTAATAAACACTCGCTTCCCTGTCCTCATGGAAAACCCATCCACTGGCTGATGTACCCACAGAGTGGAACACAGCCTGGCTGCACAGCAGGGGGCTGTCACCTTCCAAGCGATGAGGGACAGGTATTTAGTGGTGCAGTCAGGTGCGGAGCTAACCTCCTGAGAAGCCAAAGCCTGCCATTCCAGAACCACTTCTGCAGGCAGCTGACACCTTGGTCTGCTGGAAATTCTGCCCCCAGGCACTAATTAGCCATGTTCTCTCATAGCAGCTGGATTTCCTCCCAGGTTCCAGACTGCTCACCTGGGAGGGACTTCGGGGAACAGCACTCAGGAGCCTGGGTGCTTCCAGGAAACAGAGCGGGGTATTCTGTGGCGATGCCAGCAGGGCACCCAATGCTGATGAGAGCTGAGAGAGAAAGAGGAAGAAAACAGAGGTTTCGGTGACACCGTTTTCATATCTGGAACCAAGGAAGGAGGAGAGGAGGCGTGTGAGGTTATGTGTAGGGGAAGAAAATCAGAAAAAGGAAAAGAAATATAAGCATGAAGTGGAGAATGTTTTCAATAGTTTGTATTTAGTTCACAAACTGGTAAAAATGTTAGAGGAACGCAGAGACAACCTTGATGAGGGAGAACCTGGCAGGTTCATGTAAGACACTCTGTAACCACACACTTGTGTGTTCACACTTACACAGCTGCAGACACACAGCCCACAGATACACTCTACAAGAGAAAGAAAGGAAAAACTAAAATGATAGAAAAATAAAAAATGATAACATTAGTGTTTGTATACCAGAAAAAGAGGGTGGAGGAAGCGATATATGAGGAGGTGTGAGGGGGTAAAAGGTGGGAGGGAGGGAATTTCTCTGGAAAGTGGGAGTCTAGGTGAGTTAGAGACCCAGCAGAGGAGCCACTGGGCAAACCCTGTGCATAGCCCTTGGTGTGGAAGAGCTCGTGTGCTGTGTCCAAGTGTCACAGGAGTGAAAGCATCACACACACATGTACATTCCTACATGTGAGCGTGCACTCCTTAGCACTCTCAAAAGGAAGTGTGTGCATGTGTGTGTGTGTGTGTGTGTGTGAGAGAGAGAGAGAGAGAGAGAGAGAGAGAGAGACAGAGACAGAGACAGACAGGCAGAGGCAGAGGCAGAGGCAGAGGGAATAAAACCCCAGCCTGATAGTCCTCCCTGCCAGGGTGTTTGTGCTGGAGTTGGAATTACTGCAGGCTGCCCTCTCACCTCCACTCAGACTGGGGTGGCCTTGTAGAGCTCAGCTTGGAGTGACTGAGCTCCTCTGTTCTGCGCCGTGTCTGGGAACCTGGGAAGTTCCTCAGGGCTTCATTTAGTTCCCTGTGATCAGATGTACAGGTCCCCTGGTTCCTCCCACACCCTAGAGCCAGAGTGAACTGCAGCCCCATCATACCACAGTGATATGTGTGCACCCCTGTTCACAGCAGCACAGTTTGCGGGAGCTGAGTCTTGGAAACGGCCCAAGTGCCCATCAACCAAAGAATGGATAAAGAAGATGTGATTTTTTTTCTGTACAACAGAGTACTACTCCGACATAAAGAAGGAGGAATTGAGGCATTTTGAGGTAAATGTGTACACCTGGGGCCATACCTTGAGGTGAAATATATTGGATACACGGATGTAAATATCACATCCTCATCCTCTGGTATGAGGAACCAAATGTGTAAATGAGGACAAAAATGTCTAAAGGATATTGGGAAATGGGAAGAAAATGTTCAAATAAGAAAGGGAACCAGGGAGGGTGAAGGGGGGAAGGAAAGAAAACCAAAAAAGTGGGGAAAAGAAGGATAAAATGGAAACAAAGCTTTTGTACATAAAGAGGGGAAGAAGGGTGCAAATGGAAAGTAAGGAAAAGGAGCAAAAATAAGAGTTAAGATAAATCACATACAGGTACAAATTCCCTATGAGAATGTGACCATTATGCATACCTCAAAAGCACCAATAAACAATGAATTTTTAAAAATCTTTCTTGAGAAAGGATTTCACTATGTAGTTCACACTGTACTCAAACTCACAGAGATCCTTGTGCCTCGGTCTCATGAGTGCTGGAATCACAGCCATCTGCCGCCACACCTGGATAATTATTTTTTTTTTATTTTAAAGGGATTAAGACAAAAGAGGACAGAACAAAGCAGATCAGAACAGAAAAATGTAAGCAACACAGTGCTTCACCACAAGACAACCCAATATTAACATAGCTACCTAATGTCTCTTTCTTTGAAATAGTTGAGCATACCTTCACACACAATAGTATCAAACATATCAATAGTACAAAACCATTCAAGAGAATGAAAGATTACAGGGCATTCAGAATCAAATAACAGAAAATGAACAATGGCTACTATATTATCTCCTTTTCCATAAAAATTTTGTTTATACTATCACACATATTAAAATCCAATAAGATACAACATGATAGAAACAATGGGAACAGAAGAACAAAAGCATGGTAAGACTTCAAAGCAAGATGATATTAAATCAGCAATGGCTACCATAATGTCTTATTTTCTTCAAAGTAGCTGTTCATATCACCACACATAATAAAATGAAACAAAACAGAATAAAACCATTCCAACTAATGAATGAAAACATTACAAGGCTTCAAAACAATATAATGGGGAATCATGATTACCATAAAATCTTATGTACTCTTACCATTTCTTACATTAGGGAGACTATACGGTATTTATACATGTGAGTTTTACTTACTTAGCTTATGAGTATGGTCTCAAGATGCGCCCATTGATTTATAAATATCTCAATGTGATCATTCTTTATAGATGAGTAGTACTCCATAGTATAAAAACACAACTCTTTTATCCATTCCTCAGCTGATGGACACTTAGGTTGTTTCAAAGATCTGGCTATTACAAATTGTGCTACTATAAACATGGGTGAGTACTATGGTATGATGTTTTCATTTCTTCTGGAAATATGCCTAGAAGTAGAATAGCTGGAACAAATGGGACTTGCACTCCAAGATTTTTGAGAAATCTATAGACTGACCTCCACAGTGGTTGCACCAGTCTACACCTGCACCAGTAGTGCAGGAGAGTTACTTTTTTCCCCACAGCCTCTCCAGCATTCGTTGTTAGTAGCTTTCTTGATCCTGGCCATTCTTTCAGGAGTGAGATGGAATCTCAGCGTGATTTTAATTTGCATTTCTCTAATGAGTAATGGTGAGGAACATTTTTTCATGTATTTATTTGCCATTTGTATTTCTTCATCTGAGAATTGTGTGTTCATTTCAGATGCCGATTTTTGGACTGGGTCTTTGAATTTCAAGAGTCTGATTTTTTTTTAATTCTTTACATGTTCTAGACAGGAGTCCTTTGTCTGAGGGACAGTTCACTAAGATTTTTTCGCAGTTTGTGGGATTTCTTTTCACTATAGTGGAGATTTCTTTCGACATACAGAAACTCTTTTAATAATATGTGATCCCAGTTATTGATTCTGAGAAGTATTTACTGTGAAGTTTGATTCCTGTTCATGACTTCTCTACCTGCCCCTATGTCTTCAAGATTTTTACCCAATTTGTCTTCCAACAGATTTAGCGTTTCTGTTTTAATATTTAGATCTTTGATGCACTTAGATTTTAGTTTAGTACATGGTGATAGACATGGGTCTAGTTTTAGTTTTCGGCATATGTGACCTTTTTTTTCCAGCACCATTTATTAAAGAGACTTACTATTCTTCCAGTGAACATGTTTGGCCCCTTTATCAAAGATAAGATATTTGAGTGTGTTTGTAGTTGTGGTTGTATCTTCTAATCTACTCCATTGATCTTCAGATCTGTTTTTATTCCAGTAACATGTTGATTTTATGAAAGTAACTTTGTAGTATAACTTCAAGTCAGGATTGTGATACTTCCTGCCTTGCCTTTGCTGCTTAGAATTGCCTTTGCTACTCTAGGTATCTTCCAGTTCCAGATGAATTTTCGAAGTGCTTTCTCTACATCTATGAGGTATGTTGATGGTATTTTCATTGGGATTGCATTGAATCTGTATAACATTTTTGGGAGAGTGACCATTTTCACAATATTTATACTTCCTATCCATGAACAAAGGATGTCTTTTCATTTTCTGAGATCCTCTTTAATTAATTTTTCAGTGTATTACAATTTTCCCTGCATAGATCTTTTATTTCTTTCATGAGACTAATTTCTTTTTTTAATTTTATTTAAAAGGAAAAAGAAAAAGCAGAACAAAACAAAGCAGTGTAAGGGTACAAGTAATACAGAACTACAAAAAAAAAACAGTAAGAAATCACCAGTTAATAGATTACATATTATCATCTTAGAGATAGTTGCTAAAAATCACAGTATCAAAGCATACAAAGTGGACATTCAAACAGTGAGACTGCAAACAGTTGTGTTCAATGATCCAACCAAAAACATTAATATGGTCAGCTATTTAACACCCCTAAACACACTTGCTGTTGTTTCCTTTAGAGCACTTTTTTTCCCTCTCTTTTTTACAACAAAATCTACACATTTTGGGTTTTATTACTCCTTAGTTCTTATTACTTTTTTGGGGGGGGAGAATAAAGTCAAATATGGCAAAATAAAGCTGTCAGGCAAAACCAAGGAAAGACATAGCACACGATGTAAAACAGAGTACAACATTATCAACAATGGTTATCAACAATGTCTATTGTTTCCTTAAAAAGAATTGTCTATCTCATTAGATATTATAAAGTTGAACAAAACAGTAGAGAACAAGACCAATAAAACTTAAGCATTGTAAACATTACAGGACTTCCAAAGGACACAATAGTCAAACCAGAATGGGCATCTTAGTGAATCTTATTGCCTTCAGAGTAGTTGCCTATACACTCAAACTTGATACTATCATACAGAATGGAACAGAGTCTAATCAGTCAAAACAAGATAGTGAGAGTATTACAGGATTTCAAAACAAGTTAATAGGAAATCAGAAAAAGTTACTATTATATATCCTGCTAGTTTTTTAAATTTTTCCCCTTAATTAAAAAAAAATGATAAAAATAACTAAATATTTTTTTTAAAGAATAAGGGAGAGATTGAGATAAAACAGGGCATAACAATATAACAATGCAGGTCAAAGCATGACTGTTTCAGCAACCTAGTGCTTCACCACCAAATAACCTGACTTATTAGTAGTTACCGTAGTGTCTGTCTTTTTCCTTGAAATATGTGAATAAAACTTCATATACTATAGCTTCAAATATTTCCATATCAAGAAACCCAGAATAAAGCCTTTCCAATTAATAAGTGAAAACTTTATGAGGCTTCAAGGCCACATAATGGGGAATCAGGATTACCACATATTTTTATATATTTGAATCATTACTTACATTAGGGAAACTATTCGGTATTCACACATGCGAGATTGATTTATTTCACTTATGAGTATGGTCTCAAGCTGCGCCCATTTATTGATAAATATCTCAATGTGATCCTTCTTTATAGCTGAATAATACTCCATTGTATAGAAATACCACAACTTTTTTATCCATTCCTCAGTTGATGGACACTTGGGTTGTTCCAAGATCTGGCAATTACAAATTGTACTGCTATAAACATAGGTGAACATATATCACTGTGGTATGATGCTTTCAGTTCTTCTGGGAATATGCCTAGAAGTGGAATAGCTGGAATAAATGGGACTTCCAATCCCAGCTTTTTGAGAAATCTCCAGACTGACCTCCACAAAGGCTGCACCAGTCCACAATCCCACCAACAGTGTAGGAGAGTTCCTTTTTCCCCACAGCCTGTCCAGCATTTGTTGTTGTTGGTTTTCTTGATCCTGGCCATTCTTTCAGGAGTGAGATGTTATCACAGTGTGGTTTTAATTTGCATTTCTCTAATGACCAATGATGATGAACATTTTTTCATGTATTTATTTGCCATTTGTATTTCTTCATCTGAGAAGTGCATATTCATCTCAGATGCCAATTTTTGGATTGGATCTTTGAATTTTGGGGGTCTGAGTTTTTTTAATTCTTTATATGTTTTAGACAAGAGTCCCTTGTCTGAGAGAGTTCACTAAACTCTTTTCCCAGTTTGTGGGTTTTCTTTTCACTATGCTGGTGATTTCTTTTGACATGCAGAAACTTTTAAATAAGAAGTGGTCCCAGTTATTGATGCTGGGAAGTATTTCCTGTGCGGTTTGAGTCCTGTTCATGAATTCTCTACCTACTCCTATGTCTTCAAGGTTTCTACCCAATTTGCCTTCCAATAGTTTTAGTGTTTCTGTTTTAATATTTAATATTTAATAATCCCATTTAGATTTTAATTTAGTACATGGTGATAGACATGGGTCTAGTTTTAGTTTTCGACAAATGGGGAGGAGTTTTTCCAGCACCATTTATTAAAGAGACTGTCGTTCTTCCAGTGAACTGCTCATTTATCAAAGATAAAGTGGTTGAGTGTGTTTGTAGTTGTGGTTGTATCTTCTAATCTATTCCATTCATCTTCAGCTCTGTTTTGATTCCAATACCATGTTGATTTTACTACTGTTGCTTTGCAGTATAACTTCAAGTCAGGGATTGTGATGCCTCCTGCTTTGTCTTTGCTGCTTGGAATTGCCTTTGCTATTCTAGGTCTCTTCTGGTTCCAGATGAATTTTAGGAGTGATTTCTCTAGATTTATAAGGTATGTTGATGGTATTTTTACTAGGATTGCATTGAATCTGTATAACAGTTTTGGGAGAATGGCCATTTTCACAATGTTTGTTCTTCCTATCCATGAGCAAGGGATGTCTTTCCATTTTCTGAGATCATCTTCAATTTCTTTTTTCAGTGTATTATAATTTTCACTGTATAGGTCTTTCACTTCTTTCGTAAGAGTAATTCCTAAATATTTCATTTTTTTGCTTGCTAATGTGAATAGTACAGTTTCTCTTATTTCCCTCTCTGTGATTTTGTTGTTCGTGTATAGGAATGCTATTGATTTCTGAGTATTGATTTTCTTTCCAGCCACACTACTGAATTTATTTATTGTATCTAAGAGTCTTTCAATGGAGTTTAGGGGGTCTTCTATGTAGAGTATCATGTCATCTGCAAACAATGCTAATTTAACTTCTTCTTTTCCTATCTTTACCCCTTTTATTTCTCTCTCTTGCCTAATTGCTCTGGCTAGTACTTCCAGTACTATATTAAATAGGAGTGGTGATAAAGGACATCCTTGTCTTGTGCCCGATTTTAAAGTAAAGGCTTTCAATTTTTGGCCATTTAGTATGATGCTGGCTGTTGGTTTGTCATAAATGGCCTTTATTATATTGAGGTAAAGACCATCTATTCCAATTTTCTGTAAAGTTCTTATCATGAATAAATGTTGGACCTTATCGAAGGCTTTTTCTACATCTATAGAAATGATCATGTGATTCTTACTTTTGGCTCTATTGATATGGTGGATTACATTTATTGATTTATGTATGTTGAACCATCCTTGCATTCCGGGAATGAATCCCACTTGGTCATGGTGTATAATCTTCTTGATGACTTGCTGCATCCTATTTGCCAATAGTTTATTGAGGATTTTTGCATCTGTGTTCATTAGGGAGATCGGTCTATAGTTCTCTTTTTTAGTTGGGTCTTTCTCAGGTTTTGGTACTAGAGTAATATTTGCTTCCAGGAATGTCTTAGGAAGGATTGCTTCCCTTTCAATTTCACTGAATAGTATGAGGAGTGTCAGCATTATGTCTTCTTTGTATTTCTTGTAGAATTCCGCAGTGAATCCATCTGGGCCTGGGCTCTTCTTTGTAGGTAAGGACTTAATTACATTTTCAATTTCATTAACAGAGATTGGGTTATTCAACAGTTTTACCTCCTCTTGATCTAGCTATGGTACTTCATATGCTTCTAAGAATCTGTCTATTTCTTCTGTGTTATCAAACTTTTGAGAGTAGAGGTTTTCGAAATAGGTGTTGATGATCTTCTGTATTTCTATTGGGTCTGTAGTGATTTCACCTTTTTCATTTCTTATTGCATGAACTTGAGCTTTTTCTTCCCTTTTTAAAAAAAAGTTGGCTAGGGGCTTAGCGATTTTATTTATTCTTTCAAAGAACCAACTCTTTGATTTGTTGATTCTTTGGATTGTTTTCTTAGTCTCTATTGCATTGATTTCTGCTCTGATTTTTATAATTTCCTCTCTTCTTTTGGCTTTGGGCTTGCCTTGCTCTTCTTTTTCTAGCTGTTTGAGGTGTAGCATCAAGTTATTTATTTGTATTCATTCTGTTTTCCTGATGTGGGAACTCAGTGCAATAAATTTCCCTCTGAGGACGGCTTTCATTGCATCCCACAAATTCCCGTAAGTTGTATCTGCATTTTCATTTTCTTTTAGGTATAGTTCAATTTTTTCTTTAATTTCTTCTGTGACCCACTGATTACTCAAGAGTGTGTTATTCAGTTTCCATGTTTTTGCGGGATTTTTGCAGTATCTTTTATCATTAATTTCTGATTTCAGAGCGCTATGATCTGATAACATGCAAGGGATGATTTCAACTTTTTGCATTTGTTTAAATATGTTCTGTGAGCTAATATATGTAGAGAATGATCCATGTACTGCTGAGAAGAATGTGTATTCTGATGTTGTTGGGTGGAACATTCTGTATATGTCTACCAAATGCATTTGTTTGCAGGTGTGATTCAGTTCTGTTATTTCTTTGCTCATTTTCTGTCTTGTTGATATGTCTCTTGGTCTCAATGGCGTTTTAAGGTCTGTTACAGTTGTGTTACTGACAATTTGAGTTTTCATTTCTGTTAATAGTTGTTTTATATAACTGGGTGCTCTGGAGTTTGGTGCATATATATTTAAGATAGTTATCTCTTCCTCTTGGAGTTTTCCCCTTACGAGTATGTAGTGACCTTCTTTGTCCTTTATGATCATTGTTGGTTTAAAGTTCACATTGTCTGCAAACAGAATGGCTACTCCTGCCTTTTTTGTGGTTTCCTGCTGCATGAAGTATTGTTTTCCATCCTTTAGTTTTCAGTCTGTGAGTATCCTTCTGGGTTAGATGGGTTTCCTGTAAACAGCATATGGTTGGATTTTGTTTCTTGATCCATTCTGCTAGTCTGTTTCTTTTGATTGGTGCATTGAGACCATTTACATTAATGGTTATTACTGTGAAATGCTGGTTTATTGTTGACATGTTATCTCTCTGCTGTTGCATCTTTATCTTTCTGTTCTGTTTAATTATCTGCTTTGCTTAGTGGTTTTTTCCTTTGTGTATCTAAACTGTGTTTCAATATTTTTTGCAGGGTTGGCTTGGAGTTTATGAAGTTCTTCAGCTGTTCTTTGTCATGGAAGTAATTTTACCATCAATTTTGAATGATAGTTTTTCAGGATACATCAGTCTAGATTGGAAATCATTTTGCTTTAGGATCTGGAACGCTTCACTCCATGCTCTTCTTGACTTTATTGTTTGTGCTGAGAAGATTGCTGTGATTCTGATAGGTTTTCCTTAATAAGTGATCTGTCTTTTCTCTCTGACAGCTTTTAACAATCTATTCTTGTGTTGGATTTCTGGGATGGTGATTATTATATGTCTGGATGTAGTTTTATTTTGGTTATGACTATTTGGAGTTCTATATGCTTCACTGATCCTGATGTTGGTTTCTGATCTCATGCTTGGGAAATTTTCAGCTATTACTTCTCTAAATATCCTCTTGACATCCTTTATGTTGTCTCCTTCTTTTTCATTAATCTCTATCATTCCTATGTAATTTTTCTTTGCATCGTCTTGCAGTTGTTGAATTGTTGTTTCCTGATTCCTTGTTATTTTTAAAGATCTTTCCTTTTCTGTTCACTAGCTGCAATCCAGTCTCAAGGTCTGAAATTCTATCTTCACTTTCATTGAGGCGGTTTTTACAACTTTCAATGGAGTTTTTTATTTCCTGTACATCTCTGTGCATCTGCATTATGTATTCTCTTTGTTTCTTATATTGCTCGTCTAGGGATTCTATCTTTTTGTTTAGTTCCTCCAATTTTTTAACTGTGTTTTCTTTAGATATATTCAGAATCTCTTTCATTTCTTTTATCATTTCTTCTTTCATCTGGGAGATTATTTAGTGTTTGAATTTCTTTAAAGCTTCCTGGAGTTGCTTGTGAATTTCAGTAGCTATTGTGTCCGATATTTGAGGTGAATGGCATATATTTTCTTCTATATACATTGCTCCTAGGGTTTCTTGAGATGGGCTGGAGGTTTGAGGTTGTAATTTGGTCTTTTGTTTTGTCATTTTCCTATATTTCTGTGTTTCAAGTGTTATTTGAAAGCTTCCTCAGGGTCTGTTGGAAATCCCCTTCTATGTTTGCAGCTCCTGAGACTCTGGCACCCCGTTACCCCAGCCACTGGGCCTGCATAACCAATGGCCCTCTTCTGCCTGTTTAGAACTCCATAGTTCCAGATAAGCTGGGCTTCAGGGACACTGTGCGCCCACCTGCTTGTTGGAAGCTCCACAGCTCTCCAAGCCCAGCTGGGATGGGAAGGGGGATGTAGACGCCTCAAACCCACCTCTCCACTTCATTGCACCCGGAAGCCTGGAGGGACCCGAACAGTCTGGGCTTTGGGCAGAGTGCATTGAGCACTCACCACAGGCTGCGAGGCCTCTGGAACCTGCGATGCTCCCCTGCCCCCTGAGACATCCCCAGTCCTCCAGACACACGAGGAGGTGGATGCAGTCGCCCCAGATTCACCCAGCCCCTCCTCTGCACACCGATGGTGAGGCATGGGGGTCCCAAACAGGCTGGGCTCCGGGGATAGCGTGTGCCCGCCCACCCTTTGGAGGCTCCACAGTTCTCCAAGTGCAGCCGGGATGGGGAGGCCGATGTAGAGGCCTCAAACCCACTTCTCCACTTCACTGCACCTGGAAGCCTGGAGGGTCCCGAGCAGTCTGGGCTTTGGGCAGAGGGTGCTGAACACTCACCACAGGCTGCGGGGCCTCTGGAACCTGCGATCCTCCCCTACTTGCTGAGATACCCACAGTCCTCCAGACACACGGGGAGGTGGATGCAGGCGCCCTCATGAGACTAATTTCTAAGTATTTCATTTTTTTGCATGCTAGTGTGAAGGGTGTGGCTTCTCTTATTTCTCCCTTCGTGATTTTGTTGTTAGTGTACAGACATGCTATTGATCTTTGAGCATTGATTTTGTATCCAGCCACATTGCTGAATTTATTTATTATATCTCAGAGTCTTTCAATGGAATTTTGGGGGTCTTCCATGTAGAGTATCATGTCATCTGCAAATAATGATAATTTACCTTCTTCTTTTCCTATCTTTATTTCTTTTATTTATCTCTCGTCTAATTGCTCTGCCTAGTATTTCCAGTACTATGTTGAATACGAGCAGTGATGAGGGTCATTCTTGTCTTGTGCCTGATTTTAAGGTAAAGACTTTCAGTTTTTTGCTATTTAATGTAATGCCATCTGTTGGTTTGTGGTAGATGACCTTTATCATACTGACATAAGGACCATCTGTTCCAATTTTCTGTAAGGTTCATATCATGAATGAGTGTTGATCCTTACCAAAAGCTTTTTCTGCATGTATAGAAATGATCGTGTGATTCTTACTTTTTACTCTATTGATATGTTGGATTTACATTTATTGATTCACATATGTTGAATCATCCCTACATGCCTGGGATGAATCCCATTTGGTTGTGGTGTATAATCTGTTTGATGATTTGCTGCATCCTGTTTGCCAATATTTTATTGAGGATTTTTGCATGTATGTTCATTAGGGAGATTGGCCTCTTTTTAGTTGAGTCTTTCTCAGGTTTTGGTACTAGAATAATATATGCTTCCAGGAATGACATAGGGAGAATTGCTTCCCTTTTGATTTCATTGAAGAATTTGACCAGTGTTGGCATTAAGTGTTCTTTGTATTTCTTGTAGAATTCCACAATGAATCCATCTGGGGCCGGGCTCTTCTTTGTAGGTAAAGACTTAATTACATTTTCAATGTCATTAATAGAAATTGGTTTATTCAGCACTTTTACATCTTTTTGACCCAGGTTTGGTACTTCAGATGTTTCTAGGAATCTGTCTATTTCTTCTATGTTATCGAACCTATGAGGGTAGAGGTTCTTGAAACACGTTTTGATGATCTTCTGTATTTCCACAGAACCTGTAGTGATTTCAATTCCTTATTGCATGAATTTGATCTTTTTCTTTCCTTTTTAAAATAAGGTTGGCTAAGGGCTTATCAATTATGTTTATTCTTTCAAAGAAACAACTCTTTGATTCATTGATTCTTTGGATTGTTTTCTTAGTCTCTATTGTGTTAATTTCTGCTCTGGTTTTTATAATTTCTACCCTTCTTTTGGCTGTGAGTTTGACTTGATCTTCCTTTTCTAGATGTTTGAGGTGTAGCATCAGGTTGTTTATTTGTATTCGTTCTGTTTTCCTAATGTGGAAACTCAGTGCAATAAATTTTCCTCTGAAGACTGCTTTCCTTGCATCCCACAGATTCTAGTAAGATGTATTTGTATTTTAATTTGCTTGTAGGTATTGTTTAATTACTTCTTTAATTTCTCCTATGACCCACTGATTGCTCAAGAGTGTATTGTTCAATTTCCATGTGTTTGTTAGGTTTCTGCAGTTTCTTTTATCATTTATTTCTAGTTTCGTGGCACTATGATCTGATAACATGCATGGGTAATTTAAATTCTTTTGAATTTATTTAAATGTGTTCTGTGGGCTAGTATATGGTCAATTTTAGAAAATATTCTATGTACTGCTGAGAAGAATGTTTATTCTGATGTTGGTTGGAACATTCTGTATATGTCTATCAAGTCCATTTGTTCACATGTGTGGTTCACTTCTGTTATTTCTTTGATGATTTTCTGTGTGGTTTATCTGTCCCTTGGTGTCAATGGTGTATTAAGGTCTACTGTTATAATTGTGTTATTGATAACTTGATTTTTCATTTCTGTTAAAACTTGAACTTGGTGCATATATATTTAAGATTGTTATCTCTTCCTCTTGAAGTTTTTCCCTAAGCAATGTGTAGTGGCCTTCTTTATCTCTTCTGATCATTCGTGGTTTGAATTTCACATTGTCTGCAAACAGAATAGCTACCCACACTTTTTTTTGGTTCTGGTTGCATGAAGTATTGTTTTCCATCCTTTGACTTTCAGTCTGTGAGTTTCCTTTTGGGTTAGATGGGTTTCTTGTAGACAGCATATGGTTGGATGTTGTTTCTTGATCCATTCTGCCAGTCTGTTTCTTTTAATTGGTGAATTGATACCATTTTCTAATGGTTATAACTGTTATATGTTGGTTTATTGTTGACATGTTATCTTTCTGCTGTTGTGTCTTTATCTTTCTATTCTATTTAATTGTCTGCCTTGCTTAGTGCTTTTTACCTATGTGTATCTAGAATGTCTTTCAATATCTTTGCAGGGTTGATTTGGTGATCGTGAAGTTCTTCAGCTGTTCTTTGTCAGGGAAGTATCTTATTTCTCCATCCATTTTGAAGTAGTTTTTCAGGGTACATCAGTCTGCGTTGGAAGTCATTTTCCTTTAGGATCTGAAATACTTCGCTCCATTCTCTTCTTGACTTCATTGTTTATGTGAGATATCTTCTGTGGTTCTGATAGGTTTTCCTTTATAGGTCATCTGTCTTTTCTCTAACATCTTTTAATAGTCTATTCTTATGCTGAATTTCTGGGATGTTGATTATTATATATCTGGGTGTAGTTTTATTTTGGTTTTGGCTATTTGGTGTTCTATGTGCTTCACTAATCTGAATATCAGATACCATTCTCATGTTTGGGAAATTTTCAGCTATTACATCTGTAAATAGCCTCTTGATATCATTTGTGTTGTCCCCTTCTTTTTCATGTATCCCTCTCAATCTTATGTTGTTTTTCTTTGAATCATCTTACAGCTGTTGAATTGTTATTTCCTGATTTCTTGTTATTTTTAAAAAATCTTTCCTTTCCTGTTCACTAGCTGCAATCTTGTCTTCAAGGTCTGAAATCCTATCTTCACTTTCATTGAGGCAGTTTTGACAACTTTCAATGGAAAATTTTATTTCCTGTATATCTCTTTGAATCTGCTTCATGTATTCTGTTTGTTTCTTAATTGTTCATCCAGGGATTCTATCTTTTTGCATTGTTCCTCTAATTTTTTAACTATGTCTTCTTTAGATGTGTTCAGCATTTCTTTCATTACTTTTATCATTTCATCTTTTACCTGGAAGATTGTTTCTAATTTGAATTCCTTAAAACTTCTTGAATTTGCTTCTTTTTGTTGCTATTATGTCAGGTATTTTAGGTGTATGGCATATATTTTATTCTATGTACATGGCTCCTAGGCTTTCTTGTGATGGACTGGAGGCTTGAGATTGCATTTTTGTCTTTCATCTTGTCATTTTACTATGTTTCCATGTTTCAAGTAATGTTCCAGAGCTTCCCTTGGGCGTGTTAGATATCACCTCCTATGCCTTTGGTTCCTGGGACTGAATGGAGGTTGCTTAGTGTAGTCCAGTCAAGCCCACAGGACCTCCTGTGCCACCTCTAGTGTTCCATGAAGCTGGGTGGGCTCCTGCGAGTGATGGTCCAAAGCTCTGCCTGGGCTAGCACCAAGGTGCTGGAACTCACCTCACATGCCCTCAGCTCCCCTGATTGAAGAAGATTGCTGCGCATGGTCTAGTCCTGCCCTTGAAACCTCCAGTCTAGTGTGGCTGGAAGCTGGGCAGGCATTTAACTGCTGAGAGCAATGATGTTAAACGCTCCCCAGGCCCCAGGTTGGTGTGGTAGAACTCATCTTGTGCAGTCCCAGTTCCCTGGAGTGAAAGGAGGTCACTGGGTGTGGCCCTACAGAGCCCGGTCTAGTGTGGCTGGAGGCTGGGCAGGTCCTTAACCACTGGGAGTGATGATCTTAAACTCTCCCTGGCCAGGTGTGTTGTGCTGGAACTCACCTCGGGCAGTCGCAGTTCCAAAATAAAAATTTTTTAAAAGAATAAAATATACTTTGAAATTTTGCAAGAAAAAAATAAAGCCACATCCAATTCTGAGTAATAATAACAAAGCTTTCTGAACTCTCCCTGCAAACCAGTTCCAAAGGCTTCTGGCTACAGCGTGAGGTACAGTCACAACAACAACCCCCCTTCCCTGGTACCAAAATCTGTCCTAGTCACTTTCTAGTCACCCCCAAATGAAAGAAAGATGGGTTCATTTTGCTCACAGCTACAGTCCCTGTCTACTGGCTCCAAGGCAGGAAGTTACGATGGAAGAACTTGGTGGAGGGGAGCCATTCGAGTCACGGTGCACAGAAAGTGGAGAGACAGGGCAGCTGGGAGGGCAATGAACCCAGCCAGGCTAGTCCACGGGGTCCTGCTCTGCAGACCAGCCCCACAACCTCACTGCATCCATCGCCTCCCGCCTTCACTCCAGCCCTTCTAGAAGTACTGCTCTGAGCCCCGGAGGCAGCTGGGCTTTCTCTACCTGAACAATGAAACCGTAAGTGTTATGATAGGTGCTGCTGGCCTGGGCTTTAGCTACATCCTCTCAAATTGGTACCGGACCCAGAGAAACAACTCACCTCTCCAAGAGTAACTTCTTCGTGCTCCTCCTCATTGAGAGATAAACCTTCCCACTCCCACATGCCCTGAGCCCTCTCCAATCTCAAGACTCCACAACACCCAAGCCTCCACCCCCAGCCCCCTTTCTGTTACCTGTCTTACACAGGCAGATGCTTCTTCAAATCAGTGGTTAGCATGTTATTTTGCCCACCTCCCAAACTCCTCCCCAACCAGAACTGGTAAAAGTAGTCCCACTTGTTTGTTCTCCCTGAGAGCTTCTGTAGCCCCTGCCCTGAGAAGCTCTCCCTGCCTGCCTTAAAGGCCTCCTCCTCTGTCTCCTTCTTATCTTTCTCATTTTCTCTGCGCTGCTTCAGACTGAGTGCCAGAAATACACCATGTGACCTCAGTGGTCACACATTTCTCTAATTTGTGCTTACCATGAAAGTTCTGTTTCTTCTCTGATTTGAAAGATTTGCTAGATATAGTAACCCACATTGGTACTTGTTCTCTTTCAAGGCTTAAAGAACTTTGTTCTGAGCATTCCAGGGCTTGACAGTTTCTGCAGAGAACTCTGCTGTGATTCTGGATGGTGGCCCTTATAGAGGTTTGGTGCTTCTCTCTAGCAACTTCTTGCATTGTTTCTTTGTTTCGAATGCCTGCAGCACCTATTTTTGGCCAGGATGTGTCTTGGAAAGAATTGTTACTGCCCATGTCTGTTTCAGGTTCTAAATTTCTGCTTTTTCTGGGAATCCATCCCGTTCCCCAGATTGGCCTAGCAGTGTGCAGTGATTTCAGGGGATAATTTTTCTAGATCACTGGTTTAACCAACTACTGTTTCACAGCTGCTCACTTCTTATTCCTCTTTGATCACACGTGAATGTTCTGGTATTTCCAGCCTGTCTTCATGTCCTGTTGTTCTTTCTTGTGATTGACCTGGTCTCCCACCTAGACTTTCAACTGAGATTTTTATTTATTTCATTGAGTTTTCATTTGTAGAATTTCTGCTTGGCTCTTTTTGGGGACTCCAGTCTCTTTCCTGATCTGATCTTTTGTGTCCTTCAGTGGCTTCCTTAATTCGATCAGCTGCTTATTCTTTGAGTTCATTGATCATTCCAGTAATTAATTTTTTTCAGTTGCTTATTGGTTTGTTTGGGATTTTTTTTTTTTTGCCTCAGTGATCATTTTAACTGTCAGTTTTTTAAATTCTTTGCTGGTGATTTCATTCATTTCAGTATCTGTGGGATCAATTTTTGGGGAATTGTGTTGTTTTGGAGGCATCTTATTTTTCTCTTTTAGCTGTTTCTTTTTTCACCAGTCTCCTCTCATGCTAAGTCCACCCGGCATTGCTTTGAGAAGGAAGGAGTATGTACCAATAACATCAACACTTGAGCAGCTAGCCAGCGAGTATCTGGAACTTCATAACTTGATTACACTGTTGGTACTGTTTCACTCACCAAGAAAAGAGAGAATAACATAGTACATACAGTAATCTAGAAAAGTTAGACATTAGTTATAATGTGTGGACAGATACATTGCAATTGCAATGTAAAATGACAGATGCAAAAGGAAGACAGAAGGAGTAGAGGAGAGCAGAGAGGCAGAAGCAGGGATGTGAAGGAAAGTAAAGAGAATAGAGAGAAAAAGGAAACAAATGGGAGACGGGAGTGGAAAACACAGAACATGCCTGGTTGTTGATCACACTGCCAGACAGACCTGGGTATTATTGTGGGGGTTTGGGGACAAAACCAGGTAGAGTTTAGGAAGCAAAAGGAGAACGCTAATGTCCACAGCTATGCCCGCCTGCACCTGCACAGAAAGGACAACTGTTGTTATAAAAAGTACTTACTCTTTTTTTTAAAAAACCAGAGAAATGGAGAGAACAACTTTAGAAGAAAGGCAGTGCTGTGGTTCTGTGGGCTGGACTGAATGTCCCAGACGGCCTGATGCCACCGTCCCTCAGCTCTGTGTGCAGGAGTCTCTGGATTTCGGGTCCACGGTGGGATTTGCTCCACTCTCCAGTGGGTCTGAGCCATGGTTCCCAGGCTGTGCAGCCACACAGCCTCCCAGAAAGCTGCACCCCATCCCTTGCCAGATCTCTGAACCAGACCCCACCCACCTTGGAGAGAAAACTTCCCCAAACAGATCTGTTATTCTCACCTAGGGGAGGATGGTGTTCAACAGGAAGCCAGCAGCTTTCCCATGCAGTTCAACCTGCAAAGGCTGGTTCCACGAAAAACCACAAAAGATATGCTCTGTCTGCCAGCACCCTCTGTATCCAAACCTGTCTATCACCTAGCCTTGGACTCCCTACTCAGTGACTCAAAATTTTGCAAGCCCTCTCAGCAATGCCTCCCTCCCTACCTAAACTCCCCTATAAGAACACACCCTCACCCCTTGCGTAGGGCCAATAGCCCACCCGGACCCAGATGGCAATAAAGTCCTCACAGGTTGCTTCAGCTTTGCCTGCCTCAGTGGCCCCAGTTGTGCCTTGGTTTACCCTAACATCCTTCACCCTTCCCTCTGTTGCTGGGACTCCCAGCTCCTGGCTGGCTGCATCTCAGGACAGCCAGGCCCTTGCATTTTGAGCAGCACCTGGGACTGGGGAGGAGGTGGCTCGGTGACTTTGTCCCTCCAGGATCCTCAGTGGTCCTTGCTCTCCACTGTGCCCAGGCCCAGAGGGGGCAGTGCCAGAAGGGATGGACATGCCTCCCACAGCTCCTGGCATCCAGAGCCTCCAGTCTGACTTGGCTTCTGAGATCATCAAACCCAAGGTTTCCTCAGAGCCTGACACACAGAGGTGAAGGCTGAGTGTGGGACACAGTGTTCACCTCCCTGCACTCCAAAGTTGCCACCCCTGGCCCTGCCACAGCCCTTTGAGCTTTAGCATCACCTGGAGCTCCCATGGCACCGGTGACTGGGAGGCCCTCACTGCCGTCCTCATCCCTCAAGGCTGTGTCCTGGTAGGACAACCACCTGGGCACAGCTGGTTCTGAGAGCATCGGGTGCTGGGCCAGGGGCCCAGTGGGGGCTTCCTCACCACTGCCCCTCGACCCCACAGCAAGCTGTGGTCTCCAGACCTGCGCTGGGCATGGGCCCAGTTCAGAGCAATGCTCTTTTTGGTCATGACCTTGTCCTTTCTGCGTTTCACATTTGCCATCCTGTGTTGGTTTTGCCCCAGTGGTTACTGGGGACCTGGCCTGGGCTCCAATCTCCTAAAACAAGTTGTGGTGAAGGCTTCAATAAAATGAGACAGTGGAATGCGGTTTGGGGGCACTAAGGGCAGAACCCTCTGGGAGCCAAGGCCATGAGTTTTCCAGGCCACTGTGCTTACTGGGTTTCCAAACAAAGGAAGGGGATGCTGAGGTAAGGTGGGAACCCAACAAGACCTTGGGAGGTTTAGACCAAAGGCTTCTCCGAGCAGTAAGTTTGCTAGTGAAGTGAACTGTCTCACCGCTGAGGTCCCAGGTTCACTGATCTGGAATCCTTGGAGTGGGATTTGCAGTTTCACTCTTGTGGAGCCCTTGGAATAGGATTCGCCCTGCAGCTGCAGCGTTACCTGCAGAGACAGTGAATCCAGAGAGCACCTGGTCACTGGCCTAACCCTAGGATGCATGGCATGGTCCCCAGTGCTTGGTGCCTTCCCACCTCAAGCAGCAACCCCCCAGGGGGCAGTCTCAGAGCAGCCACAAGCGCTACTTCCTGGGTGCCGTGGGAAAAGTCTCTGCCCAAGGTGCCAGGTCTCGTGTCTTCACAACAGAATTTCCAAACAGAATCTAGAAACCACAGCCTTTGACAGAATTCTGCAAACATCTACAGAACACGTGTTACTTTTCAAGTGATGCAATTAGTAGACAAGAAAGATGAGAGTTTTATGTTTTCTTCCGGGTCTCTGCAGTCCCTATGATGGTCTTAGGGATTCCCCTACCTCCTGCTGGCTGAACTCACCTACAGGGCTCCAGAAGATTCTACCCCGGGGTGCCTTGGAGCAAATGTCCCTCCTGGCAGCTCCACAGCAGACACTCGGCCCAGCGCACCCAGCTGCGCCATCCCCAGGCTCATGACCACAGCAACCATTGCAGCCCCACACTGGTCATCTGGGACTGTACAGACCAGGGAAGGTGTCATAGAGCAAGAGACAAATGAGGTTTCACCTTCGAGGACTTGAATGCATTTCCTTGATGGAGAGAGAGAGAAAAGAATTGGTAATATTTCAGGAACAGAGAGATACCTGACTTGGCCTGCCACAAAGATAATGATAAAGTATGCAGAAAGGAAATCCCGCATCTTCACTTTAGCACATTACACATTTTATTAATTTCATAGAGAAATGGTCTCCACTATCATGTTCACATCTGTCCTCTGAGAATTTTTCCATGAAAGTCATGATCATGTAATTTATCAGCTAAATGGTGTCACAACTGAGACTGACAGATTCCCTGCAAGCTGTCTTGGAGGTACAGTCACTCTGTGCATGCCTCCATTTACCCATAGAGGTCTCAAGTTTATACTCCATTGTACACAAATACCACATCTTTTTATCTATTCCTATCTAATACTATCTTTTTGAGGAGTCTGCACACTGATTTCCACAGTGGTTGCACCAGTCTTCATTCCCACTAAAAGTAGAGAAAGGTTCCTTCTTCCCCACAGCCCCGCCAGCATGTCATTGGTTAATTTCTTGATGATAGCTATTCTTTCTGGGATGAGGTGGAATCCCACTGTTATTTTACGTTGCCTTTCTCTAATGACCAATGATACTGAACATTGTTTTTCATATATTTATTTTCTGTTTATATTTCTTCATCATCTCAGATGCCCATTTTTGGATAGAGTCTTTGAATATGGAGGGTCTGATATTTTGATTCTTTATATAGTCTAGATATAAGTCTTTGTCTGAGGGACCCCTGGCAGAAGTTATTTCCCACTCAGTCTTTTCACTCTGTTGGTGATTTATTTTGATGTGCAAATGGTTTTTAATAAGATGAGAGCCCAGCTGTTAATTCTTTATTTCCATTTGACATTGGTTTAGTGTATGGTAATAGATATGGGTCTAGTTTCAGTCTTCAGCATGTGGAAGCCAGTTTTCCCAGCACCTTTATTAAAGAGGCTGTCTTTGTCCCAGTGAAAATGTTTGTCCACTTTGTCAAACACAAGGTAGCTGAGTGTGTTTGGAGTTGTGTCTGCATCTTTATTCCACTGATCCTCATGTCTGGTTTTTTTTCCCAGTATCATGCTGATTTTATCACAGTAGCTTTATAGTATAATTTAAGTCAGGGATTATGATGCCTTCTGCCTTGCCTTTGTTGCTAAGAATTGCTTTTGTTGTTCTAGGTCTCTTCTGTTTCCAAATGAATTTTAGGAATTTTTGTTCATTTGCCAGGCAGGAGCTTAAGCTGCTGAGCTAAGCCCCCAGCCCTAGGAATGTTTTCTCTAGTTCTGTGAGGTATGCCAATGATGTTTAGATCAGGATTGCATTAAGCCTGTGTAACAGATTTGGGAGTATGGCCATTTTCACTATGTTGGTTCTTCCTAACCATGAGCAAAGGCTATTTTCTTATGTCCTCTTCTCCTTTTTTGAGTACTGTGATTTTCAATGTAAATATCTTTTACTTCCTTTATTAGATTGACTCCTGAGTATTCCATTTTTGGGGGGTGCTATAGTTAGGGGATGTGGTTTCCCTTATTTCTCTCTCTGTGAATTTGTGGAATAACAGGAATGTTACTGAGTTTTGAGTGTTGACTTTGTATCCAGCTGCATATTGAATTTAGTTTTTAAATCTACAGTTCTTTTGGTGGAGTTTTTGGAGTCTTCCATATAGAAATTCATGTTATCCACAAATAATGGTAATTTAACTTCTTGCTTTCCTACCTTTGTTACTTTTATTTCTTTCTCTTGTTTAATTGCTTTGGCTAAGGTTTCAGTGGTCCGATTATTAACTGGTTTAAATTGGCCCAACTCTGGGAGTGACTGGGTGGAGGATCCAGCTGAGTCTGCCCCTCTTGCAACCCTAGGCAAGTCAGGAGGGTACCCAACACTGCAGCACCTGTGGAGGCACGCTCCTAGAGGTGTGGCTAAGGGGATTTTGCTGGTCTTCACTCTGAGGCCTCCAGGCAGATCAAAAGGGAGATGTGTACTTGGGGACTGCATGTTAGAGGTTCCCAAGGCCTTGTTCCCCATGGTCCCTGCAGGAGGCTCCCCGTGAGGATCCCTTCCCCCACTGTGGCGTCTCTCACACATCACAGCCACTGTCGCCCAGGGCCCATTCTCTTCGTTAGGGTTGGTAGCTGCTTCCTCCTCCCCATAAACAGCAATGGTCCTTACACCTTAGGGCTACAACAAATGTGGGGTTCCACATGAGGCCAAGGGAACTGCTCACACTGGGCACCTGCCCCACTTCCACTCTGACTTATCTCCTCCCTGCACTGGCAACACAGATGCTGCCAAGAAGCTTCCTGCACTGACCCCCTCTGGGTCTGGAGAGACAGGAATTGTCACTCCTGTCTCTGTGCACTGCTCTGCAATCTTCAGTCTGCAAGGGCTGGTTTGCCTCACCCATGTGGACCCAAGAGTCCCAGGGGATTGCTGTGTCCTCCTTCTGTCACCACACTACAGGAAGACCCGCTCCACCTCCCAGCTGCTGGCTTTCAGGGCTGGACTGTGCTGTTCCCGTTGCTTGTCTTTCTGGTTACCAATATTTCTGGGTTTTGCTCAGCTGCCAACTCCTTCAAGCTGTGGCCCTGTGATTCTTGGCATGCTCCAGGCTGCCCACAGAGCCTGGCACTTGCTGCTCATGGTGAGGTTCCTAGTGTGACTAATGGGTGCAGCTATCTTAGTCCACAGTATTTTTCAGCTCTTGACTAATTGTTTTAAATGGTGTAAAAGACACGAGAGGCTTGGGGTGTGCCTCAGGGCTGAAACACATGCCTCGCACACACAGAGCCCGGGTTCGGGCCTTCTGCATGTGGCCTGTTGGGCACCTTCTCTGACATCTACCAGCACCCAGGGGGCCACAGAGGCATCAGTGGAGGCACTCGAGTACCAGGAGGAGAGCAGGGGTATCTGGTTATGCATCATAGAATGGTGGACTCCAGCGACAAAGGGTCCATATAAATTTTAAATTATCAAAATTAAACTACTTTAGAAGTTATGATTGTGAAGCTCAGATGATGTCAGAAGTAAGAAAGTTGAAATGCAATCTTTAAAACTGAGTTGTAAATTTATAATGTCATAATTTATTATTGTTTGTTGTGCCTAAAGCCAGGGAACAGTGGTGGTAAACCTGAGGCTCGCATGCCACAGCTGGCTGTTTGTTGTCACTGAAAGCACTAGAGGGTTCGCCATTCCTGACATAGGGAAAGTCAGCTTGCTGCAAGCTGCAGAAACTGCACTGAATGTGATCACAAAATTATAAGTTAAAACTGCACTCCATCTTTATAAATACAGATATCAGTGTACCAGAAGGTGAAGAACGGTGAAATCTAGGAGAAAAAAAGGAAAAAGTAATTTCCATCTACTTTCTTAAAGAATTTCCTGAATTCATCTCTGTGATTTCTATTTACATACGGCTACTTATTTTTTTAATTTAGAAGAAGAAAAAAATACAACTTTATGAATTATTTGTAGCAAATCAACAATGGATCTGCATAAATAGGAGCATGGAAAAGGAAAGGGTTAGAAAGAGAGATTTTCACGGAACAGAGGATCTCTGATCTTTTGGACAGTGGAGACAGAGTGAAAAGGAGGAAAGCAAATAACAGATCTATTTTTAAATTAGAAAGTTCCATCAGGGTGCATTCTAGGAAGAAAATCAGTTCTTGACATGCGACCCAGTGCATTACAGTTGAAAAAGGAGATGGCAAACATGTACCTCTGCACCAATATTATCATCAAAATCTGTGTAATATTTAATAAATAAAAATTTTCAGGCTGTGCTGATCTGAAGCTGTCACTGGGGCAGGAAGAACAGTGCCACCCCACAAATGCCAGTTTACATGAACCCTGATCCCCTGTGTTGCACATCCAATGGCCACGCATACCTAGGAGGTCAGCTGGTTGTGGATGTTCTTAGAATTGAAGGTAACACCTTCCCGGTGTCGTGCTACAGAGACCGGCCATTTTCATGGTTGTAGAACCTTCTGAGGCACTTCTGCAGGGCCCCCACCACCTCCTTGTTCCTCAGGCTGTAGATGAGGGGGTTGAGTGCAGGCGTCACTATGGTACCAAGCACGGCTCCTACCTGGTCTTGCTCAGGTGTGTGGGAAGAGGTGGGTGTCATATAGATGAAGATGGCTTGGCCAAAGTAGAGACACACTACAGTCAGGTGAGAGGAGCAGGTGGCCAGTGCTTTATTCCTCCCCTTCCGTGAGTTCATGCTGAGGACAGCGAGGAATATGAGTGTGTAGGAAGCCAGGATGAGAAGAAATGGGACCAGGAGGAACACAATGGTGGATGCAAATTTCACCATCTCATAGGCTGATGTGTCTTCACAAGACATTCTCAGAATGGCAGGCATCTCACAAAAGTAGTGGTTAATCTCCCTGGAGCCACAGATGGGGAAATGCATCGGGTAGACAGTGTGGACCAGGGCAGCAAGGGCTGCTCCAGTCCACACTGCAGCGGCCATCTGCAGGCAGACCTTGGGGCTCATGAGGACTGCATACCTCAGGGGGTTACAGACAGCCACATAACGGTCATAGGCCATAAGGGTCAGGAGGATGCACTCCGCCAGGCCGAGGGTTAGGAAGAAGAACATTTGAGCACCACAGGCAAAGTAGGAAATGCTTCTCTTCCCTTGGAAGTAGTTGGATGCTGTCTTGGGCACCGTGCTGGAGATGTAAGCCAGGTCGATGACTGAGAGTTGGCTGAGCAGGAAGTACATGGGGGTGTGCAGGTGGGAATCCAGCCAGATGAGGACAATCAGGACAGAGTTTCCAGCAAAGGCCACAGTGTAGATGAGGAGAATGATGAGGATCAGGAGCTTGGGGTGCCCGAACCCCAAGAGGCCCAGAAGGATGAAGTCAGTGGAGGTTCCATTGGTCTGATCCATGTTTTCACTCAACTCTTCCTGTTGGACTGAAAATCTACGAGGACAGAATGAACATCACAGAGCATGTCATCACTTTCTAAAATGCTTTCTATGTCTGGTCAGCACCTCTTCATTCTGCATAGCCAAGGCTAAAACCATACATTCCATGAAAGAGAAACTTTCAAGTTCCATCAAATGAAATCACTTTTCCTAAAGCCTAAGTCCTGTCCTACAGTTATTCTGACATGGGTGGATGAGTATTTCATTCCTTTGACTGACCATCTCTCATTCATTCCTCTCCTATCCATGAAGGGTCTGACCGTGCATGGGGAGAGCGGTGTTCTCAGTGTCATCGCTCCCGGCCTGCATCATATGAGCTCTTGGCAGCATTTTGTTCCCAGAAACCTTTGTTTCCTTGAGGTACCAGGGCCTCTGGGAGCCTCTGGGGCTCTGGGCTGCTTTTCTGATGGTCTCCCCACCCCCATAGTGCTTACCTATCTTCCCAATCTTTGTCTTATAAATTCTTCTCCAGGATATAGAGCTTTTTTGCTACTGGGAGTGAATTGATGGGAGAAAAATGTGATATTTTGTGTTAAAAATACCGTAATAGTTATAGAAATATGTGGTAAAAGCAAATCCTGTGTTTTTGTTGTGAATCCCTTAATTCTTCCATTTTCTTTCTTGAGGTTGGAGATGAACACATAGTTCAGAGATTCAGATTTCCAAGTCCTACTTGATCTATAAGCCTGATTTGCCTTCTTCAAAATGGTATTAAATCAGTGATTATTGACAAAACCATTGCAGGTTAATGTTTTAATTCAATAGCAAACTACAATTAATCAGACACTCAATCCCGATCAAATGACCTATGAACAGTATATAAACAAAATTATTGCAAAACGCTGGCTGTTCAGTACTAATGAAATTGGTTTACTGTAGAAGTAAAGAAAATGGACATTTCACTGTGTGGGATGCCTCAGGTATAAACAATGCTATCCTTTTATATCTCTCTGGGGAGTCACAATTCCTGCCACTGTGTCATCATACTCGGCTGTCTCCATTGGGTGAGCTCTGAATCTTAGTGATTTGCAATCAAAGAAGCATCCCAGAAATATTTTTGTGTGAGTCAAAAGGCCGACCCTGTTTTCAGTGTGTAGACTTGCAGCTGTCACCCACAACTCCATCCTTCTCCTCCCATCACCCTTAAACTCTTGTCCAGAAAACAGTGTCGGGGAAGCTTGATGAGTTGCTTGGCTGTGGAATAGAGGCAGTGCTCCCCCAAGCCCAGTGCATGATGCACCACTGTGCTGGTGGCAGAATTGGCCCCCTCCCAGGGCGGTGTGGTGCAGGAAAGAGTAGTGGTGATGCTAGCTGACATGATGGGGGTCCTCTAAGAAGCAGAGTCTCTTCACGCATGATCCCCTGGCTTTCAGATGCACCTGTGCAGAACCTCAAGGAAAAGGACCAGAGGGAAACCTCAGTGAGTTTTCATGTGTCTCCTGAAATTCTAGGACCCTGAAAGTATCTCCGAATGTCCATCTCCACCAGGACTCTACCACCTCTCCAGTCACTGACACACTGATCTATACACAGGAAATGCGGTTTACTTCCTGCCCTTTCTAGTCACGGAAAAAATGCATTTCGTACATCATGACCCAATGCTAGAAGCACCCTTCCTGTTCATGTGGTCTGAACGTCCCAGCTCCTGCATCTCAGTGGTTTCTGTTCAAAATCTGTAGTTTGAGCACTGAAGGAGGAGCTAGAGTTCACGTCCTGCATAGAAAACAGTTGGTTTCTTAATAAGTAGACTCACCGTCCCCTCCTTGAGGCTTTGGCCTCCCATCTATTACTGGCCCATGCGTGTCAGGACATTCATCGTGTGTGCCATGTCTCTTTGCCATTAAGTTAGCGAGTCCTTGTCTGGAGAAGTTGATCTGACTCCTCACAGTCTGTGGAAAGGGAGTCCCTACTCCTTTTCTGAGCCTGGTTGAGGTCTAGAACTATTTGTGATAGTTCAGTGCCGTCTTCTGGACCAGATCAAGTCCTTCCATAGCTTCTCTAGGCCACACAACTGGGGAGCCCTTGAGGACTGCCTCATGAGAGTTTGTCCCCAGGCTTCAATTAATTCTAGACCCAGAATAAGTGCAGGGCTCTTGGAAACCTCTTAAAAAATAATCACTGTCCAGTGTTATGTACTGATATTTGTTATACCATCATGTTTTTGTTGTCTCTATGGAAATGGAAAAAAGAAATTCCACATTTGAAATGTGATAGCTAACTACTTGTATTATTTTTAAAGAATGGAAAAGGAAAATAGTTTTAATAAGTTTATCAAAACAAACATAAACCTTGAAGCAGGAATAGACTCTTGGGGGAGAAAACTAGTGTGTCACATACCCTCTGACAATGCTTATTCCAAATTAATTCCAAGTTGATACATATTTGAATATTGGTTTATCTTCTCAGAGTTTATTTTACACTAGAGACGGTGAGAGAAGAAATAAAGTGAGTCATATTGGTTGTTTTTGTTTTAGTTAGAGGAGAAAGAAGAAATCTTATACTAAGAAAAAATTCCAACAGATAAATGCAGAATATAGAGTTTTACATAGAGGATAAACTTGAGTCGTTTGAGACTAGAAGACCAAGTGTAGTAAGTCAGACACAGAAGGTTCAATATCATGGTTTCCCTTATAGGAGAAACAAATATAATAATTTCATGAGCATGAGGAAGGAGAAGGAGGTGAATTTTTTTTAGAAAAGATAAAGGGGCTCTGGAGAAGCAGGGGTGTATGGCATCAAAGATGATCCAGGTGAGCGAGATGTCCACACCAGTTCTCCAGGACCAGTGTAATTATATGTCACAAATGTGTACTAGTAAAAAATTTCACAAGCCAAATCATTTTCATCCTAGAAACAGACTGTATGGCTGTTATTTTAATTGTGAGGATGGCAGTGGTATCAGAGTTCCTGCATGGAGAAAGTTCCCTCAGGGACCCTCTCATCCAAAGCTGGACACCTGGCATCCACAATGTCCCTAGGAGAGGACTGAGTGGGGCCAAGTTTCTGTGTGCACCTGGCCTCACATTTCTTATCAACTGATCAGTACATTATTTTATGTTTTTATTTAAAGGCACAACATTTAATATATACTAATGATTCATGTTATCACCACTGAACTTACTGAGTTTATCAGCATGGAGCTCACTGAACTTCCAGCACTGTGAGTGACCCTGGAATCAAGCTTTATTGATGGAAATATCTTCCCCGTCAGGTACAGCACAACCTCTCTGTTTTCAGTAACAATCCATCGCTTCAGTGCTGTGCTGGGAGCTCATTTTACATATCTAACTCATCAATTTAAAAATGCATGGTGTAAAAATCCTTGTACAGAAACACAGTGCAGCGAGCACTTGTTTAAGGCATGAGAGCTGAAACAGGACAATAGGGCATACTCCCCTCCCACACTCGGGAATACACATGTCCCAGGGGCTCCAAATCTTCAGTGCTCTGTGCACATTCACAAACCACTGAAAACGTCATGATGTGGGAACAGCAAATTTCACTGAGTAGGCAAATTCACAAGTACAGAATTTTCAAATAAGATCAACTACAGATACAATTGCTCACTTTTAATATTCTAAATGTACTAAGCAGCTTCCTTCCTTGAGTCATGCTTCTAAAATACAAAATTGATTTACAACGATGCCATAATTAAAAAAATAATTTTGGACTTCTGGGAGAACATGGCGGACAGATAACAGCAGCTATGGAGGCTCTCTGAAAGACTCGGCTCAGAATTCAGGAATGGTGCAGGACTAAGGAGTCATAAGCAGGTGGAAATATGCTCTGCTGACCCAGGAATGAACTGGGCTGAGAAAAACCAACTTGGAATGCAGTCCTGGTGCTAGAACAGGAACAGAGGGGCCTCAGTGTGGAGGCTGGAGCCCGCGCCATTGGAAGCCGCGATTTGGGTTTCCTGCCCCGTGGCAGCTGCATCTACCTCGGCTCCGCAGGGAGAGAAACGCGCGGAAGCTCTGGGAATGGGAATCGGCAAACGGAGTTGAAAGCAGGATGGGCGGGGAGCCGTGCACTGACTTGTGGTGAGGTGAGTGAGAGAAACTGACACTCTACCACAGTTTGACTCCAGCGGACGACATTCTGGGACTAGGCAGATTTGCAGGAGCGGGGCGCTGCAGCGACTCCAGCCACGTATCCCCCTCTCAAGCGGGACTGGTGAGAAGTGCCTAGCCTATGTGACGCTGCTGGCCGAGACCCAGTAGGCTACCACAGCCCAGGTCCCAGCTCCTGAAGGTGACCTGGAGGGGCGGGCCCCACGTAGGCTGCCTGGTCTGGAATTTCCTGGTGTGCTGCTGTGGGCAGGAACACCTAGCTGGCGCAATTCAATCAGGCTGTGGCTGACAGGGAGGGAAGCTGGGCCTCCTATATAAGCTTGCATATATAAGGAACAAAGAATATGGGAAGAGGGAGCAACAAGAAAAGCTCCTCGGCCCCCAATCCTGAGAAACAGGCAATAGCGGACACCACACCAATAGACATAAAGCGCCATCTAGAGAGCCTCATAGATCAGTTCAGGAATGAAGTTATTAACGACCTGAAGCTAGAAGTAAGCCGAATACTTAGAGAAATGCTAAGCACCACCCAAGGAAAAATGGATGGTGGAATGGAAGAACAGAAAAAGAGGGGAGAATTGTTTGATGGAGAAAATAGAGAAAGCATAGAATACGTGAAACAGGTTCAAAGGGACTACCAGGAAACTAAAACCTCTATCAAAAACTGGCATAACACCTTGAAAGAAACTAAGGACAGACTATCTGAACTGGAGGGCAGATTTGTAATTTGGGAGAATGAAATGAAAAGCTTCTTAAAAGTAACAAAGAAACAAACAACAATAATACAAAGACAAGAAGATGATAAGAGGATCCATAACTTAAGAATTAAGAACATAAAAGAAGAAGTAGGGACACAAACAAATGAACTACAAAAGCTACTCACAGAAATAATACAGGAGAATTTTCCTAATTTAGCAAAAGGTAAAGATACTCAGATGTATGAGGCATACAGGACCCCAGCAACCTACAACCCAAACAGAGCAACACCCAGGCATATAATAATAAAAATTCAAGAAATTCAATACAAGAACAGAATATTAAAAGCTGTAAGAGACAAGAAACAGATCACTTACAAGGGAATACCCATCAGAATTACAGCAGATTTCTCTGCACAAACCATCAAATCACGAAGAGCGTGGGGGGTGGGGGGAAATAATTCAAGCTTTGAAAGATAATAACCTCCAGCCAAGATTGAGATATCCTGCACAACTGTCCCTGGAAATTGATGGAAAAACAAGGTGTTTCCAGTATAAAGAGGAACTGGGGGAATTTGCAACCACCAATTCAACTCTACAGAGAGTATTGCAGGATATTCTAAAAAAGAAAAATACAAACAATCCAGAAATAGTGGCGGGGAGGCCACAATGAATGGAGCAGAGAACAAAATGAAGAAGACAAACTGACAACTAATGACAGAGAAAGAGCTCAACAGAAATGAGGCAGAGAAGATTGGATGATAGGAACAGCTATTTTGTAGAAAATGATGTCTTAATAGGTAATACTGATTTAGTATCATCATGTTTTGAAGTCTCATCAAGCTTTTGTTCTTCTGTCTCTATTGGTCTAAACAGGTTGTATCTTATTGGATTTTATTATGTACGAGAGTATAAGCAAAAACTTTTAAAGACAAGGAGATTATACAGAAACCATTGTTCATTTTCTGTTAGTTGATTCTAAATACCTTGTAATGCTGTCATTCTCTTAAATGGTTTTACATTGTTTTGATATATTTAAAGCTACAGTATACGAAGTTGTACTCAAGGAATTCAAGGAAAGAGACAATATGGTAACTACTATTATGTCAGGATTATCTTGTGGTGAAACACTATTCTGCTTGAATTGTTATGTTTTGATCTGCGCTGTTTTGTTGCTATGCCCTCTTTTATCTCAATCTCCACTGCATTATTTACTTTTTTATTTTTATCCTTTTAATTAAGGGAAAAATAAATAAAAATAGTAGGATATATTATAGTAACCCACTTTGACTTTCCATTATCTTGATTTGAAGCCCTGTATTGCTCTCACCATCTTGTTTTTGACTGATGTCCCCCTATTCTGCTTTGCTTGATAGTACCAGGTTCAAAAGTTTAGGCAACAGCTGTGAAGATAGTGAGATTCATTATGACGCCCATTCTCAATGATTTTTATCTACTTTTGAAGACCTACAATGTCTCCAATGTTTTGGTTTTGTCGGTTTTTTTTTTACTGTTTTGTTCAATTTTATTATAACTGATGATATAGGCAATTCTATTAGAGATAGCAGGAGGCATTATGGTAACCATTATTGATCACCTTGTATTATGCTTTTACATTATCTATTATGTCCACCCTTTTGATTTGATTGACTCTGTTCTGTTATGTCACATTTGGTTCTACTCCCTTCCAAAAAAGTAATAAGAACTGTGGGAGCAACAAAACCCAAAATGTGTAATTGTCATTGTACAAAAGAGAGGAAAAGAAAGTGCTCTAAATGATATAACTGCATGTATATTTAAGAGTATAAGATAGAAAATGATATCCAATGAGTTTTATTGGATCACTGAACAGAACTGTTTGCAGTCTCACTGTTGGAATGTCCACTTTACAAGCTTTAATTTTGTGACTTGAGCAATTATTTCTAAGATGAAAATATGTAATCCATTAACTAGTGATTTCCTACTGTTTATTTTTTTCTGTAAATCTGTATAACTTGTACCCTTTCTCTGTTTTTTCTCCTTAAAAAAAATTTTTAAAAAATCAAAATAAAAATAAATAAATAAATAATTCTTATATATCACAAATTTATTGATATTCTAAGTTTTGACCCTAGATGTTTATATCGTAACATTAGTTGCACTTTTTACAGTACAAAATCACCTTCATGTTAGTAATAGATATCCTAAGAATTCTGGTAATATGACTGACTGCAACACTTTGACTCTTAACTTTTGTTGTCTGTTTCTCGCCCGTCACTTGAGCATAGACTTGGTCTTTTCCGTTAAATTTTAAATTTTTGATGCCTTTATATTAATTTTAAATCCTGCTTAGTATTCACTCAGACCAGTTGTATCTGTTATGTTTTTGCATTTGAATGGTGATACATCAGCTTTCTCTTTTCTGTCTTTTTTGTTTCCCTAGGTTGCTTCTTCCTATTTCCTGCCACTCAGCCTCTGGCTCGATTTGCCAGTTCTGATATGCATTTTACCTTCTCCACTTCTCACTGGAGGAGGACAGTGTCCTTTGTGCTTTTACATTTAAAAAACATGTTTGTATTTATTTCTTTTGAATTATTCATTTCAAAACTATAAAGATCATTAAATGCTATTCATCTATGTTGAATATTTCCATACAGCATTTCTTTCTAACACTTTCATTTCTTGCTTTTATTCCAGTTATCTGAAAAAAAAAACTGACTCTAAATTTTACTGTAGAAGCAAGCAGCTCGCCTCCCTGGTAATCAGTGGTGGTGTGGCAGACTGCGGCACTTCCAGGGGGAGAACCACCAGTGTCTTTTGAGATCCCTACCATGTTGGAACTTAGGACCCCGGGAAACCAAACAAGCAGTTCACCTCCCTGGGAAGCGTGGTGACGTGGCAGCCTGCAGCACTTCCAGGGTGAAAACCACCAGTGTCTCCTGAGTTCTGCGCCATGTTGGAAGTTAGGACCCTGGGAAACCAAACAGGCAGCTCGCCTCCCTCGTAAGTGGTGCAGATGTGGCAGACTGTGGCTTTTCCAGAGGGAGAAGCACCAGTGTCTCCTGAAATCCACGCCATGTTGGAACTTAGGATCCTGGGAAACTAAGCAAGCAGCTCGCCTCCCTGGTAATCGGTGGTGGTGTGGCAGACTGCAGCCACCCCAGGGGAAGTACCACCAGTGTCTCCTGAGAGACGCACCATGTTGGAACTTAGGATTCTGGGAAACCAAGCAACCAGCCTGCCTCCCTGCTAAGCAATAGTGAACCTACTGGTGCATGGCCTAGGTCAAACATCCTACTTTCCCTACCCCCCTTTCCATGTTCCCCCATTAGCAAATGGGAACCAGAAATCTGAGCATCTCTTGGGAGCTTGACCATAGCAAGGGAGATCTCCTTCTACCATCTCTTTGAAGGCAAATATTTTTATTAATGTTTTGCTTTATTCTGATTAATGGTACCGCTCTATTCAATATTCTGCTTTGATAAGTTCTATAATGTTCTGTATTTCATTTTATTTTGATATGTGTGATTGAAAGAACTCTTGTAAAGACAACGAAATATATTGTGATATCCATTGCTGTTATTCCAGTAACCTGCTGTGAAGTTCTGTACCAATTTCACTACATGGTCTCAGTTGGCTTTATTCTATCTTGTTCTGTTATATTTTACTACTTTCAAAATAAAAAATTTTAATAAAGAAATTATATGCAACAGATTAAACAAAGGAGAGGATAGAATTTCAGGTCTTAAAGACAGAATTGCAGGTAGTGATCATGAAAAGAAAGGTATCTCAAAAATAGCAACAGATCATGAGAAATCAATACAACAGCTACAAGAAAAGTCAAAGAAGAATAGCACAAGATTGACAGCAGTCAATAAGAACTGGAGACAGCACAAATGCCATAACAATCATAAGTATATACGCACCTAATACAGGAGCACCCAACTATATAAGACAGTTATTAGTAGACATAGAAAACCACCTGAGCAATAACAAAGTTGTAATGGGAGACCTCAATACACCATTGTCACAGAGAGATAGATCAGTTAAACAGAAAATCAGTTAAACAGAATATCAGAGCTGAACCAAACCTGCAAACAAATGGAGTTAATAGGAAGAAGCCATTTTCTGAGGCCACTCAGTAGTGAGATCTAGGAAGCCTAGCACCAGCCAGGAGAAGAAGCCATACCCTAAGGTCCTGCTTCCATTGGTGAACCACCACCCCATGTCTCTCTACTACTTCAGGAAACCCAATTGGTGGAGCTCAGGTGCCTAGTAGTCTAGTACACTGTACCATGGGTCTGGCAGCAAATGCAGGAAACACCTGAAGTCTGATTTGGAGGAACACAGGAAATTGTCAAGATGAGGAGCAAAATAAAATCTCAGACCTCCAACCCACACAGAACAAGTTCAGAAAACACAGACATAGTAGGAATTAGAAGCATACACCTGAAATTTCTGAAAAGGTAACAATTTAGCTAAAGAAGCAACTTAATTCTTGTATTTTGTTTGGTTAATTTTACATACTGATGTCTGATGTTCTGGACAGCTATTCTGAAGATAACAAGATTAATTATGGTAGCCATTGTTAATTTCCTATTAGTTTTCAAGTCATGTATCATTTTCATTGCTTTCTTTTGTTTGATTTTATTATGTCTGATGGTATGAGCAGCTATTTGAGGATAACAAGATATAATATGGTAGTCATTGTTAATTTCCTACTATATTGTTTTGAAGTCCTAAAAAAATTTACTGCATACATTTTCACATTAACATATCTCATGATGCTGTTTTACATTTATCTTTTGTTACTGTTAAAAATGATTAAATAAATTTAACTCACTATCTCTATTCATTTGTACTTTTCTTTAGCAATCTTTTGTGCTTTACTTTTGATTCAAAGCTAGGTTTTTTTGCTTAAAAGAATATACAGTTAATATACTTATTATCAACTACATAACAAATATTTCCAAAGCTTAGCAGTTTAAAACCACAAACATGGATTATTTGTGTTTCTTGGGGTCAGATGAGGGGTAGCTTAGTGGGGCTCTGCTTCAGGCCTCCAAGATGCAACTGAAACATTGGCCAGGCTGCCAGCATCACGAGGAGCAAACAGAGCAGGATCTTTCCCAGCTCTGTAGCTGAAACTACCGTGAAAGGAACATTCTCAGGAGGTTCTACCCCAGACATGCTTGTAAACATTAGCCATGAATTACACATATGCATGAACTGCATAGAGTGATTGATCAAAAATCTTACAATGTATGTGCATGTGGGGTAACAACCAATGAGTCATCATGGATCAGGCACCACCCCAAGTGCTGGGTGACCTCTGGTGTTCAGCGGTGATGGGAGATGGCAGCCTGAGACAAGCATTGTGCTTTTATCTGCCTCTTGTTTCATTTTGTTTAAAGGGTGCTCTCTCCAGCCTGCTCATTTGAAATTGTGGGACTTTTCTGCCTTTTCTTCTTCCCAGGTGGCAGTGCTCCAAGCAGTGTAAGTGCCCAGCTTTTCCGAACTGCTTGCAGACAGAAATTCCCTCCACAATGCTCTGTTTCTTCTTGTCTGTGCCACAGTCAGTCTTGAGGGACACAGGAGGGAGACACTGCTCCTGAAAGGGTGATCCAAGGCGGCACATGTACAACAATTCCCTGCATCCTAATACCATCTTCATAGGTGTTAGGGACACTGCCTTTTCTGAACCACTTCCTCTCCAGCTGCCAGCTCTGAGGGCAGGACACCTGCCTTCCGCATTATCCGTGATGACAGTGTCACCTTTCCCCACTGCACCACTCTGCTTTCCAGTTTCTCATTTTCTAGCATCCACCATCTTTCCCTGTCACAGCTCACCATGGCTATTACGTAAAGGCCACTCCTCCTATACTTTAAGTCACAGTTGTCTCCTTTTCAATAATGTGTTAACAAAGATACACCCACAAAGCAGAGATCTTTCCCACAAAACAACTCCATGCAGGTGTGGCCAGATGTTCCTGCTGAGTCCTGCCAGAAGAACATGGTCACCTCTCACAAGCACCCCAGAGTGGTGGCTACAGGCTGGAGACTGGGGGAGAGGAAGATGGTGTTAGAATGCAGGGAATTGTTGTGCATGGCCTGAAAAGGTGTTTGTCATTGTTCACTGTTACAGGGAGTGACACACTGTAGTGTGTGTGTCTTTTTTTTTTAATTTAAAGAAAGATTAAACAAAACAGAAAAGGGGTAGAAATAATACATACAAAGAAAAAATAAACAGTAATAAATCACTAGTTGATGTTTACATACTGTCCTCTTACAAATAGTTGTTCAAGATAAAAAAGTGGAACATATAAAGTGGGAATTCAAACAGTGAGCCTGCAACCAGTTCTGTTCAACTATCCAACAAAAACTTAGAAATGTGGTTATCAATCCTATAAACTTAAACATACATGCAGTTATCCACATCTTCATTTATGTTGAGATTAAACAAACTAAAGCAGGCTAAAATCATTCTTAACAAAGAATAATTGTATTGCTGGATTTCACATCATGACACTCCGGGATCAGCATTGGGTACTGTGGTGTCTTTTTTGTAATTTACAGAAAAACTAAACAAAACAGAAAATGGATAGAAATACTACATACTTTCAAAAACTAAACAGTAAGAAATCACTAGTTGATGATTATAGATTGTCCTCTTACAAATAGTTATACGAGATACTAAAGTGGAGCATAAAAAATGTGAATTCAAACAGTGAGACTGCAACCAGTTCTGTTCAACTATCCAACAAAAACTTGAAAATATGGTTCTCAATCCTATACACTTAAACATACATGCAGTTATCCATATCTTCAACTATGTTGAGATTGACCAAACCCAAGCAGGCTAATGTCACTCTGAACAAAGAATACTACATTGCTGGGTGTCACATTATGATAATCCAGGATCAGCACTGGGTACTTGAGTGTCTCTTTTTCTTCAAAGTATTTGATCATTTTATCATGTGTCATAAGATCAGTTCTCATAAACTGTTTATAGGTCCTACACATGCATGAATCTTAACATGTATTTCTATCCTTTCTATATTAGAGGGAGAAACAAAACAAAGCAAGATAAAACAAAGCATATTCTTATAAACACATGAAATTAAAAAGACATATAAGACCATTGTACAAGGATTCCACCATAGTTCCTGTGTTGTCTCTTGTTATCTTCAATAGAATTGGCTATATCATCAGACATGGTATAATTGAATATATCAGTGCATAACAGTATTAATAAAAACACAAATTTGTATATAGAATAAAACTTCAAAAACAGGCAGTAATCAAACCAGAATATGTATCATAGTGAGTCTTGTTATCTTCAGTGTAGTTGCCTATACTCTCAGATGTGATACTATCAATATATCAGTTTTGAATAAAATCTGTTGATAACAAACAGCAATCAAACAAACCAGATTTAACTAAGATCAGTCATGATAAAACAGTATAAGTCATACAGGGCTCCAGATTAAGGTAATAGGAAATTAAAGATGATTACTCTGCTATATCCTGATGTTTTGGGGATAGCTGTCTGTGCGCTCAAATCTAATGCAAGTAGACAAACTAGGACAGAATAATATCTATGTAAGCAGAGTGGTGCAAGTAATGTGGGTTTTAAATCCTGATACACTGATTAACAATATCTTCTGCCATCTTTTTAAAGACTCTCCCTCCCTTTTCACTTCCTCAGGGAACACTATGCAATTTTGAGTCTCACCAAAACGCTTGTTTTTAAATTAGGGTGGGGAGACAACCTGTTATTTACTAAGTGGTTCCGAACCTTCTCTCTCCTGGATTTGATCTCTAATTGTATTTCTTTACCTATTAAAGCCTGTCTTTCCACCCTATCCACAAATACTGGTCTAGTTGCCCCTATTACTCTCTGGTTCTCTGTCACATAGAGCATTGTGTTCTCATATTTGATTCTCAATCCATGTACTCTTTTACATGTTAATTATATTTCCTAAAAATAGCATCTCTGTGGACACTTCCTCCTGATCTACTCTATATGTGGTTCTTTTGTTTTTACCTTAGTGTATCAAGGCCATCTATATTAGAGATTATAACCAACCTTCTCTATCTCCTTTCTGTTATGCTCTTTTTTTGCTATCCATTGTCTGCTTGTCTTCTTCATTCTGTTTTCCACTCCATTTATGGAGGCCTCTCTACCACTGTTCCTGGAATCCTAGTACTTTTCTCTCTCTCTAGAATGCCCTGCAGTATTCTTTGTAGAGTTGGATTGGTGGTCACGAATTTTCCAAGTTCTTCTTTGTCTTGGAAGTATCTTGTTTCTCCATTAATTTCTAGAGACACATTTGCAAGGAATATCAATCTGGGCTGGAGGTTATTTTCTGTCAGGGCTTGGAATATTTCACTCCAGGCTCTTCTTGACTTGATGGTTTGTGTCAAGAAGTCTGCCATAATTCTGATGTGCCTTCCTTTATAGGTTATCTGTTTCTTGTCTCTAACAGCTTTTAACATTCTGTTCTTATATTGAATTTCTGGAATTTTGATTATTATATGCCTGGGTGTAGCTCTGTTTTGGTTGTAGGTGGCTGGAGTTCTGTATGCCTCATACATCATATTATTTCCTTTTCCTATGTTTGGGAAGTTTTCCTTAATTATTTCTGTGAATAGCCTTTGTAGTTCCTTTGTTTGTACGCCTGCTTCTTCATTCACATTTTTTATTCTCAAGTTATATATCCTCTTGTCATCTTCTAGCCTTTGTATTGTTACTGCTTGTTTCCTTGTTATTTTTAAAAAGTTTTTCCTTTCATAATCCCACATTGCAAACCTGTCCTCCAGTTTGGATAATCTATCCTTAGTTTCTTTCAAGCAGTTTTGCCATCTTTCCACAGAGTTTTTAATTTCCTGGTAATCTCTTTGAATCTGCTTCATGTATTCTATATTTTGTTTAAATTCTTCATCAAATGGTTCTCTCCTTTGTTTGAATTCCTCCATTCTTCCATCTGTGTCTTCTTGAGTAGAGCTTAGCATCTCTTTTATTAATCTTCTTATATCTTGCTTTACTTGGCTAAATATTTCCCTTTTGAATTCATCTATGAGGTCCCAAAGATATCTCTTTATGTCCACTAGTGCTGTGTCTGATATTGCATGTTTGCTGTCCTCATTCTCCTTTGTATTTACTTGTCCTGGGTCAATGTTCTCAGGGTTGGAATCTGGGGATTTTGTTGTTGATTCTTCTTCCTATCTTTTTTGTTTCTTCCAGGAGGCCCCAGTTTCTTTCTTTTGTTTGATTACAGTTCTTCTGAAGCACACTGGCTAGGTGGCCCTTCCCACTGCCATGTGCTAATGAGCTGCAAACAGGGGCAGCGTATGCTGGCCCCTCTTCTCCAGATCAGTCAAGCTGCTGAGGCCTGCACTGTATTACTATGCACTGCCTCCCCTCCAGGTCAGTCAAACTTCTGAGGCTTCACTGCCTGAGTGTGCACCACTGCTGTAGGAAATTGATTTCGGATAACCCATTGGGTCTCAGCCAGGTTGGGTGACCCAGGCCTAGCTCACTCCATGAATCCTGTTTGAGAAGGGAACAACTGACTGAAGTCACTCCTGCCCCTTGTTCCTGTCAGTCCTGCTCAGCCCCAGAATGTTGTCTGTTGAAGCCCCCTTCTCTGTGGAGTGGTTTGATTCCTGTCACTCACCACAGGTCAATGCAGGTTCCCCACTAGCTCAGCGCTCTGTTCGACTCACCAATCCCCAACCTCAGTGTGACTGTGGTTCCAGTGAGTCAAAGCAGCGGGATTTTGGAAAGCTCCGTAACTTGGTGCTGACTGGGTTCGGGCACTGTGGCGGGAGTACTGAACCTTTAGCTGTTCCAATAGTAGCACCGGGACAGTACGGTTGATTGGTTCTTCTCATCTTAGTTTCTTCTTGGGGTGAGAGAATTCATCTCCTTCTGTTCAGGACCACCCACACTCTATTATGTTGAATTCTAAGTTGACTATCTCAGAGAGACTCTGTAGCCTGCTGTTATCTATCTGCCAGTTTTGCTCCTCTCAAAGCTGCAGTACATCTTTGAAGATACATTTTCTGTACATCCTGCGCATTCCTTAGTCCCCAGGGTTTCTGTCCCTCAGCTGCTGTGCTCAGCACTTCCCTGTAGCTGCCTTGACTTAAATGTAGCTATCAATTCATTGCTCCATTATTTCTGCAGGAGAGGGGGGCCATTCCCTGTATGTCTGTCTTGAGACTATTTTTCTGAGCACAATTCAAGAAGCAGAATTCTAAGTTAGTTCATATAATATAATCGATTGTTGTTAGGCACACCAGTGTGAGTCTGAGGAGCAGCACCATGTCCAGCTCTGAAGCAGGTGTTTACATTCATCATTCTAAGTATCACTGTTTGTTACTTTCTCTGCAGCTTCCCATCACTGGAAAAATAATTTTTTATTTTAAAAAAGAGTAAAACTAAACAAAACCAAACAGCAAAGCAGATCAGAAGAAAACAATTTAAGTGACATAGATTTCAAAGAAAGACAGCAAGAGATCTACAGTGGCTACCATAATGTCTCTTGTTTTGTTCTAAATAGTTGTCTATATCTTCACACATAATGAATTCATACAAAGCAAAATAGTATAAAACCCATCAGAACAGAGTGATGAAGGCATTATAGACCTTCAAAACCAGACAATAGGGAAATCAACAATGGATGCCATAATGTCTCTCGTTCTCTTCAAAATAGCTGTCCATACCTTCATGTATGTTGAAATTAAGCAATACAAAACAGTAAAATCACCCTGAACAAAGAATCATAGCATTATTGGATTTCATAGCATGACTATTCAGAATCAGCAATGGATACCATAATATCTCTTTTTCTTCAAAGTAGCTGCTCATTTCATCACTCATAATATAATCGATTGTCATAAACTGTTTAAGGGAAGTTCTAGGCATGTATAAGCCTCTGCACATCTAAAACCAGGACTGAATTCCTTCTTCCTCCCACACAGGGAAAGGCACAGCGAGATGGGCAAAGGTGACCCAGGCAGCTACTTCCTCCCTGCCTCCATCAATGTGCTCTTTCTTGTTATGACATCAAAACCGGGCCGGTGCTCTTCCAATGGCCTCCTTGCTCCTGTGACAATATCTTGCCTCATGAATAGCGGCTTCACGAAAAGAGACGGCTGGAGGATTTCAGTCAGTCGACAACTAACTGTGCCTCTCTCTGTGTAAAATAAAAATTTAAACATTTTAGAAGAATTGAAAACTTGTACCAGTGACTTTCTTGATATGCTTAGAGGAACCTGAGTAAATTTTGACTGATACGTATTTTTCTTGAATTTGATATACGTGACTGGTTTGGCGTAGTTAGTTGTTTAAGAGCAATTTAAACATTGAGAAAATATGGTTACTAGATTTGCACACTTAAGAAATTAAAAATTAAGAAGCACAGGCATTACTAATACTTTCTCCCAAAAGTGGCCCCTGAAAGTCAAAGATGTAGAAATATCTATAATATTAGCCCTATAAAATCTCCTAGGAGAAGTGTGTGAGCATTGTGGGAATATACTACTGTATACCAGCACCTTGAAATATACTATCAATATGATTTAAGTAAGCACCAGGACCATTTTGTGGCTTCCCAGTAACCTAAGAGAAGTGTTTTAATTTCAGTCAGATGGACAGACAATTGAATGGGGAATAAAAAGAGAATTTTCCCATTCTATTTGGGAGATGTAACTCATAATTTAATGTGCTCTTTTTTATGTGCAAATTTGCTTCTGATCTTGGAAAACCTATGATTTCCTGGGATTTTTAAATTAAAGAAAGGGGAAATATTATGACCATGGTACCTGCTACAAATAATATGAAGTTTCCTTTCATGCTCTAGGTAGAATCATTTTAACCAATGGCTACACCATGTTGCTGGCCAACCCTTGGCTGGCGCCTTCTTCCTGCAGGGGACCCTCAGCCATGCTTTGCATCAGGGCTTTCTCCTTTTGCTCCTCTTCGGTCTGTTTCTGATGGCCGTGTTCGGGAATATCATACTGATCCTTCTGATCCACACAGACTCATCTTCACATTTGCCCATGTACTTCTTTATCAACCAGCACTTGTTCGTGGGTGCTGTTGGACCACCTGACCAGCACGGAGACAATCTCCACCCCTGGGTACGGACCCAGATGCACTTTGACCTGATGATGGTCAGAGCACAGTACCGTATGCCATAGCCTATGACCGCTATGCGGCCATCTGCCATCCTCTTCAGTACCTGTCCTGATGAGCATTCAAGTTTATCGACTCCTGGCGCCTTGCTGATGGGTTGTGGACTCACTGGACAGTTTCATCCTCACTCTCATCACCATGGCCTTCCCTTTCTGCAGGTCCTGAGAGATCCACCGCTTCTTCTGCAGGTTACTGCTGTCCTGGGGCTCCCCTCCTCAGACACTACCACCTATGAGGTTCACACATGTCTGTGTGCATACTCACACTCCTTGTCCCTGTGACAGTCATCCTAGCCCCTTCTCACTTCATCATCCTGACCATCCACAGGATGACCTCCTCTGAGGCCCAGGAGAAGGCCTATATTCCTCCCACGTGACCATGGTCAGCTGCTTCTATGGCATTGCTATCTACAATAGTGCTCCCAGATCCCAGAAAGGACCCGATATCCCTTCTCCACACCATCATCATACCTGTCCTGAATCCTTCTATTTATAGCCTAGGAACGAGGATGCCGCAGGGGCTCTCAAGGAAGCACAGGGAAACTCCTCGCTGAAACCTGAGGAAGTCAGTCTTCTTACAGGGCCCTTGCTCACGTCATGTGTCCCCCCAGCAAGTGACCAGCTGCCTCACTGAGTTATCCCTCTGAGGACTTCAGCCAAATTTTCCTCTGTCCTCAAATCAGTTGCTCATGTTTAAGATGAAACTCACCTTTCCTTCCCTCACAGCATCAACCTCTATTCTGTCCCCTTGGCCCAATGGCTTTTTTTTTAGATTACAGTTGAGAAACATGAAAATCACTCCATGTTGGTGGTGCCCAGAAAAAACCTTCACTGTGAAGAGTGTTTAGCAGCACAGATTCAAGACTGGTGTGACTGTGACACATTCTGATTATCCAACGTCCTCTCCTTAACAAGCCCGTATTGGTGCCACCTCATCTGACCCACCATCACCCACATTTCCCAGAGGATGGGATCTATTAGATTTGCCCTGACTTGGTCCACGCAAGAGTCCACAGGCCAACCTTAGGCTTTGGGCTGACATGTAAAACACTCAGACTTCAGAGAGTCTAAGTCAATAAAACTGATTTTCAGTTTCTCATTTTCAGTTTTGCTTATCAGGGAAATTAATATCAAAACCATGCTGATAGCAACCTCACATCTGTTAGACTGACCATTATCAAAAAGATAAAAATAGTAAATGCTAGCAAGAATAGAGAGAAACAGCACTCTACCTACTCTCGGTGGGGATACAAATTAATATAGTCAGTATGGAAAACAGTACACATATTCTCAAAAATATAAAAGGGTAATAACTATTTCATCTAGGTTTCCTACTACTAGATGTATTTCCAAAGTAAATTCAATTGGAATACCAAAGAGGTGTGTCATACACCTGGCCTCCCATGATCATGGTATTCTTGACTGTTACAAAGAAGCAGAAACAACCAAAGGCATCCATCAGGAGAGGAATGAAATGAAGAGAAGAATGAATGAAGTTAGATATGATGGCTATCAAAAATCGTGCCACTATAAACATAGGTGTGCATGTTTCTGTAATGCTTTGAATATTTTGGGGAAGATACCCAGGAGAGGAATGGCTGGTTGAAAGGGACCTCTACTCGTTCTTTGAGGAATCGCCACATTGACCTCCATAGTGGTTACCCCAGTCTACACTCCCACCAATAATGGAGAAAGTTCCTTTTTCCCCACAGCCCCGCCAGCATTTGTTATTGTTTTATTTCTTGATAATAAGCATTGTACGGGGATTTAGCTCAGTGGCGTAAGCACCTGTCTGAAAGCGCAAGGTCCTGAGTTTAATCCTGGTACTGAAAAAAAAAAACTAGATAATAAGCATTGTTGTTGGGATAAGGTAGGTTATCAGTGTTGTTTAATTTGCAACTCTGGAAAGATCAGTGATGTTGAACATTGTTTCGTATATTTATTTGCTATTTGTATTTCTTCATCTGAGAAGTATGTGCTCATCTCAGATGCCCATTTTTGGATTGGGTCTTTAAATTTGGGGGGCCTGATTCTTTTTAGTTATTTATATGTTCTTATAACATTTTTAATTGGGAAGTTTTCATCAGTTATATGCCAAAAGCAAAACTGTATACCACAAGTATGGCATAACAATCTCTTCTGTATTAATCAGGAGAAAATATATGTATCAATTTTTAAAGTGGCACCTTCACTGAAAAATTGCAAATAATTTGTCAAAAACCCAGCACTTGTATGATGAATATGCAAATTAAATTCACAATACGGTCCATTCTTGTGGGATAACATGGAGGAAAAATGGGCAGTGACATGAATAAAGCCAAAGATGCCACAGAACTGTCTCTGTGGTCAGCATAGCGCGTTCCTGAGGGAAGCAACCATGGCACGTGATGTGAAGAGACCCTGGGAAGGGGTGTCGGCAGACAGGACTGAGGAATTTCTTACTCAGATACACACCTCAGTGTGGCTTAGACTAACAAACAATTGGGAGGAACCTACACTTAAAATAAGCAAAGCATTGGGCTATAAATTCTACTAACATTGTAAAGCTTTATATTTTTAAAATATTTCTGAAAACATTTAAACAGAGACATATGTATTGAATTACAATGTTTTGCTGAACATTTAGAAAAATATAGAGCTAACTAAGCATGAATGTATTCTATCTATATCAGATATATACATATATTTTACCCCCATACACTTTATTTAAGTATGTGTTGAAAATGGAAAACAAGTATTATATAGGGCATCTGCTGGATGGGTGAGAAATGCCTTTGTTTCTTCTTTTAATTATACACAGTCCTTATTCTATTTATTTATATCTGATATATGCCTCAAGTTCCCTATGGTGTTCCTAGAAGACATTTATAAAGTGAAAACATGATCTACTGCAAACACAACTCAGCATCATTTCAAACAGAAGTGCTACATTGCTCTGAATTAGCTGTTCTTTCCAGTGATGTCATTTCCAAAGCAAAAGCCCCATGGGCCCCTGAGTGTCCTGTCCAAACTCCGCTCTCTGTCCTCAAGAGCTGAGCACACAAATAAAATGCACTGGAAACAGAGAGCAGAGGCTGGGACCCAGTCTTGGAGGACAGAGTGAACGTTCTGTCCTCATTCCAGACAGACTGGTTGGAGAGGAGACCAACCCAGAGACAGTGAGCACCCAGAGCCAGGGTTCTGAGCTCAGCTGAGTGTCTGCTCCTGGCTGGGGCCCCAGACAGGGCCCCCTCTTACTCAGCTGCTGAGCTTCTGGGAGCCCTCACCCTTCCTTGGCATGAACTTTACACTCTGCACTGTTTCCCGCCCCCAGAGAGCCCCTTCCAGAGTCGTGTCCTCCGTGATTACTCCTGACATCAACGCTCTGATGCTACCCATTTGTGGAGTGCAGCATCTGACCTGCCCGAATCCCACGAAATCTTTGTTTGCTCAGTCGCTTGCCTGCTCTCCCTCTCATCACAGGCCCAGCAGCTCTAAGGAAGCAGAAGCAGCAGCAGCATCTCTTCCACCCCGGAATGGTCCATAAAGGATCCCAGCGCCTGCTGTGTGGTAGGAATTGAACAGCACCTTTAAGGTCCACTGAGCAGCCATCTCTTGTGATAGAGTACTATACAATGTTTGCATTGGTTCTCCACATTCAAGATCTAACATTCACCTCTGTAACTCAGTTTCCTTCTACTCAACCTTATTTTTGTGTTCCTTGCCCTTGACAGTCTTGATTTCCTTCAAATTAATGTTCCATGAAAATGTCTTTCACATCTAATGACCCAGGTTGGTATAATTTATTTAATGCATCTGAGTGATATTTACGCCCCGCCCACGAAACAAAACTTTAAAACAGCACAGACTTCTTAATTCTGTTGCTTTGATTCATTTTAAACTTAAATTATTTTTCTTGGTAGAAGTTCATATACACTGCCCATTTGATATTGAAGACTTCAAAATTAACATTTTAGACCAGGAATCAGCAATCAGAGTACTTTCTCTGCTTCGAGAGTTTTTGTAATTATTACATAATTTTTTCCTTTTTTCAGATCACTTTTATCAGATGTTTGTAGTACATGAACTCTCCTACCATTCCCTGCCACCTCCTCTATCTTTTGCTCCTTATTTATAGTGTGGATTTCTCACATGACAGAACCATGATTAGGTTTTATGCTAAAAACAGTAGGCACTGAGCTGCCATCCCCTTCTCTGGACTTCATTCTTATAAACAGGATTTGTAATTTCTCAGGTGACAATAGTGACTTGGATGTGATGCCACTTACTTCAATTAAGTTTTTTAAAGAAAACAAAACTGTTGTACAATTGAGGGTCCTTCCTCAGCCCTCAGAGAATGTTCCAGCTTTACCTTTTAGATTGTGCATTGCTGCTTGAGAAGAATCGAAAGACTTTGTTTCTGGGAAAATGTCTCCTGATTTCCTGTTAACATCAGCAAACAATGCAAGTCAGACCTTTTGCTAATTTTGTGGACACATATTTGAAAGTTACATCTCTGTATTCAACAATTCATTGCAAACCTTGTAAACTCGTCTGTCTATGTGATTGAAAGGACAGTGCAGGAAGTACTTGCAAATGACCTGCTGTGATCATCTGAGGGCCTGCCCGGGGAATGTCAGGATTACAGATTTTAGAGGTGAGTTCTCATGAATAGAATCTCAAAAATACCAATATGCTGTTTTAAAAAAACCTATGGAGAGATGTTCTATGTTACTGGTATAACATGGAGGAAAACATTCACATCTCCTATTGGAATACTACCTGGGAAATCTATCTATCTCTAGATAAATAGCATCAGGGTGTTACCAAAACTGATCATTACATCCAAACCCAAAGACAAGAGCAGTCAGAATGGCCAACGCGAGTTTCCCAGCATACTTCATTCTTCTGGGCTTCTCCAAGTGGCCCCGGCTCGAAGTGGCTCTCTTCTGGATTGTTGTGGTCTTCTACATCATGATTGTCCTCAGCAACTCGACCATCATCGTGCTGTCACGTGTGGACTCCCACCTCCACACTCCCATGTACTTCTTCCTCAGCAATCTCTCCCTCCTGGAGCTCTGCTTCACCACAACCACTATGCCCCAGATGCTCTCCAACTTGTGGGGTCCTGACAAGCACATCACCTACACAGGCTGCATCATCCAGCTCTGCGTGTTCCTCTGTGCTGGAGCCACGGAGTGCATCCTGCTGGTGGTCATGTCCTTCGACCGCTATGTCGCCGTGTGCCAGCCCCTGCGCTATCCCATCATCATGCACTGGCCCCTCTGCTGGAAGCTGGCCCTCTCGGCCTGGCTGTCTGGACTGACAGAGTCTCTCATCTTGTCTCCTGTCATGCTCCAGCTGCCCTTCTGCTCGCATCACCGCCTGGATGATTTCCTGTGTGAGGTTCCCTCCCTCATACGCCTGGCCTGTGGCGACACTTCCAGCAACGAGTGGCAACTGACTGTCTCTTCCATCCTCTTCACCATGGTGCCGGTGGGGCTCATCCTGACTTCCTACGGCTACATAGCCCGGGCCATGGGGAGGATGCAGTCAGAGGAAGGCAGGCAGAAGGCCGTTTCCACCTGCTCTGCCCACCTGCTCGTGGTCTTCATGTTTTATGGCACGGTGGCCATGGTGTACACGGACCCCAAGACCGAGTTCGCTTCACAGAACGGCAAGTTTTTCACCTTCTTCTACACTGTCGTCACACCTTTGTTCAATCCTCTCATCTACACTCTGAGGAACAAAGACGTAAAGAGTGCTTTGCTAAGACAGCTCAGAAAGCGCATTCGTCCATAAAAGGTGTTGCTGAGACACCACTTGAACCAGACAGGAAGTGCGAATGCATTCAATCACAGGCTCTGAAAATCACTAAAAACAGTTCATACGGTACAAAGAGGGCTTGTTTTATATTCACTGAATTTTCCATGTTATTTGCTTAAAAATAATAGTAGTTTGGGCAAACAATAAGTGTTTAAAATTCATTTTACTAGGGAAGATGACTAGTTGCACAATAAACTTTGAGGAATTTAAATTATACCTTAAATGACTTAACTCTCATGAGCTTAACATTCTAGAATTATTGAGTAGGACTGTGAATTATTTACTACTTAAATTTCAAAATAAAGGCTGGCTAGAACTTGGTTGATGGATTTTCTTATATGCTCTTGAAGAAAGGAAAATTTGACTGCAGTCCCCCTAGTCTTTCCTTTCTAATTTGGGTCTGAGGATTGCAATTTGAAGGCAAAAAGATTCTCCTTGCATATTTTTTTTTTTGCTGTATTCTTTTCTTTGAACTTTTCAGAAGATGAAGCCATCAAACCTAGGAGCTTCTGAGACATAAGAACACAAGGGAGATATGGACCCTTAGAGTTCAAGAGTAATACACATTTAATTTCCATGTGATTTCAAATATATTAAAAATGTGGGCAAATGTGTTTCCCTAGGATTTTAAATAAATGTACTACATTTAATACAAAATAAATATACATACATATTTTATAAAATGAAATGACTCGTGAATTCTGTTATTTTCTTGGTAGTGAAACTATGAAATACAATCTTACCAAAATCTAAAATTTTTTCTGCAAATAGACTTACATACTAACATATGGTACCAGAAATTAAGCAAAATATAATGTGTTGGAAATTCCTTCAAGTGTTGTTAAATCTTTCTTTGACCCTTAATCTGGTGGAAATAGCAAAGTTACTACCAGCATACAGAACTGTAGATATAGCTATCCTAGTTTACAGTGTGTTCTGGGACAAAATAGAATCAGATTTGAAAGCAATAACACAAAATTAAACAATTTAGGTAAATTTCAGAGATGAAAATTAAACCTTAAAGGGGCTGGGGATTTAGCTCAGCAGCATAAGTGCCTGCCTTGCAAGCAGGCAGTCGTGAGTTCGATCCCTGGTACCAATAAAAAGGAAAAAGACAAAAAAAATTAAACATTATATTTCTAAATAGTCTGTGGGTCAAAGGAAAATACTAAGAAATTAATGCTGCTATTATTAATTTTGAAACAGCTAAATTATCAGTCAAAAGTAGAGACAATTTATAAGTATTTTTAAATATATGTGTGCTCATCACTCATTAGAGTAATTATTATGTTTGAATATGAATGCACAAGGTCTAAGAGGATGGAAGAAAAACAAACCCAAATAAAGTTTTGGAAGCTAGAAAATAAAAGGTTAACCCATATTTCACTGATTATGTATTTAAAAAGTAGAGATAAAGCCAGTCATAGGTGAAGCTCAGACACCACTCAGATCCTTCTGGAAGGGCCCTGGCAGCTTAAAGTCGGGGTATCCTGGCACATTTGACACTGCAGAAGGCACTGAAACAGGAGGCTGCCTTAAAATCTGGTTAAAATCCAGGCTGCACAGCCAGACCGCAGCACGCGCCTCAAGGTCCAGCTGTCCCTCCCACTTCTAGTACAACTGGAGGCCTTTATAACACTGAGGTGTTTAGTCTCCAGAGTTCCTGATTTGTAAAAAAAAATAAGCACAATATGAAAATATGTGTGGAAAGTCTACATACTGCACTACTACATTCCCTTGTGCCTTCCTTAGTCCTCAGAATTCTTTTTTTTTTAAATTTTATTTAAAAGGAAAAAGAGAAAAACACAAAACAAAACAAAGCAGTGTAAGGGTACAAGTAATACAGAACTACAAAAACAAAAACAAAAACAAAAAACAGTAAGAAATCACCAGTTAATAGATTACACATTATCATCTTAGAGATAGTTGCTCAAATTACAGTATCAAAGAATACAAAGTGGACATTCAAACAATGAGACTGCAAACAGTTGTGTTCAATGATCCTACCAAAAACATTAATATGGTCAGCTATTTAACACTCCTAAAAACACTTGCTGTTGTATCCTTTAGAGCTCTTTTTTTCCCTCTCTTTTTTACAACAAAATTTACACATTTTGTGTTTTTTTTTTAACTTAAGAGGAAAAAGAGAAAAACACAAAACAAACCAAAGCGGCGTAAGGGTACACGCAATACAGAACTACAAAACAAAACAAAACAAAACAAAACAAAACAAAACAAAACAAAAAAACATAACAGTAAGAAATCACCTGCTAGTAGATTACACACTATCTTCTTGAAAATAGTTCCTCAAATCACAGTATCAAAGAACACAAGGTGGACATTCAAACAGGGAGACTGCAAACAGCTGTGTTCAATGTTCCAAAAACATTGATAAAGTCAGCTATTTAACACCCCTAAACACACTTGCTGTTATATCCATTAGAGCTCTTTTTCTTTTTCTTTTCCCTCTCTTTTTTACAACAAAATTTACACATCTTGGATTTTATTACTCCTTAGTGCTTATTACTTTTTTTGGGGGGGGGGGAAGAATACAGTCAAATATGGCAAAACAAAGCTGTCAGTCAATACCAAGGATAGACATAGCACATGGTGTAGAACAGAGTACAAGTTTATCAACAATGGTTATCAACGTTGTCCCTTGTTTCCTTAAAAAGAATTGTCTATCTTATTAGATATTATAAAGTTGGACAAAACAGTAGAGAACAAGACCAATAGAACTTAGGCATTGTAAACATTACAGGACTTCCAAAGAAGACAATAGTCAAACCAGAATGGGTATCTTAGTGAATCTTATTGTCTTCAAAGTAGTTGCCTATTTCTTCAAACTTGATACTATCATATAGAATGGAACAGAGTCTAATCAGTCAAAACAAGATCGTGGGAGTACTACAGGACTTCAAAACAAGTTAATAGGAAATTTAAAAGAGTTACTATTTATATATCCTAATTTTTTGAATTTTTTCTTTAATTAAGACAAACATAAGAAATGACTAAATATTTTTTTTTGAAACAATAAGGGGGAGATTGAGATAAAACAGGACATAACTATATAACAATAGAGGTCACAGCATGACTGTTTCAACAACCTAGTACTTCACCACCTTATAACCTGACTTAATAGTATTTACTATAGTGTCTTTTTCCTTGAAATATTTGGATAAAACTTCATATACTCTAGCTTCAAATATTTTCATATCAAGAAGCCCAAAATAAAGCCTTTCTACTTAATGAAAGAAAACTTTATAAGGCTTCAAGGCCACCTAATGGGGAATCATGATTACCACATATTTTTATATATTTGAATCATTATTTACATTAGGGAAACTATTCGGTATTCACACATGCGAGATTGATTTATTTCACTAATGAGTATGGTCTCAAGCTGCGCCCATTTATTGATAAATATCTCAATGTGATCCTTCTTTATAGCTGAATAATACTCCATTGTATAGAAATACCACAACTTTTTTATCCATTCCTCAGTTGATGGGCACTTGGGTTGTTTCCAAGATCTGGCGATTACAAATTGTGCTGCTATAAACATAGGTGCACATATATCACTGTGGTATGATGCTTTCAGTTCTTCTGGGAATATGCCTAGAAGTGGAATAGCTGGAATAAATGGGATTTCCAGTCCCAACTTTTTGAGAAATCTCCAGACAGATCTCCACAAAGTCTGTACCAGTCTACACTCCCACCAGCAGTGCAGGAGAGTTCCTTTTTCCCCACAGCCTCTCCAGCATTTGTTGTCGGTTTTCTTGATCCTGGCCATTCTTTCAGGAGTGAGATGGTATCTCAGTGTGGTTTTAATTTGCATTTCTCTAATGACCAATGATGATGAGCATTTTTTCATGTATTTATTTGCCATTTGCATTTCTTCATCTGAGAATTGCATATTCATCTCAGATGCCCATTTTTGGATTGGATCTTTGAATTTCGGAGGTCTGAGTTTCTTTAATTCTTTATATGTTTTAGACAAGAGACCCTTGTCTGAGAGAGAGTTCACTAAAATCTTCTCCCAGTTTGTGGGTTTTCTTTTCACTATGCTGGAGATTTCTTTTGACATGCAGAAACTTTTTAATAAGAAGTGGTCCCAGTTATTGATTCTGGGAAGTATTTCCCGTGCGGTTTGAGTCCTGTTCATGAATTCTTTACCTACTCCTATGTCTCCAAGGTTTCTACCTATTTTGTCTTCCAATAGATTTAGTGTTTCTGTTTTAATATTCAGATCTTTGACCCATTTAGATTTTAATTTAGTACATGGTGATAGACATGGGTCTAGCTTTAGTTTTCGGCAAATGGAGAGCCAGTTTTTCCAGCACCATTTATTAAAGAGACTGTCGTTCTTCCAGTGAACATGCTTGGCTCCTTTATCAAAGATAAGGTGGTTGAGTGTGTTCGTAGTTGTGGTTGTATCTTCTAATCTATTCCACTGATCTTTGGCTCTGTTTTGATTCCAATACCATGTTGATTTTACTACTGTTGCTTTGTAGTATAACTTCAAGTCAGGGATTGTGATGCCTCCTGCTTTGTCTTTGCGACTTAGAATTGCGTTTGCGATTCTAGGTCTCTTCTGGTTCCAGATGAAATTTAGGAGTGATTTCTCTAGATCTATAAGGTATGTTGATGGTATTTCTATTGGGATTGCATTGAATCTGTATAACAGTTTTGGGAGAATGGCCATTTTCACAATGTTTGTTCTTCCTATCCATGAGCAAGGGATGTCTTTCTATTTTCTGAGATCATCTTTAATTTCTTTTTTCAGTGTATTATAATTTTCACTGTATAAGTCTTTCACTTCTTTCATGACAGTAATTCCTAAATATTTCATTTTTTTGCTTGCTAGTGTGAATAGTCCAGTTTCTCTTATTTCCCTCTCTGTAGTTTTGTTGTTCGTGTATAGGAATGCTATTGATTTCTGAGTATTGATTTTGTATCCAGCCACATTACTGAATTTATTTATTGTATCTAAGAGTATTTCAATGGAGTTTAGGGGGTCTTCTATGTAGAGTATCATGTCATCTGCAAACAATGCTAATTTAACTTCTTCTTTTCCTATCTTTACCCCTTTTATTTCTCTTTCTTGCCTAATTGCTCTGGCTAGTACTTCCAGTACTATATTAAATAGGAGTGGTGATAAAGGACATCCTTTAAAGTAAAGGCTTTCAATTTTTGGCCATTTAGTATGATGCTGGCTGTTGGTTTGTCATAAATGGCCTTTATTATATTGAGGTAAAGACCATTTATTCCAATTTTCTGTAAAGTTCTTATCATGAATAAGTGTTGGACCTTATCGAAGGCTTTTTCTGCATCTATAGAGATGATCATGTGATTCTTATTTTTGGCTTTATTGATATGGTGGATTACATTTATTGATTTGCGTATGTTGAACCATCCTTGCATTCCTGGGATGAATCCCACTTGGTCATGGTGTATAATCTTCTTGATGATTTGCTGGATCCTATTTGAAAATATTTTATTGAGGATTTGTGCATCTGTGTTCATTAGGGAGATCGGTCTATAGTTCTCTTTTATAGTTGGGTCTTTCTCAGGTTTTGGTACTAGAGTAATATTTGCTTCCAGGAATGACTTAGGAAGGATTGCTTCCCTTTCAATTTCATTGAATAGTTTGAGGAGTGTCGGCATTAGGTCTTCTTTATATTTCTTGTAGAATTCTGCAGTGAATCCATCTGGGCCTGGGCTCTTCTTGGTGGGCAAGGACCCAATTACATTCTCAATTTCATTAGCAGAGATTGGGTTATTCAACAGTTTTATATCCTCTTGATCTAGCTTTGGTACTTCATATGCTTCTAAGAATCTGTCTATTTCTTCTGTGTTATCAAACTTTTGAGAGTAGAGGTTTTCGAAATAGGTGTTGATGGTCTTCTGTATTTCTATTGGGTCTGTAGTTATTTCTCCTTTTTCATTTCTTATTGCATGAATTTGAGCTTTTTCTTTCCTTTTTTTAAATAAGGTTGGCTAGGGGCTTATCGATTTTATTTATTCTTTCAAAGAACAAACTCTTTGATTCGTTGATTCTTTGGATTGTTTTCTTAGTCTCTATTGCATTGATTTCTGCTCTGATTTTTATAATTTCCTCTCTTCTTTTGGCTTTGGGCTTGACTTGCTCTTCTTTTTCTAGCTGTTTGAGGTGTAGCATCAAGTTATTTATTTGTATTCGTTCTGTTTTCCTGATGTGGGAACTCAGTGCAATAAATTTTCCTCACTGAACGGCTTTCATTGCATCCCACAGATTCCGGTAAGTTGTATCTGCATTTTCATTTTCTTTTAGGTATTGTTTAATTTCTTCTTTAATTTCTTCTGTGACCCACTGATTACTCAAGAGTGTGTTATTTAGTTTCCATGTGTTTGCGGAATTTTTGCAGTATCCTTTGTCATTAATTTCTAATTTCAGAGCGCTATGATCCGATAATATGCAAGGGATGATTTCAACTCTTTTGTATTTGCTTAAATATGTTCTGTGAGCTAATATATGGTCTATTTTAGAAAATGATCCATGTACTGCTGAGAAGAATGTGTATTCTGATGTTGTTGGGTGGAATGTTCTGTATATGTCTATCAAACCCATTTGTTCACAGGTGTGATTCAGTTCTGTTATTTCTTTGCTCATTTTCTGTCTGGTTGATCTGTCCCTTGGTGTCAGTGGTGTATTAAGGTCTCCTGTTACAATTGTGTTACTGATAATTTGAGTTTTCATTTCTGTTAATAATTGTTTTATATAACTGGGTGCTCTGGAGTTTGGTGCGTATATATTTAAGATAGTTATCTCTTCCTCTTGGAGTTTTCCCCTTATGAGTATGTAGTGACCTTCTTTGTCCTTTATGGTCATTGTTGGTTTAAAGTTCACGTTGTCTGCAAACAGAATGGCTACTCCTGCCTTTTTTTGGATTCCTGCTGCATGAAGAATTGTTTTCCATCCTTTGACTTTCAGTCTGTGAGTATCTTTCTGGGTTAGATGGGTTTCCTGTAAACAGCATATGGTTGGATTTTGTTTCTTGATCCATTCTGCTAGTCTGTTTCTTTTGATTGGTGCATTGAGACCATTTACATTAATGGTTATTACTGTTAAATGCTGGTTAATTGTAGGAATGTTATCTCTCTGCTGTTGCATCTTTATCTTTCTGTTCTGTTTAATTATTTGCTTTGCTTAGTGGTTTTTTCCTTTGTGTATCTAAACTGTCTTTCAATATTTTTTGCAGGGTTAGTTTGGTGTTCATGAAGTTCTTCAGCTGTTCTTTGTCATGGAAGTATCGTATTGCACCATCTATTTTGAATGATAGTTTTGCAGGATATATCAGTCTTGGTTGGAAATCATTTTGCTTTAGGATCTGGAATACTTCACTCCATGCTCTTCTTGACTTTATCGTTTGTGCTGAGAAGTCTGCTGTGATTCTGATAGGTTTTCCTTTATAAGTGATTTGTCTTTTCTCTCTGACAGCTTTTAATAATCTATTCTTGTGTTGGATTTCTGGGATGGTGATTATTATATGTCTGGGTGTAGTTTTATTTTGGTTATGACTGTTTGGAGTTCTATATGCTTCACTGATCCTGATGTCAGTTTCTGATCTCATGCTTGGGAAATTTTCAGCTATTACTTCTCTAAATATCCTCCTGACATCCTTCATGTTGTCTCCCTCTCTTTCATTAATCCCTATCATTCTTATGTTATTCTTCTTTGCATCGTCTTGCAGTTGTTGAATTGTTGTTTCCTGGTTCCTTGTTATTTTCAAAAGATCTTTCCTTTCCTGTTCACTAGCTGCAATCCTGTCTTCAAGGTCTGAAATTCTATCTTCACTTTCATTAAGGCGGTTTTTACAACTTTCAGTGGAGTTTTTTATTTCCTGTATATCTCTGTGCATCTGCATTATGTATTCTGTTTGTTTCTTATATTGCTCGTCTAGGGATTCTATCTTTTTGTTTAGTTCCTCCAATTTTTTATCTGTGTTTTCTTTAGATATATTTAGAATCTCTTTCATTTCTTTTATCATTTCTTCTTTTATCTGGGAGATTATTTCGAGTTTGAATTTCTTTAAAGCTTCCTGGAGTTGCTTGTCAATTTCAGTGGCTATTGTGTCCGATATATGAGGTGGATGGGATATATTTTCTTCTATATACATCGCTCCTAGGGTTTCTTGACATGGGCTGGAGGTTTGAGGTTGTAATTTGGTCTTTCGTTTTGTCATTTTCCTATATTTCTGTGTTTCAAGTGTTATTTGAAAGCTTCCTCAGGATCTGTTGAAAATCCCCTTCTATGTTTGGAGCTACTGAGACTCTGGTGCCGTGCTACCCCAAGCCATTAGGCCTACAGAACCAGTGGCCCTCCTCTGCCTGCTCAGAACTCCGCAGTTCCAGACAAGCTGGGCCTCAGGGACACTGTGCGTGCACCTGTCCCTTGGAAGCTCCACAGTTCTTCAATCGCAGCCGGGTTAGGGTACTCACCACAGGCCACAGTGCTTCAGGAACCTGTGGACCCTCCCTGGTTGCAGAGATATCCACAGTCCTCCAGACACATGGAGAGGCTGATGCAGGCACCCCAAATCTGCCCAGCTCCTCCTCTGCAGACCAATGTCCAGGCGCGGCAGCTAAACAGGCTGGGCTAGGCTGGTAGTGTGGGCCAGCCCACCTATAGGGAGCTCAGAGGTCTCCAAATGAAGCCGGAATGGGGAGGCTGATGTGGAAACCTCAAACCCACCTCTCTCCTTCACTGCACCTAGAAGCCTGAGGGAACTCCAGCAGTCTGGGCGCAGATATCCAGAGTCCTCCAGACACGCAGAGAGGCCAGTGAGGGCACCCCAGATCTGCCCAGCTCCTCCTCTGCAGACCTATGGCCAGGCGCGGCAGCTAAACAGGCTGGGCTAGGCTGGTAGTGTGGGCCAGCCCACCTATCGGGAGCTCAGCAGGTCTCCAAATGAAGCCGGGAATGGGGAGGCTGATGTGGAAGCCTCAAACCCACCTCTCTCCTTCACTGCACCTGGAAGCCAGAGGGAACTCCAGCAGTCTGGGCGCAGATATCCAGAGTCCTCCAGACATGCAGAGAGGCCAGTGAGGGCACCCCAGATCTGCCCAGCTCCTCCTCTGCAGACCTATGGCCAGGCGCGGCAGCTAAACAGGCTGGGCTAGGCTGGTAGTGTGGGCCAGCCCACCTATCGGGAGCTCAGCAGGTCTCCAAATGAAGCCGGGAATGGGGAGGCTGATGTGGAAGCCTCAAACCCACCTCTCTCCTTCACTGCACCTGGAAGCCTGAGGGAACTCCAGCAGTCTGGGCGCAGATATCCAGAGTCCTCCAGACACGCAGAGAGGCCAGTGAGGGCACCCCAGATCTACCCAGCTCCTCCTCTGCAGACCTATGGCCAGGCGCGGCAGCTAAACAGGCTGGGCTAGGCTGGTAGTGTGGGCCAGCCCACCTATGGGGAGCTCAGCAGGTCTCCAAATGAAGCCGGGAATGGGGAGGCTGATGTGGAAGCCTCAAACCCACCTCTCTCCTTCACTGCACCTGGAAGCCTGAGGGAACTCCAGCAGTCTGGGCGCAGATATCCAGAGTCCTCCAGACACGCAGAGAGGCCGGTGAGGGCACCCCAGATCTGCCCAGCTCCTCCTCTGCAGACCTATGGCCAGGCGCGGCTGGTCCTCAGAATTCTAGGAACATCTTTTTTTTAGAAAAACAAGATGATCACTGTGAAGATAATATGTATTCATATATATTAGAATTGTTTTCTCTAGATCTGTGAAAAATACAACTGATGTTTTTATTGGAATTGCATTAAATCTATATTTCATAATTTTGTTAATATGTCCATTTTGACAGTATTAGTTTTCCCTGTCCAAGAACAGAGAATATCTTGCCATTCTCTAATGTCCGCCAATCTTTTTCAAAGCAATATAATTTTCAGTACAGAGATCTTCACTTCCTTAGTTATGTTAATTCCTGGTTTTCTTAGTTGTGAAGCTATTGTAAATGAAACTCTTTTCCCTGGTTTGTCTTAATGGGTCATTGGTGTACAGTAACAGTACTGAATGTTGTGTATTTATTTTGTATCCTGCCACTTTGCTGACTTTGTTTAGTAACTCAGAGAGACTACAGGTAGTGTTTGCGCTGTCTATGTAAAGTAAAATAGTGTGTCATCTACAAATAAGGATAATTTTTCTTCTTCCATTCCTGTTCAAATCTCTTTTATTTGTCTTACCTGTTTGCTCTCGCTGAAGTTTTGAGTAATGTATTGAACGGGAGTAGTGAAGTGATTACCCTTGCTGCGTACCTGACTGTACAGAAAATGCTTTTGGTTTTTATCATTGAGCATAATGTTGACAGTGGGCTTCTCAGTTTGAGGAAATGAACATCTATACCTTTTGCATCTTTTATTATGAACAGATATTAGATTTTGTCAAAGGCTTTTTCTATACCTACTGATCTCATATCATTTTAACCTTACTTCTGTTTTATGCTGTGTTACACTGGCTGATTTATGTACTGGAGCCATTCTCTCTCTTTTTAATGAAGACAATCCCAGGCTCCTTTCCTCCGTTGGTCTAGTAGTTGTTGAAAGCCTGCTACCTCCAGGCCATATGCTGCTTACTGTGGTTATGTGCTGTCACATCTCTTACAAGAGGACTGGCAAGAAATGACTGTAACAGCAGTGTGCAAAGCCCTGGGAATCGGGGCCTGTTTGACAATATGTGCCCAAACACACCAATGAGTGAGATGCGGTTGTGTCTTTGGAAATCATCTTACCTCATTCCTGTGAGTAAAATTCAAGAAACGGGGCTGTGGCTTGAAGTAAAGAGAGAATTACTTACTAAAAAGACTGGATTTAGCTCCTCTGTTGGCAAAGGACATTTGTCGAATTAAAGGAGAACAGTACATACTGGGTACAGCTTTGCTAACCATGAATATTGGTGGGGCTGGAGAGCAAGATTGGAGGCATCAAGACTGAGCCAGAAACTTAAAAGCTGGGGTAGTAAATAAAGCAGTTGTTCACTGTCCTATATCCTGCCATGTGCCAGGCAGATGTTCTACATTGATTTGCTCATCTTGTCTTTGAAAAAAAAGCACAAGCTAGGTGTTATTGCTGTTCAAAGGAAAGCTGAAGAATAAAGAAGTTTGTAACTTTCCATGGTCACACAGGTTATAAACGATGAAATCTGGGCTCATGCCCCAGTTGTTAAACTCCATAGTGTTTGCTTCTAAAACCCAGATTACACAGATAATCTTTAGCAAGAGGTGGTAAGGACAGCAATGGTGATTGTGGAGGAGAAAACAAGAAGGCAGGAATCCTTAGGAAGGTATGTCTATGTCAGCCAATTCTCAGGGAAGACGAGCATGGAGAGGGAGGAGATGATGAGTTTTGGCTGAGAGCCTTTGTTGTCCAGTAGATTACTAAATGAGAGAGGACTGGCATACGGCTCGCTGACGGAATACTTCACTATCTAATGTACGAGGTCCTCAGCACGGAACGAATAAGCTAATTGGGAGGGAAAAGTCAGAGCAAAGTCCATTTTGTACATGAATATTTCTAGACTCTTTGAGGACATCTAGGTAAAGATGTCTAAAAGATAGCTAAGTACACATGGGTTGGAAACTTAGAAGGAGCTAAGTTGAAGAATGAGTTGTGTGTACAGTGGACTTGACGAAACTGCTTAGAAAAACTAAATAAAGGTGACAACCCTGGGTAATATTAGCAAAAGTGAGAAGAGAAAGAAAAGCTAACAAAACAGACCAACAATTCCCAGTAAGAAATTAGGAAAAGTAGATAATACTGGGGTTAAGGAATCAAAGTGATTCAAAGATTAGTGACAACAGAGTCAAAAACCAAGATACATAATTTACACCAGTGGCTGGGGATACAGCTCAGCAATGTAGCACCTGGCTGGCAAGTGTGAGTTCAATTTCAGGTTAAGCCAGTCTCAGATTGCTGAGATGACATAGACTTGCTCACCATGTATGAATTTTTAACTTGTGGCATTTTGTTTGTGTCTTGTTGAGGATTTTTGCACCTATGTTCATTAAGAAGAACAACCCAGAGCTTTGTTGTTATTGCTGCAGCTGCTGCTGTGGTTGAGTTCTTGTTTGATTTTGATAATAGGTTAATACTAGTTTCAAAGTAGTTTCTTATTACCCTTGGGGATTCAGTCCATCATGCTGTTGCCTTTTTCATTTCTAAGTGCGTTGATGGGAGTCTTTTTTCCCTCCTCTTGGGGAGTCTGGCTAAGGGTTTATTAATCTTGGTAAGCCATTCAGAGAACCACTTGTCTTGTTCATCAAAACTCTGTGTTCTTTGTTGGTCTCAGTTTCATTAATTTCTGCTCTGATCTTCTCCAACAAATTTTGAAAATGGATTGTTTTTGTTTTTCTAGGATTTTGATTGGAGAAATCACTAGGTTATTTTGGAGGAGCACTCTGTTTTATAAGGTGAGCACTTACAGCTTCAAAGCTCCCTCTAGAGCAGCTCTCCTGGTGTACCACGCGTGTGGTTGTGTTGTGCTACAGCTGTCATCTGAGTCTAAGATCCTGTCCCATTCTGTGGATCACTGACTATTAAATAGTGTATCAAATCTGCACATGTCTTCACGGTTTCTGTGGTTTCTTTTGCTATGTATTTCTAGTTTAATTCCACGGTGACCCAATCATATAAAAGGAATTGTTTTAATTCTTTTCTTTTATGTAAGCATGATCTATAGCTTAGTAAAAGGACTATTTTGGAGACATATCCCTGTGTTGCTGAAAGGGATGTGCATTCTGTTGTTGAATGAGACATTCTGTAGCTTTCTGTTAAGCCCGTATGCTTAATGCTATGGCTCAACTCTGATAACTTTTGTTGATTTTTGTGTCTGTTTGTGCCTGTCTAATTGTGAGAATAAGGTACTGAAGTCCCTTACTATGCTCATATTGATGCTCCTCTGACCTTTGAGTCTAATGATGCTTGTTTTATTAAATAAGTGCACTGGTACTTGGTGCATATATATTTACAGTTGCTGCTTCCTCCCGTTGAATTGTTCTCTTTATCAGTATGTAATGACCTTCTTGGTCTCTTCTGATCAGTTCTGGACAGAAACCCACTTTGTATAAAATAGGACAGTTACTCCTCATTGATTTCAGGATTCTATTGCATGAAAAATCATTTTCCATCCTTTTATTTTCTAAGGAGGGTTGTGATATCTCTTCTAACATCATACAGCTGAGTTTTATTTTTTGTTTGCTTTCATTCAATCTGTTAGTCTGTATCTTTTGACTGGGGAGTTACGGTCATTTACCTTGAGAGTTACTTACTAGAAGCTGTTCTTACATTACTTTCCCATTGAGTTTTTTCTCTTTAGTTCAACTCCTGCTATTTAGATGCAACCTCTCCTTTGGGCTCTTTGGTGGCATCAGCTTCACTCGCTCTGCTTCAGATTCACTTGGGCACTTTCTGTAGTGCTTATATGGTGGCCATGAGTTGCTTGAGGTGCTTTTTCTTTGATATAGGAACCAAGAAAATGGCAATTAAACTTAAACCCCCACCAAAAGCAAAAAGGAAAAAAAGTGTTAAATAAAAAATGTACCAATAACAGGAAGGAAAAAAGGAGAGCAAGAAAAAAGTCCCTGTGTGTTTGCAGAGGACTGCTGGGGTCAGTAGTCTCTAATGTGCAAGTCACATTCCTCCTTGCCCCTCCTCATGGTTTGTGACCTTGTATGTCAGATGCTCAACCCAAGGAGCCTCTCTCTCCCCACCACACATCCCTGTACCAGGGAAGAGGTGAGCTTCGCTCCTGAGGCTTCTGCTGTAGATTCCTCCTCATTGGGGATTCAGGCTGGTTACTGGCTGGATTTCCCAGTGTCTGTGGGACAAGCTCCTGGTACATGGAGGCTACTGTGGGCTCTTGGTCCTGTGGACACTCTGAGGTGACACGATTCTGCCTAGGGCCAACTCAGGCAGATTTCTACAAAGCCAGTGCCCTCATAAGACTACTTTGCCTCTTTTAAACTCCTATGCATATGTTTTGTTTAATCTGCGAGTCTCGTGTTGCAAGTTGAGTTTTTGCATTAGGGTGTGTGTCCCTCCCCTTAACCTGGTTACCCATGTTTTCAGTTGACCTTCTCGGAGTCTCTCCGACGTGACTCCTCCTCTGCTCAGCTATGTTGCTCAGATTCCATGTTTTTATCTTGTATCCTGCTATGTTGCTGAATTCAGTAATTCATTCCAGGAGCGTTTCTGCAGAACTTTTTGGATCTTGTACATAAAGGATCATGTCATCTCCAAATAATGATGCGTTCACTTTCCACTTTCCGATACATATCCCTTCTGTTTCTTTCTCTTGTCTGATTACTCTAGCTAATGTTTTGAGTGCTGTATTGGACAGGAGTGGTAACAGTGGACATCCACGTCTTGTTGATTTTAGAGAAAAAGCTTTCAGTTTTTGTTGATTTGCTATGGTTTTGGCAGTAGCTCGGTCACAAATGGCTTCTGTCAATTTGAGATAAGGTCCTTCTAGACCTCTTTCCTTCAGGGTTTTTATTGTGAAGTTAAATTTGATTTTGTAAAGGCTTTCTCTGTATCTATTGAGATGATCGTGTTATTTTTGCACTTGCTTCTGTTTATGTGATGAATCCATTTATGTGATGAATCTGTTTATTGATTGGGATTCGCCTTACATTGGGAACCATCCTTACATCTCTGAGAGGAAGCCCAGTTGATCATAATATTTTTGACGATGTGTTGCATTCTGTCTGCCAATATCTTGTTGAGGATTTTTTCATCTGTGTTCATTTAAGAAATGACCTGTAGTTCTGTTTGTCTTTGGGTCCTTGTCTGGTTTTGGACTCAGGATAGTGCCAGCTTCCAAGAGTGACTCTGGAAGCGCTTCTCCCCTTGTGAAGGAGTTTGAGGGATTCTGATATTACATCTTCTCTGAAGTTCTTATAGAATTCGGACGACAATACATCAGCTAGGATTTTCTTAGTTGGTAGATTTTTTTTTAGCGCTTTAATATAATAGCCTGTTGTTGACTTCAGGAGTTTTAAGTCTTCTTGGTTCAGTTTTGGTAATTTCTATACATTTAGGAATCTCTCCTTTTCTTCTGAGTTCTCGAGTGTGTGGTGGACAGCTTGTGAGGTAGTTATTAATAGTGCTCTGATTCCAGAGGTGTGCACTGTGATATCACCCCTTTCATTTCTTTTTTAAAATTAAATAAATTTGTATATAAGGAATTCCACACATGTTTCATTAAGGTCACCAATCAGAGTCTTGTCATCCAGACAGTCCTTTTGGAAAAGCTGAGCCTCCTCCAGCCTTTGTATCTGCCTTGCCATAATTCTTTCCTCTTCACTTCAATTGTGGACAAAAAAGTAATGGCTTCAAAACTCACAGAATCACAGATCTAAATTTCTTCCAGAAATTTACTTTAGGGTCTAAAAGGTAACTTATACAAACTAATGGTATTTTTCACGTGATTTAGATTCTATTATTCCTTAATAATTCAGTTCTACTGTGGAAAAACAACATTTTTCATTATTCATGAGCAAAACATCACAGGTCTCCTTGTCCTCACTGTCACACATTTACTGTGATCAACACATGACCTGTGCCTCTTTTAGGCCACATCACTTTCATTGTTCATATCATTGATTTGAGTCTTATTTTTTTGGTAAGAATTTTTAAAGGCTTGTCTATATTGTCTAGTCTTTCAAAGAACCAGATTTTCAATTCATTTTTCACATGCATTGTTCTTTTTATCTTATATTGATTTCTTCTCTAGTCTTTAAAATTTACTTCTTCGCACAAGATCTGGATTTTGATTGTGCTTATTTTTCAAGGACCTTGAGGCACAGAATTAGGTTATCTCTTTGGACTTAATCTGTTTTTCTGATGTGGGCATGCTCAGCTATCAACTTCTCTCTTAGGCCTGTTTTCAGTGTATCCCATGGATATGTGTATGCTCTATTGGCACTACCATTTAATTCTAGGAACTGTCTTATGTCTTTAATTTCTTGTGTGACCCAGTAATTATTCAAGAGTTTGTTAAATGTCATATCTTTGTATGATTTCTGTGCTCTTTTGCCATTGATGTCTGGTTTTGTCACTCTGAGATATGTTTGTGTGATTGATAAAATTTAGATGGTTTTATATTTATTTAATCATGGTTCTCTGGCTAAGATATGTTCTATTTTTGTCAAAAAGAAGTATATTTTGTGGTTTTTGGGTGGAACATTCCTTATATATCTATCAAGCTTGTTTGTTCAAAGATTTGATTCAATTCTGATATTTTGTTTAGTTGATCTGTTTATTTGTGATAGTGAAGTACTGATAATGATAATGCTCTTTATCTAGTCTTTGATTTCCACTGCAGGTTTTGTAACAAAGTTGGGTGCGGTGCAGGTTGTCTTGCTTTGAGTAGTTCTGTTAACCAGTAGCATCATTGTTTGCCTCTTTTGATTAACTTTGGCTTAAAATCTACTTTGCCTGAAAATGGGAGCACTAACCCTGCTGCTTTTGGACTCCAACCACATGGAAAATATCCTCCAATCTTCAATTTTTTGACTATGAATTTCTTTTGAGAGTAAATGTGTTTATTGTATTTATCCTACTGTTGGACTCTGTTTCTCACTGGAGTTTCCCAATTCCTATCTTTTGATTGATGGATTGAGACCATTCACATTAATAGTTATAACTGATAGGTATTGATTTATTCCTGCCCCTGGATTATTTTCCTGTTGCTGTTTCCTTTCTCCCCTTCTACTTAATTGCTTGCCCCATCTGGTGCATTCTTTCTATTGGGCTTTTGACCTATAAGCTCCATGATCCCTTTCTAAGATTTCTGGAAGAATTTTGGGAAGTTTTGGTTTGGTGGTTGTGGATTTCCTTAGGTGTTTTTATCAAATAAACCTTCTTTCTGCTTCAAATTTGAAAGATAATTTGCAGAATATATGAATCCAGGTTAGAAACTGTTTTCTTTTAGGATTTGAGGTACTTCATTCCAAGTGATTCTTACCTTTAATGTTGTGTTGGAATTTTGATGTAATTCTGGTGGGTTTTCTTCTTTAAGAGACTCACTAATTTGCTTTAACGGCTTGAAAGATTTTGGTCTTGTGTTGAATTTCTGGTATTTTTATTATGATGTGGCAAGCAATGATTTTCTTCAGATCATGACTCTTATTTACCTGTATATTAAGTTCTTTTTCTATGCCTGGGAAGTTTTCTGGTATTACTTCTATATGCAGCGGTTTGGTCTTATGGTGCTTGTAGTTGTTGTTGTTTTTGCCCTCTGCAGCTTTCGGGTTTCTCACTGATTTCAGTTACTCCTACATTAATTAGTGTTTGCATCTTACACTGGGTGGTTGATCCATTTTACATGTTCCCTTATTTTTTTATGACACCTCTCCTTAAACACTCACCAACCACACCCCTGTGTTCCAGGTCCACCACTCATACTTCACACTGGTCTCTTCTCCAGCCCATATGTTCAGTCATAGTTTTAATCTCTTGGATGTCATTTTGGAACATTTTTGAGGATTCTAATTATTTTCTGTGCTGGGTATCCATATTTTGTATCTCTTTCTTTAGCTCCATTAGACTTTTATTATTGTCTTCTCTTGACATTTTGATTATTTGTTTCATTAGGGTCATTAACTGTTAGTTATATCTTCTTTGAATTCACCAAACAAGCAACTTATTGATCTGTTTTGCTGCCTTCACTGATAACCTTTCAGGTGTTTCTATTGGTTGACTTTAGTGTTCCTCTCTTGCTGCCCCCTTAATCAGCTTTGAGGGTATTTGGGGGAAATTTATCTTCTCAAGCTTCTGTTTTTTGGGGTTTTTTCTGTGCTGGAATTTCCTGGTTGATCAGAGTGAGTAGCACTGTGACAGAGATTTTGTGCCCAGGTAACTATTAACCTTTTCTTCTGTCCTAATGTAAAGCAATGTTGGTTTATACTGCAGAGAAGCTGCTGCTGTTTTGGCTCCCTGTTGTATCCTTCGAGGCTGGGGCACAATACTGTCTGTGATCCACAGGCCATCCGGATACTGGCCCACAGAGAAAATCAGCTGACAGCCACAGCTGTGCCACCTGTGCCAGAGCAGTACAGCAGCACAGCAAAAACACTCTCAAAAATAGACTGGACACTAAAGAGCACTGTGAACCAAAGAGCCGATGATTTGAGCATGGACACTTAGGCACCCTAGACCTGGACCTACAGGGAATCAGACCACTGATCTCCAACAGTGGTGTTGGAACCAAACTGGGCACCAGGTGTAATGCCATTCGTTTCACATCCAGCCTCCTCTGAAGTTGACACCACCAGACCTGAACTCTCAGACCTGAACACAGGCTGGCTATTTTCCCAGCCTGCACTTGAGTTTTTCAAGGGACCTTGCGGAATTCTGTCAAGCTCTTGCCCTTCCCAAGTTGGCTTGCCTTGATGGTCTCTGTAGCACCCTGTGCTTTCTTCCTGGACTGAAACTTTTCTGAGATGTCGGTCTCATCCTCAGCACCTTTTGCCAATTGGTTTTCAGCTCTGACAATCTGCAGTGTGGGAAGCTGAGGCACAGAGCCCACATCAGGTTGGTTGCTTGACGCTGCCAGAAGGGGGGGCTTGTGGGGTCCTTCCCTTGTGTGTCTTTATGCCATCAATTTGTATGTGGAGCTACAGGCACAGCTCAAGTTCTTTTGAAGGAATAACTTCTGAGATTCAGATTTTAATCCCCTCTATATATTATTGTATTACAATGCAACATAAGATGTGTGTTGAATAAGTGACAGATTGAGTGCCTGCTGCTGTCTGTTCTACTGAATTATAAATAAGCAGGTTAACTCACAGCCCAGTGCAGAAAACACCTCTCACAAGGAAATTCCCTAAACTCTCCTTCCAGTCAGAATTAATATTTCCCCCACAGCTTCATACATGTTGTGTCAATCTGCCACAGTCCAACTGTGCACACAGAACAAGACAGTCTCCACTGATGGCGAGCACAGAAATGAAACATTCCAGTAAGTATTATGTGCACAAAAATGAACATGGATTCTATGATAGAAAGTCACACTGCTACCAGGCACAACACAGAAACTCCAAGAAGAGAGACCACATGGATATTTAACTTTTCAATTGTATATAAATCCACATTTCTGGGAGGGGAGGTTAGCTTGAAAATGAATAGAGAATGAAATTCCTGTAGATGTCAGGTAAACTCCTCCATTGCTAATAACGTGCCCCTTTTCACTTCATCGTTTCTCTCTGTCCCTTCTCTGTTGAAAACCTTACAACCATTTCCTCTGAATATCTCACCTGAGTCTCCACAGCATATGAATATTCTTCTACATGATTAAGGACCAATCATCAGCTACAGAAAATAAAATGTCAAAGCCACCCCATTGTAAGTATTTGAATGGAAAAAGAGGCCACAAGTGGAGCTCTATGCAGTATGATGGTTCAATTCCCAGGACAGGGACCAGTGTGGGATGAGCCTCATGATGTGAGAATCTGAGAAGCAGCAGCCACATAAGAACCTGTGTGTCTGATGCACAGGGAGAAGGAAAAGAACCCATGAGTACTCACGGTCCCTGTCTTATCATGTCTGGAAAGGCAGGTCTCACACTGCACATTTTCCTGAGAGCTTCTGTGACATCCTTGTTCCTAAGACTGTAGATTAAGGGGTTCAACACGGGAGTGAGGATTGTGTAAAACACAGACACCACCATGTCCTTCTGGGGGCTGTGGTAGGAGCTGGGGAGCATGTAGGTGTAGACAGCAGTACCGTAGAAGAGAAGGACCACAGTCATGTGGGAGGAGCAGGTGGCCAGCGCCTTCTTCCGGCCCTCTGCTGAGTTCATCCTGAGAATGGTGAGGAGGATGAAGGTATAGGAGCTGGAGATGACTGTCACAGGGATGAGGAGCATGAGGACACAGCACAGGTACATGAGCATCTCGTAGAGTGAGGTATCAGAGCAAGAGAGCTTTGTCACTGCAGGGACTTCACAAAAGAAGTGATGGATCTCCCGGGACCCACAGAAGGGGAAGCTCATGGTCACAGGAGTCAGCATGAAGCCATCCACTGACCCCAGGAACCAGCAGGTAGATGCCAGGAGGAGACACACTCTGTGGCTCATCAGGACAGCGTAACGCAGGGGATGGCAGACGGCCATGTAGCGGTCATAGGACATGGCTGCCAGAAGAAAAAACTCTGAACCAACTAGTGTCAAGTAGAGGAACATCTGCATCCCACACTCAGGGGCAGAGATCTTGTTCTTACCCAGAACCTGGTCCATGAGCATCTTGGGCACAATGGTGGAAATGTACATCATGTCCATGAGAGACAACTGGCTGATGAAAAAGTACATGGGGGTGTGGAGGCGAGTGTCAGAGTGAATCAGAAAGATCAGGAGTGCATTTCCAGACAAAGTCATCAGGAAGATCACAAAGACGGCCAGGCACAGCAGAGCTGGGTGTGTGGATTGACGGAAGAGTCCCACCAGGATGAAACCAGACTGCTCTGTGGAGTTGGAGCTCCAGGTGGTAAAGTCCATGAGGTCTCACCTAGAACGCAGAAAAAGCTTTGGGGTTAACACAATGTGAGCTTCTCAAAAGCCTGTCCAGCGAGTGTCACCCATGCATGCAGAGCTTGACTGAACCCACCAGAAATACACTATGGGCCTGTGGACCTGAGGATTTTAAGTTGCCTACAATTCATCAAATTAAAAGAAACCCATTCTCAATGATGGCCAGGAAGGATTTGTAACTCACAGTGATGTCCTCATGGTTTGCACTCATAAACTTCTCTGGTCACAGGGTCCTCTTTGAACAAGTGCTACAAACTTGCAGAATCACAGCTTCTTGCTAACACAGTGACAGTGAAAAAATGGGGAAAAAAGGAAAATGAAATTTATTATTTTCAAAATGTAGTCACTGATGAAGTAAGTCCAAACTTCTCTGGTTTAAGGGTCAACTCCATGTTTTTATTTCCCTGTACTGGGGATTGAACCCAGGCCCTTCAGGCTGAATTACATCCGGAGGCCCCCTCACTGTGTGTATGTGTGTTGTGACACAAGGTCTCACTAACCACTAACTTGCCCAGAGCAGATTGGAAATTGCAATCAGCCTACCTCAGTCTTCCACATTACAAGCTAGGTTGTGGAGCGAGCCCATGTTCTCACCAGCAGGACCAAGCCTAGAGACAAAGGGCTGCTGGAGAGAAACCATGAGTACGGCCTGAGCCAACTGTCTGTTTGGCACCCTTGTGCCCTGTAGTCCTCTGTCTGCTGTACCTAAAGGAAAGATTAGAACAATATTGGTTTTCAACCTCCTAAACATTTAATGAAGCAAGGTCCAGCAAGTTCCTAGAATAAACACATATGGTCTTAAGGATTCAATATTTACACTAATTATCATGAATAATCTATCTTAGAATAATACACCCTCAGATCTCCGCTTTAGCACCTAGTTACACACTTAAAGATTTGATTTTCAGAATAAGGTTGGAAAAGACCTGCAAATCAATAAAGCATTAACCTACTTTAAGAAAACAATTTATATTTGAAAATACGTGTTTATGCATGTTTCTTGCATATAAATATGTGAACTGTAAGTAGAGACTGATATAAGCATATGTACATGAACTTATAAATAGAAATACCTGTTTGTTTCTTTTTTACTAGTTTAACCCCAGTTAAGCATACATAGCTTGATGGAAGATTTCATCTCTTTATAGTCCACTGTACATCCCTGAGTTTATATCCATAAAACTCCTACTATTTGCATTAAATTACAGAGAAGAACTAGGATTTGTAAGATCGCTATTATTTTTTAGACAAAGATTTGGATGTTTTTGCAAACATCATGAGCACCACAACTGATTTTTCATGAAAAACTGAGAAGCAGAAAGAAACACCACACCCCGCTGAGAGTCTCCAGGTCTTGTGCCCGTCTGCCTGGATCCCAGCTCCCAGCCACTGGGATGGATGCGGAAGGGAAACCCAGATCACAGGACACGTGACTGGACTTGGTGAGGTCCCTGTCAGTTTATGCATTCAATATACCATTTGCATAGACTACAAGTGATTCAGATACTTATTGAGTAAGTAGTAAAATGCAGCAGACAGAAAACACACACGAGCGTTCTGAGGAGGCTCAATAATCACCCTCCAGGTTTTCTCTTAAACAGATTTAACGTTTTCCGCTTCTCCTCTTCTGACATTGTGAACTTAAATTTTCATAGGACTTCCTGACAGGAAGGTACTATTATCCCTTCCTTCTGGAAAGATACTAGCAATGCTAGTGATGCAAGTATATTTAAGAGAAAAATTGTAAGATTCAGATTTTACAGTCCTGTAATAACACAAAAATTGTTTCTAATCTCCAACTCATTACCGGCCTCAAGCCCTGAGAAGCTGGTGTGCTGGAGAATCCTGTGAATGTGTCTGGCATCAGTGATGTCCCCAGCATCAGTGTCCGGCAAGCCCAAGGCAACGGCAGGGGCTTCTCCAGATCTGTCTTATCACTGCCAGCAGATGGACACTGAGCCTTGTGCAAAAATTTGAAGTTTCCTAACCAGCTGTGAAAACACACCTGCGACCTAGGGTGCAGTTTTCATAAGGTGGGGCTGGGACCGGCACAGTGGGCAGCATGGGTGAGAGCCCAGGTGCTGGGGGCTGAAGGAAAGGAGGGGGTGCAGAAGGCTGGTGGGGAGGTGTTGGGAGTGGCTCTGCTGCTCTTTGTCCAGTGGAAGTCACAGTTGTCATCCACATGCAACAGCCACCCTGATGGAAGAGGAAGCACTGTGTGTGACTATGCAAGGGGACCGACCTGCCTGCCCACTCCTCACCTTCACTGTCCTAATGCTCAGGTCTCCAGTAAGCTACCTGGCCGTGTGTTTAACTTGGGGATTGTTAGTGGTGCTGGTCCAGTACCACAGGAAGAATCTGAGGCTGACATCGGCCCAGAAGTGTTCTAATGCTTTGCCACCTCACCCCTTTCCCAAGAGCCTACCAAGTATTTACTCTCTTATCTCGCTTTCTGCAGACTAAATTTTCGGTTATCAGAGCAGCAGCCTAATGCCACTCCTCTAACCAAGAGGACTCTGTGTTGCCCCAGTGTGGATGCAGACCACCCAGTGCCTCTGCTGTGCTGGAACTGCCACCCTCCCTCTGTGGTCCACAAGCTGGATGTGAAGCCCCACTCACCCAGGAAATATAAACGCACCTGAGGCATTGTTGCTAGTGTTATGGTCATCCTCAGAAGTCACCCCAACAGAACAAAGCAGATCACTCTCTCTGCAATATTTCAGTCTCAGGAAAGCAAATGCATCCTTTTAAAAATAAAGGTGAAGTACATTCTTAGGTCTACACAGTTTGAAAATAAAAATCCCATTTCTTTGTGTATTGAAGTAAATTGATGTTACTTGAAGTTTTCAGAAGGAAGCACATTTTGTTTTCTTTAGAAAAGTAGATGCTAGAGAAAAGGAAGGTAATGTTGTTGACAACTAATAGGAAGTGGCAGGCGCAGACCAAGGAGTCAAGAACCCTGGCCGCCCTTGGCTCCTGCAGCGCTCTCCGTTTGTCTGCAGACCCGGTCCAGGTGGGCTGATGGGCTGCAGGCAGATTAAATGTGCTCAGAAGGAGGGACAGTGAGGTCATCCCTGCTTGCCTGTGCTCGTGTGGGACTGGATCAAAGATTTCTGTTAATAAAGCCTCTCTGGGACTTTGAAAAGGAATACAATTAAGAAAGCCAAAGAAGCCAACAGAGGGTTCCCATGAAATTCTACTTTTTCTGAGTCTTTTAAAAAATTTTCTTCTGTGATGTTTTAGCTTCAAATCTTAACTAGCATTAATCCTGACATCAACACTTTCCACTAGAAATAATATCTGATCATGACATAGAGGAGTGAGTGAATGTATAGCTTTAACATTTGCACTCTATGAACTTATAGCGAGCAATATCTGTACATCCTTCTTTAATCTTCAAGTAAATTTTGTGAGATATTCTTGTCTACCACAGTTACAGAATCTGCAACAGAATTCAACTGATGTGTGAAATATAGCATCACTAATGAGTACTATTGTAAGAATAAAATTGAGAAGGTCCTCACAGTTTTTCTTCCATCCTCTTTAGTATATTCTTTCTCCTGTCATTCACCTGCTATCTGTGCCGCTTCAGGATAAATGTAATTTTAATGTATGTCACGATTGAAGGTAATATGATCCCAAAGCCCGATGTATTTGGAAGATCATTGGACAGTGAGGCACTATAGGTTCCTTACTGTCAGCAGGTGCACTGTGACCTCAAGAGATGGGGGGGTCACAGATTGTGACCCGGAAGGAGATACCTCCCTTCTCAGATCCTCCTGCAATCTCTGCTTCCTGGCTGCCATGATGTGAGCAGCTTTTCCCTGCTCAGGTCCTCCCAACATACTGTTTCTGCCTTGGAGCCAGAAAACTATAGACTGAAACCTCTGAAAACAGTGAGCCAGCTAAATCTTCTCTATTTTAAATTGTGAGTGTTGGGTATTTTGTTCGAGCAATAAGGACATGACTAAGACTAGCAACACAGCAATATTTGACAAATATTGTCCAAGGTGTGCAGAAAATTGAAACCCTGTATACTGTGGTGGAAATGGAAGTGAATAGCTATTAGTGAAAACTATATAATAATCTCTCAAAAATTTAAAAATTATATTCAGCCATATGATTCAACCATATGATTCAGCAATTCCATTTCTGAGTGTACATTCTTAAAGAAATAGTCATGTGTCCCAAAAAAGTATCGTTATCAACTGTTTGTTGTAGTATTATCCATAGTAACCCCAATATATGCAAACAGCCTAAATGTCTGCCAGTGGGCAAATATCTATATATCCACCCATTTCTCTCTCTCTCTCCCTCCACACACAATGTTTTAAAGGGACAAAGGAGACTACAGTCGCAGTAAAAAAAAATGCAATATGTTGTCCTATTCAGCACTTTAAGAAAAGGAAATACTGCCATTGAGACAACATGGATGGAGAACATTGCACTAAATGAATGAAGTCGGGTGGATAGATAACTTCTGAAATGTCCCCGTGGGATCTGAGTAAGTTAAAACTCACAGACACATAGAATAGAACAGTGGTTGCTGTGCGGTGAGATTGATAGGAGATTTTGTCAAAAACTCCAAAGTTTCAGTTAGAAAATAAATAAACTCTGGGAAACTAAAGTACAGCATAATGACTCTAAGTAGTTACTGTATTATATGCCTGAAATTTCCCAGGAGTAGATCTTGTTTCTCTTTTTGAAAAATCGTGGTAGGAAATCATGTTTTAGTTAATCTGATTATAGTAATTGCATTCAACATAGACACAGATAAAAACTCAGCATTATTCATCTTGAACGTGTACAATTTTTATTGTCAATATAGCTCACTTCAATTGAGAAAGACAAAGAAGACTACAGTAACAGCAAAAAAATACAATGTTATTTTCAGTTGAGCCTTGGTCCAAAGTAAAAATAATTATATCAGATGAAAGGCGTATGTAAGAAGAAATGACAGAGAACAAATAAATTTATTAACATGAGAGGAAAATTAAAATCTGTATCAGGAAAGTGCAATATTTTCATCTGGTAAAGGCATCCATATAAAAAAAGCTATAAAAAAGGCTAACAGACAATAGAAATTGAAAGGAGCAAGGTGGAACTTAGGTATTTTAAATCCCAATTGGCTTTTATATAAGGATAAAAGAACTTTGAAGTAAAAACAAAAAAGGATCAAAGTCACCCCATGTAAAACCTAATCTAAATCATTCATCAAAACAAATTGGCAAAAGGACAGTAATAAATGGTGATGGAGACTTGGGAAGATGGCAGAATGGAAGGAAAAGTGAGGAAGAGCTCTGGGAACAAACACAAGAGAAAGGAAACCTATGCATCATGGAAACCCGGAATCACAAGCTGGGGCGTGGCCCAATGGGAGTCCACACAAGCTTTTCCTCCAGCTTGGGAATTCGGTCTTAAAGTCACTCTACCCGTGAGACAGCCAGACGCAACACTGCACAAGCTACCCGGACAGGAACCAGAGTCATTTTGAGATTTGCCCAATTTGTGGGGCTTACAGGCTGGGGCAGGCAATGTCAGGGCTCTCAGGGCGTGCCCTGCTGCAGGCTGGGTGGGACTAAGCAAACAGGAGGCCCCAGAAAGTGTGAGCAGTGGGGGACACAGGCCACAGTGGAGAGGGTGTGGCAATGCAGTAGCCGCGCTTTTGGTAGCAAGAAGCCAGGGCAGTGTGCGGGGGCCAGATTGTAGGGAGAGGTGTGCTTACTGTGTTCTGTTCTGTCGGCATGGCCAGAGCAGAATGTGAGGGCTTCTTGTGGGCATACAGCCATGCTACAGCTCGGTCATTTGCCCAGGGTCACTGTCCACTCATCTGGGCTGAGGACAAGACCAACAGGGACAGCTCAGACCAAGGTACAGCACTGAAAAGCACCGGCTGCAGTCTAGACACAGGTTTCCCCCGCTGGCTGCACAGACAGCAGATCTCAGGAGAGGCGAGCTGCCCCACAGATGTCCACACCCTCACGGCAGCCGGGTACAGACCCTGGCCTTTTCCACCTGTTGCGTGCCCAGACAGAGAGGTGGGATAAAGGAGTCCCTGTCCCTCGTGCTGGACACTGCAGAGCAAGGCTGCTGGAAGGCTCTGCTTATGCACACCAGGTGCATTAGCCAGGAGGGATTTCCCACCAATCATTACGGATTTGGTTCTGGGTTTTGTTTCTGTTCTGTCCTCTCCCTTCTCTTTTGCTCCATTTGTCCTCTATAAGTTATCTGCAGCTTTAGTTTTCTTTATGTTTATTTTTTCCTCATGATTTTCCTTACGTTTAATTTGCATCGCTTCTTTTTGCAGTCTGCCTGCTCCAGGTGCATTTCACCTCTCCTCCTATTAAGAGACTAAGTGCACTGGTACTTCGTGCATCTGTATTTACAGTGATTATTTCCTCCCATTGAACTGTTCCCTATATCAGTATGTAGCAACCTTCTTGGTCTCTTCTGATCAGTTCTGGCCAGAAACCCACTTTGTCTAAAATAGGACAGTTACTCCTCATTGCTTTCAGGATTCTATTGCTTGAAAAATCATTTTCCATCCTTTTATTTTATGTGGGGGTTTGTGATATCTCTTCTAACACCATATAGTTGAGTTTTAATTTTTTGTTTTCTGTTTTTATTAAATCTGCCAGACTGTATCTTTTGACTGGGGAGTTATGCCCATTTACCTTGAGAGTCATTCATTTATGAATACAGAGGTATTTACTAGAAGCTGTTCTTTCATTACTTTTCTACTGAATTTTTTCCATTTAGTTTAGCTACTCTCTCTGTTACATGCATTCTCTCCTTTGAGCTCTTTGATGGCATCAACTTCACTCTCTGTTTCAGATTCATTTGAGTACTGTCTGCAGTGCTGGTTTGGTGGCCATGGATTTCTTAGGTGTTCTTTCTTGTGAAATGTATTCATTCCTCCACCAATTTTGAAAGATATTTTTGGAGGCTATATTCATCTGGATTGGCAGTCATTTTCTGTTAGAACTTGAAAACTTCATTCCAAGCTCTTCTGGCCTTTAATGATTGTGTTGAAAACTCTGATGTTACTCTTGTAGACTTGCCTTTGTCATTTCTAATGTTGTTTTATGTTTTCTTTCTTTTACTATTGGTAAATTTGGCCATAGTTTGGTTTATTTATCTATTCAAAAAAGCACCTCTTTGAATCATTGAACCCTTGTATTTTTTTAGCTTCAATAATTTCATTGATTTCCACTCAATTTTCATAATTTCTTGACTAGTACAAAGTTTGCATTGATAATTAAGATATTTATTTGGGATCACTGCATTTTTCATTATCATTTAATTCTAAGAAATCTTTTAAGGTCTTTTTTCATTGCTTTATATACTCAACTGATCATTCAAGAATATATTATTCAATCTCCATGTGTTTGTGTAATTTCTGTTCTCTCTTTTGGTGACTGCCAATACTCAATCCTTTGTGATCCTGTAAAATGCAAGAGAATATTTTGTACATTTTGAGCTATGCTTTATGGAATATTATGGAAAAAGTTCCATGGGGTTAAGAATAATGTGTATCCTACTGCTACTGGGTGAAACATTCTGTGTATAGCTTTGGTTCATTTGTTCTACCATGAAGTTTAACTTTGAGTTTCTTCACTTTTTATCAGACTGACATGTCTACTTGTGAGGATACGATATTGAATTCTCCTGCTATGATTCTATTGGTGTCTGTTCTCGAGCTTTTTTAAGGCAAATGGTCATTTTTTTTTAAAAAATCACAAAAACCATGATATAGAATTTCAAAACAAAATAATAGGAGATAAACACAGGTTAATTTATTGCATGTTGTTATCTTCTAAGCAGTTGTCCAGATCACAAGATATAGGCATGAAAAAAATTATCAGTGAAAGCACAAACTGTTCTTTTTGATAAATTAAGAGAAATTAGTAGTATAGTTATCTATCTTGTGTGTGTGTGTGTGTGTATATATATATATATATATACATATATATATAATATATATATATATATATATATATATTATATACGTGATTCTTTTCCTTCCTTCCTTTTCATCTTTCCCCTGTCCCAGTTGTTCTTTCCTTTTGAGCAGTTTCTTTTCCTTTAACAATATCTATTGTGCATTTTGCATCTTATTTACTCCTTCAGTTTTTTACATTTAGCGAGACTATGATATTTACACATGTGAATCTGATTTATTTGATTTATGAGCACAGTCTCACACTGCATCCATTTACCTATAAGAGCCTCAATTTTATCCTTCTTTCTATCTGAGTAACACTCCATTGTATTAAAATACTACATTTTCTTATCCATTCCCTGATTGATGGGCATTTGGATTGTCTCCATGATTTAGCTATAACAAACTGTGCTGCTGTAAACATTGGTGCAATGATTGTGAAATGATGTTTTCAATTCATATGGGAAAATACTCAAAAGGTGGAGTCGCTGGTTGTATGGGACCCCAATCCTACTTTTCTGAGGAAACTCTACACTGATTTCCACAATGGTTGCACTAGCCTACTCTCCCATCAAGAGTGGAGAAGGATTCGTTCCCCCAGCCCAGCCTTACTAGCATTTGTTGTTGGTTAATTTCTTCATGGCAGCCATTCTTTCTGAAGTGAGATGGAATCTCAGAATTTTTTTATATTAAAGAGATTGAGAGAAAAGTGGACAGAACAAAGCAGATGAGAACAGCACAATGTAAGCAACATAGCACTTCAAAATAAGACAACCAGATATTAGCAGTAGCTACCATAATGTCTCTTTCTTTGAAATAGCTGAGCATACCTTCACATACAGTAATATCAACAAAATCGTATAAAACCATTCAAGAGAATGAAAGATTACAGGACATTCAGAACAAAATAACAGAAAATGAACAATGACTATTACGTTATCTCATTTTCCATAAAAAATTTACCTATACTATCACACATAGTAAAATCTAATAAGACACAACATGATAGAACCAATGGAAATAGAAGAACAAAAGCATGGTAGGATTCAAAGCGAGATGATATTAAATCAGCAATCGCTGCCATAATGTCTTGTTTTCTTCAAAGTAGCTGTTCATATCATCACACATAATAAAATCAAATAAAACAGAATGAAGCCATTCCAACTAATAAATGAAAACATTATAAGACTTTTAAGCAATGTAATGGGGAATCATGATTACCATAAAATCTTATTTACTCTTACGATTTCTTACACTACAGAGACTGTACAGTATTTATAGATGTGAGTTTGATTTATTTCACTTATGAGTATGGTCTCAAGCTGCGCCCATTTATTTATGAATATCTCAATGTGATCATTCTTTATAGCCGAGGAGTACTCCATTGTATAAAAATACCACAACTTTTTTAACACTCCTCAGTTAATGGGCACTTAGGTTGTTTCCAAGATCTGAATATTACAAATTGTGCTGCTATAAACATGGGGGCATATACATCACTGTGGTATGATGTTTTCAGTTCTTCTGGGAATATGCCTAGAAGTGGAATAGCGGGAACAAATGGGACATCCAATCCCAGCTTTCTGAGGAACCTCCAGGCTGACTCCACAGTGGTTGCACCAATCTATACTCCCACCAACAGTGCATAAGAGTTCCTTTTTCCCCACAGCCTCTCCAGCATTTGTTGTTGGTAGTTTTCTTGATCCTGGCCATTCTTTTAGGAGTGAGACGAAACCTCAGTGTGGTTTTAATTTGCATTTCTCTGATGAGTAATGGTGAGGAACATTTTTTCATGTATTTATTTGTCATTTGTATTTCTTCATCTCAGAACTGTGTATTCATCTTGGATGCCCATTTTTTGACTGGGTCTTTGAATTTTGATAGTCTGATTTTTTTTAATTCTTTACATGTTCTAGACAGAAGTCCTTTGTCTGAGGGACAGCTCACTAAGATTTTTTCCCAGTTTGTGGGTTGTCTTTTCACTATGCTGGAGATTTCTTTTGACATGCAGAAACTCTTTAATAAGATGTGATCCCACAGGGAAGTATTTCCTGTGCAGTTTAATTCCTGTTCAGGAATTCTCTACCTACCCCTATGTCTTCAAGATTTTTACCCAATTTGTCTTCCAACAGATTTAGTGTTTCTGTTTTAGTATTTAGATCCTTGATCCACTTAGTTTTTATTTTAGTACATGGTGATAGGCATGGGCCTAGTTTTAGTTTTCAGCATATGGAGAGCCCATTTTTCCAGCACCATTTATTAAAGAGACTTATCGTCCTTCCAGTGAACATGTTGCGCACCTTTATCAAAGATACGGTAGTTGAGTGTGTGTGTAGTTGTGATTGTATCTTCTAATCTATTCCATTGATCTTCAGATCTGTTCTTTATACCAGTAACTTGTTGATTTTATTACAGTAGCTTTGTAGTATAACTTCAAGTCAGGATTGTGATGCTTCCTGCCTTGCCTTTGCTGCTTAGAATTGCCTTTGCTACTCTAGGTCTTTTCTGGTTCCAGATGAGTTTTAGGAGTGATTTCTGTAGATCTATGAGGTATGTTGATGGTATTTTCATTGGGATTGCAATGAATTTGTATAATAGTTTTGTGAGAATGGCCATTTTCACAATATTTATTCTTCCTATCCATGAACAAGGGATGTCTTTTCATTTTCTGAGATCCTCTTTGATTTGTTTTTCAGGGTACTATAATTTTTCCTGTATAGATCCTTTACCTCTTTTCTTAGATTAATTCCTAAGTATTTCATTTTTTTTTTTTGGATGCTAGTGTGAAGGGTGTAGCTTCTCTTATTTCTGCCTCACTGATTTTGTTGTTAGTGTATAGGAATGCTATTGATTTTTGAGTATTGACTTTCTATCCAGCTAGATTGCTGAATTTATTATATCTAGGATACTTTCAATGGAGTTACGGGGTCCTCTATATAGAGTATCATGTCATCTGAAAATAATGATAATTTAACTTCTTCTTTTCCTATCTTTATGCCTTTTATTTCTCTCTCTTGTCTAATTGCTCTGGCTAGTATTTCCAGTACTATGTTTAATAGGAGCGGTGATAAGGGACATCCTTGTCTTGTGCCTGATTTTGAGGTAAAGGCTTTCAGTTTTTGGCCATTTATTATAACGCTGGCTGTTGGTTTGTCAAAGATGGCCTTTATCATATTGAGGTAAAGACAACCTATTCCAATTTTCTGTAAGGTTCTTATCATGAGTGAATTTTGGAACTTATCAAAAGCTTTTTCTGCATCTATAAAAATGATCATGTGGCAGAGGAGGAGCTGGGCAGATCTGGGTTGCCTTCATCGGCCTCTCTGTTTGTCTGGAGTACTGTGGATATCTCGGCCCACACTGTTGGAGTCCCTCCAGGCTTCCAGGTGCAGTGAAGGGGAGCGGTGGGTTTGAGGCCTCTACATCCGCCTCCCCATCCCGGTTGCACTTGGAGAACTGCTGAGCTCCTGACAGGTGGGCGGGCCCACGCTATCCCCCAAGCCCAGCCTGTTTTGATGCCATGCCTAGCCATCAGTGTACAGAGGAGGAGCTGGGCAGATCTGGGGTGCCTGCATCGGCCTCTCCATGTGTCTGGAGGACTGTGGATATCTCTGCAAGCAGGGAGGGATCACAGGTTCCTGAGGCACCGCGGCCTGTGGTGAGTACCCTAACCCGGCTGCGATTGAAGAACTGTGGAGCTTCCAAGGGACAGGTGCACGCACAGTGTCCCTGAGGCCCAGCTTGTCTGGAACTGCGGAGTTCTGAGCAGGCAGAGGAGGGCCACTGGTTCTGTAGGCCCAATGGCTTGGGGTAGCGTGGTGCCAGAGTCTCAGTAGCTCCAAACATAGAAGGGGATTTTCAACAGATCCTGAGGAAGCTCCCAAATAACACTTGAAACACAGAAATATAGGAAAATGACAAAACAAAAGACCAAATTACAGCCTCAAACCTCCAGCCCATCTCAAAAACCCTAGGAGCGATGTATATAGAAGAAAATATATCCCATCCACCTCATATATCGGATACAATAGCTACTGAAATTGACAAGCAAATCCAGGAAGCTTTAAAGAAATTCAAACTCAAAATAATCTCCCAGATAAAAGAAGAAATGATAAAAGAAAAAAAAGAGATTCTAAATATATCTAAAGAAAACACAGATAAAAAATTGGAGGAACTAAACAAAAAGATAGAATCCCTAGACGAGCAATATAAGAAACAAACAGAATACATAATGCAGATGCACAGAGATATACAGGAAATAAAAAACTCCACTGAAAGTTGTAAAAACCGCCTTAATGAAAGTGAAGATAGAATTTCAGACCTTGAAGACAGGATTGCAGCTAGTGAACAGGAAAGGAAAGATCTTTTGAAAATAACAAGGAATCAGGAAACAACAATTCAACAACTGCAAGATGATGCAAAGAAGAATAACATAAGAATGATAGGGATTAATGAAAGAGAGGGAGACAAGTTGAAGGATGTCAGGAGGATATTTAGAGAAGTAATAGCTGAAAATTTCCCAAGCATGAGATCAGAAACTGACATCAGGATCAGTGAAGCATATAGAACTCCAAACAGTCATAACCAAAATAAAACTACACCCAGACATATAATAATCACCATCCCAGAAATCCAACACAAGAAGAGATTATTAAAAGCTGTCAGACAGAAAAGACAGAGCACTTATAAAGGAAAACCTAACAGAATCACAGCAGACCTCTCAGCACAAACGATAAAGTCAAGAAGAGCATGGAGTGAAGTATTCCAGATCCTAAAGCAAAATGATTTCCAACCTAGACTGATATATCCTGCAAAACTATCATTCAAAATAGATGGGGAAATACGACACTTCCATGACAAAGAACAGCTGAAGAACTTCATGAACACCAAACCAACCCTGCAAAAAATATTGAAAGACAGTTTAGATACACAAAGGAAAAAACCAATAAGCAAAGCAAATAATTAAACAGAACTGAAAGATAAAGATGCAACAGCAGAGAGATAACATTCCTACAATTAACCAGCATTTAACAGTAATAACTATTAATGTAAATGGTCTCAATGCACCAATCAAAAGAAACAGACTAGCAGAACGGATCAAGAAACAAAATCTAATCATATGCTCTTTACAGGAAACCCATCTAACCCAGAAGGCTACTCACAGACTGAAAGTCAAAGGATGGAAAACAATTCTTCATGCAGCAGGAATCCAAAAAAAGGCAGGAGTAGCCATTCTGTTTGCAGACAACCTGAACTTTAAACCAACAATGACCATAAAGAACAAAGAAGGTCACTACATACTCGTAAGGGGAAAACTCCAAGAGGAAGAGATAACTATCTTACATATACAGGCACCAAACTCCAGAGCGCCCAGTTATATAAAACAATTATTAACAGAAATGAAAACTCAAATTATCAGTAACACAATTGTAACAGGAGACCTTAATACGCCATTGACACCAAGGGACAGATCAACCAGACAGAAAATGAGCAAAGAAGTAACAGAACTGAATCACACCTGTGAACAAATGGGTTTGATAGACATATACAGAATGTTCCACCCAACAACATCAGAATACACATTCTTCTCAGCAGTACATGGATCATTTTCTAAAATAGACCATATATTAGCTCACAGTACATATTTAAACAAATGCAAAAGAGTTGAAATCATCCCTTGCATGTTATCGGATCATAGCACTCTGAAATTAGAAATTAATGATAAAAGATACTGCAAAAATCCCACAAACACATGGAAACTGAATAACACACTCTTGAGTAATCAGTGGGTCACAGAAGAAATTAAAGAAGAAATTAAACAATACCTAAAAGAAAATGAAAATGCAGATACAACTTACCGGAATCTGTGGGATGCAATGAAAGCCGTCCTGAGAGGAAAATTTATTGCACTGAGTTCCCACATCATGAAAACAGAACGAATACAAATAAATAACTTGATGCTACACCTCCAACAGCTAGAAAACGAGGAACAGGTCAAGCCCAAAGCCAAAAGAAGAGAAGAAATTATAAAAATCAGAGCAGAAATCAATGCAATAGAGACTAAGAGAACAATCCAAAGAATCAACGAATCAAAGAGTTGGTTCTTTGAAAGAATGAATGAAATCGATAAGCCCCTAGCCAACCTTATTAAAAAAAAAAGAAGAAAAAGCTCAAATTCATGCAATAAGAAATGAAAAAGGAGAAATAACTACAGACCCAATAGAAATACAGAAGACCATCAACACCTATTTAGAAAATCTCTACTCTCAAAAGTTTGATAACACAGAAGAAATAGACAGATTCTTAGAAGCATATGAAGTACCAAAGCTAGATCAAGAGGATGTAAAACTGTTGAATAACCCAATCTCTGTTAATGAAATTGAAAATGTAATTGGGTCCTTGCCCACCAAGAAGAGCCCAGGCCCAGATGGATTCACTGCAGAATTCTACAAGAAATATAAAGAAGACCTAATGCCGACACTCCTCAAATTATTCAATGAAATTGAAAGGGAAGCAATCCTTCCTAAGTCATTCCTGGAAGCAAATATTACTCTAGTACCAAAACCTGAGAAAGACCCAACTATAAAAGAGAACTATAGACCGATCTCCCTAATGAACACAGATGCAAAAATCCTCAATAAAATATTTTCAAATAGGATCCAGCAAATCATCAAGAAGATTATACACCATGACCAAGTGGGATTCATCCCAGGAATGCAAGGATGGTTCAACATATGCAAATCAATAAATGTAATCCACCATATCAATAAAGCCAAAAATAAGAATCACATGATCATTTCTATAGATGTAGAAAAAGCCTTTGATAATATCCAACATTTATTCATGATAAGAACTTTACAGAAAATTGGAATAGATGGTCTTTACCTCAATATAATAAAGGCCATTTATGACAAACCAACAGCGAGCATCATACTAAATGGCCAAAAATTGAAAGCCTTTACTTTAAAATCGGGCACAAGACAAGGATGTCCTTTATCACCACTCCTATTTAATATAGTACTGGAAGTACTAGCCAGAGCAATTAGGCAAGAAAGAGAAATAAAAGGGGTAAAGATAGGAAAAGAAGAAGTTAAATTATCATTGTTTTCGGGTGACATGATGCTCTACATAGAAGACCCCCTAAACTCCATTGAAATACTCTTAGATACAATAAATAAATTCAGTAATGTGGCTGGATACAAAATCAATACTCAGAAATCAATAGCATTCCTATACACTAACAACAAAATTACAGAGAGGGAAATAAGAGAAACTGGACTATTCACATTAGCAAGCAAAAAAATGAAATATTTAGGAATTACTCTTACGAAAGAAGTGAAAGACTTATACAGTGAAAATTATAATACACTGAAAAAGGAAATTGAAGATGATCTCAGAAAATGGAAAGACATCCCTTGCTCATGGATAGGAAGAACAAACATTGTGAAAATGGCCATTCTCCCAAAACTGTTATACAGATTCAATGCAATCCCAATAGAAATACCATCAACATACCTTATAGATCTAGAGAAATCACTCTTAATTTCATCTGGAACCAGAAGAAACCTAGAATCGCAAAGGCAATTCTAAGCAGCAAAGACAAAGCAGGAGGCATCACAATCCCTGACTTGAAGTTATACTACAAAGCAACAGTAGTAAAATCAACATGGTATTGGAATCAAAACAGAGCCGAAGATCAGTGGAATAGATTAGAAGATACAACCACAACTACGAACACACTCAACGACCTTATTTTTGATAAAGGAGCCAAGCATGTTCACTGGAAGAACGACAGTCTCTTTAATAAATGGTGCTGGAAAAACTGGCTCTCCATTTGCCGAAAACTAAAGCTAGACCCATGTCTATCACCATGTACTAAATTAAAATCTAAATGGGTCAAAGATCTGAATATTAAAACAGAAACACTAAATCTATTGGAAGACAAATTAGGTAGAAACCTTGGAGACATAGGAGTAGGTAAAGAATTCATGAACAGGACTCAAACCGCACGGGAAATACTTCCCAGAATCAATAACTGGGACCACTTCTTATTAAAAAGTTTCTGCATGTCAAAAGAAATCTCCAGCATAGTGAAAAGAAAACCCACAAACTGGGAAAAGATTTTAGTGAACTCTCTCTCAGACAAGGGCCTCTTGTCTAAAACATATAAAGAATTAAAGAAACTCAGACCTCCAAAATTCAAAGATCCAATCCAAAAATGGGCATCTGAGATGAATACGCAATTCTCAGATGAAGAAATGCAAATGGCAAATAAATACATGAAAAAATGCTCATCATCATTGGTCATTAGAGAAATGCAAATTAAAACCACACTGAGATACCATCTCACTCCTGAAAGAATGCCAGGATCAAGAAAACCGACAACAAATGCTGGAGACGCTGTGGGGAAAAAGGAACTCTCCTGCACTGCTGGTGGGAGTGTAGACTGGTACAGACTTTGTGGAGATCTGTCTGGAGATTTCTCAAAAAGTTGGGACTGGAAATCCCATTTATTCCAGCTATTCCACTTCTAGGCATATTCCCAGAAGAACTGAAAGCATCATACCACAGTGATATATGTGCACCTATGTTTATAGCAGCACAATTTGTAACCGCCAGATCTTGGAAACAACCCAAATGTCCATCAACTGAGGAATGGATAAAAAAGTTGTGGTATTTCTATACAATGGAGTATTATTCAGCTATAAAGAAGGATCACATTGAGATATTTATCAATAAATGGGCGCAGCTTGAGACCATACTCATTAGTGAAATAAATCAATCTCGCATGTGTGAATACCGAATAGCTTCCCTAATGTAAGTAATGATTCAAATATATAAAAATATGTGGTAATCATGATTCCCCATTAGGTGGCCTTGAAGCCTTATAAAGTTTTCACTCATTAATTAGAAAGGCTTTATTCTGGGCTTCTTGATATGAAAATATTTGAAGCTAGAGTATATGAAGTTTTATCCAAATATTTCAAGGAAAAAGACACTATGGTAACTACTATTAAGTCAGGTTATAAGGTGGTGAAGTACTAGGTTGTTTAAACAGTCATGCTGTGACCTCTATTGTTATATAGTTATGTCCTGTTTTATCTCAATCTCCCCCTTATTGTTTCAAAAAAAATTATTTAGTCATTTCTTATGTTTGTCTTAATTAAAGAAAAAATTCAAAAAAATTATGATATATAAATAATAACTCTTTTTTATTTCCTATTAACTTGTTTTGAAGCCCTGTAGTACTCCCACGATCTTGTTTTGACTGATTAGACTCTGTTCCATTCTATATGATAGTATCAAGTTTGAAGACATAGGCAACTACTTTGAAGACAATAAGATTCACTAAGATACCCATTCTGGTTTGACTATTGTCTTCTTTGGAAGTCCTGTAATGTTTACAATGCCTAAGTTTTATTGGTCTTGTTCTCTACTGTTTTGTCCAACTTTATAATATCTAATGAGATAAACAATTCTTTTTAAGGAAACAAGGGACAACGTTGATAACCATTGTTGATAAACTTGTACTCTGTTCTACACCATGTGCTATGTCTATCCTTGGTATTGACTGACAGCTTTGTTTTGCCATATTTGACTGTATTCTTCCCCCCCCCCCAAAGAAAGTAATAAGCACTAAGGAGTAATAAAATCCAAGATGTGTAAATTTTGTTGTAAAAAAGAGAGGGAAAAAAAAAAGAAAAAGAGCTCTAACGGATATAACAGCAAGTGTGTTTAGGGGTGTTAAATAGCGGACTATATCAATGTTTTTGGAACATTGAACACAGCTGTTTGCAGTCTCCCTGTTTGAATGTCCACCTTGTGTTCTTTGATACTGTGATTTGAGGAACTATTTTCAAAAAGATAATGTGTAATCTACTAGCAGGTGATTTCTTACTGTTATGTTTTTTTGTTTTGTTTTGTTTTGTTTTGTTTTGTTTTGTTTGTAGTTCTGTATTGCATGTACCCTTACGCCGCTTTGGTTTGTTTTGTGTTTTTTCTCTTTTTCCTGTTAAATTTAAAAAAAAAAAGAAAGTCTCCTAGATATAATAAATTCAGCAATCTAGCTGGATAGAAAGTCAATACTCAAAAATCAATAGCATTCCTATACACTAACAACAAAATCAGTGAGGCAGAAGTAAGAGAAGCTACACCCTTCACACTAGCATCCAAAAAAAATGAAATATTTAGGAATTAATCTAAGAAAAGAGGTAAAGGATCTATACAGGGAAAATTATAGTACCCTGAAAAACAAATTGAAGAGGATCTCAGAAAATGTAAAGACATCCCTTGTTCATGGATAGGAAGAATAAATATTGTGAAAATGGCCATTCTCACAAAACTATTATACAAATTCATTGCAATCCCAATGAAAATACCATCAACATACCTCATAGATCTACAGAAATCACTCCTAAAACTCATCTGGAACCAGAAAAGACCTAGAGTAGCAAAGGCAAGGCAGGAAGCATCACAATCCTGACTTGAAGTTATACTACGAAGCTACTGTAATAAAATCAACATGTTACTGGTATAAAAAACAGATCTGAAGATCAATGGAATAGATTAGAAGATACAATCACAACTACACACACACTCAACTACCGTATCTTTGATAAAGGTGCCCAACATGTTCACTGGAAGGACGATAAGTCTCTTTAATAAATGGTGCTGGAAAAATGGGCTCTCCATATGCTGAAAACTAAAACTAGGCCCATGCCTATCACCATGTACTAAAATAAAAACTAAGTGGATCAAGGATCTAAATACTAAAACAGAAACACTAAATCTGTTGGAAGACAAATTGGGTAAAAATCTTGAAGACATAGGGGTAGGTAGAGAATTCCTGAACAGGAATCAAACTGCACAGGAAATACTTCCCTGTGGGATCACATCTTATTAAAGAGTTTCTTCATGTCAAAAGAAATCTCCAGCATAGTGAAAAGACAACCCACAAACTGGGAAAAAATCTTAGTGAGCTGTCCCTCAGACAAAGGACTTCTGTCTAGAACATGTAAAGAATTAAAAAAAATCAGACTATCAAAATTCAAAGACCCAGTCAAAAAATGAGCATCCAAGATGAATACACAGTTCTGAGATGAAGAAATACAAATGACAAATAAATACATGAAAAAATGTTCCTCACAATTACTCATCAGAGAAATGCAAATTAAAACCACACTGAGGTTCCGTCTCACTCCTAAAAGAATGGCCAGGATCAAGAAAACTACCAACAACAAATGCTGGAGAGGCTGTGGGGAAAAAGGAACTCTTATGCACTGTTGGTGGGAGTATAGACTGGTGCAACCACTGTGGAGTCAGCCTGGAGGTTCCTCAGAAAGCTGGGATTGGATGTCCCATTTGTTCCCGCTATTCCACTTCTAGGCATATTCCCAGAAGAACTGAAAACATCATACCACAGTGATGTATATGCCCCCATGTTTATAGCAGCACAATTTGTAATATTCAGATCTTGGAAACAACCTAAGTGCCCATTAACTAAGGAGTGTTAAAAAAGTTGTGGTATTTTTATACAATGGAGTACTCCTCGGCTATAAAGAGTGATCACATTGAGATATTCATAAATAAATGGGCGCAGCTTGAGACCATACTCATAAGTGAAATAAATCAAACTCACATCTATAAATACTGTATAGTCTCTGTAGTGTAAGAAATCGTAAGAGTAAATAAGATTTTATGGTAATCATGATTCCCCATTACATTGCTTAGAAGTCTTATAATGTTTTCATTCATTCGTTGGAATGGCTTCATTCTGTTTTATTTGATTTTATTATGTGTGATGATATGAACAGCTACTTTGAAGAAAACAAGACATTATGGCAGCGATTGCTGATTTAATATCATCTTGCTTTGAAGTCCTACCATGCTTTTGTTCTTCTATTTCCATTGGTTCTATCATGTTGTGTCTTATTAGATTTTACTATGTGTGATAGTATAGGTAAATTTTTTATGGAAAATGAGATAACGTAATAGTCATTGTTCATTTTCTGTTATTTTGTTCTGAATGTCCTGTAATCTTTCATTCTCTTGAATGGTTTTATACGATTTTGTTGATATTACTGTATGTGAAGGTATGCTCAGCTATTTCAAAGAAAGAGACATTGTGGTAGCTACTGCTAATATCTGGTTGTCTTATTTTGAAGTGCTATGTTGCTTACATTGTTCTGTTCTCATCTGCTTTGTTCTGTCCTCTTTTCTCTCAATCTCTTTAATATAAAAAAATTCTGAGATTCCATCTCACTTCAGAAAGAATGGCTGCCATGAAGAAATTAACCAACAACAAATGCTAGTAAGGCTGGGCTGGGGGAACGAGTCCTTCTCCACTCTTGATGGGAGAGTAGGCTAGTGCAACCATTGTGGAAATCAGTGTAGAGTTTCCTCAGAAAAGTAGGATTGGGGTCCCATACAACCAGCGACTCCACCTTTTGAGTATTTTCCCATATGAATTGAAAACATCATTTCACAATCATTGCACCAATGTTTACAGCAGCACAGTTTGTTATGGCTAAATCATGGAGACAATCCAAATGCCCATCAATCAGGGAATGGATAAGAAAATGTAGTATTTTAATACAATGGAGTGTTACTCAGATAGAAAGAAGGATAAAATTGAGGCTCTTATAGGTAAATGGATGCAGTGTGAGACTGTGCTCATAAATCAAATAAATCAGATTCACATGTGTAAATATCATAGTCTCCCTAAATGTAAAAAACTGAAGGAGTAAATAAGATCCAAAATGTACAATAGATATTGTGAAAGGAAAAGAAACTGCTCAAAAGGAAAGAACAACTGGGACAGGGGAAAGATGAAAAGGAAGGAAGGAAAAGAATCACGTATATAATATATATATATATATATATATATATATATATACACACACACACACACACCCAGGATAGATAACTATACTACTAATTTCTCTTAATTTATTAAAAGAACAGTTTGTGCTTTCACTGATAATTTTTTTATGCCTATATCTTGTGATCTGGACAACTGCTTTGAAGAGAACAACATGCAATAAATTAACCTGTGTTTATCTCCTATTATTTTGTTTTGAAATTCTATATCATCATTTTTGTGATTTTTTTTTAAAAAATGACCATTTGCCTTTAAAAAGCTCAAGAACAGACACCAATAGAATCATAGCAGGAGAATTCAATATCCTATCCTCACAAATAGACATGTCAGTCTGATAAAAAGTGAAGAAACTCAAAGTTAAACTTCATGGTAGAACAAATGAACCTAAGCTATACACAGAATGTTTCACCCAGTAGCAGTAGGATACACATTATTCTTAACCCCATGGAACTTTTTCCATAATATTCCATAAAGCATAACTCAAAAAGTACAAAATATTCTCTTGCATTTTACAGGATCACAAAGGATTGAGAATTGGCAGTCACCAAAAGAGAGAACAGAAATTACACAAACACATGGAGATTGAATAATATATTCTTGAATGATCAGTTGAGTATATAAAGCAATGAAAAAAGACCTTAAAAGATTTCTTAGAATTAAATGATAATGAAAAATGCAGTGATCCCAAAAAAATATCTTAACAATCAATGCAAAATTTGTACTAGTAAAGAAATAATGAAAGAGTGAGTGGAAATCAATGAAGTTATTGAAGCTAAAAAAAATACAAGGGTTCAATGATTCAAAGAGGTGATTTTTTGAGTAGATAAATAAACCAAACTATGGCCAAATTTACCAATAGTAAAAGAAAGAAAACATAAAACAACATTAGAAATGAGAAAGGCAAGCCTACAAGAGTAACATCAGAGTTTTCAACACAATCATTAAAGGCCAGAAGAGCTTGGAATTAAGTTTTCAAGTTCTAACAGAAAATGACTGCCAATCCAGATGAATATATCCTCCAAAAATATCTTTCAAAATTGGTGGAGGAATGAATACATTTCACAAGAAAGAACACCTAAGGAATCCATGGCCACCAAACCAGCACTGCAGACAGTACTCAAATGAATCTGAAACAGAGAGTGAAGTTGATGCCATCAAAAAGCTCAAAGGAGAGAATGCATCTAACAGAGAGAGTAGCTAAACTAAATGGAAAAAATTCAGTAGAAAAGTAATGTAAGAACATTAGTAAATACCTCTAGTAAAAACCTCTGTATTCATAAATGAATGACTCTCAAGGTAAATGGGCATAACTCCCCAGTCAAAAGATACAGTCTGGCAGATTTAATAAAAACAAAAACCAAAAAATTAAAACTCAGCTATATGGTGTTAGAAGAGATATCACAACCCCCCACAGAAATTAAAAGGATGGAAAATGATTTTTCAAACAAAAGAATCCTGAAAGCAATGAGGAGTAACTGTCCTATTTTAGACAAACTGGGTTTCTGGCCAGAACTGATCAGAAGAGACCAAGAAGGTTGCTACATACTGATAGAGGGAACAGTTCAATGGGAGGAAATAATAACTGTAAATACAGATGCACGAAGTACCAGTGCACTTAGTCTCTTAATAGGAGGAGAGGTGAAATGCACCTGGAGCAGGCAGACTGGAAAAAGAAGCGATGCAAATTAAACGTAAGGAAAATCATGAGAAAAAAATAAACATAAAGAAAACTAAAGCTGCAGATAACTTATAGAGGACAAATGGAGCAAAAGAGAAGGGAGAGGACAGAACAGAAACAAAACCCAGAACCAAATCCGTAATGAGTGGTGGGAAATCCCTCCTGGCTAATGCACCTGGTGTGCAGAAGCAGAGTCTTCCCCCAGCCTTGCTCTGCAGTGTCCAGCACGCGGGACAGAGAATCCTTTATCCCACCTCTCTGTCTGGGCACGCAGCAGGTGGGAAAGGCCAGGGTCTGTACCCGGCTGCCGTGAGGGTGTGGACATCTGTGGGGCAGCTCGCCTCTCCTGAGATCTGCTGTCTGTGCAGCCTGCAGGGGAAACCTGTGTCTAGACTGCAGCCCGTGCTTTTCAGTGCTGTACCTTGGCAGCTCCTGAGCTGTCCCTGTTGGTCTTGTCCTCAGCCCAGATGAGTGGACAGTGACCCTGGGCAAATGACCGAGCTGTAGCATGGCTGTATGCCCACAAGAAGCCCTCACATTTTGCTCTGGCCATGCCAACAGAACAGAACACAGTAAGCACACCTCTCCCTACAGCCTGTGCCCCACACACTGCCCTGGCTTCTTGCTACCAAAAGCGCGGCTACTGCATTGCCACACCCTCTCCACTGTGGCCTGTGTCCCACACTGCTCACACTTTCTGGGGCCTCCTGTTTGCTTAGTCCCACCCAGCCTGCAGCAGGGCACGCCCTGAGAGCCCTTACGTTGCGTGCCACAGCGTTTAAGCCTCCCAAATTGGGCAACTCTCAAAATGACTCTGGTTCCTGTCCGGGTAGCTTGTGCAGTGTTGCGTCTGGCTGTCTCACGGGTAGAGTGACTTTAAGACCGAATTCCCAAGCTGGAGGAAAAGCTTGTGTGGACTCCCATTGGGCCACGCCCCAGCTTGTGATTCCGGGTTTCCATGATGCATAGGTTTCCTTTCTCTTGTGTTTGTTCCCAGAGCTCTTCCTCACTTTTCCTTCCATTCTGCCATCTTCCCAAGTCTCCATCACCATTTATTACTGTCCTTTTGCCAATTTGTTTTGATGAATGATTTAGATTAGGTTTTACACGGAGTGACTTTTATCCTTTTTTGTTTTTACTTCAAAGTTCTTTTATCCTTATATAAAAGCCAATTGGGATTTAAAATACCTAAGTTTCACCTTGCTCCTCTCAATTTCTATTGTCTGTTAGCCTGTTTTATAACTCTTTTTATATGGATGCCTTTACTAGATGAAAATATTGCACTTTCCTGATACAGACTTTTAATTTTCCTCTCATGTTAATAAATTTATTTGTTCTCTGTCATTTCTTCTTACATACGCCTTTCATCTGATATAATTATCCTTACTTTGGACCAAGGCTCAACTGAAAATAACATTGTATTTTTTTGCTGTTACTGTAGTCTTCTTTGTCTTTCTCAATTGAAGTGAGCTATATTGACAATAAAAATTGTACACGTTCAAGATGAATAATGCTGAGTTTTTATCTGTGTCTATGTTTAATGCAATTACTATAATCAGATTAACTGAAACATGATTTCCTACCACGATTTTTCAAATAAAGAAACAAGATCTACTCCTAGGAAATTTCAGGCATATAATACAGAATACTACTTAGAGTCATTATGCTGTACTTTAGTTTCCCAGAGTTTGTTCATTTTCTAACTGAAACTTTGGAGTCTGACAAAATCTCCTGTCAACCTCACCGCACAGCAACCACTGTTCTATTCTATGTGTCTGTGAGTTTTAACTTACTCAGATCCCATGGGGACATTTCACAAGTTATCTATCCACCCGACTTCATTCATTTAGTGCAATGTTCTCCATCCATGTTGTCTCAATGGCAGTATTTCCTTTTCTTAAAGTGCTGAATAGGACAACATATTGCATTTTTTTAAAACTGAGACTGTGGTCTCCTTTGTCCCTTTAAAACATTGTGTGTGGAGGGAGAGAGAGAGAGAAATGGGTGGATATATAGATATTTGCCCACTGTCAGACATTTAGGCTGTTTGCATATATTGGGGTTACTATGGATAATACTACAACAAACAGTTGATAACGATATTTTTTGGGGACACATGACTATTTCTTTAAGAATGTACACTCAGAAATGGAATTGCTGAATCATATGGTTGAATCATATGGCTGAATATAATTTTTAAATGTTTGAGAGATCATTATATAGTTTTCATTGATAGCTATTCATTTCCATTTCCACCACAGTATACAGGGTTTCAATTTTCTGCACACCTTTGACAATATTTGTCAACTATTGCTGTGTTGCTAGTCTTAGTCATGTCCTTATTGCTGGGACAAAATACCCAACACTCACAATTTAAAATAGAGAAGATTTAGCTGGGTCACTGTTTTCAGAGATTTCAGTCTATAGTTTTCTGGCTCCAAGGCAGAAACAGTATGTTGGGAGAACCTGAGCAGGGAAAAGCTGCTCACATCATGGCAGCCAGGAAGCAGAGAGTGCAGGAGGATCTGAGAAGGGAGGTATCTCCTTCTGGGTCACACTCTGTGACCCCCCATCTCTTGAGGTCACAGTGCACCTGCTGACAGTAAGGAACCTGTAGTGCCCCACCGTCCAATCATCTTCCAAATACATGAGGCTTTGGGATCATATTACCTTCAGTCATGACATACATTAAAATTACATTTATCCTGAAGTGGCACAGATAGCAGGTGAATGACAGGAGAAAGAATATACTAAAGAGGATGGAAGAAAAAAACGTGAGGACCTCCTCAATTTTATTCTTACAATAGTACTCATTAGTGATGCTATATTTCACATGTCAGTTGAATTCTGTTGCAGATTCTATAACTGTGGTAGACAGGAATATCTCACAAAATTTACTTGAAGATTAAAGAAGGATGTACAGATATTTCTAGATATAAGTTCATAGAGTGCAAATGTTAAAGCTATACATTCACTCACACCTCTATGTCGTGATCAGATATTATTTCTAGTGGAAAGTTTTGATGTCAGGATTAATGCTAGTTAAGATTTCAAGCTTAAACATCACAGAAGAAAAATTTTTAAAAGACTCAGAAACATAGAATTTCATGGGAACCCTCTGTTGGCTTCTTTGGCTTTCTTAATTGTAATCTTTTTCAAAGTCCCAGAGAGGCTTTATTAACAGAAATCTTTGATCCAATCCCACAGGAGCACAGGCAAGCAGGGATGACCTCACTGTCCCTCCTTCTGAGCACATTTAATCTGCCTGCAGCCCATCAGCCCACCTGGACCGGGTCTGCAGACAAACGGAGAGCGCTGCAGGAGCCAAGGGCGGCCAGGGTTCTTGACTCCTTGGTCTGCGTCTGCCACTTCCTATTAGTTGTCAACAACATTACCTTCCTTTTCTCTAGCATCTACTTTTCTAAAGAAAACAAAATGTGCTTCCTTCTGAAAACTTCAAGTAACATCAATTTACTTCAATATAAAAAGAAATGGGATTTTTATTTTCAAAGTGTGTAGACCTAAGTATGTATTTCACCTTTATTTTTAAAAGGATGCATTTGCTTTCCTGAGACTGAAATATTGCAGAGAGAGTGATCTGCTTTGTTTCTGTTGGGGTGACTTCTGCGGATGACCATAACACTACCAACAATGCCTCAGGTGGGTTTATATTTCCTGGGTGAGTGGGGCTTCACATCCAGCTTGTGGACCACAGAGGGAGGGTGGCAGTTCCAGCACAGCAGAGGCACTGGGTGGTCTGCATCCACACTGGGGCAACACAGAGTCCTCTTGGTTAGAGGAGTGGCATTAGGCTGCTGCTCTGATAACCGAAAATTTAGTCTGCAAAAGGAGGAGATAAGAGAGTAAATACTTGGTAGGCTCTTAGAAAAGGGGTTAGGTGGCAAAGCATTAGAACACTTCTGGGCTGATGTCAGCCTCAGATTCTTCCTGTGGTACTGGACCAGCGCCACTAACAATCCCCACGTTAAACCCACGGCCAGGTAGCTTACTGGAGACCTGAGCATTAGGACAGTGAAGGTGAGGAGTGGGCAGGCAGGTCGGTCCCCTTGCATAGTCACACACAGTGCTTCCTCTTCCATCCGGGTGGCTGTTGCATGTGGATGACAACCGTGACTTCCACTGGACAAAGACCAGCAGAGCCACTCCCAACACCTCCCCCACCGGCCTTCTGCACCCGCTCCTTTTCCTCAGCCCCCAGCACCTGGGCTCTCACCCATGCTGCCCACTGTGCCGGTCCCAGCCCCACCTTATGAAAAAGTGCACCCTAGGTCGCAGGTGTGTTTTCACAGCTGGTTAGGAAACTTCAAATTTTTGCACAAGGTTCAGTGTCCATCTGCTGGCAGTGATAAGATAGATCTGGAGGAGCCCCTGCCGTTGATTGCGCTTGCCGGACACTGATGCTGGGCACATCACTGATGCCAGACACATTCACAGGATTCTCCAGCACACCAGCTTCTCAGGGCTTGAGGCCAGTAATGAGTTGGAGATTAGAAACAATTTTTGTGTTATTACAGGACTGTAAAATCTGAATCTTACAATTTTTCTCTTAAATATACGTGCATCACTAACATTGCTAGTATCTTTCCAGAAGGAAGGGATAATAGTACCTTCCTGTCAGGAAGTCCTATGAAAATTTAAGTTCACAATGTCAGAAGAGGAGAAGCGGAAAACGTTAAATCTGTTTAAGAGAAAACCTGGAGGGTGATTATTGAGCCTCCTCAGAACGCTCGTGTGTGTTTTCTGTCTGCTGCATTTTACTACTTACTCAATAAGTATCTGAATCACTTGTAGTCTATGCAAATGGTATATTGAGTGCATAAACTGACAGGGACCTCACTAAGTGCAGTCACGTGTCCTGTGATCTGGGTTTCCCTTCCGCATCCATCCCAGTGGCTGGGAGCTGGGATCCAGGAAGAAGGGCACAAGACCTGGAGACTCTCAGCGGGGTGTGGTGTTTCTTTCTGCTTCTCAGTTTTTCATGAAAAATCAGTTGTGGTGCTCATGATGTTTGCAAAAACATCTAAATTTTTGTCTAAAAAATAATAGTGACCTTACAAATCCTAGTTCTTCTCTGTAATTTAATGCAAATAGTAGGAGTTTTATGGATATAAACTCAGGGATGTACATTGGACTTTAAAGAGATGAAATCTTCCATCAAGCTATGTATGCTTAACTGGGGTTAAACTAGTAAAAAAGTAACAAACAGGTATTTCGATTTATAAGTTCATGTACATATGCTTATATCAATCTCTACTTAAAGTTCACATATTTATATGCCACAAACATGCACAAACACATATTTTCAAATATAAATTGTTTTCTTAAAGTAGGTTAATGTTTTATTGATTTGCAGGTCTTTTCCAACCTTATTCTGAAAATCAAATCTTTAAGTGTGTAACTAGGTGCTAAAGCGGAGATCTGAGAGTATATTATTGTGAGATAGATTATTCATGATAATTAGTATAAATATCGAATCCTTAACACCATATATGTTTACTCTAGGAACTTGCTGCGCCTAGCTTCATTAAATGTTTAGGAGCTTCAAAACCAATATTGTTCTAATCTTTCCTTTAGGTACAGCAGACAGAGGACTGCGGGGCAGAAGGATGGCAGGACGGACAGTTGGCTCTGGCCATACTCAGGGTTTCTCTCCAGCAGCCCTTTGGTCTCTAGGCTTGGTTCTGCTGGTGAGGACATGGGCTCCCTCTACAACCTAGCCTGTAATGTGGAAGACTGAGGTAGGCTGATTGCAATTTCCAATCCGCTCTGGGCAAGTTAGTGATTAGTGAGACCTTGTGTCACAACACACATACACACAGTGAGGGGGCCTCCGGATGTAATCAGCCTGAAGGGCCTGGGTTCAATCCCCAGTACAGAGAAATAAAAACGGTGGAGTTGACCCTTAAACCAGAGAAGTTTGGACTTACTTCATCAGTGATTACATTTGGAAAATAATAAATTTCATTTTCTTTTTTTTCCCATTTCTTAACTGTCACTGTGTTAGCAAGAAGCTGTGATTCTGCAAGTTTGTAGCACTTGTTCAAAGAGGACCCTGTGACCAGAGAAGTTTATGAGTGCAAACCATGAGGACATCACTGTGAGTTACAAATCCTTTCTGGTCATCATTGAGAATGGGTTTCTTTCAATTTGATGAATTGTAGGCAACTTAAAGTCCTCAGGTCCACAGGCCCATAGTGTATTTCTAGTGGGTTCAGTCAAGCTCTGCATGCGTGCGTGACACTCTCTGGACAGGCTTTTGAGAAGCTCACATTGTGTTAACCCCAAAGCTTTCTCTGCGTTCTAGGTGAGACCTCATGGACTTTACCACCTGGAGCTCCAACTCCACAGAGCAGTCTGGTTTCATCCTGGTGGGACTCTTCCGTCAATCCACACACCCAGCTCTGCTGTGCCTGGCCATCTTTGTGATCTTCCTGATGACTTTGTCTGGAAATGTACTCCTGATCTTTCTGATTCACTCTGACACTCACCTCCACACCCCCATGTACTTTTTCATCAGCCAGTTGTCTCTCATGGACATGATGTACATTTCCACCACTGTGCCCAAGATGCTCCTGGACCAGGTTCTGGGTGAGAATAAGATCTCTGCCCCTGAGTGTGGGATGCAGATGTTCCTCTACTTGACATTAGTTGGTTCAGAGTTTTTTCTTCTGGCAGCCATGTCCTATGACCGCTACATGGCCATCTGCCATCCCCTGCGTTACGCTGTCCTGATGAGCCACAGAGTGTGTCTCCTCCTGGCATCTACCTGCTGGTTCCTGGGGTCAGTGGATGGCTTCATGCTGACACCTGTGACCATGACCTTCCCTTTCTGTGGGTCCCGGGATATCCATCACTTCTTTTGTGAAGTCCCTGCAGTGACAAAGCTCTCTTGCTCAGATACCTCGCTTTACGAGATGCTCATGTACCTGTGCTGTGTCCTCATGCTCCTCATCCCTGTGACAGTCATCTCCAGCTCCTACACCTTCATCCTCCTCACCATTCTCAGGATGAACTCGGCAGAGGGCAGGAAGAAGGCGCTGGCCACCTGCTCCTCCCACATGACTGTGGTCCTTCTCTTCTACGGTGCTGCTGTCTACACCTACATGCTCCCCAGCTCCTACCACAGCCCCCAGAAGGACATGGTAGTGTCTGTGTTTTACACAATCCTCACTCCCGTGTTGAACCCCTTAATCTACAGTCTTAGGAACAAGGATGTCACAGAAGCTCTCAGAAAAATGTGCAGTGTGAAAATTGCCTTTCCAGACATGGTAAGACAGGGACCATGAGTACTCATGGGTTCTTTTCCTTCTCCCTGTGCATCAGACACACAGGCTCTTATATGGCTGCTGATTCTCAGATTCTCACATCATGAGGCTCATCCCACACTGGTCCCTGTCCTGGGAATTGATCCATCATATTGCAAAGAGCTCCACTTGTGGCCTCTTTTTCCATTCAAATGCTTACAATGGGGTGGCTTTGACATTTTATTTTCTGTAGCTGATGATTGGTCCTTAATCATGTAGAAGAATATTCATATGCTGTGGAGACACAGGTGAGATATTTAGAGGAAATGGTTGTAAGGTTTTCAGCAGAGAATGGACAGAGAGAAACGATGAAGTGAAAAGGGGCATGTTATTAGCAATGGAGGAGTTTACCTGACATCTACAGAAATTTCATTCTCTATTCATGTTCAAGATAACCCCCCCTCCCAGAAATGTAGATTTATATACAATTGAAAAGTTAAATATCCATGTGTTCTCTCTTCTTGGAGTTTCTGTGTTGTGCCTGGTAGCAGTGTGACTTTCTATCATGGAATCCATGTTTATTTTTGTGCACATAATACTTACTGGAATGTTTCAGTTCTGTGCTCGCCATCAGTGGAGACTGCCTTGTTCTGTGTGCATGGTCGGATTGTGGCAGATTGACACAACATGTATGAAGCTGTGGGGGAAATATTACTTCTGACTGGAAGGACAGTTTAGGGAATTTCCTTGTGAGAGGTAGTTTCTGCACTGGACTGTGAGTTAACCTGCTTATTTATAATCCAGTGGAACAGACAGCAGCAGGCACTCAATCTGTCACTTATTCAACAGACATCTTATGTTGCATTGTAATACAGTAATATATAGAGGGGATTAAAATCTGAATCTCAGAAGTTATTCCTTCAAAAGAACTTGAGCTGTGGCTGTAGCTCCACATACAAATTGATGGCATAAAGACACACAAGGGAAGGACCCCACAAGCCCCCCCTTCTGGCAGCGTCAAGCAACCAACCTGATGTGGGCTCTGTGCCTCAGCTTCCCGCACTGCAGGTTGTCAGAGCTGAAAACCAATTGGCAAAAGGTGCTGAGGATGAGACCGACATCTCAGAAAAGTTTCAGTCCAGGAAGGAAGCACACAGTGCTACAGAGACCATCAAGGCAAGCCAACTTGGGAAGGGCAAGAGCTTGACAGAATTCCCCCAGGTCCCTTGGAAAACTCAAGTGCAGGCTGGGAAAATAACTGGCCTGTGTTCAGGTCTGAGAGTTCAGGTCTGGTGGTGTCACCTTCAGAGGAGGCTGATGTGAAACGAATGGCATTACACCTGGTGCCCAGTTTGGTTCCAACACCACTGTTGGAGATCAGTGGTCTGACTCACTGTAGGTCCAGGTCTAGGGTGCCTACGTGTCCATGCTTAAATCATGGGCTGTTTGGTTCACAGGGCTCTTCAGTGTCCGGTATATTTTTGAGAGTGGTTTTGCTGTGCTGCTGTACTGCTCTGGCACAGGTGGCACAGCTGTGGCTGTCAGCTGATTTTCTCTTTGGGCCAGTATCCGGATGGCCTGTGGATCACAGACAGTATTGTGCCCCAGCCTCGAAGGATACAACAAGGGGCCAAAACAGCAGCATCTTCTCTGCAGTATAAACCAACATTGCTTTACATTAGGACAGAAGAAAAGGTTAATAGTTACCTGGGCACAAAATCTCTGTCACAGTGCTACTCACTCTGATCAACCAGGAAATTCCAGCACAGAAAAAACCCCAAAAAACAGAAGCTTGAGAAGATAAATGTCCTCCAAATATCCTCAAAGATGATTCAGGGGGCAGCAAGAGAGGAACACTAAAGTCAACCAATAGAAACACCTGAAAGGTTATCAGTGAAGGCAGCAAAACAGATCAATAAGTTGCTTGTTTGGTGAATTCAAAGAAGATATAAACAACAGTTAATGACCCTAATGAAACAAATAATCAAAAAGTCAAGAGAAGACAATAATAAAAGTCTAATGGAGCTAAAGAAAGAGATACAAAATATAGATACAGAGTACAGAAAATAATTAGAATCCTCAAAAATGTTCCAAAATGATATCCAAGAGATTAAAACTATGACTGAAAGTATAGGCTGGAGAAGAGACCAGTGTGAAGTATGAGTGGTGGACCTGGAACACAGGGCTGTGGTTGGTGAGTGTTTAAGGAGAGGTGTCATAAAAAAATAGGGGAACATGTAAAATGGATTAACCACCCAGTGTAAGATGCAAACACTAATTAATGTAGGAGTAACTGAAATCCGTGGGAAACCCGAAAACTGCACAGAGGGCAAAAACAACAACAACAACAAGCACCAGAAAACCAAACCCCTGCATATAGAAGTAATACCAGAAAACTTCCCAGGCATAGAAAAAAACTTAATATACAGGTAAATAAGAGTCATGATCTGAAGAAAATCATTGCTTGCCACATCATAATAAAAATACCAGAAATTCAACACAAGACCAAAATCTTTCAAGCCGTTAAAGCAAAGTAGTGAGTCTCTTAAAGAAGAAAACCCATCAGAATTACATCAGAATTCCAACACAACATTAAAGGTAAGAATCACTTGGAATGAAGTACTTCAAATCCTAAAAGAAAACAGTTTCTAACCTGTGTTCATATACTCTGCAAAATTATCTTTCAAAATTGAAGCAGAAAGAAGGTTTATTTGATAAAAACACCTAAGGAAATCCACAACCACCAAACCAACACTTCCCAAAATTCTTCCAGAAATCTTAGAAAGGGATCATGGAGCTTACAGGGTCAAAAGCCCAATAGAAAGAATGCACCAGATGGGGCAAGCAATTAAGTAGAAGGGGAGAAAGGAAACAGCAACAGGAAAATAATCCAGGGGCAGGAATAAATCAATACCTATCAGTTATAACTATTAATGTGAATGGTCTCAATCCATCAATCAAAAGATACGAATTGGGAAACTCCAGTGAGAAAGAGTCCAACAGTAGGATAAATACAATAAACACATTTACTCTCAAAAGAAATTCGTAGTCAAAAAATTGAAGATTGGAGGATATTTTCCATGTGGTTGGAGTCCAAAAGCAGCAGGGTTAGTGCTCCCATTTTCAGGCAAAGTAGATTTTAAGCCAAAGTTGATCAAAAGAGGCAAACAATGATGCTACTGGTTAACAGAACTACTCAAAGCAAGACAACCTGCACTGCACCCAACTTCCTTAAAAAACCTGCAGTGGAAATCAAAGACCAGATAAAGAGCATTATGATTATCAGTACTTCACTATCACAAATAAACAGATCAACTAAACAAAATATCAGAATTGAATCAAATCTTTGAACAAACAAGCTTGATAGATATATAAGGAATGTTCCACCCAAAAACCACAAAATATACTTCTTTTTGACAAAAATAGAACATATCCTAGCCAGAGAAGCATGATTAAATAAATGTAAAACCATCTAAATTTTATCAAGCACACAAACAGATCTCAGAGTGACAAAACCAGACATCAATGGCAAAAGAGCACAGAAATCATACAAAGATATGACATTTAACAAACTCTTGAATAATTACTGGGTCACACAAGAAATTAAAGACATAAGACAGTTCCTAGAATTAAATGGTAGTGCCAATAGAATGTACACATATCCATGGGATACACTGAAAACAGGCCTAAGAGAGAAGTTGATAGCTGAACATGCCCACATCAGAAAAACAGATTAAGTCCAAATAGATAACCTAATTCTGCACCTCAAGGTCCTTGAAAAATAAGCACAATCAAAATCCAGATCTTGTGCGAAGAAGTAAATTTTAAAGACTAGAGAAGAAATCAATATAAGATAAAAAGAACAATGCATGTGAAAAATGAATTGAAAATCTGGTTCTTTGAAAGACTAGACAATATAGATAAGCCTTTAAAAATTCTTACCAAAAAAATAAGACTCAAATCAATGATATGAACAATGAAAGTGATGTTGCCTAAAAGAGGCACAGGTCATGCATTGATCACAGTAAATGTGTGACAGTGAGGACAAGGAGACCTGTGATGTTTTGCTCATGAATAATGAAAAATGTTGTTTTTCCACAGTAGAACTGAATTATTAAGGAATAATAGAATCTAAATCACGTGAAAAATACCATTAGTTTGTACAAGTTACCTTTTAGACCCTAAAGTAAATTTCTGGAAGAAATTTAGATCTGTGATTCTGTGAGTTTTGAAGCCATTACGTTTTTGTCCACAATTGAAGAGGAAAGAATTATGGCAAGGCAGATACAAAGGCTGGAGGAGGCTCAGCTTTTCCAAAAGGACTGTCTGGATGACAAGACTCTGACTGGTGACCTTAATGAAACATGTGTGGAATTCCTTATATAGAAATTTATTTAATTTTAAAAAGGAAATGAAAGGGGTGATATCACAGTGCACACCTCTGGAATCAGAGCACTATTAACAACTACCTCACAAGCTGTCCACCATACACTCAAGAACTCAGAAGAAAAGGAGAGATTCCTAAATGTATAGAAATTACCAAAACTGAACCAAGAAGACTTAAAACTCCTGAAGTCAACAACAGGCTATTATATTAAAGCGCTAAAAAAAAATCTACCAACTAAGAAAATCCTAGCTGATGTATTGTCCTCCGAATTCTATAAGAACTTCAGAGAAGATGTAATATCAGAATCCCTCAAACTCCTTCACAAGGGGAGAAGCGCTTCCAGAGTCACTCTTGGAAGCTGGCACTATCCTGAGTCCAAAACCAGACAAGGACCCAAAGACAAACAGAACTACAGGTCATTTCTTAAATGAACACAGATGAAAAAATCCTCAACAAGATATTGGCAGACAGAATGCAACACATCGTCAAAAATATGATCAACTGGGCTTCCTCTCAGAGATGTAAGGATGGTTCCCAATGTAAGGGGAATCCCTATCAATAAACAGATTCATCACATAAATGGATTCATCACATAAACAGAAGCAAGTGCAAAAATAACACGATCATCTCAATAGATACAGAGAAAGCCTTGACAAAACCAAACTTACCTTCACAATAAAAACCCTGAAGGAAAGAGTTCTAGAAGGACCTTATCTCAAATTGACAGAAGCCATTTGTGACCGAGCTACTGCCAAAACCATAGCAAATCAACAAAAACTGAAAGCTTTTTCTCTAAAATCAACAAGACGTGGATGTCCACTGTTACCACTCCTGTCCAATACAGCACTCAAAACATTAGCTAGAGTAATCAGACAAGAGAAAGAAACAGAAGGGATATGTATCAGAAAGTGGAAAGTGAACGCATCATTATTTGGAGACGACATGATCCTTTATGTACAAGATCCAAAAAGTTCTGCAGAAACGCTCCTAGAATGAATTACCGAATTCAGCAACATAGCAGGATACAAGATAAAAACATGGAATCTGAGCAACATAGCTGAGCAGAGGAGGAGTCACGTCGGAGAGACTCCGAGAAGGTCAACTGAAAACATGGGTAACCAGGTTAAGGGGAGGGACACACACCCTAATGCAAAAACTCAACTTGCAACACGAGACTCGCAGATTAAACAAAACATATGCATAGGAGTTTAAAAGAGGCAAAGTAGTCTTATGAGGGCACTGGCTTTGTAGAAATCTGCCTGAGTTAGCCCTAGGCAGAATCGTGTCACCTCTGAGTGTCCACAGGACCGAGAGCCCACAGTAGCCTCCATGTACCAGGAGCTTCTCCCACAGACACTGGGAAATCCAGCCAGTAACCAGCCTGAATCCCCAATGAGGAGGAATCTACAGCAGAAGCCTCAGGAGCGAAGCTCACCCCTTCCCTGGTACAGGGATGTGTGGTGGGGAGAGAGAGGCTCCTTGGGTTGAGCATCTGACATACAAGGTCCCAAACTGTGAGGAGGGGCAAGGAGGAATGTGACTTGCACATTAGAGACTACTGACCCCAGGAGGAGGAAACAGTCCTCTGAAAACACACAGGGACTCTTCTCTTGCTCTCCTTTTTTCCTTCCTGTTATTGGTACATTTTTTATTTAACACTTTTTTTCCTTTTTGCTTTTGGTGGGGGTTTAAGTTTAATTGCCATCTTCTTGGTTCCTATATCAAAGAAAAAGCACCTCAAGCAATTCATGGCCACCATATAAGCACTACAGAAAGTGCCCAAGTGAATCTGAAGCAGAGAGAGTGAAGCTGATGCCACCAAAGAGCCCAAAGGAGAGGTTGCATCTAAATAGCAGGAGTTGAACAAAAGAGAAAAAACTCAATGGGAAAGTAATGTAAGAACAGCTTCTAGTAAGTAACTCTCAAGGTAAATGGCCATAACTCCCCAGTCAAAAGATACAGACTAACAGATTGAATGAAAGCAAACAAAAAATAAAACTCAGCTGTATGATGCTAGAAGAGATATCACAACCCTCCTTAGAAAATAAAAGGATGGAAAATGATTTTTCATGCAATAGAATCCTGAAATCAATGAGGAGTAACTGTCCTATTTTATACAAAGTGGGTTTCTGTCCAGAACTGATCAGAAGAGACCAAGAAGGTCATTACATACTGATAAAGAGAACAGTTCAACGGGAGGAAGCAGCAACTGTAAATATATATGCACCAAGTACCAGTGCACTTATTTAATAAAACAAGCATCATTAGACACAAAGGTCAGAGTAGCATCAATATGAGCATAGTAAGGGACTTCAGCACCTTATTCTCACAATTAGACAGGCACAAACAGACACAAAAATCAACAAAAGTTATCAGAGTTGAGCCATAGCATTAAACATACGGGCTTAACAGAAAGCTACAGAATGTCTCATTCAACAACAGAATGCACATCCCTTTCAGCAACACAGGGATATGTCTCCAAAATAGTCCTTTTACTAAGCTATAGATCATGCTTACATAAAAGAAAAGAATTAAAACAATTCCTTTTATATGATTGGGTCACCGTGGAATTAAACTAGAAATACAAAGCAAAAGAAACCACAGAAACCGTGAAGACATGTGCAGATTTGATACACTATTTAATAGTCAGTGATCCACAGAATGGGACAGGATCTTAGACTCAGATGACAGCTGTAGCACAACACACCCACACGCATGGTACACCAGGAGAGCTGCTCTAGAGGGAGCTTTGAAGCTGTAAGTGCTCACCTTATAAAACAGAGTGCTCCTCCAAAATAACCTAGTGATTTCTCCAATCAAAATCCTAGAAAAACAAAAACAATCCATTTTCAAAATTTGTTGGAGAAGATCAGAGCAGAAATTAATGAAACTGAGACCAAAAAAGAACACAGAGTTTCGATGAACAAGACAAGTGGTTCTCTGAGTGGCTTACCAAGAGTAATAACCCTTAGCCAGACTCCCCAAGAGGAGGGAAGAAAAGACTCCCATCAACGCACTTAGAAATGAAAAAGGCAACAGCATGATGGACTGAATCCCCAAGGGTAATAAGAAACTACTTTGAAACTAGTATTAACCTATTATCAAAATCAAACACGAACTCAACCACAGCAGCAGCTGCAGCAATAACAACAAAACTCTGGGTTGTTCTTAATGAACATAGGTGCAAAAATTCTCAACAAGACACTTACAAACAAAATGCCACAAATTAAAAATTCATACATGGTGAGCAAGTGTATGTCATCTCAGCAATCTGAGACTGGCTTAACCTGGAATTGAACTCACGACCTCACACTTGCCAGCAGGTGCTACACTGCTGAGCTATATCCCCGGCCACTGGTGTAAATTACGTATCTTGGTTTTTGACTCTGTTGTCACCAATCTCTGAATCACTTTGATTCCTTAACACCAGTATTATCTACTTTTCCTACTTTCTTACTGGGAGTTGTTGGTCTGTTTTGTTAGCTTTTCTTTCTCTTTCCACTTGTGCTAATATTAGCCAGAGTTGTCACCTTTATTCAGTTTTTCTAAGCAGTTTCATCAAGTCCACTGTACACACAACTCATTCTTCAACTTAGCTCCTTCTAAGTTTCCAACCCATGTGTACTTAGCTATCTTTTAGACATCTTCACCTAGATGTCCCCAAAGAGTCTAGAAATATTCATGTACAAAACGAACTTTGCTCTGACTTTTCCCTCCCAGTTTGCTTATTCCGTCTGTGCTGAGGACCTCGTACATTAGATAGTGAAGTATTCCGTCAGCGAGCCGTATGCCAGTCCTCTCTCATTTAGTAATCTACTGGACAACAAAGGCTCTCAGCCAAAACTCATCATCTCCTCCCTCTCCATGCTCGTCTTCCCTGAGAATTGGCTGACATAGACATACCTTCCTAAGGATTCCTGCCTTCTTGTTTTCTCCTCCATAATCACCATTGCTGTCCTTACCACCTCTTGCTGGAGATTATCTGTGTAATCCGGGTTTTAGAAGCAAACACTACGGAGTTTAACAACTGGGGCATGAGCCCAGATTTCATCGTTTATAACCTGTGTGACCGTGGAAAGTTACAAACTTCTTTATTCTTCAGCTTTCCTTTGAACAGCAATGACACCTAGCTTGTGCTTTTTTTTCAAAGACAAGATGAGCAAATGAATGTAAAACATCTGCCTGGCACATGGCAGGATATAGGACAGTGAACAACTGCTTTATTTACTACCCCAGCTTTTAAGTTTCTGGCTCAGTCTTGATGCCTCCAATCTTGCTCCCCAGCCCCACCAATATACATGGTTAGCAAAACTGTACCCAGTATGTACTGTTCTCCTTTAATTCGACAAATGTCCTTTGCCAACAGAGTAGTTAAATCCAGTCTTTTTAGTAAGTAATTCTCTCTTTACTTCAAGCCACAGGCCCGTTTCTTGACTTTTACTCACAAGAGGGAGGTAAGATGATTTCCAAAGACACAACCGCATCTCACTCGTTGGCGTGTTTGGGCACATACTGTCAAACAGGCCCCGATTCCCAGGGCTTTGCACACTGCTGTTACAGTCATTTCTTGCCAGTCCTCTTGTAAGAGATGTGACAGCACATAACCACAGTAAGAAGCATATGGCCTGGAGGTAGCAGGCTTTCAACAACTACTAGACCAGTGGAGGAAAGGAGCCTGGGATTGTCTTCATTAAAAAGAGAGAGAATGGCTCCAGTACATAAATCAGCCAGTGTAACACAGCATAAAACAGAAATAAGGTTAAAATGATATGAGATCAGTAGGTATAGAAAAAGCCTTTGACAAAATCTAATATCTGTTCATAATAAAAGTCATGATGCAAAAGGTATAGATGTTCATTTCCTCAAACTGAGAAGCCCACTGTCAACATTATGCTAAATGATAAAAACCAAAAGCATTTTCTGTACAGTCAGGTACGCAGCAAGGGTAATCACTTCACTACTCCCGTTCAATACATTACTCAAAACTTCAGCGAGAGCAAACAGGTAAGACAAATAAAACAGATTTGAACAGGAATGGAAGAAGAAAAATTATCCTTATTTGTAGATGACACACTATTTTACTTTACATAGACAGCCCAAACACTACCTGTAGTCTCTCTGAGTTACTAAACAAAGTCAGCAAAGTGGCAGGATACAAAATAAATACAGAACATTCCGTACTGTTACTGTACACCAATGACCCATTAAGACAAACCAGGGAAAAGAGTTTCATTTACAATAGCTTCACAACTAAGAAAACCAGGAATTAACATAACTAAGGAAGTGAAGATCTCTGTGCTGAAAATTATATTGCTTTGAAAAAGATTGGCGGACATTAGAGAATGGCAAGATATTCTCTGTTCTTGGACAGGGAAAACTAATACTGTCAAAATGGACCTATTAACAAAATTATGAAATGTAGATTTAATGCAATTCCAATAAAAACATCAGTGTATTTTTCACAGATCTAGAGAAAACAATTCTAATATATATGAATACATATTATCTTCACAGTGATCATCTTGTTTTTCTAAAAAAAAAGATGTTCCTAGAATTCTGAGGACCAAGGAAGACAAAAGGGAATGTAGTAGTTCGGTATGTAGACTTTCCACACATATTTTCATATTGTGCTTATTTTTTTTTTTACAAATCAGGAACTCTGCAGACTAAACACCTCAGTGATATAAAGGCCTCCAGTTGTACTAAAAGTGGGACGGACAGCTGGACCTTGAGGCGCGTGCTGGGGTCTGGCTGTGCAGCCTGGATTATAACCAGATTTTAAGGCAGCCCCTGATTCAGTGCCTTCTGCAGTGTCAAATGTGCCAGGTTACCCCGATTTTAAGCTGCCAGGGCCCTTCCAGAAGGATCTGAGTGGTGTCTGAGCTTCACCTGTGACTGGCTTTATCTCTACTTTTTAAATACATAATCAGTGAAATATGGGTTAACCTTTTATTTTCTAGCTTCCAAAACTTTATTTGGGTTTGTTTTTCTTCCATCCTCTTAGACCTTGTGCATTCATATTCAAACATAATAATTACTCTAATGAGTGATGAGCACACATATATTTAAAAATACTTATAAATTGTCTCTACTTTTAACTGATAATTTAGCTGTTTCAAAATTAATAATAGCAGCATTAATTTCTTAGTATTTTCCTTTGACCCACAGACTATTTAGAAATATAATGCTTAATTTTTTTGTCTTTTTCCTTTTTATTGGTACCAGGGATCGAACTCACGACTGCCTACTTGCAAGGCAGGCACTTACGCTGCTGAGCTAAATCCCCAGCCCCTATAATGTTTAATTTTCATCTCTGAAATTTACCTAAATTGTTTAATTTTGTGTTATTGTTTTCAAATCTGATTCTATTTTGTCCCAGAACACACTGTAAACTAGGATAGCTATATCTACAGTTCTGTATGCTGGTAGTATCTTTGCTATTTCCACCAGATTAAGGGTCAAAGAAAGATTTAACAACACTTGAAGGAATTTCCAACACAATATATTTTGCTTAATTTCTGATACCATATGTTAGTATATAAGTCTATTTGCAGAAAAAATTTTAGATTTTGGTAAGATAGTATTTCATAGTTTCACTACCAAGAAAATAACAGAATTCACGAGTCATTTCATTTTATAAAATATGTATGTATATTTATTTTGTATTAAATGTAGTACATTTATTTAAAATCCTAGGGAAACACATTTGCCCACATTTTTAATATATTTGAAATCACATGGAAATTAAATGTGTATTACTCTTGAACTCTAAGGGTCCATATCTCCCTTGGGTTCTTATGTCTCCGAAGCTCCTAGGTTTGATGGCTTCATCTTCTGAAAAGTTCAAAGAAAAGAATACAGCAAAAAAAAAAAATATGCAAGGAGAATCTTTTTGCCTTCAAATTGCAATCCTCAGACCCAAATTAGAAAGGAAAGACTAGGGGGACTGCAGTCAAATTTTCCTTTCTTCAAGAGCATATAAGAAAATCCATCAACCAAGTTCTATGCAGCCTTTATTTTGAAATTTAAGTAGTAAATAATTCACAGTCCTACTCAATAATTCTAGAATGTTAAGCTCATGAAAGTTAAGTCATTTTAGGAATAATTTAAATTCCTCAAAATTTATTGTGCAACTAGTCATCTTCCCCAGTCAAATGAATTTTAAACACTTATTGTTTGCCCAAACTACTATTATTTTTAAGCAAATAACATGGAAAATTCAGTGAATATAAAACAAGCCCTCTTTGTACCGTATGAACTGTTTTTAGTGATTTTCAGAGCCTGTGATTGAATGCATTCGCACTTCCTGTCTGGTTCGAGTGGTGTCTCAGCAACACCTTTTATGGACGGATGCGCTTTCTGAGCTGTCTTAGCAAAGCACTCTTTACGTCTTTGTTCCTCAGAGTGTAGATGAGAGGATTGAACAAAGGTGTGACGACAGTGTAGAAGAAGGTGAAAAACTTGCCGTTCTGTGAAGCGAACTCGGTCTTGGGGTCCGTGTACACCATGGCCACCGTGCCATAAAACATGAAGACTACGAGCAGGTGGGCAGAGCAGGTGGAAACGGCCTTCTGCCTGCCTTCCTCTGACTGCATCCTCCCCACGGCCCGGGCTATGTAGCCGTAGGAAGTCAGGATGAGCCCCACCGGCACCATGGTGAAGAGGATGGAAGAGACGGTCAGTTGCCACTCGTTGCTGGAAGTGTCGCCACAGGCCAGGCGTATGAGGGAGGGAACCTCACACAGGAAATCATCCAGGCGGTGATGCGAGCAGAAGGGCAGCTGGAGCGTGACAGGAGACAAGATGAGAGACTCTGTCAGTCCAGACAGCCAGGCCGAGAGGGCCAGCTTCCAGCAGAGGGGCCAGTGCATGATGATGGGATAGCGCAGGGGCTGGCACACGGCGACATAGCGGTCGAAGGACATGACCACCAGCAGGATGCACTCCGTGGCTCCAGCACAGAGGAACACGCAGAGCTGGATGACGCAGCCTGTGTAGGTGATGTGCTTGTCAGGACCCCACAAGTTGGAGAGCATCTGGGGCATAGTGGTTGTGGTGAAGCAGAGCTCCAGGAGGGAGAGATTGCTGAGGAAGAAGTACATGGGAGTGTGGAGGTGGGAGTCCACACGTGACAGCACGATGATGGTCGAGTTGCTGAGGACAATCATGATGTAGAAGACCACAACAATCCAGAAGAGAGCCACTTCGAGCCGGGGCCACTTGGAGAAGCCCAGAAGAATGAAGTATGCTGGGAAACTCGCGTTGGCCATTCTGACTGCTCTTGTCTTTGGGTTTGGATGTAATGATCAGTTTTGGTAACACCCTGATGCTATTTATCTAGAGATAGATAGATTTCCCAGGTAGTATTCCAATAGGAGATGTGAATGTTTTCCTCCATGTTATACCAGTAACATAGAACATCTCTCCATAGGTTTTTTTAAAACAGCATATTGGTATTTTTGAGATTCTATTCATGAGAACTCACCTCTAAAATCTGTAATCCTGACATTCCCCGGGCAGGCCCTCAGATGATCACAGCAGGTCATTTGCAAGTACTTCCTGCACTGTCCTTTCAATCACATAGACAGACGTGTTTACAAGGTTTGCAATGAATTGTTGAATACAGAGATGTAACTTTCAAATATGTGTCCACAAAATTAGCAAAAGGTCTGACTTGCATTGTTTGCTGATGTTAACAGGAAATCAGGAGACATTTTCCCAGAAACAAAGTCTTTCGGTTCTTCTCAACCAGCAATGCACAATCTAAAAGGTAAAGCTGGAACATTCTCTGAGGGCTGAGGAAGGACCCTCGTTTGTACAACAGCTTTGTTTTCTTTAAAAAACTTAATTGAAGTAAGTGGCATCACATCCAAGTCACTATTGTCACCTGAGAAAATACAAATCCTGTTTATAAGAATGAAGTCCAGAGAAGGGGATGGCAGCTCAGTGCCTGCTGTTTTTAGCATAAAACTCTAATCATGGTTCTGTCATGTGAGAAATCCACAGTATAAATAAGGAGCAAAAGATAGAGGAGGTGGCAGGGAATGGTAGAAGAGTTCATGTACTACAAACATCTGATAAAAGTGATCTGAAAAAAGGAAAAAATTATGTAATAATTACAAAAACTCTCGAAGCAGAGAAAGTACTCTGATTGCTGATTCCTGGTCTAAAATGTTAATTTTGAAGTCTTCAATATCAAATGGGCAGTGTATGAACTTCTACCAAGAAAAATAATTTAAGTTTAAAATGAATCAAAGCAATAGAATTAAGAAGTCTGTGCTGTTTTAAAGTTTTGTTTCGTGGGCGGGGAGTAAATATCAGTCAGATGCATTAAATAAATTATACCAACCTGGGTCATTAGATGTGAAAGATATTTTCATGGAACATTAATTTGAAGGAAATCAAGACTGTCAAGGGCAAGGAACACAAAAATAAGGTTGAGTAGAAGGAAACTGAGTTACAGAGGTGAATGTTAGATCTTGAATGTGGAGAACCAATGCAAACATTGTATAGTACTCTATCACAAGAGGTGGCTGCTCAGTGGACCTTAAAGGTGCTGTTCAATTCCTACCACACAGCAGGCGCTGGGATCCTTTATGGACCATTCCGGGGTGGAAGAGATGCTGCTGCTGCTGCTGCTTCCTTAGAGCTGCTGGGCCTGTGATGAGAGGGAGAGCAGGCAAGCGACTGAGCAAACAAAGATTTCGTGGGATTCGGGCAGGTCAGATGCTGCACTCCACAAATGGGTAGCGTCAGAGCGTTGATGTCAGGAGTAATCACGGAGGACACGACTCTGGAAGGGGCTCTCTGGGTGCGGGAAACAGTGCAGAGCGTAAAGTTCATGCCAAGGAAGGGTGAGGGCTCCCAGAAGCTCAGCAGCTGAGTAAGAGGGGGCCCTGTCTGGGGCCCCAGCCAGGAGCAGACACTCAGCTGAGCTCAGAACCCTGGCTCTGAGTGCTCACTGTCTCTGGGTTGGTCTCCTCTCCAACCAGTCTGTATGGAATGAGGACAGAACGTTCACTCTGTCCTCCAAGACTGGGTCCCAGCCTCTGCTATCTGCTTCCAGTGCATTTTGTTTGTGTGCTCAGCTCTTGAGGACGGAGAGCCGAGTTTGGACAGGATACTCAGGGGCCCATGGGGCTTTTGCTTTGGAAATGACATCACTGGAAAGAACAGCTAATTCAGAGCAATGTAGCACTTCTGTTTGAAATGATGCTGAATTGTGTTTTCAGTAGATCATGTTTTCACTTTATAAATGTGTTCTAGGAACACCATAGGGAACTTGAGGCATATATCAGACATAAATAAATAGAATAAGGATTGTGTATAATTAAAAGAAGAAACAAAGGCATTTCTCACCCCTCCAGCAGATGCCCTATATAATACAGAAGTCTTGTTTTCCATTTTCAACACATATTTAAATAAAGTGTATGGGGGTAAAATATATGTACATATCTGATATAGATAGAATACATTCATGCTTATTTAGCTCTATATTTTTCTAAATGTTCAGCAAAACATTGTAATTGAATACATATGTCTCTGTTTAAATGTTTTCAGAAATATTTTAAAAATATAAAGCTTTACAATGTTGTTAGAATTTATAGCCCAATGCTTTGCTCATTTTAAGTGTAGGTTCCTCCCAATTGTTTGTTAGTCTAAGCCACACTGAGGTGTGTATCTGAGTAAGAAATTCCTCAGTCCTGTCTGCCGACATCCCTTCCCAGGGTCTCTTCACATCACGTGCCATGGTTGCTTCCCTCAGGAACGTGCTGCGCTGACCACAGAGACAGTTCTGTGGCATCTTTGCCTTTATTCATGTCACTGTCCATTTTTCCTCCATGTTATCCCACAAGAATGGACCTCATTGTGAATTTAATTTGCATATTCATCATACAAGTGCTGGGTTTTTGACAAATTATTTGCAATTTTTCAGTGAAGGTGCCACTTTAAAAATTGATACATATATTTTCTCCTGATTAATACAGAAGAGATTGTTATGCCATACTTGTGGTATACAGTTTTGCTTTTGGCATATAACTGATGAAAACTTCCCAATTAAAAATGTTATAAGAACATATAAATAACTAAAAAGAATCAGGCCCCCCAAATTTAAAGACCCAATCCAAAAATGGGCATCTGAGATGAGCACATACTTCTCAGATGAAGAAATACAAATAGCAAATAAATATACGAAACAATGTTCAACATCACTGATCTTTCCAGAGTTGCAAATTAAACAACACTGAGAACCTACCTTATCCCAACAACAATGCTTATTATCTAGTTTTTTTTTTTTTTTCAGTACCAGGATTGAACTCAGGACCTTGCGCTTGCCAGACAGGTGCTTACGCCACTGAGCTAAATCCCCGTACAATGCTTATTATCAAGAAATAAAACAATAACAAATGCTGGCGGGGCTGTGGGGAAAAAGGAACTTTCTCCATTATTGGTGGGAGTGTAGACTGGGGTAACCACTATGGAGGTCAATGTGGCGATTCCTCAAAGAACGAGTAGAGGTCCCTTTCAACCAGCCATTCCTCTCCTGGGTATCTTCCCCAAAATATTCAAAGCATTACAGAAACATGCACACCTATGTTTATAGTGGCACGGTTTTTGATAGCCATCATATCTAACTTCATTCATTCTTCTCTTCATTTCATTCCTCTCCTGATGGATGCCTTTGGTTGTTTCTGCTTCTTTGTAACAGTCAAGAATACCATGATCATGGGATGCCAGGTGTATGACACACCTCTTTGGTATTCCAATTGAATTTACTTTGGAAATACATCTAGTAGTAGGAAACCTAGATGAAATAGTTATTCTCTTTTTAAATTTTTGAGAATATGTGTACTGTTTTCCATACTCACTATATTAATTTGTATCCCCACCGACAGTAGGTAGAGTGCTCTTTCTCTCTATTCTTGCTAGCATTTACTATTTTTATCTTTTTGATAATGGTCAGTCTAACAGATGTGAGGTTGCTATCAGCATGGTTTTGATATTAATTTCCCTGATAAGCAAAACTGAAAATGAGAAACTGAAAATCAGTTTTATTGACTTAGACTCTCTGACGTCTGAGTGTTTTACATGTCAGCCCAAAGCCTAAGGTTGGCCTGTGGACTCTTGCGTGGACCAAGTCAGGGCAAATCTAATAGATCCCATCCTCTGGGAAATGTGGGTGATGGTGGGTCAGATGAGGTGGCACCAATACGGGCTTGTTAAGGAGAGGACGTTGGATAATCAGAATGTGTCACAGTCACACCAGTCTTGAATCTGTGCTGCTAAACACTCTTCACAGTGAAGGTTTTTTCTGGGCACCACCAACATGGAGTGATTTTCATGTTTCTCAACTGTAATCTAAAAAAAAAGCCATTGGGCCAAGGGGACAGAATAGAGGTTGATGCTGTGAGGGAAGGAAAGGTGAGTTTCATCTTAAACATGAGCAACTGATTTGAGGACAGAGGAAAATTTGGCTGAAGTCCTCAGAGGGATAACTCAGTGAGGCAGCTGGTCACTTGCTGGGGGGACACATGACGTGAGCAAGGGCCCTGTAAGAAGACTGACTTCCTCAGGTTTCAGCGAGGAGTTTCCCTGTGCTTCCTTGAGAGCCCCTGCGGCATCCTCGTTCCTAGGCTATAAATAGAAGGATTCAGGACAGGTATGATGATGGTGTGGAGAAGGGATATCGGGTCCTTTCTGGGATCTGGGAGCACTATTGTAGATAGCAATGCCATAGAAGCAGCTGACCATGGTCACGTGGGAGGAATATAGGCCTTCTCCTGGGCCTCAGAGGAGGTCATCCTGTGGATGGTCAGGATGATGAAGTGAGAAGGGGCTAGGATGACTGTCACAGGGACAAGGAGTGTGAGTATGCACACAGACACGTGTGAACCTCATAGGTGGTAGTGTCTGAGGAGGGGAGCCCCAGGACAGCAGTAACCTGCAGAAGAAGCGGTGGATCTCTCAGGACCTGCAGAAAGGGAAGGCCATGGTGATGGGAGTGAGGATGAAACTGTCCAGTGAGTCCACAACCCATCAGCAAGGCGCCAGGAGTCGATAAACTTGAATGTTCATCAGGACAGGTACTGAAGAGGATGGCAGATGGCCGCATAGCGGTCATAGGCTATGGCATACGGTACTGTGCTCTGACCATCATCAGGTCAAAGTGCATCTGGGTCCGTACCCAGGGGTGGAGATTGTCTCCGTGCTGGTCAGGTGGTCCAACAGCACCCACGAACAAGTGCTGGTTGATAAAGAAGTACATGGGCAAATGTGAAGATGAGTCTGTGTGGATCAGAAGGATCAGTAGGATATTCCCGAACACGGCCATCAGAAACAGACCGAAGAGGAGCAAAAAAGAGAAAGCCCTGATGCAAAGCCTGGCTGAGGGTCCCCTGCAGGAAGAAGGCGCCAGCCAAGGGTTGGCCAGCAACATGGTGTAGCCATTGGTTAAAATGATTCTACCTAGAGCATGAAAGGAAACTTCATATTATTTGTAGCAGGTACCATGGTCATAATATTTCCCCTTTCTTTAATTTAAAAATCCCAGGAAATCACAGGTTTTCCAAGATCAGAAGCAAATTTGCACATAAAAAAGAGCACATTAAATTATGAGTTACATCTCCCAAATAGAATGGGAAAATTCTCTTTTTATTCCCCATTCAATTGTCTGTCCATCTGACTGAAATTAAAACACTTCTCTTAGGTTACTGGGAAGCCACAAAATGGTCCTGGTGCTTACTTAAATCATATTGATAGTATATTTCAAGGTGCTGGTATACAGTAGTATATTCCCACAATGCTCACACACTTCTCCTAGGAGATTTTATAGGGCTAATATTATAGATATTTCTACATCTTTGACTTTCAGGGGCCACTTTTGGGAGAAAGTATTAGTAATGCCTGTGCTTCTTAATTTTTAATTTCTTAAGTGTGCAAATCTAGTAACCATATTTTCTCAATGTTTAAATTGCTCTTAAACAACTAACTACGCCAAACCAGTCACGTATATCAAATTCAAGAAAAATACGTACCAGTCAAAATTTACTCAGGTTCCTCTAAGCATATCAAGAAAGTCACTGGTACAAGTTTTCAATTCTTCTAAAATGTTTAAATTTTTATTTTACACAGAGAGAGGCACAGTTAGTTGTCGACTGACTGAAATCCTCCAGCCATCTCTTTTCGTGAAGCCGCTATTCATGCGGCAAGATATTGTCACAGGAGCAAGGAGGCCATTGGAAGAGCACCGGCCCGGTTTTGATGTCATAACAAGAAAGAGCACATTGATGGAGGCAGGGAGGAAGTAGCTGCCTGGGTCACCTTTGCCCATCTCGCTGTGCCTTTCCCTGTGTGGGAGGAAGAAGGAATTCAGTCCTGGTTTTAGATGTGCAGAGGCTTATACATGCCTAGAACTTCCCTTAAACAGTTTATGACAATCGATTATATTATGTGTGATGAAATGAGCAGCTACTTTGAAGAAAAAGAGATATTATGGTATCCATTGCTGATTCTGAATAGTCATGCTATGAAATCCAATAATGCTATTATTCTTTGTTCAGGGTGATTTTACTGTTTTGTATTGCTTAATTTCAACATACATGAAGGTATGGACAGCTATTTTGAAGAGAACAAGAGACATTATGGCATCCATTGTTGATTTCCCTATTGTCTGGTTTTGAAGGTCTATAATGCCTTCATCACTCTGTTCTGATGGGTTTTATACTATTTTGCTTTGTATGAATTCATTGTGTGTGAAGATATAGACAACTATTTAGAACAAAACAAGAGACATTATGGTAGCCACTGTAGATCTCTTGCTGTCTTTCTTTGAAATCTATGTCACTTAAATTGTTTTCTTCTGATCTGCTTTGCTGTTTGGTTTTGTTTAGTTTTACTCTTTTTTAAAATAAAAAATTATTTTTCCAGTGATGGGAAGCTGCAGAGAAAGTAACAAACAGTGATACTTAGAATGATGAATGTAAACACCTGCTTCAGAGCTGGACATGGTGCTGCTCCTCAGACTCACACTGGTGTGCCTAACAACAATCGATTATATTATATGACCTAACTTAGAATTCTGCTTCTTGAGTTGTGCTCAGAAAAATAGTCTCAAGACAGACATACAGGGAATGGCCCCCCTCTCCTGCAGAAATAATGGAGCAATGAATTGATAGCTACATTTAAGTCAAGGCAGCTACAGGGAAGTGCTGAGCACAGCAGCTGAGGGACAGAAACCCTGGGGACAAAGGAATGCGCAGGATGTACAGAAAATGTATCTTCAAAGATGTACTGCAGCTTTGAGAGGAGCAAAACTGGCAGATAGATAACAGCAGGCTACAGAGTCTCCCTGAGATAGTCAACATAGAATTCAACATAATAGAGTGTGGGTGGTCCCGAACAGAAGGAGATGAATTCTCTTACCCCAAGAAGAAACTAAGATGAGAAGAACCAATCAACCGTACTGTCCCGGTGCTACTATTGGAACAGCTAAAGGTTCAGTACTCCCGCCACAGGGCCCGAACCCAGGCAGCACCAACTTACGGAGCTTTCCAAAATCCCGCTGCTTTGACTCACTGGAACCACAGTCACACTGAGGTTGGGGATTGGTGAGTCGAACAGAGAGCTGAGCTAGTGGGGAACCTGCATTGACCTTTGGTGAGTGACAGGAATCAAACCATTCCACAGAGAAGGGGGCTTCAACAGACAACATTCTGGGGCTGAGCAGGACTGACAGGAACAAGGGGCAGGAGTGACTTCAGTCAGTTGTTCCCTTCTCAAACAGGATTCATGGAGTGAGCTAGGCCTGGGTCACCCAACCTGGTTGAGACCCAATAGGTTATCCGAAATCAATTTCCTACAGCAGTGGTGCACACTCAGGCAGTGAAGCCTCAGAAGTTTGACTGACCTGGAGGGGAGGCAGTGCATAGTAATACAGTGCAGGCCTCAGCAGCTTGACTGATCTGGAGAAGAGGGGCCAGCATACGCTGCCCCTGTTTGCAGCTCATTAGCACATGGCAGTGGGAAGGGCCACCTAGCCAGTGTGCTTCAGAAGAACTGTAATCAAACAAAAGAAAGAAACTGGGGCCTCCTGGAAGAAACAAAAAAGATAGGAAGAAGAATCAACAACAAAATCCCCAGATTCCAACCCTGAGAACATTGACCCAGGACAAGTAAATACAAAGGAGAATGAGGACAGCAAACATGCAATATCAGACACAGCACTAGTGGACATAAAGAGATATCTTTGGGACCTCATAGATGAATTCAAAAGGGAAATATTTAGCCAAGTAAAGCAAGATATAAGAAGATTAATAAAAGAGATGCTAAGCTCTACTCAAGAAGACACAGATGGAAGAATGGAGGAATTCAAACAAAGGAGAGAACCATTTGATGAAGAATTTAAACAAAATATAGAATACATGAAGCAGATTCAAAGAGATTACCAGGAAATTAAAAACTCTGTGGAAAGATGGCAAAACTGCTTGAAAGAAACTAAGGATAGATTATTCAAACTGGAGGACAGGTTTGCAATGTGGGATTATGAAAGGAAAAACTTTTTAAAAATAACAAGGAAACAAGCAGTAACAATACAAAGGCTAGAAGATGACAAGAGGATATATAACTTGAGAATAAAAAATGTGAATGAAGAAGCAGGCATACAAACAAAGGAACTACAAAGGCTATTCACAGAAATAATTAAGGAAAACTTCCCAAACATAGGAAAAGGAAATAATATGATGTATGAGGCATACAGAACTCCAGCCACCTACAACCAAAACAGAGCTACACCCAGGCATATAATAATCAAAATTCCAGAAATTCAATATAAGAACAGAATGTTAAAAGCTGTTAGAGACAAGAAACAGATAACCTATAAAGGAAGGCACATCAGAATTATGGCAGACTTCTTGACACAAACCATCAAGTCAAGAAGAGCCTGGAGTGAAATATTCCAAGCCCTGACAGAAAATAACCTCCAGCCCAGATTGATATTCCTTGCAAATGTGTCTCTAGAAATTAATGGAGAAACAAGATACTTCCAAGACAAAGAAGAACTTGGAAAATTCGTGACCACCAATCCAACTCTACAAAGAATACTGCAGGGCATTCTAGAGAGAGAGAAAAGTACTAGGATTCCAGGAACAGTGGTAGAGAGGCCTCCATAAATGGAGTGGAAAACAGAATGAAGAAGACAAGCAGACAATGGATAGCAAAAAAAGAGCATAACAGAAAGGAGATAGAGAAGGTTGGTTATAATCTCTAATATAGATGGCCTTGATACACTAAGGTAAAAACAAAAGAACCACATATAGAGTAGATCAGGAGGAAGTGTCCACAGAGATGCTATTTTTAGGAAATATAATTAACATGTAAAAGAGTACATGGATTGAGAATCAAATATGAGAACACAATGCTCTATGTGACAGAGAACCAGAGAGTAATAGGGGCAACTAGACCAGTATTTGTGGATAGGGTGGAAAGACGGGCTTTAATAGGTAAAGAAATACAATTAGAGATCAAATCCAGGAGAGAGAAGGTTCAGAACCACTTAGTAAATAACAGGTTGTCTCCCCCACCCTAATTTAAAAACAAGGGTTTTGGTGAGACTCAAAATTGCATAGTGTTCCCTGAGGAAGTGAAAAGGGAGGGAGAGTCTTTAAAAAGATGGCAGAAGATATTGTTAATCAGTGTATCAGGATTTAAAACCCACATTACTTGCACCACTCTGCTTACATAGATATTATTCTGTCCTAGTTTGTCTACTTGCATTAGATTTGAGCGCACAGACAGCTATCCCCAAAACATCAGGATATAGCAGAGTAATCATCTTTAATTTCCTATTACCTTAATCTGGAGCCCTGTATGACTTATACTGTTTTATCATGACTGATCTTAGTTAAATCTGGTTTGTTGATTGCTGTTTGTTATCAACAGATTTTATTCAAAACTGATATATTGATAGTATCACATCTGAGAGTATAGGCAACTACACTGAAGATAACAAGACTCACTATGATACATATTCTGGTTTGATTACTGCCTGTTTTTGAAGTTTTATTCTATATACAAATTTGTGTTTTTATTAATACTGTTATGTACTGATATATTCAATTATACCATGTCTGATGATATAGCCAATTCTATTGAAGATAACAAGAGACAACACAGGAACTATGGTGGAATCCTTGTACAATGGTCTTATATGTCTTTTTAATTTCATGTGTTTATAAGAATATGCTTTGTTTTATCTTGCTTTGTTTTGTTTCTCCCTCTAATATAGAAAGGATAGAAATACATGTTAAGATTCATGCATGTGTAGAACTTATAAACAGTTTATGAGAACTGATCTTATGACACATGATAAATGATCAAATACTTTGGAGAAAAAGAGACACTCAAGTACCCAGTGCTGATCCTGGATTATCATAATGTGACACCCAGCAATGTAGTATTCTTTGTTCAGAGTGACATTAGCCTGCTTGGGTTTGGTCAATCTCAACATAGTTGAAGATATGGATAACTGCATGTATGTTTAAGTGTATAGGATTGAGAACCATATTTTCAAGTTTTTGTTGGATAGTTGAACAGAACTGGTTGCAGTCTCACTGTTTGAATTCACATTTTTTATGCTCCACTTTAGTATCTCGTATAACTATTTGTAAGAGGACAATCTATAATCATCAACTAGTGATTTCTTACTGTTTAGTTTTTGAAAATATGTAGTATTTCTATCCATTTTCTGTTTTGTTTAGTTTTTCTGTAAATTACAAAAAAGACACCACAGTACCCAATGCTGATCCCGGAGTGTCATGATGTGAAATCCAGCAATACAATTATTCTTTGTTAAGAATGATTTTAGCCTGCTTTAGTTTGCTTAATCTCAACATAAATGAAGATGTGGATAACTGCATGTATGTTTAAGTTTATAGGATTGATAACCACATTTCTAAGTTTTTGTTGGATAGTTGAACAGAACTGGTTGCAGGCTCACTGTTTGAATTCCCACTTTATATGTTCCACTTTTTTATCTTGAACAACTATTTGTAAGAGGACAGTATGTAAACATCAACTAGTGATTTATTACTGTTTATTTTTTCTTTGTATGTATTATTTCTACCCCTTTTCTGTTTTGTTTAATCTTTCTTTAAATTAAAAAAAAAAGACACACACACTACAGTGTGTCACTCCCTGTAACAGTGAACAATGACAAACACCTTTTCAGGCCATGCACAACAATTCCCTGCATTCTAACACCATCTTCCTCTCCCCCAGTCTCCAGCCTGTAGCCACCACTCTGGGGTGCTTGTGAGAGGTGACCATGTTCTTCTGGCAGGACTCAGCAGGAATATCTGGCCACACCTGCATGGAGTTGTTTTGTGGGAAAGATCTCTGCTTTGTGGGTGTCTCTTTGTTAACACATTATTGAAAAGGAGACAACTGTGACTTAAAGTATAGGAGGAGTGGCCTTCACGTAATAGCCATGGTGAGCTGTGACAGGGAAAGATGGTGGATGCTAGAAAATGAGAAACTGGAAAGCAGAGTGGTGCAGTGGGGAAAGGTGACACTGTCATCACGGATAATGCGGAAGGCAGGTGTCCTGCCCTCAGAGCTGGCAGCTGGAGAGGAAGTGGTTCAGAAAAGGCAGTGTCCCTAACACCTATGAAGATGGTGTTAGGATGCAGGGAATTGTTGTACATGTGCCGCCTTGGATCACCCTTTCAGGAGCAGTGTCTCCCTCTTGTGTCCCTCAAGACTGACTGTGGCACAGACAAGAAGAAACAGAGCATTGTGGAGGGAATTTCTGTCTGCAAGCAGTTCGGAAAAGCTGGGCACTTACACTGCTTGGAGCACTGCCACCTGGGAAGAAGAAAAGGCAGAAAAGTCCCACAATTTCAAATGAGCAGGCTGATGAGAGCACCCTTTAAACAAAATGAAACAAGAGGCAGATAAAAGCACAATGCTTGTCTCAGGCTGCCATCTCCCATCACCGCTGAACACCAGAGGTCACCCAGCACTTGGGGTGGTGCCTGATCCATGATGACTCATTGGTTGTTACCCCACATGCACATACATTGTAAGATTTTTGATCAATCACTCTATGCAGTTCATGCGTATGTGTAATTCATGGCTAATGTTTACAAGCATGTCTGGGGTAGAACCTCCTGAGAATGTTCCTTTCACGGTAGTTTCAGCTACAGAGCTGGGAAAGATCCTGCTCTGTTTGCTCCTCGTGATGCTGGCAGCCTGGCCAATGTTTCAGTTGCATCTTGGAGGCCTGAAGCAGAGCCCCACTAAGCTACCCCTCATCTGACCCCAAGAAACACAAATAATCCATGTTTGTGGTTTTAAACTGCTAAGCTTTGGAAATATTTGTTATGTAGTTGATAATAAGTATATTAACTGTATATTCTTTTAAGCAAAAAAACCTAGCTTTGAATCAAAAGTAAAGCACAAAAGATTGCTAAAGAAAAGTACAAATGAATAGAGATAGTGAGTTAAATTTATTTAATCATTTTTAACAGTAACAAAAGATAAATGTAAAACAGCATCATGAGATATGTTAATGTGAAAATGTATGCAGTAAATTTTTTTAGGACTTCAAAACAATATAGTAGGAAATTAACAATGACTACCATATTATATCTTGTTATCCTCAAATAGCTGCTCATACCATCAGACATAATAAAATCAAACAAAAGAAAGCAATGAAAATGATACATGACTTGAAAACAAACTAATAGGAAATTAACAATGGCTACCATAATTAATCTTGTTATCTTCAGAATAGCTGTCCAGAACATCAGACATCAGTATGTAAAATTAACCAAACAAAATACAAGAATTAAGTTGCTTCTTTAGCTAAATTGTTACCTTTTCAGAAATTTCAGGTGTATGCTTCTAATTCCTACTATGTCTGTGTTTTCTGAACTTGTTCTGTGTGGGTTGGAGGTCTGAGATTTTATTTTGCTCCTCATCTTGACAATTTCCTGTGTTCCTCCAAATCAGACTTCAGGTGTTTCCTGCATTTGCTGCCAGACCCATGGTACAGTGTACTAGACTACTAGGCACCTGAGCTCCACCAATTGGGTTTCCTGAAGTAGTAGAGAGACATGGGGTGGTGGTTCACCAATGGAAGCAGGACCTTAGGGTATGGCTTCTTCTCCTGGCTGGTGCTAGGCTTCCTAGATCTCACTACTGAGTGGCCTCAGAAAATGGCTTCTTCCTATTAACTCCATTTGTTTGCAGGTTTGGTTCAGCTCTGATATTCTGTTTAACTGATTTTCTGTTTAACTGATCTATCTCTCTGTGACAATGGTGTATTGAGGTCTCCCATTACAACTTTGTTATTGCTCAGGTGGTTTTCTATGTCTACTAATAACTGTCTTATATAGTTGGGTGCTCCTGTATTAGGTGCGTATATACTTATGATTGTTATGGCATTTGTGCTGTCTCCAGTTCTTATTGACTGCTGTCAATCTTGTGCTATTCTTCTTTGACTTTTCTTGTAGCTGTTGTATTGATTTCTCATGATCTGTTGCTATTTTTGAGATACCTTTCTTTTCATGATCACTACCTGCAATTCTGTCTTTAAGACCTGAAATTCTATCCTCTCCTTTGTTTAATCTGTTGCATATAATTTCTTCATTAAAATTTTTTATTTTGAAAGTAGTAAAATATAACAGAACAAGATAGAATAAAGCCAACTGAGACCATGTAGTGAAATTGGTACAGAACTTCACAGCAGGTTACTGGAATAACAGCAATGGATATCACAATATATTTCGTTGTCTTTACAAGAGTTCTTTCAATCACACATATCAAAATAAAATGAAATACAGAACATTATAGAACTTATCAAAGCAGAATATTGAATAGAGCAGTACCATTAATCAGAATAAAGCAAAACAGTAATAAAAATATTTGCCTTCAAAGAGATGGTAGAAGGAGATCTCCCTTGCTATGGTCAAGCTCCCAAGAGATGCTCAGATTTCTGTTTCCCATTTGCTAATGGGGGAACATGGAAAGGGGGGTAGGGAAAGTAGGATGTTTGACCTAGGCCATGCACCAGTATGTTCACTATTGCTTAGCAGGGAGGCAGGCTGGTTGCTTGGTTTCCCAGAATCCTAAGTTCCAACATGGTGCGTCTCTCAGGAGACACTGGTGGTACTTCCCCTGGGGTGGCTGCAGTCTGCCACACCACCACCGATTACCAGGGAGGCGAGCTGCTTGCTTAGTTTCCCAGGATCCTAAGTTCCAACATGGCACGGATTTCAGGAGACACTGGTGCTTCTCCCTCTGGAAAAGCCACAGTCTGCCACATCTGCACCACTTACGAGGGAGGCGAGCTGCCTGTTTGGTTTCCCAGGGTCCTAACTTCCAACATGGCGCAGAACTCAGGAGACACTGGTGGTTTTCACCCTGGAAGTGCCGCAGGCTGCCACGTCACCACGCTTCCCAGGGAGGTGAACTGCTTGTTTGGTTTCCCGGGGTCCTAAGTTCCAACATGGTAGGGATCTCAAAAGACACTGGTGGTTCTCCCCCTGGAAGTGCCGCAGTCTGCCACACCACCACTGATTACCAGGGAGGCGAGCTGCTTGCTTCTGCAGTAAAATTTAGAGTCAGTTTTTTTTTTCAGATAACTGGAATAAAAGCAAGAAATGAAAGTGTTAGAAAGAAATGCTGTATGGAAATATTCAACATAGATGAATAGCATTTAATGATCTTTATAGTTTTGAAATGAATAATTCAAAAGAAATAAATACAAAGATGTTTTTTAAATGTAAAAGCACAAAGGACACTGTCCTCCTCCAGTGAGAAGTGGAGAAGGTAAAATGCATATCAGAACTGGCAAATCGAGCCAGAGGCTGAGTGGCAGGAAATAGGAAGAAGCAACCTAGGGAAACAAAAAAGACAGAAAAGAGAAAGCTGATGTATCACCATTCAAATGCAAAAACATAACAGATACAACTGGTCTGAGTGAATACTAAGCAGGATTTAAAATTAATATAAAGGCATCAAAAATTTAAAATTTAATGGAAAAGACCAAGTCTATGCTCAAGTGACGGGCGAGAAACAGACAACAAAAAGTTAAGAGTCAAAGTGTTCAGTCAGTCATATTACCAGAATTCTTAGGATATCTATTACTAACATGAAGGTGATTTTGTACGGTAAAAAGTGCAACTAATGTTACGATATAAACATCTAGGGTCAAAACTTAGAATATCAATAAATTTGTGATATATAAGAATTATTTATTTATTTATTTTTATTTTGATTTTTTAAAAATTTTATTTAAGGAGAAAAAACAGAGAAAGGGTACAAGTTATACAGATTTACAGAAAAAAATAAACAGTAGGAAATCACTAGTTAATGGATTACATATTTTCATCTTAGAAATAATTGCTCAAGTCACAAAATTAAAGCTTGTAAAGTGGACATTCCAACAGTGAGACTGCAAACAGTTCTGTTCAGTGATCCAATAAAACTCATTGGATATCATTTTCTATCTTATACTCTTAAATATACATGCAGTTATATCATTTAGAGCACTTTCTTTTCCTCTGTTTTGTACAATGATAATTACACATTTTGGGTTTTGTTGCTCCCACAGTTCTTATTACTTTTTTGGAAGGGAGTAGAACCAAATGTGACATAACAGAACAGAGTCAATCAAATCAAAAGGGTGGACATAATAGATAATGTAAAAGCATAATACAAGGTGATCAATAATGGTTACCATAATGCCTCCTGCTATCTCTAATAGAATTGCCTAAATCATCAGTTATAATAAAATTGAACAAAACAGTAAAAAAAAAAACCGACAAAACCAAAACATTGGAGACATTGTAGGTCTTCAAAAGTAGATAAAAATCATTGAGAATGGGCGTCATAATGAATCTCACTATCTTCACAGCTGTTGCCTAAACTTTTGAACCTGGTACTATCAAGCAAAGCAGAATAGGGGGACATCAGTCAAAAACAAGATGGTGAGAGCAATACAGGGCTTCAAATCAAGATAATGGAAAGTCAAAGTGGGTTACTATAATATATCCTACTATTTTTATTTATTTTTCCCTTAATTAAAAGGATAAAAATAAAAAAGTAAATAATGCAGTGGAGATTGAGATAAAAGAGGGCATAGCAACAAAACAGCGCAGATCAAAACATAACAATTCAAGCAGAATAGTGTTTCACCACAAGATAATCCTGACATAATAGTAGTTACCATATTGTCTCTTTCCTTGAATTCCTTGAGTACAACTTCGTATACTGTAGCTTTAAATATATCAAAACAATGTAAAACCATTTAAGAGAATGACAGCATTACAAGGTATTTAGAATCAACTAACAGAAAATGAACAATGGTTTCTGTATAATCTCCTTGTCTTTAAAAGTTTTTGCTTATACTCTCGTACATAATAAAATCCAATAAGATACAACCTGTTTAGACCAATAGAGACAGAAGAACAAAAGCTTGATGAGACTTCAAAACATGATGATACTAAATCAGTATTACCTATTAAGACATCATTTTCTACAAAATAGCTGTTCCTATCATCCAATCTTCTCTGCCTCATTTCTGTTGAGCTCTTTCTCTGTCATTAGTTGTCAGTTTGTCTTCTTCATTTTGTTCTCTGCTCCATTCATTGTGGCCTCCCCGCCACTATTTCTGGATTGTTTGTATTTTTCTTTTTTAGAATATCCTGCAATACTCTCTGTAGAGTTGAATTGGTGGTTGCAAATTCCCCCAGTTCCTCTTTATACTGGAAACACCTTGTTTTTCCATCAATTTCCAGGGACAGTTGTGCAGGATATCTCAATCTTGGCTGGAGGTTATTATCTTTCAAAGCTTGAATTATTTCCCCCCACCCCCCACGCTCTTCGTGATTTGATGGTTTGTGCAGAGAAATCTGCTGTAATTCTGATGGGTATTCCCTTGTAAGTGATCTGTTTCTTGTCTCTTACAGCTTTTAATATTCTGTTCTTGTATTGAATTTCTTGAATTTTTATTATTATATGCCTGGGTGTTGCTCTGTTTGGGTTGTAGGTTGCTGGGGTCCTGTATGCCTCATACATCTGAGTATCTTTACCTTTTGCTAAATTAGGAAAATTCTCCTGTATTATTTCTGTGAGTAGCTTTTGTAGTTCATTTGTTTGTGTCCCTACTTCTTCTTTTATGTTCTTAATTCTTAAGTTATGGATCCTCTTATCATCTTCTTGTCTTTGTATTATTGTTGTTTGTTTCTTTGTTACTTTTAAGAAGCTTTTCATTTCATTCTCCCAAATTACAAATCTGCCCTCCAGTTCAGATAGTCTGTCCTTAGTTTCTTTCAAGGTGTTATGCCAGTTTTTGATAGAGGTTTTAGTTTCCTGGTAGTCCCTTTGAACCTGTTTCACGTATTCTATGCTTTCTCTATTTTCTCCATCAAACAATTCTCCCCTCTTTTTCTGTTCTTCCATTCCACCATCCATTTTTCCTTGGGTGGTGCTTAGCATTTCTCTAAGTATTCGGCTTACTTCTAGCTTCAGGTCGTTAATAACTTCATTCCTGAACTGATCTATGAGGCTCTCTAGATGGCGCTTTATGTCTATTGGTGTGGTGTCCGCTATTGCCTGTTTCTCAGGATTGGGGGCCGAGGAGCTTTTCTTGTTGCTCCCTCTTCCCATATTCTTTGTTCCTTATATATGCAAGCTTATATAGGAGGCCCAGCTTCCCTCCCTGTCAGCCACAGCCTGATTGAATTGCGCCAGCTAGGTGTTCCTGCCCACAGCAGCACACCAGGAAATTCCAGACCAGGCAGCCTACGTGGGGCCCGCCCCTCCAGGTCACCTTCAGGAGCTGGGACCTGGGCTGTGGTAGCCTACTGGGTCTCGGCCAGCAGCGTCACATAGGCTAGGCACTTCTCACCAGTCCCGCTTGAGAGGGGGATACGTGGCTGGAGTCGCTGCAGCGCCCCGCTCCTGCAAATCTGCCTAGTCCCAGAATGTCGTCCGCTGGAGTCAAACTGTGGTAGAGTGTCAGTTTCTCTCACTCACCTCACCACAAGTCAGTGCACGGCTCCCCGCCCATCCTGCTTTCAACTCCGTTTGCCGATTCCCATTCCCAGAGCTTCCGCGCGTTTCTCTCCCTGCGGAGCCGAGGTAGATGCAGCTGCCACGGGGCAGGAAACCCAAATCGCGGCTTCCAATGGCGCGGGCTCCAGCCTCCACACTGAGGCCCCTCTGTTCCTGTTCTAGCACCAGGACTGCATTCCAAGTTGGTTTTTCTCAGCCCAGTTCATTCCTGGGTCAGCAGAGCATATTTCCACCTGCTTATGACTCCTTAGTCCTGCACCATTCCTGAATTCTGAGCCGAGTCTTTCAGAGAGCCTCCATAGCTGCTGTTATCTGTCCGCCATGTTCTCCCAGAAGTCCAAAATTATTTTTTTAATTATGGCATCGTTGTAAATCAATTTTGTATTTTAGAAGCATGACTCAAGGAAGGAAGCTGCTTAGTACATTTAGAATATTAAAAGTGAGCAATTGTATCTGTAGTTGATCTTATTTGAAAATTCTGTACTTGTGAATTTGCCTACTCAGTGAAATTTGCTGTTCCCACATCATGACGTTTTCAGTGGTTTGTGAATGTGCACAGAGCACTGAAGATTTGGAGCCCCTGGGACATGTGTATTCCCGAGTGTGGGAGGGGAGTATGCCCTATTGTCCTGTTTCAGCTCTCATGCCTTAAACAAGTGCTCGCTGCACTGTGTTTCTGTACAAGGATTTTTACACCATGCATTTTTAAATTGATGAGTTAGATATGTAAAATGAGCTCCCAGCACAGCACTGAAGCGATGGATTGTTACTGAAAACAGAGAGGTTGTGCTGTACCTGACGGGGAAGATATTTCCATCAATAAAGCTTGATTCCAGGGTCACTCACAGTGCTGGAAGTTCAGTGAGCTCCATGCTGATAAACTCAGTAAGTTCAGTGGTGATAACATGAATCATTAGTATATATTAAATGTTGTGCCTTTAAATAAAAACATAAAATAATGTACTGATCAGTTGATAAGAAATGTGAGGCCAGGTGCACACAGAAACTTGGCCCCACTCAGTCCTCTCCTAGGGACATTGTGGATGCCAGGTGTCCAGCTTTGGATGAGAGGGTCCCTGAGGGAACTTTCTCCATGCAGGAACTCTGATACCACTGCCATCCTCACAATTAAAATAACAGAAATACAGTCTGTTTCTAGGATGAAAAGGATTTGGCTTGTGAAATTTTTTACTAGTACACATTTGTGACACATAATTACACTGCTCCTGGAGAACTGGTGTGGACATCTCGCTCACCTGGATCGTCTTTGATGCCATACTCTCCCGCTTCTCCAGTGCCCCTTTATCTTTTCTAAAAAAAATTCACCTCCTTCTCCTTCCTCATGCTCATGAAATTATTATATTTGTTTCTCCTATAAGGGAAACCATGATATTGAACCTTCTGTGTCTGACTTACTACACTTGGTCTTCTAGTCTCAAACGACTCAAATTTATCCTCTATGTAAAACACTATATTCTGCATTCATCTGTTGGAATTTTTTCTTAGTATAAGATTTCTTCTTTCTCCTCTAACTAAAACAAAAACAACCAATATGACTCACTTTATTTCTTTTCTCACCATCTCTAGTGTAAAATAAACTGTGAGAAGATAAACCAATATTCAAATACGTATCAACTTGGAATGAATTTGGAATAAGCATTGTCAGAGGGTATGTGACACACTAGTTTTCTCCCCCAAGAGTCTATTCCTGCTTCAAGGTTTATGTTTGTTTTGATAAACTTATTAAAATTATTTTCCTTTTCATTCTTTAAAAATAATATAAGTAGTTAGCTATCACATTTCAAATGTGGAATTGCTTTTTTCCATTTCCATAGAGACAACAAAAACACGATGGTATAACAAACATCAGTACAGAACACTGGACAGTGATTATTTTTTAAGAGGTTTCCAAGAGCCCTGCACTTATTCTGGGTCTAGAATTAATTGAAGCCTGGGGACAAACTCTCATGAGGCAGTCCTCAAGGGCTCCCCAGTTGTGTGGCCTAGAGAAGCTATGGAAGGACTTGATCTGGTCCAGAAGACGGCACTGAACTATCACAAATAGTTCTAGACCTCAACCAGGCTCAGAAAAGGACTGTAGGGACTCCCTTTCCACAGACTGTGAGGAGTCAGATCAACTTCTCCAGACAAGGACTGGCTAACTTAATGGCAAAGAGACATGGCACACACGATGAATGTCCTGACACGCATGGGCCAGTAATAGATGGGAGGCCAAAGCCTCAAGGAGGGGACGGTGAGTCTACTTATTAAGAAACCAACTGTTTTCTATGCGGGACGTGAACTCTAGCTCCTCATTCAGTCCTCAAACTACAGATTTTGAACAGAAAACCACTGAGACGCAGGAGCTGGGAAGTTCAGACCACATGAACAGGAAGGGTGCTTCTAGCATTGGGTCATGATGTACGAAATGCATTTTTTCCGTGACTAGATAGGGCAGGAAGTAAACTGCATTTCCTGTGTATAGATCAGTGTGTCAGTGACTGGAGAGGTGGGAGAGTCCTGGTGGACATGGACATTCGGAGATACTTTCAGGGTCCTAGAATTTCAGGAGACACATGAAAACTCACTGAGGCTTCCCTCTGGTCCTTTTCCTTGAGGTTCTGCACAGGTGCATCTGAAAACCAGGGGACCATGTGTGAAAAGACTCTGCTTCTTAGAGGACCCCCATCATGTCAGCTAGCATCACCACTACTCTTTCCTGCACCACACTGCCCTGGGAGGGGGCCAGTCCTGCCCCCAGCACAGTGGCGCATCATGCACTGGGCTTGGGGGAGCACTGCCTCTATTCCACAGCCAAGCAACTCATCAAGCTTCCCCGACACTGTTTTCTGGTCAAGAGTTTTAGGGTGATGGGAGGAGAAGGATGGAGTTGTGGGTGACAGCTGCAAGTCTACACACTGAAAACAGGGTCGGCCTTTTGACTCACACAAAAATATTTCTGGGATGCTTCTTTGATTGCAAATCACTAAGATTCAGAGCTCACCCAACGGAGACAGCTGAGTGTGATGACACAGTGGCAGGAATTGTGACTCCCCAGAGAGATATGAAAGGATAGCACTGTTTATACCTGAGGCATCCCACACAGTGAAATGTCCATTTTCTTTACTTCTACAGTAAACCAATTTCATTAGTACTGAGCAGCCAGCGTTTTGCAATAATTTTATTTATATACTGTTCATAGGTCATTTGGTCGGGATTGAGTGTCTGATTAATTGTAGTTTGCTATTGAATTAAAACATTAACCTACAGGGGACTTCCTGAGAACATGGCGGACAGACAGCAGCAGCTACTGAAGGCTCTCTAAAGGCTCGGCTCAGAGGCCAGGAATGATGCGGACTAAGGAGATACGAACCAGTAGAGATATGCTCTGCTGACTCAGGAACGAACTGGGCTGAGAGAATCTAACTTAGAATACAGTCCTGGCGCTAAAATAGGAACAGAAAAATCTCAGTGTGGAGGCTCGACCCCGCGCCATTGGAAACCGCGGTTTGGATTTCCCACCGCCCAGCGGCTGGCTGCCTCCACAGCGGCTCGGCAAGGAGAGACGCGCCCGCCGAGCTCTGGGAACGGGAGTCTGCGAACGGAGTCCCCGCGCCATTGGAAACCGCGGTTTGGATTTCCCACCGCCCAGCGGCTGCCTGCCTCCACAGCGGCTCGGCAAGGAGAGACGCGCCCGCCGAGCTCTGAGAATGGGAGTCTGCGAACGGAGTCCCCGCGCCATTGGAAACCGCGGTTTGGATTTGCCACCGCCCAGCGGCTGGCTGCCTCCACAGCGGCTCGGCAAGGAGAGACGCGCCGAGCTCTGGGAACGGGAGTCTGCGAACGGAGTCGGAAACAGGACGGACAAGGAGGAAAACTGACTGGTGGCGAGGTGAGCAAGAAACTGATCCCCTACCACAGTTTGACTCCAGCGGAGGTTTTTCTGGGCTCAGGCAGTCCTGTAAGAGCAGGGCGCGGTGACAACTCCAGCCGCACATTCCCCTCTCAGACGGGATTGGTGAAAGGTGCCTGGCCTGAGTGAGGCTGCTGGCGGACTCCCTAGGCTGGCCTAACCCAGATCCCAGAGCCTGACGGTGGCCCGGAGGAGCGACCGACTCCCGCGTAGGCTGCCTCCTCCGCAACTCCCTGGGGCGCAGCAGTGGGCGGGAACAACTAGCCAGCACAATTTGATCAGGCTGTGGCTGACAGGCAGGAAAGCCGGGCCTCCTATGTAAGATTGCATTTTATAAGGAACAGAAAATATGGGGAAGGGAAGCAACAAAAAAGGCTCCTCGGCCCCCAATCCTGAGAAACAGGCAATAGTGGACACCGCACCAATATACATTAAGCGCCATCTAGAGAGCCTCATAGACCAATTCAGGAATGAAGTTATCAATGACCTGAAGCTAGAAGTATGCAGAATAGTTAGAGAAATGCTAAGCACCACCCAGGAAAAAGCAGATGGTGGAATGGAAGAACAGAAAAAGAGGGGAGAATTGCTTGATGGAGAAAACAGAGAAAGCATTGAGTATGTGAAGCAGGTTCAAAGAGACTATCAAGAAATTAAGAAGTCTGTCCAAGACTGGCATAACAGCTTGAAAGAAACTAAGGACAGACTATCTGAATTGGAGGGCAGATTTGAAACATAGGAGAATGAAATGAAAAACTTCTTAAAAATAACAAAGAAACACACAGCAATAATACAAAGACAAGAAGATGATAAGAGGAGCCATAACTTAAGGATTAAGAACATAAAAGAAGAAGTAGGGACACAAACAAGTGAACTACAAAACCTACTCACAGAAATAATCCAGGAGAATTTTCCTAATTTAGCAAAAGGTAAAGATACTCAGATGTATGAGGCATACAGGACCCCAGCTACCTACAACCCTAACAGAGAAACACCCAGGCATATAATAATAAAAATTCCAGAAATTCAATACAAGAACAGAATATTAAAAGCTGTAAGAGACAAGAAACAGATCACTTACAAGGGAATACCCATCAGAATTACAGCAGATTTCTCTTCACAAACCATCAAATCACAAAGAGCATGGGGAGAAATAATTCAAGCTTTGAAAGATAATAATCTCCAACCAAGATTGAGATATCCTGCACAACTGTCCCTGGAAATTGATGGAAAAACAAGGTGCTTCCAGGATAAAGAGGAACTGGGGGAATTTGCAACCACCAATTCAACCCTACAGAAAGTATTGCAGGATATTCTAAAAAAAGAAAAATACAAAGAACCCAGAAATAGTGGCGGGGAGGCCACAACGAATGGAGCAGAGAACAAAATGTAGAAGACAAACTGACAGCTACTGACAGAAAAAGAGCTCAACAGAAATGAGACAGAGAAGATTGGATGATAGGAACAGCTTTTTTTGGAGAAAATACCATCTTAATAGGTAATGCTGATTTAGTACCATCTTGTTTTGAAGTCTCATCTAGCTTTTGTTCTTCTGTCTCCAATGGTCTAAACAGGTTGTATCTTATTGGATTTTGTTATGTACGATAGTATAAGCAAAAACCTTTTAAGGACAAGGAGATTATACAGAGACCATTGTTCATTTTCTGTTAGTCGATTCTAAATACTCTATAATGCTGTCATTCTCTTAAATGGTTTTACATTGTTTTGATATACTTAATGCTACAGTATATGAAGTTGTACTCAAGGACTTCAGGGAGGGAGTCAATATGGTAACTATTTTTGGGTCAGGATTATCTTGTGGTGAAACACTATTCTGCTTAAATGGTTATGTTTTGATCTGCCCTGTTTCACTGTTATGCCCTCTTTTTTCTCAATCTCCACTCCATTATTTACTTTTTTATTTTTACCCATTTAATTAAAGGGAAAAATATAGCAGGATATAATATAGTAACCCACTTTGACTTTCTATTATCTCGATTTGAAGCCCTGTATTACTCTCACCATCTTGTTTTTGACTGAGGTTCCTCTATTCTGTTTTGCTGGATAGTATCAGGTTCAAAAGTTTAGGCATCAGCTGAGAAGATAATGAGATTCATTATAACGCCCATTCTCGTTGACTTTTATCTACTTTTGAAGACCTACAATATCTCCAATGTTTTGGTTTTGTCGGTTTTATTCTTTACAGTTTTGTTCAATTGTATAACAACTAATGATATAGGCAATTCTATTAGAAATAGCGGGAGGCATTATGGCAACCATTGTTGATCACCTTGTATTATGTTTTTATATTATCTATTATGTCCACCCTTTTGACTTGACCGATTCTGTTCTGTTATGTCACATTTGGTTTTACTCTCTTCCAAAAAAGCAATAAGAACCGTGGGAGCAATGAAACCCAAAATGTGTAATAGTCATTGTACAAAAGAGAGGAAAAGAAAGTGCTCTAAACTATATAACTGCATGTATATTTAAATGTATAAGATAGAAAATGATATCACAGAGTTTTATTGGATCATTGAACAGAACTGTTTGCAGTATCATTGTTGGAATGTCCACTCTACAAGCTTTAATTTTGTGACTTGAACAATTATTTCTAAGATGGCAATATGTAATCCATTAACTAGTGATTGCCTACTGCGCATTTTTTTCTCCTGTAAATCTGTGTAACTTGTACCCCTTCACTGTTTTTTTTTCTTTCTTTTCTTTTCTCCTTAAATAAAATAAAATTAAAAAAAAGAAAAAACATTAACCTACAATGGTTTTGTCAATAATCACTGATTTAATACCATTTTGAAGAAGGCAAAGCAGGCTTATAGATCAAGTAGGACTTGGAAATCTGAATCTCTGAACTATGTATTCATCTCCAACCTCAAGAAAGAAAATGGAAGAATTAAGGGATTCACAACAAAAACACAGGATTTGCTTTTACCACATATTTCTATAATTATTACGGTATTTTTAACACAAAATATCACATCTTTCTCCCATCAATTCACTCCCAGTAGCAAAAAAGATCTATATCCAGGAGAAGAATTTATAAGACAAAGATTGGGAAGATAGGTAAGCACTATGGGGGTGTGGAGACCATCAGAAAAGCAGCCCAGAGCCCCAGAGGTTCCCAGACGCCCTCGTACCTCAAGAAAACAAAGGTTCCTGGGAACAAAGTGATGCCCAGAGCTCATTATGATGCAGGCCAGGAGTGGTGACACTGAGAACACCGCTCTCCCCATGCACGGTCAGACCCTGCACCCCATCATGATTAGCTATAATAAGGTGTCTAAGGCATGCTGCCAATCATGAGAGAAAATTTCCAGTGGTTGTTGCTTGAAAAGACATTGAATATGAACTGGCAAAATACACAAAGGAAATCAACTTATTCACCTCAGAATATGGTGAATATTTATATTTGTTGTCAGGTAGATGACGATTTAGGCCTTCATTTGTCCTAAAAAGAAAAAATAAGGTGTTAAATATTGGACTTGGGACAGTCTACAAATATGGGATCCTAAAAATAATTTACAAGATTTTATACAATGCCTTAAGGTGTTTAAAGAAATTTTTATTGCGTTCTATGAGCAATGAACAGTGTCTGAAGATGTGCGGGCCAAGAGCCATAGCTACTGTCTCTGGGGGTGTTGCTTTAGGAGATGAATCAGGTGCAAAGATGAAGTGTACAAGCATTCATACTAAGAGTAGGATGAAGAAACTGAATAAAATAAAATTACAAATCTCATGAAAATAAATAAACAGCTTACCTCACTTGGCTAATAATTAAAAATTTTTTAGCATACCTAGTAAGGCCCCCAAGGGAAGCACAGGAGAACTGCTGGGGAGGAGGTGGGCAGAGGGCACCTGCACTAAAGGAATGGGTGGGACTTGAAGATGCCAAGGGCCTCAGCACATTCAAAACTTCATGGATAGGAGAGAAATGAATGAGAGATGTTCAGTCAAAGGAATGAAATACTCATCCACCCATGTCAGAATAACTGTAGGACAGGACTCAGGCTTTAGGAAAAGTGATTTCATTTGATGGAACCTGAAAGTTTCTCTTTCATGGAGTGTATGGTTTTAGCCTTGGCTATGGGGAATGAAGAGGTACTGACCAGACACAGAAAGCATTTTAGAAAGTGATGACATGCTCTGTGATGTTCATTCTGTCCTTGTAGATTTTCAGTCCAACAGGAAGAGTTGAGTGAAAACATGGATCAGACAAATGGAACCTCCACTGACTTCATCCTTCTGGGCCTCTTTCCGGGGTTCGGACACCCCAAGCTCCTGATCCTCATCATTCTCCTCATCTACACTGTGGCCTTTGCTGGAAACTCTGTCCTGATTGTCCTCATCTGGCTGGATTCCCACCTGCACACCCCCATGTACTTCCTGCTCAGCCAACTCTCGGTCCTCGACCTGGCTTACATCTCCAGCACGGTGCCCAAGACAGCATCCAACTACTTCCAAGGGAAGAGAAGCATTTCCTACTTTGCCTGTGGTGCTCAAATGTTCTTCTTCCTCACCTTCGGCCTGGCAGAGTGCATCCTCCTGACCCTTATGGCCTATGATCGTAATGTGGCTGTCTGTAACCCCCTGAGGTATGCAGTCCTCATGAGCCCCAAGGTCTGCCTGCAGATGGCTGCTGCAGTGTGGACTGGAGCAGCCCTTCTTGCCCTGGCCCACACTGTCTACCCAATGCATTTTCCCATCTGTGGCTCCAGGGAGATTAACCACTACTTTTGTGAGATGCCTGCCATTCTGGGAATGTCTTGTGTAGACACATCAGCCTATGAGATGGTGAAATTTGCGTCCACCATTGTGGTCCTCTTGGTCCCATTTCTTCTCATCCTGGCTTCCTACACACTCATACTCCTCGCTGTCCTCAACATGAACTCACGGAAGGGGAGGAATAAAGCCCTGGCCACCTGCTCCTCTCACCTGACCGTAGTGTGTCTCTACTTTGGCCAAGCCATCTTCATCTATATGACACCCACCTCTTCCCACACACCCGAGCAAGACCAGGTAGGAGCCGTGCTTGGTACCATAGTGACGCCTGCACTCAACCCCCTCATCTACAGCCTGAGGAACAAGGAGGTGGTGGGGGCCCTGCAGAAGTGCCTCGGAAGGTGCTGCAACCGTGAAAATGGCTGGTCTCTGCAGCACGACATCGGGAAGGTGTTACCTTCAATTCTAAGAACGTCCACAACCAACTGACCTCCTAGGTATGCCTGGCCATTGAATGTGCAACATGGGGGGTAAACTGGGCTCACGTAAACTGGCATTTGTGGGGTGGCACTGTTCTTCCTGCCCCAGTGACAGCTTCAGATCAGCACAGCCTGAAAATTACTATTTATTAAAAAATTACACGGATTTTGATGATAATATTGGTGCAGAGTTACACGTTTGCCATCTCCTTTTTCAACTGTAATGCACTGGGTCACATGTCAAGAACTGATTTTCTTCCTAGAATGCACCCTGATAGAACTTTCTAAATTAAAAATAGGTCTGTTATTTGCTTTCCTCCTTTTCACTCTGTCTCCACTGTCCAAAAGATCAAAGATCCTCTGTTCTGTGAAAATCTCGCTTTCTAACCCTTGCCTTTTCCATGCTCCTATTTATGCAGATCCGTTGCTGATTTGCTACAAATAATTCATAAAGTTGTATTTTTTTCTTCTTCTAAATTAAAAAAATAAGTAGCCATATGTAAATAGAAATCACAGAGATGAATTCAGGAAATTCTTCAAGAAAGTAGATGGAAATTACTTTTTCCTTTTTTTTCTCCTAGATTTCACCATTCTTCACCTTCTCATGCACTGATATCTGCATTTATAAAGATGGAGTTCAGTTTTAACTTATAATTTTGTGATCACATTTAGTGCAGTTTCTGCAGCTTGCAGCAAGCTGACTTTCCCTATGTCAGGAATGGCGAATCCTCCAGTGCTTTCAGTGACAACAAACAGCCAGCTGTGGCATGTGAGCCTCAGGTTTACCACCACTGTTCCATGGCTTTAGGCACAACAAACAATAATAAATTATGACATTATAAAATTACAACTCAGTTTTAAAGATCGCATTTCAACTTTCTTACTTCTGACATCATCTGAGCTTCACAATCATAACTTGTAAAGTAGTTTAATTTTGATAATTTAAAATTTATATGGACCCTTTGTCGCTGGTGTCCACCATTCTACAATGCATAACCAGATATGCCTGCTCTCCTCCTGGTGCTCGAGTGCCTCCACTGATGCCTCTGTGGCCCCCTGGGTGCTGGTGGATGTCAGAGAAGGTGCCCAACAGGCCACACACAGAAGGCCTGAACCCGGGCTCTGTGTGCACGAGGCATGTGTTTCAGCCCTGAGGCACACCCCAAGCCTCTTGTGTCTTTTACATCATTTAAAACAATTAGTCAAGAGCTGAAAAATACTGTGAACTAAGATAGTTGCACCCATTAGTCACACTAGGAACCTCACCATGAGCAGCAAGTGCCAGGCTCTGTGGGCAGCCTGGAGCATGCCAAGAATCACAGGGCCACAGCTTGAAGGAGTTGGCAGCTGAGCAAAACCCAGAAATATTGGTAACCAGAAAAATAAGCAATGGGAACAGCACAGTCCGGCCCTGAAAGCCAGCAGCTGGGAGGTGGAGCGGGTCTTCCTGTAGTGTGGTGACAGAAGGAGGACACAGCAATCCCCTGGGACTATTGGTTCCACATGGGGGAGGCAAACCAGCTCTTGCAGACTGGAGATTGCAGAGCAGTGCACAGAGACAGGAGTGACAATTCCTGTCTCTCCAGACCCAGAGGGGGTCAGTGCAGGAAGCCTCTTGGCAGCATCTGTGTTGCCAGTGCAGGGAGGAGATAAGTCAGAGTGGAAGTGGGGCAGGTGCCCAGTGTGAGCAGTTCCCTTGGCCTCATGTGGAACCCCACATTTGTTGTAGCCCTAAGGTGTGAGGACCATTGTTATTTATGGGGAGGAGGAAGCAGCTACCAGCCCTAACGAAGAGAATGGGCCCTGGGTGACAGTGGCTGTGATGTGTGAGAGACACCACTGTGGGGGAAGGGATCCTCACAGGGAGCCTCCTGCAGGGACCATGGGGAACAAGGCCTCAGGAACCTCTAACACGCAGACCCCAAGTGCACATCTCCCTTTTGATCTGCCTGGAGGCCTCAGACTGAAGACCAGCAAAATCCTCTTAGCCACACCTCTGGGAGCGCGGCCCCCACAGGTGCTGCAGTGTTGGGCACCCTCCTGACTTGCCTAGGGTTGCAAGAGGGACAGACTCAGATGGATCCTCCGCCCAGTCACTCCCAGAGTTGGGCCAATTTAAACCAGTTAATAATCGGACCACTGAAACCTTAGCCAAAGCAATTAAACAAGAGAAAGAAATAAAAGTAACAAAGGTAGGAAAGCAAGAAGGTAAATTACCATTATTTGTGGATAACGTGAATTTCTATATGGAAGACTCCAAAAACTCCACCAAAAGAACTGTAGATTTAAAAACTAAATTCAATGTGCAGCTGGATACAAAGTCAACACTCAAAACTCAGTAACATTCCTGTTATTCCACAAATTCACAGAGAGAGAAATAAGGGAAACCACACCCCTCACTATAGCACCCCCCAAAAAAGGAATACTCAGGAGTCAATCTAACAAAGGAAGTAAAAGATATTTACATTGAAAATCACAGTACTCAAAAAAGGAGATAGAAGAGGACGTAAGAAAATAGCCTTTGCTCATGGTTAGGAAGAACCAACATAGTGAAAATGGCCATACTCCCAAATCTGTTACACAGGCTTAATGCAATCCTGATCTAAACACCATTGGCATACCTCACAGAACTAGAGAAAACATTCCTAGGGCTGGGGGCTTAGCTCAGCGGCTTAAGCTCCTGCCTGGCAAGTGCAAGGTTGTGAGTTTGATTCCCAGTACTAAAACAAAAAAACGAACAAAAATTCCTAAAATTCATTTGGAAACAGAAAGGACCTAGAACAACAAAAGCAATTCTTAGCAACAAAGGCAAGACAGAAGGCATCATAATCCCTGACTTAAATTTTACTATAAAGCTTCTGTGATAAAATCAGCATGATACTGGGAAAAAAAAAAAAAACAGACATGCAGATCAGTGGAATAAAGATGCAGACACAACTCCAAACACACTCAGCTACCTTGTGTTTGACAAAGTAGACAAACATTTTCACTGGTACAAAGACAGCCTCTTTAATAAAGGTGCTGGGAAAACTGGCTTCCACATGCTGAAGACTGAAACTAGACCCATATCTCTTACCATACACTAAACCAATGTCAAGAAGGAAATAAAGAATTAACAGCTGGGCCTATCCCGCCCGGGGCCCATACTATGACTGCTGGGGACTGGAAGGTGTGCATCCAGCTGAGCAGAGGCATCCTGCTGCCGCCTCTCCCACCCAGGGCCCATACTACCACCTCTGGGGACTGGAAGGTGCGCATCCAGCTGAGTGGAAGCAACCCTCGGTCCGGCCCTGAAACTGTGCAAATTGAGGAAGCTTTAGGTCTACCTGAGAGGAGCCTGGCAAGCCTCTTTTAATCCAGGCACTCCGCTGCCCAAGGAGGGAGCTACTACAAGAGGAGTCCCAAGAGCCCAGGATATAAGAGTCAATTTACAACACAACCAGGGGAAACTCTGAAACAACACTTGAAGCACAGTAATATAGGAAAATGACAAAATGAAAGACCAAAATGCAATCTCAAACACCCAACCCATCCCCCCAAGAAAGCCTAGGAGCCATGTACATAGAAGAAAATACATGCCATATACCTGAAATACCTGAAACAATAGTAACAGTAATAAAGAAGCAGCTCCGGGAAGCTTTGAAGGAATTCAAACTAGAAATAATATATTAGGCAAAAGAAGAAATCATACAAGAAATGAAGGAGATGCTGAACATATCTAAAGAAGACACAGCTAAAAAATTGGAAGAACTAAACAAAAGGATAGAATCTCTGGATGAAGAATATAAGAAAGAAACAGAATATAGAAAACAGATGCAAAGAGATATACAGGAAATCAAAAGCAACCTTGAAAGTTGTAAAAACCGCCTGAATGAATGCGAAGATAGAATTTTGGACCTCAAAGACAAGATTGCAGCCAGTGAACAGGAAAGGAAAGATCTTTTAAAAATAATAAGAAATCAACAAATAACAACACAACACCTGCAAGATGATGCAAAGAAAAACAACATCAGGTTGATAGGAATAAATGAAAAAGAAGGAGACAGTACAAAGGATGTCAAGAGGATATTTAGAGAAGTAATTGCTGAAAACTTCTCAAACATGAAATTGGAAACTGCTATCAGGATCAATGAGGCATATAGAACTCCAAATAGCAATAACCAAAATAAAACTACACCCAGACATATAATAATCACCATTCCAGAAATCGAACAAAAGAATAGAATATTAAAAGCTGTCAGAGATAAAAGACAGATCACCTATAAAGGAAAACCTATCAGAATCACAGCAGACTTCTCAACACAAACAATAAAGGCAAGAAGAACACGGAGTGAAGTATTTCAGACCCTAAAGCAAAATGATTTCCAACCTAGACTGATGTACCCTGCAAAACTGTCCTTCAAAATTGATGGAGAAATAAGATACTTCCACGACAAAAAACAGCTGAAGAAATTCATGATCACCAAGCCAACCCGGCAAAGAATACTAAAAGACAGTCTAGATACACTTAAGGAAAAACCACTTAACAAAGCAGACAATTAAACAGAACAGAAAGATAAAGATGCAACAGCAGAAATATAACATGTCACTAATAAACCAATATATAACACTTACAATCATTAACATAAATGGTCTCAATGCACTAATTAAAAGAAATAGACTGGCACAATGGATCAAGAAACAAAATCTAACCATATGCTGTCTACAAGAAACCCATCTAACCCAAAAGGATACTCACAGACTGAAAGTCAAAGGATGGAAAACAATACTTCATGCAACAGGAACCCCCAAAAAAGCAGGGGTAGCTATTCTGTTTGCAGACAATGTGAACTTCAAACCAATAATGATCAGAAGAGACAAAGCAGGTCACTACATACTGGTTACAAGAAAACTTCAAGAGGAAGAGATAACTATCTTAAATATATATGCATCAAATTCCAAAGCACCCAGTTATATAAAACAAGTAACATCTGAAATGAAAAACCAAATTAGCAGTAATACAATTATAACAGGAGATTTTAACACACCATTGACACCAATGGACAGATCAACCAGACACAAAAGAGATAAAAGAACTGAATCACCTGTGAACAAATGTAATTGATAGACATATACAGAGTATTCCGCCCAACAACAACAGAATACACATTTTTCTCAGAAGTACATGGGTCATTCTCTAAAATAGACCATATATTAACTCATAGAACATATTTAAAGAAATGCAAAAGAGTTGAAATCATCCCCTGCATGTTATCAGATCATAGCGCTATGAAATTAGTAATTAATGATAAAAGATACTGCAAAAATCCCATAAACACATGGAAACTGAATAACACACTCTTGAGTAATCAGTGGGCCACAGAGGAAATTAAACAATATCTACAACCAAATGAAAACACATATACAACTTACCGGAATCTGTGGGGATGCAATGAAAGCTGCCTTCAGAGTGAAATTTATTGCACTGAGTTCCAACATCAGGAAAATAGAACCAACACAAATAAATAACTTGATGCTACACCTCAAACAGCTAGAAAAAGAAGAGCAAGTCAAGCCCAAAGCCAAAAGAAGAGAGGAAATTATAAAAATCAGAGCAGAAATCAATGCAATAGAAACTAAGAGAACAATACAAAGAATCAACGAATCAAAGAGTTGGTTCTTTGAAAGAATAAATAAAACTGATAAGCCCCTAGCCAACTTTATTACAAAAGGGAAGAAAAGGCTCAAACTCATGCAATAAGGATTGAAAAAGGTGAAATCGCTACAGACCCAATAGAAATACAGAAGATCATCAACACCTATATCAAAAACCTCTACTCTCAAAGGTTAGATAACATAGAAGAAATAGACAGATTTCTAGAAGCATATGAAGTTCCAAAGCTAGGTCAAGAAGAAGTAAAACTGCTGAATAACCCAATTTCTATTCATGAAATTGAATATGTAATTAAGTCATTACCTACGAAGAAGAGCCCAGGCCCAGATGGATTCACTGCAGAATTCTACAAGAAATACAAAGAGGACCTAATGCCGACACTCCTCAAACTCTTCAATGAAATTGAAAGGGAAGCAATCCTTCTCAAGTCATTCCCAGAAGCAAATATTACTCTGGTACCAAAACCTGAGAAAGACCCAACTGAAAAAGAGAACTACAGACGTATCTCCCTAATGAACACAGATGCAAAAATCCTCAATAAAATATTGGCAAATAGGATGCACCAAATCATCAAGAAGATTATACAACATGACCAAGTGGGATTCATTCCAGGTATGCAGGGATGGTTCAATATACGTAAATCAATAAATGTAATCCACCATATCAATAGAGTCAAAAGTAAGAATCACATGATCATTTCTATAGATGCAGAAAAAGCTTTTGATAAGGTACAACATTCATTTATGATAAGAAACTTACAGAAAATTGGAATAGATGGTCTTTACCTCAACATAATAAAGGCCATCTATGACAAACCAACAGCCAGTATCATGCTAAATGGCCAAAACTTGAAGGCTTTTACTTTAAACTCAGGCACAAGACGAGGATGCCCCCTGTCACCACTCCTATTTAATATAGTACTGGAAATACTAGCCAGAGCAATTAGACATGAAAGAAAAATAAAAGGCATAAAGACCGGAAAAGAAGTTAAATTATCATTGTTTGCAGATGACATGATCCTCTACATAGAAGAACCCCAACACTCCATTGAAAGACTCCTAGATATAATAAATAAATTCAGCAATGTGGCTGGATACAAAATCAATACTCAAAAATCAATAGCATTCTTATATACTAACAACAAAATCACAGAGAGTGAAATAAGAGAAACCACACCCTTCACACTAGCAACCAAGAAAATGAAATATTTAGGAATTACTTTCACAAAAGAAGTGAAAGACCTATACAGGGAAAATTATAATACATTGAAAAATGAAATTGAAGATGATCTCAGAAAATGGAAAGACATCTCTTGCTCATGGATAGGAAGAATAAATGTTGTGAAAATGGCCATTCTCCCAAAACTGTTATACAGATTCAATGCAATCCCGATAAAAATACCATCAACATACCTCATAGATCTCGAGAAATCAATCCTAAACTTCATCTGGAACCAAAATAGATGTAGAATATCAAGGACAGTTCTAAGCAGCAAAGGCAAGGCAGGAGGCATCACAATCCCTAACTTGAAGTTATACTACAAAGCAACTGTATTAAAATCAACATGGTACTGGAATCAAAACAGAGCTGAAGACCAATGGAATAGATTAAAAGATACAACCACAACTACAAACACAATCAACCACCTCATCTTTGATAAAGGGGCCAAACAGCTTCACTGGAAGAATGACAGTCTCTTTAATAAATGGTGTTGGAGAAACTGGCTCTCCATATGCCGAAAACTAAAACTAGACCCATGCCTGTCACCATAAACTGAAATAAAATGTAAATGGATCAAAGATCTAAATATTAAAACAGAAACACTAAATCTATTGGAAGACAAATTGGGTAAAAACCTTGAAGACATAAGGGTAGGTAGAGAATTCATGAACAAGACTCAAACCGCACGGGAAATACTTCCCAGAGTCAATAACTGGGATCACATCTTATTAAAAAGTTTCTGTACATCGAAAGAAATCTCTAACATAGTTAAAAGAAAACCCACAAAATGGGAAAAAATCTTAGTGAACTGGCCCTCAGACAAAGCACTTCTGTCTAACACATACAAAGAATTAAAAAAATCAGACCCCCAAAATTCAAAGACCCCATCCAAAAATGGGCATCGGAGATGAATAAACAATGTTCAGATGAAGTAATACAAATGGCAAATAAATATATGAAAAAATGTTCAGCATCACTAGTCATTAGAGAAATGCAAATTAAAACCACACTGAGATTTCATCTCACTCCTGAAAGAATGGCCAAGATCAAGAAAACCAGCAATAACAAATGCTGGAGAGGCTGTGGGGAAACAGGAAATTTCCTGCACTGTTGCTGGGAGTGTAGAGAGGTGCAACCATTGTGGAGGTCAGTCTGCAGATTTCTCAGAAAGCTGGGACTGGAAGCACCAATTGACCCAGCTATTCCACTCCTAGGCATATTCCCAGAAGAACTGAAAGCATCATACCACAGTGATATATGTGCACCCATGTTTATAACACCACAATTTGTTTTTTTTTAATTTTATTTAAAAGGAAAAAGAGAAAAAACAAAACAAAACAAAGTGGTGTAATGGTACAAGTAATATATACCTAAAAAAACAGTAAGAAACCACCAGTTAATAGATTACATATTATCATCTTAGAGATAGTTGCTCGAATCACAGTATCAAAGCATACAAAGTGGACATTCAAACAGTGAGACTGCAAACAGTTGTGTTCAATGTTCCAACCAAGAACATTAATATGGTCAGCTCTTTAACACCCCTAAACACACTTGCTGTTGTTTCCTTTAGAGCTCTTCTTTTCCCTCTCTGTTTTCCAAAAACAATTTACACATTTTGGGTTTTATTACTCCTTATTTCTTATTACTTTTTGGGGGGGGAGAGAATAAAGTCAAATATGGCAAAGCAGAGCTGTCAGTCAAAACCAAGGATAGACATAGCACATGATGTAAAACAGAGTACAAGGTTATCAACAACGGTTGATAACAATGTCTCTTGTTTCCTTAAAAAGAATTGTCTATCTCATTAGATATTATAAAGTTGAACAAAACAGGAGAGAACAAGACCAATAAAACTTAAGCATTGTAAACATTACAGGACTTCCAAAGGAGACAATAGTCAAACCAGAATGGGCGTCTTAGTGAATCTTACTGCCTTCAAAGTAATTGCCTATACCCTCACACTTGATACTATCATACAGAATGCAACAGAGTCTAATCAGTCAAAACAAGATAGTGGGAGTATTATAGGACTTCAAAACAAGTTAATAGGAAATCCAAAAAAAGTTACTATTATATATCCTGCTAATTTTTTAAAAAAATTTTTCCCCTTAATTAAAAAAACATAAAAAAATAACTAAATAATTTTTTAATGAATAAGGTAGAGATTGAGATAAAACAGGACATAACAATATAATAATACAGGTCAAAGCATGACTGTTTCAGCAACCTAGTGTTTCACCACCAAATAACCCGACTTAATAGTAGTTACCATAGTGTCTGTCTTTTTCCTTGAAATATTTGAATAAAATTTCATATACTATAGTTTCAAATATTTCCATATCAAGAAGCCCAGAATAAAGCCTTTCCAATTAATAAGTGAAAACTTTATAAGGCTTCAAGGCCACATAATGGGGAATCATGATTACCACATATTTTTATATATTTGAATCATTACTTACATTAGGGAAACTATTCGGTATTCACACATGCGAGATTGATTTATTTCACTTATGAGTATGGTCTCAAGCTGCGCCCATTTATTAATAAATATCTCAATGTGATCCTTCTTTATAGCTGAATAATACTCCATTGTATAGAAATAACACAACTTTTTTATCCATTCCTCAGTTGATGGACACTTGGGTTGTTTCCAAGATCTGGCGATTACAAATTGTGCTGCTATAAACATTGGTGCACATATATCCCTGTGGCATGATGCTTTCAGTTCTTCTGGGAATATGCCTAGAAGTGGAATAGCTGGAATAAATGGGACTTCCAATCCCAGCTTCTTGAGAAATCTCCAGACTGACCTCCACAAAAGCTGCACCAGTCTACCCTCCCACAAACAGTGTAGGGGAGTTCGTTTTTCCCCACAGCCTCTCCAGCATTTGTTGTTATTGGTTTTCTTGATCCTGGCCATTCTTTCAGGAGTGAGATGGTATCTCAGTGTGGTTTTAATTTGCATTTCTCTAATGACAAATGATGATGTACATTTTTTCATGTATTATTTGCCATTTGCATTTCTTCATCTGAGAAGTGTGTATTCATCTCAGATGCCCATTTTTTGGATTGGATTTTTGAATTTTGGGGCTCTGAGTTTTTTTAATTCTTTATATGTTTTAGACAAGGGTAGCTTGTCTGAGAGAGAATTCACTAAAATCTTTTCCCAGTTTGTGGGTTTTCTTTTCACTATGCTGGTGATTTCTTTTGACATGAAGAAACTTTTTAAATTGAAGTTGTCCCAGTTATTGATTCTGGGAAGTATTTCCCGTGCGGTTTGAGTCCTGTTCATGAATTCTCTACCTACTCCTATGTCTTCAAGGTTTCTACACAATTTGTCTTCCAATAGAGTTAGTGTTTCTGTTTTAATATTCAGATATTTGACCCATTTAGATTTTAATTTAGTACATGGTGATATACATGCATCTAGCGTTAGTTTTCAGCAAATGGAGAGCCAGTATTTCCAGCACCATTTATTAAAGGGACTGTCATTCCTCCAGTGAACCTGCTTGGCTCCTTTATCAAATATAAGGTCGTTGAGTGTGTTTGTAGTTGTGGTTGTATCTTCTAATCTATTTCATTGATCTTTGGCTCCGGTTTGATTCCAATACCATGTTGATTTTACTACTGTTGCTTTGTAGCATATCTTCAAGTCAGGGATTGTGATGCCTCCTGCTTTGTCTTTGCTGCTTAGAACTGCCTTTGCGATTCTAGGTCTCTTCTGGTTCCAGATGAAATTTAGTAGTGATTTCTCTAGATCTATAAAGTATGTTGATGGTATTTCTATTGGGATTGCATTGAATCTGTATAACAGTTTTGGGAGAATGGCCATCTTCACAATGTTTGTTCTTCCTATCCATGAGCAAGGGATGTCTTTCCATTTTCTGAGATCATCTTCAATTTCTTTTTTCAGTGTATTATAATTTTCACTGTATAGATCTTTCACTTCTTTCATAAGAGTAATTCCTAAATATTTCATTTTTTGCTCACTAATGTGAATAATCCAGTTTCTCTTATTTCCCTCTCTGTGATTTTGTTGTTCGTGTATAGGAATGCTATTGATTTCTGAGTATTCATTTTGTATCCAGCCACATTACTCAATTTATTCATTGTATCTAAGAGTCTTTCAATGGAGTTTAGGGGATCTTCTATGTAGAGTATCATGTCATCTGCAAACAATGATAATTTAACTTCTTCTTTTCCTATCTTTACCCTTTTATTTCTCTTTCTTGCCTAATTGCTCTGGCTAGTACTTCCAGTACTATATTAAATAGGAGTGGTGATAAAGGACATCTTTGTCTTGTGCCTGATTTTAAAGTAAAGGCTTTCAATTTTTGGCTATTTTGTATGATGCTGACTGTTGGTTTGTCATAAATGGCCTTTATTATATTGAGGTAAAGACCATCTATTGCAATTTTCTGTAAAGTTCTTATCATGAATAAATGTTGGACCTTATCGAAGGCTTTTTCTGCATCTATAGAAATGATCATGTGATTCTTACTTTTGACTCTATTGATATGGTGGATTACATTCATTAATTTACATATGTTGAACCATCCTTGCATTCCTGGGATGAATCCCACTTGGTCATGGTGTATAATCTTCTTGATGATTTGCTGGATCCTATTTGCCAATATTTTATTGAGGATTTTTGCATCTGTGTGCATTAGGGTGATCGGTGTATAGTTCTTTTTTTAAAATTTTGTATAAAGAGAAAAAAAACAAAGCAGAAAAGGGTACAAGTAATACAGAATTTAAAAAAGAAATCACTAGTTAATAAATTACATATTGTCATCTTTGAAATAGTTGTTCAAGTTACAAAATTAAAGCATACAAAATGAATATTCAAACAGTGAGACTGCAAACAGTTGTGTTCAATGATCCAACAAAAACTTAGTAATATGGTTATCTATCTTACACACTTAAACATACATGTAGTTGTATTCTTTAGGGCACTTTCTTTTCCTCTCTTTTTTGCAATAACAATTACACATTTTGGGTTTTATTACTCCCACAGTTCTTATTACTTTTTTTGGAAGAGAATAAAACCAAATGTGACAAAACAAAGTAGAGTCAGTCAGAACTAAGGATGGTCATAGTACATGATGTAAAAATAGAATACAAGGTGATCAACAACGGTTACCATCATGCCTCTTGCTACCTTAAAAAGAATTGCCTATATCATCAGATGTAATAAAATTGAACAAAACAGTACAGAAAAAAACAATAAAACTGAAACATTGGAGACATTACAGGACTTCAAAAGAATATAATAGTCAAACCAGAATGGGCATCATACTGAATCTTATTGCCTTCAAAGTAGTTGCCTATATCCTCAAAATTGATACTATCAAAGAAAACAGAATAGAGTAAAATCAGTCAAAACAAGATGGTGAGAGCAATACAGGAGTTCAAATCAAGTTAATAGGAAATCAAAAAAGTTACTAAAGTGTATCTTGCTATTTTTAAATTTATTTTTTCCCTTAATTAAAAAATAATAACAAAATTTTTAAAAAGGAGATTGAGATAAAAGAAGACATAACTACATAACAACATAGGTCAGAACAGAACAATTTAAGCAACATAGTGTTTCACCACAAGATAACCTGACTTAGCAGTAGTTACCATAGTGTTTCTTTCCTTGAAATATTTGAGTATAACTTCATATACTATAGAATCAAATGTATCAAGACAGTGTGAAATCATTCAAGAGGATGAAAGTATTACAGGGTATTTAGAACCAATTAACAGAAAAAGAACAACGGTTTCTATATTATCTCCTTGCCTATAAAAATTTTTGTTTATACTATCACATATAATAAAATCCAATAAGATACAACATGATAAAACCAGTGGAGGCAGAAGAACAACAGCTTGATGGGACTTCAAAACAAGATGATATTAAATCAGCACTAGTTATTATGATGTCTTGTTTTCTTCAAAATAGCTGTTCATATCATCACAGACAATAAAATCAAACAACCTAGACTAAAACCATTCCAATTAATGAGTGAAAACATTATAAGGCTTCAAAGCAATATAATGGGAATCATGATTACTGCATACTTTTATATATTCTTATCATTTCTTCCACTAGCGAAACTATTTGGTATTCATACATGTAAGTTTGATTTATTTCACTCATGAGTATGGTCTCAAGCTGCGCCCATGGATTTACAAATATCTCAATGTGATCATTCTTTATAGATGAGTAGTACTCCATAGTATAAAAATAACACAACTTTTTTATATACATTCCTCAGCTGATGGACACTTAGGTTGTTTCAAAGATCTGGCTATTACAAATTGTGCTGCTATAAACATGGGTGCATACTATGATATGATGTTTTCATTTCTTCTGGGAATATGCCTAGAAGTAGAATAGCTGGAACAAATGGGACTTCCACTCCAAGATTTTTGAGAAATCTATAGACTGACCTCCACAGTGGTTGCACCAGTCTACACTCCCACCAACAGTGCATTAGAGTTCCTTTTTTCCCCACAGCCTCTCCAGTGTTCGTTGTTGGTAGTTTTCTTGATCCTGGCCATTTTTTCAGGAGTGAGATGGAATCTCAGTGTGGTTTTAATTTGCATTTCTCTAATGAGTAATGGTGAGGAACATTTTTTTATGTATTTATTTGTCATTTGTATTTCTTCATCTGAGAATTGTGTGCTCATTTCAGATGCCCATTTTTGGACTGGGTCTTTGAATTTCAAGAGTCTGATTTTTTTTTAATTCTTTACATGTTCTAGACAGGAGTCCTTTGTCTGAGGGACAGTTCACTAGGATTTTTTTCCCAGTTTGTGGGATATCTTTTCACTATAGTGGAGATTTCTTTCGACATACAGAAACTCTTTTAATAAGATGTGATCCCAGTTATTGATTCTGGGAAGTATTTCCTGTGCAGTTTGATTCCTGTTCAGTAATTCTCTACCTACTCCTGTATCTTCAAGATTTTTACCCAATATTTCCTCCAACAGATTTAGTGTTTATGTTTTAATATTCAAATCTTTGATCCATTTAGATTTTATTTTAGTACATGGTGATAGGCATGGGTCTAGTTTTAATTTTCGGCATATAGAGAGCCAGTTTTTCCAACACCATTTATTAAAGAGATTGTCCTTCTTCCAGTGAACCTATTTGGCCCCTTTATCAAAGATAAGGTGGTTGAGTGCGTTTGTAGTTGTGGTTGTATCTTCTAATCTATTCCATTGATCTTTGGCTCTGTTTTGATTCCAGTACTAGATTGATTTTTATTACAGTTGCTTTGTAGTTTAACTTGAAGTCAGGCATTGTGATGTTTCCTGCCTTGCCTTTGCTGCTTAGAATTGCCTTTGCTATTGTAGGTCTCTTCTCGTCCAGATGAATTGTAGGGGTGATTTCTCTAGATGTATGAGTTATGTTGATAGTATTTTTATTGAGATTGCATTGAATCTGTATAACAGTTTTTGGAGAATGGCCATTTCACAATATTTATTCTTCCTATCCTTGAGCAAGGGATGTCTTTCCATCTTCTGAGATCGTCTTCAATTTATTTTTTCAGTGTATTATAATTTTCCCTGTATAGGTCTTTCATTGCTTTCATGAGAGTAATTTCTAAATGTTTCATTGTTTTGGTTGCTAGTGTGAAGGGTGTGGCTTCTCTTATTTCTCTCTCAGTGATTTTGTTGTTAGTGCATAGGAATGCTATTGATTTTTGAGTATTGATTTTGTATCTAGATTCATTGCTGAATTTATTATATCTAGGAGTCTTTCAATGGAGTTTTGGGGGTCTTCTGTGTAGAGTATCATGTCATCTGCAAATAATGATAATTTAACTTCTTTTCCTATCTTTACACCTTTTATTTCTGTCTCTTGTCTTATTGCTCTGGCTAGTATATCAGTAGTATATTAAATAGGAGTGGTGATAAGGGGCATCCTTATCTTGTGCCTGATTTTAAAGTAAAGGTCTTCAGTTTTTGGCCATTTAGTATGATTCTGGCTGTTGGTTTGTCATAGATGGCCTTTATTATATTGAGATAAAGACCATTTATTCCAATTTTCTGTAAGGTTTTTAAAATAAATGAATGTTGGATCTTATCAAAAGCTTTTTGTGCATCTATAAAAATGATAGTGTGATTCTTACTTTTGGCCTTATTGATATGTTGGGTTACATTTATTGATTTATGTATGTTGAATCATCCCTGCATGCCTGGGATGAATCCCACTTGGTCATGGTGTATGATCTTCTTGATGATTTGCTGCATCCTATTTGGCAATATTTTATTGAGGATTTTTGCATCTATGTTCATTAGGGAGATTGGTCTGTAGTTCTCTTTTTTAGCTGGGTCTTTGTCAGGTTTGGTACTAGAATAATATTTGCTTCCAGGAATGACTTAGGAAGGATTGCTTCCCTTTCAATTTCACGGAAGAGTTTGAGGAGTGTCGGCATTAAGTCTTCTTGTATTTCTTGTAGATTTTTTCAGTGATTCCTTCTGGGCCTGAGCTCTTCTTTGTAGGTAAGCACTTAATTATATTTTCAAGTTCATTAATAGAAATTTGGTTATTCATCAATTTTACATCTTCTTGACCCAGCTTTAGTACTTCTAGGTATCTATTTCTTCTGTGTTATTAAACCTTTCAGAGTAGAGGTTTTCAAAATAGGTGTTGATGATCTTCTGTATTTCTACAGAGTCTGTAGTGATTTTGCCTTTTTCATTCCTTATTGCATGAATTCAAGCTTTTCCTTACCTTTTTTATAAGGTTGGCTAGGGGCTTATTAATTTTATTTATTCTTTCAAAGAACCTACTCTTTGATTCATTCGTTCTTTAGATTGTTTTCTTAATGTCTATTGCATTGATATCTGCTCTGATTTTTATAATTTCCTGTCTTCTTTTGGCTTTGGGCTCGACTTGCTCTTCCTTTTCTAGATGTTTGAGGTGTAACATCAGGTTATTTTTTTTTTCGTTCTGTTTTCCTGTTGTCGGAACTCAGTGCAATAAATTTTCCTCTGAGGACAGCTTTCATTGCATCCCACAGATTCTGGTAAGTTGTATTTGTATTTTCATTTGCTTGTAGGTATTGTTTAATTTCTACTTTAATTTCCCCTATGACCCTCTGATTACTCAAGAGTGTGTTTTTCAGTTTCCATGTGTCTGTGGGTTTTTTGCAGTATCTTTTATCATTAATTTCTAGTTTCATGGCACTATGATTTGATAATATGCAAGGGATAATTTCAACTCTTGTACATTTATTTAAATATGTTCTGTGAGCTAATATATGGTCTATTTTAGAGAATGACCCATGTACTGCTGAGAAGAATGTGTGTTCTGATGTTGTTGGATGGAACACTCTGTATATGTCTATGAAGTCTGTTTGTTCACAGGTGTAATTCAGTTCTGTTATTTCTTTGCTGATTTTCTGTCTGGTTGATCTGTCCCTTGGTGTCAATGTTGTGTTAAGGTCTCCTGTTATAATTGTGTTACTCCTAATTTGGTTTTTCATTTTTCTTAATGCTTGTTTTATATAACTGGGTGCTCTGGAATTTGGTTCATACATATTTAAGATAGTTATCTCTTCCTCTTGAAGTTTTCCCCTAACCAGTGTGTAGTGACCTTGTTTATCTCTTAGGATCATTCTTGGTTTGAAGTTCACATTGTCTGCAAACAGAATAGCTACTACCACTTTATTGTGGCTTCCTGTTGCATGAAGTATTGTTTTCTATCCTTTGACTTTCAGTCTATGAGTTTCCTTTTGGGTTAGATGGGTTTCTTGTAGACAGCATATGGTTGGATTTTATTTCTTGATCCATTCTGCCAGTCTATTTCTTTTAATTAGTGCATTGAGACCATGTACGTTAATGGTTATAACTGTTATATATTGGTTTATTGTTGACATGTTGTCTTTCTGCTGTTGCATCTTTATCTTTCTGTTCTGTTTGATTGTCTGCTTTGTTAGTGGTTTTTTCCTAAGTGTATCTAAACTGTCTTTCAGTATTCTTTGCAGGGTTGTCTCAGTGATCGTGAAGTTCTTCTGCTGTTCTTTGTCATGGAAGTATCCTATTTCTCCATTGATTTTGAAGGACAGTTTTGCAGGGTACATCAGTCTAGGTTGGAAATCATTTTCCTTTAGGATCTGAAATACTTCACTTTATGCTCTTCTTGACTTTATTATTTGTGTTGAGAAGTCTGCTGTGATTGTGATAGGTTTTCCTTTATAAGTGATCTGTCTTTTCTCTGTAATATTTTTAAATATTCTATTCTTATGTTGTATTTCTGGGATGATTATTATTATATGTTTGGTTGAAGTGTTATTTTGGTTATGACTATTTGGAGTTCTATGTGCTTCGCTGATCCTGATGTTGTTTTCCAATCTCATGTTTGGGAAATTTTCAGATATTACTTCTCTAAATATCCTCTTGACATCCTTTATGTTGTCCTTTTCTTTTTCATTAATCCCTATCAATCTTATGTTATTTTTCTTTGCATTATCTTGCAGTTCTCGAGTTGTTTTTTCCTGATTCCTTGTTGTTTTTAAAAGATCTTTCCTTTCCTGGTCTTGCAATCTTCCGATCTTTCCTTTCCAATCTTGTCCTCGAGGTCTGAAATTCTATCTTTTCTTTCATTGAGGTTGGTTTTTACAACTTTCAATGGAACTTTTGATTTTCTGTATTTCTCTTTGCATCTGCTTTATGTGTTCTGTTTGTTTCTTATATTGTTCACCCAGAGATTCTATTTTTTTGTTTAGTTCCTCTAACTTTTTAACTGTGTCTTCTTTAGATATGTTTAGCCTCTCCTTCATTTCTTTTGACATTTCTTCTTTTACCTGGGAGTTTATTTCTATTTTGAATTCCTTTAAAGCTTCCCAGTGTTGATTTTTTATTTCATTTGCTATTATGTCCGATATTTCAGGTATATGGGCATGTATTTTCTTCTAAGTACACACCTCCTAAAGTTTCTTCGGATGGGCTGGAGGTTTGAGATTGTAATTTGGCCTTTTCTTTTATCATTTTCCTATATTTCTGTTTCATGTGTTATTCCAAGGCTTCCCCAGGTTCTGTTGGAAATCCTCTTCTATGCCCTCAGCTCCTGGGACTCTGGCTGCCCAGTTCCCCAGATTGAGAGAGGGTAACTGAGGGTGGGGCAGGCCAGCTCAAGACCTGAGGAGCTGGTCCAGTGCAACAGGAAGCTGCGAAGTTCCCTGTCTTGGGCTGAGCAAGGATCCCAAACTAGCTGGGCTCGGAGGATGGCACGAGGGACACTCAGCCTAGGACGCCCAGCCTTTGGAATGGATGGTGCCTGCTCGCTCAGAACTCCAGAGTCCGCCAAGCATGGCTGGGAGTGGGGAGGCCATTGCAGGCCCACTCAGGACCTGCCATGCTGGTCCAGTGCAACAGGAAGCCACGAAGTTCCCTGTCCAGGCCGAGCAAGGGTCCCAAGCTAGCTGGGCTTGGGGGATGGTGTGGGGGACCCTCACCCCCGGCAGCCCAGCCTCTGGAATGGATGGCACCCAATTCAACTACTTTTTATTATTATTATTATTATTATTTTGTCTTTTTCATTTTTTATCGGTACCAGGGATCGAACTCACGACTGCCTGCTTGCAAGGCAGGCGCTTATGCCGCTGAGCTAAATCCCCAGGCCCAATTCAACTACTTTTTAAACTTTGTCAATAGCATTTCTTTTATCAACCACCAGATGGCAGATGGGTCGATCTTTTCCACATGATCATTTTTATAGATGCAGAAAAAGCTTTTGATAAGTTCCAAAATTCACTCATGATAAGAACCTTACAGAAAATTGGAATAAGTTGTCTTTACCTCAATATGATAAAGGCCATCTTTGACAAACCAACAGCCAGCCTTATATTAAATGGCCAAAAACTGAAAGCCTTTACCTTAAAATCAGGCACAAGACAAGGATGTCCCTTATCACCGCTCCTATTAAACATAGTACTGGAAATACTAGCCAGAGCAATTAGACAAGAGAGAGAAATAAAAGGTGTAAAGATAGGAAAAGAAAAAGTTAAATTATCATTATTTTCAGATGACATGATACTCTATATACACGACCCCCGTAACTCCATTGAAAGTCTCCTAGATATAATAAATTCAGCAATCTAGCTGGATAGAAAGTCAATACTCAAAAATCAATAGCATTCCTATATACTAACAACAAAATCAGTGAGACAGAAGTAAGAGAAGCTACACCCTTCACACTACCATCCAAAAAAAAACGAAATCCTTAGGAATTAATCTAAGAAAAGAGGTAAAGGATCTATGCAGGGAAAATTATAGTACCCTAAAAAACAAATCGAAGAGGATCTCAGAAAATGAAAAGACATCCCTTGTTCATGAATAGGAAGAATAAATATTGTAAAAATGGCCATTCTCCCAAAACTATTATACAAATTCATTGCAATCCCAATGAAAATACCATCAACATACCTCATAGATCTACAGAAATCACTCCTAAAACTCATCTGGAACCAGAAAAGACCTAGAGTAGCAAAGGCAATTCTAAGCAGCAAAGGCAAGGCAGGAAGCATCACAATCCTGACTTGAAGTTATACCACAAAGCTACTGTAATAAAATCAACATGTTACTGGTATAAAAAACAGATCTGAAGATCAATGGAATAGATTAGAAGATACAATCACAACTACACACACACTCAACTACCGTATCTTCGATAAAGGTGCCCAACATGTTCACTGGAAGGACGATAAGTCTCTTTAATAAATGGTGCTGGAAAAATGGGCTCTCCATATGCTGAAAACTAAAACTAGGCCCATGCCTATCACCATGTACTAAAATAAAAACTAAGTGGATCAAAGATCTAAATACTAAAACAGAAGCACTAAGTCTGTTGGAAGACAAATTGGGTAAAAATCTTGAAGACATAGGGGTAGGTAGAGAATTCCTGAACAGGAATCAAACTGCACAGGAAATACTTCCCTGTGGGATCACATCTTATTAAAGAGTTTCTGCATGTCAAAAGAAATCTCCAGCATAGTAAAAAGAAAACCCACAAACTGGGAAAAAATCTTAGTGAGCTGTCCCTCAGACAAAGGACTTCTGTCTAGAACATGTAAAGAATTAAAAAAAATCAGACTATCAAAATTCAAAGACCCAGTCAAAAAATGGGCATCCAAGATGAATACACAGTTCTGAGATGAAAAAATACAAATGACAAATAAATACATGAAAAAATGTTCCTCACCATAACTCATCACAGAAATGCAAATTAAAACCACACTGAGGTTCCATCTCACTCCTGAAAGAATGGCCAGGATCAAGAAAACTACCAACAACAAATGCTGGAGAGGCTGAGGGGAAAAAGGAACTCTTATGCACTGTTGGTGGGAGTATAGACTGGTGCAATCAGTGTGGAGTCAGCCTGGAGGTTCCTCAGAAAGCTGGGATTGGATGTCCCATTTGTTCCAGCTATTCCACTTCTAGGCATATTCCCAGAAGAACTGAAAACATCATACCACAGTGATATATATGCCCCCATGTTTATGGCAGCACAATTTGTAATATTCAGATCTGGAAACAACCTAAGTGCCCATTAACTGAGGAGTGTTAAAAAAGTTGTGGTATTTTTATACAATGGAGTACTCCTCGGCTATAAGAATGATCACATTGAGATATTTATAAATAAATGGGCGCAGCTTGAGACCATACACATAAGTGAAATAAATCAAACTCACATCTATAAATACTGTATAGTCTCTGTAGTGTAAGAAATCATAAGAGTAAATAAGATTTTATGGTAATCATGATTCTCCATTACATTGCTTAGAAGTGTTATAATGTTTTCATTCATTAGTTGGAATGGCTTCATTCTGTTTTATTTGATTTTATTATGTGTGATGATATGAACAGCTACTTTGAAGAAAACAAGACATTATGGCAGCGATTGCTGATTTAATGTCATCTTGCTTTGAAGTCCTACCATGCTTTTGTTCTTCTATTTCCATTGATTCTATCATGTTGTGTCTTATTAGATTTTACTATGTGTGATAGTATAGGTAAATTTTTTATGGAAAATGAGATAATGTAATAGTCATTGTTCATTTTCTGTTATTTTGTTCTGAATGTCCTGTAATCTTTCATTCTCTTGAATGGTTTTATACGATTTTGTTGATATTACTGTATGTGAAGGTATGCTCAGCTATTTCAAAGAAAGAGACATTATGGTAGCTACTGCTAATATCTGGTTGTCTTATTTTGAAGTGCTATGTTGCTTACATTGTTCTGTTCTCATCTGCTTTGTTCTGTCCTCTTTTCTCTCAATCTCTTTAATATAAAAAAATTCTGAGATTCCATCTCACTTCAGAAAGAATGGCTGCCATGAAGAAATTAACCAACAACAAATGCTAGTAAGGCTGGACTGGGGGAATGAATCCTTCTCCACTCTTGATGGGAGAGTAGGCTAGTGTAACCATTGTGGAAATCAGTGTAGAGTTACCTCAGAAAAGTACGATTGGGGTCCCATACAACCAGCGACTCCACCTTTTCAGTATTTTCCCATATGAATTGAAAACATCATTTCACAATCATTGCACCAATGTTTACAGCAGCACAGTTTGTTATAGCTAAATCATGGAGACAATCCAAATGCCCATCAATCAGGGAATGGATAAGAAAATGTAGTATTTTAATACAATGGAGTGTTACTCAGATAGAAAGAAGGATAAAATTGAGGCTCTTATAGGTAAATGGATGCAGTGTGAGACTGTGCTCATAAATCAAATAAATCAGATTCACATGTGTAAATATCATAGTCTCGCTAAATGTAAAAAACTGAAGGAGTAAATAAGATGCAAAATGCACAATAGATATTGTGAAAGGAAAAGAAACTGCTCAAAAGGAAAGAACAACTGGGACAGGGGAAAGATGAAAAGGAAGGAAGGAAAAGAATCACGTATATAATATATATATATATATATATATATATATATATATATATATACACACACACACACACAGGATAGATAACTATACTACCAATTACTCTTAATTTATCAAAAAGAACAGTTTGTGCTTTCACTGATAATTTTTTTCATGCCTATATCTTGTGATCTGGACAACTGCTTTGAAGATAACAACATGCAATAAATTAACCTGTGTTTATCTCCTATTATTTTGTTTTGAAATTCTATATCATCATTTTTGTGATTTTTTAAAAAATGACCATTTGCCTTAAAAAAGCTCGAGAACACACACCAATAGAATCATAGCAGGAGAATTCCATATCCTATCCTCACAAGTAGACATGTCAGTCTGACAAAAAGTGAAGAAACTCAAAGTTAAACTTCATGGTAGAACAAATGAACCTAAGCTATACACAGAATGTTTCACCCAGTAGCAGTAGGATACACATTATTCTTAACCCCATGGAACTTTTTCCATAATATTCCATAAAGCATAGCTCAAAAAGTACAAAATATTCTCTTGCATTTTACAGGATCACAAAGGATTGAGAATTGGCAGTCACCAAAAGAGAGAACAGAAATTACACAAACACATGGAGATTGAATAATATATTCTTGAATGATCAGTTGAGTATATAAAGCAATGAAAAAAGACCTTGAAAGATTTCTTAGAATTAAATGATAATGAAAAATGCAGTGATCCCAAATAAATATCTTAACAATCAATGCAAAATTTGTACTAGTAAAGAAATAATGAAAAAGTGAGTGGAAATCAATGAAGTTATTGAAGCAAAAAAAATACAAGGGTTCAATGATTCAAAGAGGTGATTTTTTGAATATATAAATAAACCAAACTATGGCCAAATTTACCAATAGTAAAAGAAAGAAAACATAAAACAACATTAGAAATGAGAAAGGCAAGCCTACAAGAGTAACATCAGAGTTTTCAACACAATCATTAAAGGCCAGAAGAGCTTGGAATGAAGTTTTCATGTTCTAACAGAAAATGACTGCCACACCAGATGAATATGTCCTCCAATAATATCTTTCAAAATTGGTGGAGGAATGAATACATTTCACAAGAAAGAACACCTAAGAAATCCATAGCCACCAAACCAGCACTGCAGACAGTACTCAAATGAATCTGAAGCAGAGAATGAAGTTGATGCCATCAAAGAGCTCAAAGGAGACAATGCATCTAACAGAGAGAGTAGCTAAACTAAATGGAAAAAAATTCAGTAGAAAAGTAATGTAAGAACAGCTTCTAGTAAATACCTCTGTATTCATAAATGAATGACTCTCAAGGTAAATGGGCATAACTCCCCAGTCAAAAGATACAGTCTGGCAGATTTAATAAAAACAAAAACCAAAAAATTAAAACTCAGCTATATGGTGTTAGAAGAGATATCACAACCCCCCACAGAAAATAAAAGGATGGAAAATGATTTTTCAAGCAATAGAATCCTGAAAGCAATGAGGAGTAACTGTCCTATTTTAGACAAAGTGCGTTTCTGGCCAGAACTGATCAGAAGAGACCAAGAAGGTTGCTACATACTGATAGAGGGAACAGTTCAATGGGAGGAAATAATCACTGTAAATACAGATGCACGAAGTACCAGTGCACTTAGTCTCTTAATAGGAGGAGAGGTGAAATGCACCTGGAGCAGGCAGACTGCAAAAAGAAGCGATGCAAATTAAACGTAAGGAAAATCATGAGGAAAAAATAAACATAAAGAAAACTAAAGCTGCAGATAACTTATATAGGACAAATGGAGCAAAAGAGAAGGGAGAGGACAGAACAGAAACAAAACCCAGAACCAAATCCGTAATGAGTGGTGGGAAATCCCTCCTGGCTAATGCACCTGGTGTGCAGAAGCAGAGTCTTCCCGCAGCCTTGCTTTGCAGTGTCCGCACGCGGGACAGGGACTCCTTTATCCCACCTCTCTGTCTGGGCACGCAGCAGGTGGAAAAGGCCAGGGTCTGTACCCGGCTGCCGTGAGGGTGTGGACATCTGTGGGGCAGCTCGCCTCTCCTGAGATCTGCTGTCTGTGCAGCCTGCAGGGGAAACCTGTGTCTAGACTGCAGCCGGTGCTTTTCAGTGCTGTACCTTGGCAGCTCCTGAGCTGTCCCTGTTGGTCTTGTCCTCAGCCCAGATGAGTGGACAGTGACCCTGGGCAAATGACCAAGCTGTAGCATGGCTGTATGCCCACAAGAAGCCCTCACATTCTGCTCTGGCCATGCCGACAGAACAGAACACAGTAAGCACACCTCTCCCTACAGCCTGGCCCCCGCACACTGCCCTTGCTTCTTGCTACCAAAAGCGCGGCTACTGCATTGCCACACCCTCTCCACTGTGGCCTGTGTCCCCCACTGCTCACACTTTCTGGGGCCTCCTGTTTGCTTAGTCCCACCCAGCCTGCAGCAGGGCACACCCTGAGAGCCCTGACTTTGGCTGCCCCAGCCTTTAAGCCCCCCAAATTGGGCATTGCTCAAAATGACTCTGGTTCCTGTCCGGGTAGCTTGTGCAGTGTTGCGTCTGGCTGCCTCACGGGTAGAGTGACTTTAAGACCGAATTCCCAAGCTGGAGGAAAAGCTTGTGTGGACTCCCATTGGGCCACACCCCAGCTTGTGATTCCAGGTTTCCATGATGCATAAGTTTCCTTTCTCTTGTATTTGTTCCCAGAGCTCTTCCTCATTTTTCCTTCCATTCTGCCATCTTCCCAAGTCTCCATCACCATTTATTACTGTCCTTTTGCCAATTTGTTTTGATGAATGATTTAGATTAGGTTTTACATGGGGTGACTTTCATCCTTTTTTGTTTTTACTTCAAAGTTCTTTTATCCTTATATAAAAGCCAATTGGGATTTAAAATACCTAAGTTTCACCTTGCTCCTCTCAATTTCTATTGTCTGTTAGCCTGTTTTATAACTCTTTTTATATGGATGCCTTTACTAGATGAAAATATTGCACTTTCCTGATACAGACTTTTAATTTTCCTCTCATGTTAATAAATTTATTTGTTCTCTGTCATTTCTTCTTACATATGCCTCTCATCTGATATAATTATTTTTACTTTGGACCAAGGCTCAACTGAAAATAACACTGTATTTTTTTGCTGTTACTGTAGTCTTCTTTGTCTTTCTCAATTGAAGTGAGCTATATTTACAATAAAAATTGTACACGTTCAAGATGAATAATGCTGAGTTTTTATTTGTGTCTATGTTGAATGCAATTACTATAATCAGATTAACTAAAACATGATTTCCTACCACGATTTTTCAGAAAGAAAAACAAGATCTACTCCTAGGAAATCTCAGGCATATAATACAGTATACTACTTAGAGTCATTATGCTGTACTTTAGTTTCCCAGAGTTTATTCATTTTCTAACTGAAACTTTGGAGTCTTTGACAAAATCTCCTATCAACCTCACCGCACAGCAACTACTGTTCTATTCTATGTGTCTGTGAGTTTTAACTTACTCAGATCCCACAGGGACATTTCAGAAGTTATCTATCCATCCGACTTCATTCATTTAGTGCAATGTTCTCCATCCATGTTGTCTCAATGGCAGTATTTCCTTTTCTTAAAGTGCTGAATAGGACAACATATTGCATTTTTTTTTTACTGCGACTGTAGTCTCCTTTGTCCCTTTAAAACATTGTGTGTAGAGGGAGAGAGAGAGAGAAATGGGTGGACATATAGATATTTGCCCACTGGCAGACATTTAGGCTGTTTGCATATATTGGGGTTACTATGGATAATACTACAACAAACAGTTGATAACGATATTTTTTTGGGACACATGACTATTTCTTTAAGAATGTACACTCAGAAATGGAATTGCTGAATCATCTGGTAATATAATTTTTAAATTTTTGAGAGATCATTATATAGTTTTAATTAATAGCTATTCATTTCTATTTCCACCACAATGTACAGGGTTTCAATTTTCTGCACACCTTGGACAATATTTGTCAATTATTGCTGTGTTGCTAGTCTTAGTCATGTCCTTATTGCTGGGACAAAATACCCAACACTCACAATTTAAAATAGAGAAGATTTAGCTGGCTCACTGTTTTCAGAGGTTTCAGTCCATAGTTTTTTGGCTCCAAGGCAGAAACAGTATGTTGGGAGGACCTGAGCAGGGAAAAGCTGCTCACATCATGGCAGCCAGGAAGCAGAGAGTGCAGGAGGATCTGAGAAGGGAGGTATTTCCTTCCGGGTCACACTCTGTGACCCCCCATCTCTTGAGGTCACAGTGCACCGGCTGACAGTAAGGAACCTGTAGTGCCCCACCGTGCAATCATCTTCCAAATACATGGGGCTTTGGGATCATTTTACCTTCAATCATGACATACATTAAAATTACATTTATCCTGAAGCGGCACAGATAGCAGGTGAATGACAGGAGAAAGAATATACTAAAGAGGATGGAAGAAAAACTGTGAGGACCTCCTCAATTTTATTCTTACAATAGTACTCATTAGTGATGCTATATTTCACACGTCAGTTGAATTCTGTTGCAGATTCTATAACTGTGGTAGACAGGAATATCTCACAAAATTTACTTGAAGATTAAAGAAGGATGTACAGATATTGCTAGATATAAGTTCACAGAGTGCAAATGTTAAAGCTATACATTCACTCAAACCTCTATGTCATGATCAGATATTATTTCTAGTGGAAAGTTTTGATGTCAGGATTAATGCTAGTTAAGATTTCAAGCTTAAACATCACAGAACAAAATTTTTTTAAAGACTCAGAAAAAGTAGAATTTCATGGGAACCCTCTGTTGGCTTCTTTGGCTTTCTTAATTGTATTCCTTTTCAAAGTCCCAGAGGCTTTATTAACAGAAATATTTGATCCAGTCCCACAGGAGCACAGGCAAGCAGGGATGACCTCACTGTCCCTCCTTCTGAGCACATTTAATCTGCCTGCAGCCCATCAGCCCACCTGGACCGGGTCTGCAGACAAACGGAGAGCGCTGCAGGAGCCAAGGGCGGCCAGGGTTCTTGACTCCTTGGTCTGCGTCTGCCACTTCCTATTAGTTCTCAACAACATTACCTTCCTTATCTCTAGCATCTACTTTTCTACAGAAAACAAAATGTGCTTCCTTCTGAAAACTTCAAGTAACATCAATTTACTTCAATATACAAAGAAATGGGATTTTTATTTTCAAAATGTGTAGACCTAAGTATGTATTTCACCTTTATTTTTAAAAGGATGCATTTGCTTTCCTGAGACTGAAATTTGCAGAGAGAGTGATCTGTTTTGTTTCTGTTGGGGTGACTTCTGAGGATGACCATAACACTAGCAACAATGCCTCAGGTGCGTTTATATTTCCTGGGTGAGTGGGGCTTCACAGCCAGCTTGTCGACCACAGAGGGAGGGTGGCAGTTCCAGCACAGCAGAGGCACTGGGTGGTCTGCATCCACACTGGGGCAACACCGAGTCCTCTCGGTTAGAGGAGTGGCATTAGGCTGCTGCTCTGATAACCGAAAATTTAGTCTGCAAAAGGAGGAGATAAGAGAGTAAATACTTGGTAGGCTCTTGGGAAAGGGGTGAGGTGGCAAAGCATTAGAACACTTCTGGGCTGATGTCAGCCTCAGATTCTTCCTGTGGTACTGGACCAGCGCCACTAACAATCCCCACGTTAAACCCACGGCCAGGTAGCTTACTGGAGACCTGAGCATTAGGACAGTGAAGGTGAGGAGTGGGCAGGCAGGTCGGTCCCCTTGCATAGTCACACACAGTGCTTCCTCTTCCATCCGGGTGGCTGTTGCATGTGGATGACAACCGTGACTTCCACTGGACAAAGAGCAGCAGAGCCACTCCCAACACCTCCCCACCAGCCTTCTGCACCCCCTCCTTTCCCTCAGCCCCCAGCACCTGGGCTCTCACCCATTCTGCCCACTGTGCCGGTCCCAGCCCCACATTATGAAAAACTGCACCCTGGGTCGCAGGTGTGTTTTCACAGCTGGTTAGGAAACTTTAAATTTTTGCATAAGGCTCAGTGTCCATCTGCTGGCAGTGATAAGACAGATCTGGAGGAGCCCCTGCCTTTGCCTTGCGGTTGCTGGACACTGATGCTGGGATATCACTGATGCCAGACACATTCACAGGATTCTCCAGCACATCAGCTTCTCGGGGCTTGAGGCCGGTAATGAGTTGGAGATTAGAAACAATGTTTGTGTTATTACAGGACTGTAAAATCTGAATCTTACAATTTTTCTCTTAAATATCCTTGCATCCTAAGCATTGCTAGTATCTTTCCAGAAGGAAGTGATATTAATCCCTTCCTGTCAGGAGGTGCTATGAAAATTTAAGTTCATAATGTCAGAAGAGGAGAAGCGGAAAACGTTAAATCTGTTTAAGAGAAAACCTGGAGGATGATTATTGAGCCTCGTCAGAACGCTCGTGTGTGTTTTTTGTCTGCTGCATTTTACTACTTACTCAATAAGTATCTGAATCACTTGTAGTATATGCAAATGGTATATTGAGTGCATACACTGACAGGGACCTCACTAAGTGCAGTCACGTGTCCTGTGATCTGGGTTTGCCTTCCGCATCCATCCCAGTGGCTGGGACCTGGGATCCAGGCAGGGGGGAACAAGACGTGGAGACTCTCAGCGGGGTGTGGTGTTTCTTTCTGCTTCTCAGTGTTTCATGAAAAATCAGTTGTGGTGCTCATGATGTTTGCAAAAACATCCAAATCTTTGTCTAAAAAATAACAGCGACCTTACAAATCCTAGTTTTTCTCTGTAATTTAATGCAAATAGTAACTCAGGGATGTACAGTGGACTATAAAGAGATGAAATCTTCCATCAAGCTATGTATGCGTAACTGGGGTTAAACTAGTAAAAAAGTAACAAACAGGTATTTTGATTTATAAGTTCATGTACATATGCTTATATCAGTCTCTACTTACAGTTCACATATTTATATGCAACAAACATGCACAAACACATATTTTCAAATATAAATTGTTTTCTTAAAGTAGGTTTATGCTTTATTGATTTGCAGGTCTTTTCCAACCTTATTCTGAAAATCAAATCTTTAAGTGTGTAACTAGGTGCTAAAGCGGAGATCTGAGAGTGTATTATTGTGAGATAGATTATTCATGATAATTAGTGTAAATATTGAATCCTTAACACCATATCTCTTTATTCTAGGAACTTGCTGGACCTTGCTTCATTAAATATTTAGGAGCTTGAAACCCAATATTGTTCTAATCTTTCCTTTAGGTACAGCAGACAGAGGACTGCAGGGCAGAAGGGTGGCAGGACAGACAGTTGGCTCTGGCCATGCTCAGGGTTTCTCTCCAGCAGCCCTTTGTCTCTAGGCTTGGTCCTGCTGTGAGGACATGGCTCGCTCCACAACCTAGCTTGTAATGTGGAAGACTGAGGCAGGCTGATTGCAATTTCCAATCTGCTCTGGGCAAGTTAGTGATTAGTGAGACCTTGTGTCACAACACACATACATACAGTGAGGGGGCCTCTGGATGTAATCAGCCTGAAGGGCCTGGGTTCAATCCCCAGTACAGGGAAATAAAAACAGTGGAGTTGACCCTTCAACCAGAGAAGTTTGGACTTACTTCATCAGTGACTACATTTTGAAAATAATAAATTTCATTTTCCTTTTTTCCCCAGTTTTTCACTGTCACTGTGTTAGCAAGAAGCTATGATTCTGCAAGTTTGTAGCACTTGTTCAAAGAGGACCCTGTGACCAGAGAAGTTTATGAGTGCAAACCATGAGGACATCACTGTGAGTTACAAATCCTTCCTGGCCATCATTGAGAATGGGTTTCTTTTAATTTGATGAATTGTAGGCAACATAAAGTCCTCAGGTCCACAGACCCATAGTGTATTTCTGGTGGATTCAGTCAAGCTCTGCATGCATGTGTGACACACTCTGGACAGGCTTTTGAGAAGCTCACATTGTGTTAACCCCAAAGCTTTCTCTGCGTTCTAGGTGAGACCTCATGGACTTTAACACCTGGAGCTCCAACTCCACGGAGCAGTCTGGTTTCATCCTGGTGGGACTCTTCCGTCAATCCACACACCCAGCTCTGCTGTGCCTGGCCATCTTTGTGATCTTTCTGATGACTTTGTCTGGAAATGTACTCCTGATCTTTCTGATTCACTCTGACACTCACCTCCACACCCCCATGTACTTTTTCATCAGCCAGTTGTCTCTCATGGACATGATGTACATTTCCACTACTGTGCCCAAGATGCTCATGGACCAGGTTCTGGGTGAGAACAAGATCTCTGCCCCTGAGTGTGGGATGCAGATGTTCCTCTACGTGACACTAGGTGGTTCAGAGCTTTTTCTTCTGGCAGCCATGTCCTATGACCGCTACATGGCCGTCTGCCATCCCCTGCGTTACCCTGTCCTGATGAGCCACAGAGTGTGTCTCCTCCTGGCTTCTACCTGCTGGTTCCTGGGGTCAGTGGATGGCTTCATGCTGACACCTGTGACCATGACCTTCCCCTTCTGTGGGTCCCGGGAGATCCATCACTTCTTTTGTGAAGTCCCTGCAGTGACAAAGCTCTCTTGCTCAGACACCTCGCTCTACGAGATGCTCATGTACCTGTGCTGTGTCCTCATGCTCCTCATCCCTGTGACAGTCATCTCCAGCTCCTACACCTTCATCCTCCTCACCATTCTCAGGATGAACTCGGCAGAGGGCCGGAAGAAGGCACTGGCCACCTGCTCCTCCCACATGACTGTGGTCCTTCTCTTCTACGGTACTGCTGTCTACACCTACATGCTCCCCAGCTCCTACCACAGCCCCCAGAAAGACATGATGGTGTCTGCGTTTTACACAATCCTCACTCCCGTGTTGAACCCCTTAATCTACAGTCTTAGGAACAAGGATGTCACAGAAGCTCTCAGGAAAATGTGCAGTGTGAGACCTGCCTTTCCAGACATGGTAAGACAGGGACCGTGAGTACTCATGGGTTCTTTTCCTTCTCCCTGTGCATCAGACACACAGGCTCTTATGTGGCTGCTGATTCTCAGATTCTCACATCATGAGGCTCATCCCACACTGGTCACTGTTCTGGAAATTGATCCATCATACTGCAAAGAGCTCCACTTATGGCCTCTTTTTCCATTCAAATACTTACAATGGGGTGGCTTTGACATTTGATTTTCTGTAGCTGATGATTGGTCCTTAATCATGTAGAAGAATATTCATATGCTGTGGAGACTCAGGTGAGATATTTAGAGGAAATGGTTGTAAGGTTTCAACAGAGAAGGGACAGAGAGAAACGATGAAGTGAAAAGGAGCACGTTATTAGCAATGGAGGAGTTTACCTGACATCTACAGAAATTTCATTCTCTATTCATTTTTAAGCTAATCTCCCCTGCCAGAAATGTAGATTTATATACAATTGAAAAGTTAAATATCCATGTGGTCTCTCTTCTTGGAGTTTCTGTGTTGTGCCTGGTAGCAGTGTGACTTTCTATCATAGAATCCATGTTCATTTTTGTGCACATAATACTTACTGGAATGTTTCAGTTCTGTGCTCGCCATCAGTGGAGACTGTCTTGTTCTGTGTGCACAGTCGGACTGTGGCAGATTGACACAACATGTATGAAGCTGTGGGGGAAATATTAATTCTGACTGGAAGGACAGTTTAGGGAATTTCCTTGTGAGAGGTGGTTTCTGCACTGAGCTGTGAGTTAACCTGCTTATTTATAATCCAGTAGAACAGACAGCAGCAGGCACTCAATCTGTCACTTATTCAACAGACATCTTATGTTGCATTGTAATAAAATAATATATAGAGGGGATTAAAATCTGAATCTCAGAAGTTATTCCTTCAAAAGAACTTGAGCTGTGCCTGTAGCTCCACATACAAATTGATGGCATAAAGACACACAAGGGAAGGACCCCATCTGCCCACCCTTCTGGCAGCATCAAGCAACCGACCTGAGGTGGGCTCTGTGCCTCAGCTTCCCGCACTGCAGGTTGTCAGAGCTGAAAACCAATTGGCAAAAGGTGCTGAGGATGAGACTGACATCTCAGAAAAGCTTCAGTCCAGGAAGGAAGCACACAGTGCTACAAAGACCATCAAGGCAAGCCAACTTGGGAAGGGCAAGAGCTTGACAGAATTCCCCCAGGTCCCTTGGAAAACTCAAGTGCAGGCTGGGAAAATAACTGGCCTGTGTTCAGGTCTGAGAGTTCAGGTCTGGTGGTGTCACCTTCAGAGGAGGCTGATGTGAAACGAATGGCATTACACCTGGTGCCCAGTTTGGTTCCAACACCACTGTTGGAGATCAGTGGTCTGATTCCCTGTAGGTCCAGGTCTAGGGTGCCTACGTGTCCATGCTTAAATCATGGGCTGTTTGGTTCACAGGGCTCTTCAGTGTCCGGTATATTTTTGACAGTGTTTTTGCTGTGCTGCTGTACTGCTCTGGCACAGGTGGCACAGCTGTGGCTGTCAGATGATTTTCTCTGTGTGCCAGTATCTGGATGGCCTGTGGATCACAGACAGTATTGTGCCCCAGCCTCGAAGGATACAACAGGGAGCCAAAACAGCAGCAGCTTCTCTGCAGTATAAACCAACATTGCTTTACATTAGGACAGAAGAAAAGGTTAATAGTTACCTGGGCACAAAATCTCTGTCACAGTGCTACTCACTCTGATCAACCAGGAAATTCCAGCACAGAAAAAAACCCCAAAAAACAGAAGCTGGAGAAGATAAATTTCCTCCAAATATCCTCAAAGATGATTCAGGGGCAGCAAGAGAGGAACACTAAAGTCAACCAATAGAAACACCTGAAAGGTTATCAGTGAAGGCAGCAAAACAGATCAATAAGTTGTTTGTTTGGTGAATTCAAAGAAGATATAACTAACAGTTAATGACCCTAATGAAACAAATAATCAAAAAGTCAAGAGAAGACAATAATAAAAGTCTAATGGAGCTAAAGAAAGAGATACAAAATATGGATACCCAGCACAGAAAAGAATTAGAATCCTCAAAAATGTTCCAAAATGATATCCAAGAGATTAAAACTATGACTGAAAGTATGGGCTGGAGAAGAGACCAGTGTGAAGTATGAGTGGTGGACCTGGAACACAGGGCTGTGGTTGGTGATCGTTTAAGGAGAGGTGTCATAAAAAATAGGAGAACATGAAAAATGGATCAACTACCCAGTGTAAGATGCAAACACTAATTAATGTGGGAGTAACTGAAATCAGTGAGAAACCCGAAAACTGCACAGAGGGCAAAACCAACAACAACAACAACCACCATAAGACCAAACCCCTGCATATAGAAATAATACCAGAAAACTTCCCAGGCATAGAAAAAGAACTTAACATACAGGTAAATAAGAGTCATGTTTCTGAAGAAAATCATTGCTTGCCACATCATAATAAAAATACCAGAAATTCAACACAAGACCAAAATCTTACAAGCCATTAAAGCAAAATAGTGAGTCTCTTAAAGAAGAAAACCCACCAGAATTACATCAGAATTCCAACACAACATTAAAGGTAAGAATCACTTGGAATGAAGTACTTCAAATCCTAAAAGAAAACAGTTTCTAACCTGGATTCATATACTCTGCAAAATTATCTTTCAAAATTGAAGCAGAGGGGCTGGGAATTTAGCTCAGCGGCATAAGCGCCTGCCTTGCAAGCAGGCAGTCGTGAGTTCGATCCCTGGTACCGATAAAAACGAAAAAGACAAAAAAAAAAAATTGAAGCAGAAAGAAGGTTTATTTGAGAAAAACACCTAAGGAAATCCACAACCACCAAACCGACACTTCCCAGAATTCTTCCAGAAATCTTAGAAAGGGATCATGGAGCTCACAGGGCCAAAAGCCCAATAGAAAGAATGCACCAGATGGGGCAAGCAATTAAGTAGAAGGGGAGAAAGGAAACAGCAACAGGAAAATAATCTAGGGGCAGGAATAAATCAATACCTATCAGCTATAACTATTAATGTGAATGATCTCAATCCATCAATCAAAAGATACGAATTGGGAAACTCCAGTGAGAAAGAGTCCAACAGTAGGATAAATACAATAAACATATTTACCCTCAAAAGAAATTCATAGTCAAAAAATCAAAGATTGGAAGAAATTTTCCATGTGGTTGGAGTCTGAAAGCAACAGGGTTACTGCTCCCATTTTCAGGCAAAGTAGATTTTAAGCCAAAGCTGATCAAAAGAGGCAAACAGTGATGCTATTGGTTAACAGAACTACTCAAAGCAAGACAACTGCACTGTACCCAACTTCATTAAAAAACCTGCAGTGGAAATCAAAGACCAGATAAAGAGCATTACGATTATCAGTACTTCATTATCACAAATAAACAGATCAACTAAACAAAAAATCAGAATTGAATCAAATCTTTGAACAAACAAGCTTGATAGATATATAAGGAATGTTAGATGGATTCCCAAATACCCAAAATATACTCCACCCAAATACCACAAAATATACTTCTTTTTGACAAAAATAGAACACATCCTAGTGTGATAAGCATGATTAAATAAATGTAAAACCATCTAAATTTTATCAAGCACACAAACAGATCTCAGAGTGACAAAACCAGACATCAATGGCAAAAGAGCACAGAAATCATACAAAGATATGACATTTAACAAACTCTTGAATAATTACTGGTTCACACAAGAAATTAAAGACATAAGACAGTTCCTAGAATTAAATGGTAATGCCAATAGAACATACACATATCCATGGGATACACTGAAAACAGGCCTAAGAGAGAAGTTGATAGCTGAGCATGCCCACATCAGAAAAACAGATTAAGTCCAAAGAGATAACCTAATTCTGCACCTCAAGGTCCTTGAAAAATAAGCACAATCAAAATCCAGATCTTGTGCGAAGAAGTAAATTTTAAAGACTGGAGAAGAAATAAATATAAGATGAAAAGAACAATGCACATGAAAAATGAATTGAAAATCTGGTTCTTTGAAAGACTAGACAATATAGACAAGCCTTTAAAAATTCTTACCAAAAGAATAAGACTCAAATCGATGATATGAACAATGAAAGTGATGTGGCCTACGAGAGGAACAGGTCATGCCTTGATCACAGTAAATGTGTGACAGTGAGGACAACGAGACCTGTGATGTTTTGCTCACGAATAATGAAGAATGTTGTTTTTCCACAGTAGAACTGAATTATTAAGGAATAATAGAATCTAAATCACGTGAAAAATACCATTAGTTTGTACAAGTTACCTTTTAGACCCTAAAGTAAATTTCTGGAAGAAATTTAGATCTGTGATTCTGTGAGTTTTGAAGCCATTACTTTTTGTCCACAATTGAAGTGAAGAGGAAAGAATTATGGCAAGGCAGATACAAAGGCTGGAGGAGGCTCAGCTTTTCCAAAAGGACTGTCTCGATGACAAGACTCTGATTAGTGACCTTAATGAAACATGTGTGGAATTCCTTATATACAAATTTATTTAATTTTAGAAAAGAAATGAAAGGGGTGATATCACAGTGCACACCTCTGGAATCAGAGCACTATTAACAACTACCTCACAAGCTGTCCACCACACACTCGAGAACTCAGAAGAAAAGGAGAGATTCCTAAATGTATAGGAATTACCAAAACTGAACCAAGAAGACTTAAAACTCCTGAAGCCAACAACAGGCAATGATATTAAATCACTAATAAAATAAATCTACCAACTAAGAAAAGCTTAGCTGATGTATTGTCCTCTGAATTCTACAAGAACTTCAGGGAAGATGTAGTATCAGAATCACTCAAACTCCTTCACAAGGGGAGGAGCACTTCCAGAGTTGCTCCTGGAAGCTGGCATTATCTTGAGTCCAAAACCAGACAAGGACCCAAAGACAAAGCAGAACTACAGGTCATTTCTTAAATGAACAGAGATTTTAAAAATCCTCAACAAGATATTGGCAGACAGAATGCAACCCATCGTCAAAAATATTATGATCAACTGGGCTTCCTCTCAGAGATGTAAGGATGGTTCCAAATGTAAGGCATATCCCAATCAATAAACAGATTCATCACATACATGGATTCATCACATAAATAGAAGCAAGGGCAAAAATATCATGATCATCTCAATAGATGCAGAGAAAGCCTTCACAAAACCAAATTTACCTTCACAATAAAAACCCTGAAGGAAAGAGGTCTAGAAGGACCTTATCTCAAACTGACAAAAGCCATTTGTGACTGAGCTACTGCCAAAACCATAGCAAATCAACAAAAACTGAAAGCTTTTTCTCTAAAATCAACAAGACGAGCTGCTGCGCCTGGCCATAGGTCTGCAGAGGAGGAGCTGGGCAGATCTGGGGTGCCCTCACCGGCCTCTCTGCGTGTCTGGAGGACTCTGGATATCTCCGCCCAGACTGCTGGAGTTCCCCCAGGCTTCCAGGTGCAGTGAAGGGGAGAGGTGGGTTTGAGGCTTCCACATCAGCCTCCCCATTCCGGCTTCACTTGGAGAACTGCTGAGCTGCGGACGGATGGGCGGGCCCACACTATCAGCCTAGCCCAGCCTGTTTAGCTGCCGCGCCTGGCCATTGGTCTGCAGAGGAGGAGCTGGGCAGATTAGGGGTGCCTGCATTGGCCTCTCCATGTGTCTGGAGGACTGTGGATATCTCTGCAACCAGGGAGGGTCCACAGGTTCCTGAAGCACTGCGGCCTGTGGTGAGTACCCTAACCCGGCTGCGATTGAAGAACTGTGGAGCATCCAAGGGGCAGGTGGGCGCACAGTGTCCCTGAGGCCCAGCTTGTCTGGAACTGCGGAGTTCTGAGCAGGCAGAGGAGGGCCACTGGTTCTGTAGGCCCAATGGCTTGGGGTAGCGCGGTGCCAGAGTCTCAGTAGCTCCAAACATAGAAGGGGATTTTCAACAGATCCTGAGGAAGCTTTCAAATAACACTTGAAACACAGAAATATAGGAAAATGACAAAACGAAAGACCAAATTACAACCTCAAACCTCCAGGCCATCTCAAAAAACCCTAGGAGCGATGTATATAGAAGAAAATATATCCCATCCACCTCATATATCGGACGCAATAGCCACTGAAATTGACAAGCAACTCCAGGAAGCTTTAAAGAAATTCAAACTCGAAATAATCTCCCAGATAAAAGAAGAAATGATAAAAGAAATGAAAGAGATTCTAAATATATCTAAAGAAAACACAGATAAAAAATTGGAGGAACTAAACAAAAAGATAGAATCCCTAGACGAGCAATATAAGAAACAACCAGAATACATAATGCAGATGCACAGAGATATACAGGAAATAAAAAACTCCACTGAAAGTTGTAAAAACCGCCTTAATGAAAGTGAAGATAGAATTTCAGACCTTGAAGACAGGATTGCAGCTAGTGAACAGGAAAGGAAAGATCTTTTGAAAATAACAAGGAATCAGGAAACAACAATTCAACAACTGCAAGACGATGCAAAGAAGAATAACATAAGAATGATAGGGATTAATGAAAGAGAGGGAGACAACATGAAGGATGTCAGGAGGATATTTAGAGAAGTAATAGCTGAAAATTTCCCAAGCATGAGATCAGAAACTGACATCAGGATCAGTGAAGCATATAGAACTCCAAACAGTCATAACCAAAATAAAACTACACCCAGACATATAATAATCACCATCCCAGAAATCCAACACAAGAATAGATTATTAAAAGCTGTCAGAGAGAAAAGACAGATCACTTATAAAGGAAAACCTAGGGGCTGGGGATTTAGCTCAGCGGCATAAGCGCCTGCCTTGAAAGCAGGCAGTCGTGAGTTCGATCCCCGGTACCAATAAAAAGGAAAAAGATAAAAAAAAAATAATAATAAAATAAAGGAAAACCTATCAGAATCACAGCAGACTTCTCAGCACAAACGATAAAGTCAAGAAGAGCATGGAGTGAAGTATTCCAGATCCTAAAGCAAAATGATTTCCAACCAAGACTGATATATCCTGCAAAACTATCATTCAAAATAGATGGTGCAATACGATACTTCCATGACAAAGAACAGCTGAAGAACTTCATGAACACCAAACCAACCCTGCAAAAAATATTGAAAGACAGTTTAGATACACAAAGGAAAAAACCACTAAGCAAAGCAAATAATTAAACAGAACAGAAAGATAAAGATGCAACAGCAGAGAGATAACATTCCTACAATTAACCAGCATTTAACAGTAATAACCATTAATGTAAATGGCCTCAATGCAGCAATCAAAAGAAACAGACTAGCAGAATGGATCAAGAAACAAAATCCAACCATATGCTGTTTACAGGAAACCCATCTAACCCAGAAGGATACTCACAGACTGAAAGTCAAAGGATGGAAAACAATTCTTCATGCAGCAGGAATCCAAAAAAAGGCAGGAGTAGCCATTCTGTTTGCAGACAACGTGAACTTTAAACCAACAATGACCATAAAGGACAAAGAAGGTCACTACATACTCATAAGGGGAAAACTCCAAGAGGAAGAGATAACTATCTTAAATATATACACACCAAACTCCAGAGCACCCAGTTATATAAAACAATTATTAACAGAAATGAAAACTCAAATTATCAGTAACACAATTGTAACAGGAGACCTTAATACACCACTGACACCAAGGGACAGATCAACCAGACAGAAAATGAGCAAAGAAATAACAGAACTGAATCACACCTGTGAACAAATGGGTTTGATAGACATATACAGAATGTTCCACCCAACAACATCAGAATACACATTCTTCTCAGAAGTACATGGATCATTTTCTAAAATAGACCATATATTAGCTCACAGAACATATTTAAGCAAATGCAAAAGAGTTGAAATCATCCCTTGCATATTATCAGATCATAGCGCTCTGAAATTAGAAATTAATGACAAAAGATACTGCAAAAATTCCGCAAACACATGGAAACTAAATAACACACTCTTGAGTAATCAGTGGGTCACAGAAGAAATTAAAGAAGAAATTAAACAATACCTAAAAGAAAATGAAAATGCAGATACAACTTACCGGAATCTGTGGGATGCAATGAAAGCCGTCCTGAGAGGAAAATTTATTGCACTGAGTTCCCACATCAGGAAAACAGAACGAATACAAATAAATAACTTGATGCTACACCTCAAACAGCTAGAAAAAGAAGAGCAAGTCAAGCCCAAAGCCAAAAGAAGAGAGGAAATTATAAAAATCAGAGCAGAAATCAATGCAATAGAGACTAAGAAAACAATCCAAAGAATCAACGAATCAAAGAGTTGGTTCTTTGAAAAAATAAATAAAATCGATAAGCCCCTAGCCAACCTTATTTTAAAAAGGGAAGAAAAAGCTCAAATTCATGCAATAAGAAATGAAAAAGGAGAAGTCACTACAGACCCAATACAAATACAGAGGATCATCAACACCTATTTCGAAAACCTCTACTCTCAAAAGTTTGATAACAGAAGAAATAGACAGATTCTTAGAAGCATATGAAGTACAAAGCTAGATCAAGAGGATATAAAACTGTTGAATAACCCAATCTCTGCTAATGAAATTGAAAATGTAATTAAGTTCTTACCCACCAAGAAGAGCCCGGGCCCAGATGGATTCACTGCAGAATTCTACAAGAAATACAAAGAAGACCTAATGCCGACACTCCTCAAACTGTGCAATGAAATTGAAAGGGAAGCAATCCTTCCTAAGTCATTCATGGAAGCAAATATTACTCTAGTACCAAAACCTGAGAAAGACCCAACTATAAAAGAGAACTATAGAACGATCTCCCTAATGAACACAGATGCAAAAATCCTCAATAAAATATTGGCAAATAGGATGCACCAAATCATCAAGAAGATTATACACCATGACCAAGTGGGATTCATCCCAGGAATGCAAGGATGGTTCAACATACGTAAATCAATAAATGTAATCCACCATATCAATAAAGCCAAAAATAAGAATCACATGATCATTTCTATAGATGCAGAAAAAGCCTTCAATAAGGTCCAACACTTATTCATGATAAGAACTTTACAGAAAATTGGAATAAATGGTCTTTACCTCAATATAATAAAGGCCATTTATGACAAACCAACAGCCAGCATCATACTAAATGGCCAAAAATTGAAAGCCTTTACTTTAAAATCGGGCACAAGACAAGGATGTCCTTTATCACCACTCCTATTTAATATAGTACTGGAAGTACTACTCAGAGCAATTAGGCAAGAAAGAGAAATAAAAGGGGTAAAGATAGGAAAAGAAGAAGTTAAATTATCATTGTTTGCAGATGACATGATACTCTACATAGAAGACCCCCTAAACTCCATTGAAATACTCTTAGATACAATAAATAAATTCAGTAATGTGGCTGGATACAAAATCAATACTCAGAAATCAATAGCATTCCTATACACGAACAACAAAATTACAGAGAGGGAAATAAGAGAAACTGGACTATTCACATTAGCAAGCAAAAAAATGAAATATTTAGGAATTACTCTAACGAAAGAAGGGAAAGACTTATACAGTGAAAATTATAATACACTGAAAAAGGAAATTGAAGATGATCTCAGAAAATGGAAAGACATCCCTTGCTCATGGATAGGAAGAACAAACATTGTAAAAATGGCCATTCTCCCAAAACTGGTATACAGATTCAATGCAATCCCAATAGAAATACCATCAACATACCTTATAGATCTAGAGAAATCACTCCTAAATTTCATCTGGAACCAGAAGAGACCTAGAATCGCAAACGCAATTCTAAGTCGCAAAGACAAAGCAGGAGGCATCACAATCCCTGACTTGAAGTTATACTACAAAGCAACAGTAGTAAAATCAACATGGTATTGGAATCAAAACAGAGCCAAAGATCAGTGGAATAGATTAGAAGATACAACCACAACTACGAACACACTCAACCACCTTATCTTTGATAAAGGAGCCAAGCAGGTTCACTGGAAGAACGACAGTCTCTTTAATAAATGGTGCTGGAAAAACTGGCTCTCCATTTGCCGAAAACTAAAGCTAGACCCATGTCTATCACCATGTACTAAATTAAAATCTAAATGGGTCAAAGATCTGAATATTAAAACAGAAACACTAAATCTATTGGAAGACAAATTAGGTAGAAACCTTGGAGACATAGGAGTAGGTAAAGAATTCATGAACAGGACTCAAACCGCACGGGAAATACTTCCCAGAATCAATAACTGGGACCACTTCTTATTAAAAAGTTTCTTCATGTCAAAAGAAATCTCCAGCATAGTGAAAAGAAAACCCACAAACTGGGAAAAGATTTTAGTGAACTCTCTCTCAGACAAGGGCCTCTTGTCTAAAACATATAAAGAATTAAAGAAACTCAGACCTCCAAAATTCAAAGATCCAATCCAAAAATGGGCATCTGAGATGAATACGCAATTCTCAGATGAAGAAATGCAAATGGCAAATAAATACATGAAAAAATGTTCATCATCATTGGTCATTAGATAAATGCAAATTAAAACCACACTGAGATACCATCTCACTCCTGAAAGAATGGCCAGGATCAAGAAAACCGACAACAAATGCTGGAGAGGCAGTGGGGGAAAAGGAACTCTCCTGCACTGCTGGTGGGAGTGTAGACTGGTACAGCCTTTGTGGAGATCTGTCTGGAGATTTCTCAAAAAGTTGGGACTGGAAATCCCATTTATTCCAGCTATTCCACTTCTAAGCATATCCCCAGAAGAACTGAAAGCATCATACCACAGTGATATATGTGCACCTATGTTTATAGCAGCACAATTTGTAATCGCCAGATCTTGGAAACAACCCAAGTGTCCATCAACTGAGGAATGGATAAAAAAGTTGTGGTATTTCTATACAATGCAGTATTATTCAGCTATAAAGAAGGATCACATTGAGATATTTATCAAAAAATGGGCGCAGCTTGAGACCATACTCATAAGTGAAATAAATCAATCTTGCATGTGTGAATACCGAATAGTTTCCCTCATGTAAGTAATGATTCAAATATATAAAAATATGTGGTAATCATGATTCCCCATTAGGTGGCCTTGAAGCCTTATAAAGTTTTCACTCATTAATTAGAAAGGCTTTATTCTGGGCTTCTTGATATGAAAATATTTGAAGCTAGAGTATATGAAGTTTTATCCAAATATTTCAAGGAAAAAGACACTATGGTAACTACTATTAAGTCAGGTTATATGGTGGTGAAGTACTAGGTTGTTGAAACAGTCATGCTGTGACCTCTATTGTTATATTGTTATGTCCTGTTTTATCTCAATCTCCCCCTTATTGTTTTAAAAAAATTATTTAGTCATTTCTTATGTTTGTCTTAATTAAAGAAAAAATTCAAAAAATTAGGATATATAAATAGTAACTCTTTTTGATTTCCTATTAACTTGTTTTGAAGTCCTGTAGTACTCCCACGATCTTGTTTTGACTGATTAGACTCTGTTCCATTCTATATGATAGTATCAAGTTTGAAGACATAGGCAACTACTTTGAAGACAGTAAGATTCACTAAGATACCCATTCTGGTTTGACTATTGTCTTCTTTGGAAGTCCTGTAATGTTTACAATGCCTAAGTTTTATTGGTCTTGTTCTCTACTGTTTTGTCCAACTTTATAATATCTAATGAGATAGACAATTCTTTTTAAGGAAACAAGGGACAACGTTGATAACCATTGTTGATAAACTTGTACTCTGTTCTACACCATGTGCTATGTCTCTCCTTGGTGTTGACTGACAGCTTTGTTTTGCCATATTTGACTGTATTCTTTCCCCCCCAAAAAAAGTAATAAGCACTAAGGAGTAATAAAATCCAAAATGTGTAAATTTTGTTGTAAAAAAGAGAGGGAAAAAAAAAGAAAAAGAAAAAGAGCTCTAACGGATATAACAGCAAGTGTGTTTAGGGGTGTTAAATAGCTGACTATATCAATGTTTTTGGAACATTGAACACAGCTGTTTGCAGTCTCCGTTTGAGTGTCCACCTTGTATTCTTTGATACTGTGATTTGAGGAACTATTTTCAAGATGATAATATGTAATCTACTAACAGGTGATTTCTTACTGGTATGGTTTTTTTTGTTTTGTTTTGTTTTTTGTTTTGTTTTTTTTTTGTTTTTTTTTTGGTTTTTTTTTGTTTTTTTTTTTTTTTTTGTAGTTCTGTATTACGTGTACCCTTACACCGCTTTGGTTTGTTTTGTGTTTTTCTCTTTTTCCTCTTTTTCCTCTTAAATAAAAAAAATAAAATAAAATAAAATCAACAAGACGTGGATGTCCACTGTTACCACTCCTGTCCAATACAGCATTCAAAACATTAGCTAGAGTAATCAGACAAGAGAAAGAAACAGAAGGGATATGTATTGGAAAGCGGAAAGTGAACGCATCATTATTTGGAGACGACATGATCCTTTATGTACAAGATCCAAAAAGTTCTGCAGAAACGCTCCTAGAATGAATTACCGAATTCAGCAACATAGCAGGATACAAGATAAAAACATGGAATCTGAGCAACATAGCTGAGCAGAGGAGGAGTCACGTCGGAGAGACTCCGAGAAGGTCAACTGAAAACATGGGTAACCAGGTTAAGGGGAGGGACACACACCCTAATGCAAAAACTCAACTTGCAACACGAGACTCGCAGATTAAACAAAACATATGCATAGGAGTTTAAAAGAGGCAAAGTAGTCTTATGAGGGCACTGGCTTTGTAGAAATCTGCCTGAGTTAGCCCTAGGCAGAATCGTGTCACCTCTGAGTGTCCACAGGACCGAGAGCCCACAGTAGCCTCCATGTACCAGGAGCTTGTCCCACAGACACTGGGAAATCCAGCTAATAACCAGCCTGAATCCCCAATGAGGAGGAATCTACAGCAGAAGCCTCAGGAGCGAAGCTCACCCCTTCCCTGGTACAGGGATGTGTGGTGGGGAGAGAGAGGCTCCTTGGGTTGAGCATCTGACATACAAGGTCACAAACCATGAGGAGGGCAAGGAGGAATGTGACTTGCACATTAGAGACTACTGACCCCAGGAGGAGGAACCAGTCCTCTGCAAACACACAGGAACTCTTTTTCTTGCTCTCCTTTTTTCCTTCCTGTTATTGGTATATTTTTTATTTAACACTTTTTTTCCTTTTTGCTTTTAGTGGGGGTTTAAGTCTAATTGCAATTTTCTTGCCTCCTATATCAAAGAAAAAGCACCTCAAGCAATTCATGGCCACCATATAAGCACTACAGAAAGTGCCCAAGTGAATCTGAAACAGAGAGTGAAGCTGATGCCACCAAAGAGCCCAAAGTAGAGGTTGCATATAAATAGCAGGAGTTGAACTAAAGAGAAAAAACTCAATGGAAAAGTAATGTAAGAACAGCTTCTAGTAAGTAACTCTCAAGGTAAATGGCCGTAACTCCCCAGTCAAAAGATACAGACTAACAGATTGAATGAAAGCAAACAAAAAAGTAAAACTCAGCAGTATAGTGTTAGAAGAGATATCACAACCCTCCTCAGAAAATAAAAGGTTGGAAAATGATTTTTCATGCAATAGAATCCTGAAATCAATGAGGAGTAACTCTCCTATTTTAGACAAAGTGGGTTTCTGGCCAGAACTGATCAGAAGAGACCAAAAAGGTCACTACATACTCTATAAAGAGAACAGTTCAGCAGGAGGAAGCAGCAACTGTAAATATATATGCACCAAGTACCAGTGCACTTATTTCATAAAACAAGCATCATTAGACACAAAGGTCAGGGAAGCATCAATATGACCATAGTAAGGGACTTCAGTACCTCATTCTCACAATTAGACAGGCACAAACAGACACAAAGATCAACAAAAAGTTATCAGAGTTGAGCCATAGCATTAAACATACGGGCTTAACAGAAAGCTACAGAATGTCTCATTCAATACAGAATGCACATCCCTTTCAGCAACACAGGGATATGTCTCCAAAATAGTCCCTTTACTAAGCTATAAATCATGCTTACATAAAAGAAAAGAATTAAAACAATTCCTTTTATGTGATTGGGTCACCGTGGAATTAAACTAGAAATACATAGCAAAAGAAACCACAGAAACCGTGAAGACATGTGCAGATTTGATACACTATTTAATAGTCAGTGATCCACAGAATGGGACAGGATCTTAGACTCAGATGACAGCTGTAGCACAACACAACCACACGCGTGGTACACCAGGAGAGCTGCTCTAGAGGGAGCTTTGAAGCTGTAAGTGCTCACCTTATAAAACAGTGCTCCTCCAAAATAACCTAGTATTTCTCCAGTCAAAATCCTAGAAAAACAAAAACAATCCATTTTCAAAATGTGTAGGAGAAGATCAGAGCAGAAATTAATGAAACTGAGACCAAAAAAGAACACAGAGTTTCGATGAACAACACAAGTGGTTCTCTGAATGGCTTACCAAGATTAATAAACCCTTATCCAGACTCCCCAAGAGGAGGGAAGAAAAGACTCCCATCAACGCACTTAGAAATGAAAAAGGCAACAGCACGATGGACTGAAACCCCAAGGGTAATAAGAAACTACTTTGAAACTAGTATTAACCTATTATCAAAATCAAACAAGAGCTCAACCACAGAAGCAGCAGCAATAACAATAAAACTCTGGGTTGTTCTTCTTAATGAACATGGGTGCAAAAATCCTCAACAAGACACTTACAAACAAAATGCCACAAATTAAAAATTCATACCATTTTTTCATTTTTTTTAATGCTTACACTTACAAACAAAATGCCACAAATTAAAAATTCATACCATTTTTTCATTTTTCTTAATGCTTGTTTTATATAACTGGGTGCTCTGAAATTTGGTACATACATATTTAAGATAGTTATCTCTTCCTCTTGAAGTTTTCCCCTAACCAGTGTGTAGTGACCTTGTTTATCTCTTAGGATCATTCTTGGTTTGAAGTTCACATTGTCTGCAAACAGAATAGCTACTACCACTTTATTGTGGCTTCCTGTTGCATGAAGTATTGCTTTCCATCCTTTGACTTTCAACCTGCGAGTTTCCTTTTGGGCTAGATGGGTTTCATGTAGACAACGTATGGTTGGATGTTGTTTCTGGATCCATTAATGGTTAGAATTGTTATATATTGTTTTATTGTTGACATATTATCTTTCTACTGTTGTATCTTTACCTTTCTATTCTGTTTAATTGTCTGCCTTGCTTAGTGGTTTTTTCCTATGCGTATCTAGAATGTCTTTCAGTATTCTTTGCAGGGTTGTCTTGGTGATCATGAAGTTCCTCAGCTGTTTTTTGCATGGAAGTATATTATTTATCCATCCATTTTTGAAGGACGGTTTTCAGATTACATCAGTCTCGATTGGAAGTTGTTTTTCTTTAGGAACTAAAATACTTTACTTCATGCTCTTCTTGACTTCATTGTTTGTGTTGAGAAGTCTCCTGTGATTCTGATACATTTTCCTTTATCACCTGATCTGTCTTTTCTGTAACAGCTTTTAATAGTCGGTTCTTATGTTGGATTTCTGGGATGGTGATTATTTTATGTCTGAATGTAGTTTCATTTTGGTTTTGGCTATTTAGAGCTCTGTATGCTTCACTAATCTATATGTCAGTTTCCATTCTCATGTTTGGGAAATTTTTCTGTAAATAGCATCTTGATACCATTTGTGTTGCCCCCTTCTTTTTCATTTTTCCTTCTCAATCTTATGTTGTTTTTCTTTGAATCATCTTGCAGGAATTATTTCCTGATTCCTTGTCATTTTCAAAAGATCTTTCCTTTCCTGTTCACTAGCTGCAATCTTGTCTTCAAGCTCTGAAATTCTATCTTGACTTTCATTTGAGGTGGTTTTGACAATTTTCAATGGAATTTTTGATTTCTTGTATATCTATTTGAATCTGCTTTATGTATTCTGTTTCTTATATTGTTCATCCAGAGACTCTCTTTTTTCATTGTTCCTCTAATTTTTTAATTATGTCTTCTTTAGATGTGTTCAGCATTTCTTTCATTACTTCTATCATTTCTTCTTTTACCTGGGAGATTATTTCTAATTTGAGTTTCTTTATAGCTCCCTAGAGTTGCTTCTTTATTTAAGTTGCTATTATTTCAGTTATTTCAGGTGTATGGCATATATTTTCTTCTATGTGCATGGCTCCTAGGCTTTTTTGGGATGGGCTGGAGGTTTGAGATTGCACTTTGGTCTTTTGTCTTGTTTTCCTGTATTTCCATGTTTTGAATGATGTTTCAAAGCTTCCCCCTGGTGTGCTGGAAATCGCCTCCTATGCCCTCGGCTTCTGAGACTGAATGGAGGTTGCTCAGCGTGGCCCAGTCAGGCTCACAGGACCTCCCATGTTCCTGTGTTCCAGTGTTCCAGGAAGCTGGGTGGGCTCCTAACCATGGGGATGATGGTCCAAAGCACTTCCGGGGCTCGCACCGATGCACTGGAACTCACCTTGTATGCCCTCAGCTCCCCAGGTTGAAAGAAAATCACTTGGTATGGTCCAGTTAGCCCCACAAACCTCCCAAGCCTAGTCCAGTGTCCACAGTGTTGTTTTAATTTGTATTTCTCAAACAACCAGTGACTTTGAACATTTTTTCATGTATTTATTTGACATTTGTATTTCTTCATCTCACAAGCAGATGTTCATTTCAGATGCTCATTTTTGTATTGGGTCTTTGAATTTGGAGGGCCTGGTTTTTTTCATCTCTTTGTATGTTCTACAGATAAGTTCTTTGTCTCAGGGAGAGTTGGCTAAAATATTTTCCCATTCTGTGGGTTTCTTTTCACTCTGTTGGTGATTTCTTCTGATGTACAATAATTTTTTAATAAGTTGAGATCCCAGTTGTTGATTCTTTGAGGGACTTCCTATGCAGTTTGAGTTTTGTTCATGAACTCATTGCCTACCAGTACATCTTCAACATTTCTACATACCTTGTCTTCTGGTAGATTTAGTGTTTCTGTTTTAATATTTAGATCTTTGATCCACTTTGACTTTAGCTTAGTGCATAGTGATAGACATGAGTCTAGTTTTAATCTTTACCATGTAGAAAGCCTATTTTCCCAGCACCATTTATTAAAGAGGCTATCTTTTTTCCAGTAACATATTTGGTCCCTTTGTCAAAGATAAAGTGGCTGAGTGTCTTTGTAATTCGGTCTACAATTTCTAATCTGTTCCACTTATTCTCGTTTTTATTTTCAATTTTTCATTTGTTTGTTTCCAGTACCATGCTGATTATATCACAATAGCTTTGAGGTATAATTTCAAGTCAAAGATTGTGATGCTTCCTGCCTTGCCTTTGTTGTCCAGGATTTCCTTTTCTATTGTAAGTCTCTTCTGTTTCCAGATGAATTTTACGAATGATTTCTCTAAATCTGTGAGGTATGATAATGGTCTTTTGATTAGAATTGCTTTAAATTTCCATGACAGTTTTGAAAATATGGCCATTTTCATGATGTTGGTTGTTCCAATCCAAGAGCAAAGTATGTCTTTCCATTTTCTCCTTCAATCTCCATTTCCAAAATACTGTAATTTTCATTATATAGATCTTTTACATCCTTTGTTAGATTGATTCTTAAGTATTTCTTTTTTTGGATGCAACTATGAAAAGTATTATTTCCATAGCTTTTCTCTCAGTGAGTTTATTGTTCATGTACAAGAACGCTATTGATTTTTGAGTGTTGACTTTGTATCCAGCTATGCTGCTGAATTTGCTTAGTAACTTGAGTAGTCTTTTCATGAAGTTTGTAGGGTCTTCTATGTAGAGTATAATGTCATCTTCGACTAGTGATAATTTAACTTCTTCCTTATCTATCCTGATTCCTTTTATTTCTCTCTCTTGTCTAATTGTGTTCACTACTGTTTTCAGAACTGCATTGAATAGGAGTGGTGATAGCAGACATTCTTGTCTTTTTCCTGATTTTAGAATGGAAGCTTTCAGTTTTTGTCTTTTTAGTATGATGTTGGCTATTGGTTTGTCATAGATAACTTTTATCAGATTGAGGTAGAGACCATGTTTTCTGATTTTCCATAGGATTTTTATCATGAATGAGTGCTGGACTTTATTTGCATCCATTGAGATGATTGTGTGATTTTTGTGTTTGATATGGTATATTATGTTTATTGATTTGCTTATGGTGAGCCATCCTTGCACCCCTGGGATAAATTATAGTTGGTCATGGGATATAATCTTGATGATTTTCTGCATCCTGTTTGCTAGTATTTTATTGGGAATTTTTGCATCTGTGCTCACCAGGGAGATTGGCCTGTAGCTCTCCTTTTCAATTGACTGTTTCTCTGGTTTTGGTATCAGAATAATACTTGCCTCTAGGAATGAATAAATTAGAGAGAATTGCTTCCCTTTCAATTTCATTAATGAGTTTCATTAATGAGGAGTATTGGCATTAAATCTCTGAATTTCTTGTAGAATTCAGGTGTGAATCCATCAGCAGGGTTTTCTTTGTTGGTAAGTTTTTAATTACATTTTCAGTTTCAGTCATTGATATAGAGTTATTCAAAATTTTGTATCTTCTTGATTCAGCTTTGGTAATTCATACATTTCTAGGAATCTGTCCATTTCTTCTCTTTTTTCCAGTCTATGCAAATAAAGATTTTCAAAGTTCGTGCCAATGATTTTCTGAATTTCCACAAGATCTGTAATCATTTTTCCATTTTCACTTCTCTTTGCATGAGTTTGAGCTTTGCTTTCCTTTTCTTGATAAGATTGGCTAGGGGTTTATCAATTTTGTTTATTCTTTCAAAGAACCAACTCTTTGATGCCTTCATTCTTTGTATTGTTTTCTTATTCTCAATTGCATTAATTTCTGCTCTGATCTTTATAATTTCCTCCCTTCTATGAACTTTGGGCTTGACTTGCTCTTCTTTTTCTGGACACTTGAGGTACAGCATTAGATTTTTTATTTGTGCTCATTGTGGTTTCCTTATGTGAGATCCAGTGCTATATATTTCCCTCTAAAGAGTGTTTTCATTGCATACCAGAGGTTCTGATATGCTCTGACTGCATTTTCATTTAATTATAGATATTATTTTTAATTTCATCCATAACCAATTGTTTGTTCATAAGGGTGTTATTTAATTCCCAATTGTTTGTGTAGTTTTTGCAATTTTTTGCCATTAATTTCCAATTTCAGTGCACCATGGTCAGATAATATGCATGGAATAATTTCAACTTGTTTGCATTTACTTAAGCATGTTTTGGGGCTAGTATATAGTCTTATTTTAGAGAACATCCCATATGTAGCTGAGAAGAATTGCATTCTGATGATATTGAATGAAACACTCTGTATACATCTATATAAATCCATTTGTTCGCAGGTTTGATTCAGTTCTGTTATTTCTTTGCTGACTTGATATATCTCTTTGTGACAGTGAGGTATTAAGTTCCTCCATTACAATTTTGTTATTGGGTATTTGATTTTTATGTCTATTAATGTTTGTCTTATACAGTTTGGTGTTTCCATATTTGGTGCATATATATTTAAGACTGTTATCTTTTCCTCTTGAATTTTCCTCTTGAATTTTTCCCCTAACAAGTATGCAGTGAATCTTTTGATCATACTTGGTTTGAAGCTATTCTGTCTATTCTGCTTTTCTCTGGGTTCCTATTACATGGAATATTGTTTTCCACCCTTTGATATTCAGTGTATGAGTTTCTTTTTTACTTAAATGTGTTTCTTCTGTACTAAATATTGGTGGGTCTCATTTACTGATTCATTTTGTCAATCTTCTTCTTTTAATTATTGAATTTAGGCCATTTACATTGATGTTTATAATTGATATGTATTAGTTTATTTTGTCATGTTATTTTCTACTGCTAGTTCCCTGCTTTTCCTCTTTGTCTAATTTCTTGCCCTGCCTGGGATTTTTCTTTTTGCTATTGTTCTTGTAATTGTAATCATTTGTATCTCACTCTAGAATGTTTCAATACTCTTTTAGGGTTGGTTTGGTGAACATCTATTTCTTCAGTTGTCCTTTGTCATGGAAGTATCTTATTTCTCCCCATCAATTTTGAAAGATAGTTTTACAGGGTACATCAGTCTAGGTTGAAAGTTGTTTTCTTTCAGGGCTTGATATACTTCACTCCAAGCTCATCTTGACTCGAGAGTTTGTGTTGAGAAATCAGCCTTGGGACTTCCAGGAGAACATGGTGGATAGATAACAGCAGCTATGGAGGCTCTCTGAATTAGCCAACTTAGAATCCAGGAATGGTGTGAGGAGTCCTAAGCAAGGGGACCGGCCCAGGAACAAACTAAGCTGAGAGAAACCAACTGGAAATGCAATCCCAGTGCTATAACCGGAACAGATAAAATCTCAGCACTGAAGCTGGAACCTATGCCTCTGGAAGCCACGATTTGAATTTCCTGCTGCCACAGCTGCATCTGAATTGGCACAGCAGGGAGAGAGACACAAAACCTCTGAGAGAGGGAACTGGCAAACAGAGTTGAGAGCGGGACTGGCAGGGGAGCCCTGCATCGACCTGCAGTGAGTGAGAGGAACGGGGACCCTTCCATAGACAAGGAGGCTCCAACAGAGGACATTCTGGGACCGGGCAGACTAGCCGTAACAGGATGCTGCAGTGACTTTAGTCTCATATTCCCCTCTCAAGCGGGATTGGTGGGGAGCACTTGGCCTGCGTGACACCACAGACTAAGATCCAGTAGGCTAGCCCAAACCAGGTCCCAGCACCTCGTGGTGCACCCTAGCAGTGAAGACTTCAGTAGGATGACTGACCTGGAGGGGCAGGCCCAGGAGAGGCTTCCCAGGTCTGCGTCTCCCTAGTACATTTCAGTGGGCAGGAACACCTAGCCAGCACAATTCAAACAAACTGTAATCCACAAAGAAAGAAACTGGGCCTCCTATATACACTTGTATGGAAGGAACAAAAAGTATGGGAAGAGGGAGCAACAAGAAAGGGTCCTCGGCCCCCAATCCTGAGAACACTGATTCAGGAAAGGTAAATGCAAAGGACAATGAGGACAGAAAACATGCAATATCAGACATGGCACCAATAGATATAAAGTGATATCTCTGGAGCTTCATAGACGAGTTCAAAAGTGAAGTATTTAATGACCTAAAGCAAGATATAAGTAGAATAGTGAGAGAAATGCTAAGCACTGCCCAAGAAAAAACAGATAGTGAAATGGAAGAACAGGGAAAAAAGGGAGAATTGTTTGATGGAGAAAAGAGAGAAAACATAGAATACGTAAAGCAGGTTCAAAGAGCTTACCAGGAAACTAAAAACTCTATTGAAAGCTGGCATAACAGCTTGAAAGAAACTAAGGATAGATTATCTGAACTGGAGGACAGATTTGTAATGTGGGAGCATGAAATGAAAAACTTCTTAAAAATAACAAGAAAACAAACAGCAATAATACAAAGGCTTGAAGATGATAAGAGGACCTATAACTTAAGAATTAAGAATGTTAAAGAAGTAGGGATACAAACAAATGAACTACAAAGGCTATTCACAGAAATAATCCAGGAGAATTTCCTAATTTAGCAAAAGGTAAAGATACTCAGATGTATGAGGCCTACAGGACCCCAGCTACCTACAACCCAAACAGAGCTACACCCAGGCATATAATAATCAAAACTCCAGAAATCCGATATAAGAACAGAATATTAAAAGCCATCAGAGACAAGAAACAGATCACTTTCAAGGGAACACCCATCAGAATTACAACAGACTTCTCAGCACAAACCATCAAATCACAAAGAGCATGGGGGGAAATAATTCAAGCTTTGAAAGATAATATCCTCCAGCCAAGACAGATATACCCTGCACAACTGTCCCTAGAAATTGATGGAAAAACAAGGTGCTTCCAGGATAAAGAGGAACTAGGGGAATTTGCAACCACCAATTCAACTCTGCAGAGAATACTGCAGGACATTCTAAAAAAAATACCAAGATTCCAAAAATAGTGGCAGACAGGCCACAATGAATGAAGCAGAAAGCAAAATGAAGAAGACAAACTGACAACTCATGACAGAAAAAGAGCTCAACAGAAATGAGGCAGAGAAAATTGGATGATAGGAACAGCTATTTTGGAGAAAACAAAACATCATAATAGCTAGTGCTGATTCAATATCATCTTGTTTTGGAAGTCCCATCAAGCTTTTGTTCTTCTGTCTCCATCAGTCTTAACATGTTGTATCTTATTGGATTTTATTATATGTGATAATATAAACAAAAACTTTTATAGACAAAGAGACTATACAGAAACCATTGTTCACTTTCTGTTAGTTGGTTCTAAATAGCCTGTAATACTGTCATTCTCTTGAATGGTTTTACATTGTCTTGATATGTTTGATGCTACAGTATATGAAGTTATACTCAAAGGAAAGAGACACTAGGGTAACTACTTTTATGTCAGGATATCTGGAGGTGAAACACTACTTTGCTTAAATAGTTATGTTTTGACCTGTGCTGTTTTGTTGTTATGTCCTCTTTTATCTCAATCTCCTTTTTTTATTATTTACTTTTTTATTTTTATCTTTTTAATTAAGGGAAAAAGAAAAAAATAACAGGATATATTCTAGTAACCCACTTTGATTTCCTATTAACTTGATTTGAAACCCTGTATTGCTCTCACCATCTTGTTTTGACTGATTTTACTCTATTCTGTTTTGCTTGATACTACCAAGTTTGAGAGTACAGGCAACTACTGTGAAGACAATAAGATTCATTATGACGCCCATTCTGGTTTGACTATTATCTTCTTTTGAAGTCCTGTAGTGTCTCCAGTGTTTTGGTTTTATTGGTTTTGTTCTTTAATGTTTTGTTCAATTTTATTATAACTGATGATATAGGCAATTCTTTTTAAGATAGCAAGAGGCATTATGGTAACTAATGTTGATCACCTTGTATTTTGTTTTTATAGTATGCATTATGTCCATCTTTTTTATTTGACTGACTCTGTTTTGTTACGTCGCATTTGGTTTTATTCTCTTCAAAAAAAGTAGTAAGAACTGTGGGAGTAATAAAACCCAAAATGTGTAATTATTGTACAAAAGAGAGGAAAAGAAAGTGCTCTAAAGAATATAACTGCATGTATATCTAAGTGTATAAGATAGATAACCATATTACTGAGTTTTGTTGGATCATTGAACTGTTGGCAATCTCATTGTTTGAATGTCCACTTTACATGCTTTAATTTTGTAACTTGAACAACTATTTCTAAGATGACAATATGTAATCTATTAACTAGTGATTTCCTACTGTTTACTTTTTCTGAAATTCTGTATAACTTGTACCCTTTTTCTGTTTTTTTTTTCTTTTTCTCCTTAAATAAAATTAATACTACTATAAAAAAAGAGAAGTCAGCCTTGATACATTGGGCTTTCCTTGATAGGCAATCTGCTGAATTTCTGGGATATTGCTTATTATATGTCTGAGTATAGATTTAAATTTGGTTATGGCTGTTTGGAGTCCACGTATCTATATATCAGATTCTGTCCTCATGCTTGGGAAACTTTCTGCTAATACTTCTGCAAATTTTTTATGTCATTTATGTTGACTCCTGCATTTTCAATGACATCTATAAGTCTCATATAATTTTTCTTTACATTATCTTAGAGCTGTTGAGTTGTTGTTTCATTGTCATTTGTTATTTTTAAGAGTTGTTTTTTTTTCATGATTGCTAGCCACAATCCTGTAGGTAAGATCTCCAAGTCTACCTTCAGTTTTGTTCAAGCAGTTTTTCAATGGAATTTTTAATTTCCTGGATATTTCTTTGAGTTTGTTTCATGCATTCTTTTTCTTTCCTATATTGTTTATCATTTTCCTATGCATTTGTACTTTTTCATCTATTTCTTCTCTAGCTATGCTGAGTAATTCTTTCATTGAGGCTGTCCTTTCCTTTTATACCTGAGAGATTATTCTGATCTTATTTCCTCTATAGACTAATGATTTATTTCTTTACTTCATTTGCTATCTTTTCAGAAATTTCAGGTGTGTAATTTCCAATATATTCTATGTCTATGTCTCTTGTATGTGTTCCAGATGGGCTGGGGGTTTGAGATTGTATTTTGCTTTTTTTGTTTTGTTTGGTTTTTCATTTTCACCTCTTGATTATTATTTTGATCTCTTCAATTCTGCTAATCTCCACTGCGTATTGTGTGTGTCTTAGAGTTCTACTGTGTGGCTGATATTCATGCAGTTGTCAGATTCCACAGTGTAGAGGAGGGCCAGGCACTTGAATTTCTCAAGTGGGATCATTTGAGTGAGTCCTGAATTCTTCCCTCACTGACTAGCCTAGGAGTACTGATGTGAACCAACCCTTAGCTTCTATTGTTGCTGAAGCTTCAGACTGTTCCAGGCTGCCAGACCCACCTATCCCTAGTGTGCACCCCTGCTGGGGCCCTATTGTGTCACTGGGGACATCCCAGACCCAGATGGGTTCCTATAGGTGGGGGGAGGCCTTACTGGCATTCTCACTGGCCTGCTTGGAGTCCTCTGTGTAGAAGAAGGGCTCACCTGTGCTCTTGCCAGCATGGCAAGGTCCTCTAAGTGAGGAAAGGGCTCACCTGCACACTCTCCTACTTGCTGAAACCTTCTCAGTGTGAGAAGGGGTTGCTGAGACTCCTGCCAGTCCACTGAGGTCCTCTAATTGGAGGGGACTCACCCAAGTTCTTGCCTACCCACTGAGGTCATCTGGGTGGGGAGATGGGTTGCCAAGCCTCCTGCTGATTCACCAAAGTCTTCTGGTGAGGGGAGGGGTAAGCAATGCTTCCATCAGCCCACCCGGGTACTGCAAGTGGAGGGGAGTATTGCTGACACTCCTACTGGCTGCTGAGTTCCTCTGCGTGGGGGCAAGGGGTGGCTGACACCCTCACTGGCTACTGAGGTCCTCCAAGAGTCTGTCTGTACTTTTATGTCCTACTTTTTGTTTAATGAAATTCAATATGCTGAATTTCCGTACATCTATTGACAACTGTTCCTGATTATTCCCTTTATCAATGATTTTGTTTGAAGTCAACACTGTCAAATATTAGATTACCATTCCTGCTTGTTTTGGGGATAAAACTGCATGGAGTATTGTTTAGAATCCTTTGCTTTGTTTTATTTTCAAACTGCAGATTTGTGGGTGAGATGTGTTCCTTATAGGCAGCATATCCATGGGCACTATTTTTTTATCTAATTTGCCAGTTTGTTTCTTTTGACTGGAGTGCTAAGATCATTTGCATTGAGTGTTATTATTGAAATTCATTTACTGATTCCTGTCATTATAGTATTTCTCCACACTTGTTTTATTTTTATTTTCCTTTTGCTTTTTCTCCCACTGAAATTTATTTTTTCCTTTGGACTCCAGGGTGTGGTTTACTTCCTCATCTCTGTTCAAAATTCCCTGAAATATGTTCTGCAATGCTGATTTGGTGGCCACTATCTTTTTTAGTTTGCCTTTATTGTAGAAAGTAGTTCTCCACAAATTTCGAAGAATAAGTTTACAAGATACAGTAATTTGGGGGGCAATTATACCCTTTTGGGTTTTGAAACCTTTAGTTCAAGCTCACTTTACCTTCACAGTATTTTTAGAGAATCTGTTTTTACTCTTCAGGGTTTACTTTATGGGTCATTTGGGGGTTTCTCTGACAGCTTTTAGGATTCTTTTTTTGACCAGGATTCTTGTAGTTGTGCCTATGGTGTGTGCTGGAGGGTCATGAATACAGAGTTCTAGATGCCTCATTTATATCACTGTTCATCTGTTCTCTACATTTGTAAAATATCTTTGTCATACTTCTGGTGAATAAAATTTTTGTACCATTAGACTCTGCATTCACCCCATCCTCAAGGACAATGATTCCAAAGTTTGTTCTTCCAGGGTCTTCTAGAGCTCTTCAGTTAGTTTTAGCTGGCTCTTTCTTAGTGTTCCTGAGTAAATGTAATGCCACATCATCCTTGTCTTCAAGTCCTGGCATTTTTTCTTCTGACCAACCTTGCCTATTGACATAGGTTTCAGATGAATTTTTCATGTACAGGATCCCTGCTGATTCTCCTTCATAACCTCAGGTTATTTACTGAAGGCGTCTTTCATGTTCTGCCTTGTCTTCTTCTTTCACTCACTCGGGTGCTTATTCATATCTGCTTTAAATTGGTTGATCATCTTAGGGATTGGGTCACTGAGCTGCTTACATCTTAATTAAGTCCATTCATCATTTTAGTAATTTCCTCACAAAGCTGCTTATTTGCTTCTTCTTTGATCTCTTTAATCACTTTTACTATTTGTCTTTTGAGTTATTTTTCTGCCATCTGGTGAATGATACTTGGCAACAGCAATTACTATTTTTTTATCACATGTTATGAAGACACTTACACAGGAGGACTTCCAAACTGGTACAGCAAGTAGCAAGAAAGATGGGGTAAAGGTGTTTGGAGCCAGGGAGAGGATTTTGAAGATTAATCACAATGTATCTTTTACTATAATAATTTCTTCAGTCAAACATCCACCATATATTGTGATTACACCACAGATGTCTTCTTTTTATTCCACAGGGTGCACAAAGAGCATAATCATAGCAAATTAAACAGCAATCTGAGATACCAAAAAGTTCTTTTAAATACAGATCACCGCTGACACCTACAGGTCAGGGCATCCTATTTCAGAATTTGGCTGTGGGACAAACCTCTCTGGGATCCAGGCTGCAGTGTCCCCCTGGGATCTGGATGCTGCTTGCATTGTGGGTCACTCCCAAGGTCACCTGCCAGAGTGATGCAGGCAGCACAAAGCAGAGACAGGCAGAACTTGCCCGTGACAAATTCTTCAGGGAGCAGGTCCAAAGGTCCATCTCTGGCTCAGCTGCCTTCTCCAAGGATGAGGTCTCTCCTCCCTAAAGGACTGGCTGTGGTGCTGAGATCCAAAACTCCCACTCCTCCCTCCCACACCCAACCTTCCCCTTCTCCCTCAGGTGTCTGGTGTTTAAAAAAACAACTTATATTTAATTGGAAAGGACAGGTCCAAAGAACAACTCTTGGGGTTTTACTTACAAGTTAGTCAACCAATTTAATGAAGTACTTCCCAGTAGGATTAGAAGCACTTTTTTCCTGAGGCTTCACGAAGAAGAGCAAGCCTCCTGACAATACCCTAGTTTTGTTCTTTGCTCAGAAATTGTTTTTAAGAGCTTTAAACTCATTTTACAGCCAAGTGTGTGAACCATGACCAAAATGACCGTGTTTGGCTTCATTGTATTTAAAACTCTTCAATTTAATGTGTCTCTGCTTGCATTTTAATATAAGCAAATGAGAAGAAATTCAGCAACATTTTTAACAGAGTATAGAACTATCCTCAGCTAGGCTATCCAGTTTATTGGGTATATTTTCTATTTCCCACAGTAGAGTATAAGCGTGTAACTAACGATTCTGACAAGTCCAATAACATGCCTTCAACTCGCTGCAGCCCAGGCAGCCACATCAATCACCGAGAAGCCTCTCATTCACATCCACATTCATCCTTTGTCCTCACCCACCCCTGGGTTCCAGGACACTCCGATCTGAGCCTTGTTTACGGCATAATCCCCATCCAGGCACTGAAACCTTTGCTAAACACAAATTGCTGCCTAGACAATGCTGCATGCACAGCCTCCTGGTTTACAGCTCCTGTGCATCAGGAAACCAAGCATGGCTTGTCCAAATGCCCATGCCTCGGCTTCCTCGAGGTTGTGAGCCGGCTGTTTGCTTGGCTCTCCCCTGAGGCTGCTGTGAGGCTTGTCCCTCTGTGTTTCGTCCCATGGTGTGCAGCCCTGGTGCTGCAGGTGGGGCTGCTCAGAAGGAGGCAGCAAGCCCCCCGCCCCCTAGGGGGACTAGGCAGCTATGGACAGCACCCTGAGAGGTTCTTCTCTTTTCATTACTCACCAGAGACAGCGTCCCACCCCTCACACTGTCCTGCCCACTGCTAGTAAAATCATGAAGCCCAGGTCCCCCTCAAGGGAAAGGGGTGATGCAAGGACAAGAACACCCTTACACAAATCTCAGGAGACAGGCAGAGGTTTCTACCAACCTCCCTTTTTGAAGGACTTGAGAAACTCCTAACCAAGTACATTTAAAATGCAAGTTTCAAGACAATGGTAAATACGTAGAGAAAAATGAAAATCTTGAGAGACATAAAACAAATGAAAAAGTCCCTGGGCTGCCCCGGATGTCACACACACACACACACACACACACACACACACACACTGGGCAGCACTGCAGGCTCTGGGAGAGACCCCGAAACCTGCACTATGGAGGCAGAGGTGGAGCTGGCGCTGGGAAGACACCTGGGCGGGAGCTGGCAGAGCAGGGTCTAAAACAGCTTATGAGCTCTGTAGAGAAGGAAGTCTGGGGACAGCGCAGCACAGCCTCGGAGCTGTTCTGCACATGCATGAGGGGATGAAGACTTCATATAAGGACCCAGCACAGGGCCTGGCTGGTGCAGACTAGAGTCTGTGCTGCACTTATCAGCAAGAATGGAAGGCTTGAGTTCACAGGCTGGTGGTTAGTGAAAAGCTATTTGCCTCAGTCTGTAGAAATCCTGCAAATGTGAATTCTAACAAGGCATGGGCATGTTTAAACGGTGAAATTCATGATAGTTATAGCAGCCTATCAAAGACGACCGGCTATGCAAAGAGGCCAGGCAGTCCAACCCGTGGCAGAAAACTGACCACTAAAAACAGCCTGAAGAGCAGCAGATGTGACAGTCAAAGGCAAGTCAGTTAAAGAGTTCTTATAACTGCTCACCACAGGTTCAAAAAGGTAAGTAGGGACATGAAATTATATAACTAACCCAAGGGAGCCTCCAGAAATAAAAACTGCAGTCATGTGAAGTAAAATTTGTATGATATGAGATGGATAAAAAATAATCCATTATAAAATTTTTAAAGATTCATGAGCTTACTGATATAGTAATAGAAACTATACAGTGTGAAACTCCAAAAAAATGGAATTTAAATAAAATGTAAAAAGAATACAGAATTAGGGAAAGAAAAGCCAGTGGCTCCCAGGAATCGGCCATGCTGGGACTGGGAGGACCCACAAAAAATAAACTACCCGGCCTTTCTGGTAGGCTGTGCAAGCCACACAGGCTCCAGGGAGGAAAAAGTCAGCAATGGGGAGAATCTTCCTCCAATTTACATGTCAAATACTGAAAAAAATAGTATTTTAATAATGTGTGTTCTAGAAAATGTCCATGATGTTGATCTATTTTGTCATCCCATGAAAAGTAGTATCCCTACTTCAAGAGGAAAGCTCAGTGACAATAAACAAACAAATGGTGAGAAGACTTTTTCTAAATAAAACATATGGATGATCTGCTATACATAAAAATGTGTTCAGTATCACCAGTCATGGAGAAATGCAAATTAAAACTAATGAGACGGCACCACACATGTCAGTAAGAGAGCGGGAGAGAGAGCTAATATTGGCATGAGAGTGGAAAACTGGAACCCTTGTGCCTCGTTGGTAGGAATCCAAATGATGGTGCCTTTATGGAACATTATGGAGGTTCCTAAAAAATTCCTTATCATATGGTCCAGCAATGTTGCCTTTGGATAAACATCCAAAGGAAGATGCTCATTATCGGCAAGACATGTCTATGTTCATTGGCTCATCATTCACAATAGCCAGTGTGAATACAAAGAAGGTATCCATGATCTATATTTTCTTGATGAATGATTGGAAAAAGGAAATGTTAATCAGTCTCTCTCTCTTCCTCTGTTTTTGTCTCTGTCTGTCTGTCTCTGTCTCCCTCTCTCTCTGTCTCTCTGTCTCTCTCTCTCTCTCTCTCTCTCTCTCTCTCTCTCTCTCTCTTTCTCTGCATGTCTCTGTCTCCTGTCTCCTACTCTGTCTGTGCTGTGTAACATTCCCTATATTATCCGCCCATAAATCATGTCATCCTGCCGGCACACATTACACATGTGTAAATCCCAGCTTCTCCTGAATCACTAACTTATCCAGGAGGATAACTTCAGGCAGTCTCTCCTGGCATTTTCCATTGAATTACTCTTAGTTCACAGGTTGGGAGACAAGTGTGAGTGTCCTGAGTGTATCAAGCTCACTTATGCACCTCAGAATGAAAGAAACCAGGACTCTTCAGTTTGGACCTGGGCACACAGGGAAATACTTTGTCAATTGATATATTTGCATTTGGAACTTGTCCCTGAAATAGTAACATTTAATATTGTTGAACAATTATTATTAATGTTAATTTACTGAAAAGATAATATAGCAATTGATATATAACTAAATGTATTTTAATATTGCAATTTAATACAGAATGTGAATTGAAGCCCTCATTTTTGTTAGCAAAAAACTACAGACAAGTTGATCTTATATTTTGTGTGATAACTCGGACACTGGTATGAAATTCAAGGAAGCAAGAAATTAAAATTTGGGAAGCAAAGGCTTTATTTCCAGGCCTCATCGTGACACAGCCTCCAGGAGCCAATTTGGAGACTGCGCACCTCACAGCTAAAAGTCAGGGCTTTTATCTTGTAAATCCACAAATAGCTGCTGGTCACACAATGTAAGGAGGGTGTGGCACACTATGGAAATGGCGATTACACATCTTGGGAAGGGCAAGATCAGGTAAGGGTTGTGCTAACAATCAAGTCTCCCTGCATATTAGCAAGTTTAGATAAGAAGAAATCTTGTTTTTCTTAGCAAAGAATAGAGAAGTCTAACAGCAATTAACAACCTTAGTTACCTTACTTCAGCACCACAACTGTTATTTGTAGATAACATATCAATTAGGTAAGATTTTACAATTCTAGGGGGCTGGGGATTTAGCTCAGCGGCAAGAGCGCCTGCCTTGAAAGCAGGCAGTCGTGAGTTTGATCCCCAGTACCAATAAAAAGGAAAAAGACAAAAAAAAAAAAAAAAAAGATTTTACAATTCTTTACAGAGGAGAACATTGATTAACATATCAATTAGGTCATCCAAAGGGAAAAGGAAAACACAGACTGTAAGGCCAAATTACAGGTATTGCTATGATATAAATATAACGAAGCTATTTTTGTGAAGAATAGTACAATCTAATACAATCTAATGCAATTAACACAATTTGTGACAGGCTACCAGGTAGGGAAGGGGGTTGTCAGGAGCTGTTACCTCAGGCCTTTGTTTTATGGCCTTTTAGGAAGTTAAAACTTAACCTAGTTAGATTTGAAGGGGGAAGAGGAGGGGAAGCAGCAGGCGGGCTTATACAGAACAGGCTTCATGGCGCGATAGTTAGGGGGCTTTAGGTTATTACATTTTGAATAAAACGCAATGACTGAAACAATCCTGCCAGCAATCTTCAGTTCATTCAGTGAAGGCTTCCTTGCCAATTAATCTCAAGTACTCCAGCATTTTCTAGCCTAGCTCTACTGCCTATTTCTACATTATTCTTTGTATTTAACTCTTTGGCTTTGTACTTCTTTGGGGCTTGTGACACACAAATTTGGATCTCTGAATAGATTACATGCTCTGATGTCACTGGTATGTGTGACATATCAGTATAATTCATAAAGCTTTCTACTTTTATAATTCATAAAGCTTTCTACTCTCTAGAAAGTTCTAGTTTCTCATGTGTAAAATGAAAATTCTGATCTAGGTGATCTTTGTCAATCTGTGATCATCCCCATCTCAAGACTTCATGATTGCTCAGGCATCTTTTTTACTTTAGTTTATTAGTGTATGTGTGCAGGAAATAGTGTTTACATCCCTCGTGGAAGTTAGCACATGTCCAAGACACATTCCAACTCCTTGTTTTTCATCCCTTATCCTTTTGCTCCCCTCCTGGCCTCTCTCTCCAACTATCCTTCAAAATTGATTGGAAAATAAGGCATTTTCATAACAAGCACCTAAAGCAATTCATGACCACCAAACCAGCACTCCAAAACTTCCCAGGGTGGCCAGCCACCTTCCCAGGAGATTCAGCATGTGACTGTCAATGCTGCTTGTAATCTAACAAAATCACAGTTGAGAGTATGTAGTAACTCCATAAGCAAATGCTGATGTGAGATGTGAAAAGACTTCTAAGGTCATTTTACCTGCTTGTAGAAGTAATCAAATTGTACCATAATTCCAGATAAACTAATTTCCCATTTTAAATTCTGAATCAATGATTTTCAATTTTCCTGAATATTTTTCTTATAAACTTTCTTCCATTTTCATGGCTCTGATATGTAATTTTTCTTCACATTTTAGTAGCTTTGCTTACTTTAAAAAAAATCACTCTTTTGCATCTCAAAAAGCCTTTGTGTCAGTGACTGATTTGGTCTGTTTCTATGAAGCCTTGGAGTGTAAGCACCTTTCATGGCTTTTTTCTTCTCCCAGCTGTATTTGCCTTCTGAGCCTTGGCCAGCAGGGTGGGAAGCCTTGCTTCCTTGGAGGTCCTGACCCTGGGGCCATAAACCTCCCTGATCCTCTCCGACAGGATAAATAGGCCACGCTCTAAACAAAGGCTTTTTGTCCCTGTAGGGACCGCTGCTGCCACCCATGCCTTCCCAGACCTGCCGAGGAGCTCAGAGGCTCCATGTAGCATACGGATCCTCTGTGGACCTTTTTGTTCCACTGATCTCCAAATGTACAAGAATACAGACACAGCAACGCAGATACCCTGCTGCTCACCTCACCCAAGGATCCTCTTCTCCCACTCCTCCCTGAAATGAAAGTTTTACATTATTTTCCTTGTATTTTAAATTTTGTTATTTATGTAACCTGAGATTTATCATTGGAAACACAAAAAAATACCACACAAGAAAGATGGTCCAAGAAGCTGGGATTGTTCACCACCTCAGGTATTCTTAAAAGTGTTACCTGTGAGATACAAGCTCTGCAAAACATGAGTCACCAATTCTGCAGGTAGAAATGTCAGCATCTTTGCTAACTTTGATTTGGAAAGGAAATTTAGATGAGCACGTGGATGTGAGCCATCCATCGCAGACAGAATTCCCCTATAAATGAAACATGCCCCTAAGCTTGAACCACAGGAAAAGTCATGGTTTGCAGCTTTGCAGAGGATTGAATTGCAGTTGCTTTTCCAAACCTCGGCTCTGACAAAGTGGGTTCATACCAAGTGGATTGGGCTAAACTAATCCCTTATTTTAAAGAACACTCTGGCAAACAGTGATACCAGAAACTTACAGGATTGTATTCCCATTTATGAGCTTATTGGTATAAAAATTCTCCTAAAGTCAGAGAAAGAAATACAGTTTTGAAACCACTTCTCTTTGCACCCATCCACATGATATTAAAAAGTCAATTTTGACTCATTTTTTTCAGACAATTATTTGTCCTAACCAGATATGAGAAATTTCATGGGGTCTTTTGCCACCTTTAATTTTGCCCTCCATAGTATTTTTCAGGCTGGTTTCAATGCCTAAACCATGACATTTTTAAAGCATTGTGGTAAGAACACTTAAGATGAGATTCAACCTATATCAATTTGCACTTCCAGTTATTAGCAAGGGGTTTCCATGGGGACTCCCGCACTACTTGGTTCTCTGCCTTGCACCTTGATTTCCTGTGCCCTGGCCCTTTCCCTCCACCCCACACCCCACCCCAGCCAGGACCTGGCACATAAAACCGTAAGTAAGCTTCGACAGCTCCTCCCGGCCCTGCTCCACTCCGTGCCCGCCCCCCCCCCCCCCCCCCGCGCGCGCTTTCCCCTTCCAGCCCACCAAGCTGTGCTCAGCAACCCAGGCTTCCGGGGGTGGTACTGCCTGACATTTGCCGGTGTTGCTTTCTTTTTATTATTTTTAATTTAAAAGAGAAAGAAAATAGAAAAGCAGAACAAAAGGCAAAAGAGACAACAACAAACTCAACACAGTAACAATATAGGCTTTCAAAACGAGATGATAGGAATTTAACAATGGTTATAATAGTGCATAATGTTATCTTCAAAAGAGGTGCTTAGATTACCAGATATAGACACGCAGAATTGATCTGATCATGAGTATTAACTGTTCTTTCCAAGAACAGAATTAGTTGTACAATCACCTTAGCTATCTTATGTGTATATATACAATTTATGTCTTTTTTCTTCCTTCTTTCCTCCATTCGCCTACCCCACTTACTTTTCCCCTTAGAGCAGTTTCTTCTTGCACAGTATTTATCGTAGATTTTGGATCTTATTTGCTCTTTCAGTTTCTTACACTAAGGAGACAACACAGTATTTACACATGTGAGTTTACTTCACTGATTTGTCTGGTGTTTGTGAGCTGCCAGTGATCTCGGATCCCATTCTTCCCGGCAGGGTTTTCTGCCTCAGCTCCGAGGAGTTTTCCTCCTCCTGCAGACTTCGTTTTCCTCCCACAGACTTCAGTTTCCTCCCTCCCACAGACTCCATCGCTGGTGAGTCTCCCTTTCGTGCAGATTTCACTGCAGTTGTCACTTGCACTTTCACTGTTTATTGTCCTGAATGACTAGTATCCATCTGAAGTGGAAGATTAGAGTGAAGTCAGGAGTCTGGCTACTGTACACTGACATCTAAAATGTCCTTCTTTAGGTCTGAACAGTTTTAATGTTTGATTCTGTGAATGGTGCAAGTGTACAAAGGACTGTAGGCGACAAGGCTCTCACAGAGAGAGCTTCAGCAGGGACCAATGCTAGGAACAGCAGTGGCAGCGGAGGAGGGAGAGCTGAGATGCACATGTGCATATGGGCACCAAATCTTTAAAGGTGTGTTTTAATCATGCCACTTCGGCAGCTGCTGATTCCTGAGCGCTCACATCTGTAATTCCGCTTCTGGACTGTAACTGTTCCCGTTCCTAACTCTGTCCATTAGCAACACTAGTGCAGAATAACACAGGGAACCAATGAAGTCACTTTTAGACCCATTTTACTGGTCTTTCTTCTTAAATGATCCTAGCTGAAATAAAGACTTCTACATGATTTCTTGATCAAAAGGGAAATTGTGTAATTTTGGTTCGACAGTGACTTAAGAAAAATGTCTTAATGCCTACAGCTCCTGACTCCGGAGAAATCTAGAGGTACTTGGAAAAATAAGAGCGTATTCTGTGGTGCTCTGTCCATTCATTTTTAACCTGTCTACCTGTCTATCACCAAGCACGTGAAAGGCTACAATTACTCATTCATATTTGAAGACTAAGACATTCAAATGTAAGACAGTTTCACATTTGATCTTCTCCACTGCAAAAGACACACACAACTGAAACAATTGCTTTGCTTCCTGTGTGAGTTAGAAGGCCAGGCAGGTTTCACTCTGAGCTCTACATCTGACACCTTCACACTCACACTGACTTTCCTCCGTGGATAATCACAGGAAGTATGGCTCCTGAAGCCAACGGGCTCCTGAGGCTAAGCACGTTCCCTTTCTTAGTTTTCTGCTGTTCTTACATCTCTCATGAATTTTTATTTGGTATCTCCTATAATTTTACAGAGACAGATGTGCAGTAATATATCTGCAGCCTTCATTTTGCATATTCTGCATCACGTTTTGATGTGGTATTTAACATTATCACATGGCATGGTTTCTCACATTATTTTGATGGGAGTTTTTGGATATTGGCCAAGACTTACATAGCTATAGAATAAAACATTTACATGAGAAAAGAAAACCACTGGGTCGTTTGCTTTTCTGCATAAATAGACCATTTTAAACATGCAAATATATCCCTCTAAAAATGGCAAAGTACAAAAACAGATGAAAAATGAAAGTATACAAATAAAATAAATTTTTAAACAGTTATTTTGTTGCTTGAGATCTTATGTGAGGAAATTAGCAGAACACAGTGGTTCCTGCTTGGCATATGTCAAGCAAGGTGCTGGCCTCTATAACATGGCCAGGGGTGCAAAGGGAAAATAATCAAACAGGAAAACACTGGGGATACCAGTTCGGACCTCACCGCCGTCTTTCCCCAGAACGTTAATCATTTTTGACACCAAAGCTCCAGGAAAATGGGGGAAAGGGAAACCAACAGCAGCTGGGAGAAGGGCTTCCTCCTCCTGGGCTTTTCGGACCAGCCCCAGCTTGAGAGGCTCCTCTTTGTCATCATTCTGCACTTCTACCTCCTGAACCTGCTGGGGAACATGGCCATCATCCTAGTGTCCTGCCTGGACCCCAAGCTCCACACTCCCATGTACTTCTTTCTCAGCAACCTCTCCTTCGTGGACATCTGCTTCGCCACCAGCGTTGCCCCACAGCTCCTGGTCACCATGAACAAGAAGGACAAAACTATGAGCTACGGTGGCTGCGTGGCCCAGCTCTACGTGGCCATGGGCTTGGGCTCGTCCGAGTGCATCCTGCTGGCAGTCATGGCTTATGACCGCTACGCTGCCATCTGCCTGCCGCTGCGCTACATGGCCGTCATGAACCCACGGCTCTGCGCGTCCCTGGCCAGCACGGCATGGCTCAGTGGCCTGGTGACATCCCTCATCCAGTGCTCCCTCACACTGCAGCTGCCCCTCTGCGGGCACCGCAGGCTGAACCACATTTTCTGTGAGGTGCCTGTGCTCATCAAGCTGGCCTGTGTGGACACTGCACTCAACGAGGTGGAGCTTTTTGTGGCCAGTGTGGTCTTCCTGATTGTCCCCGTGTCCTTCATCTTAGTCACCTACGGTTTTATAACCCAAGCTGTGCTGAGGATCAAATCAGCTGCAGGGCGCAAAAAGGCCTTCGGGACCTGCTCCTCTCACCTGCTGGTGGTCGTCATTTTCTACGGGACCATCATCTTCATGTACCTGCAGCCAGCCAAGAGCAGCTCCAAAAACCAGGGGAAGTTCGTCTCCCTGTTTTACACTATAGTCACCCCACTTTTAAACCCCATTATCTATACTCTGAGGAACAAAGACGTCAGAGGAGCTTTGAGGGCCATGATTGTGGGAAACACTTTGAGGCCAGGAAGACCCTGAGCCACGGGGCCCACCTTCCATGGCCGGACTCAGTCCAGGAGCTCTCTGGTCTGAGTGCACCTCTCGTGCACAATTCCACAGTGACTATGAAGATACCTGAAGCCACACAGAGCCAAACTACTCATGCTAAACTGCAAGCAGCAGCCTCCTGCATCCCAGGATTCTATGCTCGCTCTGCAGAAAGCGCTTCGCCTCCCCTCAGCCACGCCACTCACATTCACGCATGCATCCTCGCTGCCTCGTGTCATGTGAATGCTACTGATCCCTAAAATCTCAGCTAATGTGGCCTGCACCCTCCGGCTTTCTTGAAACACCACCTTCTTCACACTGAACAGAATTGCTTTATGACGTACTGCCCACAGCACGTGACACACACATATCTCCACTTTTTCTCATGCCTTATACACTCGTGTATGGCTACATAAAGTAGTATATATGTGTGCTGGGCACCTTCATATGCATGTAAGCACACTGTGACATAATATCACAGGCTCCCCGACACCGTATTGCTTTGAACTAGAGACTGCCTGTGCCTCGCTGTTCACGCAGGTACTTGTACAACGTTTCACACACAGCCTAGTGAAAGGGTTATGATGCGTTAGCGTCACAAAACTATGAGTGTCATGTTTTGTCACAGGAATCAGATACATAGACTTTCATTAGTGCAGTTCGTGTGTTTTCAAGACTAATGCTCCTTTTTGTGGAAGTTTTTAAAAATTGAAAGTGCAATGTAACAATGTCTATAGACCATTCATAAGCTCTACCAGGAAGTAGATGCTTCTGTCCTGCAGCTCCAAAGGTGATTTCATGCCTCAATAAATTAAGACAGGGGCTGAGGATTTAGCTCAGCGGCATAAGCTCCTGCCTTGCGAGCAGGCAGTCGTGAGTTCGATCCCCGGTACCGATAAAAAGGAAAAAGACAATAAATTAATTAATTAAGACAATGCTTCCAGATTGTGTCAATAAGGAGGGATAGCAGGGAAAAATGATAAAGCACAGTTTCCTGAGGTGAAAATAAAATGTCATAAAATTCACAGGAATAATCTGTGTAATGAACGGGGTAAATCAACACAAAAAACAAATATTATGAACTACACACATCATAGCATAAATAAAAACAAAAGTATGCTCTTGATGAAGGAAAACAAACATTGATGATAAGATAGATTTGTGTACAATGTTTCATTAGTCACCATAGATTATACAATTAATAGGTACAATTTTGCTCATAACAATTTCCAAACTTAGTTGTCTTTTAAAAACATATATTTATTTCTTCTGTACGGGCCTCCAGGATGGCTTGGATAGTTCTACTTAAGAGGTTATATTTAATTCTGCTCTGCATGCTTGAATTTGGTGGGTACCCAGAGCATGCCATTCTATCAGGTAGGGGCAAGAAAATGAGCAGGTCACGTACATGTATGGCTCCTGTCAGAGATGGAAAACATTCCATCGACCACAATTATTTGGCCAAAGTAAGCTGTGTTTCCACGGCCAAAGTCACTGGCGTAAGACCAGAGCGGGGACAATATGCATGCAACATGGCTTCCGCTGTGTCGGTTATTGAGAAGATGAAAACCACAGGCACTTAATGCAGAGCTGCCAGAGAGTAACACGGAGAGGGCTGGCAGCGCCGGGCAGCACCCTGAACTCTCAGCACGGTAATGGGGGAAACTTGCCCAAGGAAACAGTTAGATAGCACGTACTGAAGATAGACAGGAGGAAAGCACACACTTCATTTTATTGCTGTTCACAACCATTCTTTCTGCTCTCATTTCCCTTTCAAGAGTCCCAGTTTGGGCGGTAATACAAATGCTTATGTTATGTGAAATCTAGCAGTTGGTCTTCCAAATATATTTCCAACCAAAATGCACATGTACTGTACATTCATCAAGATAAATGGATATAGCCTGAGGTCAAAATCTTAAGTAAAATAAACTGGACACACATGTAAATACCACACTGTTTCTCTGTGTGAGAAACCAAAAGTGCAAATGAGGACCCAAATGTATAACAGGTATTGTGAAATCAGGAGAATATGTTCAAATGGGGAGAGGAGAAGGAAAGATGGGGGAAGTAAAAGAAAAAGGGAAAACAGGGAAACAAAGTGTTCATAAGAGGCCGGGCTGAGGGGAGAGGAGGGGAATGGGAAAAAGAAGAAACAAGTTCTATCATGTCCAGCTACAAACTCTGTGATGAATATGATCATTATTTATACCTAAAATGTACCAATAAAATCTGATTGAAAAAATTTTAAATAAATGTTAAAAAGGATGCACCAAGCACCTCATTTTTCACCAACACTAGACTGCATTGATATAATGTGATTTACCAATAAAAAGAACACTATATGAAAAGAAAAATAAAATGTGTCCAAAAAAGAATACACAACAAAAATAAAGTATGTCCCTGAGAAAAAGGGTAGACGATTCTCACTAATACTCTGTTGAGCCATGTGCAGAAAATAGACCATTATTTTAGTTCAACAAGACTGTTACTAGTGTAAAGAAAAGCTGCTAAGTTTTGTTTGTCCATTTCATCTTCAATAATTTCAAATTCTACTTCCAAACTTTTGAACCATTTGATTACCAAATTTTCAGGATTCTGAGTTCTTAAAAATTCAAACAATCAATTTTAAATGATGGAGAGGAGAAAATAAATGAAAACCACACACTAAAACTGGAAAACCTCCAGGCAAGTCATGTCAGCAAGGTGACAGAATGGGGTTCCCAGCTCACATGGCCCTGCGCTGCACTGAGGCAGCTGTCCTCGGCAGTGTGCCATGGGACTCTGAGGCAAATGCGAATCATGACAAAGCCTGGTGAAGCCCAAAGCTGCTATTTTGGAGAAGCAGAGCTAGACTCACAAAAGATTCACTGAATGTGCCAAAGTCTCCAAAATGTGCTCATACATTTGCTGCTGTAGCAGCCGTTCTTGGGTTTGACATGAGTCACCTGAGATCTAGTCTACCCTTAATGTCATCGCCCCTGAGCCTCACTCCCCTGACCCCTAAGCTGACACATCCTCATGCCCTGTTAGAGCTGCTGATGCCGACACATACCCGTGAGAACGGAACATGCCCGATGGCAAAGGGATAGGGACAGGGAGGTCACTTTCAACTGCTCATAGGCACCTGTGATATCGTTCCACTGTCGTGTGTGTGTGTGTGTATGAGAGAGAGAGAGAGAGAGAGAGAGAGAGAGAGAGAGAGAGAGGATGTGTTTGCTTTACCTGCTAATGATGCACACAAGAACAAACCAGACGCTGTGCTGTTCAAAACCAGTCACAGGAGCCACAGGCATAAGGATGAAGACAAGCAAGTCCTATAGCGCCACCTTCAGCTGTCCGCTAGACTCTGCAAATACTCACCGGGAAATCATTCCTAGTCTTCCTGTGGAGACGGACCCCAGGCAGACCGCAAGGAAGTAAATTCAGAAGTCTCAGACACTTTATCCAGGGTGGAGGAGGCTTAGATTATAAAGACTAAAGATTAAAGTACTAAGGAGTATAAGTTCATGCTGGCCACTTCTAGGAGAACATATGTTCTTCATAACTGATGAGCATGGCACCACTGGTTCGCAGTGGTTTGCATTAGCTCTGTGAGTTAGAACACCAGCACATTTAGTGCCCACTTTCACCTAGGATCTTCATTCTCTAATGTTCTTGGTCCTGCTGAAGCACTTCAGTATATAAAAAGCACCGCAATATTAATAGCCAAGAGAAAAGCCACAACCACGTGTACACTGGTCTTCACCATCAGTGTGGTACAGTTTAAAAAAAAAGCTACCATGCTCTTCAGCAAAGAAAAAATGACACCACTGAAAATGTCCATGGCTGTAGGGCTTGATACCTAAACTACTGAAGAATCCAAAGAAGCTCAGTGTAGAGAACCCACACAGGAAAGCCAAGGGGGCAGAAGGAGCCCCCACCCCAAGGGACAATAGCTACACTCAGAGCCTATCTGTCCCAGGAAGCCACTATCATGCTTGACATTGGATTAACTCTGAGCAAGACAGAAAGAGCTCAGCACAGAGCACGGGAACACAGCCCAGCAATGCAGTGCCAAAATGCAAACCCCTCCAAGCACATGGCCTTAGCACCATAAAACACCCCCAACTTGGGGCACCAGATGAATGTAAAAACAAAAAGCTTAGTATTCACCATTCATTCAAGACCTTGAACAACAAGTTATTGGGTATCGAGGCAGGAGATTAGTTTATTTTAGTGAATTCTATTAAAACATAGCACAGATCTGCTGAGCACATTCGCTGAGGGCTTTTGGGGTGTTTGTTTGTTTGTTTGTTTGTTTTGTTTTTTTAACACTAAATGGAAATCTGACTGTCACCATAGAAGCCATCACAAAGCCCAGACTACAAAGGGACTCAGGATTGGAAAAACTGGCATTGGGCTTTCAAGTGCCTAAATGTGTCCTATCCATTTTTAAGTTTAGGGTTCTTTCTTGTTTGGTTGGTTGGGGATTTTTGGTACTGGGAAACAGTCAAACTCACGATCTCACACTTGCCAGGCTGGCTAGTGGAAAGGGTTCTAAACCCATCCTCTAACCTTGGTTTGTAACAGTAGCTGAGGGCTAGCTAGCCAATCACAAGGAGCCAGTTATTCAAAGAAGACTGACATAAGCCAATCAGGCTGAGTATGTCTGCACCTCACTTCCTGTTTCTGCACCTCACTTCCTGTTTCTGTGGGACACTTCCTTTGTCCTGCCTACAATATGATTCCCATGAGAAGCAGTGAAGTCTCCTGACCTATCTTCAGTCCCGAGAGCTGCCTGCTTCTAGAATTGTAAATAAAGTTATTATTGCTAAAATAATATTTATTATACTTTAGTTGTTGAACAAAAGAAGCATTCCCTGGACAGTGCACCATGGAGTGTTCAGGGTGAAGACAACCCCATGGCTTGAACCCGAGGGACACTACTTTTTGTGATCCTCTTCTCCCAAGCTCCACAGCTTAGCCTTGTACAGAGTGATGTCATTGTACACCCTGAAGTGGTTTAGCCTGCGGTCCTGGCGGTCTGGGTTGACCTAGAGGAGAGTGCAGGGTGAAGAGGAGATGGGTTTGAGTCAGTTGGACCCTGCACGCCTTGCTTCCATCACAGTCTCCTTCCCACAGATTCTCCTAAGGACCAAACTCCATTGAGGATGGATGGAACGCTTTCCAAGCAGGGTGACAAGCCAGGTCCCTGGAGCGGGGCAGGAGAACTGGAGTGCAGACTCCTTGGGCAGGAAGAACACCCGAACCATGCTCAGTGGATGACCTTTCCTAGGATGGAGCCGAGGAGCTGGGAGCAGCACCAGATAGGTTCCCGGCTGGGCTCTGTCCCTTTCTCTTGACTTCTCCAATGACCTCACAATGGTGCATGCCACATTTATGGCACAGCAACCATGTGCTGGGTACTGAGCTAGGTGCTGTGCAGTATTACCTCATTCCTCCTAAAGATCCTACCATGTAGGCCCTAATACCTCCATCTCATCAAAGGAAAGAGTCAGAAAGTGACTCACTTGCCCAGGGCCACACAGCTAGATGGTAGAAGCCAGAATTCAAACCAAGTGAGTCTTGGCTTCCCACCTGGTCCTCTCCAGCCCCCATGGCCTAGCATCTCTTCCTGGTTACCAAGGGAACAAGCCACACTTACCAAGGGCTCTGAGTCCCAGCCAATCTCCTGGCTTTCCGTCTGGGTCTCTGGATATTTCTTCCTTGGCCCCTGAGCAGCGTGGTAGATGAGATTCAGAAACCTTACTGGGGGAGGAAATGCGTCAGGACCAGTAAGCATGCAGATGACATCTTTCACTGCAGCCCAGGGTGCCATAGACACAGAGCCCAGGCCAGGAGACAGTGTGCTCAGTGCTCTACACCCCTCTCAGCAAAGGTGTTGCGTACAAACAGTGTCTCCCTGGCATTGTTTTGGGGCTGGCTGAGCAACACAGACCCAGCCCTGCTCTTCTGGAAGCTTAAGATCTAGACTGGGAGCACACATGCACACGCACACACACACACTGTACAGGAAACAAACAGTCCCAAGAGGGCAGACATGATGGGTGTTCCCAGGATTGGGGGGCAGATCAGCAACTCCAGACAGGCAGGGAAGCCAAGGCCTGCAGGTGGCACGCAGGTGTGGGCCACAGAAGAGCTGAGGAAAAGCCCCCGAGGCAGTGAGATCAGAGACCACAGCACCCACAGCCAGCAGACCATGTCGGTGTTACTCTTCTGTGAACCTTGCCCATAGCTCAGGGTGTCCCTACACGGCTCGTCCCCTTGGGTCTCCTCTTAGAGCAGCACATCCGGCAGCCTGACAGGAGGAGGCACCTGCTCCTGCGCCCACACCCACACACTTGTCCAGGCATTCACAGGTCTGCTTCTCGGTCCCTCTCCATCCCAGATGAGCCCCACCCAGCCCAGCACAGGGACACCTCGTGGTAAAAATGGAAGCGGTAAGCACTTGCCCAGACCATGTACCACGTGCTGCTCTAACACCTGCAGCGCTTCCTCAGTCCTCACAGCAACCCTCAAGGGGGGCGGGAGGTGAAAGATTCGCTGAAAGTCACACAGCTGATGAGGGACCAAATGAGGATTTGAATCCACCAGTTTGACTCCAGGCCTTGTGCTTCTGATACCCCAACCTCTGATGACTGAGGGAGTGAATGGGATGCTTGGTGTTATGGTTGATACACTGTGTCAACTTGAGCAGCTTAGAAGTTTAACTGAGAGACTCAGCAGGGAGCCAGGATCCTCCTTTGTAAATATCTTTAGCCTGTGCAAGAGGAGGGCACAGAGGAGGTGTGAGTGCTGCACCTGCCCTGGAGATGGGGTGGCCTCTGTACAATATAAGGGAGGAGAAGAGGCTTATTCTCCCCGGTTTTGCTCTGGCTGCTTTTCCTAGCTGCTGCCTTGAAGTGTTGCCCCTGTGCCATGCCACCCTGCTTTGGAGCCAGCTGATTATGGACTGAAACTTCCAAAAGCTATAAGCCAAATAAACCCTTCCTTCCCGAATTCTGGGTTTCAGGTGTTTTGTCTCAGTAACGAGAGAAAAGTAACCAAAACACTTGGGTCAGTCAGAACCTATCTGCTGGCATGACAGTTGGTGAACACGCAGTGTGGTTGAATACCCCAGGCTCTGGTGAGCGTGGCTACTTGCAGTCCCGTTTCCGGTCTCCACAGAGGACCCTGATGCTTGGCCCAAGGTGACACTGCTGGGAGGTCCCACTCATCCGCCAACCTCTCTGCCCTTTGATCCATCGTATCCTCAAAGCCAGGACTTACCATCTGCAGGCTCCTCCAGGTTATCATGCCATGACATGGGCTTCCTGGCAATGGGGTGAACTAGACAGAAACAGTGACAGGTCTTGTTAGAACAGGAGCTCGTCTTTCTCTCGGCCACCTGAGGCCAGGCACCCCCTTAGCACTTCCTGTTCCCCAGGACTGGTCACATGTCAGGTACTGTGCTGGGCTCTGGGGAACATGTTTGACTGAGGCTTTCCTGGCCTAGTACTATCAAGTGGCCAGTGGCCACAAGTAGTGACTTGAACAATGTGAAGCTTTAGACCTAGCAGTCTCTGTTCAGAGGTGGAACTTTGGGAGCTGATTGGATCACGGGATGCTGTACTCATCCTGGGATTCCTCCACTGATGACTTTATGGCCAATTTGCTGTTAGAAGGCAAGGCCTGGGTGGAGGCGCAGCCTGGTTGGAGGTGGGTCACTGGAGAAGCAGTCTGGAGAGATTGATTCTTGTCCCCAGCTCTTCCTCTCTCTCTCGCTGCTTCCCAGCCACCCTGATATAGACATGACCTCCTTTCCTCCTCCAGAGCCCTCCACTGCTATTGCTACCTTGGAACCAGCCAACCATAGACTGAACCCATGGAAGCTGTGAGCCCTAGAACCCCGTGCTCCTTACAGTGGTGGAGTCAGGTATTTTGTCCCAAGAGAAGGTGCTTACTACCTGCACCACATCTAAAACAGAGACTGTGTTAGTTCTGAGCAATAGAAGTCACGTTTTCTCCAGACTGTCACCACCATGGACAGCAGTGTCAGAGGTATGGAAGCTGGGGAGAAAGTCCCAAAACCATGGCTATGTTGGCGAAGCTGTGGGCAGAAGCAGGGTGTGTCCACGGAATCCACTCACTGAGAAAGGGTGGACTAGAAAGGAGAAGGGCATAGGTGGACAGAAGGAGCTGGGTGAGTGGGCAGGTGGGATGGGGTGGGGCTAGGTGGGCAGTGGGGCCAGATCCAGGGGGCCTCACAGGCAGACTGAGGTATACTTAATACACAGTTGTGGGGCACTGCGGGGCTTGGACAGCCACAGGTCCAGTGAGCCGGTGAGTGAGAAAGGAGAGGAGGTGGGAGACATGAGACCATCAGACACTGCAGACTCAGGAGTGAGGGGGGAGAGGGCCTTGGGTGGCTGGAGGGTTAGGGTTAGGTGACCTGCGCTGAGGCTGGACCAGGCTGAAGCAAGAGAGCCGCTGAGGGGCAGCAGGACTGGGGCTGCAGAGTGGTGGGTTGTAGTGTATGCAAGTGCGGGAAAGGCGCCAATGCCTCCAGCTTGATTGCTGAGGCAGGAGGCCCTTCCAGGCCTCCCCAGAAGGCAGTGTGGGCGCGGTGGCATCGGGCTGGGGCTCCAGAGGAGGCCGGGGCCGAAGGGGGTGCTGAGCTTACAGGATCAGAAAACACCACCGGAAAATGCAAGGGCGGGCAGTCGGGGTGGGGGGCAGTCACTCCCCGGGGTCAGAGCACAGGGGGCACCAAAGACATCAGAAGCCAGAGAGAAGGAGGGAGGGAAAGGAACTGAAAGCCTTTAGATAATATGAGAAGCCTGAAAAACTTTACAAAAAAAATTCTTCATCATATTAAAAAGATCCCAAAATACTATCAAAATAGTCTGCAAAATACAATTATTTCAAATCCAACTACAAAAACCTGTTTGCTTTCTGTCTGCATGCCCAGTCCTGGCCGGCAGTGGGAAACATTACCATCCGGAGTCCACCTGGGTGATCTGGGTGCAGAGAGGGCGACAGCACTGTCCCCTCCGCCCGCTCCCCAGTTCGCCCCCCCCCCACCCAGCCCTCACCCTTGCGCAGGGGGTTCACGTGGTACTGCGTGCACAACTTCTGCGTCCGGAGCTCCTTGAGGTACAGTTCCCGCAAGATCTGGTTCTGATGCACCTCATCCTGGGCCACTTTGTCCCTCTGGCGCGCTGCCATGGTCCGCGCAGCTCGCTCCCAGCCTTCGGCGGCGTCCCTGGCAACCACGTCCCGCTGTTTCCAGGCAACCGCGTCCCTCTGTGTGTCCAGGCAACGGCCAAGGCGCTGGCTAGATTCCACCAGGTCGCCTCTTTCCCTGCGCGGATCCTCGCCAGGTGCTGGAGTCGCGTTTTTCCCCAGCTCGAATTTGGGGAAAAGATTTGGGGAGGAGTCAGAAGCTTCTCCCACTGTAAAGCAGGCTCAGGATAAGCCACGCCTTCCCGTGAGCCAGCGGTGGGGCTGGGAAACCCCTCCCCCTCGGTAAGCAACTGGCTGATTGGGAGGACGGAGGGTGAGGTGACAGCAACCGAGGAAAAGGAACAGCTCTGTGCTTGTGTTGTTCCGCTGGCTCTGCTGGCCTGGGGCTGGGGTCTGGACCTCTACCTGGAGGACGGGATGCGCACTGTGTCAGTGTGGGGTTTCCTCCTGCCTTGATTTTGAAATCCGAAGTTTTGTTCTGTTTTCCGGTTTTGTTTCATCCCTGTGTCTGGTAACCTGAGCAGCTATTTTGAAGATAACAGTGTGCAGTATCACAACCACTGTTAAATTCCTATTATTGTGAAACCTGCATGGCTATTGCTGCCTTATGGTGGTGGTGGTGGTGATTTTGCTTTTGCTGTTGTTGTTTCTTAGGTATGTTTGCTTCTTGATTTTTCTGGGTTTTTTTTTTTCTCTTTCAAGTAATTTAAAAAAAAACAAAAACAAAAACATGCTCAGAATTAAAATCCAGTGGCACACACACACACACACACACACACACACACACACACAATCTCATCCTGACCACCCTGGTAACAGCCAGAATGACCTTTTCCTAATCTGTGCAACCTGACAACTTTATCTGTTTTTAATTTTTACTTGTAGAAAACTTCCTGTCTTGGCGACTTTTAAGTAAATGCACAGGTGCAGGCGACATGGATCTCCACGTCGGGAAAGTAACCAGCAGGGTCCCCTCCAGGCCTGGCAGTGCCATCTGCCCCCTCGTCGCTGAGTCTGAGCACCCCAGACCCCTTGGATAATACGGTATAGCATTTTAAACACAAGAGCAGAGTCACTCGGAGAAAGATGCCACCAGCTGCAGTCAGCACCCAACCACTGTGAATGTCACTCATTCGTTCATTTGTGGGTGACATGGTTTGCTCCAGGGTTTTCTGCCCACACGAAAAGGCAGCACCCGCCCCAGACCTCATCTGGAAGCACAGACAGCGCCCCACCCTGGCTGGGCTGCAACAGATCTGTCAAGAACTATCACCGTGACCCCAGCCTGCTCCCACATCCCCACCAGTCTTCTGCCTGAGTCTGAGGAGCAAAGGAGCCACCCTCGCACCACAAGACCACCTTAGGGTTAGGATTAGGGTTATGGTTATGGTTAGGGTTAGGGCTGTGTCTGTGCCCTGCTGCCTGGCAGCCTCCAGCCCGGGCCCCAGGATGGGGGGCTCAGCAGTGCAACCACTCCACATTGACTTCATGCTTGGCAGGAGTGATCAGAGAGACCCTGAAGGAGTCATAGCCCCCACCCCTCATTCTTAGGTCTCCTGGGGCAGATGTGGGCTTTGAAGCTGTCACAGCCCAGTGATGCCTGGGGCTGGGTTCCGCAACCCTGGTCATCCCATTGGTGAGTTCATAAGGCCCATCCTCGCTTAGGGAGACGGATCCTCTCTCCTGGAGATGGTGAACTCTGAGAAATGCCACTAAGTCAGGCCCCAGGACGCTCTGCCTTCTCACCTGAGTCCTTTAGGGCTGATTTCTCTCAAAATCTCCAGGTTCCTTCTCAGTTGGGATCAGACGGAGAGATCAGGCCAGCTAAAGAACACATTGTCTCTGCCCACAGCAGACACCACCCCTGCAGTCTGGCCAGCTCTGGCCAGCAGTCAAGCTGGCTTCTGCATTCGGTTCCCTTGGCTGTACTACTCCATGGTGAATAAAGTAATCATTCTAAAATGTCCATAAGAAGCCCTGACATGTAGAGGGAAGTATTCTTAGTCCTCTTCATTTCCATATAAATTACAAACAGCTTGTCACATTCCCCAAAACCCTCTGCTCGGTTTGTGACTGAGGTCACCCTGACTCAGCCTATGCATCAGTAGAGTACTTGGGAAGAGGCATTGCTGCTCCTCTGGTGCTGTCACCCAGCAGCCTGGCCCACCTTTTCTTTCTGGGAGGAGGCAGGAGCTAAAGCTAGAAGTCAAGAGGGGTAAGAGCTTGTGGTGGGGCCAGAACAGAGGAGGAGCAGGACGGAGGAGACAGAGGATTCCATGTGGTCTTTTCCAGGCTCTAGATGGAAATTGGATGTCACTGAAGGCCGGGGTGTGGCTCAGGGCCCAGACTGGCCAGCCTGCGACAGGCCCTGGCTTTTGTGCCCTGCACTGCAGACACAAGACAAAATCCCAGACCATTGCTCCCAAGCAGCTATGCTTTAAAAAGTAGAAAATATGGGAGGAGCAACACTCGAGGGTTAAGATTTGAGGAGCACTGGCTTTGTGAAAGTTCTGGGGGCCCAGGATGGCAAGGTGAATTCGGAAGCTAATAATGGGGATCCAGCCATGAAGGTAGAGTACCCCATAATTCCAGCCATTCAGGAGGCTGAGGCAGGATTGTCAGTTCCAGGTGAGCCTGGGCAACATAGTGATACTATTTCAAAACCAAAAACAAACAAAAAAGACATCAGCAGCTCTGTGGGCTGCGGGTAAAGAGGGGACATGTCCCCCATACAGAGGACAGCCATGGGGATGCTGTTGGCCCTAGGATGGAGAAGCACTGGTGAGTTGGACCTGCCTCGGAGTACTGATGGGCTGAGGTGTCAGATTTGCAGATCATATCACCACACCATCTCCCCAAGTGGACCAGGTCCAGTGACCCACTGGCCACAGTCCAGGACCTGGGCAGGACACAGGCACAGCCACTACGCCCTGCCAACACTGTTTCCAACACAAATCAGCACATGCCCCGTCCTTGTCGGGGTAACGCTGTGGACTCCCAGCCCCCCCCCCCTGCCCTGCCTGGGCCTCCCGTGGCTCCCTGTGGCACTTCAGGTCAGCCCTGAGCCTGGACCTGGCGCCAGACACCCTCCCCCATGCACCCGGTCCTCTCAGGAGGCCTCTCCGCCTCGCAGCCCTGGTGAGGAACTTCAGGTCCTGCAGGCTTGGACCTCATGTCCTGACTCTGGACCTGTGCCAGAACCACCCTGCATGGGCTGGGTCAGGGCTCAGGGATGGGGCTTCAAAGCCTTGTGTTCCACCCCAGTGTGGCAAATAAAGTGACATCAGCTGCCCATGTGCTTTCCATGGTGACAACAGGCTTCTCACCGCATCCCCTCACTTCCCTCACACCAGGTGCTACCCAAAAGTTCTTGCAACATGTGACAGTTCTGCAGCATCTCTGTAGGGACCCGAGGCAGGGACCGCACTAGTCAGTATCGCCTGTGTTAGGGTTCGGGTTAGGGTTAGGGTTAGGGTTAGGGATAGGGTTCAGGTTAGGGTTAGCTTCTGTCCTCTCCAGGGCCTCGGCAACAGTGGCAGGAGCAGGCAGCTCTCACTCCTCACCATTCCACACCTGGAATCCCATTGCATGCTTCTTGTTAAAGATCAGTATCTCAAGGCTGTGTACTTGCTTTGTTTTGTGTCTCCCTAAAGATAATGAGAAGGCTCCTTAGTGTGGGAGGAATTGATGAATGAATGAATGAGTGAATGAATGAAATTTTGTGGCTTCAGGAATATAAGGAATTGATTGTCCAGGCATGGTGATGCACACCTGTGTTACCAGCACTCGGGGAGGCTGAGGCAGGGTGGTTGCAAGTTCAAGCCCAGCCTGGGCAGCTTGAGACCCTGTTTCAAAACAAAAAGAACTGGGGGATGTTCAGTCATCAGTACTGAAAAAACAAAAGCTAGAATTAGAGATTCCACGACACAGCCATTCAGAGGAAATGAACGTGTTCTACAGTGCGGCATCCATTTTACTTTATTGTCACTGTTAGGTCTTAGAAAAAGGCGACGGGGGTGCACGAGGGGGTTGGACGAGGGGGGTGGACAGGGGAGTGGACAGAAGGCGGTGAGTGCCAGCTGGAGCCCGTGCAACCCAAGGAGGCGAGGATCCGCTCAAGCTGCACCCGCCCTGGTCTGGGGGAAGGCGGCCTAGACCCGATCCTGTGACCCCCAAACCCGGGAGAGCAGAACAGCAGCTCTGAGGCTCCTTGCAGTGGACCCCAAACCTCGAGGCCAGGACGAGACTGCCCTGCGCATTAGTGTGCTCTCAGCCCAGCAGGGACAGACAGACGGGCGCAGGATGGGTGGAGGGACAGACAGACAGATAGATGGGTGTGAATGGGCAAATGGGAGGATACGTGGTCGGTGAGGCTGGATGGACGCAAGCAAGGGGTTGCAGACTGGAAGAGACAGGTCCCGGAGCTGTCATACCCTGTCGGGCCAGGCGGTGGCAGCAGAGCAGCGTTTCTGAGATAGCGGCTCAGGCTGATCGCTTTAGGCCCAGGGACCTCGCAGGCCGAGTACAGGTGACTTTTGGGATGCGCGTCCCCAGGGATTTTAGAAAGGGCGCGGCGAGACCAGAAGGCTGGGTCCCGGGCCGAAACCAGCTCTGCAGGGCACCGCGCCGAGGTTCCAGCCGCCTGGGAAAGGATACAAGGCGGGGAGACCGCGGAGGGCGGAGCCCCGCGCTCACCCTGCTGCCTGCTAGCAGGCGGAGGCGCTGACCAGAGGGCCCGGGAATCGTGGGTCTCCCAGGACTGTGGTGGGAGATCGAGGGGCAGAGAGCAGGGTGGAGGCTTGTGCCTGCATGCGACCCTGGAACGCTGGGTGGCTGAGGCAGGAGAGTCCCACATCTGAGCCCAATCTGGGCAATTTAGGAATCCAAGGGTTGCAGATGGCCTGTGTTTAATCCCCGGTCCTGGAAAAGAAAAAGAGAAAAGAAAGAAAAGAGAAAAGAGAAGAGAAGACGAAAGAGACAGGCAGGCCGGCAGGCAGGCAACAGTTTGGCTAGCTGAGGGTTTGCTCGGGTTTATGTGCTGAGAACCGCAGACCCCGAGATGAGCCCAGCCAGAGCTTGACCATCCGATGCAGGCACAGCGGTCTTCGGATTTAACTCATGCAGGGCACTTGGACAAAGCCTAGAACTAGGCTGTGCACCCCCAGCCGCTGCCCGTGGACCGCTCGAGGCACACGCTAAGCCTTTACCCCGCTTAGGATCGCGACTGCTTTGGGGGCCAGGCCTAAGGAGTAATTTAGGCACCATGAGGTCCTGCGGGGTTGGCCCTCATGAGGACGCCCGGGACCCCAACGATAGGACAAGTGGACACGGGCAGAGGGCGTGAGGACCCAGGAGGACACAACCGCAGCCAGAGAGGCTGGAAGCACCCACCCCACCCCACTGCCCACTCCGGCTTCTGGCTGCCCCGCCCCCGCCCCTCCTCTCACTCCCTCACCCCCTCCCTTTCCCGGGCTCAGTCAGTTTCTGCTGTTCCTGCGCTCTACTGCCCCACTGCGCGCATCCTGGTGCTTTTTCATTTTTTTGAGACAGGATCTCACTAAGTCTAGAGGTCCGGGCTGGCCTCGCTGTGCTCCCATCGTCCTGCCTCAGCCTCCCAGAGTGCTGGGGTTCCAGGTGCAGGATTCAGTCCTGGAAGCTGCCAGGCTGACACAGCAGCCCTCGCAAGCCAGCTCAGCCTTGCTCTGTGCCCACACGTGGGTGTTTTAAGCCTGGCAGCACCAGGTTTACAGCGGGTGGCGGCGGTGCTGCAGCGAGCATGGGACTCTTTTTATGCTTGAAGCCTCCTCTATAAGGTGGGGGAGCAGAAGGGACCCCGAGGGCAGCCCGGGGCATTGGCCGGCTGCTCCTTTCCATCCCGGCCAAGTCCATGCAGTCACCTATTCTAGCCCCCACCCTACCCCAAACACCGGCCTTCGCAGATTCTTGATCCTGTACTCCTGGGGTCCCTGCAGCTCCACAGCAGCAGGAGCTCCCGTGTGCATTTCCAGAGGGTTTGGGGCGGGCTGGAGTGATGCCAACTGGCTGAGCACACGCAGGGCCCCTCCTCACCCCGGGTGGTGCCAGCTGGTGCCTGCAACGGCTCCAAGCGCACAGCTGGCCCAGGCTCCCGGGCCCTGGAGAGCTGCCAGGGCCTGGACGGGGTTTCTCACAGCAGATGCTCAGAGGCACCCAGACGGGTCTTTCTTTTCTTTCTTTTTTTCCACTATGTTATTATGTTTCTTCAGATTTTTTAAGGTTTGATTGACAAATATGGGTCATTTTCATCTGGCAGAAAGTGCTTCCCAACGTGCACCATAATCTATAGTGTCTGGATTTTTAAAGAAATACATGACAGCACTAGGCAGGGTGCAGCAGGCAGTGTGTGAGCCTCTGACCAGCAATCTGGACTCCGGCTGAGCCCCTTGACTGTGACCCAAGGGGACTCTGTCCCGAATGCTCAGAGTGAACGCAGAGGCCACATCAGAGCTTCCACCCAGCCACATCCCGCACTGTGCTGCACACAGCACCGCCTTCGGGAGCCCAGGGAACATTCAGTGGGCTTCCGGGCCAGCACCAGCGATTAGCCTTTAATTGGCATCTTGGGGACGGCTCTGCATGCAGCTGAAGGACCAGGCTGCCCTCACCGTGGGCGCCCTCGCCTTCCGCCCACTGAGCTCAGGGAGCCATCTGCTAACCGCCGGCTCCCCGGCAGCACTCGCATCTCCAGCCAAGTACTCCTGCCAAAGGCATCAGCAGCTCATCGGAAAATCGCTTCTCACTGCCGGCTTCCCCCTAATTATCAATGCCGCAGAATCAATTCAGAATATTTAGAAAATGCTGAAAAGTATAAAGGAAGAAATAATCCTGCCTCTTGGAAATGATCAGTGTTAACGTCTTGGAAAATGTAATTCCACTTTTGTGTAGTCGCTTCTGCCATGTACAGTGTCTGTCGTTGTCCTCCCTGGGTCCATCGCAGGGACAGAGCATGAGTCCCAGGATGGCCCGAGTCACCTCCGGAGCCCAGACTCTGTCCTTCCACCTCACTCTTATCTCAGGGCACCCTTGTGATAACCCAGCACCCCTTCTCGGTCAACAGCCACTGCACTGGGCCTGGGCTCTTCAGCTGAGCTAACAGAGTGGATTCACACAGATAAGCGACGGCAGGCGTGTCATGTGGGAAACACACACCATGGCAGCTGGACTGATGGGTGAATGTGGGCAGGAGCCTCCACGGTGCCCCAGTCAGGGCCTTCCCTCCACACTCCCTGGTATTCCATCTTGTTCCTGTCCTCCTCAGAGAGAAGCAAGCTGTATCCACTCATCTTTCTCAGACCTAAAACCAGAGTTTCCTTTCCAAGTCTGGGCCAGAGCCTTCCCACTCCCTCAGGCATGGATGATGTTTTACCTGGGCCCAAGTCTGTAACGTTGGAAGTTTCTGGGGAAGTGTGACCATTAACCATGATGTGTCAACTTGAATGGAAAAGGAAATGCTGAGCATATTAGTAAGCACAGCTCTGGGCATGTCTGTGGATGACTAAACTGAGGGGGAAGACACACCCACAAGCAGGTGCCACCAACCAATAGGCTCGGAGCCTGGATGGAATAAAAGGGGAAAGAAGGAAAGAAGCAGGAAGTGTGCCCACACTGAAGAGCTCCGTGCAGGTGCACCTTTGGCTACATCTTTGGACACTGGTCCCCAGGTCTCCAGTTCCCCCAGCACCCAGCACAGACTTGAACTGGTGACTCCACTGAGCTTCCTGGCCTTCCACCCTGGCCAGCAGCCACATCGTGGATCCCTCTTGTTCAGCAGCTTCCATCTTCTGGGCTGAGCAACTCGGGATCCTCCAGGTCTCAGCGCACAGACATCCACCCACTGTGGACTTTTCAGCCTCTTATCCTGTTGTCACCAGAACACTGGATGTGTGTGCCATGGTGTCACAGAATGAAACCATGGATGCAGGAGGAAAGAGTCATGAGCAAGGAAGTTTATCGGGAAAGCAAAAACAGGCAAAAGGGAAAACTCCTGCTGTGCCAGGGGACTGAAAAGAAGGTTTCCAGGAAGGGCTCTCTGTCCAGGGCTTCTATGAACCTGAGGAGGAAGCGCTTTCTCTTTATGGCAATCAGAGTACAGGGCTCTCTAGCCTTAAGAAATTGTCATTTCCCCAAGGCCCAGTAATGACTATGATCATGCACTGCCTTGTTTCACTGTAAGCCTACTAAATCCCCTTGTCTAATGATGCATGTATTTCCTATCAGTTCTGTTCCTTTGGAGGCCTCTAATTGATACAGATTTTGATGATGACGGTGTGGTCTCCACTGTGACTACACCTGACCATGTGGTTTAGAAGCTTTGGAGCTGGTTTTCAGGCACAGTTTGGAAAGGTCTGAAGATGCTGGTACGGGAGTACTAGGATGCTATTAGCTGAGCTTGGTGGATGATTCTGATTTGAGTTCACAACACCAGAATGCTGATAGGAATGTGGACAGTGAAGGCCAGGACCATGAAATTTCAACTAGGAATGCAAACTCTGCTGGAAACTGGATTTTGCATGTTTCATCCTAGCAAAGAATTTGTTTACATTTTATCCAGATCCTAGGACTTTGTGTGAGGCTGAATTTAAAGGCATGCACTATTGGCTTTTCAGACATGCCCAGTATAAATGACGAGGCCATGGAGGTTCCCAGTTTCATAGAAAGGCCCAAAAGGCCAGGCAACGTGCCCCTGAGAAGTGATGCATGCAACTGTAAGAATGAAACCGAAGGTGCAGTAGAGATCCCAGGAAGGTGGAGATGCCAGGAATGGGTTTCGTCTGCTGGGTGAAACCACAGGCAGTGAATGAAGCCTGCCCAAGAGAAAGGCCGTGAGGGCTACAATGGGCAAGAGCAAGGGCCAGTGGGGCACTGGTGCTGCCCAAGCCCTTTGCAGCTTACATCTCCCCACAGCCTGCCCTGGGTTCTGGACATGAAGCTACAGGGTTTAATGCTTGCCTTGCTGGATTTCAGCCTTGTGTTGGTCCAACTCCTTTATACCTCCCTGCTGCTCCCTTTGGGAATGATAAGGTCTACCTGTGCCATTGTATGTTGGGAGGATTTAATTTCCTGACCCATTACAGGGTTCACAGCTAAGTCTGCCTTGTGTCTCCAAGGAGGCTTTGGATTTGGGTTTTCCAGCAATGCTGGATCTTTCAAAACTTCCACAACTTTGGAGATGGGCTAAACATGCTTTGTGTAATGAGACAGTGTAGGCCTTTTGGGGGCCAGGTAGAATGTTATGGTTTGGGGGGATCTAAAGTATCCCCCAAATGTCAGAGGCAGGAAATAATTGGAGGGGGTCTGACCCGAAAGGATGTGTCCCTGTTGCCAGCCTCTCCCTGTTCTTTCTGATTCCTGGTGCCAAGTGTTGAGCAGCTTCCCTCCACCATGACCTACGTCACTCCATTCCCGCCTTGAAGCCAGCTGACCGGGAACTGAAGCTACTGGAAACTGTAAGCCCAGTAAACCTCTACCCCTTTAAATTGTAGATACCAGGTACTTATCCCCTTGACTGGAAAGCTAATACACAAAGGAACAGATGTTAAAATTTAGGTTTGTGTCCCTTCCTCTTACTGGACAGAGGGTGGGACAGGCCATCGGTCCTGATTACTCTGAGCCTCATCAGAACTGCAGTTTGGATTCTCCATTCCTGTCTCTGGGATGTAAATGCTGCCCTTCTGTGCCCTACCGTCTCTACGACCCCATTCCCAGTGGTGAGCAGGGAGCATGAGCCAGTGCGCTGGTTCTCTCTCTCTCTCTCTCTCTCTCTCTCTCTCTCTCTCTCTCTCAGCACACACAGGCTCAGGAATGGAGCTCAGGCACCGGTACCTGTCAGGAGGACAGTATCACTCCCCAGGGGCCCTAAAGTGGCCAGAGCTCGGATGGCACCCCGTCTATTACAGCTGTGACTAGATGCACTCTCAAAGTCTCATGCAGTCATGGGGGAGCTTTTTCAGAGCTGGCTGGATCTGGAGTGTGGTGCTGGGATGGTGCTGGGATCTGGAGTGTGGTGCTGGGATGGACTCATGGTGCAATGCTAAGATCAAGGGTGCTAGGATTAAGGGTGTGAGTGCTGCCTGCCCTCAGTTGCCTGAATAAGAAAAAAGGGACAGAAAGAGCTGTGGTCACCCCTTGTTGCTTTGCTACCTTCTGCCCACCATTAACTGTTTCTCCTCTGCAATGCCTCTCTGCTAAGCCTCCTGCCTTGGAGACAACTGACAATAGACTGAGACCTTTAGAAACTGTGAGCAAGTTCCTCCTTTAACTTGTGGGTATTCAGTATTTTGACTCAGCAACAAGAAATGTAACTAAGACACCATCATACACATCTACTGGTGCCCGCTTTGGCTTGGATGGGGAAGCTGTATACTAGAGGGTCTGCAGGCTGGGTGGGTATGGAGGTGCACACCTGTGACCCCACCACTCAGGAGGCTGGGGCAGGAGGACAGCCATGAGGCCAAGGCTCTGGAGTGAGGCAGATCTGAGTTCCAGCTCTCACCGTCCCTGACTCGCTCACAACCACAGACGTACACATCTTCTCTGAGCCTCAGTTTCCTCATTTGTAAAACAGGCTAATACTTGTAGCTGCCTCATGGAATTGAAGGAAGAAGCAAAGTTCACTGTCAGGGAAGGGTGCTGGGGCAGGTAAAGGTCCCCTTGGCTGAGAAGGGGTTGCCTGTGTCTGCAGCAGGGAGACCCAGGCCAGGCAGCTGCTGCAGTAGCCTCAGAGATACACAGGTGACCTAGGACAGCTGCCTTGCACATGGAGAAGGGACACAAGAGGTGTCACCACAGGGTCATTAACAGCTGTGCAGGTAGGGGAGATAGGGAAATGAGCATGACCCAGGATTATTTGCAGAATCACAAGGCTGAATCCAGAGCTGTGCTGCAAACCTGGTCCCAAATGTGTTCCATCAGAACAATCGGGGTGGAAATCTAGGACATTTTTCTTGTGTTCACAGAAGGCCAAGAAAAGCACATCTGAGGCATCTCTGTGCATACTCAGCTGGACACACTGCAAAGCCACAGTGAGAGGAGCAACAGGGAAACTGGAAATTTGACTTCATCATGACCACCAAGTGGAATGTGATCAGCAAAAGTCAACTCGTCAGAGAGCCAGTTTGGACAGGGAAAAGCCAGTTCATCAGTAAGCTCAGCACTGACTGTAACACCAGCAGAGGAAGAGAGTATCACGCCGATGACATGCAGGGTGTCCTGCCAGAGAAGAGTATCGTCTTTCCTGGCGGCATTGGTCAGAAATCCATGACTTCAGCCAAATAACCACAACAGAATGTGTCACAAGCACAGAACACTTCAGCTCTTCCTGTCCAACTGAGCGATACCCATCACTTACTGACTTATTTATTTAGAGATTACATTGGTTTTCACGGTGGGAGCCTTTCAAAGCTGAGACGGTGCAGAGACACACCTAACCTAAACCCCCTCACACACATCTCCTTCCGCCTCATGAGATGCCTTTCTGTCGGGTTCTGTCCTAGATCCCCGATCTCCCAAACAAGTGTATGGTGGAGGTTAAATAAAAACAGACAAATTGTATGAATTCAGGGCTCCAAGAGGGTCAAAACCCTTTAATTAAGCTTGAAGCTTTGAGAGTAAAGACAAAGGATTCTCTGGGTCAGTCCACTTATATTAGGACCAAGGACAAAGGGCGGAGAGACTGAGGAAAGTGCAGGCAATGAGCAGGACCTTGGGAGTCATCTCAAGGACGACTCCAAGTAATGAATCAAGGCAGTTCAGTGGCACTGTCTTATCATGAAGACATGGTAGGAGTGAGACTGTAGGAATAATTCCTGCAGCTGCAGTCTCTATCTACTTAACTGATGTTGGAGCCAAGTGTCCATAGCTGTGGCCTTATCTTGCCCTTTGAGGTATCTCTGGCCTCACAGACTACTGCAGGCCTCAGCCAGGACCAGTGATTCATAGAGGTTCACTTACTATGAATCAAGTCCCGTCGCCCGGCAAGGGGCCGAGGCCTAGGACAGACTCACAGATAAACATAGAAAGCCAATTAGTAAAATTTAAATCCTGCTCAAAGCTGCTTCGTGGTGGTCTCCAACACCTTTCCACACACACCCTGCCTATGCTGGACATCTTGGTAACCCACAGTCTTTTGGGAACAAACAGAAGGTAACCATTTTAACCTGACTACTAATGTCTTTAAAGTTTTCATTAAAATATTTAGTTTGGATACCCAAGACACACATACTCACTGTAGAAAGTTTTCAAAGGAGAAAATAAAAACCCTCATGACGCCAATGTCCAGGAGCAATGGCTGCCGGAAGTTAGCCTCCAGCACATGCCAGGAGCAGGAGCAGAAAGTGAACTAACTCTAGGGCTTCCTCCCATCCACTTGGCCAGGTCACTGTTCAAACTCAGCCGCCCTCCCTGGGAATCTGTGTCCCACAGCCTGAGCCTGAAGCCAGCACCTTAGGAGCACTCCTGGGGGTGGACACAGCTCACCGTGTGGACCTCAGGATTGAGCGTGACACTTGCTCTGACCAATGCAGTGGCAGTGGCACTGTGGGTATCCTTGTCATTTTCCAGTCCTGGAATAGAGCCCAGACGCCTTCCTGTCAGACCCACTCCCCAGCCCCTTTCATGTGTTGACACAGGGTCTCACCAACCTTCCCAGCTAGCCTCAGACTGGTGATCCTCCTGCCTCAGCCTCTCAAGGAGCAGGGATTACAAGTGGGTACCACCACTCCTTTCTAGCAAAAGCTTTAAGCGCCATCATGTGACTGTGTCATATCCTTTTTTCCTCCCATAAAATGAGCAACAACTGACATGGAGACGGCAATATCAGCTTCAGCCCCACGTCTCACACAGCCTGGAGCAGAGCTGTTGACAGCCCACAGCGGACCTAATGCAAATAAGAACCCAATTTTGTCACCATCAGACCAAGACTTCTGGAGATGCTTGTTACACAGAATAACTTGGCCTACACTGATGGATATACCCCCTTGCAAAATGTCAACTGCGTTCTTTTTGTGTTTGGAAAGTGTTAGTGTAACAAAAAATATTTTCTTGAGTTTTAACTTATAATTTATATGTTTAAATATTTATTTTAAAACAATTTTGATGCTCTTAAACTTGTGTTACCTCATTGAGTCCATTAATTTTATGTATATTATCTAATTTTATTGATTTGATGAATGCCTGCCTTACAAATTTGATAAAGTACATCTAAGTATTTATCAAACTTTTACAATTAAGTTTTAGAAATTTTAAATTGCCATCTAGTTTTAGCTGATTTTCTCAAGTTCTCAAACCAACAAAGCAGTTGTGTTTGTATGTGTGGTCCCAGGGACTGAACCCAGGCCCTTTGCACAAGCTACATCCCAAGCCTTTTAAACTTTCTAATTTTGAGGCAGGCTTTTCCTAAATTGAACTCCTCCTGCCTCAACCTCCCTGAATGCTAGGATTACAGGCATGTGCCACCACACCCAGCCCAGTGTTGCATTTCTACAGTCCAGTGGCATGCATCTTATTAAATACCTAAAACACAGAAAACCTCTTTAACACTAATTACAGACATTTAAACACTGAGTCCACACTAAATCACCTGTGTTTTACTAATATTTAGAGCCTTCTACAAGATGGTCTGCTCTGTGCCTTACAAAACAGGAAATGAACACAAAATATGCCAACAGTTACAGGACTGATTCATAGATTAAATTTCTAGCTGGACAGACATTGGCTTGACATCCCGCTTGCCTACTGTCTTTGAGGGTAGGTTTACTGTCCAGCAATGACAAGCTATTTCCACTTCCTCATGCTACTCCCAGCCCTAAAAAAAACCCAGTGCCTTTCTCCAGAAGCCGGAGCCTTTGAACTCTGGCTGGAATGCAGATGAGATCAAAACAAAGCAGCCCCAGGACCACTGAGGGGAAAGCCAGAGCTCCCAGGGGCCATTAGGGCCTCTGGTAGTCACAGGCAACCTCTCACTGGCCCGGGGTCTCGCAGACTTGGAGAAGGGCAGAGGAAGCTCTGTCTGGGAGTGGTTGGCCTGACGGGAAGGGTATGGGGAGGCTGCTGGGTAGAAGCAAAGGTGACAGGTGGACTGGGGAAATTCTACCTTCTTCCCCGCTGTGCAGGATGGGGCCCAAGCAGTCACAACACTCGTGGGTATCGCACAGCAGCATCTAGCTGCTGTCCTCGCTGCTTTTTTGCCAGAACACGGTGGAAATCCAGGCACCCCTGCCCACCTTCTCTCCACACCTGTGTCGCCAGCGTGGGCCTTGCCAGCAGCCCAGGGCTCCCGACTCTGTCAGGAGCTCAGCCAGGCTAAGGCTGTGCTTCCCGCCCCAGTCTGAGTTTCCAGGAGAGGGAGTCGGTGCAGGTGGTGGGCACAGCTGCAGGGCACCCCAAGCCCCGAGGCTTTCAACAACAGCGGCAGCTCGAGCACACGTGCACAAACGCAAGTGCAAACACTTGTGCAGTTTGGGTCACACTACAGACCATTTTCTGAATTAACACATCTGGAACACGTTCAGCAAAAATAATTTTCTATGACACAACTTTACTGGCTGCTCATCCTTCCATGCATAGATGTTCCGATGAACTTTATGTCTATGATTTTGCTTTGATGAACACTGCATTTTTCTGGTAAAGAGTTGTGAATATCCAGGCCTGGTTCTCAGGGAAATGCCGGGCAAAAGCAGCGCCAACCATGCAGTGCTGAACATCTACCCACAGCTTCAGGGCTCGGGGAAGGAGACTTGCTGGTTTGACTGGTGAAGCCAGAGCTCCTTAACTACTAATGCTAAACGTTATTTTCAAGTTTATCAATTACCTGTTTCTATCTTAGTGCGTTTTTCTTTATGATCTGTAAGGCATTTAGATTACTGTTGCAGTTTAGACCTGCAACGTCCCCCCGACTGGATCGTGGAGTGCTGTGGGTGGACTCGGCCTCTGCTGAGAGTAGTGCAGTGTGCCCTCGAGAGGTGTGGCCTGGCTGGCAGAGGTGGTCACTGGGGCCTGACCTGGCGGGATGCACCACCCTCCCCATCTGCCTCCTGTCCACCACACCGTGAGCACCTCTTCTCAGCCCAGACCCTCCACAGGCCGCTGCTGCATTTGAGGCCGCCAACCACGGACAGGAACTTCTGAAATCGTGAACCACAATAAACTCCCCCCCCCCCCATTTAAGTTGCCAGTGTTGATCTCTTGTCCCAGCCATGAGGAAGTGACTGAGACATGACACAGTACTAGGAACGCTTGGTCGTATTGTTTATAGTCTTACACTTTCGTGGCTGGTCATAGCCCTGAGATATTTACACCTATATAGAAGTGATTTTTATTTTTTAATGCTGGAGACAGAACCCAGGGCCCCTTGCAGGCCAAGCCTGGGCTCTGCCATTGAGCCACACCCCGAACTTGAGGACATTTACAAGTTCAGACATCTTTGCTTCCTGATGCCGAGATGATATTGTCCTTCACCCACCTGTCACCAGCCCTGTGCCCACTGCCCACACTTCATCAGCATAAAGCCCCTCGGTGGGCTCTGGGCCCTCCTGCCACATCGTCCATGTACCTCAGATCCCTCCTGCTCATGCACGGCTGCTTGCTGAGCCCCTGTGCTGCGCCCGGTGCTGCTGTGGACCCAGAGGACACAGATGAGTGCCATGAGTGGACACCCTGCCCTTGGTGAGCTTCCATTCTAGGGCCAAAAAGACCAAGTAGAACCTGCCAGTACAGGAAGTGGCACAGGTGGGGAGGACTATGCCTGAGAAAAGGGGGCATGTGGTGGTGGACTTGCGAGAAGGGCTGGGGATGAACCCCAGCAGGGAGGCTAGCAAGAGCGGCAGCGAGGGGTGAGCCTGCAGTGGGTGGTGGCTCTCTTGGGTTCTGGGGCCCTGAAGACCTTGGCTTCTCCTCTGGATGCAGTGGGCAGCCACTGAGAGGGTAAAGCAGGCTACTTCCCAAGACAGCCGCAATGATCTCATCCCCACAGTCCTGCCTAAATGACCTTGCCACTCTGCTTGGAAGAAGACAGCCCAGGGAATACAGAGAAAATGCAGTGCATCCTAGTGTAGGGGCACACATCTGTGACCCCAGTGCCCTGGAAGGCCGAGGCGGAGGAGGAGACGGCAAGTCTGAGCCCCACTACAGCAACCCAGCAGCTTAGCACGACCGTCTCAAAATGCAAAAAGTGGGACAAATTCGAGGGCTCCAGCACAGATGTGCCACCTGTAAAGGTCACTTTAAATTGCTATGAGGGCAGATTCTAAGTGCTCTCACCATTAAAAAATGCAGTAAATGGAGGTTAATAAGCTTGATTTTGCCATTCCAGAATTTACACATATTTCAAAACACCCTGTTGGATACATAAATACACACAGTCTCCGTTAGTCAAGTTTTAGAAATCAGCCCAATGCTACAGCACTGACCAGGGCTGGGTCAACCCAGAAGGCCACATCCTGGGGGTTGGGAGGGCTGGGGTGAGACCTGTGCCCAACAGAAAAGGAGAAAACACTGCCATTTTCAATTTTATGTTTTATTAAAGTACAGAGCTAACACGCTTTGAGGCTTCCACATAGGAAAAGACGGTGAACATAGTTGCTTTGTAGAAATATTAGCATCCAAAAAAAAAATACAAATCCATAATTGGCTTTTTGACTCCAGGGGAAAAATAACAATTTTAGAAGTTAAGAAACTTTAACGCTATCAGAGACCTTTACGAACACTGAACAGCAGTTTTGCCACATACACTGCCTTTTCTGATTCTAAAATACAAATTCTAAAATATAAAACGTAACCACAAAATCTGGCTACAGCTAATTGTTTCAGAAAAAGTTTTAAAAATTAACAAACTTGTGACTATAAAATTTTTTCTTTACAAAATAAAAAAGGTTAAATCTTTATTTAAAAAAACCAATCCTCTTAAATTTCTTATAAATAGCTCTCAAAACATATATTACCCATCTGCTGTAGACTCTCTACCTGAGAGGATTTCCCAGGACACTTTACCCCGACACTGAGGCTGGTTACGTTTCTATGGAAGAGGATGTGGAGATATGCTTACCAAATCTGCCCTTCCCCAGTTCAGTTTTTTCCTGACAGGACTTGGCTTTAAAACAAAAAACCTGAAACACCTCTTTGGTAAAAGGCAAGCATGTGAACCTTTCAGTGTGACTGCTCTGTGAGGGACTCAGAAACAGAAAAGAGTTCCAGGTCTGTGGCTGGCACCCTGGGCAGGAAGGTTAGAGCCCCCACTGCAGGAATGCATGCTCAGCGCACGATGCCCGGAGGACCAGAGCTGCATGGCCACTGCCCCTGTGGGTGGCAGGCTCCTGGCTGGGAGTCAGACTCTCCTGGCTGTGGGCGACCCTGTTCCATGTCCCAGGGCTAGAGTGGGACAGGATAGCACAACGCTGCTCAGAGAGGCAGCCAAGGGAGCATAGTCAAGGCAGTCTTGTCACAGGCCAGATGTCCCTGGGGGACAGGAGCACTGATGGGCAAGCTGCTGACTGCAGTCAAGTAAGCAGAGTCTCAGAAAGGCCGACGTGACGAGAGAGGGGACAGCACAAGTACTACACAAGGTCACTATGCTAGGAACTCTCAGAGGAGGAGAAAGGACAGTGCCACGGGCCAGGAACCGAGGCAGGATGGCCACCCTTAGGGGACAGCACCCTGAGCCCAGCATGCATCTTCTGTCCACTCTGCGGAAAGCACCAAGAACATCAGCAAACTAGAAACCAACCCGTCCAGCCAGACCCTCACAGCCCAGCACTGAGGACATGCGGTCCCAGAGGTCAGGATGGACCTGGGCCTCCAGGCAGGGGACTTGGGACAGTGACACTTCCTCTGCCCAAGGGTCCCCCTGAGGAAGAAGCGGCCAAGAGGAGACATAGGGAGAGCCTGAAACTCCCTCAAGGAGTCTGTCCGTGGCCTGGGAGACATACTTCAAACACCTGCTACAAAGCCTTGCAGGAAGCCAAGGCTGTTGGTTAGAGAAGCAACCATGAGTTCATTAACTTAACACCTCTGTTATCACAGCTCCAAGCAACTGGCATGATTTTCCAGTTCCCTAGGTCACAGGTCACCCAGGAGGGTGATTCCTAATCCTGTGAGCGTGGACTCACTGCCCACGGCATGCACTGCTGTGGCCCAATGACCCTGTGAACCATAGTTGAGTGGAATCCAGTGAAGGGCACAATGTTCCCTACTGGAGAACGGGCTAGGCCTGGACCAGGGGAAGATTCTGGGGGTGGCTCGGTCACCTGTGTTTCCCTGAGCTGCTTTCTGCAGGGGAGGGGGCCAGGGCATGTGGCTGAGGCCCATGAGGAGGACAAGTCAAGACCTCTGCTGGACAGTGACGGAGACAGTGACACTGCCAGCTCTTCTTCCACATTGGCTAAAGGCAACCTCAGCTCACCCGAAACCCCCGCTGCTGTCCCCAGGGCTACCGTGTCCATGCAGCCTGCCCTCCCAGGCCCAGCTCGGTTCCTAGGACAGCTGGAGGGAGAACGCCCTGGCATCCCGGGGCACGGGCAAGTGAGGGAGTGAGGAAGGATCTGATGGCCCTCAACATGACAGCAGGAGCACCCTAGTTCTGCCCAATTGCTACAGAGGGCGTCACGCAGCCATCTAGGCTGCAACCTGTGGGAAGCATCCTCAGGAAGCCCTGCCTCCCCCACACCACCTGGGGCCCTACGGATTTGGGCTGTGGGACCCTCATTCCTGCCCAAGGACACAGATGCTGGACTCGCTCACCCTCATGGCTGCTGATGTCCTTCCCTCCACAAGCATGGACTCTGGGAACTTCCAGGGAAGTCACTGACAGCCCCCCCAACCCCCCCCACCCCCATTCTACACCTGTGCTCAGTCACCTCCAATAGCCACCTGCCTGGCAGCCGCCCCTGCAGACCGGCTGGGCCCCCTCCCCCGCCACCCCACAGGAATCACAAAGGGGAGCCAGGGACAGCCCCGGAGGCCAAAGTTCTGCCCTGGCTCCATTTCACAGGCCTGGAGGCCAGGGAGGCTGAGGAGAAGCCCTGAGCCCTGCAGGGCTGTGGCAGGTGTAGGTCCGGGCCCTAGGGTGCTATTATCACAGCAAATACAAAAAGGAAATGCAGCCCTCGTTGCAGACACCCAGCAAACAGTGCCCACCACCCCAGCTAAGCGCAATTCCCATCATAAGCTGGGAAGAAACAGAGGTGACCACAGGGAGAGATGGTGAATTGTGCTTTTCACATTCTGACAGGGGTCAGAAGGAGGAGGAGGAAGGTGCCGAGGGGTGGCTGCGACTGCCAGCATCGCAGTCCCTCTGGGACGGGGCTCTGAGGGCGAGTGGAAGGCAGGCACTCCCTCTCAGCCCCCTAAATACTGGGGCAGAGGATGGGACCTCGAGGACCAGAGAATAGGCAAGGGGAGGAAAAGCAAGGATGGGTCTTAGGAGCTGGGGACTCTTTTATACCAAAGACATGAACGTCAGGCCAATGAGGTGATCTTATCCCTATGAAAAGCTGCGAGCCCCAAATTCTGGTTAGGTAAAAATGCACCCCAGGAAAATCGCACGGCATCTACCCACTTTCTGGGCAAGACGTCTGCACATACACACGTGTATCCCCCACATCGCTGTGGCTGGACTTTCCAAATCCCTTTAGACGAACAGCAGTTTCTGTTTAATGTGTGAATTAAAAAGCTTGACAGAACAGGCTGTGCTTCCTGAGAGCTTTCTGATCACACTTAAAACAGGCAAGAGGTGCTGGCTTCTCTCGGGGCTCAGGAGCCACTGAAAGCCTCAATATGCCTGCCGTCAGCAGGCCGGAGCTGTGTCACACAGAGAACTGTCGAGTGGGACAGCAGAGAGGCGCCACCAGGGTCCACAGGTACAGCAGCACGCACGTCCAGCATGAGGCCATCTTGACCCAGAAGACAGACCAGCTCTCCCGGAAGAAGGTGTGGATGCTGGCGCCTTCATAGCTGTGGGGACACAACGTACAGTGCAGTCAGGGCAGGGAGACCACAGGGGGAGCCGCCACCCCCACCAGTCTTTCTTCTCCAGAGACTCAGTGAAGAGGTAAGTCACACCCACTCAAAATGTGCAATTCCCTGGCTTTTGATACATTTACGGGCTCCTATGATGACCACTGTGGTCACTGCAGAATGCACACCCCACCCATGCTCCTGTCTCCGCGCACTGTGCTCGAGCCACCCCACCCCGGCACCCTCTGGGCAGCCAGCGCCTTCCTGGCCCCACTGACTGCCCGCCTTTGCTCTCCCCGTATTCTCCAGCCCTCCCACACTGAAGCTTGGATCCCAACAGGGTGAGGACCCAGGGTCCAAAATGCTTGGGACCACAAGTTCTTCAGATGTTGGAACAACTGCATGAACATTACCACCCCAAAGGGGGTGCATGCCTCACCCACAAATCCCAAACCTGAAATGTTTCAAAATGGGAAGCTCTTTGACTGCCGTGTCAGATTTCCGAGCATTCTGGATTTCACTCTTTACTTCCGAATGATCGGTTCCTATACAGCTCTAGTTTACGCATCTATCAGCCGAGGGCACCACGGTGCCACTTTCTGGCTATGGCTAATGATGTGGCCACGAGCACTGTCTGATATTCTGCATACAGATCTTTCTTCTGGTCTCAGATAAGCTGAGGGGTAGAGCCCTGGCTCCTGCTTTAACTCTGTTTAACGTCCCAGGGTCCACCAAGCTGTTTTCCAGAGCAGCCTCCTTCTACTTCCCTGCAGCGCGGAAGAGGGGTCCGGTCTCTCCGCATCCTCAGCAGCATCTGCTGCCGTCTGTCTTGGGGACCACAGCTCCCTGTGTCCTCTCCTAAACTTCTCACGCCTCCTCTGGAATTTCCCAGGTACCACAGGGAAGCACGACAAGTCCCCTCGCTGGTCCCCCTTCTGGGGAACCCCTCGGAGAAGCCTTTCCCTGAATGGGTCTGAGGTCGCCACTCTCAGCCCATATTGCCCTGTCCTACACTTTCTGTCTCTCCCACCACCCTGACACCCTGTCACCTGCAACAGGGCAGCACACAGGAGACACTGGAATAGGTGCCGGATAACAGATTTCATCTGTCTAGATCATTCGAATACAAGTCAGGGTGCAAGTGAAACTCTGGATCCACAGAGAAAGATAAACTCAGATGCACCTGGAGGCCATGGCATTAAGTGAAATGAATTGGACACGCGAGGCTGATGTCACGTGGTTTCTCTTGGTGGAGAAACTCAAAGCATAAACAAAGGTAACAGAAAAGACAAAAAAGAGGAAGTGGGGACACAGACTTTCTGAAAAAGGGAAGGGGATCAGAGATGGAGGAGAAGGGCCGGAGGAAGGGAAGTGCAGGTGTGTCGAGGGCGTGCAGCAGCTCCAGGGCAATGGACCACTGTGTGCTGCAGATGCGGACTGACAAAAGCTCTGGAAAAAGGAAACTTTGGATCTGTATGAAAGTATGACTCTGGCCGGGGATTTAGTCCAGTGGCTTAAGGCCTGCCTGGCAAGCACGAGGTCCTGAGTTGATCCCCAGTACAAAACCAACAACAAAAAAAAGGTATACCTCTGTCCATAGTGATGGGGAAGCCAAGCCTGTTATGTACAACTAACTTCAAAAACAGAAAAAGGGCCGCTGTGTGACTCAGTGGGGAGCACGTGCCTGGCACACGTGGGGCCCTGGGTTTGGTTCCCAGCAGTGCAACACACACACACAAAATCACAGAAGAAAGAAACACAGGAGGGTATTTTTCTTTCTTAAAAAGGATCACTGTTCCTCCATCCCTCCACTGTGTTCTCCAGCTGCCATTCTGGTGTAACAGGGCATTTATTTTTGTTGTTTTTGATGCTGTAGCTTGCGCTCTGCCCCTGTACTCCAGGACCTTCCCATCCTCAGAGCTGTGGTGATCACCACTGGCTTCTACTCCCGGAAAGGTGCTCCATGGAGCCTGCTATCGGAGGCTGAGGCAGGAGAACCATGCATGCGTTTGAGGGTAGCCTGAGCTGTCTACTAAAGCCACAACTCAAAAAACAAAAAATGAAACAAAAGAAAAAATCTAAGACTAAAACCCCAGCCTGGAGCCTGGGTGTGGTGCTGTGTACCTCTAAACCCAGCCACTGGGCAAGCTGAGGCAGGAGGATCTCAAGTTCAAGGTTGGCCTAGGCAATTTAGCAAGATCCCATGTTAAAATAAAAAATAAATACAAAGCACTGGGGAAGTCGCTCAGTGGCCGAGATCCCCTGGGTTCACTCCAGCAACACAAACAGAAGCCCACACCACCTGCTGCCAAGACTGCGCGTGGGCAGCAGGCCTGGTGGGACAGCCTGGTCACCTCCAGGGCAGACCTGTGACCGGCACCGCCAGGACCATCCCGGCGTGGGGCCCCGCACACAAAGTCCACTCACTGGAACCAGTTGGTGAGGGTCATCATCATGTAGAGCGAGGCCAGCAGGAACACAGCATGGAAGTAAGGGTAGCTGTACACCGTGCCCTTCTTCTCGTCGTAGAGGACACGCCGGGCCTTCTTCCCCGCCGGCTGCTCCTCGGGGTCTGCGGGTGGCAGGGAGCAGTGAAGGTGTGCCCAGCACCCTCACACACACACAAACACACACTCAACCCCGCACCGTGCACACCCATGCGTGCCCCCCATATACAGGAGCAAACCACACCAGGCGGCCCAGAGTCCAGGAGGATTTAGGAGGGAGCAGTGAACCGGCCCTGCTCACAGAAGAGCCCCCATACCTCCCACGCCCACCAGGCTGCAGCGGCCCCTCCACAGTCCATGTCCCACTCACCCTCCACGACGTCGTTGCCGAAGCAGAAGCAGCAACGAGCCACCTGCAGGACAAAGGCCAAGTCAGGCGCCGCCTCGGCAGCTTCTTGCTGCCTCCCGGCCACACTCATCCCTCAAGGTCTCGCCGAGTGGCCACCGGTGGGCAGACACAGGACCCTGAGAGGCACCCGGGGCTGGCAGGCTTCGGCCTGTCAGCCACCCTGCCTCGCCCACCCTGCCTCCCCTCCATCTTCCTGTGTGCAGAGTCTGAGAAACATCCCAGGGCACATCCTGCCTCAGTTTCCACTTCTGTAGGGCTTGGGCTGAAACCCAGCAAATGACACTCAGTCCCTCCTGCTGCTCTCTTCTGGGGCAGGAGTCACAGCCTTAAATCACCACAGGACAGAGCTCAACGACAGAGCTGGGACACACACAGAGGACAAACCTGGGCCATTACCACTCAGCATGGGACAGGGGGCTGGAGGTGCCGAGAGACTGGGCACAGGATGCTCAGTAAAGAGCAAATGAAAGGCAAGGGAAGGAAGCTGGAGATGGATTTTGCAAATGGAAGGGACCAGGAGATAGAGTGCAGGGAGGAGCTGTGTTAGGCGCATGTGGCCTGCAAGGAGTGTGACACTGTGCTGCCTCATGAGGGACATGGATTAGAAAGAAAGCAAACCCAGTGGCCGGCCATGGCCTACAGGCAGAGGGACACAGGGCCTTCCTCTGGAGCGGCCCCATCCCTCTCAGTCACAGCCTCACTCTTTTCAGGACGTTTGCTCCTCAGAACAGCAAAGGTCCTGAAAAGAGCGAGGCTGTGACTGAGAGGTTACTGCAGATGGCACTGATAAATGTGGAGACACTTTGTGGGCCAAGGTGAACCAGGGGCCCTGAGGCCTTGCCAGTGCCCACAAAGGAATCCGAGCAGGGAAAAACGGAGCCCAGGCAGAAGATGTGCAGCTTGGTCCCCGTCTCCTTAGATACCCCGAGCCCCATTCCCTCCTGCACAGCAAGGATGTGACAGAGCCCTTATTGCTTTGCTCCTTCCCTGGTACCCCACATGCAGGGCTCTGAGATCCTTGACCCATGGAAGCCTAAGTCGCCCCAAGATAGCACGCACCCTGTCTTTCCCGGGTGAGCCTTGGGGGCCACAGCGGGGAGGAGGAAGAGCTCAGAGAGACAGAGCAACACCCCCTCCAGCCCACTCCAATGCTCACTGCTTGGAGCCTGACACAGGGCACAGGGGGTCACTGAGCCCATGCTACAGCCTGTGCAGTGGCTGTGTGGGGCCACAGGGCCAGATACCTACTGGGAGAGACCACTCTTGCTGGACACTGGGCAGTGACCTGTGCAAGGGCCAGACAGCTGGGATGACACCAGCCAGGATACCAGGAGCCCTCATGGGAGCCACAGTCTCCCCTCACCCAGCTGCGGCTCCAGAGGCACCCCTGGGGCTCTGCACCCAGGAAAGCTGTTAGGGGGCAGCCAGTGCCATGCCAGAAAGGATGGTGGCAAGGCTGGGGACACTGGCTTGGGCCACTGTGTCAGCGTCCTGGTAACTAATCCCTCAAGGTGTCACTGTCTTCTCCCCTCTTCCCGGAGACCAGCAGCTCTCTCGGCTCCATGAGCACCAAGCACCCTGTGAAGTCACCAAGGAGTGCCCAGGCTGCAGCCCGGGAAGCCCAGCTGCCATGGAACTGGCCTCACACTCCTGAGTCGGGCTGAGCCTTTGGTTACGCTAGTGGACGACCATGAGACCCCACAAGACTGCCACATGGTAGGAAAAGCAGGTGTCTGCTGACCACCCTCACTCTCTGCATTTGCAGAAGGGCCGCATTGCTGAACAGAAGCGCCCCATCCACCATTGTTATTAGTGGTGCTGGGACTGGGCCTGGGGACCTGCATTGAGCTGCATCCCAGCCCTTTTCTTTTTATTTTTGGAGACAGGGTCCCCTTTGTCACTAAGCTGCCCAAGCTGGGCTCCAATTTGTGATCCTCCTGCCTCAGCCTCCCAGTGCTCCAACTGCAAGTGTGTACCACACCCACCTGTCCACCATGCTGCACACAGGGCTACATCACCTGATGGCAGAGGTGCGGGCTGGGATCTAACAGTTCCCCCTGCTAAGTGGCTGCCGCAGACCACACAGTAGTGGGCACGACACAGACGCATGGGCCACAGGTTACAAAAAAGAGGAAAACCCACACTCTGTGCCCAGGAGAGGACGGAGCAGGGTGCAGGTGACAGGTCAGCAGGTCACAGGGGCAGCAGCAAGGAACCCACGGGCGGACTGGAAATCCAGGCAACTCTGCTGGCTCATTCCACCCCCATACCACACTCAGGCCTGTGCCCCTTTTCTCCGCCCCAGCTCTGCTCTGCCCCAGCAGAAGCCCAGGCCGTGGAACTCGGGTCCAGCAGACACAGAGGTCCCCAAGAAGCGGGCAGCAGAGACAGGGCACACTCACCTCCAGCTCCGGAGCTGCATATCGGCCCTGCAGGGCGTCAGAACTCGACCTCGTTGTCGATGTCAAGCTGGAAAACAAACAGGAGGTCAGCGAGCCTCAGCACCTGAGACACAGGGCCCAGCCATCACCGGGCCAGGCTCTAGGGAGAGCTCACAGGGTGCTTGAACAACAGTATGGGGCCCTCCAGAACACACCCACAGACTTAACCCACTATGAATCAAAATGTCCACCAACAGATGACCAGATAAAGAGAATGTGGCATTTACAACAATGGAGCACGACTCGGCCATGAAGGAGGACAGCCTGGCATCACCCATAGCAAAGTGGACCAGAATGTTAAGTGACATAAATCAGACACATGGCGTAAATATCACGTGAGTTTCTCTTACACAAGAAACCCAAAACATAAATAATTTAAAAAGCAAAATAAAAGGTAACAGGAATCAGGGAGGCAGGTCTTTGGCTAGCAGAAAGGAGACAGCAATGGAGGGAGGGGAGGGAAGGGCACGGGAGGGGACTATGCCCAGGGTTAAGAAGTGCTTTGCACCTTGACCGCCACCTCCCCCGGGAGTGTGGTCAGCATGCACTGCAAACACAGACTCACATGGTTTTTAAATAGAAAAATTAGAAAAACTTGAAAACATACACTCGGAACACACCTTCCACCCTAACCATTTTCCCAAACACAGTGAACAGCGCTCACCCTACATCCACCCTGGACTGGGCTCCACACAGTCCTCCAGGAGTGACTGAGAGCAGGGGAGGGGAACAGGGAGACCCTGCTGTTCCGGAGAGCAGCTTCTCTGCCCCGTTCTCCCACATGGCTTGGTGCCTTGGTGAATGGATAGCCTTTCACAGCTTTGCACACAAAGAAGTTTGAGGGAAGAGGAGGACGCTTCGGGCCTCCTTCTTGGCTTTCAGCAGTAGCTTGCGCCTCTCCACCCACGGTGCCGGAGCAGTGTCCTGCCTGGTTTCACTTCTATCCCCCAGCCCCATGAGCAGTCTCACTGAGAAGGGCCCCAACAGTGTGAGAGCCCAGGGAGGCAGCAGAAACAGAAACCCAACAGACATAAAGGTCATCCACTGCAACAGGTAACCAGTGGGCACAGTAATGGCACCCCGTGGACATGTACTGCACTGGAGTCAGTGCACCAAAAGTTCTCCCTGCCTGCAAGGTAAAGCGCTATAAACCTCAGTTTGGGGAAGAGGAGGGTGAAGTGTTTGCAGATGTGACTTGTTCCGCGGGGGGTGGGAGGGGGGGTGGGGGGAGTCAGCTGCTCCTCCGTGCTGGGATCAGAAGGGCGACCTCTGCTGTCCTGCATGCCCGCCCCTCACACTTGCACCTCTGCAAAAGTAAAGCTTACACTGTGCCTTGCTGAGCCCCGCCTGCTGAGGGACTGCATGCATTCTTTCTGGCTCGGACAATTTGGTGGGAGTCTTATTTCCAATGTGATCAAAACATACGGCAGATGTTTAAATTCTAAAAACTTACCACAGTGAAAGGCACAGTGGCCTGAGTCCTCCTCAAACCCTCCCCCTTGCTTTGAACACACTCGCCCCATGGTTCCTGCTGCTCTGTGAGTCCTGGTCCTCCCCGAGGGTCTTCACGAAGCATGATCAAAAACAGAGAGAGGGCTGCTGCTGAGCGCTGCCCCACAGGAAGGCAGCTGTGTCCGCATCCACCTCATTCATCAGGTCTGGCCTGGTACAACCTCCGGCTCCTCCCCAGAGTCACAGTGACCAGGAAAGGGACACAGTTGGAATGGATTCAGGACACTGAGGCAGCCAGGACAGCACAATGAAAGATAAGCAGAAAAGAGGACTCCAGAGCTGCTGTGGAGACCAGTGTGAGACCAGTGGGTCCAAAGTGAAAGGGGGATTGAGGAGCTTTCATGGCAATGGGACTTTTAGTGTTATAATAATAAAAAAACTTTACACACTGGCCATATTTTTATCACACCTGTTTCTTCCTAACATCAAAACCACAGGAACATTTTACGAAACCTGAAATGCCTGCAGTGCTCAGGACCCCAGCTGACTCTACAGACCTGCTCCGAAGATGCTTCAAGCAAACCCAGCACTGGCCAGCTGTGCGCTGAGCTCAGGGACACAGCCATGAGAAAGGACCTGATCTTGCCCAGTGCCCTCCAAGCTGGCTGGGGATGCCAACACCAGCTCCGCCCCATGCAGCACTCTCCCCACGCCATGCAGGACACATGGGAGGTTCCCGCTGTATGCAGCTGCAGCATGGACCTGTCCAGCGGTCAGCATGGCGCCAGTGGCTGTAAACAGCTCCCGGCACCGAGAGCCCCACTCTGGGCTAAGGCCTACATAAAGCCAGCACTTCCTGCAGGGTGACACCAAGGGCCTGGGGTCAAGGCTTGTGGCCTGTACACAGGACGTTTCCCACCTTGCCTGCCCACGGACCCCATGAGCACCTGCAGTCACAAGGATGCCCAAACGTGACTCCTGCCTTCCTCCCTTAGAAACTGCAGCCCAGCCTCTCCCACATCATTGCAGAGGGACCTGCTCGGTGACGGTGACGCTGGAGCTCTCCGTCTACAGCTGGAATCCTGGTCTCACCCTCCCTGCCCTGGCCACAGCACTGTGACCCAAAACCTCGTGTGACACTCTGGTCCCCGCTGTCCTTGGATCGAGTGACTCATGTCTCCAGAAGGGAGTCCAAGTCCACGATGAGCTGGGAGTGGAGGCCACTCTGCCCCAGAGGCAGAGGCATAGGCAGAGGCAGGAAGCCTTTGGCTGGCAGGCTTAGCACACAGCAAAATAAAATCCTCTCTGGGGTTCCCTCACTGGTGACACCATCCCAGCCTGGGACCACGAGGCCTACTCACTCTGGGGAGCGCCCCACTTCTGACTAGGACACTGTTCAACATCCAAAGAAAGACTCACAGCTTTTTCAGCTTTGTCTTCCAGGGACATTTTCCTAGATGGCCCCAACACTGAAGTATTATTTTTCCTCTTATGGGAGCCAGGAAACAGTCCACAATGCCGTCCTCCCCCTAAAGCACGGTGTGGCCACGCTGGCAATCTCTCCTCCTCCCTGCACAGCTGCCAGGGACCAGGCAGGAAGCAACGCCCGCTTCGGGAGGCAGGACACGGCTCTGAGCCGTTCAGGGAGAGGCAGGAGGAAAGACCACAGGCTCCACCAAGGAGGCCCGGAGAAGGGTTCCCAAAACTAGAGGAGAGCGCCTTGTGAAAGAGGCAACAGAAAGGTAGGCACATATTTAAATTTTTAAAAACTTATAGTAAAAGACACTTCATGGTTTATACATGTGTCAACTTGAGAAGTTTAGTAGTGTAACTGAGAGACTCAGCAAGGGCTAGGGTCCTTATTTGTAAAGATCTTCAGCGTTGCAGGAGGAGGGCACAGAGTCCTTATGAGTGCTACACCTGCCTGGAGGCCTGCATACACTATAAAGGAGGGGAAGAGGCTTGTTCTCCCCAGTTTTGCTCTGGCTGCTTTTGCTAGCTGCTGCCTTGAAATGTTGCCCAATGCTGTGCCACCCTGCTTTGGAGCTAGCTGAGTATGGACTGAAACCTCCACTAACAGTGAGCTAAATAAGCCTCTCTTCTCTTCATGTTGGGTGTCGGGAATTCTGTCCTAGCAATGAGAGAAAGGTAACCAAGACAACACATTCCCAAGAATGCCATGAAAGTGAAAGAACTGTGAAGGTGATTAGTGGCAACACGTCTTCTACAACCATAATACACTTTGTAATTTAGACATTCACTGCCTTTTTGATCACTCTATTGCTATTTCTGTCACATAAAAACATGACACTCTGTCCTCATCCTTGTACACCTTATTCACTGGGCCCAGCACTGTGCAACTTCTGGATCTTCTCCTAAGTCAAAATGGCCAGGAAGGAGAAACAGTCTGCAATCAACTCAGGACATCAGAGTAGCCGGGACAGCACTAAAGACCCTCAGGAAAGAGGACGCCCGGACCTGCTGCAGAAAGTGGCACAGACGATGGGACAAGTGTGCTTAGAGCAGGGAGGAGGATTTTGAGGAGTTCACCACAGTGTGTCTTCTACCATAACAAATTCTTAAAAATTTAAACATTACCCGTGTCTCCTTGACTCCAGTCCTGCCTAGCCCAACAATGTGAACTTGAAGCCAACAGAATCACAACTATGGGAAATCACAGCTGCTTTGCCCCTGCTGCATTAAGGCCACACACTCAGTAGCTCGGGGAGGAGTCTGCAGCCAAACACCGACCTGGGAGCTACAACACCCCCAGTTCATCACCGTTCATCACCACGTGACTCGACTGCTTGGCAAGTCTCGGGACTTGGTCTCCTCTGTCCCCAGAGACCCCGAAGGCCCCTTGGCGTCCTCTTTCTTGAGTGTCTTTATTTCTGCCCAAACAACGCAGCCACTCCTTTTAAATTTTTTTTTTTGGTATGGACAACTGAACTCACAACTTCACATGCACCAGGCAGGTGCTGCACCACTGGGCTACATCCCCAACAACATGGCCACTTTTTGTCACATCATCCAACTTCCTTTTCTTGTGAAGCCGGGTTGGAAAATAAAAACTGGAACCCACACTGGGCCAGCACCTGGCCCAGCGGTTCCCTGCTGCAAGGCCCCAATCTGTGCTCACTTCCCCACGAGGCTGCAAGAGGTGAGTAGGGAACATCCATCTCGGGCCCCAAGTCCCAGCAGGGAGACACACACCCCGGCACCTCCCCAGCGGCCTAGGTGTGCTCGGCTCCCTCACAAAGCTGCCTTCTTCTCTGGGGTTCCCTGGCCACTGCCGTGTGCTGCGTCATTACCAGCACCCAATGGCCACACATCGGCCTTGGACAGACTGGAAACAGCTCTGACCCCTGACATCTACCAGGAACATCAGACTGGGCCCACCAGCCTCCATTCCCAGGGACTACACTTCCCCTCTGACTTCTCACACGAGGGTAGACACAGGGCGACTCAAAGGCGACTCTCCACATGCCAGGTGTGGTGGCACATGCCTGTCATCCCAGCACTTGGGAGGCTGAGGCAAAAGGATCATGGTAAATATAAGACCAGCCTGAGTTAAAAAGTGAGCTCAAGGCCAGTCTGAACTGAATAGTGAGACCCTGTCTCAAAAAGACACAAAAAGAAAGAAGAAGAATCGGAGGGGCTTGTATCTCAGTAAAAAAGAGTCTCTGAGTGATAAAAGGAAAAAAGAGGGGAAGGAGAGGAGCCAAGAATCTGGGTTCAAGATCTCAGGGGACTTGTCAGTTCACTGCCGAAGCCTGCTGACCTGCACCTGCACCTGCACCTGCACCTGCACCTGCACCTGCAGGGGGCCCTTGCTCGCTGCCCCACGAACAGCAGTACCCAGTGACCAGTGAGTACTTCTCAGAAGGTGGCCGTGATGGCCTCACCAGTTTGACCAGGAGACTGTGCCATGAAAATGCTAGAAACTGATTTTCCCTCTTGTTGTCCTAGCACGTGACTCTAGGCCAACCAACTGCAGGGTGCAGGTCGTGGGCACCACTAGTGACAGAGCAGCACCCCTTTTGTGGAAGGCATCTGTGAACAGGTGCTGCCCTTGCCAGGACTGCGGGGTTCCAGCAGTGGGAGGTTGGTACCACGTCCAGGGCAGGTCAAACCTCTGAGGTCCTGAGGGGCGCAGAGGGAGACCCCACGGTGAAGCTGCTGCCTGCCTAACAGGAGGCCTCATGGTTAGTAACAGGCATGTCCAGAGCGAGAGGCTGACCACGTGGTTCCCCTACGTCTCTCTCCAGCAGCTCTGCAGCCTCCTGCAAGCAGAGTGGAGCAGCTGCCTGGCACCTGGGACCCACATATGTGGTCTGCCCCCCTCCCCACCTCCACTGCCCAACCCCGGGTTCCTGTCCTGACAGTACCCTGCTTTCTGCCACTCGGCTGCAGCACAGCAGCCACCTTTGGGGGTCCCGGCAGGGTTGGAGCTCTGGCACTCCTCTCTCTCTGTCCCCATGATCCAGGCAGCCACAGCGTTAAGGAACCCTGTGTGCTGAGCCCTTGCAGGGATTGAACAGCCCCAGACCCCACCACAGCCCCTGCTAGGAGCCACACCCTCTCCTCCCAGGGCTCTGCTGCACCCCAGGGCAGCGGAAAGACAGGCATGGTCACCAGCCCCTCTCAAGGCTACGGCCTGGCTGGCGTGCAGGCCAACTCACCAGGAGTACAGGATGCAGGCAATGAGCAGACCCGTGCCCAGCCAGGTCACCAGGTTCTCGTCCGGGTACAGGTTCTGGCCGAAGTCAGGCACGCAGATCGTCACGTTCTTCCCATGCGTGTCCAGCACTTGGCAGAAAACAAAACACCATGGTGCCATGAGAGTGGCCACCAAGGTCCCCAGGGGCACTGCTAGGGGGCTTCAGGGGCTCCTTACAACTGGGACTTGCACCCCAGCAGCCCAGCTCCCCACTGTGCGCATCTACACAGACCCTGGTTCTGTGGCTTCAAAGCACCCTTCTCCCACACCAGCACACACTGGGAACAAGACCTACAGGTCAGAAAATATAAAAAACAAGACACAGCACTCGGGAGGCTGAGGCAGGAGGATCACTGCAAGTCTAAGGGCCAGTGTGGACTGTACCATGAGACCCCCATCTTGGAACAAAAAGGGCCTCATCTTGCAGGTTAGGGCTGAGGGGTGACAATCCCAGGAATTAGGAGCGCTTTGGGAGATTATTCAAGCAATGCTAAAAAGAACACTTAAATCCATTTTCTCACTGGGTTTGGCAACCTCTGCGGAGAGAGGAACAGGCTGCAGGGACCCCCGGGTGCTGAGTCAATCAACAAACACCCAGAGGGGCAGTGTGACAGCGCCTGGTTCTCTCCTGGCCAGGGAGGGAAGTCAGGCTGGAGTAGAGGACTCACTGTCTACACTCAGGAGCTCCTGACTGTTTCACAAACTCTGAGAAGGCTTCCTATGAAGATTTCTGTAACATTGTAATTTCTGTAACTTTCCCATCAGGGTAATTTACTTTTGGTCTAAACTGGTGTCTTTGGTCAACTCTGAACACCCAAGTTAGGTGTGACTGACAACTGGACCCCAAAATAAGGAACACACACATAAAATAACATCCTAAAAACCACTCAACAAACACAGACATTCCGTCTAAAATTAAACTAAAATTACTACCAGTATTTACACTCAAAGTGGTAAATACAAGGGTGTGCTGTGGTTTTAAAAAGTAATCTTTGTTCTTAGGCCAAAGGAAAAAGACTTTCAAAACAACGAACAGAATGGACTTCTCTATTTAAGTAGACCACCTGAAACTAAAAGTCAACGTGTTTCCCTATTTTATGTGATATTTGCTGTTAAAAATATATATTCTATAAATAAAACCCCCATTAAGTTAAAACCACAGACTAATATATAAACATAAAAGGAGGTCTTAAAGAGGATTTAAATAAATAGAAGGTCAAGATGGGGCTGTTTTTAAAAATTGAGTCCAGGACAGGCTATACCTACTATAAAACCTCAAAAACTTATAACCCTTCCCATTATAAACAGCTACCAAGACAAGACCCAGCCCATGTGTTAGCACATGCCTATAATCCCAGCTCTCTAGGAGACTGAAACAGGAGAATCACAAGTTCAAAACAGCCAAGCAACTTGAGAGCCTGTCTCAAGATCAAGAATAAAAAGGCCTGGGATGTAGCTCAGTGTAAAGAACATGGGTTGGACCCCCAGTTCTGGGGAAAAACTGACAGCACCCATAAAGAGTAGAAACCTTCAAAAGCATTTTCTTTTTTGACACAGGATCTCTCTCTGTAATTGAGGCTGGCCTTGGACTCAGCCCAGGCCAACCTCAAACTCACACTGATCTCCCTGCTTTAAAAACCTTCAAATATTACAATTTATTTCCTAAATTTGAACTTCAATTTTCTAAAGTCACATTACTTAACTTACACAAGATCAAATATTCCCAAAAATACAGTCACACATTCTTAGGGGTGTGTGTGTGTGTGTGTGCGTGCGCATGTATACACACAGCACAAAAGCAACATGAACGAGAGAGAATGAGCTGGAAATCAAACGGATTTTTTTTCTTGTACTGGCAAATAACACTTAGAAGACAATCGTGCCATTACAGCTTAAACCCTTCCAACTAATCACAGCAACTGTACAATGATCAGCTCACCTGCACAGCATCCCCAGGCACAGGTAGGCAGCTGAGTCAGACTTCAGACTGCATCCTATACCCACCCCAGCCAGGGGAGGCCTGCACACTGTAACCCACACGCACTGGAGGCTGAGGCAGGGGGATCGCTGTGAGTTTGAGGCCAGCCTGGCCTACACACTGAAATCATGGACAGCCTAAACTCACAGAGCAAGACCCTGCTGAGGAACGAACCAATGAATGAATGGATCCACTCTGAAGACCCAGGCCCCAAACCAGGCAGCCTGACTCCAAGCCGCAAGCTGACCACTGTAAGCAAATGCCATTTACAAAGCGCAGTCTGGGATCACCCCGCCAGCAAGGGCTGGGTCTGACTCTGCATCCTGTCTGCTGCTTCGCTTGCCCTTGTGTCCCACTTTCTCTGCCACACCAGAGAAGCTGTCTAAGGAAAATAAAATCAGTACCCAAAGGAAAACAAAACAGCAAAGCCCCAACCCAACAGCTCCCTGCCAAGCCAGCAGAGAAGGGCTAATAGCAAACCCGAGCCTCAAACCGCAGCGAGGGCTTCTGTCTTCGCACCCAGCAGGGACTCTGTGCTACTAGATCTCTCCTCTTGTGTTGAGTCCACCACTGCCCACCCCAGCTCGCCCCACTGGAAGCCAGCATCACGCTGCCTGTCCACCTGCCTGCCCGCCCTTGGCCACTCACCCACGTCCCCGGGCTTGCTGGACAGTGCCGAGAGAGTCAGGTAGGTCACGTAGCAACTGATGAGCCCTGACTGCAGCAGCCCGGAGTGGGGCTGTCCTGGAAGACACGGGGGACAAAGGTCAGCTTTCAGCTCCCCACGCCCCGCACAACCACTCTGGACATGTGGGCACACTTCTAGGAGAGAAAACAGCTGCATAATGTGTTTCTTAAACAGAACTAAAACTGATGGGAAGGGAGTCAGACACTAGCTGAGCACTGATTTGGTTTGGTTTCAGTTGACCCAGTCTTGCTAAGTAGCCCAGGCTGGCCTCAAACTTGTGAGGATCCTCCTGCCTCAGCCTCCCAGAGCACCAGGATTACAGGTCTGCACCACTAACTCTAGCTACATCCCGCTATTTTAGATGCCACAATCAGATGACTGCTATCCTCACACACGGGTTTCTCTGAGATTCACAATTTCTCTGAGATTTCTCTGAGCTCAAGCCCCAAGGTCAGGAAAACATTTACCCCTTTTCTCTCAGCTACACAGCATCGTAGCGGGTAAATGAGTGGACAGACTGTGTAGGGCTTGTCCTCTGGAGTCCACAAGGTCAGGGGACACTGAGAGTCCATGGTGGCACAGACATGCTGCCACCTTTCAGCAGGCAAGGTCCCAGCCGTGCACATGCAGGTCAGAGCCAGTCCAGGCTAAAGCAAGGAGCTACAGGGCTCGGGACCCACCAGAAAAGCTGTTACAACAGCTAAATTAAATGCACAGGTACAATCATTTAGAGGCTCCAGAACAGAAGGGATTTCTTAAACCTTTTGACGAGACTTCCTTTCTTCCGTATTTTATTTTTGGGGTTTTTGAGACAGGGTCTTGCTCTGTAGGTCAGGCTGGCCTTGAACTCACCATATAGTTTAGGCTGGCCTTGAACTCGTGGCGATCCTCCTGTCTCAGCCTCCCGAGTGCTGGGATTACAGGCGCGTGCCACCACGCCCGGCTTGGTGAAATTTGTAACCCCGTGATCAACTACAGGAAAGGGTTCAGTCTTCCCTCCTGGTTAATTCATGTCCAAAATTATCATCATTAACTTTTAATCACCCACGAAAGTCTACGAACAGACTCTTACAATGCAGCTTCTCGCCCAGAAGCCAGCCTGAGCTCAGCACCCAGGGGCAGGAAGCCCAACGCTTAAGTCACGCCTGTTCCCATGTGGAGTACTGATGCCCAGGGGAGCTGGACTGGAAGACCAAGGGCCTCAGCTTTGGTGGGGGATACCATCTCGGTTTGGTGATGGGCTTGCAACTTTCAGACCTGGAAATGTTCTGGTCCTGGACAGCACCCTGATGCTGGCTGCCTGTCCGAACACAGCACAAGGCTGTCATTCACCTGTCTCACTGCCCTGATGGGAGCTGGGATTGCTGGGAGCGTACACATGCTGTCCAGGGCAGCACTGGACAGTCCCATCTCAGGACTCACTAACCCATCATGTCAGGAAGGCTCCAAGGGGCCCTGCTGGCGTCACCTTGATTCTCTTTCCCTACCTAGAATTCCAAAGGACAGGCCACGGGATTCACCTGCAGCACAGGACATGCCAGGCTGGGGACAGTGGCAGCGCACCAAGGGCCGTGATGCCCCAGTCGCCTATCTACAACTCAGACCCCACAGCCAGTTGCCTCCTTCCTGGCTTTGGAGAACCCCACTCAGATGGGCTCCTCGGGAGCCAGAGTCTCTCTGGCTGGCTGCTGCTGGCCGCCTCTCCTGCTTCCCGCTGCCCATGCCATGGCACTGTCCCAGGACTTAGGTCCAGCCCTACGTGAAAGCCAACAGGCCCAGTCTCTTCCAGACCCTCCGGGAGGTCCAGGCCGCCCCATCCTCCCCGTTAGGAACCAGGTCCAGCCAGCACAGGGCTTCGAGTCCCCCAGCAAGCATGGCTGTCACCTCCAGCCCAGCCAGGCACAGGAAGTACCATCCCCCTCTGACTGCACACTGTCCCGAATGCGACTGTCCACACACACAGGAGATGGGGAGGACGCTTACGGTCCTGGACGCAGGGGGAGATGGCAGCCGCGGAGATGAGCAGGCACAGGCCCCCGTTCACGCCCAGGAAGATCTTGTTCTGCGTGCAGCCCTCCAGCCGGGTGTAGAACACTGCCATGAGCACCAGACCTCCAGTGGCGATGGAGTACATGACCAGGGTGACCAGCGACAGGGACGCGTACCACAGCTTGTTGCTGGCCGTGCCGGCGTGCCTGTTTCCCAGGGGGCGGTAGAGGAGGAGGACAAGAGAGAGAGAAGACACAGACCAGTCAGGGCCACCTCGACCTCTAAGCTCCGCCAGCCTTGGCCGGCCACCAAACTACTGTCCCAAGACCCCCAGCAACGATCAGGCTCTGTCCTGGGGAGATGGCCCCGCATGTATCTGAGACTCCTGGTTCCGGCTGGGCTGGGAGGATTCATTCTCCTGACTCAGTGCCCCTGGGCTTCACACTTGCTCCCCACTCACCAGGGCTGGCACCATGAGGGGCGATGCCAGTGAGGCTCTGTGCCCTGCGAAGTCCGGGCTGCTGCAGTCCTCACTGCAGGGCAGGGCCCACCTTCCCAGCAAAGAAGCAGGAACGTGCTCAGGGGAGCTGCAGGAGCCCCGCTTCTCTGGAATAATATCAGGAAATCTTCCCTTTGCCTGCTTTGGTTTTTTGTTTGTTTGTTTGTTTTGTTTTGTTTTGTTCTGAGACAGGGACTCACTATGTAGTCCAGGCTGGCCTTGAACTAACAATGATCCTCCTGCCTCAGCCTCCTGAGAGTAGTATTACCAGCATGCACCACCATGCCTGGCAGTATCAGGAAATCTTGAAGGAGACTTGCACATTGAAAGGAAATCCAGAGGAGGAAGAGAGTAAAAATGACCAAGATTCGATAAGCCCTGAAAGCCCACAGGATGGATGGCAGTAGTGCTCTTTGATTGACTACTAAATGTAAACATTTTAAAAATTGGTCCTATTTGGCTGTGTTTAATCCAATATTTACTATGTAACAAAATAACAAACACTACTGTCTTTTACTTGTACATCCCAGCAAATGTAACTGCATTTCACTATTTAATTTTCAAAAAACAAAAGCAGAAGCAAAGCACAACTACCAAGATGAAGAATATAATGAAAATAAAAAGTACTGGGAGAACTGGGGTAGTGTTTTGTCACAGCCAAGATAACATGCAAAGGGCACTTGTTTGTTTTCTTCAAGATTCAGAACACAGTAAAAGAGAAGATGCCCATGAAAATCTTACGGGCACCACGAGGAACTATTTATTATACAGTGAAGAAATCGAGACAGAGCTGAGACAAGCCTTGCCTAGGATCAGAGCCACCCGGAACCCGAGCTCAGAGCTGACGGCTCTCTGGCTTTCACTTCCTCAGTGATGCTCAGCCCGAAAATGGAAAACCCTAGCCATTAACCAGCATCTCCCACTGGATGTGCAGTGTGAATTCTACTTTCAAGGAACTTAGAGTTGATGGACTTTTTCTTTTAGCCCATGGTTGTGAGTGGGATTGAACTCAGGTCCTCTGCACTGTACGGGGCTACACCCCCAGCCGTTCTATAAAAAATAGTTCTTTTTTTTTAAAATTTTGAGACAAGGTCTCTTAAGTTGCTAAGTTACCCAGAGCGGACACAAACTTTTGATCCTCCTGCCTCAGTTCCCAGGGTCCTGAGATTATAGGTACGAGCTGCCACACTCAGCTAAGAGTTTGGGTTTCAGGATCAGTACAGATGGCTAAGTTAGGGCAACAGAGCTTAGTAGCAAATGATTCTTTTCCTCCATGAGAAGGTAAGAAAAACAAATCATAAATAAATTAAAAAGATGAGAAGTCCATTTCATCATCTTTTCCTTCACAGGACTAGGGATTGATTCTGGGACCTCACACAAGCACTCTACCACTGAGCTACATTCCCTGCTCGCTTTTTTTTTTTCAATTTTATTTTGAGACAGCTCTCTTTCAGTTGCTCACATTACTCCTGAATTCAAGACCTTTCTGCCTCAGCCTCCCGAGTAAGGGTTACAGATACACCAAGCCCGGCTCTATCTCATTCTCTTTGCTGAAAGAATCTCCAGTTCCAAGGTACTTCAGTATGCTTTTCCTTTAATCCCACCAGCCAGGATCCCACCGTGAACTCCACCCTCAGCGCCAGCGCCTGCCAGAAAGCACCTACCAGTTCTTGTTCCACTTGTGCGCGAACTCTACCATGAGCAGCAGCTGGATGACTATGAACAGGAAGCCTCCGACAGCACCCACATAGCGCCAGACTGCAGGAGAGCGGGTGAGAGGCACGTGGCAGCCAGGGTGGGCACAGGAGAGAGGAACGTGAGAGGCACGCGGCAGCCAGGGTGGGCACAGGAGAGAGGAACCGGTGTCACCACTAAGACCCACACCCCTCGCCAGGGCTCCCACAGACCGCCAGTGAAGTCCCAGTCCCACAGGGCTGTCCACTGCACGACTGGGACAAACCCTGGCTGCCTGGTTGGGACCTGCCCTCCGTGCCAGACACACTAGCAAGCACAAGTCACAAACTACACCAGACCCACAGCATCCAAGCCAAACACGCATCTCTAGAAAACCACGGCTCCGACAACCAAGGACGGAAGGGAGTGAGACCCCGATGGCAGGGCAGGGCCTCCACGAGGGAGCCCTGCCGCTGGGTGACCCTGGTGCCCTGGTGATGGCCTGGCTCTAACACAGCCAGTGCAGGCCTGAGGACTTCAGTCCTCTTCTCCCTGAGGCCGTTCGCTCTTTTAACAGTGTTGAACAGTCCTAGAAGGGTGCAGGGTGGAGAGCTGGGTTAATGGAACCACAGGACAAAGCGGGGCCAGGGTACGAAGTTATTAACCGAATATTCACGAACAGTCTTAACAGTCACATGAGAAACTAGCAGAAACTAACCCTTACTGCGGGCATTCTGTGCGGCTCAGGGGATTGGGGTCTCCCCGGGGGTCAAACAGGCTTTGGAGCTGCCGCTGAGTGCCCGCAGCCCCTCCGCTCCTGGGCACAGGCAAGGAGGCGCTGGGGCTGGTGCAGGGAGGGCACCGTGGGTGCTGGGGAGGGAGAATTAAGATTTTTCTTAGCCGCCAATCAGTCATTCAAGGTACCAACGATGCCTGGGACGACCCCTCTGAACAGCTTCACCAAGGGTAAAAACGAAACCCACAGGTCCCCAAAGAGCCCAGTGGACGCACCTTTCAGGAAGGTCTCCTGGTCCGGGATGAAGAAGGCTCCAGAGCACATGGCCCCCAGCAGCAGCAGCTTGAAGAACCAGAAGCTGGAGGAGAGGAAACATGGAAGTGGCACTCCAGAGGCATGGAGGCCCCTACACGGCAGCACCCATCCTGCCCAGGTGATGTTCTCTCCATAAGGAGGAGATGGAAGGAAGCCGCTGGAGACCCCAGTTAGACTGGCCCGAGCCCCACCCTATTATGCAAACACCGATGCACCCGGGGGAGCAACCTGGGCCAGTGTTGCTCTGGGAAATAAATCCTCCCCGCCCAAGAACAGCATTCTGGTCTCCAGGCCAGGATCTAACTCTGGAGGGCGGGATGAGGGACGCACCCATTGTGGATGTGGGCGCGGCAGCCCTTGCTGGTGTTGATCCCCAAGGTGAGCAGGCAGAAGACAAGGAAGAAGCAGGCCATGCCGAAGCAGACACGGTACACTGCCGAGTAGCCCACCAGCTTCTCACACGTATCACCAGCCTTGATGCCCTGGCAGATGTCTTCGAAGAATGGAATCTGCGGGAGAAGGAGGCAGGAGACTGCAGGATGAACCACATCAGACATGGCGGGAACAGCACACAAGAGACCCACAGTGCACGAATGTCACCGCGCAAAACCAAAGACCAGAAAGCGAAGACGGGGCAGAGTTTCTGCAAAGGGGGAGGGGACCACCGGGTGGGGGAGGGGACCAAGACATGGGGGGAAGGGGATAAAAAAGAAGAAAGATGTGTTCTGAGCATGCACCGACTCCCCGCCATACGATGCATGAATCGCTGCGTGCTGCAAGTGTGCACCAATAAAAATTTAAATTAAAAAACCAAAAAATATAATCACAAAGTTGATTTTTTAAAAAGCCACAGACTTGAGGAAAATATCTGGAAAACATATATCTGATAAGGTACTAGTACCCTATTAGTAACTTCTATAATTAAAATTAAAAACAAATCTAGACTCGAGAAGGGCTGTCACTTAGCCTGATGTCAAAATCCGAAATGGACCAAGATTCAGAAACAGACCACATCTACCTTCCAGAGACTTCTTCCTTCCCCCTGCCCCTGCCTGGAAGCGCCCGTTCTCAGCCTTCCTGCCCACCCTGGTTCTTTGCTCAGCAACAAATTTTCATTACATTCATAGGACAGGAGCTGATTTTTCTAGAAATATGTAAATATACAGAAAATCCAGACGCTGTCTTCAGTGTCACCCCAAAACGTCACACGCCTCTTCTGGAGAGTTGACAACCCCGACGGTAGGAGGTATTTATTACATCACACGACACACACACACAGTCACACGCACAGTTGAGGCACATGAACAGCTCATGAAAAGATTCGGGGTTTAGGAGCCCAGCGGCAGAGCATCCCAAGGCCTGTGTGAGGTGCTGAGCCAAATCCCCCGTACCCCAAAACTTATAAAATAGACCGTAAGTATTATTCCGTGCACTGTGTTTTCAAATTAACAATAAGCCATGGAGATCTGTTAACACACAAAACCCCACCTTAACTGTTGGTCACCGTGCACTACTGTATTATAATGTGAAATCAGAACTGACACTCACCCCAAGTGTTCCTTTTGTTTTATTTTGTGGCTGTGTTCACCCACTGCACAGATAGCAGCTCACTGACAAGGGTGTGAAGCCCTCACACACACACACACATACACACACACCTGTGTCCAGGGAGTACAGACTCGGTGTAGACACTAACCAAAGAACTGCTGGGCTGTGTTCTGTCTACGTGTCAGGATTTCAGGAAATAAAGTGCAATCACACTTTAACCACCAAGCCACATTACAGGCCTCGGGGAAGAGCCGAGCTCAGGCCCTCCCAGCCCGAATGTTCCATAGGAGGCTGAGCACTGTTGTTCCGCTTTGATGTCTGTCATCTTATGAATCAGAGCCAGAACTTTTCCTTAGGACCGGCTGGCCACCTGTGTCCTCCCGAGTGGCCTGTCAGTCTGGTTTTTCTTGACCCACTGGAGCTCTTATTCTTTCTATCTGATAAACGTTCACAACTTTGTCCTCCTCCAATGAGACAGTCCCAGTGTCACATCTATTCACATTATCAAAGTAAACAAAATGTTCCACAAAGAGACCAAGCACTATGTTCCAATTAGTATCACAGAGTGAGGGTGCAGTCGGTGCTAAGACAAAACTCCTGCTTGTAGCATACAGCTGAACACGGTTTGGAACAGAGTATCAGTCACAGAGCATATCACAGCTGTTATTTACAAGAAGAAGAAAATACCTCCCAGGGAGATCAGTGATTCAAAGCTGGAAGCAAAACTGAAGCATGATAAAGTGAACTCAGTTTCTTTTCCTAAAAAGTCCCAGGCTACTGGGACACCCATAAATGTCCAAGCCATGGTTTCCAACAGCGCCCAGGAAGGCCGAGTTTCGTGGGTACCACCCCTGCCCGGAAGGTCTCAGCTCATGACTACCCCTGTACCAGAAACACTCTCCCCTACTCATGAAACTGAGACCCTGTTTTAGTCCAGGGTCGTTTCCACTGACAGACACGAAGGACCTATGTAGAAATACCAGACACCTTGTTTACACACTTTCCTCAAAGTGCCCGTTTTTACACCAGAGGAGAACGAGGCATGAAGGAAGCCTAGAGCCCATTGTGATACTCGCAATGGGCAATACCCTTGCGAGTATCACAGATCTGCACTGAGAAGGCCCAAAGTCAACAGTGGAAACCAGAAAGTCTGCACCAGCGGGTGAAAGAGCTGTGCCAGCAGGCTGAGAGGTCTGCCCTGGAGCCATGAGGTGTTGCCCAGGGTGAGGAACAGGGCTTCCCGAAAAGAACCACAGCCATCCTTCAGCAACAGCAAGGACCAGAGCTCCTCTGACATGAGAACTGAGTTCCTATCAGGAAAACCACTGTGACAAGCTTCCCCGGGAGAATCAGCAGCACTATCTTCCTCTCTAGTTCTGCTTTCATGCTGTTGGCATCGATCCTCAGGTGGGCCCTCCACACCCAGTGCCACACCGACTCATTCCAGCTGGGTGTTCCAAGGTGACCATTAGCTTGCCCACCACAGTACCCACCGAAGACAAACACAAGTGGGCACACCCCACTGGCACACCACCCAGGCCTCTGTTAACTCCGAGGTGGCCTGGCAAAAGCTGAGCCTCAGTAGGCAAACCAGCAAGCAGACAGGATCTCAGCAAGAAGAATTTGCTCTGATTAAATATTTGCTGTTCCAAACTCCATCTCGGATTTGGAAAAAGCACACAGCAGTCCACTCAACGAGAGTGTCTCCTCTCCAGCCTGTTGTTGGGGCATCCAAGGCTGCGGCCTGGGTCAGGCTCACACTTGGAGCCCCAGTTTGGGGACTGGCGGACAGAGTATTAGGGCACAGTCCAAGCTCAAAGCCATAGCCATCAAGGAAGATGCAACAACTAACGTGGCACCTCTGACTCAGCCACTCATGCCACTCATGCAGGCAAGGTCTTCCTGTCAGGCTCAGTTTCTTGTTCTGCACCATGAAAACCTCAACGGGGTTTCCAGGGAATCCCTGTGCAATGCTCAGCACAGCGCCCAAACCCAGCCTCATGAAGTAAGGGCCCCTCGCCCTAGGCGTACTCAGCTCCAGAAAGGGAGGCAGGCATAGTGTATAGATCGCCAACAGGGCACCTGGCTCTAAGCACCTGGACACTGTGCTCCTAGGGTCTCACAGATGCCCAGTTCTCTGGGCCAAAGGATATGCAGCAGGTTAGCTGTCCACAGGACAAATCCTACCCCAGTACAGTTCTGTAAGAAGTGAGTTCTGAAAACCTGTCCCGTTTACCCATTAGGTCCCCCACCGACCCAGAAAGTTCCTAGAAGAAGGTGGATCTGGAAGCCGGGTGTGGTGGCTCACACCTGTAATTCCAGCACTCGGGAGGCCTTGGATGCCCCAACAACAGCCCAAAGCCCACATCATTGTGATCAGGGTGCGCAATGATCCTGGAGAAGGATCATTGCGAGTTCGAGACCAGCCTAGGCTACAAAGTGAGCTCAAGGCAAGCCTGAACTGCACAGCCAGACCCTATCTCAAAAGAAAAACAAAAAATAAAATAAAATTAAAAAGAGGGTGAATCTGAGCTCATAAATCAGGAAAATCCCTTCCCAAACAGGAATGAAATCAAATAAGCTTAAGGAAAGAGACCTGGAATAGGACAGCCCACCTCCTCCTCCCCGAAAGGAGAGATGTCAGCAATGCATCCCAACCTGATCTCAGGTGGACTGGCACCAAGCAGCCCAGGAAAAGTCTCAGAAAGCCCTGAAAGCCCAGCGTGGCCCCAGGGTCTCTGCCAGAGAAGACCCAGCATGACTCCAGACAGGAGCGGCGAGCCTGGAGCTGAGCGCTCTCGCACTTCTTAGCTCAGACATCAAGGTCATCACAGGAGACCCAGCTGCCAGGAGGGTTCGAGCAGCTGACCCCAGCAGGAAATCACGGAAACCCCAAAGAGAGGCAGCATGCAGTTTAATTATGTGGTGCTGGGGAAGCATTTCCACTGATGCCTGCAGGACATCCAGGCCTCTCTGCCCTCCTGAAGTCTCCCTGGACAGCAATGTCTGGCTGCTGCCCATCAGTGTCCCTTCTCAGGGCAGTCCGCAAGACTATGCTTCCCCGGAGCCTGGGCCATGGCAGGTCCCCATGAAGACCCTCTGGGGACCTGGGCTGTTTGGAGACCCACAGTAACAACACTCAGTACTCACTGCTCTTTTCATTAGGTGGCTGAATATTTCTTAAGGAAAATGTCTACAGTGTATCACTATTAAAAGACAAAAACAGGAAACAAAAATTCCAAAGCGCAGTTCACTTGGACCTGACCCCCCCAGGATGTCCCCAGCAAGATCCAAGAAAGTTTCCCAAGGAGGAGTCAGGGACCACCAGCCCCCACAGCGGGCTCCTGACTTTCATCATGGCAAGAAGTCAGGGTGCGCAAATGTGATCCCAGGGAGTGTCGGCATGGGTTCCAGGCTGGCTTCCACCACTGCAGAAGGGGCCTTGGCCTGGGGGCCAGTGAGGGTTGCTCAGGAGTGAACAGCCTGGTTCCCCTCACACTGCTGCCTGGGGCAGTGGGCTCATCATGGGTGGTCCGCGGGGTCCCCTTTGCCTAGATACCAGGGGAGGTCAGACTGCAGACAGGGAAGCGAGCACTGCACTGGGGCATCAGGAAGGAAGCCCAGGGAAGGGGCAAAGCTGCAGAGCTGTGAGTCAAAGCCAGCCTCCACTACATAGTGAGACTCTATCTAAAAAAAGACTGGGCTGTGGCACAGCTGCGCCCCACAGCTTCCAGGAGCCCTGGTCACCCGTGCCCTTCACAGGCAGGCACCAGGCCTCACACTGCACCTGGTGCCAAGAGTCCCAGGGGCACCAGCTAGGCACCGCTCACTCACTCTCACCACCCTCACCACTTCTGAGCACCTTTTGCTTTGCTTTTTGTTTGTCTGCTTCGTGTGTTTTGATCTCGGGGTTCCTACTTTTGGTGTGTGGTTACAACATATAGTGTTCACACTCATGTGCAGGGTGGGTGTACGTAGCTAACACATCTTCCTTCCTTTTTACCCCACCCTCCTCCTCATGGGCCCCGGCTAGAAACTTCTGTCTCCCTGCTCCCCAGTCTCTGTCTTTTGCTTTGCTCTGCATCTGTACTTAGGAAGAGAGACCAGGTGCTAGTTAAGCTCATCTAGCTGAGTTATACTCACTTAATATAAAGATGAAGTTGCGCCACTGGTAGCGCTCCCTTTGGATCCATGCACTCGGGAGTCAGGTCTGCCTGCAAATGGTTTTCCACTCATTTCCAGACGGCCCATGGTGTAGCAGATGCAGAGGGCTGGCAGCTGCAGGTCCCCACCTGCCAGCCCCCTGCATCTGGAACTGAGGTTTCACTGGGAAGCAGCCATACTCACTTGTCCCATGGGTCTCCGGGGTGCCTGCATGCAGCCCGAAGCCCACAGCATTCACTCACGGGCCCTTCACAGGCTAAGTGCCCATCCCTGCACAGCTCTAGCCTGGCTGGGGAGCTGTGTGGACCCTTAAGGCTGAGAGACAATTAATGTTTCAAAGGCAAATGACAAGGGTGATAACTTCCTGGGCGCTCAGGGCTGCCCCTCCCACCTCTCCGGGAAGCCCAGCTGGCCGAGTGCTGACTGCCTGAAACGGGCTGAAAGTGAGTCACACTGCCTACCCCTGTACCCCACAGTTTTAGAGCTTCAGAGCAGTGTCTTGGTTTATCTTTTCTGGAGGGAGATGGGCAGGGCTGAGCCTCGAAGCCTCAGAGCCTCAGAGTCTCAGTGCCCCAGCAGCCGGGCTTTGCATCTGTTACACAAACACAGCCTGCAAGTCCAAAAATAACCATGGGCTGACCAGAGCCTGCCGTTGAAAGATAATTTTAGGGGGATCTGAAGGCTGCAGAAACTGCTTTGCTGATCTTGAAAAACCACCACCCCCAAATACCCAGCACCTCGGGATTCTGCTCAGCCAGCTGAAGGGCAACCAACTCCACTCACACGGGACAGGGAGGGCACGTCCACGTCCTCCTGTCACCCCAGTGTTGATGCAGGCACCAAGAGCAGAGGAGACTGGAGCACACACACTCATGCAACACATGCACACTTGCACACACACACACAGCATGTACCCTGGGGCCTCACACAGAGCCGGGGCCCCCTTCCATAAACACTGCCAGCCTCCTCTGTCCACTCTGCAGAAAGGGACAACATCCCCTGCCACTCTCTGAGGGTCTGCACCCACCTTTAATTGACCAATGAATAAATGACTGGATGCAGTTTAAAGAATGCACTCAAATTCTAGCCTAACCAAGGAACAGGGTGCAGGGGTGGGCAGGGTGCAAGTCAGACTGCAGGAGGGTCACCCACCAGCCTGGAGGACACGCAGACATCCACAGGGCCCAAACTCAAGAGACAGCACCCAACCCCATGTTTCCACGGCTTCCCTGAACATGCCCAGGATGGGGTTCAGTTTAGAAGGCAGACACAGATTAATACAGATAAGACAAACGGACTGACGAAGAAAATCCTTGACCATCAGGCCCCAGGGTTCTCATGACACCTACACCTATCTCCGAGTCCCACCTGGCAGGCTGGCTTCCCTGGATCTGTCCTGAGTGCTTCTGACAGCTGGCCACTTCTGACGGCCAGCCATGCTTCCCTGCCAAGAGCTTCGAGTCAAGAGCCGAGAGCTGTGTCCTGGGATGGATCCGTGGACTCAGCAGACACTACCTGGGCATAGAGAGGCTGCAGAGCCTCCTCCCTCTCTTCACTCTCCCCACCACAGCCAGGCCACTCCTCGAGGCTCCCAATCATATCTGCTGCCCTGGGCAAGATGCCCTTGAGGACTGAGGGCAGAAAGCCTGGATTCCTGCTCTCTGGGCTCCTGGAAAGCTCATTATTACTGGACAAGGACCAAGCCTCTCTGTCCTTGGTTCAAACTCAAAAACAAAAAGAGAAAAAGAGACCCAGGCGGGGGCTCTGGGCAGGACAGATGAGGTTTCCACAGCTGCCTGTGGCCAAGCCTTTCCCACAGCCCCCGACTGGGCAGGATGAGGCCCCATGAGGAGCCGATCCAGGCCAACAGGCAAGGCTGCTCTCCCCCGAAGGCCCCCAGCCATGGGAATTCAGCCCAGAGTTAAAGCTGTTGGGAAACATGTGGGAACTCTCTCCCACCAGCAGGGAAGGGACTCCAAGGATTTAAGGGCAGACACTAACCACCAGCTGCCCAGCAACTCTGACAGCCTAGGGGACCTTGGGATGGCCTTGGAGCATCACATCCAAAGGCTCTCTGAACCTCAGAACCCAAGTGAGCCTTGGAAACGTGCACCACCTCCGAGGGGCTAAAAACAAAGTGAAACAAGCAAATCCCCCAGAATCACACAAGTGTTGAGTGGCATTCTGTTTTGGTTTCTGCAGTTTGATGCTACTCTAACAAAGCACACCTACAGCAGCCTCAGAGAAGGAAGAGATCTGCGTGGGCTTCAGTGTGCCCCAAAGCACCCCAGCGCAAGGACACCCCCAATGCTGGAGCCAGACCTCTGCACTGGGCCTGGACAAACCACTCGGAGCTCTGGCCCCTCAGGCCTGCTTCTCACTGCTGGGGTTTGTCTGCAAGGGACTCAGCCAGCACCACAGTGGAAGGCACGTTCTGCTCTCCACACAAAGTCACTGGGTGAGCACACGCTATACTTGTGGGGCCATTTTCCACCCTGGAGGAACAGCCCCGCCAGGACGCAGCACTGCCTAGGACAGGCAGGTGGGGATGATGTCCCGAAAGAATGTGGGGGACTCGCAGGCAGACCACTCTCGCTAAGGGGCTTTCCCTGCATTCTGTGAACATCTGGCAGGGGACGCTGGTCGGATGAGCGGGTACTGGGTTTGTGTCTCTGCTGCACCTGGGACTGCAACCTGCACGGGTCACTGCACTACCTGAGCCACTGACACTCGCCTGTCCATGACCTAGGACTTCTCTGCCTTTCAAAAGTGTCAACAATTTATTCAAATTACATCCTGAGAAAGTATCGCTATCCCCTGCACAGCTCTGACTCCCGGGCACCTGCAGTCCTCATCACCCTGGAGCTGCCCTCCATCAGGACTCCGAGGCTGCGCTGGCTCATGAGGCCCACACTCCCTGGGCCGGGTGCCAGCAGGGCTCCTGGTGACCTACAGGCTGCTTGCAGCTTGCTGGCTTACAGGCCAGGGCACAGAGGCTCATTACCTGATCAGAGAGGAAGGCACACCGGCTGAGAGCACCGTCCACCCTAGAACGGACCAAGGAAGGACCTGGCCTCTACACCCAGACAAACAGTGTGGCATCTCACTCCCTTCCCCCCTCCTCCCCCCCGCCTGGGGTCCCATCACTGGGGAGCCCATGTCTGGGGATGTCTGGGGATGGGAGCCCACGACATCCACACTCACACACGTCCTGTCAACAAGTGCAGTGTAGTGCGATGGATGCAAAAACCCAAAATGCAGAAAATTCCAGCCCCTCTGGCATCTTGGGAAAACCCAGAGCCGTGCACTTGGGATCCGGAACGTTCAGAGTCCTCCCCAGGGGCTGTGAACTCTCGTGGAGGTACCAGGGCCTTCAGGGACACGGACCCTCCTTCTCCGAGGAAGGCTGGGTTTTAGGGCGCCCCTGCTCCCCAAGAAGCCAGAACTTTCCTTCTCTGGCCCACTCGACCACAGGGTTTCCAAGGTCACCATCCAGTCCAATCATGGCTTTATCAGGGACCTTACTCTCTCGCCAGCTCCGCTCCCATCCCACATTGTAAAAGGAACATCAGAACTGGGTAAGGTGGCTCACACCTGTGACCCCAGCACTCGGGAGGCTGAGGTAGGAGGATGGTGAGTTCCCAGGTAACCTGGACTGCACCGCCTGTCTCACAAAGAGAGGAGAGGCTATAAGCACGAGGGCATCAACAGCGAGGTGGGCATCCACTTAAGTTGCACAGTGATAGCAAGGTGGCTCTGGACGCCTGGGCTCTGTTTTCTGAGGTGAGTGGGGTGCCCTTGGCCCCAGGCCATAGCGCAGGGACACTACCTGCAGAGCAGAGGAGCAGGGCGGCTCTCCCAGCCCAGTCTCCAGGCTTAAGCCCAAGCTGGGCTGAACCACAGTGAGACCTGCACAGCTGACCGTACTGCCGCCCGGGCTCCCAGCCCAAAGCAGATCTCCTCTCCCTGCCTTGCCCCCAGCATTCCTGCAGCCACACAGAGCACACAGGACCCAAGCCTGGAGGCCACAAGAGGCCCTTTCACCAGGGCTGCATGCCCTAGGATGAGCTCAGCCCCTCCAGCCACTGCTGACCTGAGGATGGCAAGGGCCGTCCCACCCAGGGCCTCTCCCAGCAGGAAGCCAGGCCAACTTCTAAATAGGTGCATTCAGGACAGGGAGGGGACAGCACAAAGGCCTCAGTCAGCCCTTCCCTGCCTCTCTGTGCCATCTGCTCTCCCAGCCAAGGAACCCCAAGCCACCAACAGCACTGTCACCGCTGGGCTCCGCGCCTGACTCCCCAGGGTCCTGTCCTGCAGGACACGGGCAGACTGCCTGTGGCCAGACCACACTCAGGGCTTTCCACCTCCACACAGAGACGCCTGAGGGTTCAGTCAAGGTTTCCTCTCTTTCTGGTCCTTCACCACATGTCTGCTCTTGCTCCTTCTCCTCCTCTCTAGCTATGAAGTGTCAATAAATACGAGGGCTGCCATCGAAGATGCTCTGCCTGAACCCCACTCAAAGTCTCCACTCACTCTGAACACCCACCTGAGCCACTGCCACTGTCTGCCCCACTCTGGTGTCCTTCTCCCTGAGGCCCTGAGGTGTCCCATCCTGGCTGCCTCAATGCTGTGAATGGACTCAAAACGTTTTGCTTTCATGGTCATTTTGACTTTAGGGGAGACCCAAAAGTCGCACAGTATCAGGTCCATGGGATGTAGTGGACCAGGAGGACACGGTGTCACGTTATGAGCTGCCTTTCCGCTGGGTGGCGCTCCATGGTGGCAGCCACCAAATTTCTAATCACACCTGGTAAAGACACCCAGGAGAAAGGTCTCCAGGGCTGCAGCACTGGACGATGGGAGAAGTGTCCACAAAACCAAGGCAGGGGTCTGAGGGGGTAATGCCAAGGTGACGCTCACTGGAGTAACTTATTTTACATTTACACATTCACCCTGTGTTTCGATCGCTTTTGTACAAAGCCCAGGAATTCAGAACCAGTTCAGCCTCGGCTCCAATCCCAACTCAGCTGCTCAGAGCTGGTGCCCTGGCACAAGGACCACAAGGACTCAATGCCGTGGCTCCCCCCGCTGAGCAGGGACCAGAATGGCACCTGCCTGCAGGTGGGCGCAGGTGGGCGCAGGTGGTGACAGCCAACACGCTCGGTGTGAGCCTGGAGGTGGCATTTACCACACCACACATGTGGGCTCTGCAAATGCCATCCCTGCACAAAGCTCGCCAGCGACACCAGGCTGCCTTGTCTGCTCCTGGGGCTCCACCAGCAGCAGGAAGTGGGGTGGCAACTGACCTGTTTATGTTACAGTGATGAAGCCCACACTCCATGGAGGGGCCAGGTTGTCCCTACCTCCTGCCAAGAGCTTCCCCACAACCTCCCCCAGAGCGATGCCGCAGGTCTGCCTGGCTCCAGATCTTATTTCTGGGATCCAAGGTTTGATCCCACCAACATTTTAAGAGCAGAGATCATACTGCAGACATGGGGACAGTGAGTCCACCACACACCCACAGGGCACCTGGCCACTGCTTGTGGAAATTAGGAGGGAACTCAACCCTCCTGGTAAAACAAAAGTAGCAAATGAGCTTCAGGGAGCCTCAGGGCGGGGTGCAGTCCATGGTGTCAGCAGCAGTCTGACACTTGTGCTTCTGCTACAACCCCCCAGGCTGAAGCCAGCAGAGGCAGGAAGACCAGGAGGCATGATGCCACCTGCGCTCCAGCCCCGCTGCCCCCAGGCTTCCCGCCCCACACACAGCCCCCGAGGACTAGGCCTCAGCAGACTCAGCCTCTGTCCTGCTCAAGGACAAGCTGGCGCCTGCCTGGACATATTACAGTCCCTCCTCGCCTCGCCCGCAGGGGCTCCAAGCAGCCAGAGCGCAGCAGCCACAGGTGTGCACACAGAGGATGTGGGCACAACCATGAGCACTTCACCAACACTGGCGCCAGGGATCCACACTGACCTGGACCTGGTGCCGGAGAGCCTGCCTGGCAGCCTGGGGCCCGGGTTCTATCTGCAGCACAGCAAAAGGCAAAACACCGTTGCTCTGAAGCACGAGTGTGCATTTACAATCACTGCAGCCTCCTCCGTGCACAGCTGTGGAGCCTCAAGACTGTTGTAGCCTGGCATAACCAATGCCATCTTGTGCCCTGTGTTTGACCCAGTGGAGTGAAAAATTAGAGCACAAGTCTCATAAGAAAAGCAGAATGGGCTGCACCCACAAGAGAAAAATTAACCTGCTCAACAAAGCAGAATACAGGTATCAACCAAAATTAATGGACGATTCTAGCTAACTTGTTTCCAGCAGGATGTCTTTTTGTGGTTTTTTTCTCGTAAATACCCTGTGACCCTTCAGTTCACCACCACTCGGTGGGACTCTGCTAGTGGTCCTGAGCTCAGGTAATACAATTCATCATCAGTTTCGCTGCTTGAATTCCTATATTGTTTACGAACCCACTGCAGGTATGTGTCCGGCTCCCTCCACCTCCCCCCTCTCCCCCCACAACAGTCTGCTGCTGTCCTGTCCCAGCCCAGAGAGACCAGGCTGCCACTCCAGGCTGCCTAGGTCACTGTGGGAGGCCAAGGGCACAGGTGGGGCTGAGTGACCCACACTGAGGTTAAATTCACTGAGGTGCAGAATAAGTACACTCAGGGTGGGGCAGGTCTGGAAGGGCTCAGGGCAGTGTGTCTTTGGAATCAGATGTTTCAACTGAAGATGATTTACGTGAAGGCAGAGAAAAGAGGAAAGAGAGAGAGGGCAGCTACTCAGCTGCTGCTCCTAGAAACCGGCTTCCCCGCTGTCTCTGGTGCTCCTGTGGGAGCTCTTCTGGTCACGTGACCTTTCCTGTTGTTGGTGGAGGCTGAGTTTATGTGTAGGGGTTTAGGGACCTGTAGTTCAGGTTTAAGGATTAAGCAAAGGGGCTCACCAGGATTGCAGCACTTGGGTCCTCCCTGAGCTTAGCCTCCTCGCCTTGGTCTTTCTGACTGCTTGGGCCTAATTTGCAGAAACAGAGGCTACCACCCCTAGTCTCCCCATTGACCTCTCACAAAGCTGAAGGAGGCCTTATCCTCTCTCTTCCCTATCGACAGGACCCTGTCCCTACAGTCCCCGTCCTGAGACACTACCTGGCTGCTGGTAGGAAACCAGCAATGACTGAGCTGGCTTCTTTGAGCTGAATGGGGTTGGAGCCGGGGGAACAGCAGATGGAGAAGTTAGCAGGGAGGTTCGTCCAACAGGCATCAGCGGGAGAAGCCTGGCGCCTTTACAGTATGTCTCACTTGTATGGCTTGTATCACTTGTATGTCTCACTTGGCATTTGGCAGCCTCGAGGCGAGAATGACCAGGCTTTATCAAGCAATTAAAGCATGTGTGACCAAAGCATGCAGCAGAACGGAAAGGTAGACTGGGGAAGGAGCACTTAGAGCACTCTTTAACACTTTTTAAAGGGATGGAACAGCAGTTGGAACCAGCTGGTCCTCAGGACTGTCAGCAGGGGTCAGTGACCAAAAGCCCCTCTGTATGTCCAGCCTGTGTCACTGTTACCCATATCTCTGGCTTCGTCCTCCTGTCATGAAGTGCTGAGGGCCAACTTAAGATGAGACCTCTGTCAATCATAATGTACATCCTGATATATGGGGGTCAGTTAAATCTCCTTGGGCATTTCCTCTGGGGCCACAATCATAGCCTCCTAGCACAGTTAACCCTCCGTCGGGTGTGCCACCTGCCAGGAAGGGTCTCAGTCTGTGGCTGACCACATGGCTCTCCTTGGAAGCATGGTGACCTCCTTCTAGTGCAATGCACACTGGTCTATCCCCACCCTCAGGTCTCTCTCTACTCAGGAGGTTGGGTGACTCGCCAGAGTTGTAGGATCTTGTAGAAAGATGCCCTCACGCATGTTCTGGGTCCTTGTTGACCCTGGGAGCCAGGCAGAAACAGCAGCTGTCCTCCTAGCCCAGTTATTTTTTCAGCTTTGATCTCCCAAAGCACAATTCTTGAACACCCAGCAAGAGGAGATAGGTTACATTATGGTACAGGGGCAGTTAATTTTATGATTTTATGTAGACTCTCAGACTAGCACATGGGAATATTCACAGGAAGTTTACATCACACCTGGTATTTGGCATCTACCTGCTGACATCTTTGTCTCCTTGTCAGGGTGTTCAGAAGCTAGGAAAGGAAGGTGGGGTTATTTACTGGGCTCCCTGAAGACCCCTCCCCTGACTGGTCAAGAGGTCCACCGAGGGAGAACAGAGAAATGCACAAGTCCTAGATGGGTGCACACAACCTTTTGGCGCACACAGCCTGTAGCTGGCACCCGTGGCTCTGGTCCCTTGAGTCTCCCCTGGAGACAGGGGAGACAGGGGACGCCAGGGCCCACCCTGTTATCTTCAGGACCACCCACCACCCACCAGGCCGGATGGCAGTAGACAGGTGTCACAGGGCCCCGGGGGAACACATGCACCCTGCCCTGCAATCTGCCCCCCACGCCCTGCACACAGCACCCACACAGGGAAGGCCAACTTACATGCTCCTGCATGGCCTTGGCCACAGTGGGGGACATCATGAGGCAGCACAGCACGACGACCAGGATGAAGTAGAGTGCATACATGAAGCGGGTGGTGCGAGACTGTCGGACCTTGGGGCAGCAACCACAGCAGAGGGAGCAGCCTGCCGTCCCACAGCAGCAGGCCAGCTGGAAAAGAACAAGAGCACCTCAGAACATGACGCCGTGGCACAGCGGGCAGTGCGAATCCACCCGGTTCCCTGCCCAGGCTCCCAGCAGCAGAGCTCTGGAAACCCTGGGGTCTGCAGGATGATGGGGGCAAGGAGTGCGCTGGGTGCCACACCATCATTTATCCTGCACCTGAGCATAAGCTCTAGAGGTGGCTTCAGGAACCCAGGTGGCCTGGGAATCAGCCTCATGACTGAGGGCTTCGAGATTTCACACCCCACCTCTGGTAGCATCTCTACTCCCCTGGCCTGGGCACTTGGGACAGCCTCCAGGTGTCCGGAGGGTGCTGTCTCCCAGCCCACAGGAACAGGTGCTCCAAGGCTGGGACCCCTCTGGACTCAGCCTGTGACATCTTCCGCACCTGGCCACTCACCTGCATCCTTTACGCCAGCAGCTAGTAAGCACAGTGCTCCTGAGTTGTGGGAGCCACTCCAGCCCATAATCAGACCCAAGGAGGGGGGATGCTGCCAGGCTGCACATGGGAACCCAGACAGTCTTACAGACTGCACCTCGAGCCCGGGTCTGCACCAGCTCTGGGTGGCCAGTGCCAGGATTGTAGGAGACCCAGCTAGCACCAACCCTGAGCCACCACTCACAAGCACAATGCCCCCCTTTGGCAGGTCATGACTTGCAAAATGCGCGTGCTCCAGGCACCCGGAGCTCAGGCGTTCGGCCCAGTTCTGCCTAAAATCGACCTGACACCACATTCAAGGTAAGCACGGAGGGCAGGGAGATGCCACAATAAACAGGAAAGGCACCGGGCACCACTCACAGACAAAAGAGGGCAAGGAAGTAACCGAGAATTTGAAAAACAACAAGCAGGGAGGTAGAACAGGAAAAACAGGAAGTCACGCACAGACCAGGGCTTGAGGAAACCGGGGGACCTGTGAGCAGCTGCGTGGAAGCCCAGGGCACCTGGGTGGGAAAGCTCCGCCAGCCACCTCAAGGGAGACATGGAGAGCAACCACTGCCTCAGAGCTCCCACCCTAGGAGGAATGCCAGCAGGGGTGGCAGGGTACAGCGCATCCCCAGGGCCACTCACCCCACGGGACCTGTACTTGGGGAGCTGCAAGGTCAGTCTTGAACAGGGTCCACAGGCGGGCTCTGCACCCGGCCATAGGCACAAGCAAGGTCTGTACCCTTCAGAGAGGGGGAAGGGAGGGGACCAGAGAAAGAATCAGGACCCCACAAGGCGTGTGATCGTGATGCACTGCACCTGTGCACTCACAAAAATAAAAATCAAAAAGCAAGACTCAGTCTCCCTGTTTGCAGAGCAGGGGCAGGAGCGGGACATGTGCGGGAGCCTTTGGGACCCTCGCTCTGTGGGGCTGTGGAAAAGCTCCTCAGAGACCGGGTCAGCAAGAATTCCATCAAAGAAGCTCCTCTGATTCTGCAGATGCCGACACAGCACGAACGCTGACCTTCGGTTCCAATGGTCAGGCTTCCACACAAGTATCAATCAGAACATCCCCACAGTGGGACAAGGCCGCAGGTGCACAGGACAAACAAGCAGACGCCGGCCAGAACCCAGCACAGCTTTGCACCTGCGCGGAGAACCCAGACAGTGCTGCCCATCTCACCGTTCCTCCCATGGAATTTTCCAGTCTGTCTTCCTCCTCAAGCTTCCCAGACTCAGAAGGCTGGGCCTCCACTTCAGGAGAGGTCACTCTACCTGGGCCAACGGATCCACATGCACAACCAGGATCTGACCACCACTACCTGTGCGCTGGGGTTTGTTGCTTTGTTTTCTGGTACTGGGGATGGAACCCAGGGTTTCTGCACTGAACTCTACCCCCGCCTCCACCGCCTTTTGAGACAAGGCCTTGCTAAACCACAGAGTTTTCCAGGTTGGGCTCACAGTTGTGCTCCTCCTGCCTCAGCCTCCCAGACTGCTGGAGTTACAAGCCTACATGCATTTTTCATGGGCTTCTTCACAATCATTTATACAAACTTTCAATCTCTGATTTTACCAACCCCTTTCTACTCATGTTTCCAAACGTCCCCCTCCCTCCTTCCCTAACCCACACACACAAAGCTGGTTTGGTTTCTAGGTCCCACCTCCCTCCTCTTCCACCTGCCAAGCTCCCCAGTCCTTTCTCCCGTGTTTAAGCCACGTGCTCTGACACAAGCAGCCTCACTGTATCTGTATCTCTCTCTCTCTCTCTCTCTTTCTCTCTCTCTCTCTCTCTCTCTCTCTCTCTCTCTGTGTGTGTGTGTGTGTGTGTGTGTGTGTGTTTTGTGACAGGTCTCGATACATAGCCCAGGCTGGCTTTGAACTCGCAGTGATCCTCCTGCCTCAGCCTCCTGAGTGCTCGGGTTAGAGGTACAGCGCCTCTACACACCCAGCAACCTCACTGTATCTCAAATTCAAACGCCATAAACAAAATGCTCATCTTATCTGGGAAAGTGAACCTCTGGAAGCAGAAGGCTGCATCTGGACCTCAAACGACCCTCAGTGGCCCACAGAGAAAAGGCCTGGTCAGAGTATGGTGCTGCCACGAGGCACAGAGAGGCCGCAGGCCTGGGCAGAAGGCATCACGTCAGGGAAGGGGACCAGGGCCCCATGCCAAAGCGGAGAGCCGACCTGACTGTACTGGGCCCTCCACCACCCACAACAAATAAACCTCTTCTGGCTGAGTCTCCCCTGCTCACAGTGAGACAGGAAGCAGATACCAGCATCCCTGCAGGACTCCCCTGCAGGACCCAGAGCCTCGGCCATCATTCAAAGGCTGTGACTGCAGAAACATCACAGCAAGGAGACACCGCTGTGCTCCATCACTAAAGTCTCATGTCATTGTGGGGCCAGAGTTTGCAAACTTTACTGTGCACTTTTTCTCTGCATTTAAAATACATGGCGGACCGGAGTGTAGCCGGAGTACATTTGTCTGGCAGGTGCGAGGCTATGAGTTCTCTACTACTGCTCTCCTTGCTGAGACAAAAATACCTGACACCCCAAGTTAAAGAGGGGGAGCTTATGTAGCTCACAGTTTGGGGAGGTTTCGGTCCATAATCAGCTGGCTCCAAGGTGGGGCAGCAGAGCAGAGGGGCAATTGTTCATGTGGGCAGAACATATCGAAGAAACAAGAAGCCCCAACATCATCTTTCTGCCCCATTGATATGGTATCCAGGCTGCCAGGATTAGCGGTGTCAAACCAATCAGAGAACCAATTTAATAATCACACACTGCACCACGCATCAGCCACACACTCTAGATGCAGCCCCACGTCTGACTGCATGAGGCTTTGGGGACATCAGACACAAGCTGCAACAGGTTCTAACCGCACCACAAGAAGTAAGATGTTGTAAAATGCCTGTGCACATGGGAGTGTGCAGGTATTCACAGATACAGGTTTCAAACGTAATTCACAGTGGTCTTTTTCTTAGTACAAACGTTATTCTTCAAAGCAAACTATGCCAACAACCAAGAGAACAAACGGATTATCTTAAGCTAAACACTGATACACAGATACACAGATACACAGATGTATCAGACAGAAATTCAAAACAGCATTCACTCATGAAAAAAATGTTTATGTGAGCATTCCACAGTTTGCACAGCCCTCTTGGTTGACCAGCTGTTTCTGGAAGAACAGAACTTACAGCAAAGCAGGGTCCTGTCCGGTACCTTCTCACCCTGGGCCAGCTGCACACCATGGTGGGCAGGGCAGAGGGTCACCTTGACTGGCTTAGGACTCACCCTGAAGACTGGTGAAGCTGGCTCCTGGGGGTGTCTGGGGTCATGGAGCCATGGCCTTGGCATCTCCATCTGGGCCCTAGTGTCTTCCCTCTGGCTCTGTCCCCACTCCACTCCCCACCCCACCCACCCTCCATGAGCTGAACCCCTCCGCCCCACCACACCCTTCCCCAGGACGGCTCAGCCTCAGAGCTAGCAGTGAGCCACAAGCTTGCTCTCCTTCTGTACCCTGTGGGTGCTGTGATCATGTCCAGCAGTGGGGATGACTGAGAGATCCTCACCCTGAGCTACCCCTGGGATTGGTGGCTGACTCAGCCCTGCACTGGCGTCCTGGGCCCTGGCTCCAGAAGATAAAGGCTCTGCTGAACAACTGAGGCCTCAAATGCCAATGTGGGTTCGGCAGATGCAGTGATGCAGCACGATGGCTCGGAGGCCACCTACACGGGGACACGGAGTACATGTGAAGATCGGTGCCGTCTCTCCTGTTTTGCTGTGAACCTGAAACTGCTCTGACGAGTCAAGCCCTTTGGTTTGGTTTGGTTTGGTTTGGTTTGGTTTGGTTTGGTTTGGTTTGGTTTGGTCTGGTCTGGTCTGGTCTGGTCTACTCTGGTCTAACTTGGTCTTTCTGTTTTCTGAGACAGGGTCTCACTAAGATGGCCAGGCTGATCTCTAATTTGCAGTCAGGCTGCTTCAGTCTCCCAGGGTGCTGAGATCACAGATGTGTACACCACACCAGCACAAAGGCTATTTTTTAAAAACACAAAACCAATAATAATAAAAGAACAAAACAGTGCCTGCCCATCCCCGACTCCACAGATGCTGAGTGAAGAATGCGGGTGAAGTCATGACAGTGCCGGCCAGTCCAGACCCTTGGGCCAGGGTCCCTGCCATGTGCTGCATGCTGGGCCTCTGCCCACATGCATCACCGAGTGCCAGGACTTTCATCTGTGGCCTTTCCCGGAAGAGACCGTCACATAGCCACAGAGTCGGACAGTCTTTCTCTCTGTCCATCTCATCTGCAGTACTGAGACCTGGCCAGGCCTTGCGAGCCAGGTCGGTGCTCCCCACCAGTCCACCCAGCCCTGGGTTGCTCTCTCTGGAGGCAGTGCCCCAGCTCTTTCTGGAAATCCCTCCCACAGACGCCGCCACGCGGGTGCAGGGCCAGCAGTGCACCAAGCCCTGTTCTCCAATTTGGGGACAGATGAATCCTGGGGCGTCCACACAGCAGTTTATCCTTCTTTATGGCAGAATAGTGCTCAATTGTGGGTAAACACCACATTCCCTTCAGCCATTCCCGGCTGGTGGACACAGAGGCTACTTCCAAGATGCAGCCGCTGTGAGCTGTGCAGCTGTAAACACAGTGGGTGTGGACTGCTGTGATTCAATGTCTTTAAAATTCTGATGCTGAAGTACTGAATTCCAGGGCCTCCACTGTGGCTACGTTGGGGACAAGGTCTTGAAAAGGATAATTCAGGTGAAGCAAGGCCAGTGGGCTTCTCTCTAGCCCAGAGCCACACAGATACCTGGCGCAGCAGAAAGCTTCCCCCATGCATGGGAAGTGAACGGAGAAAATTAACACAGAGGTCACAGCACTGGGGGCGGGGGGACCACTGCAGTCTGGCACAGCCAAGGAACGTGTGGTACATGTGCAGACATGGCTGGCCTGGGAGCCACCAGGGCTCAGGGACTGAGTGAGGGGCTTGGTGGTGACAAGCACCCCAAAGCCAGGAGGAGAGGAAGCGGCCTCAGACAGGAGGAGGAGCCTTCAACCGCCCCAGCGGACTGGTGTGCATGGCACCTTCCTGAGAGTGGCCCTGCAACACAACTTTCCTCCCTCTTAGAAGCGCATAGGACACTGCAACCCAACAGCAACCTCAACGACGGTCACACCCTGACCCAGGTCTGAGTTCTCTGTGGGGTGGGCACAAAACTGTGAAGGAGGCCACAGGCCTCACTGGGAGAGCCCTTGCCCACCCAGCGTGGCTCTTCCCCCTTTCTTCCCCTCTGCAGCCCAGAGACAGGTGCCCCGCAGAGCTCCAGGGTCATCTGGAAGAGGCCAGCCACAGGTATGGGCAGCAGTACCACTGGGACGCTGGGCGGGAGCCTCAGAGCCTTCCCAGGCCTGCAGCCGGATCACCACGGGAGAGGGAGAACACAGAGCACACAGAGCAAAGCAGAGGCTGTGCCCCTCAGTAATGAGGGCAGACTTTGAGGCTATCCATGGGCTGTGACCAGCATGAGGCAGTGTAATGAGCAGCAGCTGCCCCCCAAGAGCCTGACCCCAGGTAGCCTCAGCAGCCCCCATGCGTGGCAGCAGGGTGAGGGCTGCATGGCAGCTCCAGCCACCAATGTGCCAGGCACTGAGCCGCCAAAAGCTGTGCCCTAGAGACTGGAGTAATGCTAGGAGAATCGGAACCAGAACAGAACCCTGCTGCTTGGTGCTGCAGTAATCTGGGGACCAGATCAGCAGGATCTGATGCTGCACAATCAATTCCAGACCCTGGTTCTGGAACATGGCTTGCTACAGTGGATTTGTCCCATGCAGACAGACAAGGTGCCCTGATGAAGCCCTCCTACTCAGAGCAAGATGAGAGGTCAACAACTAATGCCCAGGCAGGCGTGGGGTAGACACCTGTGACCCAGCACTGTGGAGGCTGAGGCAGGAGGACTGCACTACATAATGAGGCCCTGTCTCAAAACTGACAAACAAAGGTAACATTTACTCATCTCTTATTCTCCTCAAAATAGTACATTATTATTATTATTATTATTATTATTATTATTATTATTATTGCTACCACCTGTTTAACAGAAATGAGACCGGCACTCAGAGAGGCTGAGGAACTTGGGGTCAGGCAGCTGGTCAGTGGCAGAGCCAGAACTGAAACTGCAGGCTCCACCAGAGACTCCTCTTCCAGTTAGCATGAGTGGGTGGCCTAGACCAGCCCTGGGCCTCGGCCTCCTCCAGGATGGATGGGGCGGGCAGTGCTCAAGGTAGAGAAAGAGTCCTCTGAGCAGGGCCTCCAGGGCTGGGGAGAAAAAATACACAGCCCCCAAACTGGAGGAGAGACCAGATCTGACTGTCAGACCCAGAGACAAGAGGGCGCCTGCGCTGGGGCCTCTGGGTCTGGAGTTTCCAGAAGCCGGGAAGGGCCCCGGTCAGTCAGCGTGTGTTATGTCGTTTGCATGTGGTTCTGACTGCGTGGGGCTAAGACAATCCCCCAAGGGCCATACAAAGACCCGCCCACCAGGAAGGAGGAGCCAGTCCCTGCCCCTCGAGTCACCGCACAGGTCAAACTGAGACTGCAGCTGGCCCTGTGCTCTCCACCCCCCCCCACCATCTCCCCCCCCCCCCCCCGCACCCTGCCAAGCGCACTGATTTTCTGGTCTCCTGGAAGAACAAATCTGTTCCTCCCCACCCTGATTCCACTGCGGAGTGTCCTGCCCAGCCCTGTGCTGATAATTCCCAGTCCAAGGACCTCACCACCTGCCCACATGCTGGAAGAAGGAGGAGGCAGGGGGAGTGGCTGTGCTGTGCAGGGTGGCGCCCATGGGACAGAGCAGGAGGAGAGGAGTTCAAGGCCAGCCTGGGCAGCTTCACAAAATCCCATATCAGATTCAAACAAAAAACATGCTTTTAAAGCAGCAGCTTTTCTTTCCTGCCATGGGCATGCAGGAAGCAGCTGAAGAGGTCACTGCCTTTCTGTGCTGGCTCCATCCCCTCGGCATCTGGCTGCAGCAGCCAGGGTGACCTGCACTAGGCCTGCCCAGCCACTTGCACCCCAGTGCCCAGCTACCAGCTGACTGGCTGCCAACACAGACACACTGCTCCTGTCCTTGGGAAGGGACCCGGCCTGCTAGCACTGATCACCACTCAGTCCGGGACAGCAGTGCCCGCTGGGACCTGGTGTTCAGTGAGAAACACACTGACCTCTTAGATCACTGTGGAACATGCACTTAGGCTTACAGAAAACCCTGCCCCATGGAGAGAGGCAGGGAACAGATCTCAGGAGCACAGGGGTAAGCCGAGCTCAAGGTACAGACTCGGCCAGACACAGATGAACAGCAGCAGCAGCAGGATCCGATACTCAGGCAGGAAGAAAAACGGGCTGCAGAACCTCTGCAACAAGCCCACACCTTGTAATTAGCAAAACACAAACACAAGGGAAGAAAACAGACCAGCATTCCTGTTTCATCTTGTGGGTAATCAGCTTTCAAATCTCTGTGAAATGAAATCAGCCGGGAGCTAGAAAACAGTATGGACTATTCCTGGGATGGGGCACTAAAGCAGGAAAACCCCTCCGCACTCTTACACTATTTCATACAAGGAGTCCCCCACCCTGCACTTCAGATGTGGGCACGAACGAAGGAACCCACCTTGGCAGGATGGGAAGCAACTGAAAACCGAATGAAAAGCGCTAAGCAGCTGCCTACAAGATCAGAGGCTACCACACTTTCTGTCTCCTTTCTCTGTCTCCTCTCTTCCCTCTCCCGCACACCTGAGCTCTGGGTCCCGGGAAGCCAACATTGCAGTGTCTGGGTCCCCTACAGAGGACGGGGTGGCCATGCTCTGCAGGCTGCAGCCCCCCAGCACTCAGGATGCTTATCTGCTTCTCCACCCCAGACAGCTGCTAAAGCAGGTCATTCTATCACATCACCCTCTCTACTCCTACACCTTATGAAAAACACAAGCTCCCATGGGCGTCTCCTTCTTACCCATGGTTGAACCCTCCTTCTAACCCCTCCAGGGTTCCAGCACTTTCCATCAGCAAAGGTCCAAAAGTATTCCATGGAAAATTCCAGAAATAAACAATTCGTGAGTCCTACACAACTGTCATGGCAGCCCACTGTCACATTGTTCTATTACTATTCTTTTGCTTTTATTAGCATGTAGCAATCACATTCGTTGTGTGGATTCGGGAACATGCATAACACATTTTACTTCTTTCCACACCCCTCCTCTCCCTCCTTTCTTGGCCCTCCTCTGCTTCTGCAAAGATCCCTTCTTATCCTCTAAGCCTTGCTTACAAGCTGACCCACATGGTGCATATACATGGAAAGTCTGGAGCTGTGTGCATAGGCTGTGGTCCCAACCAAGGGTCAGGCACTCACAGTGGCCCTCCTCATGCTGTCCGCCCAGGAGCAGACCACTGTCCATTGTGGGAGCTTCATGGAGAGAATCCAGGAGGCTTCAGGCCAGCTACCTGCACCTCTTCCTTTGGGCTCTAGCAGGAAACCCATTCCCAGGGGAATCGAGTCCAGCCAACATCTTAAACTCAGCTCTGCTGGCACTGGGGACTGGTATGCTGTCCTGTGCAGTCCTGCCAGACACCAGCAGTGACCCTCCCCACTATCCCCATTACCTATGCCATGCAGAAATGTTGCCAGGCAGCTGCCCTCATAGCTGAACCCAGGGACTCAGGACCCAGAGCAAGAGCTACGAAGTTGGACGGCCTGGCTTCACACACACTCCTCCCACGGTCCTGGCCGCCTTCTGCAGCAGCACTGGGGTCCTCTTTCCTGGCTGTCTTTAGCTGCACTGTCCTGGCTTGCCTAGAGGTCGAGAATCCATTCAAAACCTTTCCCTTTCACGATCATTCTGACTTTGGGGAAGAACCAGAAGTCACACAGCCAGTGAACAAGGTCACTGAGGTCACGGTATTGTCAATAGGCATCTGTAGGATGGTGCCAGCAGCAATAGTCAATGGATTTCCGACCAAGCAGTGTAAGACCCTCAGGAAAGAGGACTGCGAAACTGCTGCAGAGAGGGCCAGGCCGAGGGCGTAAGCGCGCTCAGAGTGAAGCACCGATTTTAGGGGCAGGTTAGTGGTCCTGTGTCTTCCACCATAGTAATGTTTCATTAAACACTCACCAAGTCCTTCCAGTCACCTGTCACAGACACCGCAGGCACAGACTGAGGACTGAGTTTGGGATTTACGAGAAGCATAAAATCTGAACCACCACCCAAATCTCCCTTCACCATCACCTTCCTCTTTCAACTGTCACCCTCGGGGAAATCTCCAAGCTGTCTGCATTCTCCTTCTATGCACACATTCAGAAAATGTCCACTTCTACCACCTCCCTGCCAGTCACGCGCTTCCCACGGAGAGGCCTAGAGCAGCCTACTCCTTCTAAAATAAATAAAAAGAACATTCTGAACTCCCCAAAGTTAATTAAAATAAGATCCAAAGGCAAAAGAAATTGGAAACAAATTTACACCGAGGCTTCAACCAAATTTAATGCTAATTTGGAAAATTCCCTTCCCTTTGCAAATACCACCAATATTCTACATACTTAAAATTTTCTTTTGGCTCTTTGGTACCTAGAAAACACCCCTTTTCACACACTGCATAAGACCAAACAGTTTCCCAACCAATCTTTAAAATCACTCGGTAACGAAACATGGACAGCATAAAAATCACCAAGAATTCAAACTCACCCACTCCAAACCCTCACAGTGAGGCCCACAAGAGCTGTGCCTCAACACAGAAGGGGTTTCTTGGCCAGAAAAATGAGTAGGAACACCGCCCTGCACATTCTTCCCAGCATCCCCCAAGAAACACCTGGAGGACGTGCTGGAGCCAGCAGGGTAAAGTGCTCAGTGGACGCACCTGGGGCACAGGAAGTGTCCAGTGTTAGTCTGCATTAAACTGCACTTCAGCCTTGTCAGCCGGCACAGGCCTGTCACCCCAGCGCTCCAGGAGGCTGAGACAGAAGGGTCGCAAGTTTCAGCAGGCTAGGGCAACTTAGCGAGGCCCAGTCTCTAAATAACACATAAAAAGGCCTGGAGGACACAGCTCAGCGTGCGGGCCCTGGGTCCAGTCCTCAGTACCAGGAGTTGGGGCAGGGTGGGTGACAAGCTTATGGCCTTCTCCAGAGGCCACTCAAAGGCTTTCCGCGCAACAGAGCAAATGCAGGCTCACAGCTCCACGCACTCCAGGCACCTGAAGGACACCAGCTACAGACACCACTTTCGTTGGTGCCCTGGTGAGGGAAGCACAGGGCTTCATGGGCTGGGAGGGCACCCCGGGCCCCCAAGCACTCGTGCCTCAGTCCCTCCACCCAGTGACACCGAGTACTGCACAGGACCAGGAGCCCCGGACCCCACCGCCAGGCCCACAGTGTCCACTCCTCTGCGTCTTCCCCTTTACCAACCAATGGTTTGTCTTCTTCCACTGCTGATCTAGAGGCAGTTTCAGGAAGGAGCAGCCCAGTGTCACACATGTGTCATCCCAGCACCGAGGGGGCCCAAGGCGGGAGGATCACAAACTAGAGTCCTGCCTGGACATCTTAGCAAGACCCTGACCCAAACAATTAAAAATAAAGCCACCTGGTGGGCCCTCAGTGAAGGTGACAGGGCCACGGCCCAGCATACAAGTTCTCCCCTCTAGAGGCAGCAGCCACCGTCATGGCGGGGAAGCTCAGGCCAGGACCGGAGCTGCCTCCCAAATGCGGCATGGAAAGAAAAAAGGGGGAAGAACAAGCACTCTCTGAAAAACTAGTAATTACTTCAAAAACATAACCCAGAGTCCTTTTCCAACTGAGATGCTGCTTAAGAAATGCGAGCAGTTTGCAAAGCCCCAGCCGCTGCCTCAGACAGAAAGGAAGTGCGCTTGGACCTCACTGCTCCCTGAGGACACCCGCTGCCCTGGGCTGAGCCTGTGCTCAGGCCTGTGACTGCGCCCAGTGTTTACAGGTTGCAATTCTGTGTACAAAAACCACCTCCCAGAAGCACTGCAGGCCTCTACAAGATGCAATTAAGTCTCCACAAATATTTAACCTCTAAGAGATGAGTCAGCCCTCTGAGAGCCACACTGCCCAGCCCCAAAGCCCTAAAACACCGGCAGCAGCAAGCCCAGCCCAGTGCCAGCCCCGGGAGTCTCCTTTGAAAGAGGCCCCAGGAGTCTCCTTTGAAAGAGGTGATACAATGGGGAGCTCAGAAGCAAACCGGTTTAGCCTCGGCCAGCCTTGCAAAGGGCTCCAAGCAAAGAGGACAGCTGCTCCCTCAGCCTCACAGACTAACTGTGAGGGCAGAAGCAAGACACTCAGAAGACAACAGTGTTGGATGTCATAACTTCAACCAGGCAAGTATTACAAGACCTCGAGCCCAGGAGCAAAAGAAAAACTAAGTCACAGGTCATCGAAGACAATCCATGTCATCAGGAAAGTGGAGACCCAGAGAGCAGTGGCCCAGGCCAATAATCTCAGCCACTCAGGAGGCTGAGGCAGGAGAACCCCAAGTTCAAGACCAGCCTACGACATATAAAGAGAATCCCTCTCAAATTTTTAAAAGGAGATGGGGGATGTAGTTCAGCACTCTTTGAGTTCAATCAATATGACACAAACAAAAGTAAAGGCAACTCAGGAGAATGAGAGAACGTATTTGTAAGTCATCTATTTTATGAAGGGTGTATGTGGAATCCAAAATATAAAAAGACCTTTTAAAACTCAATAATATAAAGACAAATAACCCAACTGAGAAACAGGCAAAAGACAAACAGACATTTCTGCAAAGAGGAGGCACGGAGAGCCAGCAAGCCCGGGGAAAGATGCAGCACCTCATCAGTGGGACATTAGGAAAATGCAAATCCAAACCAGAGCCCGAGGCCTGGGCAGTCTGCGGGGAGACGGGTGGACAGCACACATCCGCCAGATGGTGGGAAAGGTGGGGGCCAGGCCCTGCCGCAGGGATCAGAAAATGGAGCTGCGCCTTTAGGGTGCACCTCGGAGGCTCCCAAGGGTTAGCAGCTCTGTGAATCTGCACTGCCAAGCAGAAGAACAGCAGGATGGATGGATGGACAGATGGATGACAGACAGAACCTGGAGAAATGGAAACTTGCATCCACTCGAAAACCTGTCCACAAATGCCACAGCAGCCTGACTTAAAGCAATCGAAGTGGAAAGAACCAAGAAGCTCTCGAGTATCTGGACAGGTGAGCAGAGCATGGCACACTCACAGGCAGGCATGGAGAACGCCCAGGTGCAAAGCTCAGGCCACACCAGTGGGCGGTAGGCGGCCTGGGGTGTGAGCTGCAGCCCTACACAGCCTTCCCATAATCATCAAAAAGAGCGTTTAATTAAAACCCACACAGCCTTTGCAAGATAAAGAATGACTTCTGAAAGCCCTTTAGAGCATAACTTCTAAATTACTTGGTTGGACATTTCTGCTCAATGGAGAAGTCAAAGCTCAGGCATTTCTCCAACTTCATGTTAAGAATAAAAAGAAAATGGGGATTTTGGAGCACTTATTAATGCAAACAGGAGTACAGTGCCCTAGGGGCAAATTCCCAGCACCAGCACACACCGGCTTCTCAAGATCTGAGGGCTGTAAAGCACCCTGTGAAGTTTCCACGCAGTTTACGGCTCTTCTGACCTCAAGTTCTTGCAAGTGTGCACTGACAAAGTGGCTCAGCCTGGCACCAGGGCTCCCATTTCTCCCACAGTTTTCTCGCCCAGTACCAAAGCAGCCCTTCAGCGATGCTTCTCCCAGGCCCACAGCCAGCTGACGTCCAATCAGGCTGTGCTGTCAGCTCGACTGTCACCTCAGTGCCCATGACAGCTGGCAGAGCCCTGCCTTCTTCCAACTCCAGTCGCCTTCATTCAGGAAAAAAAGCATTCCCGTATGTAAATCGCAGACACGCAGACAAAGGTAAATTATGCCACGCGGTCACGCTGGCTGAGCAAAGCAATAACATCATTTTTCTTTTCTCAAGTAAAAATGGTGCAATCTGTTACCTACAAAGCCGCTCCCTAAACACACCCCTACATCCACACCATCATCTCGTCCCCCTACACCCAGGGGCAGAGGGGACCACAGAACGCAAACACCACCCTGGATAGCACACATTCACATTTGCTAAACCCAGCTCCAAGGTTTCAGAGACAGAACCAGCACTGCCTCAAGATAATAAATAGAACAGCACAGAATAAATGAAAAGCAGAGAGCCCAGGTTGACCGGCTCCCCTCACCCTGTGCTTGGCCTCCTGTGGTCACCGCCACGACAGTGACCAGCGCCTCACAGCCCCCAGAAGTCCCCATGCGCGCCCAAGCACCCACAGTCCAGGAGGGCGAGCCCGTCCCTCTGCAGTCCAGGGCACGTGCCGGGCACGCACTGCTCCCCAGCTTCCCTTTGCCTAACCTCCCTCACCACCTCGTCCACTGTGCACACAAACTGACCTCACTCTTTGGTGTCTTGGAAGACACTCGAGACACTAACTTACACCTTAGCCAAAAGGAGCTCAAAGTTCATCACAGCACCTACATTTTTGCTTGGTGCAAGCAGACCTCAGAACATTCAGGCAAAACAATGCCAACACACTACCCCTACGACACGCTGGTTCTCTTCCCCACCTGCCAGCCGCTTAAGGCTTTGTTTTGTGTTTTTATTTTGGTGACTTAAGCTGCTTCTTGTGACTACCACAAATCACCCGTGCTTCCAGAACTAGCCTGCAATTAGCACAATGGCCATGCGGGGCCTGCACCCAGTGGCAGGCAACAGGTTTCCCTTCTTCTTAAAGCTGCACAGGCCTCCCTTCTTAGCATCACTCTAGTGGCCACACAGCACTCAGAGAGGCTGGTTAGCTTTTCACATTAGTCCCTGGTCAATAATCAGTGTGTTCTCACCTTACCTCTAACATAAGAAACCCAAGTGGAACTGCTAGCGGCAAGAACACAGAGAAATTTTGGATTTAATCACCAGCACTACAAAAGCAAAACCTCCAAAAAGAAAAAAAAAAAAAAAAACGGTGAGTTTACCTACTACTGGGTCCAGGTCAGCTCTAGGGTATTATACTTTGTAACTCTGCCAGTGTGATCAGTTAATAAATGTCCTGATTTGAAGTCTAAGCCTTAAATTGCAAGACTGGGTATTTCTTGCTTCTTGGCGAAGTGTGTTTTCTCCTACAAATCTATCCCTGCTCTTGTCCATTTTTCTATCATTTTCCTGCATTATAAATTAAGGAAAAGGAGATTTGTGACCTACAAATCTGTGTATGCCATTTGCGTTTTGACTATGTTTTGCTGCAGACAAGGTTCTAATTTTTATGTAGCCAAATCCCAAAGCTGGGTTCATGATGTTATGTAGGTGGCACTGCCTATAACTCCAGTACTCAGGAGGCTGAAGCAAGAGGATCATCCCCAGTTTGAGGCCAGCCTTGGCTGCATAGCGAGATAGTATCTCAAAAAAAGAAAAACCTTGGCCATTCAGAGAAAGATAATTATTTTAAAAGCTCACATAATTAACTATTCTTTTTTGTCTGTGTGGTGCTGGGAATTGAACTCAGGACCTTGTGCTTGCCAGACAGGCACTTGTACCGCCAAGCTACATCCATCTCCGGCCCTGTAAATATCCTTGATGGACCGATTTTTAATTTTTAATTGGTTAAAAATACTGGACCTCTGCTGGAGGTGTGCAGTGAGATTACTGGGGTCCAGGAGTTAGGGACCGGCCTGGGCAACGTGGCGCACTCTGCTTTAGGCAGATGAAGACTGATTTGCACGCACTTGGAAGTAAGGGTAAAGATCAAACTTGAAAAGAGGCCACTCAAGATATGTACGTGGGTCCCACAGGCCCAAGAAGCCAGCTCTTCCAAGGCAGTGAACACAAACACACTGAGCTGGGCCATGGGCGGCACTGATCCTACAAAGGAGTGCCTGCGGCAAAGGTAAAGGACCAGGAGGCTGAGGCAAGGAACACTCTGCATGGGTCCCTATGCTCTGCAGAAGGGAAACACTCGAAGGTCTAGGGGAGCCCTGCCAGGACACAGCATGCAGCTCCTCCCGTCATCCACATGAGCACACTCAGTCAGGCTACAGCAGCAGATCTGAACGCACTCCTGGGGGACGCTGGCATCAGCGACCAAGGATTCCACCTCAGCGTGTGCCAGGCACCCACCATGTCTGTGGTCGCCCTTCCCAGGCTGGGCAGCTCCACCCAACCTGTGGGAGATGGAGAGACAGAGAGGCAGACAGGCTTCAGCCACAGGGCACCGCCCCTGCTCCCTCAGGATGCCCCGACCTGACCAGAGAACTGGGCCGTGCAGACGGCAGCCTGGCAGCCTATCCTCCTAATGTCAGGCACAGGACAGAGAGGGAGGGACTCTCTCTCACGATCTGAGGTGCCGTCACACCTCTGTAAGAGAGGCATGCAATGAACCCCGGTTTCTCAAGCCGGCTGCCCTGGGCACCCAGCTGCCCTGCACTGCGCCCTTCCCTGCCCGTAGCCCACTGCCCCAGCAGTCCAAGTCTCCAGGCAGAAGTCACTGCTGAAAGAATGCTTTGCTTGGGAAGCAGCCTGGCACTCCTGACTCAGCGACCTGGAGCTTCACAAACTATGCTGCGGGGCAAGGGGCCCTGCCCTTAAAAACCCCTGCTGCTGAGCAGGACATGGTGGCTCATGCCTGTAATCCCAGCACTCAGGAGGCTGAGGTTGGAGGATCATTGTGAGTTCAAGACCAGCCTGGGCTACAAAGTGAGCTCAAGGCCAGCCTAAACTGGCCAGCCTGAACTGCATAGCAAGACCCCCGTCTCAAAAAAGAAAAAAAAAAAACCCTGCTGCTCAGCAGGTGGCGTGGTGCCAGTCTGCAATCCCAGCACTCTCCCGAGAGGCTGAGGCAGGAGGATTGCCACAAGTTCAAGGCCAGCCTGGAGTGCATAGAGAGACCTTGTCTCAGACAACCAAACAATAAATAAACAAACTACAGCCGTGCAAGAAAGCTGAGTGCAGCAGTCAGAGAGCAGGGGCTCTGCCAGCACAGGCCTCCAGTGGGGCAGCTCCAAACTCGCAGGCAGCCAGCAAGGGGCCGGCTCAGCCTCGGGGAAGCACGCAAGTCTGGGCTCAGACTCCGAAGGCTGCTCCCACAGGGCTGGAACGGGACCCACCTGAGCTGACAGGAAATGCAATTCTGCCTGCAGGAAAAACGAGGTGAAGACAGAAAACCACACACACTGCAACCCCAGTCCAGCATCCCTCTGGCCGGTGCCAAGCCAGAGAGCCGTGGCTGCCCACACCCGCCCCACACCCACTTCACACACACTACCAGGGGCACGCACTGCACACAGCTCAGCAGTTACAATTTCCAAACAGTTTTTTGTCAGTTTTTTTTTCCTTTTAGAGACCATGTATCACTATGCAGCCCAGGCCAGCCTGGAACTCAGTGATCGCTCTGCCTCAGCCTCCTGGAGTGTGGGGATTACAGGCGTGCACCACCGTGCACAGCTCGCAACAACTGCACACATGTAAGACAGCAACAGCAGAAGTCTCCCGGCGAGGTGAGCAGTCAGGCAGGGCCTCATGTCGCAAGACGAGTGCCACCCTGGGTGCTCCAGACCCTGCTCTGAACCTACACCCTTGCATGAGACCCAGGGCTGCCACCCACAGTTCTCCACATCCCGGCACCGCTGAAAGGTGCGGCACGGGCTCCGGCCCTGGCAGGGACAGAGACAGAGTTGAGTTCTGCTCCCAAGGCACTCGGGGTCCAAAGGGAAAGCAGTGCCTCTGTGATACACTGAAAGTGACAGGGGTGCTAAACATTTAACCTCACACGACACATGAAAATGTTCAGTTCTACAGGAAACCACGTTAGGGTAACACTAGAATGGAAAACAGCCCGGTCCTGGGCGGCTCGGCCTCTCAGGGAGCAAGGGACACTTATTTTTTCCTTGCAACCTCTATCCCTAGAGTTTTTTGGTAACTATGAATGACAGCGAAGTCTACAAAGCACAGAATCCTGGGGTAGACCAGGCCTCCATGTGACGCTAGCCGACAGTCTCAAGTGAGGTCCAGGAGTCAGATCTCCTTCCAGGTGGAACTCCCCAAGGGCGACAAACTGACCTCTGTCCCCTCCTCAAGGTTTACAGAGCAACAGCACAGGGCAAGCAACAGCCAAGAGCACCTGTCCTTCCATCCCTGTTCTTTCTCTACCTCTAAGATGTCATTCTGGGGATCACGGTGCCCCTCCAACATCCCAGAGCCAGCCTGCCTTGGACCGAAGCCCCCAAAGCCAGGTTCCTCCTTTAGGTGTGAGCTTCCAGCAGTGGGAATCCTGAAGGGCACAGCGGTGCACCCCTGCAATTCCAGGTACTCAGGAGGCTGGGGCAGGAAGATCTCAAGTTCAGGGTCAGTCTAGAGAATTCAGTGAGACTCTGTCTCAAAATCATTTTTAAAAAATGGGATGGATTTCAGTACAAGGCTCTAGGTTCAATTCGCACCACCACAAATAATAAAAATAGTAATGTTTCACGAAGTTAGGAGAAGAGGGAGCCATGCTACAAGTAGACAAAAAGACTTGAGTAATGTCTGGTGTTTTACTGAACAGTTGAGCAACGACAGTTAACAAATATTACAGATTTCAAAACACCCAGCATGGAGGGCTCCATGGACTGCCCATGGGCTGAGTGTGCTGGTTTTCCTGACCTGACCCTCACAGAGCTTTGCAGCCAGCCCAGAACAGACGCACAGCGTCACGTACCAGTTAAAAATAAAAACAAAACAGACAAAAACAGTCGACAGACTTAGAAAACCAAGGCAGGGCTGCTGAAGGAGGAGGGAGAAAAGAAAACTCAACAGGCACCAGGCATGGCGGTGCCTACCTGTAATCTCAGCACTCCGGGAGGCTGAGGCAGGAGGATCTCAAAATGAAGCCTAGACTAAGAAAGCTCGTGACTCCTCCCAGGGTGTGCATCAAAACTTAAGAGTAATTTTTTTTTTTTTTCTTGCTTTGCGATGAGTGTGGTCTTGCCCTCCTGGACTGAAGTCACCTTTCTGCCTCAGTCTTCCAGGTACTTGCGCTGGAGCGGGTGCAGCACTGCTGAGGAGCAGACACTCGGGCCTTCTCCATGCCTTTTGCCTACTCTCCATGTGGGGCAAACACACCCAGCTTCTCCCTGGCTTTGGCACTCCAGCCCCTCAGCACCAGGGGGTTCCACCCCCTGCCCTATCTCCCCGACACACCCTTGGGTGGGGCCAGCTGTCTCTCCTGCTCCCCAGAGGGTAGAACCTAGGAGCCCATTCCTGGGGAGCCCACTGACTTGGACCCTGGCCTCAGCACCTTTCCTGGAGGTGTCATGGAGTTGTAAGGAAATTCAGTCGAGGGCTGGGACCCCCGGCTCCAACCCAAGAGTCCCCACGGTACCAAACTGGCCCACTCAGCCTCTGGGTTACCCATTCTGCACACCCAGGAACATTCCTCAGCTGACCAGTTCTCGGTGACTGGGTGAAGAGTTTCACTACCACGCCTGCAAAATGCTGCCTCAGTCGGCCTGGTGGCACATGCCTGTCTGTAGTCCCAGCACTTGGGATGCTGAGGCAGGAGGATTGCTGCTCAAGTTCGAGGCCAGCCTGGGCTACAGGGTAAAAAGAAAAACAAAACAAAACAATGCCTCTGCTTCAGAGAAAGCCAAGAGGGTCGATGAGTGAAGGGCAGGAACACGATCAGTTCCCCAGCCTGGAGGAAGCCACCAGCCCTCCCAGGCCTGAGCAAGAGAATGGCAAGACATAGCCAAGGGAATTCCACTAAGATCCCAGACGCTGACTCAAGGAGCAGCCCCAGTTCATCAAAACGATGGAGAACCAAACACGAGTCTTCTCCTAAGGTTGCAGGCTGCGTGCGTTTTTCCTGCTTTTGTTTTGACTACAAGGGGTCCACACAGAGGAAACCAAACCGCTATGAGGCAGCGGTGTGCGGTCACCTCACTTCCCACGTGGTCTTTCCAGACCCATTGTGTGACAAAGGCCCAAATGAACTAAGCTTTTCCACAGTGGCTACTTTCCTACAAATCAGCAACTTTAATCTCTCAAAGCAAATTGCAGAAGAAAAGCCAAAAGCAAGAAACTGTTTCCTTTCAAAGCCAAGCAGATGTCCTACATAACCCAACCAAACCACTATTTGAGTCTTACACAACACTGGCTCCCACACTGCATTGTGAATCTGTTAAAATACCATCAATAGCCGGGCATGGTGGTACACACCTCTGATCTCAGCACTCAGGAGGCTGAGGCAGGAGGATTGCAGTGAGTTCAAGGCCAGTCTGAGCTACCTGGTGGGGAAAAAAACCCAAAGAATAACTAAATGAAACTCAAAATGAAATATGACTAAGATGCAAAGCAGGCAATACAGGAAATGTTTTAAAATACATCTAACAAGGGTGACACAGGTTCACTTTTGACTGTTTGGGAAACCCAGTATTGGGGCCGATAGCAGTAGTTTTGATTAGTGCCTCTGTCAACAGACACCACTCCCAACCTCCAATCAACAGCCTAAACTCCAGGCATTGCACAAATCCATAGAGAAAATTCGCTAATAAAAAATGCATGATCATGAGGAATCTGGCCAGTCTCACCACCTTTAAAAAATAGCAAACACAGCCTGGTTAAGGAATTAAAAAGGCCAAAGACCTTGGCAGTGCACACCTGTCATCCTAGCAGCTGGAAGGCTGAGGCAGGAGAACTGCCAAGAGTTTGAGACCAGCCTGGGCTACAGAGAAAGACCCTGTCTCAAAGCACCAGAAAGAGAAATAGAAAAGTAGACAAATAAATCAATAAGGGATAAGAAAGAACTGCATCTTCCAATGGCCACTCCTGCAGACCACTAGGTCTACATGAAGACCTTCTTTTTAGGGTCAAATTATCACGGATGAACGAACAGTCCTCTAAGGCTCTGAAATAAGCACAGGGAGATACAGCTGCAGTAAGCACCGCTCTGCCCCAGGCTTGTGCATCGCAACCCAGCAACCCAGGAAAGTGATCCGAGCCTTTCCCAGCCTGCGGAAGCTCAGCAGGCATGCAGCCCAGCCAGCCCAGAACTCAGGGAGGAAGCTGAGGGCGGGGTCCCGTGAGCCCATCCGCAGTGGAGGAGGGCAGATCGCTGGGTCAGGGGCAGGGGCAGGGGTCAGAGCAGTCCTAGCCACCCATAGAGACAGCCCGGCCACCTGCAGTGACCACTCACATAAGGCTGGCTGCTCAAGGCCAGCAGGTGCGGGCATGGTCAGCAGGGTCAGCAAGCAGGCACACGTTCTCCCCACACTCAAGCAGAAAACACCAGGGTCCCCACAGCAGAGAGGCACAGATGCATCTGCAGAGTGACCACGAGGGTGAAGATCAGCGCAGGAGGGAGCCTATAGCAGCCAGGATGGCCATTTCTCCCCTCGGCTTCCCCATGGGAGTCAGACCTAGGCCCCTGACCGCCTGGCAGAACGGATCTGCACAGGGGCCAGATGTGAAACACAACAGCATGTCCTCTGCCAGGGCGCAGCTCCGTAGCCCAGAGCCCCCAACATGCAGGGCCAGGTTCTGCCCCAAACCATGAAAACCAGGAGCGGAGAGAGCTCAGGAACACCCCAGGCTACTGACCAGAGCATCCCAATGGAAAACACACTTTCACAGCCAGCTGCCTTCCCTGGGAGGTGGCCTTGGCCCCAGACACTGGGGCGCAGGATGCAGCTGTCCCCAAAGCCCTGAAAGCTTGGCCCTTGAGGCCCCGGGCTTTCCCACCACTCTGCACACAGCAGGGGGAGCCCCCCCCCCCAGGGCTTCAGCTGAGTCTGGGGCTGTGTTGAGTCCCGGAAGGGAGGACTCAGTGCCAGGCCACCATTTCCAGCACCAACTCAGGAGCACCTCGCCTGCACATGGGGGCGAGGTGGGCACTGCTGGCCACAGGGCTCCTGTACAGGCCCTGAGAGTAGAGACAGAGGGACCCTGCAGGGGCAGCATCATTATACTGGGCGTTATTGACTTTTTAAATAAGCTTCTTTGTCTTCTTATTGGTTTTTCAGAAAGGTCTCACTGCAGAGTTCAAGTTGGCCTTGAACTCGGAGATTCTCCTGACTCAGCCTGCTATGTGCCACCATACCCAGCTTAAACAAGCCTCCTCGGCCATCCACCTGGATCCAAAGCTGCCATCTGAGGGTACCTGGTCCATGCCCCAGGAGGAGCCACTCCAAGCTACCTCTAAGGAACAACCTTGTGGGCATCAGCGGCTCCACTCAATCCCCACTCGAAGGCCTGGGTCAAGGCAGGATGGCAGGGCGAGAGAAGACTGAGCTAGGCACCTGCTGGCTCTGCCCAAATCCCACATCAGGAGCCTGGAGTAAAAGCTGGACGTGGCAGTTGTAACTTGGCATAACTGACGCTATCTTGTGCCCTGTATTTGACCCAGTGGAGTGAAAAATTATCTAGAGTACAAGTCCCATGAGAAAAGCAGAATGAGCTGTACCCACAGGAGAAAAATTAACCTGCTCAACAAAGAAGCAGGATACAGGTGTCAGCCAAAATTAATGGAAGATTCTAGCTAAATTGTTTCCAGCAGGATGCCTTGCTTTACAGTTTTCTGCTGTAAATGCCCTGTGACCCTTCAGTTCACCACTACTCAGTGAGACTCTGTGAGTGGTCCTGAGCTCAGCTAATAAAATTCCAGTATCAGTTTGGCTTCTCAGATTCCTATGTTGTTCACAAATCCATTTCAGTGGTGCCATGTCATCTCCCCCACTTGGGAGGCTGAGGCGGGAGGATAACAAGTTCGAACCCAGCTGTGCAACTTAGCAAGACCTCAAAATAAAACACAGGGCTGGGGCTGTAGTGCAGGGGAGAGCAGGACCTGCCCAGCACGCAAGAGACCCCAGATCTCACCCGCAGTATGGAGCAAATTAGACAGACAGACAGACAGACACTGGGCCAGTGTCTTCAGCGCAGCTTCCAGCAGCCCCCAGCTGCCTGCCCAGGCCAGCTCAGGACTGTCAGAGAGGCTCCTATCAGCCAGCAGCCACAGATAGGGGCAGGCCTTGGGCTTGCTCTGACCCTGTGCGGCCAATCTGGCCTCTCCTTCCAAGCCGTGCCACAGTGCTTACCAGTGAAGCACCATGAGTGACACAGGGGTCATTCAGAGTATGCAGGCCGCTGGGTGCCCCATGGCCCAACCCCACCTCAAAGAGGGGTCTCAGGAGTGGGCACCTTTTCTTTCAGGGTCTTGGGGCTGCTCTCTTCTGACACCAAAGACAGGGACCGAGAGTTACACCGCATCTTTCCCAAGGACCTAAGAGCCAATCTTTGAAGTCATCAACAAGCAGAGGGCTCCAAGGAACACACACACACCCCAGTTTCAGGCAGACCCACCAGCACACACGCGCGCCTGCCCGGGGACAGGGCCCCGGGGACCCAGGGACCGACCTCGCACCACCATCCTCTTCCCAGGCACAAGCTGAGGTCCACCATGCTCATGCCTCCCTAAAGACTCAGTGTCCACTGAATAAAACCCGCTCTCAACACCTGGACCCTGGGCAGTTCTTGGTGGCGCACGGGCCTTTGTGAGTGGGCACCACAGGCCCTGTCAGAGGAGGTCGGCCGCTTTCCTCACACACTGGGAATACAAAATGCTTCAACACTAAGTTACCATTGGTTGCCTTAGGGTGAGAGCTAGGAAACATGATTTCATAACTCAAATAGTTTCACACATCTCCCACATATTTCCCTACGTCTCCACTTGACAGCTGATACGAAGGTTTTTACATTACTAAGCTGCTAATCGGTTTTCAGTTTCTGGTTTTAGGTTTTTCTTCTTTTTCTTTGAGACAGAGTCTTGATACACAGTTCAGGCTGGCCTTGAACTCACTCTGTAGCTCAGGATGGTCTCAAACTCACAGCAATCCTCTTGCCTCAGCCTCTGAGTGCTGGGATTACAGGCATGGCCACATGACTACCAGCCTCTGGTGGCCTCACTATTCTCATCCTTGTAGTCAGGAGAGCAGTGAGGAGCAGCACCCTAACACGAAGGTTGCCTCTGGCCAGGAGCCCACAGCAGGAGGGCCTGGCTTGTCCTTCGAAGGCAGCTGCCTTACCTCTCTATCTCAGATGTCTGGCCTGTAAGAGGCCATCGGGAGATCCCACCTCCCTAGGGCCAACGATGGCTCCGTGGACAGCCAGCACCTGGGCGCCCAAGTCTGGCTGTCCCCATTACCCCTCCCCAAGCCTGGTTCTCGCCAGCATCAGCCCCACCCCACCCATCACTCTCCTGACCCCTGAGCTGCACCCTTCACCCCTGAGCTGGAAGAAGTATGCTCACTTTCTTAAGGCAGCTGAGGCCGGCTCCAAGGTGAGAAGTTACGGTGGAAAAGTCTAGAGGAGCAGAGCAGTTCATGGTTTGGCCACAGGGAAGAAAAAGCAAGGCAGGAGCCCAGGGGAGAGACAGGTCCTTCTGGTCACACCCCCAGGGGCCGCCCTCTGACCAGCTCCACCTCCCAAATCTGCTACAGCCACGCCCTCCATTCCCTCTGGGAAAAAAACTTTGCCTCTGAGTGCAGGAGACCCCCCAAGGGCTCATGTCCACACTTATCCAAAACCCATTCAGCACATCTCCAAGAGGCATCAGAGGCTTAGCTCCAGGGCTGCTAAAAAGCCCAAAGCCAAAGCCTCCCCTGTAGCTGTGAGCCCTGTAAAAATGAAAGGAAGCATTGCTAATGCACAAGGCCACGGGGTAAATGTTCCCACTCCAAAGGGAGCAACAGGGGCTGGAAGCCAGTGGGACCCAAGCAAGACCCAAACTCAGCCGGCAAACACTGAGTCCTGAAGCTACATGTCCAGCACCTGGGGCAAGTGAGGATGAGATGTGAGCACACAGGGTTCCAGCGGCCCTGCCCCTATGGCCCTGCTTGCAGTGGCCCCCATGCCCCTCTCAGAACAGGCCCTCTGCCTGCAGCCGTCCTCAGCAGACATTCCATGTCCCAGGCTTTTCCTGAGGTCTCCACTGCACTTTCAGCTACATCCACAGCTCCACACCCTGTACGGACTCCAAGGCCTTCTGAAACCCCCTGAAGTCCCCTGAGCCCACAACTCTCACATCCCACATACCTGTAAACTCAGCACCATGTGGAGCAATAGTCAGCCCCATTACACCACGGCTTCAGAAGCATCTGGGTCCCTGGATGGCTTAGCTTCAGGAAACCTTCCCAGCTGGCCCTTAGTGAACTAGGTTCCGGGGCTCTCAAAGCAAAGTCTTTTACACCCTTGAACCAGCAAAGGTAGGGTCTTGCTGACTTCTGCTGTAGCCATGAGGCATCTTTCCTACTGTCCTGATGTAAAGTACATGGTTTATTTTTAAACATCCTTTTGGCAACAAAGTTCTTTTGGGCCAGAATTTTGCAGGAGCTTCCTAGAAAATTTTTTCAAATGATTCAATTTGCTCTTTTCACTGTAAACTCACTAAAAGCTGGAGTAGTAGCTACGCTACAGTGTGAATGTTGAGCTCCCTTGATATTTCCTCTGCCAGATTACTCAGGCCTGCACTCTTGATTTGTCTCCCACAAAGTCTTAGGAGATTCATAAAACACAGCCAAATTTCCTGCCAGAGGATCACACAGATAGTTTTGAGTCCAACTGTCAGTGGAGTCCTTGTTTCCAGCTGAAATCTTCTTAGCCTGGTTCTTACCATCCGCATGTCTATCAGCATTCCTGACTCCTGAGCTTGGACCAGAGACTCCCATCAAGCCGAGCTTACAGCATTGTAGGGCTTCTGTACCCAGCATCGCCAAAACAACTCCGAACCTTTCCAAACTCCTCCTCTGAGTCTCCAAAGTATCTAAACCTCACTGCCAGGTAAAGTGATAGCAACAACTCCACACTTTTTGGCCCTAAAATCTTAAGTCGCTTTCTTGTCACTGAGACAAATACCCAACACCTACAATTTAAAGGACGAGAGGCTTATTTTGGCTTAGATTATCAGGCTATAGCTGGCTAGCTCCAAGGCAGGAAGGGAAAGTAGATGGGCCCAGGTGGAGGAAAGGCACTCACCTCTGGGGCAGGAGACAGACCCTTCCAGGTCAGAGCCCTGCGGCCCACTCAAAGACAAGCTGTCCTCCTAACAAGTCAGCCAGAGCATCCCAACACTCAATCACCTTCCAAAGGCCCCGCCCACGAGTGCATGGGGCTCTCGGAGGACACCTTGACGAAAACCATCACAGCTCTAGATGTTGTAAGTATCTCATCTCACTCTGACAATCCTGACTCCTTCACACACCCTGCCATTCCTAGCTAGGTGGTGAGTTAAAACGAGGAAGCTCAGTGTTTCCTGCTGTTCCCAGGGGCCACCACAATGCTCTGCATCCAGCGGGCACAGGAAAAACACTTCCCTGTGAGCTCTGCCTCCATCAACATCCATTAGCCAATAGCCTACACTGGGTCTAAGTGAGCATCAGCATCCATTCTAGACCAAGTGACTGGAGACCTCCTGACTGGGCCAAGCTTCATCCCCAGGAAGAACGATCACAGCCACGCCTGCTGAGGGGCAATGGGGGAGTAGAGGGTCAGTGACTTGCCCATGGCACACCAGCTTTCACACTGACCTCTTGGCTCACGACTCCGTCTGGACTTCTCCCCAGCCTGGGGCTTGCTGCCTTGGGCTACTCTCTGCTGGGACAACTGCACATCTGAGACAAGGTCATTTATAAGAAGAACCTTGCCTCAAGTTCCAGAGGCTCAGATGCCTGAGATTGGCCCTGGCACCCACACTAGGCACTACTGAGGGCCTCTCTGCTGCATCACAGCACAGCCAGGGCATTGGGCAGCCAGCCAGCACTGGCCAATTTTATACCAAAGCCACTCCAAGAAGATTCCCAAATCAGCAGATCCCTCCTGGCCCCACTCCCTCCCCCAGGTCCCACCACCAAACACCGTCAGAAAAATCAGGCCATTAAGTTTCCAGCACATGCGATCCAGAGGAGCACTTGCTGTCTTCACTCAGTTTTTGTTGTTGTTGTTGTGGTTGTCTTGAGACAGGGTCTCCGTGTATTTCAGGCTGGCCCTGAACTCACTACGTAGCCCACAGTGACCTCAAACTCGTGGCCATCTTCATGCCTCAGCCTCTTGCAGTCCTGGAATTTCAGGCTTGCTCCACCATGTCCAGCTATCTTCACTCCTTTCTAACCTGTATACAAAGCCCATGGAAAACCGTGGGTTTTCCTGGCCAAATGTCCACCCGCCACGAGCTTCCACCTCACTGCTTCTCTTCCGTTGCTCACGGTTGCTCTTCCTCTCTCCACAGAAGCCCAGGGCACCCTATGTATCCATAGCCACACTGAAGCCCAGAAGTCACCCGTTTCAGGCTCCATCAGAAAGGGCCTGGTCAGGTACAGCAGCAGCTCTTCCTTTTCTGCCTCCCCTCTCAGCTGACACCACCCCATCTTCACTGCACCCAGGGTGCACATCCCAGGGTCAAACACAGCTCACCCTGCTCAAAATCCTGCCCTGGCTCCTCACTGCAGCCAGAGTAAACCCAAACTCCAGCAAAGGCTGGACGACTGCTCAGAGCAATCAACAGGCAGGACAGGATGAAGTTGTAGCCTGGACTCCCAGCAGCTCTTCGAGTTGTTTTTTGGGGAGAGTTTTCTGGTTTTGGCTTTTGGAGACAGGGTCTCACTATGTAGTTTAGACTTGAACTCACTACGTAGCTCAGGTATAAGGTTAACACCTTCATACAGGGCTGTCCATGCCTACCAAATGGCTCTGATCTGAACCGTTCCCACAGGACTGAACCACTGGTGGTGCACGAATGACTGCCCTGCTGGTACATGGTTGGTATCAGCCACCCAAGGGGAGAGTCACGCGTGTACCATGGAGTGTGAGCCATCAGGAACGCATTAAACCAGCCAGAGTCCACTGATCAACTGAGCTGGAGTGCATTTCACCCTGGGTAATTTCATTCCTTATCTCAATCCTGCATTCTCCACCCCAGAACACTCTTGCCAATCCTCTCCCCTCCCCTGAAACCACGATGCATGGGTTAGTGTGGCCTCCAGCACAGCCTGCTCGGCAGGCAGCGTGCCCGCCTCTCCCACGCCAAGCCTTCCCTGTGTGAATGTGCACCAGCTGACTCAGTAAAATCCCCAGCCTCCTCTCTCTGGGCGAAGGCTTTGTGAGTCCTGTGTACTCCTCACAGTCTGCCAGCAACCCAGCTCTTTCGACTCCTCCACCTCAGGCTGTGCTGAGAGGCTCTGCACCCTCAGGTGGTGGCCCCGGACCTTCAGGGACCAGCTCAGCCCAGGGGGACTCCTCCTGGCCCCCTCCACTGGCGCCTGCGTGATCAGTCTCCATGCCGAGGCATCTTTTCTGCCTCCTCCACACCCTTGTGGCCACAGCTGTTCACCACCCAGGATCTGGGAATTGCAATTGTTTACACACTCATGAACCCCCACCCCTGTGCACATGCACATACCACACACACACACAGCCCACGGAGGAGCAGATGCTTGTCTAGCTTTCTGCTATGCATCCCCCAGGGTCTGGCACACAGTAGGTGCCTGAACAAACAAGAACAAAGCCGGCAGCCCTGGCTTCTGTGGGTGCTGCAAGGTTTTTTTGGTTTTTTGCAGAGTTGGGGACCGAGCCCAGGATGGAGGCAGGGGAGCAAATGCTCCCCTCAGCATCCCCACAGTGTTCCACCAAAGCTCAGCCACCCCTCAGCAGGCAACCACATGGAGACAGCAGCACAGAAGAAAAGCAGAAGCTAACTTTCCTGTGATGAGTGGCCAAAATCTGGTTCTTCCCAAAGTCCAGAGAAGGGGGATTTTAGAAATACACCATTAAATCCTGGCAAAGCGTCGAACATACCGGCACCAGCAATTCTCTTACAAAACCCATTAGGCACTGTATTACCTTTCTGAGCATGAGATGAGGCATGCAGTGTCACTGAAAGAGACTCTAGGGACTGAAGGGTCAGACATCCCTAACTAGGTACAAAATGCACAGCATCCAGTTGGAGAGATAGGATCTCAAAGGGTCCAGCTCACAGCACTTACCTGGAACACAGGAGTTGTGGCTCTAATCCCCAGCACCACACACACACAAAGAAAAGCAGACTTGCAGTTTTCCAGAAACTTTCCTGTTCCGTCTTGCACCAAAAGCTCTGGGTAGCAGGTGAGGGAGGTTCCCTCGTTCTACCTCCCTCTGAGCCTGGCTCAGAAAAAACCTCATTTCTACCTCAAGCCCCAAAGCCTCAATTTCCTCCCCTCTGAAAAGACCAGCTTGAAGACATGAAAGCATAGAATCTGACCTCGAAACCGAGATAACTCCACAAGGCCACCCGTGCAGAACGTGGGTCACCAGCTGCTATGACCGCAGCTTGACTTCGGCACCGTGCCCTAGCCAGCCAGGCCATCCATCAGCCCAAAGCAAACAGCAGCAACCCTGCACCTGAAAGTCCACCACTCATGGTCAGGTTCGTTCCGCAAACACATCTTTCAAGAGCTGCACGGAAGTCCTGATCACCCACAGATATGGAAAAGCAGCCCCACACCCAGACAGCTTGATCTACCACTGCTCCCTAATTCTCCACACCGGAAGCAAATGCCTTCAGACGTGGACAGGCGAGATTAAAACTCTTTTTTTTTTTTTGTCTTTTTCCTTTACAGCGCATGTTTTAAAAATGCTTTAATTACAGTGAAAGACACTGAATCTCCTTTCAACACACTCATCCCATCCTGACAGCTACTGTTCACACCAGCGCCGGAGTTCTCTTTCCTGAGTGCCTTGGGCCCTGCTGTCCTGACTGCCTCCTTAATAACAAAAATAACAAAATATTGACCTTTCATGGTTATTCTGGCTTTGACGAAGAGCAAGAGATGGGGTGGTGACAGGTCCAGTGAATAAGGTAGATGAGGATAGTGTCAGGGTTTTATGAGCGGCTTCTCCCTACGGGTGGCGCTGGGCAGCAGGAGTCACCGTATTTTTAATCACACCTCGAAGAGACACTCAGGAAGGAGGACTCCCGCGCTACCGCAGAGGAGCCAGAACCTTGGGACGCGCACCTAGGAAGGGAAGGGGAGGATTTCGAGAGGGTCGGTGGTATCATGTGTCCCTCTGATAACTGTTCGCCCTTTCTGATCTCACGTCCCACCCGGTTCGGATCCGGTTCGAGTAGTCCAGGTGGAGAGAGCCGGGAGACTCAGCGTTGGCCACTGTCCGGAGCTCCCGCCACATTGGACCGGGCGAAACGGACTGGACGAATCGGAGTGGCCGCGAGTCTAAGCTTGAACCTGCCGGGTCTGCAGGTCCGATTCGGAGCCCTCGGGACAAGAGCCTGAGCCTGGCTCGGGGGAGCCCAGCACCCTGCCCGGCCGCGCCCGGCTCTGCCCGGGCACGGGACGCCACGCGGCTGCCCCGGGCGGATCAGGCGGGCGGCGACGGCCCGGACTCGGCTTACCGCGCCCTCCGCCCACAGCGCCCGCGCTCGCTCACCTGGCCAGCGCAGCACTCGGCAGACATCGCGGCGGCCCCGGCCCACCGGCCTGGCCTCCAGCACCCGCGCTCCGCCCGCCCCACAGCCGCCGCCGCCGCCGCCGCGCAGCCCCGCGGGGAGCCGTGGGCGGCGGGCAAAACAACGCGCAGGCCCCGCCCCGGGCCGGCCACGCCCCAGGCCTGCGCTGCTCCGCCCAGGCAGGCCACACCCCCAGGCTTTGGTCACGCCCCCCACATGACACGCCCTCCCCAGAACGCCCGCAGCGCAGGCTCCGCCCCGCGCCCGTGGCCCCGATTCAAAAGGGTTCTTTGGCTTCACTGCGGCCGCCGGGGGCGCCCTGCCGCTCTCCCCCTTTCCCCGCCCTCCGTCCCGCGGTCCCCGCCCGTGTGCTGAGCGCAGTCTCCCGGGCCTGCTGCCTGGCTCTCATTTTGCTTTCTGGTTTATTTGCGGGTTCACGACACGTGGGCGCGTGGAGTCCGAGCCCGAATCTGCGCGCGCGGCCGGGGAGGCCTTTGTCTGCAGCAAGGTCTCGGCCCACGCGATGCACGAGGCCGGGAGCCCCGTGGGTGTCGGCGTCTCCTTCTATCCCGGGGGGCTTCAGTCCCCACCTGCGTAGGGTCCCTGTGCCCTTCCGGAAAACTGCGACCCAGGAAGGTGGTAATCTTGCACAGGAGACCCTGGATGAGGGGCGGAGAGAGGATCCAGCGTCGTTTGCCGAGCGCGTGACTCAGCGCCCGGTGGTGACGCGAGAGCCCGCGCTGAGGCCTGGGCGCCCTGCCCAGCAGCTGAGAGCTACTCAGCCGGCCTACGGACTGGAAGTGGGGTGCACTTGGGAATCAAGCCCCAGCACCTCCAACCCACCCTCCCAAAAAAGCCCAAAAATCTGCAGGCCAACGCCCCAAAGCCATCAGGTGCATGCCAACGCCTCCAGACACCAGCTGCAGCTCAGTAGTCTCTACCCACTCTCACACCTGGCTTAGGCCAGGCAGAGACCAAGGGTGGGCCGAAGCTCTGACCCTGTCACTGGATAGGTCCAAGGACGCTTCTGAAACCGGGAAGGAGCCTGCTCTCGCCTGACACAATAAAAATCTGCTGGCTCGCAGGCTTCCTTCACAGAGAAAGAATTTTCCATATCCCTCAATAAGAACATAAGAGGTCTATTGTGCCGGACTATTTATTTATTTATTTATTCTCATTTTCTTCTTCCCTGGGAGCTGGGCTGAAAGGGGTCCCAGTTGTCCAGATAATTGAAATGGGTGATATCAGCTGAATGCTGGTCAGAGGATCACCAGGGTGGAAGCTCTCTATTGTGCAGAAATTTAAAAGAACACCTAAGAGAGAGAGGACCGCCTTATTTCTTGGGCCTGGGAACCTTTATGTTTCTTGTGGGGGCGGAAACCCCAGGAGAAGGCGCCTCACCCTCCCGTAGATGCGCGTTTTACAGATAGGAGTCCAGTTTATGTGTTTGTTTTTAAAAGAGGATAATCTAAGCATTCTTTGAATTTTCTCAACCTGTTCCCCTTTCTTAGAATCAAGCTCCTGTGCCCTAGTTTTTTGAGGGATTTTGTTTTAACTTACTAATTCCGAATATGCAACTAAAATGTGAAAAGAGCCATGCCAGATTGAAAGCTCCAGATCTGAAATTATGTGATGAACCATAATCAAGTATAAATGTTTATTAGAGCGATCATGAGAGATGGGCACGCATGCGTTCCACCCTAGAAGGGTTCTTTAGAGACACCGAGCAGACCACGAGTCTCGAGTTCCCGTGCACAGCAGCCGCTACAGAAGCGAGCCCTGCCTGGGTCATCAGCACACCCAGCGTTCCCGGCACTTTTGGGTGTTTAGGGTCTGGGTCCTGGGGTGACCTCCACCGAGTCCTGCAAACCGCAGCCTTCTGACAGACAATTGCGTTCTGTAGTGGGTGTCCCTGTCTCCTTTCCACCCATCTTTACCCTTCTGTCTCCCCTGCGCCCCTGCTCCTGCCTGGCTCTAGCCCCGACGGTCAGGCGCTGGCGGAGCAGAGGTCTCTGTACAGACCGAGAGGTGTCCCCTGCGCTGCCCTCCGCCTGTGGCTAGGTGTCCCTTTGTTACTGGTACAAACAAACCCGAGGCAGGTCTGTCAGTCAAACAAAGGGAAAAATAAAAATAAAAACTTCCTGTGAGTCTCTCCACCCTTTGTGTGTGGTCGGTTAGCAGGGTATCGATCGGTAAAGCTCGCGGGCTACGCAGACCCATGGCAGCTTCGTTTTATTCTGAATCCTCTGCAGGCTTTCTGGAGGAGACACAGTTTTCCCACCGTAGACAGCGGGATGGTATGGCTCCTTTGCTAGGATTCCTTGGGAGCAGGGCCGCAACAGCTCTATTTTAGTAAGGCTGCAACACTTGGCAGAACATATGAAGTATTTTCCCACAAAAATTTTCTTAAATTAAAAAAAAATTCTTAAATTAACTGAATTAGCTCCTTTTATGCAATATAATTACATATGTACATGTGACATGATAACTACCTTATAATTTGTGGGATTTTTTTTTTTCATTTTGAATTTGAAGTTTTTTTGTTGGTAGAGGTCAGTGGTGATTTTAAAAACACTACTCATAGCCAGGCATGGGAACAGAGCCTGTAATCCCAGCACTCAGGAGGCTGAGACAGTAGAATTACTTCATATTTGAGGCTATCCTGGACTAAATAGAGTTTAAGTCCTGCCTGAACTGTGTGGTGAGAACTTGTCTTAAAAATAAATACACCACTCACTAAAGCAGCTGTATGCATACAGTATTAAACAAAAAGAGTGTAATAATAGACACCCCTTGTTTGTACCACCTTTAATACATTTAGAAAACTTCATTACAAAGTTTATTTCCAGCTCAAGGATGGATTAAATGCAGCCAGGCACAGTGGCTCACTGTAATCCTAGCTACTCAGGAGGCAGATGCAGGAGAATGACAAATCTGAAGTCAGTCTGTCTCAGAATATTAAAAAATAAAATAAAAAGGCTGAGGCTGTAGCTCCGCTCTCCCAGGGTTCAATCTCTTGTACCTAGAACCAAAAACAAAAGGAAGAGAAAATTTTCAGCAACTTTGAGAAAAGCCTACTTGTGCATTCTGTTCTTGATTTTCTATTACTCCATGCACAATGTTTTAAATCTTATTAGAAAACATAAAGTGAAAAGTAACATCACCTTTCTCCATACTTGCCTTTTAGCTCCTTTCAAAGAGGGAACCACTTTCAGAATGGTAGTTATTCCCCACTTACGTCTCTATATTCTCATGGTGGTCTTTCTTCTGCGGTTGTTTCCTGTCCACTGGCCCATTGCGCAGTGTCTTTTATGTTCCCTTTGAGCTGAGCTCTTTTTTAATTAATTAAATTTTTGGTACATTTTAAGTTTACATAATGATCACCAGGGAATTTGTACCTATACATAATGTATCTTGATTTTTTTTCCCCAATTCCCTCCCCTCCCTTTAACCCTCCTTCCTGATTTATGAAAGCTTTGTTTTCATTTTTTCCTTCTATTCTGTTTAGAACTAAGGGAAAAGAGAAAAGCTGAACTCGTAATCCACTAAGCAGCACCCTCTGGCATTTTTCAATCAAGTTATATCTTTTCAAAAACTAATATGGCAAGTCAAAATTATTTACCACATAGCCACTAATATGTGAGGATAGCATTCCATTTCCCTTTCGTTTTCCTCAGGTTCTTTGTCTTTTTTTTTTTTTTTTTTTTTTTTTTGTCTTTTTCTTTTTTATCGGTACCGGGGATCGAACTCACGACCCGCTGCTTGCAAGGCAGGCACTTATGCCGCTGAGCTAAATCCCCAGCCCTTTGTCTTGTCACCTTTGTGTTTGCCAGTCCCACCTACCTTCTGTGAAGTGTATTCTACTCTAAGAAAGTGCAGGGCATGCTCCTGAGAATGTCCCTGTGGTTAAGAGTTATGACCCTGCAAATAGAGCATCTACCTTTGCATTGCCACTGTTAGGCCTGTGATCCTAGTCATTGTCTTGTAGTACAGTGACTGAATTTCTTGTATGTAGCATATTGCTGCTTCTTGATCCACTCTGCCAGTTTTTGTCTTTTGGTTGGTGAATTGAGACCCTTCACATTATGGCTGGAACTGATATGCATTGACTTATACTTGTCCTGTTATTTTCCTGTTGTTGGCTCTCCCTTTTTTGCCCCTTCCTTCTACTTGTTTGTCTTCCCTGCTGGATTCCTTCTGTTGGGGCTCATGGAGCTGTAGTCCTTATTATTTCTTTCTAGAATGTTCTTCAGAACAGTTTGGAGCACTGGTTTGGTGTCATGAATTTCCTCAGGTGTTGGGTGTCATGGGAGTATCTTATTTCTCCATGAATTTTTTTCTCTTTTTTTATTTTAAAGAGAAAAAGATACAAAATTTCAAAACAAAATTGTAGGAGAGTAACATAGTATATTGTGTATTCTTATCTTCACAGTAGTTGCTTATATTACAATATATAAGCATAAAAATTGATCAAATAATATAGGCACAAACCTTCCTTTCAATATACTAATAGCATGGTTGTATACTAAACTAATACACTAATAGTATACTATCTGTTAGTATATTATCTATAGTATATTAGTATACAATATACTAATAAGTAGTTGTATAACTATCTTGACTATTCTTTTTGTATGTGTATATATGTATTTTTTCCTTTTCCCTTTCATCTTTTCTCCCTTTCCCCATCCCAGTTTCTCTTTCCGTTTGAACATTTTCTTCCCATTTCACATCTATTATACATTTTGGATCTTATTTATTTTTCATCTTCTTACACTAGGGAGACAACACAATGTTTACACAAGCAAGTCTGACTTATTTCACTTATCAGTGTGGTCTCAAGTTGCATGCATTTCCCTACAAAAGACTCAAGCTTATTCTCTGTTAGAGCATAGTACTCCAGTATACAAAAGTACCACGTCTTTTTTATCCATTCCTCAGTTGCTGAGCATTTGGGTTGTTTCCAAGATTTAGCTTTTACAAATTGTGCTCCTATAAATCTCCATCCATTTTGAAAGATAATTTTGCAGAGTACATCTATCTGGGTTGGAGGTGGTTTTTTTTAAGACCTTGAAATACTTCACTTCAAATTCTTCTTGACTTAAAGGTCTGCTGAGACTCTCATGGGCTTTTCTTTATGGGTGATTTGTTTTTTTCTCTAATAGCTTGAATATTTTCTTCTTGTGCTGAATTTCTCAGTCCTTGACTATTTTGTGCCTTGTTGTGGCATTTTTCTGATCATGGCTAATTGGGGCTCTATATTTATCACTTGTGTGTATGTCAAATTCTTTTCATATAGTTGAAAAGTTTTCTGTTAACTTCTGTTAACAGGTTTTTACATTCTTTGTGCATCTTCTGATTTTTCAAATTCCAAGTAATTTTATATATTCTTCTTCTTCTTGGCATTGTCTAGCAGCTGTTGGATTGATTTTTCATGGCTCCTTATTACTTGTAAGGAATCTTCATTTGGTGATCACCAAACACAGCCCTGTTTCTGAATCTGACATTCTGTCTTCGCACTGGTTGATTATGCTGTGTGTGCTTTCAACAGAAAACTTTAATGTAGGTATCTGTCTGTCTGTGTTTTATCATGTCTAGCTTTTTCTCATGTTGGCCATTCATGGCTTCCCTAAAGTCCTCTGGTTTTTTTTAATCTGTATACTCTAGGCACACTGATCATTTCCTGCCTTGTGGTCATCATCTCTTTAGCTACCTGTGTGATTATTTCCGACTTGTTTTCAGCTAGATATTTATTTTTTTATCTTCATACTTCCACTGTTGCCATTTCATAAAATTTAGATGGAAGGACCAAGGACCAAGGATTTAGCTCAGTGGCACAAACACCTGCCTGGCAAGCACAAGGCAAGCTTTGATCTCTAGTTCAAACAAAATAAGACAGAAAGAAGGCTTTCCATTTCATCCACCTCAAAGCTCTGTGGGCTTGCTGTAGGCAAGCTGAGTGTTTTAGATTGCATGTTGCTTCTGTATTTTCTCAATTTCTATTTTTTTGTTGTTGTTGTTGTTTATTGGTTTTCTTTGTTAAGACTTTTAAGTCGCTTAAGGTACGTAACTTTTACTAGTATGGAGACCTCTTTAGGTAATAACTACTTTTCAGAGCTGTCTTGTAGTACAGCTGGGTTTGGCTTTCAAGTCTGTCCCAGGATCCTGCTTATTAGGGATGAGCAGTTGCAGCCTGTTTGACCCAGCACTCAGTTCTTTGGTTTGGGACTGTGGTATTGTCTTGCCCCAAGACAATACAGGTACTGGTGTACAAATAGGATCAGTCGATCACGACAGCTATGTCACCTTGCCTAACTTAGTCCAATCAACAATATGTGCTTTGTTACTTCTGCTCTTACCACTTCAGAGAGGCCAGGTAGGTGGCTTTCAAGTTGTTCCACATTGCCACCCTGAGTTTGCCTTTGAGAGACGTTAATGAAGCAGAGGCTAAGTACAGGGCACTAAGGCTGAGCCAAGGAGATTGTTTCTTTTGGGAAGTGAAACTAATAAACCCCTGGCCAAACTCATCAAAAGAAAGAGAAGTCTCAAATTAATGAAGTTAGAGACCAAACAAGCAAAATACAATAAATACCACTGCAATCCAGAGGATTAGTAGAAACTGTTTTGAAAACTTACACTTCAGCACTCAGGAGGCTGAGCCAAGAGGATCACTGCAAGTTTGAGGACAGTTTGGAATCCATGGTGAGTTCAAGGCCAGCCTGAACTATGTGGTGATACCATCTCAAAAAAAAAAAAAGCCAAAAATAAAATTTAAAAATCCTTATACTTCAGTAAATTTGAGACTGTAGAAGCAATGGATAAATTTCTAGACATACAGAACCTAACAAACTTGAACAAAGAAAAAAAAATTTTTTTTTTTGTACCAGAGATTGAATTCACAACCTCACACTTGCCAGGCAGGCACTTACACCACTGAGCTAAATCCCCGACCCCTAACAAAGAAAGTATTTAAAAAATGTAAACATGTCTATAACAAGCAGTGAGACTGAAATAGTAGTAAAACTCTCCTAAATAAAAAGAGGTCAGGACCCGATGGATTTGCTGCTGAATTTTGTCAAACCTTAAATGAATTAACACTAGCGTGGCTTCCAAATTCAGTCTATAAATCCAGAATTACCCTGATAGTAAAACTTCATAAGAACACAATGAGAGAGACAGAGACAGACATAGAGACAGAGAAATCAAGACAGAGAGAGAGAAAGAGAGAGAGAGAGAGAAGAGAGAGAGAGAGAGAGAGAGAGAGAGAGAGAGAGAGAGAGAGAGAGAGAGAAATTCTTCCTTTTCCCTTTTGCCACCGCTACTTTGTTTGGCGAGTCCTTCGAGTATAGACAGCACAGAGGGAAATACACTTCCACCACTCTGGGGAATACAAATCAAGCCTTAATGAAGAAGGCAGAGAATTGTACAAAGGTTTTCAGCCCTGCTCAACCCTTCTGGGATCAAATTAATTTCAGTTTTTAAAAAATCTTAGGTGAGAAGGCTCAACTCAAATCACTGGAGGGAAAATATAGCCCCATCTCTAAATTCCATCAGGTTTTGCATTAATCCCTCATGTTGAGAAAGCTCAGAAGAAAGTGGAGTGAGGCTTTGCCTCTTTGCTTTAAACACGCACAATGGCTTTGCACTAGATTCTTTTTTTTTTTTTTAATTTAAGGAGAAAAAGAAAATAGGAAAAGGGTACAAGTTATAACAGAATTTCAGAAAACAAACAGTAGGAAATCACTAGTTAATAGATTGCATATTGTTATCTTAGAAATAGTTGTTCAAGTTACAAAATTAAAGCATATAGAGTAGACTTTCAAACACTGAGACTGGAAACAGTTTTGTTCAATGATCCAACAAAACTCAGTAATATAGTTATCTACCTTATACACTTAAATATATATGCAGTTATATTCTTTAGAGCACTTTCTTTTCCTTTCTTTTGTACAATGACAATTACACATTTTGGGTTTTATTACTCCCACAGTTCTTATTGCTTTTTTTGAAGAAAGTAAAACCAAATGTGCCATAACAGAACAGAGTCAGTCAAATCAAAAGGATGGACATAATAGATAATGTAAAAACAAAATACCAGGTGATCAACAATGGTTACCATACTGCCTCTTGCTATCTTAAAGAGTGCCTATATTGTCAGTTATAATAAAATTGAACAAAACAGTAAAGAATAAAACCAAAACATTGGAGACATTACAGGACTTTAAAAGAAGATAATACTCAACCGGAATGGGCATCATAGTGAATCTTATTGTCTTCACAGTTGTTGCCTATACTTTCAAACTTGGTACTATCAAGCAAAGCAGAATAGAGGAAAATCAGTCAAAGCAAGATGGTAAAGGCTATACAGGGTTTCAAATCAAGTTAATAGGAAATCAAAGTGGGTTACTATAATGTATCCTGCTTTTTTTTATTTTTCCCTTAATTAAAAAAGATAAAAATAAAAAGTAAATAATTTTTAAAAAAGGAGATTGAGATAAAAGAGGGCATAATAACAAAACAGTGCAGGTCAAAGCATAACCATTTAAGCAAAATAGTGTTTCACCACAAGATATTCTGACATGAAAGTAGTTACCATAGTGTCTCTTTCCTTGAAATCTTTGAGTATAACTTCGTATACTGTAGCACCAAACATATCAAGACAATGTAAAACCATTCAAGAGAATGACAGTATTACAGGGTATCTAGAACCAACTATCAGAAAATGAACAATGGTTTCTGTATAATCTCATCTATAAAACTTTTTGCTTATATTATCACATATAATAAAATCCAATAAGATACAACCTGTTAAGACCAATGGAGACAGAAGAATAAAAGCTTGATGGGACTTCAAAGCAAGATGATACTAAATCAGCACTAGCTATTATGATGTCTTGTTTTCTCCAAAATTTGCACTAGATTCTATTACTTCCTTTAGTTAGTTAGTTTGCACTGCTGTGTCCTGGTCCATCTCCCATAGCAGAGACCCCCAAGTGAAAGGAGGCGAGGTGTATTTAAGCTCTGGGTTTCAGTCCCTGGTGGGTGCTTGGGGCAGAAAGTCACAGCAGGGGGCAGGCCTGGGCAGGCCTGGTGGAGGAAGGGTGCCCAGCCCATGCAGCCAGGAGTCAGAGAGGGGAGCAGCCTTTAGGGTCACTCCCCAGGGACCCCTGTAGCCAGGCCCCCCCTTTTGACAGGGACAGCAACAGTGCGGGCAGCTACTGAGTCTGGGGTGGGCAAAGCACCCCCGCCTCTCGACTGGCACACAGGGCACAGCTCTGTCTAACCGGTGAGACTTGGGGCTAGAACCCACAGCCTCGCACAGGCCGGGAAAGGGCACTGCCACCATTGACAGAGCTATGACCCAGCCCTGAGCAGAAGTTCAAAGCCTCCCTTGTTTCCTCCCACTTAGATATAGTTGGGCAAATCAGGCAAATAACCCCTGCAGTCATTCTTCAACTGTGTTACAACATTTTAAAACCTTTTCCAGTTCACTTCTTCCTCTGCGTACCAGGAAAGCCACTCTGGATTCTCTGGCTGTAGAAATCAATCCTAGAAGGGTCCGAATCCCATTTCAGAAGTGCTGGGGTGGCTGAAGAGGTGGAGACAGAGGAGCAGCTCACACAGCAGCTGGCTAAGCCATAAAGACAGGAGGAAACGGGGAAATCAGAGACAAGTCGCGTGAGGTGTTCCACCTCAGCATCCCGGTTAAACTCAGACTCCTCTCCTCCCAGACCCATCGCCCCACCCCGTCATACGTGCTTACCTGGTTTCTGGCATCACAATTTATAGTGGCCAAATCAGAACAACAGCCCAGGGGCCCAGCAACTGATGAACAGATGGAGAAGACACGGTATTTACATCCAGTGGAGCACCTCTCTGCTATAAAGAAGCCTACACTTGAGTCATTTGTAGGTAAATGGATATGCCTTGAGACCATGGTGTAAAGTGAAATAAATCACACACTGGAGTTTAAACACAGCATTGTTTCTCTGGTGTGTGAAACACAAAGAGCAAATGAGGAGCTAAGCGGAGGAGAGATGTGGGGAAGTAGGAAGGACGCATTCAGATGGGAAGGAAGGGAAAGGCTTTTTAAAAGTAGAAAAAAAAAAAAAAAAAGAAGTGGAAACAAAGGTTTGTAAGTGGGTAACAGTAGTAACACATCACTACTGCTAATGATTAAAACAACAGGCTCTTCCCAAACTGCTCAGCTCCCTATGGCCTGGGATCACACGTGTTGTTTCTTAAATTATTTTTCAGTGATTGTTTTCCATGCCAAGTCACTACTATTTTTTTTAGCTCTGGGGATCAAACTCATAACCTTGCACTTGCCAGGAAGGCGCTTGTGCTGCTGAGCTAAATCCCTGGCCCACAACCTAATTTTTGAGCTTCTAACTTAGAATATGTTAAAACAACTGCGACTACAGGTGTATGCCACCACACCCAGCCCAAAACATTTCTCTCTTTCCTTTCCTTCTTTGCTTGCTGTACCCTTGCTAGGCAAGTGTTCTACTGCTGAGCTACATTTCCAACTCCATTAAAAAAAAAAAAAAAAAAAAAAAAAAAAAAAACCTTCGGCATGCAGGATCTTAACCTTAACCAAAGTATTGAGGACTGGATGTAGAATGCCAACAGACAGGCGGGTGTCCCAAGCTTCAGCCAGTGGCAAGAAAGGGAGGCCACATCACCGGGTTCTGTGGCACCAATGGGCAGGAAGGGCTTTGGCAATGCTTTGTGACTTTTCACTGGTCGGGGACAGAAGAGTCCTTGGCAGGACCTGCTAGGCAGCCTGAGCCAGGGCGAAGGGGACAGGAGGCCTGGATGGGCAAAGGCAAGACACCGGTTTCCATGGCAACAGGGGACTCCTTTGAGAATCCAGGAAGGGCAGTTAGGGTGAGGGAGGAGGAATGAAGGGGCCCAGGACACCCAGAGATGTGGGCGCTGCAGCGGGCACACCTGGGGAAGAGCCCTGATGGGAAAGTGCACATCAGGGGTCTCTGATGCGCATGCCTGCCTCTGTTCTTGCAAACTCCTTACCTCCAAGTGTCCCCTCTTGGAGCACACAAAACACTCCATGTTTCTTCGGAATGAAGACAGGGATTCTCTTCATCTTCCCATCCCTCTGTCACTCAGGATGGCATCATGCCTGAGGGTCGATGCAGGAGCATTGAGGGCCGAGCTCTCTGAGGGGCTGGGGTCCTCTTGCCTGCAGCCATCCTCTCTGCAGCGCCCTCCCCTCCATGGCTGGAGACAGCTGCAGCCTCCTTCCGTGCCTCACTTTCCTTCCAAGAACTTCCGAACCAGGCAAAGTCCGCACTAGAGAGGACCTTAGACATGCGGCTCAGGGAAAGGGAAATGCCTGAGAAGTCCCTCAAAGCACGAGAAACCCTTCCAGCCACCTCCCGCTGGCCAGGGCACATGGTGCAGGGCCCCTGCCGGTGAAGGTAGGGAGCCCCGGGCCCAGCTGAGAAGTGATCCCCTTGCCTGAGCCAAAAGAAAATCGCACTCTGGAGGCCAGAAAGCAGGGCTTTTCATCCAGACTCTAACCAGAGCAGTGGCTACACAGGGCAGAAAGCCCCCGGTGGCGAAGCTGTGTTTTTATTCCCATCGCCCATCCCAAGTCCATCCCAAGCTATCTAGTTCACCCACGCCTGCTATTTCCCGTGGAATTTCTCTCTGTAGTTATTTTCAGCCTTAGGGCTCCCAGGATTCAGGAAGACTTGCTGGTAGTTATCTCTCACCCCAGAGCCTGTGTCTGGGGGCAGCGTTTGCACAGCTTGCGTGTCCTTGTCTGCTAGTCTAAGAAGAAGGGCTGATTAGAACAGTTTATGGAACACGGACAGACTAAAAACACGTTCACCTCTCCTCCAAGTACAAACTGGTTTCGTTTTCAAAGACATCTTTTCCCCTCCTTCCACTCAATACAAGGTAGAGAGACTGGAGCTTCAGACTCAGCACTGAGGGGGAAATCCTCCTGCAGTGTCCCTCTGAGATGAGCTCAAGCTTCTCTGACCTCTTGCTGTTACTGAATTCCTGCGTTTCCTTGTCTTTTTTTTTTTTTTTTTGGCCAGCTCAGCAATAGTCTCGTTAAAAAAAAAAAAAAAAAAAAAAAAAAAGAAATGCTCATTCCAACATATGCAGAAGCCAATCAACCGAAGGAGAAATTCACTCTGATATTTTTTGAAGTTTATTTGATAGAACCTCAGGGATACCTAATCTGCATCTGACAAAAACTATCTCGGGGGAAATCAAAACAAAGAAAATTTCCATGAGTGATTCTGCAAGGCCTTTTTAACCCTGGCGAATCAGACAAGACCAGCCCGGAAAGAGGAAACCGAAGGTCACTCCCTCTGTAAACACAGGTGGCCTTACAACTGGACTTTTCAGTTAAGGAGCCCATATTTGTACCTTAAAAAAAAAAAATTGTTTAGAAACAATAGAAAAACTCTGGGTAAAATACAGGCAAATCCAATTTGAAACCTATTTTTAAAAGAACAAGGTTTCAAAATAGCTCAATTATTTTTTGTTCTGCTTTTAAATAATATAAATAAATAAAATTCTGTTGCCTGTAATTGAGGCTTTCAACAGATGCTGTTGGTTACATTTTGTATGAAAGAGTACTTAAGGACCAATCCTTCCCACCGTCTCCCTCCACCCTGCAGCTGTGACTTCCTGTTCCATAAGATGGGCAGCTGTGTCCACAGCCTATGGCATTTGTTCTCCCAGGCTCCCTTTTCTTTCAAGCTGAGCTGCCAATTGCTCTGTCTTGCTTCTGTGCCCTCCTGTGCCCGCACCCCGCCCCCCATTTCTGAAGACCAGACACCTCAGCCACATGTGTCCAACCAGAACCTTCCCTTTGTTCTGATACCCAGCTCTGTGGGTGTGAGTTCAGTGGACTGGGTAGTCCTGGAACTAAATCCTCCTTTATCTCTACTGGTCTCTCTGATCACTTGGATTCTGCAGTAATATTTGTTACTTTCTCTTTTGCCAGCGGAAACAAAACTCCTGACACCTGAAATTTAAAGGGGGCAACGTTTATTTTGGTTCACATTTAAGACATTTCCATCCTACTATCATAGGCAGCTAAACTAGATAGAAATTAATAGGCAGTCAGAGTGGACCGGGCCCTCCAGGGAGGGAGTCAGCACCAGGGTGCGAACGTGTTACAAGGCCACCCCTTTCCTGCAGGCTGAATGGAGGCTTGAGGGTACAATGTGATACGTACTACCCTTTTAGGATTTCCCACAGAAACAGACCATTGTCTCTCCAGGGACAGGCCATTCTCTGCCAAGAAGGCCAAGACTGGAGATGAGGCTAAGACTATAGATTATTCTCCAAGGCTAAGGATGTCACCAGTGCCCACACTACACGTCTCGGCCACTATTGAATGAATACTAGCTGAGTGGCTGTACTTGTAATTATACTGGTTGATTATAGTTTGACCCATATCCTACCCACCTTGCGACTTTGCCCTAAAACACCCTTGGAGATGACCTTGGCTGGGCAACCCAGCCTGAGCCCTCCTGGCTCCCCACAGCTGTTCCTGTCTCTGAGTCCCCAGCTCCTGGCTGCACCTCACTCCCCTGAGCACCTGTGCTCCCTCCTTGCGGGCATCTGCTCTCTGTCTCCCACTAAAGCTGTCCCATCCTTAGCCTCCGTTGTTCTTTAGAATCCATTCAGTTTCAGGGGACAGGAGCTCGGCACGGCAGGTTGGTGTTAGGTCTGAGAAGAAGGGAGTGGATGGGAGAAGAGGAAGAGAAAGAGGTCCGAGGTCCATGGAAGGAGTGGAGTGGACGGCCGTGAAAGTAGTGGGCAGCGGTGGCTTTATTTCGGGAATGTGGAGAGAGGCACCCCGCCGGCCCCGGGCGCAGCCTCTCCACTGCACCCGGGGCCGTGGTTATCCCGGGGAGAGGAGACTGGCGCACTGGCTGCTGGAATCCAGCGATCTCTCTCTCTGGCAATCTCTCTCTCGGACACGTGGCGTGGGGGAATATAAATAGCCTAAGCTTAGGGCAGCGCCCTAAGGCCATTAGAGATGTACCGGTATCTCATTGGCGCACAGGTTCTTAAGGATGGGGATATAGGGTTACAGTCAAGTCTATAGGGGGCGGGGGGGGGGGGGCAGGAGTTTTCTAACTTGGCTGCAGCTTTTCCTGGTTAAAGTGTCCGGTCTGGCCCAGCAACTCTTTCAGTTGGCTGTTCCATCTCTCCTCTATGACTCCTGTGGGCAGCACATGGTGGAAAGGCCTGGGGAAGGGAGTCTGGCCTCATGGCAGTGTGTGTGGGTGTCTGTGTTATGAGGACCAAGCTCCCTTGGTTTCTGTGAGGAGACAGGTGCCAAAAGCCAGATGCAGCAGATGAAAAGAAAATGAGAGACAAAGTTATGGGATGGAGGGGCTACAATGTCTAGGACTGAAGCCTTGAATACAACTTTCTCTGGATTTTTTTTCAGTCTTTACAAAGAGCAGAAGCTCGATGTGGGAAGGGCAAAGTACAGTTTTGTACTTTGGGATACACCTATCCTGGTGGCCACATTTGGCTGTCCCTGGCCTTTGTGTTTACTGTTCGTTCAGACACTTTCTAGCAAAGAGTCTCATGTTGTCCCTGCAGTATTCCACTGGGTCTCCAGGGCCCGTGTTCATTTCCTCTAACACAATGCATTTGTAAGGTTCCCTCGAGAACAATCCTATGGTCTAGCAGCACACAGAGTCCCTAGGGTAACAGCAGGTTAAACTAGTTTAAGTCAATCTATGACCCACAAAGCTCAAGGCCTCAGTAAGCGAGGCAAGTGCTCCATTACTGAGCCACGGCCCCCCCAAAAGTTGCAGGGGTTGGGGCTGGGGATTGGACCCAGGGCCTTCACACCATCCTTTATTTTTGTCTGGCAACAGGGTCTCACCCAGTCCTTAGATGCACAGGCTGGGCTTAAGCTTGCAATCTTTTGCCTCAGCCTCCCAGAGTTGGTGATAAGTAAGCACCACCACACCCTGCCCCCCCCAAAAAAAACTTGAAACTTAAAAGCAGCAGCAGGAGGTTGAAGTGAGTCCTGTGATTCCAACATTGTTTGAAATTTCCAAAAGACATCGCCTGTGTCCTTGCTCACAAAGAAATAAACTTCAGGCTTTGAGTCTGGGCTTCGTGCAGCTGCAATAACTGGCCGGAGACCAGACAAGAGCTAAAACACAGCAGTGGACAGATCACCAAAGAAACCTTTGTCAACAACCAGAAAAAAGATGAAAGGCCAGTTCTGATCTTAGCAGAGTCCCGTGCCACGGCCCTGCACAGGCTGAGGACAGAGACACCAGCCTCAGCCCCTGCTGTCTGGGGTCGGCTGAAGCTCTGCTGGGAAATGAACACAGCTCAGCGTCAGAGAGCCGTGTGCTCAGCCAAGAACTAGCATTCCCGTCCCACTTCTCCAGGAGGAGGAAGAGCAGAAACGGCCGCAACAGGGCAGGCAGAATTCTACAGGGAGGGCAGAGGGATGGAGAACTGCAGTCCACCGACCTCTCCTGGGGCCCCTAAGGCTCTTGGGGCTCCTAAGGCGAGAGGGCTGATTGCTCGGCTGCAGGCACTGCTCTGGGGTGAGCTGACACAGAGGTGTGTGTGGCAGCAGCTTTCTCCAAACCCAGGGTATTTCAGCAAACTCCGGGAGGACCCTCAGGACAGACCCTCCCTCCTGACAGGCTGACTAATCCAGGGCAGCCGGCCACCACCCTGGGGCATCTGAGCACTACTCTAGGACTGATCTAGTGTCTTGCTGTGGTCTCGGGGAATCTGTGTGTGACAATGATCCTATCTGTGCAAGTCCACACCGAGCAGGAGGAGGAACCTTGAAACCATCTTGGGTACTCAGTAATTTCAGCTATAAGCTTTACTAGGGTAACTCTTCGACTTCTAACCTCTCCTCAACTCTTCCACAAAAACTCTTTCCTGTGCTGCAGATCTTATAAATGGTGGTGAAATTTACAACAGCAGCCCAGACAAAGTTCTTGCCTTGTAGAGCTTATATTCCAGTAGGGCAAAGTAATAAAAGGACAAGCCGGGTATAGTACACACCTGGAAGCCCAGCATGGGAGGCTGAGGCAGGAGGATCGTTGCAAGTTTGAGACCAACCTGGGCTACAATGGAACTCAGGCCAGCCTGAACTGCATAGCGAGACCCTGTCTCAAAAAAACAAAATAAAAATAGTAACAAAAGCACAGCAAAGCACTAGGCAGGGACAATGGTTATAAAGGTATTCTGGGATAGTGACTGGAAACTAGCACACTTGGATTTTCTCGAGTGCCCCTCATGGGTATTCTGTGAGTTAAAGAATAATGTTATTTCAATTTACAGATGAGGAAACTGAGGCACAGTGTGGGCGAGAAATTTCCCCAAGGACCCATTGCTAGAAAAAAGCAAAGTTGGCACAAGACCCCAGAATCTAAGATGAGCTCTCACCCTCCACGTCTGCCTGTTTAGACAATGCCCAACGCTCTGGGGTCATGAGGGACACAGGAGAGGTGGACATCAGAAGACACAGGGGCTGGGGGTGGGGCGTGGAGAAGGTGGTCAAGACCCGGAAATGGCAGTGGGGTGACATGGAAGATGCACTGGTTGGGGAGGGAGAGGCTGGAACTTCCTGTTTGGTTGAAGGTGGAAAGGACAGGAGGGACATATAGAGGGGGTCACAGAAGCCCCATGGGTGCTGTTCATAGAGACAGAAGCCAAGGCGGGGCACTGGGGCTGGGGGTGCTCTCCTGATGCTTCTGAGCATCTGTGCCCTGAGCAGGTGCTGGGGAAGGCAGGTCAGGGTTTGAACTGGAAGTAAACACAAGGGCACCAGGTAGGGCATGGCCCTGGCCTAGCATTGAGTCTGCCTGAAGGGGGCACTGGGAATGTTTCTGAAATGGCAGGACAACATCTCTGAAAATCCCTTCCATGCCAACAGCAGAAAAAAAGTGTCAAAGCCAACATTTTAGATCTCTGGAAATTTCAAAGAATCTTTCAGAAACTCAAGGCAACCAATTCCAGGTACAGGGCCAATCCCAGGTGGAGCGGGCTTGGTGGTTTTTTTAACCTGCCCTGTTTGCAGCTTCTTCACCTAAATTTTGTACCACTGGCTGAGCCAGCAAGGAAGTGACTGCTGCCATGGAACAGGTGGGTGTGGGGTCCCCAGGAAGCCCAAGCCCAAAGAGTCACCACTGCTTGTTTTTTGCATAGTTCCCCTTCATGGAACCCAGGCACCGGAGACTTGGGGCTGGCCCTGTCCCCAAGACATGCACTGAACTCAATGGGCAGCATTCACATTATGGCTACCTACACAGCTATGGCCCGTGGGGCTGAGGAGATGTGACTGCACCTCATGGTGTGTCAAACAGCCTGAGTTAGGAAACTCCCAGCAGATGAGAAACACAGCTCTGGGCATGTCTGTGGATGACTAACAGGCAAACCAGTAAACTGAGGGGGAAGACATACCCACATGCAGGTGCCACCAACCAATAGGCTCGGAGCCTGGATGGAATAAAAAGGGAAAGAAGCAGGAAGTGTGCCCACACTGAAGAGCTCTTCTTCCCATGCAGATGCACCTTTGGCTACATCTTTGGACACTGGTCCCCAGGTCTCCAGTTCCCCCAGCACCCAGCACAGACTTGAACTGGTGACTCCACTGAGCTTCCCGGCCTTCCACCCTGGGCAGCAGCCACATCCTGGATCCCTCTTGTTCAGCAACTTCCATCTTCTGGGCTGAGCAACTCGGGATCCTCCAGGTCTCAGCACACAGACGCCTGCCCGCTGTGGACTCTCTAGCCTCTGATCCTGTTGTCACCAGAACACTGGGTGTGTGTGTCATGGTGTCACAGAATGAAACCACAGATGCAGGAGGAAAGAGTCATGAGCAAGGAAGTTTATCAGGAAAGCAAAAACAGGCAACAGGGAAACTCCTGCTGTGCCAGGGGAGCAAAAAGAAGGTTTCCAGGAAGGGCTCTCTGTCCAGGGCTTCTATAAACCTGAGGAGGAAGTGTTTTCTCTTTATGGCAATCAGGGTGTAGGGGTCTCTAGCCCACAGGAAAGGCTCACTCCCCCAAGGCCCAGTAATGACAATGACCACGCACTATCCACATGTTCCCAGCCAAGCCCAGCTGTCTACACCCTGAGGCAGCCTTCAGCCACGCAGCAACCGGGTCCAGATGTGAATGTCCAGGATGTCCAGGCACTGGCCTGGGCACACTAGGGGGAGGATGAAAGGCTTAGAATCAGTGCTAAATTGGCACAACTCAAGACACCAAACCACTCCCAAGGTGCCCACTGCACAAGGCTGGGTTTTATATTCTCTCGGTAAAGCATCCCTTGACGTCCAGAGTGTTCATCATAGGTGAGTGCCTTCAAGACCTCGATCTCCCTCCCTCTCACACCTGCAGCATGGGAACCCAAATCCTCTGCCATCATCCGTGGAGTCCAGGCATCTTCTAAGTGTCCCTACCTTTCTGAGTCAAGTCAGCCAACTGATGTCCCTTCATGTGCAAGGGAGATGGAAGGGACAAAGAGGCCACCAAGGACCTGCCCAAATGTGCCCTGGAGCAACCCCCTCAGTCTGTCCCCCAGAGCAGACCCACAGCCCGATCATTTTGCCACACAGCCACCACTTCTTGATGCAACCTACGCATCAAACAGACCGGGCTCACCTCTGTGGCCGCCTGTGTGGGTGGAGCTTGTAAGCAGCAGCTAGGGACTCCTCCCCCTCCTGGCCTTTGTCGAGGGAGGGAGGGAGGCCACGCAGCTCTCACTGTTCATCATCCCACACAGATGCGTTTCTCAGCACTGTGGGCTGAAAGACGCCCTGTGGACTTTTCCCTCATACCCTTGACCAGATGGTGCGACCACACACTATGCCAGCTCCTGGACATTTAAAAACTGCGTCACAGAAAAAGACTGCCTGCTGTTTATTCACCTCCAGATCCTCCCCGGCTTTGAACACAGTCCTGCTGTCCTGGCCACCTTCTGCAGCAGCCCTGGAGTCCTCTTTCCAGAGGTTTTTTTGGTCAAGCTGAGCTGGCTGCCTCTGTGTCCAGAACTCAAAACGCTTCCCTTCCTGGTCACTTTGACTATGGGGAACAGCAGCGCCAGGTCTGGTGAATATGGTGGATGAGGACACTGGGTCATGCTTTTGTTTGACAGATTACTTCACAGGTTTGATCAGTGAGGGCTGATGAATACAGTGAGTATTTAAACTTTCAAATATATTACTATAAAAGAGACATTGCTATGAATCCCCCTCCACACCCTCACTCTGAACATGTTCATCACACCTTTCTTGGCGTGGTATCTTCTACTTAAGACTTTTTGTAAATTTAACTTAAACACTGCATAGGCTCCTTTGCCCACGTCCTGTACAGTGCCCCTGTCCTGTTGGTGCCGGAAACCCGGAAACCCGCTCTCCTGCATAGCCCTCTCCCTGCAGGTGGCCCTGGAGCGGGCCTCTCCAGCAAACTTAAGCCTGGTGGGGCTGAGCCTGGCCTTGGGCAGCTCTCCCAGACCTAGGAAAATGAGACTCTACCTGGTGTGGCAGTGCACACTCTCCTTCCAGCTCCTGGGGAAGCTGCGGCAGGAGGATCCAAGTGCAAGGTCAGCAAGGGTCACTTAGTGAGACACTGTCTTGAAATAAAAAATAGGGCTGGGGAGGTAGCTCAGTGACAGAGTGCTCCTGGGTTCAATTCAGAGAGAGGGGGAGAGAGAGAGAGAGAGAGAGAGAGAGAGAGCGCGATTCAGAGACAGAGACAGAGCCTGTGGGTGCTGGCATCTCAGATTCCATGGATTCCAGAGTTTAGATCTCCTGTCTCTTTTTATCTTACACACACACACACACACACACACTGTAAATTTTAAAGCCTGCATCACCACCTAGTGGCCACTGCCTAGGAGCGGCCAGCAGGGCCTGCAGCCTGCCCGGGAAGCAGGGGACAGGCACACTGCTCTGGGGTGGCCCGGGGTTTTGCCTGACAGAGATGCCGGTCAGGTCAGGTCCTCATTTCTGTCAGCAGCTGCCCTCAACCTTTCTGCCCCTGGTCAGCCCTTGGCTGCCCCACGTCCCACCCTGGTCACATGGGACCCCCAGGCCAATCAGTGCCTTCCTTGGCACTTACACAAGATCAGTGTCCCCAGACCTGGGTTGCAGAATTGGCAGGACAGAAACCCGGAACTATACAGGGCCTCCAGCTAGACAGAGACCTCTAGGAAGGACGCAGGTGGCCCACGATGTCGAGCCAGGCCCAGCACAGATAGGCTCTGAGCGAGGGCACCTCGTCCCGCCCACCCTGCCTCTTTCACTGCACTGTGAGTTCAGTTTCTGTTGCAGACGGATGAGGAGCCCGTTCTGTATTTCCGATGTTTGCACACCCATTAAGCACGTTAAAGGAGAATATAAGGTTGGGGTTTTTTTTAACGGTTCTGACAGTTGGACCCAGGAGCTCTCTACTACTGATCTACATCTTCAACCCCTCCTTTTTTTTTCAGTCCTGCTAAGTTGTCCAAAGTGGCCTTACATTTATTTGCAGTCCTCCTGCCTCAGCCTCCTTGGTTGCTATGATGATAGGTGTATACCACCTCACCTGGCTGAGGATTTTGTATTTTCATGAAGCCAAACTGGTTTTAAAAAGAAAAATTTCATACAAATAGCTCTTCTTTCATTTGTTCAGTTAGTAGGCGATGAGAAGCGTAGCAGGGAAAAACTGTAACACAATCCCAGTGCGTCTGACCACTATGATTATCCCCTGGGAATACAGGTCAATAAGGAAAAGGGATCAAAAAGCAAAAAGGAGGAGGAAAAGGAGGAGGAGAAAGAGGAGGAAGAGGAGGAGGAGGAGGAAGAGGAGGAAGAGGAGGAGGAGAAGGAGGAGGAGGAGGAGGAGGAAGCTGCCAAGTTCAGATGCATTTCAGCACCTATATAACTTTCAGTAAAATTAACAGATATGTTTGTTGGAATTCATTATAGTTGGGAGGAGAAAGGAAATACTTTAATTCCTTACCAGTTAAGGAAAAAATTCTTTATCTTGACTAAGCAAGCTACCTTCAAACCAGTTTTCTTACAAATCAAGACAAGGGTAAAATCAGATGTGTGTCCAAGAGCACAGAAAAACTGCAAGCACAAGAAATCGAAGTGCAAAGAATGTTTCCCTTCATGTTAATTAGCATCTGCGATCTGTTAGGCAAAAAGGAAGTATCAACTGTGGACCCTTTCTTTTTCTTTTTTGCAATGCTAGGGAGAGAGCCTAGGACCTCATGCGTGTTGGGCCAGAGACATTTTCTGATCACAAAACAATACATTTAGGAATCAATGACCAGGTCAGGGACAGTTCCCTCATCCTGGAGATGAAACACTGTCTCCAGAATCACTCAAGTCACAGGGAGGCCACCAAACTGACCCGCTAGTACAGGACAAGAACAGGCGGGTGCTGCTGGTGGCACCACTTGTGGGTCAGGAGAGGCGCCCCCTCTTGAGAAGTGGAACCAGCATTGCAGTCTCGGCCACAGTGACCCTGGCCTCAGCCCCTTTGGAAAGACCTGGAGGCCATGGGAGTTGGCAGCTGTGGAAGAAAAACACACAAGTGTCTCTGCTAGGAAAAGAACCCCAGTGTAAATTTTTCCTTAAGACTGGGAGCAAAAATCTATCTAGTAGGATTATTGGTAGCCAGATTTTGAAGGCCATGAAATAGTCCCATGCAAGCAGCACGAACTCGTTTTGAAATTCATTTCCCCGAGGCCCTGAGTCCTAAGGATGAGAGACAGGAACACTCTAGGGTTGGAATTATTTCCTGACTTTATGCAACCCACAAATGGACTCAGCTGTGTCAAGCACTGTACCTAAATTGCCATTTTAGTCAGTGTGAAGTAGTGATCACAGTTTTACCTCAGCAGATGCAAGTAATTCATAGATAAGCTCATTAAGCCTGCCTGGACGGTTACCATATTCAAAACCGAGAAAATCCCCAATCTGTACATTGTGTGGGCCAGTTTCTTTTTTCCCTTTTGAGTTTTTGTGCTTTGGGGTTTTGTTTGTTTGTCGAGACAGAATCCTGCTAAGTTGCCCAGACTGACCTCAAACTCAGCATGCTCCTGCCTCAGCCTCCTGACCAGCTAGGAATATAGATACCTACCGCCATGCCCAGCTTGCCAATTAGGGTTAAAGATCCATTCTGATTGTCTCTTCTCGCATCAGTAGAACACTTTTGGAGGGACTGGTGACATTATTCTCCTGAAACCACAAAAAGATGTAGCCCTTTGGGGCTTCCAGTGTGAGTCACTTGCCTCCCCTTTTCAGCAGCATCTCCCTGCAATGGGAGTGGATTCAGGGGAGGATGGGGGTGAGGCCTCAAGGTAGATGTTTAAGAGGCTTCCATTGTGACACAGAGCCCTGAGCTGGGAACCAGCCACAATGGCACAGTGACAGAACAAAGCCCTGGTTGCTAAGCTCAGGAAATAAGTACTTCAGCCTCAGAAAAGGGAGATGGAGCCCCAGCTCCTGGTCCCCTTCCCACTCCCCAGCCCCCCAGGCCGCCAGAGATGTCACCTTCCTCCTGAATGCTGCCCCCAGCCCCAGGCTTGAGCTCTGCTCCCTGCCATCTTGGTTCCAGCTTCTCCAACCCTAGGCCCGAGGACCATCCCTGTGCTTCCCAGCTCCCAAGGCACCATGGCCAGCTCAGGCAGTTGGGTGGAGAAGGCCCCCCTCTCCAACACCCCCAGATCTGCTCCTGATATCCCCCTTGAGGCTGCAGAGCCTGGGATCACCGTATCCTTGCTGGAGATTAGCTCCCCGCACCCCTCCTGCTGGGGCTCCCTCCCTCCCCCGATGAACACCAGCCACTATGCAGCAGGGCCGCTCACCACCCAGAAGCTTCAGGATCTCCTGCGGGACCTTCAAGATGTTCTCCAGAGTGTGGCAGACCTCGGAGGGATCACACACACCAAAGAATCTTCTGAGGAAACCAAGATGTCTAAAGACGGCTCAGAGCCGCAGGACACAGCCGGAGAACCTGGCAAGGCGGAAGGCATGGTGTCCAAAACCCTGCTCCTTTGTTTTGATCTGGAGGAAAGGCAAGGAGGGAAGGAACAGGAGATGACATTGGAAAGCCAGAAGCCTAGCAACACCAGTCACCTTTCTGCGAGGCCTTGGGAAAAGCATTCAGAAGAAAACAGTGTCCTCTCCAAAGCTCAGCTGCAGAAGGAAGAAGGAGTGGGGTCCACTACGGCTCAGGAAGAAAACGCTGAGCTCCGGCACAACATGGAACAGCTGCTGCAGGAGGCAGAGCACTGGAGTCAGCAGCACACGGAACTCAGCCAACTGCTGCGGTCCTACCAGCAGTCTCAGAGGGGCAGAAGGGCGGCTATGGACAGCCACTGGGCCTGGTTCTACAGCCAACAGCACAGCCAACGGCACAGCCATGTGTACGCCGGGCAGATGCTGCAGGCCGCGGTGAGGAGGCTGAACCAGGACACACACTCCCTGCACCTGGCAGCGGCTCTGCTGGAGAATGAGTATCAGATCCTGCAGCACAGGGTGCAGCTGCTCGAGGAGTCCTACCAGCCCTGGGAGGGGACAGCACCAGAGAACCCACCACAGAGAAATCAACTCAGCAAAAACAGTCAGAGGCCACTGGAAAAGGAGAGAGTAGAAAGCAACTTGCCTTATGTGAAGGGCACCTTTCCCAAGAAAGATCCAGTCTACAGGAGCTCGGATCCTTGTCTGAACAGAAAAGCTCAGAACAACCGGTTCAACACCCGCATAGCGAGGGCTGTCACGGGCAGAAAGAGGCCAACCAGCGGCTTCAGATAGGAAACCCTGAAAGCAGACAGAAAAAGGAGCCTTCCAAAATGAATCGCACCCCACAGCTTCGGCAGAATCAGTCATCAAGCCTAGGATGAGTCTTCTGGTTGAACCAACAAGAGCCATGTAGGAAGAAGATTAGCACTTATGTGGTCTGCTGCCTCAGTGTAAGGCTGACCCTTGACAAGTGGAGGTCAGCATTAAGGTTATGGCTGTACACCTTCAAGACTGACTTGGTGTTTGTGGTGGATAAAGCTCCTGTAGCACGTTCATGGAGGACAGACGGTACTGGCCCAATTAAGATCCAAATTAAAGAATAGAGAGGAAAAGAGTTTATTTCTTTATTTCATTATCTGGGTGCAGGGGAGTTATGGGTGTAAAGTACCTGATGAGCTAATTATAATCTTTTAAAGTTTGCTTTGTACATTTATTTCTTTGCCTTCTTATACACTGAAGTGTGGGATTTGGTGAGGAAGGAGGGAAGGAAGGAGGAAGATTTCTCCTCCTAGTGCTGGCTCCCCAGTGTTTCTGCCTGGTCCCTCTACTGCTGAGTCACAGCACAGTGGGCAGCAGCAAAGTTGCAGTGTTTGGGGAAGGGTCCCTCAACAAATACAAGTGTTTTTGGATTTTGGTTTTTGCTGGAGAAGTGGGGACAGCAGAGTTACCCAGGAATTAAGCAATATTTTCCACTAAGGGAGTGAGATTTTCTGATTCTAGAAAAAATAGAACAGATTCATTTCCACTTAATCTTCCCATTAATAAAGGTAAAAACCCTGAACATTGTTTATAAAGCAAATACAAAGTGATTCTGGAAGTAGACAGGTAAAGAGGACAGAGATCCCAGGGCTCACGGGCAACAGGATGTCAAGGTCCCTGGTTTTCTTTGGGCATCTCATCTGTTCTGAGCTGGTGGATGGGGGGGGGGACCTCAGAAATGCCAGTGAACATAGACAAATGCCTCAACACAACCTGCTTCCTCATGCCAAAACCAGGCAGATGGGCAGGATAGAAATGCTATGGCTTGGATTAAAATGTCCCCCAAAGCCTCATTGTGTTCAGAGATGGGGCTTTGGAAGATGAGTGGCTCATGGGCCTGCTGAACTCATCTGTGTGTTCCTTCAGTAACGAATTCATAGCTGAAAGTGCAGTGGAAAGCAAGGGGTCCCCGGGGTGACCTGGAAAGCAGTGTTCTCGTCTCTGGCTCCTCCCTCCTCCTCTGCTCCTGGGTGCCCCAGGTCGAATCCCCCCACTGAACCTCCAACCATGCCACTTCTTACTTGGAGCCAACTCGCCGTGAACTGAAGCCCCTGAAACTATGAGCCAACTAAAATCCTCTCCTCTTTTAAGAGGCAGTGTCAGGTATTTTGTCCCAGGGATGGGAAAGTGACTAATACAGAGACCTGTTGACAAAAATTAAACTTACCTAAAATCATGTGGAAAATGCCATATCCCTACTCCCACGCCCTTAGCCTGCCAGCCGCACTTCTGAAAGGAGAGGCAAATTTTCTGTACAGCCTTGGAACTAGCATACACCTGTCAGCGCCTACTTCCTCATAAATTGCAGCTTCATAGCACACTGGGACGGACCAAGACAATGTGTACTTCCCTGGGAGAAAGGCTGAGTTGAGTATGACCCAGTGGTTGGTGATTCCTTCAGGAGAGTGTGATTGTTGGAAGAGAAAAACACAATCCCAAGGTGGCATACCAGAAAGGAGTCTGCCTGAGGCCTTTTCTCACAGTGATGAATCTGTGAGGTGATTTTCACCGTGGACCAGGTTTGTAGAGGGCACTTGGGCAGTGAGGGCTGATGGAAAGTCCAGTCCTCCATTTTGGTTTGACCCGAGACCTCCATGTGATGATTATTCCTTGCAATACATCAGCGACCCCAACTTCTGAAAATCGAGAGCTTGGATTACCCGTCCTTCCTCCTTTCCCTTGGGGCCCTGCTTGCTTCTGATCAGTTTCTAATTGTCCCATTCAGCCTCTTTCTGTTTCCCAGAGAGCAGAGTGACCTTAGTCAAGAATGCCAGGGATTCTTGTAGCCATTGGCCCTTGGTCCCAAGGACCATTATGCCTCCACCTTGCAAAGGAAAAAGTTGGGCCCAAAGGAATCAGGACCACAGCACCTTCCTACCATGTGGGCTCCTTTCACTTTGCCATCTTTATTTCGTTCAGTGTTAAGTGCTTCATAATTCCCCACTGGGAAGTCCAAAAGGCTCAGGAAGCTCAAAAACTGCAACAATCAATTCCTTGGGTGGTCAACCCCAGTACTATCTCTTTCTGGAGCAACTCCAGGTAAGCAAGAAATAATGTGAAGATCACAGTTTGAAGGGACTTCAGAAAACACTCATGAAGTGCTCGTTCTTACTATGCTACATCAAGAACTGTTTTGTTGACTTTTTTTTTTTTTTTTTTTTTTTTTTGGTGCTGGAGATCAAACTCACGACCTCGTGCTTGGCAGGCAGGCGCTTATGCCACTGAGCTAAATTCCCAGCGCTGTTTTGTTGATTTTAATCAGTGGAACTGCTAAGGTTTGATGGGGGGAAATGTAGAGCTCCAAGTACTCTGAAAGTCAGTTAACTCACATTCATCACTATGAAGATTTAATGGGGAAATCTGACAAGGAATTTTGGATGCCTAGTGAGATTTACTTTAATCTTAAAATTGCTATTACTTTGTGCAAGAGGGTATTGGTATATGGATGATATGTAAAACTTCCAAAAGTGCTTGATTTTTATTTGAATTTGACCCTCGGGTAATAAACAGAAAAAGTACTAAAGCCACCAGGACTCAGAGTGGTCAGTACTGGCTATGGTTGCAGATTTTCACAGATGTGTAAACCTCTCTTCCTCCGACCTGTGGGTGTCTGGTTTTGCGTCTCAGCAGCATGAAAGCTAACACACTCCTTACATCTCTTCTAAGGGTTTCATAGATTGCAGTCTTACATTTGGATCATTAACCTATTTTCAGTTAATTTTCTCCAAAACCAGGCATTAACACTTAAAACCACAATTCTAACTTCCTTGCAGCTTTCTGTGTAAGATGTGGCCCTAAGGAAATACGTCATGTATTGGTTCGGTTTGGTTTGGAGTACAGGGAATGAAATGGAACCCAGGCCTCACACATTTACTTAGCAAGCGCTCTGCCACAGCCACCTAAGTAAAAACCTTAAGACAGATTTTTGTGTGTAGTCTTATTCAGTGCTTGAAATAAGCTTTAAATATTATTCCTCCTAAAGTTCCCTCTTTAGAGCTAATTAAGGCCACTTATGCTCATCTTTCCTGCAGGTATTTTTATTACTATATACTCCCCGGCTTCTGGGATTTTGCATGCATTCAGGACTTGGTGCTGTCTGGCTGGCTTCCCGTCTATGTAATGTGTTCCTTAAAGAACATCATATTTTTATCTTTGTGGGAGAGGCTTCAGTGTGCTGACTTTTTCTGATGGCTGTGTAATGCTTTGCTGCAAGTCACAGGTTTGGGGCCGGAGCCAGCCAAGCTGCCTCTCTGTACAGAAATGGAAGAAGCTCGATTCCCACACAAAGCTGCGCGCTTCCCCTTGCCCAGTCCCGGCTCCGCAGTCCATGTTAGGGTGTGTGCCCTGTCATCAAGCCATTTGCTTTCCTGGCCCAGGAACTCCTTTTTCTCTCCTTTTCTTGCTCTGCCTTCGAGTCAGACTCCTGGAACCATACCTGCTCTGAGCCCTGAGTTCTGCATCAGGACCGTAGCATGCAGGCAGGGATAATCTACACCTTCACTTCTCGGTGCCCCTGGGGAAGTCGTGCGCTTGCTCCAGGCTTCGGAATGGGTATTGTAGGAATGAGGCCAATCGCATTTTCTTGATCCAACTCTGCAAGACTTATAGCTGAACAATTCAAAATTTATTCTATTAAAGACTTGGACCAGTATCTGTATTTCAAAACATAATGTCTCTAAAGCAATAAAATAATATGTATTAGCAAGTGTACTTTTTGCTCCAAATTTTTTTCTGGAAATTAAATTGGTTTCTTCAAATACACTGCTGCCCAGAGAGGGGGACACTGTTTCCTGAGGGGCTGGACAAAGCCAGAAATGGATGTCTGAGCAGGGGGTGGGTGCTGTGCTTTGGGACACAGAGGCATGGAACAGAAGTGGGTGGGAGGGGCCACCATCCTACTTCAGAGGACCAGGGCAAACCCCAGCAGCAGAAGAGTCCCTTCTGTTGTAGTCAAGGGTTGTGAAGAGAACAATTAGAATCAGGACACAGAATTTATAATATTATTTTATGATGGCCACCCAGAGTTAACACAAAGTGCAGGAAATCTGTCAACACTAAAGACAGAATATTTAGCCAAGGACCTGAATCCCACAGCAATGTCCTATATGAGTCCATATGAAGACCCAGAGCCCATGCCAGTGCCTCTCATGAGTTCAACTGGATGGAGGTTTAGAGCCCACAAGAAGGACTCACTCCACTCTGTTTTACGGATCTTCTCTGGGAAGGCCCAAAGGTCACCAGTGGAAGCTACAAAGTCTATGCCAGCCGGGTGAAAGAGCTGTGCTGGTGGGTTGAGGGTTCTACACTGGAGCTGAGAAGTCATGCTCAAAATAAGAAACAGGGCTTCCCTGAAAAGTTCCAAAGCCCTCCCAAGCTCTTCGGACGATACGAACAGTCAAGTGCAAGCCAGAAAACCAGCATGTCGAGTTTCTCCTGGAGATTAAACAACACACATCTTCCCATCCGGAGCCAGGAAGTCATGCTCGATGTAAAGACCAGAGCTCCCCCAAAGTGAACCACAACCACTCTCACCAACAAGGTCCTGAGCTCCTTCCAATGACAATGTCAAACTCACACTAGGGAAGCCAGCATGACAAGCTCCTCCAAGAGAATCAATGGCTCAAACAGCAACACTTAGAAAAACCCACAATGCCTCACTCTCCTTTTCCACGTCTCTATTTATGCTGACAACTTTCCTCAGGTGGGCCATCTACACTCAGCACCATGCTGATTTAATTCAGCTGGTGTTAATTTGACCACCAGTTTTTAATCCATAACACCTTCTCTCCTAAAACTGCCTTATAGCATAGTCTATTAATCTAAAAAATATTTAATGAAATAGTTCTTTTAGGATATTTTATAGGTCTACCAAAATTTTATGCCAGTTTTAGTCTTTTTGCATTGTATTTTTTAAGCAAAACATAAAAACAGCATAAAAGAACAAGATTATAATTTTTTTTTGTCTTTTTCCTTTTTATCGGTACCAGGGATCGAACTCACGACTGCCTGCTTGCAAGGCAGGCACTTATGCCACTGAGCTAAATCCCCAGCCCCACAAGATTATAATTTAAGAGGCCCGAAATTTAAACAAAGCAGGTCAGATTCTTTAGAGATTGTGTTGTTGCTAACCCTTCAATATACAAAACAATTCTAATTTAATTTATTCAATAGAATCCATATGTGTCAATTAGTAAGACCAACCAGATCATAATATAAATCTAATCATTCATCATTTTCAAGAAAGATTAAAATTTAGACTATATTTAAATGTTTATTATTGTATTCAGATTCTGAAAAGACAAAAGTAAATATATAAATTGTTAAATTTTTAAAACTTTAATTCTAATATTTCCTGTGCATATGTATATGGAAGTGGTAACTTTTCTTTAACACCAAAAAATATAATATATAAGGAAGATGTCTCTTTCTGCAAAAGATTTTACCCCAAGAGATATCTACCGTGTCTATATATTTACATACACTATGATAGCAGAGAATCAACCACTAGAAAAAGGTAAAATTGAGATCATAAAGGCTGAGTGCTAAGAGTGGTTGATCATTTAATTTGCCACTTAACTTTGGCTTAAAGCATAGTCTGTTAATTTTTTATAATTAATAAAATAGCCCTTTGGGATACTTTTAGTTTTATGTCTACCAAAACTAAAGCAACCCAACCCAAACCAAAGGAAACCAAACGAAACAAACAAACTAAACCAGGGTAAATTTCTTAGCTCTCAGAAACACAGGAGTGAGCCCATTTCTCAGGACATATTATTAGGTTTGAAAATAGCAATTTCTGACGGGGTACCCAGCAAGGGCATTGAGCAGTCAGATGACCTTTGTGCCAGTTTATAGTATAAAAACGGAGGGTATAGCGTTAAAGCTCACTCAACAGCAGTTGTTTAGCAAGGGCCTAAGTAATGTAGCTGAAACTTCTTGGAGTCTGAATTTGATTGGCCTCCTCTCACTGGTCCCAGGTGGCCGAGGGGCTGATATAGGCAGGGATGGGGTGTCCCACAGGGCCAGCTGAGAGGAGCCTTGGCTTGGGTTTATAGTCTGTTATCTGCATCTTGATCTTCATTATAGTCTCTGATCAAGGAGTCTCCCAAGGCTCTGTAAATTACGTAGCTCTTTCTACCAACAGGAATTCACATTCATAAGCTTTGCCATACAATTCCTGTGTGTTTTTCATTACTTGTGCTGCTAATCTAATCTTCTTCACCAGCTTAGCAACGAATCTTTATTAGTTCTTTCTCTGCTTTTCAGAGATGGTCCATATTTTTCAGCACCAGAGGCTCATATAATTTGGAAAGTCACGTAGTGTGCATATGTGTTTGTGTGTGTGAGTGTGTGTGATTACAAAAAGAATATAAGTACAAAAGGATTTATTAAAATAAGAAAGAAGTTATACCTTTTGCAAACTTAACAAAACTGTACCACCGTGAACTGGTCACTAAGGCCTCTGTTGGGACCTTGAGGCTTCAGCTTCACTGTGTGAGACAATTGCACCTAACAGGAAAATTCACACTTCTACCTCCACATTTCAGCTCAGTTTTCAGTCAGTTTCATGACTTTTGTCACCAAGAGAAGAACGTAGGACAGTAACCCTTGGGTAAGCTTGATTCTGAAAACAGTCTAAGGTTTCTTGAAAATGCTAATAGATTCGGTCTTTTCTTTCTTCCTGTTGGAGTTCATGCCCAGATGGTCTCAACCTTGGTGGGAAAATTGGCATTTCTGTTTACTGTCCTAACACATCCCTGCTTTATGAGAGTCTCTATTTTTGAGGCTTCACCCCTGACACATCTCACACCCAATTTATCTTCTCAAAATGCTTGAGTTCTTTTCTGTTTTTCTGAAGTTCTACAAAACAAGATTTAAAAGCTCCCCCATGCCACAAGAGAAAGTCCTCAACAGAGGCCTGTGGGTTATTCTTTCATCTTTCATGAAGTCATTTTTATGCTCAACCCATGACTGAAACCTGGGTCAGGAATGTAGCTCAGTGGCACAGTGACTGCCTGGGTTCAATTCCCAGTACCAAAACCAAATCAAAAGATCAGAACACCTTGTGTATCCAACTTCTTTAAGCTTTTGAGATGCTTCCACCTACATGAGTCACTTGGTCTTTACAACCTGTAGGGGAAATTGTTGTTCTTAATTGGAAATGACTGAACTAAGTCACAGGCTGATTCATCCTATCAACTTATACTTA